>NW_027361963.1:2236666-3468333 GCF_039654945.1 Dendrobates tinctorius | reverse complement strand
GATGTCGATGTCTGCTGTGGATGCTCCTCATCTGAGCTATTGGAAGCAGCACCCTCTTCCCCCAATGGATGCCAATCTGGGTCAACAACTGGGTCATCCATCACCTCCTCTTCTATGTCATGTGCACCTTTCTCTGTGTCACCGTGTATGGTGGTATAGTGTGCGGGAAGGGGCACCTGAGTCTCATCAGGGTCAAAATCTGGCTCTGTACACTGCGAGGACAATGTAGTGCTCTGAGTGAATGTACCAGCAGAATCATCCATCAGCGGCTGTGCATCAGTGCACTCCGTGTCAGATTCATCTTGGCCTGGGTAATTCACCATTTCACTTGATCCAGGCATGGTATGTGAAAACAGCTCCATGGAGTAATCAGTAGTATGGCCTGCGTCATCCTTCAATCTTGGTTGGGGTGAAGGACACAAGGAAAGGTGTGGTTCATGAACATGAGCCTCCAATGACGACTCAGTGCTTTTACTTTTTACAACTGAAGAAGAGGAGGCGATAGAGCTGGAGGCTGAGTCAGCAATGTAAGACAAAACTTTTTCCTGATGCTCTGCCTTTAAAAGCGGTTTGCCAACTCCTAGAAAACTAAGCGTTCGAGGCCTTATGTAGCCAGACGATGACGCAGGGTCAGCACCTCCTGCATTCGGTCCTATTTTGCTCTTGCCACTACCATCAGATCCACCACCAACACCATCATTACCAGCTGCCAACCCCCGCCCAATTCCACGGCCTCTTCCACCAGCCTTCCTCATTTTTGGTAGAAATGTAGACAAAATCCAACAAACTATATAGTAATGTAAAACAAGGTACAAGGTGTCTATAGGACAGGGGAGATTTAGAATTTCTGCACACACTTGTGGACAGTGGACACTTTTGGATTGTGTGAGGCCCACTGATATCTGAGCGCTATGTGACAGGCTCGATGGCACAGCTGCCTGTGACCAAAGTGACGAGAGGATAATGGAGATTTTGAATCTCTGCGCACACTTTTGGACACTGGACACTTGTGGATTGTGTGAGGCCCACTGATATCTGAGCGCTATGTGACACGCTCGATGGCACAGCTGCCTGTGACCAAAGTGACGAGAGGATAATGGAGATTTTGAATCTCTGCGCACACTTTTGGACACTGGACACTTGTGGATTGTGTGAGGCCCACTGATATCTGAGCGCTATGTGACAGGCTCGATGGCACAGCTGTGACCAAAGTGACGAGAGGATAATGGAGATTTTGAATCTCTGCGCACACTTTTGGACACTGGACACTTGTGGATTGTGTGAGGCCCACTGATATCTGAGCGCTATGTGACAGGCTCGATGGCACAGCTGTTACCAAAGTGACGAGAGGATAATGGAGATTTTGAATCTCTGCGCACACTTTTGGACACTGGACACTTGTGGATTGTGTGAGGCCCACTGATATCTGAGCGCTATGTGACACGCTCGATGGCACAGCTGCCTGTGACCAAAGTGACGAGAGGATAATGGAGATTTTGAATCTCTGCGCACACTTTTGGACACTGGACACTTGTGGATTGTGTGAGGCCCACTGATATCTGAGCGCTATGTGACAGGCTCGATGGCACAGCTGTGACAAAAGTGACTAGAGGATAAGGGAGATTGGATTGCTTTTAAAAAAGCAGTTTGCGGAGCAGTGGGTAAACAGCAATGCCAGCGTGTCAGAAAGCCTTAAAAGGCAGCCCAACAACCAACACCACTGATACACCACAATATAGCCTCCCCTTGCACTGCACACACAGTGACTTGTGTGTTGTGCAGGCCAAATCGCTAGCAGCAGAAGCAGTTTTTTTGTCTTCTTCCCTGCCTAACGCTCTCCTTACAGAATCAGCAGCAACCTCTCCCTATACTAAGATCGGCAGAAGTAAGATGGCGGTCGGCGTGCACGCCCTTTTATACCCCCTGTGACGCCCACCAAAGCAAGCCAATCACTTGCATGCCCTTCTGAAAGATGGTGGTGACCCGTGCCTAGGTCATCACGTTGCCCACAGTGTCCGTGGATCCTGATTGGCTGAAAAAGAGCGCAAAACAAACTTTTGAAACGCGACTTTGGCGCGTAAGTCGCCGACCTCGTGGCCGACCTCATCCTAGGGTCGGGTTTCGTTTCATGAAACCCGACTTTGCCAAAAGTCGGCGACTTTTGAATTTTTTCGACCCGTTTCGCTCAACTCTAGTGAGGACATGATATTAGACACAGTGTTTAGACAATCGCCGGTGTTTTCTAGAAAGTCTGGCATGATGTCAGGAGAAGAATCGTATAATTGGGTGTCATCAGCATAGAGAAGGTATTGGAAACCAAATCTACTGATTGCTTGACCAATAGGGGCAGTGTACAAGGAGAAGAAGAGGGGGCCTAGAACCGATCCTTGAGGAACCCCAACAGTAACGGGAAGATGAGAGGAGGAGGAGCCAGCAAAAGATACAGTAAACGAGCGGTCAGAGAGATAGGAGGAGAACCAGGAGAGAACGGTGTCCTTGAGGCCAATGGAACGGAGCATAGTGAGGAGGAGCTGATGATCCACAGTGTCGAATGCTGCAGAGAGATCCAAGAGAATTAGCATGGAGTAATGACAATTTGATTTAGCTGTTAGAAGATCATTAGAGACTTTAGTGAGGGCAGTTTCAGTAAAGAGCGGAAACCAGATTGTAGAGGGTCGAGAAGAGAGTTATCAAAGAGATAGCAGATAAGACGGGAGTGGACCAGGCGTTCCAGGAGTTTAGAGATGAAGGGAAGATTAGAGACAGGTCTATAGTTAGCGGCACAGTTTTGGTTGAGGGATGGTTTTTTAAGTAGTGGATGTATGATGGCATGCTTAAATGAGGAGGGAAAGATACCAGAAGAGAGAGAGGTTAAATATTTTAGTTAGGTGAGGGGTGACAGCAGGGGAAAGGGACTGGAGTAGATGTGATGGAAATGGGTCACTGGTGCAAGTGGTTGGGCGAGAAGATGCAAGGTGCCTGCTTCTGTGACTGGTTCAAAATCAGAGAGTGAGCTAGATGCAGTGGGGGAGGGAGGATAGTGCATGGTATGAGGTGATTTGGAGATATAATTTCCTGTCGGATCTGGTCAATTTTTTCTTTGAAGTAATTGGCCAGATCGTCAGCTCGGAGCTCTGTGGTTGGGGCCTGTACTCTTGGGTTGAGTAGAGAATGAAAAGTGTCAAAGACGTTTCAGGTTATTGGACAGTGAGGTGGTGAGGGTGTTTGGAGAGGTGAAGGGCAGTGTTGTATGTTCTAAGCATAAACTTATAATGGATGAAATCTTCGTGTAGATTGGATTTTCTCCACAGACGTTCGGCGCACCTGGAGCAATGCTGCAGGAAACGTGTTTGCAGGGTGTGCCAGAGTTGTCGCGTCTGTGTTTCGGTGTTCTATTTATAGGGGGGGTGCAAATTCATCCAGGGCACTTTTAAGTGTTTCATTGTAATGCTTCAATGCAGAATTCGGACATGAGAGGGAGGAGATAGGGGCCAATGAAGACTGCAAGTTCATCATAAGTTTCTGGGTGTTAATGGCCTGTATGTTTCTATAAGTCTGGACAGTGGGGGTGACCTGAGCAGCCTGGCAGTTCTTGATAGAGAATGAAAGAAGATTGTGGTCAGAGAGCGGGAGAGGGGAGTTTGCAAAATCATCCACTGCACAAAGCCGAGAGAAGACCAAGTCGAGGGAGTTTCCGTCTTCATGCGTTGGAGAATCCATGATTCAGGGAACCTTTGCTTCAATTCATTTTTCAAAACATCATTGTCAGCATTTTCAACATTTTCATCAGTGCATAATCCAAAACTAGCAATGGGTAATTTGTGACTCTCCTCTTCCTCCACCACAGGTACAGTTACAGAACAGATAGTTGCTTCTTTGCTCCGCCATAAGACTTTGTTACATAAACCAACAATTCCCATTGCTCCCAAAACATCAGTACCCAAAATAGTGGATCGTAACTGTGGGTTTACCCAAAAAGCGCATTGAAGACCCCTTTGCTTCGATCACCCTGTGTCCTGAAATTTCAGGTTTACTGGACGACTTTTTACTGCTTGAATACAGAAGCCCTCAAATCCTACCAAAGTGATAGTCTCAGGCAGTCCAGGGGTGACTGCAATTTGTGTCTTGTTACTGAAACTGAGGCTCCTGTATCGATGAGGATGTCTTCCCACGGCAGCCCCTCTATTCTCCCTCTGACATAGGGTCTTCTGTCCTAGCCCAGGGAAAGGAGGGCAAGGGGAACGGGGAGAACCCCATCAATCAGTGTTACCTGCGGTGGGAAGCCCGAAAAATCCATCATCCCCATCTGGACACGGCTTTTGTCCAACAGCTGCCACTTCCGCTCCAAAGAGTTCCTCAGTCAGGGTCCGGTCCTCATGTTCCCGTAGCTCCTTGATCAGCGGAGCATAAGGACAAGGAGGAGAGACCCCTCCCTGAATAGCATGGACCTCCAGGCACGGATGAGTGGGAGCTATTGGGGAAGGGGCAGGAGCAGAAGGCACCTGAGAGACTGGGTTAACCATTTGGAGACCATTATACTGCTGATACTGCCTAGGGTCATTCACTGCTGGATACGGAGGTCTAACTCCGAAAGTTGGTCTAGAGAACTCCCAGGGCTGTTGGGGGTTAAATGGCGCCCGGGATTCTTGGGGTTCAGTCCCTGGCACAAGGTTGGGCCAAAAACGTCTTTACGTGTCCCAAATGTCCGCAACAGTAACACAGGGGAGGACCTCTCATGGGACCCCGTGGGGGATCCGCCGAACGGGACCTGCCCATTCTCAGCAGCTGGCCGTACCCCTCCGGAATTCCTGGCCTCCCTGAATCAGCAGATACACCCTGAGGTGAATGGTATGCAAAAACATTGGACTCATCACCCTTCACCTCAAACTGCATCGTCCTAACATTGGTTAACAAAGCCTCCACAACATCTTCAATAGATTCAGCATTTTGCAAAACTCTTGAGTTAAAAACCCCTTCCTAGGGCACCTTTTTTACAAATTGTTCCATCATAGCAAATTTATCACCCTGGTCCATAATATCTAAGGTCTTATCAAACACCACGCACCAGGTTGCAACCCATTTATCTGCCTCTATTCTGAGATCACTCCCCTTCTTAATTTTAAAGGAATCTAACAATGCCAAGGAGGGCTTTCTCCCCCCTAACTTCTGTGAAATCACAAACTTCATTCTCCCCTGGGGTTCTGTCAGATCATATTGAATCCCTTTGGCTTGCTGGGCTTTAAGATGGGACATGAGCTCAGGAGGCACAAAAGACATGAAATACCGGGAAGCATCTTCTTTAGATTTAATTTGAAATTTATCTAGCCATGACTCAAAACCAAGAACATTACTTTTCTCCCAATTAGGCAAATTTTTAACAAATTTAAGATGGACCAGGGACATCTTTCCTCAATTGTGTCTGCATAAGCTGGAGCTGTTGGGACACTATATCTTATGTACTACTTCACCCCTTTTCCTAACTCTCTTCTCCAGTCTACAACTGTATTTACATCAGCACCGTTTTTCAAAGCTGCAGTGTCCATCTGTGACATAACTGCTCTCAGCTGCTGCAGCTCACCCCTCCTCTCTGTGCTTCCCTGCTAGCTCCGAATATGCAAATAAAGTCCGTGGAGCCTCATTTAAGAGTCTCAAACACGGAAATAGCCAGATCTTCCTCCAGGGAAGGACCCAGCCATTTATTTGCATATTCGTATCTCCCAGGGAGCATTGCACCTAGGATTTCACTGTGATTGAGCACCTTTGCCGGCTACCGCAGTGTTTTCTTTGACTGGTCTCTCTGAGGTCAGTGATTGTTTCGTGATGTTGGTCTACTAGGCATTGCTCCCACCTAGCCAGAATCCTACTCTACACTGATGAGGGGCAACACCCCGAAACAGCTGTCTGTGGATGGATACCTGGCCTTGGTATTTCCCTTGTCATATTGTATCTGTAAACTCGTAAAGAGCTGGATATTGACTTAAAGGGCCACTTAATATGGTGGTAATCGTGGTTTCCGAAAGGAGCCACCCCTTGGCTGGGTCCTTCCCTGAAGGAAGACCTGGCTAGTCCTATGTTTGAGACTCTTAAATGAGGCTCCACGGACTTTATTTGCATATTCGTATCTCCCAGGAAGCATTGCACCTAAGATTTCACTGTGATTGAGCGCCTTTGCTGGCTGCCGCAGTGTTTTCTTTGACTGGTCTCCCTGAGGTCTGTGATTGTTTCGTGTCCCTGCTAGCTCCAGCATCTCATTCAGGTTTTCTAATCTCTCCCTATACGCTGCCCTACCCTGGGTGATCCCATGTACATACTGTCGTGTAGGCTGCCTATCAATAGCCTGATCAAAAATATCTGTCTTACACAAAGCCGCTACTCAGCTACTAGTCTTCCCTAGTGAATTTTTTCTATCTAGTTCCCTGTTTTCTTCGGTAAACCAATGCAAACAATTTAACTACGTGGTTTCAACATTAACCCCCTCCAGCTGGGGTGTGCCAGCATACTTCTCTGCCTGCTTCCATAACCACTCCATATTTACAGTGGCCTACAAGGACGAATTTTTCTCTGTTCTAGTATCAACAAATGCAATTCAAGCAGAGTTAGATACTCACAGCTCTCTCGGATGGAAGACCTGCTGCAGACTGGGTCGACCAAAAATATCAAAAGAGGTGCAGCCGTGATTCCAGCCTCACTCGTTACACTTGCCAAGCGTCTCCCCACGCCCTTTTAAAGCTTCTTGCTACCCGGCACAAAAAAGTTATCACGTCCTTGTAGATAACTTCTTGATTGCACATATGTTTTTATAGTCTTTTTTTTCTGTAGTTTTCTTATAAAAAAAATCGGGCAGGCGGACTCGGAGCGATGCATGAGAGGTTCTCCTTCAGGCTGGCCTCTTTGATCGGTTTAACGCATGGCCACGCTCTTTTTTTTGTTTTTTCTTCACTCTTCTAACCTCCAAACCCTCATCCACAAATTCTTCCAGTGGTTCTTCTGGAGGCAACTCTCTGGAGCCGCTCCTCCTGGCTGGCAATCGCCACTTGTAAGAAAAAATCCTTACTGAGAGCTGGAAGAGCCAGGAAAAAGTTGCAGACAATTCTCTTATCGAGCTGAGGTTGAAGTTTATTAGGAGTTACACGGCAGAACAGGTACAGATAGTCAGTGAAGTTGAAGCATGCAGGCACAAAACATGAATCCAGACAGGCGAGTAGTCGCTGAGAAGTCTGGCGATGGAAAGGCCCTGGCCATTGTGTGGCACAGTGGCATGATGGCGGTGGGATGGCCCCGAGCAACAGTAACAGGGGCTTTTTGTACATAATGAGAACAAAGAAGCTGCACCTTGCAGCAAAAAGCATATACGGTTACATTATATTGCAGAGAGAAACGTGTTTTAGAACAAAGAATATAATGACATAATACGACGACATTAATTAACGTTTCCCCAAACAACACTAAGACCCATAAAAGTCATTATCTATAGCTACTGTCCTTAATCTTATCACTGCTTCCAGACTTGATCCATAAATTCATGCATTTGACATCTTAATGAGTTTGTTCTCTACCAACACTATCACGTATACACACATTGACCATATATTTGTTAACCCTATTCCCCTATTGATCCAATTTTCCTTTATGCAAGCCTGCCAGGTCTGCTAGCAGACATGATCTCATTTTACAGCCATTTCAAAGTACATTTTATTAGTTCTATTGGAAAAGTTAAGTCTGAATCCTAACTTTCACAAGATGGCTGCCTGGTTCATCATGGCAGCTCAGTGTATTATAGCTGACCATTCTGTTACACAGGGAACTTTATCAGGCTCAAGGCAGTTAAAAAATATCGGATTCCTGTCAGGTCCCGGGAGACTCCTCGGCAGATAGCTTTGGTCGACAGTAAGCCCTTGCAGGAGACCATCACCCTGGTCACCAAAGAAGTGGAGCTACAGATTGGAGCCTTGCATCGAGAGAAGATACCCCTCTGTCTTATCTACTTTGTCTCATATGCTTCTTCTTGGGCTTCCTTGGCTTAGGGCACATGAGCCAACCCTCGACTGGTGATCAGGCGATGTACTCCGTTGGGGCCCATCTTGTCAGAAGAGGTGCCTGCTTCCTGTCCATCCGATTGGTTCGGCTTGTTCATCCTCGGCGCCTGCAGGTCTACCGTCAGCTTACTGGTCCTTCTCTGATGTCTTCAACAAGGAGTCTGACACTCTGCCCCCACATCGACCATATGACTGTCCGATTGACCTCGTTCCCAGCTCTATCCCACCTAGGGGTAGAATATATCCGCTATCCCCAGCCAAGACACAAGCCATGTCTGAGTATATTCAGGAGAAACTAGACAAAGGCTTAATTCGAAAGTCTTCCTCGCCTGCAGGAGCTGGTTTTTTCTTTGTCAAAAAGGACGGCTCTCTCCGACCCTGCATAGACTATAAAAGGTTGCGTGACATCACGTTCAAAATCAAGTATGCGCTGCCACAGATCCCGGAGCTCTTTGACCGGCTAAGAGGAGCATGAATTTTCACCAAATTGGATCTTCGTGGGGCCTACAACTTGATCTGTATTTGTTCTGGAGACAAGTGGAAGACCGCCTTTAACACCCGGGACGGTGACTACAAATACTTGGTCATGCCCTTCGGACTCCAGCAATGCTCCAGCGGTATTCCAGGATTTAGAGAACATTTTCCAGGATATGCTGTACAACTGCATGGTGGTGTACCTGGATGATATCCTCATGTTTTCTCCAGATCTGTCTTCCCATAAGAGGAACGTGCGCCAAGTACTCCTACGTTTGAGGGAGAATTGCCTCTACGCCAAGTTCGAGCAATGTGTATTTGAACAAACATCCTTACCGTTCTTGGGGTACATTATCTCCGACTCTTGTCTTCGCATGGATCTGGGAAAGTCTCCGCCGTCCTCAACTGGCCACGGCCCCATGGGATGAAGGCAGTCCAATGATTCCTTGGCTTTGCAAATTACTATTGGCAGTTTGTCCCTCATTTCTCCTCATTGACCCAGCCTATCTCTTCTCTTATAAGCAAAGGAGCCAACTGTAACATCTGGTCTCCTGAAGCTGAGAATGACTTTTTGTCCTTAAAGCAAGCTTTTGCTCCCATGCGCCATCGTTCCGAGGCAAACAAACCCTTTATCCTGGAGGTAGATGCTTCTTCCACAGGAGCTGATGCAGTACTCTCCCAGACGGCCTCCTCTGGACGACTGGTCACCTGCAGTTTCTTTTCTAAGATGTTCTCCACAGCAGAACTAAACTATTCCATTGGCGACAGGGAGCTGTTGGTCATCAAGTTGGCACTGGAGGAGTGGCGATACTGGAGGGTGCCATTCATCCTTTCAAACTCCTCACTGACCATAAGAATCTGGCATACATCCAGTCGTCACAAAGACTTAATCCTCGGCAGGGCAGCTGGTCTCTATTCTTAGCTCGGTTCGACTTTGAACTTCATTTCCGCCCTGACAATAATAACTTCAAGGCCGACGCCTTGTCCAGATCCTTCCCGTCAGTCGATGGAGAGGAGGAACCCTCGCATATCATTGAGTAGCCCCTGTGAACCTGACCTCTTTACCATCAGGCAAAACGTTTGTTCAAGAGAACAATAGAAAACGAGTCTTACTCTGGGGACATTCGCCCAAACTTGCACGCCATGTCGGAGTCAAAAAGACCCTCATTCTCATAGCCCAATACCACTGGTGGCCATCTCTTCTCCAAGATGTCCATAGCTTTGTAGCCTCCTGTCCGTCTTGTGCCAAGAACAAAGTTCCTAGGCAGCTACCCACTGAGTTCCTGCATCCCCTTCCTGTCCCTTCAGCTTCTTGGCAGCATATAGCGATGGATTTTATCACCGATCTTCCTTGATCTTCTGGCTGCACTCTTATCCTCGTGGTTGTGGATCGATTCTCCAAGATGGCACATTTCATCCCACTGCCAGGCTTGCCCTCTGCACCCGAATTGGCTAAAATTTTCATCAGTCATATTTTTTGCATTCATGGCTTTCCACTACACATTGTGTCTGACAGAGTAGTTCAGTTCCCCTCTCTATTCTGGGGGGCCCTATGTAAGCTTGTGAATGTGACCCTGGACTTCTCTGCCTACCATCCTCAGACCAACGGTCAAATGGAACGAACAAATCAGATCCTAGTGACTTACCTCCGTCACTTCTCTAACGGCCACCAGAATGACTGGTCCAGCTTGCTTCCTTGGGCGGAATTTGCGTACAACAACCACACCGGCGAATCTTCCAAGTGTCCCTTTTTTATTGTCTATGGACACCATCCAGGTGTACCTTTTTGTCTTGGGTGTGTCGGCGGCTGACTTTCTGTCCGAGGAGTTCTCCGGGGTCTGGCAGGAGACCAAAGCCACACTTGTAAAAGCGTGTGACAGGATGAAAAGACATGCAGATAAGAGGCGCTTGGAACCTCCAGTGTATCGTCCTGGTGACAAGGTGTGGCTATCTGCCAAGTACATTCGCCTTAAAATTCCTTTGTACAAATTGGGCCCCCGTTACATAGGTCCTTTCGAGGTTTTGGCTTGTATTAATGATGTCGACTACAAGTTTAGGCTACCCGCCTTGCTTTGCATTCTCAATTCT
The DNA here is from genome assembly GCF_039654945.1 of Dendrobates tinctorius. Classification (NCBI taxonomy): domain Eukaryota; kingdom Metazoa; phylum Chordata; class Amphibia; order Anura; family Dendrobatidae; genus Dendrobates; species Dendrobates tinctorius. The sequence continues at coordinate 3,457,735 of NW_027361963.1, read as the reverse complement.
TTTCACGTGCCCCTCCTTAAACCTGTTGTGCTTAGCCAATTCCCTGCTTCTTCCAGCCATACGCCTCAGCCTGTGTCCGCAGGTCAGAGACATTCTTGCTATGAAGAAGGTAAGAGGGAGAACTCTTTTCCTAATTGATTGGAAAGGCTTTGGTCCCGAAGAGAGGTCTTGGGAAACTCGAGAGAACATTCATGCTCCTAGAATTTCGGCAAGATTTATTTCCAGCCTTGGAAAGAGGGGTGTAAAGAGGGGGGTATTGTCACACCGCTCTCCCCCGTGCCTCCTCATACTTCCTGGCCTGCGGCATCCTGATACACCTCCGGAGCTGGAGCGCGCCGCCCGACATCCTCACTTCCGGTCTCGTGGTGGCCAGGATTTTAGTAAAAATTTTATAATCCATGTTTACCAATGATGTAGGGCGATATGATCCACATTCTAGGGGACCTTTCCCCTCTTTCTTTAGAATTATAATGTTTGCTTCATAATAGGAGTCTGGTAGAGAGCCCCCCTCCCAAATCCCCTGAAACACCTTCAGAAGGAGTGGTACCAAAATATCTCGATATTTCCTATACATTTCTATGGGGAATCCATCCAGACTGGGGGCTTTTCCAGAAGCCATATCAGCTATATATCCTCAAGAGTAAAATCTGCATCCAGAAAGGCTTGTTGAATGGGACTCAATGTGGGAAACTCTGTCTGATAAATAATCAAGGCAATCCAAAGTGCTAAAAAACCCCTTGGATCTATATAACGTTTTGTAGTAATCGTGAATCATGAAACCATTGGAGTATTTCGTCTGTCGTGGACACTATTGAACTGTCTTGTTTCCGAATTTTAAGTATAGTATTAGATGTATTATGTTGGCAGAAATGCTAAAAGCTTACTGGATTGGTTTCCCAGTTCAAAATACGCCTGTCGAGTAAAGAACAGTTTAGGCTTAGATTTAGTGTCTGCATGTTGATTATATAATCTATAAGAGTTCAACCCCTCAGCTCTGTTCTCATTTGTTTGATTAGCTATGTAAGTGGCTTCTGAGTCCCTCAAATGCTTTTCCATGTCATCATCCTCTTGTGAGGACACTCGTTTAATGTAAGATATTGTGGAGGATAGACACCCTCTCAAGTATGCTTTGAGGGCATCCCAAAACATATTAATATTTTGTGGCTCAGGATGGGACGAGACAAAGCACTTCAATTGGTCTATGGACCTGTCATTGGGGCCTATCAGCTTCAGCCAGAATGGGTTGAGTTTCCAAACTAAGTTATGTTTTGCTTGGCCAAACCTAAGTTTAAGTAATACTGGGCTATGATCTGAAATACCCCTGCTCCCATGTTTCACCTCCCCCACCCACACCGCTAGGATACTGGATCCAAATACATAGTCCAGTCGGGACAGAGTACGTCTGACGGATGAATGACAGGTGTATTCTCTCGTGTCGGGATGTGCATCCTCCACAGATCTAACCAACCACTACCTTCCATGAAAATTGATAGTCGAGACGGAGAGGGGGTCACCCCCCAAAACTCCGCCATCCAATCTGAGCATATCAATGCAATTATCCATAACTAGATTGAAATCCTCCATGCACATAACATGCGCAACTGGATAATTTAAAGCAAAACTTACGGCCTTTTTTATAATTGTCATGTTATCTGGGGGGATTGTATATACACATTATAACGTAGACTTTCAAGTTCACTGATGCATGTACAAAGACAAAGCGCCCCTCAGGATCTCTCCAAACCTCTCTATCCTCCCACCTAACATCTTTATGTATTAACAGAGACACCCCTCTAGAGTAGCTAGTGTGGAATGCATTTACGGACTACTGCACCCATGGCTTCTGCACACAACGGGCCAAATCTCTGGTCAGGTGCGTTTCAACCAGTGCTACAATATGAGGATGATAACATCGTATTTGGGAAAAGACCTTAACTCTTTCGGGGCGATCTAATACCTCTTGCATTCCAGGTCATACATATAATATCAGATTCCATGCCCCCTCATCCAAATATGATATACATTGTCACACAGATCACATTTTCCATGTATAATGAATAATATCATGGCAGTAGTTTCTATATAAACAAAAACTAACAAAACTAAAACAAGAAAAACCATAATATGCTTCAAAAGGGAGCATAGTTTCATGCTCCTGTCGCAGTCCAAAAAGGAGGGTACCATCACTGAACACAGAGTCCGGCATCAATGTTATCTTGGACATTGGCGGAAAGAGCTCCTATCATAAAAAACAATGAAAGAGTTCCATTTCCTGTACACCCATATCCAGGGGCGTGACTATCGTCGCAGCTGCGATGGGACCCGGAGTGCTTAGGGGCCCGATCATGGAGCTGCAGCCGCTCAATGGCTGTGCAGCTCCGTGCTTTGATTGGCTGCCAGGCTGCAATCGGCCTGACACGATGGCTGCTCTGTGCACACAGGACCTGTGTTGGTCACAGGAGGGGAGGAGTCAGGAGTCACATGATCAGGAGCCTCCGTGTATTCAGGATTCTGCTGTGCTGCTTGTCATGGTGCTGGATGAGGGTAAGTTTCTGTGTGGGGTCAGGAGGGGTTTACAGGGTGGATGTAGCAGAGCTGTGTGTACAAGGTGTGCAGAGCGGAGTCATGTGTGTACGAAGTGTATGGAGCGCAGCCGTAGGTGTACGAGGTGAGCGGAGCCATGTGTGTACGAAGTGGAGCCGTGTGTGTATGAGGTGTATGGAGCGGAGCTGTATATGTGTGAGGTGGAAGGAGACGAGCCGCATGTGTATGAGGTGGACGGAGCGGAACTACGCATGTACAAGGTGTGCAGAGAGGTGCCGCAGGTGTGTGGAGCAGAGATGTGCATGTATTTTGGCATTGGGGCCCCATTTGAAAGTTCACACTGGGGCCCATAACTTTGTAGTTACGCCACTGTCCATATTTATATACTGCAGCAAACAGATCAGGATTTTTTCCCAGTCGCTCCCACGTGGGACTGCATCCACTCCTCGGCTTCCGCTGGGGCCTTAAAAAAAAAATTAAGAGCCCTCATAAACAATTCGAAGTCGGGCAGGATAGACCATTGAGTATAGAACATTCCTTTCTCTGAGTTGTTTCTTTATCTCCATGAATTGAGCCTGCTGCTTCTGAAGCTCCATAGATAAATCCAGAAATATTGAAATAGTAGCATTATTGAATTTGATGGGGCTTTTTTTGCCTTGCCATGCGGAGTATAGTATCTCTGTCTCTACAATTTAAGAGGCGTGCCAGGAAAGGTCTCGGTGAGGCACCCGGAAGAAGAGGCCTTGTAAGAACCCTATGGGCCCTTTTCACAGAGAATGTTAAGGAGACTTCATCCCCTAGAGCAGTGGTCCCCAACCTTTTTGACTTTGAGACCCACATTCATAGAATCATAGAATCGTAGAGTTGGAAGGGACCTCCTGGGCCATCTGGTCCAACCCCCTGCTCAAAGCAGGATTCACTAAATCATCCCAGACAGATGTCTGTCCAGCCTCTGTTTGAAGACTTCTATTGAAGGAGAGCTCACCACCTCTCGTGGCAGCCTGTTCCACTCATTGATCACTCTGTCAAAAAGTTTTTTCTAATATCTAATCTGTCTCCTCCCATTCAGTTTCATCCCATTGCTTCTAGTCTTTCCTTGTGCAAATGAGAATAAAAATGATCCTTCTAAAATGTGACAGCCCTTGAGATATTTGTAGACAGCTATTAAGTCTCCTCTCAGTCTTCTCTTCTGCAAGCTAAACATTCCCAAATCCTGCAACCTTTCCTCATAAGACATGGTTTGCTGACCGGTCACCATTCTGGTCGCTCTTTTCTGAACTTGCTCCAGTTTGTTGATGTCTTTTTTTTTTTAAATGTGGCACCCAAAACTGGACACAGTATTCCAGATGAGGTCTGACCAAAGAGGAGTAGAGGGCAATAATGACTTCACGTGATCTAGACTGTATGCTTCTGTTAATACATCCTAGAATTGCATTTGCCTTTTTTGCTGCTGCATCACACTGTTGACTCATATTCAGTCTGTGATTTATTAGTATACCCAAGTCTTTTTCACATGTGCTGTTGCTTAGCCCTATTCCTCCCATTCTGTATGTTTTTTTTTCATTTTTATTGCCCAGATGTAGTACTTTGCATTTTTCCCTGTTAAAAACCATTCTGTTAGTTGCTGCCCACTGCTCCAGTTTATTTATATCTTTTTGAATCCTCTCTCTCTGCTCTAGTGTTAGCTATCCCTCCTAGCTTTGTGTCATCAGCAAATTTAATCAGTTTACCCTCAATTCCTTTGTCTAAATCATTGATAAAGATGTACAATACAGAGCCCAGGACAGAGCCCTTTGGTACCCCACTTGAGACATTCTTCCAACTGGATGTGCAGCCATTTACGACCACTCTTTGGGTCCGATCACTAAGCCAGTTATGAATACACCTAACAGTTGCCTTGTCCATTCCATACTTAGCCATTTTTTCAATAAGGATTGTGTGAGATACTTTGTCAAATGCTTTGCTAAAGTCAAGATATACTATATCTACAGCATTTCCCTGATCCACCCAATCAGTGATTCTGTCATAGAAGGAAATTAAGTTAGTCTGACATGACTTATTAGTTACAAACCCATGCTGACTCTGTTTAATCACTTCATTCTTATCCAGGTACTTACATACATGTTGTTTAATAATTTGTTCAAAGATCTTTCCTGGTATAGAAGTCAGGCTCCCCGGCCTATAGTTGCCTGGGTCCACCTTCTTCCCCTTTTTGAAGATAGGAACAAAATTTGCTCTTCTCCAGTCTTCTGGGACTTTTCCTGATCTCCAAGAATTTTCAAAGATTATGAAGAGGGGTTCAAAAATTTCTTCTGCTATCTCCTTCAGTACTCTGGGTTGTAATTCATCTGGACGTTGAGACTTGAATTCATTTAGGTTAGCTAAGTGTTTCCTCACTATCTTTCTGTTTATAGATATCCTGGATACTTCTATTCCCTTAATAGGACAGTGAAGAACAGTTGATGTTACATTTCCTTTCTGAGAGAAAACATGCAAAATAGGAATTTAAAAGTTCGGCCTTCTCAACATCCTGTCTTACTATTTCATCATTTTCATCCTGTAAAAATCCTATAGCATCTTTGACTTTTCTTTTACTTTTGACATATCCTCAAAATTCTTTGTTATTGCTTTTGACGTCTCTTGCAAGCCTCAATTCATTGTCAGCCTTAGTTAATCTGATTTGTGCCCTGCAAGTTCTGCAGACAGCATTATATTCTTCTTTAGATATGCCTCCCTCTTTCCATTTTATAAACATTTCTTTCTTCCTTTTTAGCATGTGCTTAAGTTCTGTGTTCATCCATCCTGGTTTCCTTAAATGCTTTCTATTCTTCCCTCTTTTTGGAATTGTTAACAATTGTGCTTTGAGAATGTCATTTTTCAAGGTTTCCCATCCTTCCTGGACATTCAGCACTGATAGAGGGTCGAGAGCCACATTCAGGTCTGAGAGGGGGTCACAAGCAACATCCTGCTCCTGTCCCCCTCAAAGTAGTGTCAACCAAAGCCCCCATTACGGGTATAATGATAACCGAAGCTTTTCTACAGAAATCACTCCAAAGCAATACACTGAGATCCAGGGGTTCCCACAATGCCCCAATTCAGTATTCTCCCCTCAAGGACTCCCAACACACTGTCGCATCCAGATTCAAGAACCTCCTCTAACAGGTAGTATTATCCTCCAGCGTACCATACCTAAAACATCTCTAAACCGCTAAGACCAGTATATCTGCATCCAGATCTGCTCTTCTGTGCAAGGCGACTTAAAAATTCACCATTTTGAGATGTACTCTTCATACTTGTTTGCTAGAGCTAATGCACCAAGCTGGCAGACAGTCGCGAGCCACAATTTGTGATCGCAAGCCACATGTGGCTCCCAAGCTACAGGTTGGGGACCCCTGCCCTAGAGTATCTTTGAACCAGCTCTCCTGGAACTGCTCTGGCCGCTGACCCTCTGGTAGCCCAATAATGCGGATATTGTTCCAGCGTAGTCTATTCTCCGCCTTCTGCCTCCAAGCATTTATGGAACCAGCCACTTTTGTCAGTTTAGTTTCCATAGGTACAATATTATCTTCTAGGTGGGACACCCTTGATTCAACTTCCGTGATTCAACCTCACATGGACTTCATATCCTGTTGGAGATGCCCCTCCTTAGAATGCACCTCCTCTATTTTCCCAGTCAGGGATGTCCTAGTTAGAGGGTATAGCCATAGCTCCCAACACTCCCGATTCTCGTGGGACAGTCCCGTATTTGACCCCCCCACCCACGTCCCACCCGGGACTCTTCTTGCACTGCACTGAGCCACCACGCCCCCATGCACCGATCCCATTCTCGCCCTCCCAGAGAGCCACCGCAGCCTGCAATGACGTCCTAGACTGTTCTGTGGCTGTGCTCACAGGACCTGTGATGAGGTCACAGGAGGGGAGGAGTCAGGGGTGACATGATCAGGGGCCTCCGTGTCTGCACTGTGCAGGACTCTGCTGTGCTGGTTGTCATGGTGCTGCATGAGGTGAAGTTTCTGTGTGGTGTCAGGAGGGGTTTACAGGGTGGATGTAGCAGAGCTGTGTGTGTGCGAGGTGTACAGAATGGAGCCGAGTGTGTACAAGGTGTACGGAGCAGAGCCGTCTGTGTACGAGGTTAACGGAGCCATGTGTGTATGAGGTGTATGGAGCCACGTGTGTATGAGATGTACGGAGCAGAGCTGTGTGTGTACGAGGTGTACGGAGCAGAGCTGTGTGTGTACGAGGTGTACAGAGCAGAGCCATGTGTGTACTTGGTGTATGGAGCAGAGCCATGTGTGTATGGGATGTACGGAGCGGAGCCAAGTGTGTACAAGGCATACATAGTGGGATTTTCCCACGGACACAAGAGTACACGGCGGAGCCCTGAGGAGCACTTTAAAACTCGCACATGACGTTCCACCGGAAGTGATGTGCTGGAAGCTGACCGTAAATGAGGTAATTTCATGAGGAGATTGTGACGGAACCATGGAGGCACTTCAGGGAATGCTTCAGATCCATCACCGTGTCCTCCGACAGCGCGGACAGTGGGATCACCTTGTAATCGGGGATGCCGGCCATGTGAGCGAATCATGATATGTCCCGCACCGGGAAGCTCAGGTCGGCATTGCAATGGTAGCCGGGCTGCTATAGTATCTTTATAGAATCTTTCGTTATTTCTTTCTCTGTTCTTTCTCGCTCTGTTACTCTCTGTTCTTTCTTTCCCTCTCTTTTTCTCTCTCTGTTCTTTCTTCCCCTCTTTCTTTCTCTCTGTTCTTTTTCTTTCTTTACTTCTTTCTTTCTATCTGTTCTTTCTCTGTCTCTCTCTTTTCTTTTCCCTTTGTTTCTCTCTATCTCTGTTCTCTTTCTCTCTGTTCTTTCTTTCTTTCACTCTGTTCTTTCTTTTCCCTCTCTCTCGATCGCTCTGTTCTCTCTTCCCCTCTTTCTTTCTTTTCTCTTTCTTTCTCTCTCTATTCTTTCCCCTTTCTTTCTCTCTGTTCTTTCTTTCCTCTTTCTCTCTCTGTTCTTTCATTCCCCTTTCTCTCTCTGTTCTTTCCTTATCTCTCTCTCTGTTCTTGCTATCTGTTGTCTCTCTCTGTTCTTTCTTTCCCCTCTTTCTTTCTCTGTTTTTTTTCTGTCCCCTCTTTCTTTCTCTCTCTGTTCTTTCTTTCCCCTCTTTCTGTTTTTTTTCTGTCCCCTCTTTCTTTCTCTCTCTGTTCTTTCACTGTCTCTCTTTTCTTTCTTTCCCCTTTTTTCTCTCTATCTCTCTGTTCTCTTTCTCTCTCTGTTGTTTCTTTCTTTTCTCTTTCTTTCTCTCTCTGTTCTTTCTTTTCCCTCTCTCTCGATCGCTCTGTTCTCCCTTCCCCTCTTTTTCTTTTCTCTTTTTCTTTCTCTCTCTATTCTTTCTTTCCCTCTCTGTTTTTTTTCTGTCCCCTCTTTCTTTCTCTCTCTGTTCTTTCTCTCCATTCTTTTTTCTCTGTTCTTTCCTTCCACTCTTTCTAGCTGTTCTTTCTTTCTTTCTTTCCCCTTTCTCACTCTGTTCTTTCTTTCCCCTCTTTCTTTATATTTCTTTCCCCTCTTTCTTTTTTCTCTCTGTTCTTTCTTTACTTCTTTCTTTCTCTCTTCTTTCTTTCCCCTTTCTCTCTGTTCTTTCTTTCCCCTCTCTTTCACTCTCTGTTCTTTTTTTCTTTCCCCTCTCTTTCACTCTCTCTGTTCTTTTTTTCTTTCCCTTCTTTTTTTGTCTCTCTGTTTTTTCTCCTTTCTTTCTCTCTCTGCTCATTCTTTCCCCTCTTTCTTTCTCTCTGTTCTTCCTTTCTCTTTCTCTCTGATCTTTCTTTCCCCTCTTTCTTTCTTTATCAAAAGATAGGGTAGGGGAAAATAAAAGTCAGCTCACCACAGCATGCTGGTCTGTATTAGCGGAAGTCCTCTGAACAGAGCCCCCCAGTCCTGGGCGTCAGCAATCAGCAGAAAAAAAAGAAGAGATGTGCTCCAGCGATGAAAAAATCCACTGATGTATTAAAAACAGTTTATTTGCTTCTTAAAAACATGAAAAAACTGTGGGTAACACAAGAGGCAAAAATATGACCAATGCGTTTCAGCAATTAAGCCTTAAGCTTTCTTTCCCCTCTTTCTCTCTCTGTTCTTTCTCTCTCTGTTCTTTTATTCTGTCCCCTCTTTCTTTCTGTGTTCTTTCTTTTTCTGTTATTCTTTCTTTCTTCCCCTCTTGCTCTCTCTGTTTTTTCTTTCGCTCTCTGTTCTTTATTTCTCTTTCTTTCTCTGTTCTTTCTTGCTGTGTCCTTTCTTCTCTCTCTGTTCTTCCTCTCTGTTCTTTCTTTCTCTCTTGCTCTCCTTTCTTTCTCTGTTTTCTTTCTTCTCAGTACCTGTCAGTGTGTCCACAGTACCAGCCACTGTGCCCATAATGCCAGCCATTGTGCCCTCAGTATCAGTGTGATCAGCAGTGCTAAATGGGTGCAGTTGGGCGTGGACATGGGTGTGACTAGTTGTAAAATGGGCGTGATCGGGGCATAGCCTAAAATTTGCCACTGTGCACGCTACAACCTTTATCCCTCTTTCCCTTCTAAAGTTCGGAGGTATGGGTATAGCTTGCATTAACTGTTCGGATACCTGTTTCAAAGTTAGATCGTCTTGATCCCCACTTTCCTCACCATCAGAATCATGATTTTTTTCGTGGGCCTGTGACTTTAACCCCTGATGGGTTATCTCTGTGTGGCCGTGGATTATCAGGGGGATCAGATCTTACATACTTTTTTTAACTTTTCAGCCGCACCCCAGTTTCTTGAGCGGTGCATAGTTGATGCTTTATAAATTATGATAGGCTGATTAAGTAGATTTCTTATCCCTTTGTTTTCAGCCACAACAGCACTTTAGTAAGGTGCAGGCGTTATCTGCCTGGTTCACTAATATGTAGCAATATAAACAGTTCTGTGCTGAGAACCTGTACAGCTTGCAGGTTTATTGCAAAGATAATGTATTGCAGTGTCAGTATTTTACTAGGACACTTGCAGCTGTGGCCTCAGAGGGGGGAAGGCCAGGGAAGTGAAAGTGGGAGTAGAGGGGGCTCAGCAGGTAAGGCCTCTTTCACACATCAGTTTTTTGGTGTCAGTCGATATCCGTCAGTTTTTCACAATTTTCGACGGATCCGTCTAGCGGATCCGTCACATCCGTTTCTTCCATTTTTTGACGGATCAGTTTTTTAAAAATGCCAAAAGGGAGGCTCCCAAAATGTTATTGGAACCCTATATATAGAGTTTCAACACCCCATGTTTGAAAGGTTGTAGAGCAAGTGACAGAAATGGAAGGAGTTATAGCGAAGATTGTGAACATCTATGTGGATTTTGCATTCGAGGCTAATCGTTTGGCAGTGATCGTTCGGGAAAAGGAGTAAGAAAGACAGCGCATCCTGCATCTGCGGCCACGTCTTTGGATCCACCCGATCACAGCACAGCGAATGACACATGGGGTCTATTCAACGCTGTATGTGGAATTGAGAGTAAACCCCGAGAAGTTTTTCAACTATGTACGCATAAGAGCAGAAAATTTCAATTTTTTTGGTGGAACGTGTTGGAGAAGTAATCAGGAGAAATGACACCTATTGCCACTTCTCCATATCACCGGCGGAGCGTCTGATGGTTACTTTTCGGTAAGCCTTTTTTATTGTTTCTCCTCCTGCAAACTTCTAACTGTTATGTTGTTGCTGGTAGTTTGTATTAATTATTGTATTTGCCTTCTTGAACAGATTCCTTACAACTGGCGAATCCCTTTCCATCCCACTTCATCCCAAACCTCACCACAGTCTTCATCCCAACCCTAATCCATCTCTTCAACCTATCACTAACAACTGGTGTTTTCCCCACAAGCTTTAAACATGCCTCAATCACACCTATCCTCAAAAAGCCCTCTCTTGACCTATCCTCTGTATCTAGCTATCACCCTATATCACTTCTCCCCTATGCCTCAAAACTACTGGAACAACACGTTCATCTTGAACTATCCTCCCACCTCTCTTCTTGCCCCCTCCTTGACCACTTGCAATCCGACTTCCGTCCACACCACTCCACTGAAACTGCCCTAAGGTCACCAATGACCTACTAGCCGCCAAGGCCAAGCGACACTACTCTGTCCTCCTCCTGGACCTGTCATCTGCCTTTGACACAGTGGACCATTCCCTATTACTACAGACCCTCTCATCTCTTGGTATCAGACTTGGCCCTATCTTGGATTGTGTCATACCTAGCAGACCGGACATTCAGCGTCTCCCATTCGCACACCACCTCCTCACCGCGCCCCCTATCCGTCGGAGTCCCGCAAGGTTCAGTCCTAGGGCCCCTGCTCTTCTCCGTTTACACCTTCAGCCTCGGACAGCTCATAGAATCTCATGGCTTTCAGTATCATCTCTATGCTGATGACACACAGATCTACATCTCTGGACCAGATATCACCTCCCTACTAAACAGAATCCCTCAATGTCTGTCTGCTATTTCATCCTTCTTCTCCGCTAGATTTCTAAAACTTAATATGGACAAAACAGAATTAATCATCTTTCGCCCATCTCACGTGACCCCCCCCAACGGACCTATCCATTAAAGTAAACGGCTGCCCACTCTTTCCAGTTCCACAAGCTCGCTGCCTCGGGGTTATCCTTGACACTGATCTCTCTTTCAAACCACATATCCAAGCCCTTTTCACTTCCTGCCGACTTCAACTCAAAAATATTTCACGGATCCGTACATTCCTTAACCAAGAATCTGCAAAAACCATAGTCCATGCCCTTATCATCTCCCGCATTGACTACTGCAACCTCCTGCTCGGTGGCCTCCCCTCTAACACTCTCGCACCCCTCTAATCTATTCTTAACTCTGCTGCCTGACTAATCCACCTGTCCCCCCGCTATTCCCTGGCCTCTCCCCTCTGTCAATCCCTGCATTGGCTCCCCATTACCCAAAGACTCCAGTTCAAAACCCTAACCATGACATACAAAGCCATCCACAACCTGAGTCCTCAGTACATCTGTGACCTAGTCTCCCAGTACTTACCTGCACGAAACCTCTGATCCTCACAAGATCTCCTTCTGTACTCCCCTCTTATCTCCTCTTCCCACAATCGCATACAAGATTTCTCCCGCGCATCCCCTCTACTCTGGAACTCTCTACCACAACATATCAGACTCTCACCTACCATGGAAACCTTCAAAAAGAACTTGAAGACCAACCTCTTCCGACAAGCCTACAACCTGCAGTAACCACCGATCCACCAAACCGCTGCACGACCAGCTCTACCTTCGCCTACTGTATCCTCACCCATCCCGTTGTAGATAGTGAGCTCTCGCGGGCAGGGTCCTCTCTCATCCTGTTCCAGTTGTGACTTATATTGTGACTTGTATTGTTTAAGATTACTGTACTTGTATGTAATATAAAAAAAATAAATATTATTACTACCTTTATGCATTATTTGCAGTATATTTTTTACTTTTTAGTTCAGGATATTTTTGCTTTTTGTTTTCTCTGGTTAATGGTCATGTGTTAATATGCACTTACATTGTGCATACACATTAACTTACTTTCTCAGTTCAGATTTGTTTTTTATTCATTTCATTGTACATTCAGTGCATATATGGGTGTGACCGCCCGTTTTCTGAGCTGGGAAAGCCATCCAGTCTGGCCTAAGCTGTTACTAGTGGTTCAGCCGCTCGATCCTTATTCACATTCACGTCACTTGGCAAGTGAAAAGGTTTTAAATACTAGAGTAGGGACTGTCTCACAAGGGTTGCCGTGACGTGGCGGGATGGCTTGTGCATTATTTTGATCAAAATTATGTTTACTAAATACCCTTATTATTATTACTACCTTTATGCATTATTTGCAGTATATTTTTTACTTTTTAGTTCAGGATATTTTTGCTTTTTGTTTTCTCTGGTTAATGGTCATGTGTTAATATGCACTTACATTGTGCATACACATTAACTTACTTTCTCAGTTCAGATTTGTTTTTTATTCATTTCATTGTACATTCAGTGCATATATGGGTGTGACCGCCCGTTTTCTGAGCTGGGAAAGCCATCCAGTCTGGCCTAAGCTGTTACTAGTGGTTCAGCCGCTCGATCCTTATTCACATTCACGTCACTTGGCAAGTGAAAAGGTTTTAAATACTAGAGTAGGGACTGTCTCACAAGGGTTGCCGTGACGTGGCGGGATGGCTTGTGCATTATTTTGATCAAAATTATGTTTACTAAATACCCTTATTATTATTACTACCTTTATGCATTATTTGCAGTATATTTTTTACTTTTTAGTTCAGGATATTTGTGTTTTTTGCTTTTTGTTTTCTTTTCTTTTTTTTTTTTTTTTTGTATGTAATATGTATACCCCTCCTCACATGTAAAGCGCCATGGAATAAATAGCGCTATAATAATAAATAATAATATTAATAATAATCATCAATTCAGGCTTGGGACTTCAACAATATTGAGGATCGTAAAACAGACCTGCCGGGCATTGTGGGATTGTCTACAGGAGGAGTATATCCCACATCCAACACTGGAGAGGTGGCTGGAGACTGAATAAAACATTGAAAAGATTTGCCAGTTTCCCAATTGCTTGGGTGCAGTGGATGGTAAGCACATACAGATTGTCAAACCAGCTGCATCTGGCTCAGAATATTTTAATTATAAAAAAAATATTTCTCAATCATGCTTATGGCCATTGCAGACGCACAATGCAAGTTTATAGCGGTGGATATTGGGGCCTAAAGCCGCTCCAATGATTCTCAGGTTTTTAAAATGTCTGCAATGGGGCATCATTTATACGGAGACACATTCCAATTTCTACCTCCAAGACCTCTCCCTGGAACCTCTGGGCCACCAATGCCATTTGTATGTGTTGGAGACGAAGCCTTCCAACTATCGCAACACCTCTTGAAGCCATACGGAAGTAGTGGCTTGACGCCAACTAAAAGAGTATTCAATTATCGGTTAACACGAGGGCGAAGAGTGGTGGAGTGTGACCGCTATTAAACTGAAGACTGAGACTGGATGAGGTGGTGAAGGCTTGTGTGGTCCTGCAAAATTTTGTCATATGCAAGGAACAGGTTGCCATGGATGACAATGTGTTGGAAACCACCTTGCGTGATTATCAAAATATTACTTTTCGGAGTCCTTTGGCAGTTTCCAGAATGAGGGACAAATTTGCTGAGTACTTTATGTCACCGCAAGGAAGAGTAGAATGGCAGGATGAGATGGTTTGATATCTTTGGCTTTTGATATAATGTATGTTGGAGTTCCAAACTTATTGCTGTTGTCATAGTTGTGATTATACCATGATTTTTTTCTATAAACCAAATTTTTGAACCTTGATACCCAAAGTTTTGTATGTTTTGTAACTTTACCCCAAGTTTTGTACGGTTTGGACCTTTTACCCAAAGTGTTGTAACTTATCATTAAAAAAGAAAGACAATGTTTTTTAAACCAAAAAATATTTTTATTTACAATCGATTTACAAATTTGTGTTGTGTGGGTGGAGATAGTACCAGAGGGGCTGACAAGGCAGACCACGTTGATAGTGGGGGAATGGAGACCGGGTTGGGGTGGATCTGAAGTGGAAGGGGTGGAGAAAACATGAGGTTGGGCAGGGAGTGGAGGTACAGATGGTGTAGGTGGGAGATTGTACGGTGAAGGAATCTGTATCGAGGAAGGACGCTGGTATTGGGAAGGAATCTGGTCCTGGGAAGGAATCTGGTATTGGGAAGGAGTGGGAGGAGGGACAGTGGCTGAAGGGGGGTTAGGAGGAACCAGGGCTGGTGGAGGGGCTTGGGAGGTGACCTGCGCTAGAGCAACCTGGCAGGCTTGCATGACATGCATCTGATGTTCAGGAGATAGTGTTTCCATGCGTGCAAATACTGCCTGAAAAAGCAATGATTTGGCGACTTCCTTGCAGCTAAATGCATCCTATCCAGACGACTGCTGAATTCAAGCATACTTTTGGGCAAAAGGTTGAATCCAGCAGTCATTTGCTCAGCCAAAAGTTTGATTGAGCTCTGGAAGGCTGCATTTAGATGCAAGAACTCAGGCGCATAGCTCCTTACCTGATCTCTCTGCCGCTGCCGGCCAGAACCCAAAGGTGTTCTAGAGGTGGCAGCAGTGTCAGAGGGGTGGGGTAAAGGGAAAGCTATCTCGTCACCAGCATGATGCTCCAGCCCTGGTGAATAGGGCTGAGGGACCAGACGTGAGGGAAGGTTCAAACGGGTCGGGTCTCTCGACGTGGTCCCCGGTTGCGGACCCCTGTGTGATCGCTCCAGAAGGGTCCATCTCAGCAGCAGGCTCCCGAGTGCTGCAGACGGTGTTGTCAAAGAAAAAAAGTCTTAGTTACTCAACAGTTAATGGTATTTTTCAGAGTCCATGACAGCACCACCTGAGGGGATCCGCCCTTCAGGAACAGGAACAACCTACAGATACATAAGGGCGGCACCTCTCCCACGCATCAGTTGGATTACAGAGCCCAAGAGGGCCACCAAGGTTAATGACATGATTTATGTACCATACTATTACTACTTGACTATTAACTACTAGTGTATATAAGAGGAAGAAGTGCACACCCAACTCTAACAAAAGGGAGGGAATCTATGGGTGCTGTCATGGACTCCGAAAAACACCGTTAACCGGTGAGTAACTAAGACTTTTTTCGATCGTCCATGACAGCACCACCTGAGAGAATTACAGAGAGTAATAATTACTTAGGGAGGGACCCTTACACCAAAGGAGAGGTCTGAGGAAGCACCCAAGTCTAGTCTATAATGGTTGTAAAAGGTGCTCGGAGAGGACCAAGTAGCTGCCTTACATATCTGGTTGATTGAGACTCCTGATCTCTCCGCCCACGAAGCTGCCATGGCCCTGGTGGAATGCGCTCTCAGCTTGCCAGGAGCTGACCTGCCCTTCGAGGTGTATGCTAATAAAATGGCTTCCCTAATCCACTTAGCTAGCAAGCTTTTTGATGCCCTAAGGCCTTTCCTGGTGCCCTGATAGGAGATACATAGGGCATTATCTTTTCTCCAGGTTCCGTAACCGTCAGGTATTCCAGGAGGCATCCTCTAACATCCAGGGTATATAATTTCCTTTCCTCCTTGTTAGTTGGATTAGGGACTAAAGATGGAAGAACTATTTCCTGTGCCCTATGGAACCTGGAGGCTACCTTCGGTATGTATGCTGGGTCAGGTCTCAGTATTACGCTATCATCCTTTATTTCAGTATAAGGTGGAAGCCTTGACAACGCCTGTATGTCGCCTACTCGGCAAGCGGATGTCAGTGCTACCAGGAAGGCTACCTTGAGGGACAGGGTCTTTATGGAGGCTGCTGCAATAGGCTCGAACAGAGCTTCTGTCATGGCGGTGAGAACTAGGTTCAAATCCGAGGCCATGAACCTCTCTTTCCATACTGGCCTAGATCCATCTGCCGCTTTAATGAACCTGTTGATCCAGTAATTACCGGCGATGCTGCAGTTAAAGAGGGCCCCTAAGGCAGATACCTGGACCTTAAGGGTACTGGTGGAAAGCCCCATGTCCAGGCCTTTTTGGAGAAATTCTAGAATCTGGTTAATCAGGGCTGCTTGACCAGCCACCAAGCTTGAGTCCTGAAGGAATCTTTTCCAGATTCTGGCATAAATCTGTGTTGTAACAGTTTTCCTGCTTTTGAGTAGGGTATTAATTTGGCCTGGAGAGAAACCCCTATCTGTTGGAGTAGTGTCCATTCAAAGTCCACGCCGTCAGATGTAGGCCAGCCACCTGAGGATGATAAACTGGGCCCTGGGATAGGAGATCCGGGACCTCTGGCAGGACCCACGGATCGGACACTGACATCGTCCTGAGGCATGAGAACCATGCCCTCCTGGGCCAGAACGGAGCAATCAATACGACCCTGTGAAGGGTTAAAACTAAAATCAAAGCGGAAGGTTTCATTTCTCCATTCTCTGAAGGTTTCGTTTCTCCATTTTTGTTGTTTTAAGATAAATTTTTGTAATTGGGGTAAAAGTTCAGGCTGTCATGAAACCAGACTGTTCCTCATCAGGTGCAAGATAAGGGACCCGGGGGTGTATTACTCTGAAGAATATGCCATTATACTACTTTCTATGCTATGAAGATACGGACATATATGTAGTTTCAGGTTTTCTTGCAATATTATTGGCTTATAAAGTGAAGTATTACAATAATGCTATTGGTAGTTGAGAACTTTGCATAATTAAGCAAAATATTATAAAAGAAGTGACTAAAATAAACGGGACTTGTGATCTGCCTTGATCCTCCCGTACAGAGACCCCTGTCTCTGTGTGGTCATTCCCAGTTGCTAGCAACGCCCTGTGGATTAATTTGGAAATCACTTGGTCAACCGTGAAGGGTTAAATTAGCCCTCCCTCAATAGCTCCCTCGACAGCTGCCACCCAACGTGGGGCCCCCGAATAGGGACGCCTCTGCCCCTGGAGGACAACAAGACAAAGGACCCTTGGAGCGGACACAGGTGCTGGAAAATTGGGACTGATCATCCCCATGACAACCACGGTAAGTTGGCAGTTATACTGTTCAGACTGGTCCTTTTGGTGTGGTTTTCCTGTGCTTGTTTATGTAAAGAGGATCTGAGGTTTGTCCCCGATGATGGGGTGATTCTTGGGTGGAATCATATAGAGGTGCAGTCTCGTTGGGGGCCCAGTGCTTGAACCGTACCTCATAAGGGACGGACACCCCAGATTGACCAGTGATTGTGACTCTCTTTATAGTCAAAATATCCTGAAATCCTGATCACTGTTAGTATCGGGCGTGGTGAGGTGATCAAAGATTGGGTAGGATGCGTAACTCAGGTGTATATGTGGTGCCCCCAGGAGTATGGTCACCACATTGGCATTGTCTTCCTCCAGGGAGGGTGATGTCAGGCTTGGAAGCAATGAAGGGTCTCAGTTAATCATTTTCATGCAACACAGTTCCCACTCCAGGCCAGCAGAGGGAGCTCTAAACCAGGATTCGGGGAGGAGCGCGCTCTGAGGGCCAGGAAGGAGAATAGTTAGTGTGAGGAGGGCAACGTGTGTAGACGTGTGGAGAGAAGCTGGAGGTCGAGCTGAGAAGAGAGAGCTGCCTCCCAGTGATAGCGCATGATCTGGAGCCTGGTCTCCACGGTTGTAAGGATACTGAAGGTCTTGCAACAGAAACCAGAGGAATAGGAAGCTGTAAATGCTCTATTCCCACCTAAGACTTGGAGGCACAACAGTGACTGGTGAGCCAAGAGAGATAGAGGGCTACAGCTGTCTGCCATACGCTCAAGCCAGCGCTAGGAAGGAGACTACACAACCCATCTGATAGAGAGAGATTCCTGAGTTGCTTCCAAGCTAGCCTGCCCTGTGCCATCTGTAATCAGGACCCTGGACTGTGTTTGCCAAGTAAAGGTAAAGAAACTGCACCCTGTTGTGTCCTTGCCTCCTTCCTGCCATATCCTCAGCACTGCTACATCTCTGTGCCAAACACTGCACCTTCTTCTTAACCATCTATCTACACTGCCCTGGGACCAACAGCCCTACCTGTGGAGGGCTATCACATCACTGCTGCACTACACCATCTGTCCCAGAGGATCTGTTTGCAGCGTCGGCTTAACACCTCCCTTGCCGAACACCACAGGTGGCGTCACGAATCCTTTACAAACTTTATTCAACCACTCAACCCCTTTTACATGGGTGCCCAGGGCCACGGACCAGGTCACTGCTGCTGTGACATTCCCATCTGAGAGACCGGCCCGGGACCGAGTACCCCACAGCCCTGGGAGGGCGACCCATATATATATATATATATATATATATATATATATATAGCCAGAGGTGTCCGGAGGGATAGTCTGAGACGCCCTCCTCCTTTCACTGAGTACCGTGTTGAATTTTGGGCATCCCAGAGGGGGATTATTGACCCAGTGAAACGGAGACTGATATGGCTGCCAGTACTGTGCACAACTGAAGTAAGGATATTTAGCTCTAAATGAGAGAATCCGTGGAAGGAAAGAAGAATTTCATGGCTTGGCACATGAATTGTGTGACGAAGGTGTTAGGAAGAACAGAGGAAGTGAATTCTGATTGTTTCTGTTACTGCTATGTTGAAGAAGAAAAATTGTCTATTTTGACAGGAACTGGATGTTTAGTGGTTCAAGGAAGTGACTGTGGTGTGAGAAAGTGATTGAAGAAGAAAGAAACTGAGATCAAGACTAATGTGTCAGGCAGACAAATAGTTAAGAATGATTTGAAACAAGAAGTCTCCCTGTTAGATGATAAGGTCCCTCCCCAGGAAATCAAGCCTCTCCTCCCGACTGTAAGCTCTATGCCCCTTAACCCTAAGGCACCAATATATCCTGGACTACCAAAGCAGCCCCCACCCTATGATCCTGCCGGGTGGATTTGTGCTGTATGCGGAGTTACTAATCCTCAGTGGAGAGAGGTCTGTTGCAATTGTACAAGGAGACCGGGAGTAGCAGCCCCCACCTTTCCTTTGTTAATCGTTGACTGTACCTATTATGATCCGCCGCCAGCCTCAGTCCCCGTTATGCCTAATATTGTTAGTGGTTATGAGTATCCACCCCCTTTACCCCATCCCAAATAGACACCCTTTGCAATCAATTACCCGATCCAGAGACTTCCCCCATGGCTTTCTACAGGCAAATGGCAGCAAATCGAGAATAATGTGCCGTCTCTGGACTATGCATTAAAGTAGAAAAAAAAAGTTTCCAGAAGAAACTAACCTGCTCTGTATCAGCAGAGAAAAAAAAACAAGCTAGCAGCCAGCAGCTGCTCCAGTTATCCCAGCTCCCCCTCACACATCGCCCCCACTGCAGCTCGTTCACACACAGCAAACCCCAGCCCCTCCCTGACAATTCGCGTCTGCAATGCTGGCGCTGTGCCCGACTCGGACACTTTCAGAGAGATTGTCATACCCCCACTGTTTTAATCGGAGTAGATGGCAGACCCAATAAACATACTCTTACAAAACCAATCCCTGTGGGACCCTTCCCCGAGGTTACTGCTCAGTTCACCATCTCTCCCACATGTCCAGTAAATTTACTAGGGGCAGATTTATTATCACAGTTCCGCTCTGGAATACAATTCCAAGATGATGGTCAAATGGTTCTTACGTTACATAACCCCTATGCAGATGAAGACAGTGAGGAAATCTGTATTTTGCATGCCTTTAAAACAGTTATGCCACAAGGGGTCCAAAAAAGTCCCAACCAGTTTGCAAAAACCATGAGCGAGTGTCTCTTGCCCTGGCAGTTAGATCACCCCCAGGTCACACTGTTTTAGTATGTGAATGATCTTTTGTTCTGTGCACAGATGGAGCAGGAAGCCATTGCTGCCACTGTTGGCCTCCTCAAGTATCTGGCAGCACTGAACTGTCGGGTTTCGGCCTCGAGACTTCAGTTCTGTCAAGTGATATTCTTGGGTCACTGTCTCCTTTAGGGTGCCAGACACCTCGCAGAAGAAAGAAAAATAGCTGTCAGCTCCCTTCCTTTCCCAAAAGATGAAACTGAATGTCAGCGTTTTCTTGGACTATTTACTTAATTTTGTCAGTGGATACCGGATGCATCCCGCATAATGCAACCCCTTTACAATGCCTTGAAAGACTGCATAATGAGCTACAAGGAAAAATCACCAATTTGCATTGAAAGCCTTTATCATGCCTTCTCTGAGTTAAAGCGGCTTATTGCTTCCGCCCCTGCCTTGGGCATCCCGGACTATACTCGACCGTTCCATTTGTATGTGTCTGAGAAAGAAGGACACGCAGCAGGGGTACTTACACAATCACATGGCAATAGGCAACGCTCAGTAGGCTATTATTCGGCCCGCCTCGACCCAGTGGCCCGAGCATCACCAAGTTGCATGAGGGCAATTCACGCCACTCACTCGTTTGGCAAGACTGCAGACATAATTCTTGGACATGAAACACACATTTTTGCCCCGCATGCCATTGTAGCAATACTGACACTTCAGCAACCAAGACATTTGACTGTACAATGACACTTATGGCTGCAGTGTTCACTCCTTTTGCCTGGCTATGTCAAGTTGCATCGCTGTACTACAATCAACTCTGCTACTTTACTGCCGGTCCCTAAGAAAGATGGCAGTGATGAGGATTACCTCCAACACGATTGTTCCCAATTTCTGATAGAAGAAACAGCTACTCCACCAAATGTCAGTGAGAATCCACTTCCAAATCCCGATCTGCTGTTATACACAGATGGTTCAA
Organism: Dendrobates tinctorius; assembly: GCF_039654945.1. Lineage (NCBI taxonomy): Eukaryota > Metazoa > Chordata > Amphibia > Anura > Dendrobatidae > Dendrobates > Dendrobates tinctorius. Next base: position 3,436,927 of record NW_027361963.1, on the reverse strand, counting down.
GATATGCTGATGAGTTTGGTTGATTCCACACAGGATACGCTGTTACCACAGAGGACACTGTAGTGCACGCAGCTGCGCTCCCACCCTCACAGTCAGTACAAGAAGCAGAACTCCAGGCTCTGTCTACTGCATGTACTTTGGCCAAGAACAGACGGGCTAATATATACACGGACTCACGGTATGCATTTGGTATTGCTCACGATTTTGGGGCTCTATGGGCCAATCGAGGGTTTATTACTACTGCCGGAACCCAAGTGAAAAATGCTGAAGCTGTTAAAGCCCTCATGGACTCGATCAAATTACCTACTCAGGTGCTATTATCAAAGTTAAGGCGCACGGTCCTAGGAACAGTCCACAGACTGTTGGCACCGCATTTGCGGATATGCAAGCAAAAGCCGCCGCTCTTTTACCTGTTGAACCAACCATACTAGCTATGGTGACCACACGCTCTCAGCGTAAACAGTTACAAGAAGCATTAATGAAAAAAGAAGGTATCCAGCTCCGGAGATAAAATCCAAAATCTTTATTGAAACAAATTAAGAGGTAATAAGCTGCTTGATAACCAGTGTATACTGGAGGAAGGAATGTCCTAGATAACTGGACGCGTTTCGAACACGTGTAGTGCTCTTAGTCCTCAGTTTCACAATGAGCAGTCTTGCAAAAGTTAAAATACTCCCCAAACAGGTGGTAAACAAATCAAAATAATTGCTCTACTGAGAAAAGGTTAACACCCAGATAACATGGCAGAGAAGAAAAAAAGCAAAAACAAAAAAAACACATAACACATTTAAGTTATGACGGTACATGTCATATATAGATGGTACAGACCATAGTCAATAGTGCAACATAAATTCCTTCTTTAAGTTTAAGCCCAAAGGTACTCGGGTGTTTAATAAATAAATCCAAAATGCTTCCCTATCCCGCAATTCTTTTACCCTATCTCCACCACGTATATTACCATGCACCTGTTCTATTGCATAAACACTAAATTGTGCAACTTGTCTATTGTGCAGGTTTACAAAATGGATGGATGCGTTAGATATATGACGGGTTGTGGGCTGAATGATATCATAAAGATGCTCTCTAATCCTGTCTTTTAATCTTCTGATCGTGGAGCCCACATATAGCAATCTGCATGCTGAACACTCTATTATGTATACAACCAGGGCTGTGGAGTCGGAGTAGGAGTCGGAGTTAGTTTTGGTTGGAGTCGGAGTCGGTAGAAATGTACCGACTCCGACTCCAGCTTTAAAAAAAATTTATTAATATTTCATAATTGAACTTTCATATGAATTTTATAAATGTTACTCAAATATGTATGTTCTATCAAACTATGAACAACAGTGATAAGCAGTTCTGCTGGAGATAGAGACATTTCTTACTTCTTGTGTGTCACTGTTCTCCACTGCCCTTATCTAATCTTATACTTTGTTAACCTCATGCTGCCCCAGCCCCCTACTTACAATGTATGAAACTGAAAGTGAAAATGTGTTGCAAATTCTTAGTAGTAAAGCTCCTCCTCTAGACTAGATCATACTAGGTGTGCATCTTCCAAGCATCTCACAGCTGCCTGCTACTCAGAAGAGGAAGACTGTAAGAAGTATTATCCTTTCAACAAACTTTGCATCAGTTAACTGTGAGTACATGAGGAATAATAACAGTATTACTGACCACTATATCAGTTGTACGACCTGGCAATAATTTTGTACAATTGTTTTTAGGAAAAACAATTGTCATTTGGATTGTGAATGCAGAATTAAAAACCTGAGAATGTCAAAGAAGCATCACATTGAATCAGCTGTATTTGAACATTTCACCATTACTCAAGATAGAAAACATTATGTCTGTCAGTGTATGACAAATGATCCAGACAAAAACAAATGCTGTGAAGCCAAGATGAGTGCATATTCAGGCAAAGATAAAAATGCTCCTACCAGAGCTTCTAATCTAAAGAGACATTTACAGCGCTTTCATCCAGAAGTACTGAAAGCAGTGGATGAGAAAGACTGCATCCAAACCAATGAACCAGTGCCCAGCTCTTCCAGCCAAACAAAGGAGCAGAGAACTTTGCAGCCATCAGTTGCAAGATATTTTGTCAGTGACAAAGTTACTGTGACAATGACAGTAGATACATTTAAAAAACAGATCATAGAGCTTGTTATAAAGGATAGTGTGCCTATTTCATTATTTTCATGACCAGCTTTTATGTGTCTGAATGGGGAAATGGCCTGCAAGCTTGGTGTTTCTCTGGAGAGAGAGTATTAGAAAATTAGTAATCGAAGAAGCTTTTAAACAAAAGGAAGAACTTAAAAAAACTCTCAAGGGACGCTTTCTGTTTCTTAAAATAGATGCCTGCACAAGTCACAGAGTGAACTATTTTGCCATCAATGTCCGATTTGTTTGTGACAAAAATGAAATAATTACCAAGACATTGGCAGTAAAAGACACCAAAGCTCATCACACCAGTGAGTTTCTCCAGGTCTTGGTGGAAAAGGTTCTGCAAGACTATGAACTTAAAAAAGAGCAAGTTCTTTCTGTCGTAACTGACAATGCTTCAAATATAATAAGTACTATTAAGCTAGTGAATGAGAGTAATGATGGTGACCAGCAGCTAGAAGAACATTCTGGGTCCACAGACACAGAAATGTTTGAAATAGAGGAACACAGTATTGTAACTGAGGAGCAAACTGAAGTTGCTTCAGATAAACAGCAACATGATAGTTTAGATGATCTTGATGAAACTGTGTCAATATGTTCTTTCATTCATCACATGCGCTGTGTTGTGCATACGCTACAGCTGGCTATAAGAGACAGTCTGCAAGAAGGACATGCTGCTGCACTGATTGGCAAGGTGAAAAAATTGGCTACTGTTGCCAAAACCCCTAAAGTTGACTCAATTTTGAAGAGACGTGCTGGAAAAGGGGCAATTATTGATCAAGCCACACGATGGGGCAGTACTTACTTAATGATTCAGCGCTTGGTTGAACTGAAAACCTTTCTTGTAGACATGGCTAACCCTCAACTGACGCTAAATGAAAGTCAGTGGAATCAGGTGACTGACCTGGAAAAATTGCTAGAGCACCCATTTACAGTGACTAAAAAATTACAAGCAGAGGACTTAACTCCAGGTATTTTCTTAAAGGAGTGGAAGAACCTGATGTTTCGCCTGTCCCAAAGAGGAGGGTTAATTGCAAGTGGCATTGCTACATCAATGAAACGGAGAGAGGAGCTACTATTACAAAATAACATTTTTTTGGCAGCTGTTTATGTAGACCCAATGCATCGGATTCTTCTAGATGATCAACAGCTAAGTAAAGGAAAAGAAGCTCTGTTTGAAATAGCAGTAAGGATGAAAGGGTTGCAGAACAGTCAGGAGGAACAAGAAGAATTTGGTCATCCTGCCACATCTTCACCCTCATCATCAACTGATGAAGAATTTAATTTGGAAAAATATTTGGATCACAAGGACCGTGCAAAGCGTTCCCGCATAGAAGAAGAGTCATCCCCATCAAGGAACACAGCCAGTACATTTCAGCAGAATTTTTCATGTGCACTAAAAGAAATTGAGAAATTTGACCGTTCATCAAAAATAACAGTGCAACAAGCGATTCCTCTGTATCCTGACATTGTCAGAGATGTTGCCCGAGTGGTTACTGCTTTGCCACCAACACAAGTTAGTGTAGAGAGGTTGTTCTCTGCTCTCAAAATAATTAGATCAGATTTTAGGGCATCCATGAAGGAGGATCTGACAGAGGCAATACTTTTTCTGAGGACAAATTTATAGATTTCTTCTTATTAACTGCATAAAAGTGTTTATTGCATATTTACTTACAGTTTATAAAAGTTTATAAAAGTTATTTGCTATATTCTAATTGCATTCTAATAAATGTAGTTTTTGCTCTAAGTGGTCTGATTACTTATATGATGGTGAGAAACTGAATAAGCACGATGTTTAATATTTTACAACAGTTAATTTGTTGTTATGAATTGGCCATTTATGAAGGAGTCGGAGTCGGAGCCTGATAAAATCCAGGAGTCGGAGTCGCAACTGTGGCTTTCCGACTCCACAGCCCTGTATACAACATAATCTGAGTTGCAATTTAGAAAACTCTTAATTTTGAACTTCTTTATGCTTTTTGAGCAAGAAAAAACAGATTTTTTTTAGAACGTAGACATGTTTTACAAGGAGATTGCCCACATCTAAAAAACCCTGTGGTGGTCAACCAAGTGGAAACATTTTTTGTCTGAACAGCGCCATAAAAGCTGGGCGATAAAGAATTAGCTAAAGTCGGGGCACGTCTGGAAACAATTCTAATACCATCCTTCAATACAGTATCCATAATATCGTCATCTCTCAGAATATTTAGATTTCGATGCACGATGTCAGAAATTGACTTGAAATGAGTACTATATGTAAGAACCAGGACCGGCTGTTCTGAACAAAAATTAGTATTATTACTTTTAGATTCAATCTGACATTTAGAATTTGGTTCAACAATCGGTGAAATGAGTTCAGCTCTGGATTTTTTATCTACTATACTGAAAGCACGATTTACAGTCCAATCAGGATATTTTCTATTTTTGAGATGTTTTTCAATGTTTCTTTTTTCACTATCAACAATTGTATTGTCACTGCAATTTCTTTTTGCTCTGATAACCTCACCCACTGGAATTGATTGGATCGTATGTGGTGGGTGAAAACTGCGTGCGTGAAGTATGGTGTTGCCTGCATTTTTTTTTACGATACGTACAACTGCTGATAGTGTTAAAAGGGATACCAGTCAAACACAAATCCAAAAAATTAATCCTTTTTTTATCAAATGTATGGGTAAATTTGAGATTGAAAGGATTATTATTGATGTAAAATTGGAATAACTCTAAAGAAGCTGAATCACCTTGCCACACTAGTATCAGGTCATCAATGTACCTAGAATACCATTTGCTGTTAGTAAAAAATGGATTATCTGTGCAAAAGACGTACTGTTCTTCCCACCATGCCATACCTAGATTCGCTACTGACGGGGAGAATTTAGCTCCCATTGAAACTCCACTTTTCTGGAGAAAATTTGTTTTGTCAAACAAGAAAAATTGTGAGATAAAAGAAAAGCAAGCACTGAGATGATATACACCTGCAACTCCTCATTGTATGAACTATATTTATGCAAATGAAACTGAACGGCGTGCAAAGCAATTCTATGGGGAATGGACGTATATAGGGCAACCACATCACAAGTTAACCATGACCATTCAGGGTCCCACGTTACCCCATTGACCATACTTAATACATCCTTGGTAACCAGGAGATCTCTGAACTAGTGGCTGCAAAATTGTGTCAAGCCATTCTCCTAAATGTTCACTGAAGGATCCTATTCCCGATACAATGCTTTTTTTCGTGCTCCCCTTATCATAAATGACTTTAATATACACAGTCGCTCAATAAGTAAGCTGCTTTGTGACGTACATCAAGGACATTTAGTCATTTTGAATTGGGAAGCATGTCATTGATTTGGTTTTAACATCATTATTTTCATTTTAATATTTTGTTTGCTCCAAGTATACTGTCTTTCCCGACCCCATCTGTTTTCCACATGGAGACATTGATTGATCCTTCTAGAAGAGAACGTGCTGCACAACTATTCAGTTCAGTGAGCAAAAATGTAGACACTTCAACGGACATATTGAATACTATGCTTGCAATAGAGAAACATTCTCTTAATGAGGCATGCATCTGATGGGACCAAGCCACGCTTGAAAATTATATCTCACAGAATATTATACCAAGAGGATTAAGAATAAAGAAAATTCCAACCACGGTGTATAATGATGCCTTTGTGTCTGACTGGAACATTATATTATCTGAGTGCTCCAGAAAATTGATGGAGCTAATAGTTAAATATGAAAATGAAGAACTGTCTAGTATTAAAACCAGTTTAAATAAGGACCTGTTGTCTCTAAAAACTGCTGTTACTGTGGAGGAATATGAAAATTTTCAAAAAGATCTGAAATCTAAGATACATTCCCTGGAAGAATATTATTTCTATAAAGAAAAAGAAATTTGGCAGGGATGTATTTGATTACAAGAACAATCAAGTTTATGAATGGGGCAGATGGGAAAGGCAACCTACTCCACCCAGATCGATATTAAAGAAACGCACTCGCACTTTTTTTTCTTCTGCACACTGGAATCAAGTGACTTTTTCTTCTTCGGACTTGGAATCGGATGTTTCTGTGGAGTCTTCCAACAGCCCTGAAGTTAACACACATCATGTCAATTATGGTAATAAATCTCAAATGAGTTATTACCACAAACAGGAAAGGTCTAACAATGTGCCAAAAAACGCAGCAGGAGAGGCGGTAGGAAACACCGCAAACATCCCATCTATAGTCAAGAACAGACTGAGAAGTCAGTCCAAGACATCTCGTTAAACGTAATTAATTTATCATCTGATCTTCTATCTGAAACTGAAGCCAGACTGTTATCTTTGGGGTTGAATTTTGCTCCAACAAACACAGATTTAAATATTTTTTCTAATTTAAAAGACATGAATAAATTTGTCAAGGACCTGACGGTGAAAAAACATTTTTTCACAGAAGACAAAACACAGGTCCCAACTCCGATTAGTGTCACTAATGAGTTTGCTGGAAAACGTTTTCTGGAACAAAATGGATTGTTAACCCTAATGGATTTTGACACTACCGACATGACTGCTAAAAATGACAATGTGATTTCCACCTTTAAGATAAGAAATCCTTCCTTTTATCCGGTACACACCAGAACTGATCCTATGGATCGTTTCCAGGACAATATTGAACGGGATCTGCATAATCTCGCATCAGAGATTCCTTCTCGTTCTTATAAACATAATTTGTCAAAAGATGAACGAAATGCTGTAATCAAATTAAAAACAAATACCAATATCATTATTAAGATGTCGGATAAGGGCGGATCTGTAGTGGTTCTCAACAAATCTGATTATGCAAATGCTATCCATAACATGTTACTAGATAGTGATATTTATTATTTTCTTGAATCAGACCCCTCAGCAGAATTTTCAAAAATGTGGAAATGTGTGATTGATGAGGGACTCAGTCAGGGTTTTTTCACTAAAAAACAAGTTGAGTATTTGCATGTATTAAATCCAGTCATTCCGATCTTGCATGCATTACCAAAAACGCACAAAAATATTTTTCCACCCCCCATGCGTCCCATTATATCGGGAATAGGATCCTTCAGTGAACATTTAGGAGAATGGCTTGACACAATTTTGCAGCCACTAGTTCAGAGATCTCCTGGTTACCTGAAGGATTCCAAGGATGTATTAAGTATGGTCAATGGGGTAACGTGGGACCCTGAATGGTCATGGTTAACTTGTGATGTGGTTGCCCTATATACGTCCATTCCCCATAGAATTGCTTTGCACGCCGTTCAGTTTCATTTGCATAAATATAGTTCATACAATGAGGAGTTGCAGGTGTATATCATCTCAGTGCTTGCTTTTCTTTTATCTCACAATTTTTCTTGTTTGACAAAACAAATTTTCTCCAGAAAAGTGGAGTTTCAATGGGAGCTAAATTCTCCCCGTCAGTAGCGAATCTAGTTATGGCATGGTGGGAAGAACAGTACGTCTTTTGCACAGATAATCCATTTTTTACTAACATCAAATGGTATTCTAGGTACATTGATGACCTGATACTAGTGTGGCAAGGTGATTCAGCTTCTTTAGAGTTATTCCAATTTTACATCAATAATAATCCTTTCAATCTCAAATTTACCCATACATTTGATGAAAAAAAGTATTAATTTTTTGGATTTGTGTTTGACTGGTATCCCTTTTAACACTATCAGCAGTTGTACATATCGTAAAAAAAATGCAGGCAACACCATACTTCACGCACGCAGTTTCCACCCACCACATACGATCCAATCAATTCCAGTGGGTGAGGTTATCAGAGCAAAAAGAAATTGCAGTGACAATACAATTATTGATAGTGAAAAAAGAAACATTGAAAAACATCTCAAAAATAGAAAATATCCTGATTGGACTGTAAATCGTGCTTTCAGTATAGTAGATAAAAAATCCAGAGCTGAACTCATTTCACCGATTGTTGAACCAAATTCTAAATGTCAGATTGAACCTAAAAGTAATAATACTAATTTTTGTTCAGAACAGCCGGTCCTGGTTCTTACATATAGTACTCATTTCAAGTCAATTTCTGACATAGTGCATCGAAATCTAAATATTCTGAGAGATGACGATATTATGGATACTGTATTGAAGGATGGTATTAGAATTGTTTCCAGACGTGCCCCGACTTTAGCTAATTCTTTATCCCCCAGCTTTTATGGCGCTGTTCAGACGAAAAATGTTTCCACTTGGTTGTCCACCACAGGGTTTTTTTAGATGTGGGCAATCTCCTTGTAAAACATGTCTACGTTCTAAAAAAAGTCTGTTTTTTCTTGCTCAAAAAACATAAAGAAGTTCAAAATTAAGAGTTTTCTAAATTGCAACTCAGATTATGTTGTATACATAATAGAGTGTTCAGCATGCAGATTGCTCTATGTGGGCTCCACGATCAGAAGATTAAAAGACAGGATTAGAGAGCTTCTTTAAGATATCATTCAGCCCACAACCCGTCATATATCTAACGCATCCAACCATTTTGTAAACCTGCACAATAAACAAGTTGCACAATTTAGTGTTTATACAATAGAACAGGTGCATGGTAATATACGTGGTGGAGATAGGGTAAAAGAATTGCGGGATAGGGAAGCATTTTGGATTTATTTATTAAACACCCGAGTACCTTTGGGCTTGAACTTAAAGAAGGAATTTATGTTGCACTATTGACTATTGTCTGTACCATCTATATATGACATGTACCGTCGTAACTTAAATGTGTTATGTTTTTTTTTTGTTTTTGTTTTTTTTCTTCTCTGCCATGTTATCTGGGTGTTAACCTTTTCTCAGTGGAGCAATTATTTTGATTTGTTTACCACCTGTTTGGGGAGTATTTTAACTTTTGCAAGACTGCTCATTGTGAAACTGAGGACTAAGAGCACTACACGTGTTCAAAACGCGTCCAGTTATCTAGGACATTCCTTCCTCCAGTATACACTGGTTATCAAGCAGCTTATTACCTTTTAATTTGTTTCAATAAAGATTTTGGATTTTATCTCCGGAGCTGGATACCTTCTTTTTTCACAAGTACCTGAGGTCAAGCAGAGACGCTTCCTTGCTCGGATTGAACTTCTCATGTGCGGTGTGGACATCACTATAAGGGTGAGCTGAATCAACTTTTTTCTAACAAGAAGCATTGACTCCAGGGGAAGAGTCTTGAGGAGGTCATTTGCATATTCCCAGTGCCTTCTGGGATAAGTGAAGAGTCTCTGCGAGCTCAACGATCACTGGGTTTTGGCCGTTGCAGCTGAAAAGAGGAAATCGGAAAACCAGGGGAAGAGTCTTGAGGAGATCATTTGCATATTCCCAGTGCCTTCTGGGATAAGTGAAGAGTCTCCGCGAGCTCAACGATCACTGGGTTTTGGCCGTTGCAGTTGAATAGAGGAAATCGGAATACCGCGCGCCGAATTTTGGCTCATCTTTCATTGTTTTTAAGAAATCTCAATATGGAAGAGGCCAGGAGCCATTTGGTGAGCTGCATTTCTTGCTACATGTTCACAGACTTACCAGTGGAAAAGCCAAACTTCACATGCCACAAATGCAAGCTTGTGTCCTTGTTGGAGGAAAAGTTGCAAAATCTCGAAGAGAGGTTAGCTACGTTGAAGATCATTAAGGAAGGTGAAGAGTTCTTAGAGCAGAATTATATCTTCTTGTTACAGAAAGAGAAGAAATTCGAAGTGCACCTGAAGAAACAGAGGAATGGAGACATGTGACCCAGAGAAGCAGGAGGATCAGGAGGCAGTCAGCACCCATACTGCTCAGGAACCAGTACCAGGCTCTCACGCAGGAAAACGATGAAGAAATACATCAGGATAAGACTTTGCCAACAAACAGCAACCTTGTACGCCTTCAGAGTCCTCCTGGATGGAGAAAGAAAAATGTTGTGAAGAAGAAACGGAGAGTGGTGGTCATGGGGGATTCCCTGTTGAGAGGAACAGAGGCCGCTATCTGCAGACCGGATATAACTTCAAGAGAAATGTGCTGTCTTCCAGGTGCAAAAATTAAAGATGTGTCTGACAGGATATCAGGACTCTTCAGACCTACAGATGACTACCCATTCCTGCTACTACATGTGGGGACAAATGACACCGCAAGAAACGACCTGGAAACCATCTGCAGAGACTTTGAAGACTTAGGCAAGAAAGTGAAAGAACTGGGAGCGCAGGTGGTCTTCTCTTCCATCCTCCCAGTGGATGGCCATGGAACAAGGAGGTGGAATAAGATTCTGCAGGTGAACAACTGGCTACGTCGATGGTGCCGTCAGCAACTATTTGGATTTCTGGATCACGGAGTGAACTACTTATACGATGGACTACTTGCTAGAGATGGGGTGCACCTTACGAAGACTGGAAAGCATGTATTTGGATGTCGCCTTGCTACACTTTTTAAGGAGAGCTTTAAACTAGAACAACCTGGGAAGGGAAGCAAAAGACCAGAAAAAGCCATACACCTGACAAATGCTATTGAGAACTCTGCTATTAGAAGTGGAAAGGAAGAACAAAGACGAAAGAATCTAATTAATAAAAATATTGGAGAAAGAGAAACCAATCACAAACTAAAATGTTTCTATACTAATGCACAAAGCATGGGCAACAAACAAGGAGAATTGGAACTACTAACACAGGAAAAGAAATATGATGTCATTGGAATCATAGAATCATAGAATCGTAGAGTTGGAAGGGACCTCCTGGGCCATCTGGTCCAACCTCTTGCTCAAAGCAGGATTCGCTAAATCATCCCAGTCAGATGTCTGTCCAGCCTCTGTTTGAAGACTTCCATTGAAGGAGAACTCACCACTTCTCGTGGCAGCCTGTTCCACTCATTGATCACTCTAACTGTCAAAAAGTTTTTTCTAATATCTAATCTGTGTCTCCTCCCATTCAGTTTCATCCCATTGCTTCTAGTCTTTCCTTGTGCAAATGAGAATAAAGTTGATCCTTCTACAATGTGACAGCCCTTTAGATATTTGTAGACAGCTATTAAGTCTCCTCTCAGTCTTCTCTTTTGCAAACTAAACATTCCCAAATCCTGCAACCTTTCCTCATAAGACAGGGTTTGCAGACCGGTCACCATTCTGGTCGCTCTTTTCTGAACTTGCTCCAGTTTGTTGATGTCTTTTTTAAAATGTGGTGCCCAAAACTGGACACAATATTCCAGATGAGGTCTGACCAAAGAGGAGTAGAGGGAAATAATGACTTCACGTGATCTAGACTGTATGCTTCTGTTAATACATCCTAGAATTGCATTTGCCTTTTTTGCTGCTGCATCACACTGTTGACTCATATTCAGTCTGTGATCTATTAGTATACCCAAGTCTTTTTCACATGTGCTGTCACTTAGCCCTATTCCTCCCATTCTACATATGCTTTTTCCATTTTTATTGCCCAGATGTAGTACTTTGCATTTCTCCCTGTTAAAAACCATTCTGTTAGTTGCTGCCCACTTCTCCAGTTTATTTAAATCTTTTTGAATCCTCTCTCTCTCTTCACTGAAACTTGGTGGGACAATACACATGATTGGAATACAAGACTAGAAGGATACAACTTATTTGCAAGAAACAGACTTGATAAACGAGGAGGGGGTGTCGCATTGTATGTTAGAAACGCGTATATCTGCACAGAGATTGAAGCTTCAGAGACTGGGAGTTCTGTGGAAACTGTTTGGGTAAGAATACAAGGACAGAACAATGGAAAGGACACCATTGTAGGCATTTACTACAGGCTGCCTGTGCAAGCTGAAGATATGGATGAACTCTTTATGCATCAAATGGCCAAGTTCTCCAAAAATATGACATAGTTGTCATGGGAGATTTCAACTATCCAGACATTTGTTGGGAATCTCTCTCAGGCAAAACTAACAGGTCAAGGAAATTCTTATCCTCTATTGCTGACAACTTTATCTTCCAAAAGGTAAGGGAGAAAACAAGGGGAACTGCTACCTTGGATCTAATCCTTATGAACAGGGAGGAAATGGTTGAGGAGGTAAAAGTGGCTGGGACCCTAGGAGGTAGCGACCATGCTATTTTAGAATTTTGCATAACTAGAGGCGGAAGACCTGTGAAGACTCAGACGTCAAGGTTAGATTTCAGAAAGGCAGATTTTAAGGGATTCAGAAAGAGAATTGGAGGGATCCAATGGCTGGATATCCTTAAAGACAAAAATGTCCAGGAAGGATGGGAAATCTTGAAAAATGAAATTCTCAAAGCACAGTTGTTAACAATTCCGAAAAGAGGGAAGAATAGGAAGCATTTAAGGAAACCAGGATGGATGAACACAGAACTTAAGCACATGCTAAAAAGGAAGAAAAAAATGTTTATAAAATGGAAAGAGGGAGGCATATCTAAAGAAGTATATAATGCTGTCTGCAGAACCTGCAGGGCACAAATCAGATTAGCTAAAGCTGAAAATGAATTGAGGCTTGCAAGATATGTCAAAAGCAATATTAAAGGATTTTGGGGATATGTCAAAAGTAAAAGAAAAGTCAAAGATGCTATAGGATTTTTACAGGATGAAAATGATGAAATGGTAAGACAGGATGTTGAGAAGGCTGAACTTTTAAATTCCTATTTTGCATCTGTTTTCTCTCAGAAAGGAAATGTAACATCAACTGTTATTCACTGTCCTATTAAGGGAATAGAAGAATCCAGGATATCTATAAACAGAAAGATAGTGAGGAAACACTTAGCTAACCTAAATGAATTCAAGTCTCCAGGTCCAGATGAATTACACCCCAGAGTACTGAAGGAGATAGCAGAAGAAATTTTTGAACCCCTCTCCATAATCTTTGAAAATTCTTGGAGAACAAGAGAAGTGCCAGAAGACTGGAGAAGAGCAAATGTTGTTCCTATCTTCAAAAAGGGGAAGAAGGTGGACCCAGGCAACTATAGGCCGGTGAGTCTGACTTCTATACCAGGAAAGATCTTTGAACAAATTATTAAACAACATGTATGTCAATACCTGGATAAGAATGAAGTGATTAAACAGAGTCAGCATGGGTTTGCAACTAATAAGTCATGTCAGACTAACTTAATTTCCTTCTATGACGGAATCACTGATTGGGTGGATCAAGGAAATGCTGTAGATATAGTATATCTTGACTTCAGCAAAGCATTTGACAAAGTCTCTCATACAATCCTTATTGAAAAAATGACTAAGTATGGAATGGACAAGGCAACTGTTAGGTGGATTCATAACTGGCTTAGTGATCGGACCCAAAGAGTGGTCATAAATGGCTGCACATCCAGTTGGAAGAATGTCTCAAGTGGGGTACCAAAGGGCTCTGTCCTGGGCTCTGTATTGTACATCTTTATCAACGATTTAGATGAAGGAATTGAGGGTAAACTGATTTAAATTTGCTGACACAAAGCTAGGAGGGATAGCTAATACTAGAGAAGAGAGAGAGAGGATTCAAAAAGATTTAAATAAACTGGAAAAGTGGGCAGCAACTAACAGAATGGTTTTTAACAGGGAGAAATGCAAAGTACTACATCTGGGCAATAAAAATGAAAAAAGCAGATATAGAATGGGAGGAATAGGGCTAAGTGACAGCACATGTGAAAAAGACTTGGGTATACTAATAGATCACAGGCTGAATATGAGTCAACAGTGTGATGCAGCAGCAAAAAAGGCAAATGCAATTCTAGGATGCATTAACAGAAGCATACAGTCTAGATCACGTGAAGTCATTATTTCCCTCTACTCCTCTTTGGTCAGACCTCATCTGGAATATTGTGTCCAGTTTTGGGCACCACATTTTAAAAAAGACATCAACAAACTGGAGCAAGTTCAGAAAAGAGCGACCAGAATGGTGACCGGTCTGCAAACCCTGTCTTATGAGGAAAGGTTGCAGGATTTGGGAATGTTTAGTTTGCAAAAGAGAAGACTGAGAGGAGACTTAATAGCTGTCTACAAATATCTAAAGGGCTGTCACATTGTAGAAGGATCAACTTTATTCTCATTTGCACAAGGAAAGACTAGAAGCAATGGGATGAAACTGAATGGGAGGAGACACAGATTAGTTATTAGAAAAAACTTTTTGACAGTAAGAGTGATCAATGAGTGGAACAGGCTGCCACGAGAAGTGGTGAGTTCTCCTTCAATGGAAGTCTTCAAACAGAGGCTGGACAGACATCTGACTGGGATGATTTAGCGAATCCTGCTTTCAGCAGGGGGTTGGACCAGATGGCCCAGGAGGTCCCTTCCAACTCTACGATTCTATGATTCTATGATTCTATGACTCTACAAGAACCTGATGATCTATAACAGACTGAAGTTTTCTGTCGGACCCGCGAGACCTCTTAATGACGATGTAGAGATTGTCTCCAAAGGAAGAGGTGAAGCAATGGAAGACTGATGGGGCATGTATGGATAATGGTCTCTGGAAAAAGGACCAACTCGTGTGTCTCCCTAAGCGGATGTACCCTGCTATTGCCATATGGGCCTACATATCGAGGAAAGAATCAGGCCCTCGCCCTGGTGCAAAAATTCTACTGGTCCCCAGGAATTTCCACAGTTTTGACAGCGATCAACCATGCCTGTAATATCTGTAGACTTATAATCCCGATCAACTTCAACGTGTACCCCTGAAGCATATTGCTAAGCCTGACTATCCTTTCCAAAGGCTCCAGGGGGACCATATCATGTTACCTAAGTCTGGAAGGTAAGAATACTGTTTGGTTGCTGTTGACATGTTCTCCAGTTGGCCGGAAGCATTCCCTGTCACCAACATGACTGCAAAAACCACAGCGAAGAAACTGGTGATGAAAGTCATACGCAGATATGGGGTTCCAGAAGTTGTTGAAAGTGATCAAGGTCCGGCCTTTTCTTCTCATGTGTACCAAGAAGTTCTGACAATGCTTGGATCCACTGTAGCCCTCCATACTCCGTATTACCCACAATCCAGTGGGAAAGTTGAGAAGCTGAATGGCACACTGAGGGGACAATTGACCAAAATGATGCAGGAGACTATGGCTCCATGGCCAGAGCTCCTACCATTGTACTTTACAACATTTGTACTACCCCTATTGCAAAACATGGTTTGTTCCCATATGAAATATTGTTTGGTGCTAGGCCCCCAATTGCAAATTTCCAGCCTCAGCAGTTATCAGAAGAAACTGACCGTGCTGTTCAATGTGTTATTCAGCTTAGTAAAAATCTTGCTAACACCCATGCTCTAGTTTCTTCTTCTCTTCCAGATTCAGCAGAAACCGACACCTCTCATAACCTGAAGCCTAGTGATTTTGTAGTCGTGAAGAGGCATGCCAGGAAGCACAGACTAGAACCCTTGAAATTCTGCACTAAGACAGCTAGTGAAGATACTAAAGGCGTCGTTGCCCCTGCTTTTCTCTACACCGATCTCAAAAGGCTACTTGATGAAGATGTTGAAGCCAAGCACATGGCTATCCACACAAGATCTCCACCACCGTTATTAAAAATTGTTATTTGTGAATTGCAGTATACAGGGGGGACGGGTGCGCCGCGACAGCCATGACTGGTAACATGGCATCAGTCATGTGAAGACCAGTACCCCTCAAGCTGTTAGCTTGGGATAGCACCTCTGATGCTGCATATGTGTTAAAAAAAAGTCGTAGTTACTCACCGGTTAACTGTATTTTTTGGAGTCCATGACAGCACCACCTGAGAGAGGGGATCCGCCCTCCAGGAACAGGAAATCCTACAGATACATAAGGGCGGCACCTCTCACACGCATCAGTTGGTTTACAGAGCACAAGAGGACTACAATGGTTAATAGCATAATTTATATACAATACTCTACATGACTATTAATTACCCGTGTACATATAAGAGGAAGAAGTGCACACCCAAATTAAACTAAAGGGAGGGAATATACGGGTGCTGTCATGGACTCCGAAAAATACTGTTAACCGGTGAGTAACTACGACTTTATTTGGTCGTCCATGACAGCACCACCTGAGAGAATTACAGAGAGTAATAATTAATTTAGGGAGGGACTACAGCCTGCAGGACCCTGACACCAAAGGAGAGGTCTGAGGAAGCACCCAGGTCTAGTCTATAATGGTTGTAGAAGGTGCTCGGGGAGGACCAAGTAGCTGCCTTACATATCTGGTCGATCGAGACCTCCGATCTCTCTGCCCAAGAGGTTGCCATGGGCCTGTTGGAATGCGCCCTCAGCTTGCCAGGGACCAGTTTGCCTTTTGAGGTGTATGCTAAAGAAATGGCCTCCCTAATCCATCTCGCTAGCGAACTTTTTGAAGCCTTAAGGCCCTTTCTAGTGCCCTGATAGGAAATGAATAAGGCATTATCTTTTTTCCAGGGGTCGGTAACTGCCAGGTACTCCAGGAGACATTTCCTTTCCTTATCGTTTGTGGGATTAGGGAGGAAGGATGGAAGAACTATCTCCTGAGTTCTATGGAAACTGGAGGCTACTTTAGGCAGGTATGCTGGATCGGGTGTAAGAATTACCCTGTCATCCCTGAATTGTATGTAAGGAGGAAATCTAGATAGCGCCTGGATGTCACTCACTCTACGGGTTGATGTCAACGCTACCAGGAGAGCCACTTTAAGGGACAGGTTTTTCGTGGAAGCTGATGATATAGGTTCAAACGGGGCCTCTGTCATGGTGGTAAGAACTAGGTTTAGATCCCATGGCATAAATTTATTTTTCACTATCGGACCTGCCTGTTGCTTTAATAAACCTATTGATCCAATGGTTACTGGCGATGTTGCAGTTGAACGGTGCCCCTAGAATCGACACCTGTACCTTAAGGGTGCTGGTGGAGAGTCCCATGTCCAGACCTTTTTGTAAGAACTCTAAGATCTGTGCTATGGGAGTGGACTGTCCAGCTACTACCCCTGAGCTCTGAAGGAATCTTTTCCAGATCCTCACATAGATTTTGGTTGTAACCGGCTTTCTGCTTTTAAGCAGGGTGTTAATTAGGGATGGGGAAAATCCTTTCTCTTTTAGCAGTGCCCGCTCAAATTCCACACCGTCAGATGTAGGCCTGCTACCTGAGGATGGTAAACTGGGCCCTGGGACAGGAGGTCTGGGATGTTTGGTAGGACCCAAGGGTCGGATACTGACATGGTCCTCAGGCATGAGAACCATGCCCTCCTGGGCCAAAACGGGGTGATCACTATAATCCTCGCTTTGTCCTTCCTGACTTTCCTCTTCACCAGGGGTAGTAGAGCCAGGGGAGGGAAGGCGTATAATAGCCTGAAGTCCCATTTGATTAGAAGAGCATCTACTGCCAGCGGGTTCTCCCTGGGATTCAGGGAGCAGAACTGAGGCACCTTCCTGTTCTCTCTGGTGGCGAAGAGGTCCACTTCTGGCTGCCGCCATTTTTGTACTATCTGGTTGAAGATGGACGCTTTTAAGGACCATTCCCCTTGCTTTAGAAGGTTGCGGCTTAGGAAGTCTGCTGTGGTGTTTTTCCTTTCCTTTTATGTGCAGAGCTGTTAAAGACAGGAGATGTTGCTCTGTCCACTGGAACAGCCGTTCTGCTACCTCCATCAGAGGCCTGGACCGAGTGCCGCCTTGGTGGTTGATGTAAGCCACGGTGACCTGATTGTCGGAGAATATTCAAACATGGCGACCCTGTAGATACACAAGAAGGTTTTTAACTGCCTGCTCTATGGCTGTTAGCTCTTTCAGGTTAGAGGACATCCCCAACTGATGGCCATCCCACAGGTCCTGGATCAAGATTTCCCCCATGTGGGTCCCCCAACCCATAGGGCTTGCGTTTGCGTCTGTGGTGACTACCCGGGTTATGTTATATTCCCAGGGTACCCCTCTGGCTAGATTGTTCCCGTCTAGCCACTACTCAAGTGATCTAAAAGTGTGTTGGGATAGAGTCATCTGGCCTTCTAGATAACTGCCCAGGATCTTTTGATGGTGTAAAACCTCGCCCTGCAGCCCCCTTGTATGGAATTCAAGACCTGCTGACGTAGGCGAACCAATTTTTCGAGTGGAAGACGACATTCCTGATTCTACGAATCTAGGATTAAGCCCAAGAACTGCTGGACCTTCATGGGCTGTAGACGGGACTTCTTAATGTTTAATAGCCACCCTAACCGTTCCAAAGCAAATTTTGCTTTTTGCAATTGATCCAGACAATGGACTGCTATTTTGCCTACAATAAGGAAGTCATCCAAGTAGGGAATTACTAGGATGCCTGCTTCCCGTAGATGGGCCATAACTTCCGCTATAACCTTAGTGAACACCCAGGGGGCGACTGCTATGCCAAAGGGAAGGGCGACATATTGAAAATGCTGTAACGACCCCTCCAAATGAACTGCCACTCTAAGGAAATGCTGATGAGACGCATAGATGTGTTAAATCCAACACCACCATAAAACAATTTTCAAACAGCAATTTTATTGTGGAACTGATTGTTTCCATTTTGAAAGGTCGAATGACCAGGTATCTGTTGAGTGCTTTCAGATTAATTATGGTCCTGTAGGAATTATCTGGTTTATGGACCAAAAATAGAGGGGAGTAGAAGCCTTTGCCCATCTCCGCCTCTGGTACCTTTATCAGTACTCCCTTCTGACATAGGTCAACAATTTCGGTTTCTAGGGCAGTCTGTTCCGCCAAGGAAGACCTAAGCAGGGTGACCCTAAAACTGTTCTGGGGGACACAGGCAAATTCAAGTTTTAGGCCTGAGGCTACCAACCCCAGGATCCAGTTACTGTTCGAGATCCGTGACCAGGCTTGGCAGAAGGCCGATAGTCTACCTCCCATCGGGGCCTCTAGTCATTGGGGAGGTTTCTTGGTCTCACGGGATGCTTCTTGGCGTCCTCCTCCAAACATAAAACTGGTACTTTTTCTTTTCTTATCTTCCCATCTGCCCCGGTCCCTGGATGACCTCCTCCGAAAAAACCTCTTCCTAGCAAAGGGACGTCTATAGGAAGGGGTGGGCAGGGAAGGGAATTTCTTTTTATCGTCGCCAGCCTTCTCCAGGGGTACATCTAGGACTGGTCCGAATAGATATTCCCCCTCACATGGGATGGAGCACAGCCGGGATCTGGCCTGGATATCCCCGGGCCAGCATTTCAGCCATATAGCCCATTGGTGATTTCTCTGCTGGATTCTTAGAGACTAGTCTGATTCCTGCTTCCCAAAGATAAGTTTTTGCTCTGCTATTGAACTTATGAGTTTTGGTTTTGTTTATCTTGTTTTTTGGAGTTCTGCCATCCCCGGCCGGGGGTGTGCTGGATTCTTTTTCCTTGATCAGTGTTCTCTTTTGCTCTGCTTCCAGAATATTCTGAGTGCTGATATAGGGTTTGAAGTCTAGTGACTTCAGGGTCCTTTTTGCTTATCAGTTGTGTTGGTAATGTTTTTTAGCAGGGTTTTTCTCGGATTGCAGACAGCAGCTTTTCTGTCCTGTCCTTTTTAGTTAGCTTGGGCCCCATTGTTTGCTCAACCTATCTTTCTATCTGTGTTAGTGTTTTCATCTTGCTTCACCGTCATTATATGTTGGGGGCTGCCTATTGCTTTGGGGTCTGCTCTGGGGCAGTCAGTTTTTCCCTTTTCTCTCTTTAGGCTTTCTCTCCGGCTGTGCCGAGGTGTCTAGGATCACCGTAGGAACACTCCACAGCTACTGCTAGTTGTGTGATAGGATTAGGGGTCTGCAATCCGCTAGTTTCCAACCTCTCTGATTTTCTGGGCTGAGCCTGTGTTTTGTTTTTTTCCTCCTCGGTGACTCAATCATAACAGTACCAGATCACGGGGGGGGGGGGCGAGCTCGATCTTTCGGCCTGGAGGAACTTCTATGGCTGGATTGTCGAGTTCATTTTTTCTTTTGCTGGGAGCTGGTTTGGGACCTCTCTGAGGTACGTTCCTGCTCTCTGTCCAGCTGGGGCATGGGAGCTTCTGGCTCGTCCATCCTGCACCTGAATCATAGAATCATAGAATCATAGAATTGTAGAGTTGGAAGGGACCTCCTGGGCCATCTGGTCCAACCCCCTGCTCAAAGCAGGATTCGCTAAATCATCCCAGTCAGATGTCTGTCCAGCCTCTGTTTGAAGACTTCCATTGAAGGAGAACTCACCACTTCTCGTGGCAGCCTGTTCCACTCATTGATCACTCTAACTGTCAAAAAGTTTTTTCTAATATCTAATCTGTGTCTCCTCCCTGAGACCTGAGACCTGAGCTGAAGCCGCTCGGCTGTGCCCTTTTTCTTCCCCCCGGAAATCTGAGTTCGCAAGTGACGTGGCCAGGGGCTGATTCTCGCCCCCCATTTTCCCCGACGTCCATCCCTCTGCATGCCGCACCCCCGCCGCTCTGTTGGCGCCTGCGCCGCCGCACCTGGTGACGCACAAAGAGAGAGAAAGCTGGCCGTCACCCGACTTCCGGTCCGGGGCCACCGGCCCCGCCCCCACCACGTCACTTCCGGTCCGGGTGCGCACGAGGACGCGCAGGCCACCAGCACCACCGCCCCCCCTGCCGTGCCACTTCCGGTCCGGGCTCCCGCAAGGACGCGTAGGCCACCGGCCCCGCTCTCGATGCGTCACTTCCAATCCGGGCACGCACGAGGACGCGCAGGCCACCGGCCCCGCCCCCCCCACATCACTTCCGGTCCAGGCGCGCGTGAGGACGCACAGCGCTCCCCGGATTCCACCGAGGCGCAGCCGCACGCCCCCGACCGCGATCCAGGCGAGGGTAGACCACACCAGCCGGAACAAGGACCGGGATCTGGGGGGGAGAGGTGCCGCCCTTATGTATCTGTAGGATTTCCTGTTCCTGGAGGGCGGATCCTCTCTCTCAGGTGGTGCTGTCATGGACGACCGAATAATTTTATCTAGGGGGGATTGTGAAAAGTTAAAACTAAAATCAAAGCTGAAGGTTTCATTTCTCCATTCCCTGAAGGTTTCATTTCTCCATTTTTGTTGCTTTAAGATAAATTTTTGTAATTGGGGTGAAAGTTCAGGCTGTCATGACACCAGACTGTTCCTCATCAGGTGCTAGATAAGGGAACTGGGGGTGTATTACTCTGAAGAGTATGCCATTATACCACTTTCCATGCTATGAAGATACGGACATATATGTAGTTTCTGGTTTTCTTGCAATATTATTGGCTTATAAAGGGAAGTATTACAATGATGCTATTGGTAGTTGAGAACTTTGCATAATTAAGCAAAATATTATAAAAGAAGTGACTAAAATAAACGGGACTAGTGATCTGCCTTGATCCTCCCGTACAGAGACCCCCATCTCCATGTGGTTATTCCCAGTTGCTAGCAACGCCCTGTGTATTAATTTGGAAATCACTTGGTCAACTGTGAAAGGTTAATTTAGCCCTCCCTCAATAGCTCCCTCCACAACCCTTGCCTTGTCTTTTTTGACTTTCCTCAGCACGACGGGTAGCAGGGACAGGGGAGGGAAGGCATATGCTACTTTGAAGTCCCATTTTACTAGCAGAGCGTCTACAGCCAGAGGACCCTCCTGGGGATTTAGTGAGCAAAACTGCGCCACTTTCCTGTTTTCTCTGGTGGCAAAGAGATCCACCTCTGGTTGCCTCCACTTTTGCACAATCAGGTCGAAGATGGCGGGTTTTAGGGACCATTCTCCCTGCCTCAGGGGATTGCGACTTAGGTAGTCTGCTGCGATGTTTTCTCTCCCTTCTATATGCAGAGCTGTTAAGGACATAAAATGTTGCTCTGGCAGCTGGAATAGACGATCTGCTACGTTCCTCAGGGGTCTGGAATGAGTCCCTCACTGGTGGTTGATAGAAGCCACGGTGACCTGATTGTCGGAGAGTACTCGTACATGATAACCCTGTAGATACACAAGGAGCTCTTTAAGTACCTGCTCCACTGCTGTTAACTCTTTCAGGTTAGATGACATTCTTAACTGATGATACTCCTATGGGCTTTGGACTAAAATCTCCCCCATATGTGCCCCCCAACCGGAGGGACTTGCGTCCGTGGTGATTATGCGGGTTCCCACATATTCCCATGGAACCCCCCTAGATAGATTATTTTCATCAAGCCACCAATTGAGGGATTCTATAGTGTCTCGTGATAAGGTTAGCTGACCCTCTAGGCAACCCCTGAGGATTTTCTGATATGTTAAAACATCGCCATGCAAACACCTTGTATGGAACTGGGATGCAGGACGAGAGGGAGCCCAACAGGGACATGGTCTTCCTGAGGGACATGTTGGGGTTAATGGAGGCGTTCAAGACCTGTTGTTGTAGGTGAACTAACTTTTCTGGGGGCAGATGCCATTCCTGGATTTGGGAATCCAGGATTAGGCCCAAGAATTGCTTGACTCTCCGGGGCTGAATATGAGATTTTTTGACATTTAGCAGCAACCCTAGCCTTTCCAAGGCAGACATTGCTTTGCATAATTGCTTCAGACAATGATCCGCTGTCTTGCCTACAATGAGGAAGTCATCTAGGTAGGGGACCACTAGGATATCTGATTCACGCAGATGAGCCATGACCTCTGAAATAACCTTGGTAAAAACCCGGGGGGGCGACTGCAATACCAAAGGGAAGGGCACCATATTGGAAGTGCTTGACTGACCCATCTAAGTGAACTGCCACCCTCAGGAAACGTTGATGAGCTGCGTGAATGGGAATATGATAGTAGGCGTCTTTCAAATCTAACACCACCATAAAGCAGTTTTTAAACAACGATTTTATTGTGCAGGCCACGCGATACCGGATACGTTTTTGGATCGGATAGCTAGGCGATGTGGGAGTTCCTCTTGTGGACATTGCGTGGCCTGCCCCAATATGGACCGCACTGAGGTGTTCACGAGCCAAGATGGTGTACGTGAATATAAAATTAAAAAATATATCACATGTGAGAGTCGAAATGTGATTTACTATGCGGTCTGCCCATGTAACTTGATATATGTGGGCATGACCACTAGACAGCTTAAAAAGCGTGTACGTGAGCACATATTGGGGATAGAGGCAGCGGTGTCCACTGATGACCCCGCATCGCTAAAAACCATCCCCCGTCATTTCAGGAGGTTCCATAACTGCAATGGTAGACTTCTCAGGGTTAGAGGCATTGACATGTTGAATGTTGGTATTCGGGGTGGAGACACGACCAAAAGGTTGGCCCAGTTAGAATCCAGGTGGATTTGGACACTTGGCACTGTCTATCCATCTGGATTAAATGAACATATTAGTTTTGCCCCATTCCTTTGATCACACTGTTCTGATTTAGGGAGAACGCTCAGGTGTAGTGTGGTCCATATTTTAACTTTTGATTTTATGTTTTAGTAAAATTATCATCATGATGATGGCCTATGTGTGCTGGATGTGTATCGGATCAGCGGTCTTTTTGACAACGTATGAGGAACTACGCCCTATGATCAGTATTGGAAACGCCGATGAAGTGATTGATATCCATGTATATGTTTATCTTGTCATTGAATATTAGGATTTTCTCAATCCTTCGTTTTCCTGTATTTATGGGGTATCTATATATATATATATTTTTTTTGTATATTTTTTGCATAATTTCATTATTTATGATACCTCCAGTTTCACACTTTTTTCACTTGGATGTATGTTTTAATTGTATTTGGTTTATTGTGTGATTAGCTCTCCCGACCTGTACGCGCCTGTTTGTCATCACCCCTCTGCGCTCGCCTGCTCTCGGCGTCTCCATGCGTTGGTGGTTCCTAACGGCTCCTCCTCCAGCATGACGCCGACGCCGGCTTGCGTCGTTGGTGTCTTGACAACGGAGCGCGTCACTTCCGGTCCGGGACCGCTACTTCCGGCCACGCGCTTAAATGCACTTTGACCAGGCGGTATAAAAAGACAGGCAGTCATCAATGCAGTTATGCCCCCTGATGAAGGAGGATCGAAACGCGCGTCGGGGCTGACGTGCTCGTCCGGGTTACACCACTGTCCCTGCTGCTGCCGCGATCTACTGGTAATTTAACTCCTTATTTGATTGGCAACTTTGGGGTAGTGATCAATAACATGGAGGTTACTTGCAGCTAGCTGGGTGGGATTTTTATGGACATGGCTAAGGGAAATGATTGTGGTATATATCCCAGCTGTGCACCTGTGTGTCCATTATTTTCCCCTCTTATATACTATAGTGGTTTTTTCTTCCCCACTTGGGTTTAATCACAATTGTGTGATTCTTATATATATTGTTAATAGATATTATCTGGATGTGTACGTCCCTTTGCATGTGCTTATGTACCACCATTATGTGTGTGTTCTTCTGCATCTTTCCCATATACACTCACTGGCCACTTTATTAGGTACACCATGCTAGTAAGGGGTTGGACCCCCTTTTGCCTTCAGAACTGCCTCAATTCTTCGTGGCAGAGATTCAACAAGGTGCTGGAAGCATTCCTCAGAGATTTTGGACCATATTGACATGATGGCATCACACAGTTGGTGCAGATTTGTCGGCTGCACATCCCTGATGCGAATCTCCCGTTCCACCACATCCCAAAGATGCTCTATTGGATTGAGATCTGGTGACTGAGGAGGCCATTTGAGTACAGTAAACTCATTGTCATGTTCAAGAAACCAATCTGAGATGATTCGAGCTTTATGACATGGCGCATTATCCTGCTGAAAGTAGCCATCAGATGTTGGGTACATTGTGGTCATAAAGGGATGGACATGGTCAGCAACAATACTCAGGTAGGCTGTGGCGTTGCAACGATGCTCAATTGGTACCAAGGGGCCCAAAGAGTGCCCAGAAAAAATTCCCCACACCATGACACCACCACCACCAGCCTGAACCGTTGATACAAGGCAGGATGGATCCATGCTTTCATGTTGTTTACGCCAAATTCTGACCCTACCATCTGAATGTCGCAGCAGAAATCGAGACTCATCAGACCAGGCAACGTTTTTCCAATCTTCTACTGTCCAATTTCGATGAGCTTGTGCAAATTGTAGCCTCAGTTTCCTGTTCTTAGCTGAGAGGAGTGGTACCCAGTGTGGTCTTCTGCTGCTGTAGCCCATCTGCCTCAAAGTTCGACGCACTGTGCGTTCAGAGATGCTCTTCTGCCTACCTTGGTTGTAACGGGTGGCAATTTGAGTCACTGTTGCCTTTCTATCAGCTCGAACCAGTCTGCCCATTCTCCTCTGACCTCTGGCATCAACATGGCATTTCCGGCCACAGAACTGCCGCTCACTGGATTTTTTTTCTTTTTCGGACCATTCTCTGTAAACCCTAGAGATGGTTGTGCGTGAAAATCCCAGTAGATCAGCAGTTTCTGAAATTCTCAGACCAGCCCTTCTGGCACCAACAATCATGCCACGTTCAAAGGCACTCAAATCACCTTACTTCCCCATACTGATGCTCGGTTTGAACTGCAGGAGATTGTCTTGACCATGTCTACATGCCTAAATGCACTGAGTTGCCGCCATGTGATTGGCTGATTAGAAATTAAGTCTTAACACACAGTTGGACAGGTGTACCTAATAAAGTGGCCAGTGAGTGTATACCTGTCGATTGGATTTTTATTAGATGCTTTAATAAAATTGTATTTTTTATATGTCATTTTGGCCTGGTGTTCACCTTTTTTTTGGTATAGTTTATGTGTTGTTGGTGATAGGCAGTTATAATCCGAATAAATTCATGGTAGATGTATAAGCAAAATACCATGTATATGTGTTTGACTTGCTGGCGCCTTTTTATCCAGCGGATCCTTTAGAGAGGCCATGTCATCAAAGGGGATGGAAGATTTTTTGGAAGCCTTAACTACGGCTACGTCGAGCTTCGATGCTTTGTCTCATCTGTCCACCAAGGGGTCATCGAAAGGGTATCTCCTTTTAAAGGCCGGTGGTATGGAGCCCCTTTTTTCCGGCTTCTTCCATTCTCTATCTACCAGGTTTTTAACCTTGTCATTCAATGGGAAGGACCTACGCT
This sequence comes from Dendrobates tinctorius, assembly GCF_039654945.1. Classification (NCBI taxonomy): domain Eukaryota; kingdom Metazoa; phylum Chordata; class Amphibia; order Anura; family Dendrobatidae; genus Dendrobates; species Dendrobates tinctorius. The sequence continues at coordinate 3,410,903 of NW_027361963.1, read as the reverse complement.
TTTTTGGGTCTAGGCCCCCGAACATAAGATCCTGTGCTGACAGGTCTGGTTTAGCGTCATCCATCCCCATGGTGGACCTTACAGATTTGACTAACTGGTCCATCTGATCAAGGGCAAAGCAAAAGCGGTTAGAGTCTTCTTCTGAAGATGAAGCCGAAGAGGAAGTCGTGGGCTCTGAGGAATATTCGCCTCTCCCCGGGGCAGCTGAGGAGTCGATTCTGAGACTTTTGCAGCTCTACTCTTTTTCGAGGATTCGCCCTGGGATAGGGATTTTAGGGAATCCTTCATCTCGGTCCTAATGATCTCCCTGAGGCTCGTGGTGAAGTGAGGGGTCTCCTCCGCCACCAGTAGCGGCGGGGAAAGCATAAGGGCATATATATTTTACCCCATCCAATTTTTTTCCCTTTCCTGTTTTTGCTCACCATCTGTCGCATTCATGGCTGACATAATTTTTTAGGGTAGGCTTCTGGCAAGGGAGCACCGCAAAGGCAACATTCCCTGTTTTTCCTCTTACCAGAGCACTTCTTCCCCTAGGAGACAAAATATAAGGTGAATACTGCATCAGGGGTACATTCACGAAGATCTCTTACCCCGGCAGTAAGAATTGGTACCGGATCACAGGGGGAGCGAGCTGGATCCTTCGGTCTGGAGGAACTCTTGCGGCCAGGCTGCGTGCTTCGTCCTCGACTCTTCAGCTGGGAGCCTGGGTGGGACTGCATCGCCCTCCCAGGGCTGTGGGGTACTCGGTACCGGGCCGGTGTCAGGGGGATGTGCTGCGGTGGCGGTGACCCGGTCCGTGGCCCTGGGTGCCCAATAAAATGGTGGTTTAATGTAATGGATTAGGTGAATAGTTGGTGACGCCACCTGTGGTGTTTGGCAAGTGAGATGTTAAGCCAACGCTGCGTGCAGATCCGCTGGGACTGATGATATGGTGCAGCAAAGATGGTGTAGCTCCCCACAGGTGGAGCTGTAGTCCCAGGGCAGTGTAGATGCGATGTTAGAGAGACGCAGGCAATGTCGATGCTTAGACTCAGATGTAGCAGTGCTGGTTGTGTTGGCGCGAGAATAAGTGGAGGACACCAAGGCCTGTAGTTCCAAAGCTTTACTCACAGTTTGTAGTGCACACAGGTGCCTGCCTCCGTACCATGTCTTCCAGGGCAGAGACTCAGCCAACCTCCAGGCAAGATGGAATGCTCCCTTCCAACACTCCACCAACATGTGCCTTCCTGAACGTCCCCTCTATAGCGCTTGGTGGTGTGAAGCACTCCAGTACTTAGTTACCCTGGAATGCTTCCTGACAGATGTTCCCAAGAACTTCACTTGTATGACAGACAGCTGTAGCCTGCTCGGGGACCTCCTGGATCCCAGCTCTCTATCCGTGTTGCTGTTGTGTCCCAAGTCTTAGATGGGAGTAGTGCATTTACAGCCAACTACTCCACCAGTGTCTGCTGCAGAACCATAAGTGTCCATACAACCTCGGGGACCGGGCCCCGGCCTTGCGCTGGAACCTTTAGGCAGGGTGCTCTCTTCCAACCCACGTCCTCTGTGTTCCCTTCTCCTTCGTTCCGTACTTGTCCTTCACTCTCCTATGGAAACTTAGGTTACAGTTCTACGTCTTTCTCCTTCTGTTCCTTCCCCTGTGCCAGCTGGCTCAGATCACTGAGGCAGCGGCAGCATTCCTTCTTCCATCCCTCTTCCAGGGATCTCTTCCTTCTCTCTCCTCCCGTCAGACTGACCCATTCTCAGACTCTCCTGACTGACTGTCCTACTGACTGAACTGTAATTCTACACTTTCCCCCTCTTTTATATCTAACGCCACCCACCTCCCAGCACATCCAGTGTTCCAAGCAGGGAACCACCAAAGGTGCTCTGCCAGGACTCCGAATAGAGGAGTCCAAGAGAAAGGACAGAGCCGCAATGTGGCTCTGCTGAACTACCCTGTAGTGTGGGTTGCAGGTGCTGGAGTGTGGTTAGGAGTTCCCACCTTACCTGGATGGTGGGGCACTACACCTTAGGAGAAGGTGCAGTACCTCTGTGGCCACTGAGCCTCAGGGGCACCACAGGACCTCTCTGAGGAACACTCCTGCTCCTGTTCCTGCTGGGTTACCGCTGCATTGGGCCAACCACAGCCCTGCAGCGTTCCTGCGCTTCTCTTATCCCCCCCGGACATCCGGTTAGCAGGGGTGTACCAGGGCAGTCGTCTCCACCCACCTCCCAAGCGGGAATCCCCACGGTGCTGCATGCCGCCCCCCGCCGCCGATACCCATATTGCCGCGGCCCGGCGGCATACAGGGAGAAGCCGGCCGGCATCTGACTTCAGGCCCGGCGCCTCTGGCCTCGCCCGCCCTGCCGCGTCACTTCCGGCTCCCATTCTCGGCCTCCAGCAACGCACGGGGACGTGCAGGCCGACAACGGTGCAGCAGCCGACCGCCCCTCACCACGCCACACCGGCCGGCGCAACAGGGCGGCCCGGATGGGGGATGGCTGCCGGGAGCAGACCCGGAGGAACCCCAGAGATCCGGGGAATACATACTTGCCAACGCTGGAAAAGGAACGGCCATCCTCTGGACCCCATTCATACCTGCTCCGCACGCTTCCGTGGAGCCCTACCAGGACCCACCACGGCGCTTCCAGGGACTCCACACTGCCCGAGGTAGGAGAACCCCTCGCTACCTGGGTCGGACAGCCGGCCTGGGAATTTCCTAAACGTTCATATGGCACGATCTGTAGGGAATCCTGTCCAGCAACAGGAAACCAACTGATGCATGGGAGAGGTGCCACCCTTATGTATAATAATATAATAATTTTTATTTATTTAATAATATAATAGTTTTTATTTATATAGCGCCAACATATTCCGCAACACTTTACAATTAAGCGGGGACATGTACAGACAATAGATTAAATACAAGTTAAGACAATTTAAACAGTGACATTAGGAGTGAGGTCCCTGCTCGCAAGCTTACAGTCTACAAGGAAATGGAGGGACACAGTAGGTGAAAAGTGCTTGTTATTTCAGGTCTGACAATTATAATAAATAGGGATTTTAATATAAAGCTGCATGATCCAGTCATCAGCCCGTGTGTTTAAGTACAATAGTCAAGTATCAAGTGCAGTTATCGTGTGCATGGAGGGTGTGGAGACAGATGAATAGTATGGTGCAGATTCAGAATAATATTTGGAAGGAGGGATCAGGGCAAAGTTAGTTTACTGAGTAGTTGATGTGGTAGGTTTGTTTGAAGAGATGGGTTTTCAAAGCGCTCTTGAATAGGTTGGGGCTAGGTATTAGTCTGATTGTCTGGGGAAGTGCATTCCAGAGAACTGGCGCAGCACGAGAGAAGTCTTGGAGGCGGAGGTGCGAGGTATGGATTACGGAGGATGTTAGTCTTAGGTCATTTGTAGAACGGAGGGCACGTGTAGGGCGATAGACAAAAATGAGAGATGAGATATAAGGTGGTGCAGAACTGTGGAGAGTTTTGTGGGAGAGATGAGGTTATACTGGACCCTGTAGTGAATAGGTAGCCAGTGTAATGGCTGGCACAAGATGGAGGCATCGGTGAAGCCGCTGGACAGAAATATGACCCTGGTTGCCACATTCAAGATGGATTGGAGAGGAGAAAGTTTGGTAAGAGGGAGACTGATCAGAAGAGAGTTGCAGTAGTCCAGACGAGAATGAATAAGAGCAACAGTAAGAGTCTTAGCAGTTTCAAAGGTGAGAAAAGGTCGGATTCTGGAGATGTTTTTAAGATGCAGGTGACAAGAGCAAGTGAGTGATCGGATATAGGGAGTAAAGGAAAGTACGGTGTCGAATATGACCCCAAGACAGCGGGCATGCTGCTTGGGAGTTATAGTTGAACCCTCCAGGGTTATTTTGATGTTAGGTAGAGTGAGGTTAGTAGAGGGGAGAAACACAAGAAGTTCAGTTTTGGAGAGATTTAGTTTCAGATAGAGGGAGGACATGACGTTAGAGACAGCAGATAGACAATCCTTCGTATTTTGAATTAGGGAAGGGGTGATATCATGGGAAGAAGTGTATAATTGGGTGTCATCAGCATAGAGATGATACTGGACCCCAAATCTGCTGATTGCTTGCCCAATAGGGGCAGTGTATAGAGAAAAGAGGAGGGGGCCTAGGACTGAGCCCTGCAGGACCCCGATAATAAGGGGACGAGAGGAAGAGGAGCCAGCAAAAGATACAGTGAAGGAGCGGTCAGAGAGGTAGGAGGAGAACCAGGAGTGGGCTGTGTCCTTGAGGCCTATAGAGCGAAGCATAGTGAGGAGGAGCTGGTGATCCACAGTGTCAAATGCGGCAGAGAGATCCAGTATCTGTAGGTTGTTCCTGTTCCTGAAGGACGGATCCCCTCAGGTTGTGCTGTCATGGACGATCGAATAAAAAAAGAATTAATATATTGATATTGCATTGCCCTGGCTGAAACCAAAAACTAAGGTTAGACATGTAAACATTTTGACTTAATAAATGGGTTGGGGAAGATTTACCTTCTGCTCACCATCGATGACCGGAGGAACGACAGGGCTCTAGCATACTTGTACTGGCTCCTGCATCCTGCCGATCCACTCGGGGCCTGCATCTCTTTGTTGATCTCCCTCTTGAAGCGATCCCTGAGTGACCACCACAGCTTGATAACCCTTTCACCTGTAAAGTGAAAGCACAAATTGGTTAGTATACAACACATTACATCCTGCAACATAACTTACTCAACTGTGAATACTTATGCGCTTGATTCTGGGCCGGAGCTTCGAGGTACCCCCGGTCGTCCACAACTGTAAAACAAACTTCCACCTAGAGCCGATGGGTCACGACAAGGTCAGCATGGCGGCGGTCCCCCATGTTCCACAGCGTCTCCCGCACCTCATTGATGAGGCGGTCTACATTCAGACCACCATCCGATTTCGGGAGCACGCTGTGAAGCCTGCTAAAAAAGAAAACAAAAAAAAAACATTAAACTCAAATCATCCACATGAACTATAAAGATAATAAAAAGAGAGGTACTTACTCTATGCTGACCATCGCGATGCTCACGACGTCAACCCAGGGAGGTGCTTGGAGTACCTCTATGCCGGACCCCAGAATGTGAAGACTATAAAAAAATATGTGCTTGGATGTAGGCATATGTATTATGTGTACTGTGATGTCTGTGATGATCTGTTTTTTTATGTGTTGGGTGGACTGTGATTGTAAGGATCTGTTTCTGCGAAACTTACACTCTGCGCGCCCGCTCCTGGCATTTCTCCACCCCGTCCATCTCCTTCTGGAAGCCCCTCTGATGCTGCAGCTTCCTGTGAAACCAGAATTAATGCATTAAATGGTTACAAAAAATTTTTACCATCACCAAAAATTAAAATATAAATTTGAAATTACCTCAGATCACCGACGCTGTGAGGGAGGGCTCCCAGAAGGAGACATGGCCTGTTGTCTCGAAGTATCTGCAAGTATAAAGACAATTGTTACCTACTATACATATTATATATTTAGCTTTCTGGCCTTTATACTTACATCACGACTCCCACTGGGTCCTGCTGGCCTGGCTTTCACCCACACTTTTTTTGTAGGATCTGCAAGTATAAAGACAATTGTTAGCTATTATACTGATTATTTATGTGTTGTCCACTGAATTAGAAAATAAAAAGGTAGCTCCAGAGCCATTTGGATTTCAATCCCTCTACCCTCAAAAAAACTCCCCCTATGCCCCCCCAAAATCAAAAATGCAAATACTTCAGTAGGTTTCTAAACCACCCCCTCTGTAATTTAAAGGTTGATATGCACTATGCGCAAGCAGACATGACCCTCCCCTTCCTGTATTTCCCCATAAAACCCAAACCTAACACAGCCACCAAAGTAGTACCTTGCAAACACCCAATACTCTCCTTCCAACTTGATATGCACGATGCACAAGCTGGAAATCCCTCCACCTCCAGTATTTCCCCCCAAAAAAACCAAACCTATACCTTACAAACACCCAATACCCTCCATCAAACTTGAAATCCCTAAACCCCCACTTGAAGATCTATTGACCACAGATGCTATGTTTTAAAAACCCTGGTAAAATTTTAAATACCCAATTTCTGCATTCCCCATTTGTATACACCTTTTTTTTTTTTAAACAGAACCTCAAACACCTCTGTATTGCATGTTGTGCTTTCCTGTGTGACATAACCCACAATTTTAAAGTGAACTTGGTGAAATTATACTACGGACAGTTTTTGGAGCAATTTTTATTTTTTTATTAAACTCTTTTTTACTTTTTGTGAAAGCAAGAAGGAGCTACACTGCTCTTTATTTTAAATACAAGTACAGTAAATGAAAAATAAAAAAAATAAAATTAGACTTACCGGTAATTCGGTTTCTAGGAACCTTCCACGACGGTAAACGGAGGTTGCCTCTTAACCCTGATGGGGGACAGGAAACAGAGAGGTTAAAAGTCCCTCCCACTTTACAGTGACGTATAACTGAGACCCTAGCACCAGTTTACCTTCTGATTCCCAGATTTTATCCAGAGTATAGGGTGGGAATTAGTGCCGTCGTGGAAGGTTCCTAGAAACCGAATAACCGGTAAGTCTAATTCTATTTTCTCTAGTCACCTTCCACGACGGCATATGGAGGCATACCAGCTAATTTTGCACTAGGGAGGGACAATGGCCTGGAGAACTTTTCTGCCAAAGAATAGATCCCTACTGGTGATACGTCCAGTCTATAATGTTTTGAGAAAGTATGCAGTGAGGACCACGTTGCTGCCCTGCAGATCTGCTCTGTAGATGCACCTGCTTTTTCTGCCCAGGAGACTGATGTGGACCTGGTTGAATGGGCCTTGATCCCCACTAGGGGAGACATATTTTGAGTGATATATGCTTCTGCTATCACTTTTTTAATCCAATTGGCGATAGTGCTCTTTGCCACCTTTTTCCCCTTGTTTTGACTTGAGGGATGGACAAAGAGGTTCTGATCAACTGTGCAAGGATGGGTTTGCTTCAAGTAATGCAGGACAATGTGTTGGACATCAAGAGTATGGAATTTTTCCTCCTTAGTGTTTGCTGGATTTTGGCAAAATGATGGTAGGACGATTTCTTGGGAACGGTGGAACTCAGAGACTACTTTGGGAAGGAAGGATCGAGATGAAGGACTATTGAGTCGTCTCTAACAAGCAAATAAGGTTCCCTTATTGATAGGGCTTGTAATTCGCCTACTGTCCTAGCCGTGGTTATGGCTACCAAGAAGACTTTGTATGCCAGGATTTGAGGAGAACAGGAAGACAAAGGTTCAAAGGGTGGACCTGTGAGCCCCTGGAGCACCAAGTTCAGATCGCATGGAGGGACTATCAACTGTTTCTTAGGGTTCATTCTGATGGCCAAAGTCATGAAACTCTTGATCCAGCGATGCCCTGCTAGATCCTGGTCAAAAAGAGAGCTGAGACCTGGACCTTTAGGGTGCTAGGCCTAAGGCTGATCTCTAAGCCTTTTTGTGAAAAATCCAGAGTTTGCGACATATTTGGGCTTAGCGGATCCGGTAAGTTAGGTAGACAGAAGGATACATTTTTTTTCCAAATTTTAGTGTAGATAGCGTTGGTTACTGGCTTCCTGGATTTTTGCAGGGTAGCAATTACTGGGTCTGACAACTCTTTGGCTTTCAGTACTTGGGCCTCAGTAACCACGCCGCTAGATTCCACTTCTGAGAATTTGAGTGAAGAATGGGCCCCTGCAAGAGGGGGTTGTCTTCTACAGGTAAGAGAACCGGGCCATCTACTTGCATCTCGGTGATCAAGTTAAACCAACTTTTTAGGCCAAAACGGGGCTACCAAGATAGTCGGGGTCCGGTGTTCTCGGATCTTCCTCAAAACTGTTGCCAGAATTGGAATTGGTGGGAAGGCATAGGCCAGGTGGAAGTCCCAATTCTGGGCTATGGCATCCACACCCCTGTAATTGTCCCTGGGGTTTAGGGAGAAGGCTTCGACCTGCACGTTTTGATGAGAAGCAAAAAGATCAATTTCCGGTAGGCCCCACCTGTCTACCAGCATTTTGAAGCTTCGGTTGTTTAGAATCCATTCCCCGGGTGGATTTCCTGGCGACTTAAATAGTCTTTTCTTACTTTTGTGGTAACAACATGACAGACATTGACCCCACACAATGATGTATATATCTTTAAAATTTTAAATTTTATTAGACATAAGAGTACAACATTACACACAAATATACACAATAGAAGTGCTGGAACATAAAATAGAAAAGGGACTAAAGTCCATGGAATCCCACATTGCGGCATCAAAAATAACCACCCACCAAAGTGGGGTTATACAAGAGGGACAAAAACCACTACAGTTATATCATCTTTATCAAAATGAGATTACATATTTTAGGATACAACGTTGCAATTGTTTGTATTGGAGGCCAAATTATCATACATGAATAAAGGCTAGACAGTTCCATACCAGAATGTGCCAGTGGAGATGCCTGGTCGTCCCTCTGCCCCGATGCGCGTTTCGCACTGCTTCTTATTCATGTATGAAAATTTGGCCTCCGATGGGGGTAATGCTATAGGGGGCACTACAGGATTTATGCCTTACTGTGGTGATTATGGCCTATTTTTTGTAGCTTGATACTAACTGTGGGCAGCTTTTGTCTCATAAAACTGTGTTTTTTGCGCAGCAATACAAACAATTGCAACGTTGTATCCTAAAATATGTAATCTCATTTTGATAAAGATGATATAACTGTTTTTGTCCCTCTTGTATAACCCCACCAAAGGTGGGTGGTTATTTTTGATGCCGCAGTGTGGGATTCCATGGACTTTAGTCCCTTTTCTATTTTATGTTCCAGCACTTCTATTGTGTATATTTGTGTGTAATGTTGTACTCTTATGTCTAATAAAATTTAAAAATTTAAAGACATATACATCATTGTGTGGGGTCAACGTCTGTCATGTTGTTACCACAAAAGTAAGAATTGGTTTCTGTGGTGTATTCATTGTATATAGATTGTATTATATACTGGGCCATTTTGTGACTTTAGACTTAAATAGTCTGCCTATATGTTGGAAGTGCCCTTAAGATGGACCGCCTTCAGGAAAAATAGGTGTTTTTCGGCCCAACAAAACATTCGAGCGGAGATCCTTTTTAGGTTGCTGAATTTTGTACTGCCCTTGGTGCTTGATATGAGCAACTGTGGTCATGTTGTCCGAATATATTCGGATGTGCTGTCCAGCAATCTGGCAACTGGCCGCCAGAAGGGCTTCTTCCACAGCCTTCAGTTCCCTGAAATTGGATGATTTTTCACTCATTGTCTGGTCCCAGAGTCCCTGGAACGGAATATGATTTACCATGGCCCCCCCAGCCCCTTCTGCTGGCATCTGACGTGACTGTAGTCAGTGGGAACTGGTTCCAACTTATGCCTCTGCAGAGGTTTCTGGAGTTCATCCACCATGCTAAGGAGGCTCTTACTCGACCTGGCGTGTGCACTTTCTTGTTCAGAGTACCGGGATGACCGTTCCAGTTCTCTAAGATGTGAGTCTAAAGGATTCTGGAGTGGGCTTGAGCCCAGGCTACCGATTGTATAGACGCTGTCATAGAGCCCAATATCGACATGCCTTCCTGGAGTATAGGGGACCTCATGTCCCTGAACATCCTGACCTTTGACACTAGGGACAGACGGTGGTCGTCTGGAAGGAAGGACATTTGTCTTGCAGAGTCCAAAAGTACCCCCAGAAACTTTCTGGTCTTGGAGCGCCACAGCTGAGACTTTTTCAAATTTGGGATCCATCCCAGAGATCAACGTATCTAGAGTCTTTAACCCCTTCCCGACCAATGACGCCACATAGGCGTCATGAATACCTGTGCCATTATGACCAGTGACGCCTATGTGGCGTCATGAGTTTAAAGCCCCCCTGCGGGTCGGGTGACCGGGGTCACTGAAAGGTCACCCAACCTGCAGATACAGGGGGATGTGTACTTTACCACAGGGGCGGTGGCTTCACCCCCGCGTGGCTACGATCGCTCTGATTGGCTGTTAAAAGTGAAACAGCCAATCAGAGCGATAGTAATATTTCATCAATGAAATTTGATGAAATAATACTATCCAACCATGGCCGATGCTGCAATAGCTTCGGACATGGCTGGAGATCGTGATCCGACCCCCCCACCCAGCTGGCAGCGCGATGTGCTGCCGCCACCCACTGAGGCGGCGATCGGTAGCCGCTGCAATAATCTGCTCCCCCTCCGCTTCCCCCACTTCCTCCTGCCTTCCGATCGCCCCCTATAGCCCCCCCGGTACCTCCCGGTGTCCCTCCGTCTTCTCTCCATGGGCGCCGCCATCTTACAAAATGGCGGGCACATGCGCAGTGTGCCTGCGAATCTGCCGGTTGGCAGATTCATTCATTCTTTTTACAGGTACACTTTGATCACTGTGATAAACTATCACAGTAATCAAAATACAAAAAAAAGTAAATAAAGCCCCCCTTTATCCCTTTAGCTAGGAACACATAATAAAATAAAGAAAATATGTTTATTTTTATTTTTCCTTTACGGTTAGAATTAAGGTTAGGGTTAGAATTAGGGTTAGGTTTGCAATCAGGGTTAGGGTTGCAATTAGGGTTAGGGTTGCAATTAGAGTTAGGGTTGCAATTAGGATTAGGGTTAGGGTTGGAATTAGGGTTAGGGTTGGAACTAGGGTTAAGATTAGGGTTAGGGGTGTGTTGGAGTTGGGATTAGGGTTAGGCTTGTGGTTAGGGTTATGGATGGGATTAGGGTTAGGGGTGTGTTGGGGTTAGGGTTGAGTTAGAATTGAGAGGGTTTCCACTATTTCCACACCAGGGGGTCTCCAAATGCGACATGGCGCCACCATTGATTCCAGCCAATTTTGCGTCCAAAAAGTCAAACAGTGCTCCCTCACTTCCGAGCCCCGACATGTATCTAAACAGTGGTTTATCCCAACATATGGGGTATCAGCGTACTCAGAAAAAATTGCACAACAACTTTCGGGGTCTAATTTCTCCTGATACCCTTGGGAAAATAAAAAAATTTGGGGCTAAAAAATGATATTTGTGGGAAAAAAATATTTTTTATTTTCATCGCTCTGCGTTATAAACTTCTGTGAAGCACTTGGTGGTTCAAAGAGCTCACCACACATCTAGATAAGTTCCTTAGGGGGTCTAGTTTCCAAAATGGTGTTACTTGTGGGGGGTTTCCACTGTTTAGGCACGTCAGGGGCTCTGCAAATGCAACATGTGTCCGATCTTAACTCCAGCCAATTCTGCGTTGAAAAAGTCAAACTGCGCTCTTTCCCTTCCGAGCTCTACCGTGTACCCAAACAGAGGTTTACTCCCACATATGGGGTACCAGCGTACTCAGGGCAAACTGGAAAACTTTTGGGGTCCAATTTCTCCTGTTACATTTGTGAAAATAAAATATTGCGGGCTAGAAAATCATTTTTTGAGGAAAAAAATTATTTTTTACTTTCATGACTCTGCATTATAAACTCTGAAGCACTTTTGGAATTCAAAGAGCTCACCACACATCTAGAGAAGTTCCTTAGGGGCTCTAGTTTTCAAAATGGTGTCATTTGTGGGGGGTTTCCACTGTTTAGGCACATCAGAGGCTCTGCAAATGTAACATGATGCCCGCAGACCATTCCATCAAGTCGGCATTTCAAAACATCACTACTTCCCTTCCGAGCCCTGACATGTGCCCAAACAGTGGTTTCCCCCCACATATGGGGTACCAGCGTTCTCAGGACAAATGGACAACAACTTTTGGGGTCCAATTTCTCCTGTTACATTGGTGAAAATAAAATATTTCTGGCTAAAAAATCATTTTTTGAGGAAAAAAATGATTTTTTATTTTCACGGCTCTGTGTTATAAACTTCTGTGAAGCACTTTTGGAGTTCAAAGAGCTCACCATGTATCTAGATAAGTTCTTTAGGGGGTCTAGTTTTCAAAATGGTGTCATTTGTGGGGGGTTTCCATTGTTTAGGCACATCAGAGGCTCTGCAAATGTAACATGACGCCCGCAGACCATTCCATCAAGTCGGCATTTCAAAATGTCACTACTTCCCTTCCGAGCCCTGACATGTGCCCAGTGGTTCTCCCCCACATATGGGGTACTAGCGTACTCAGGACAAACTGGACAACAACTTTTGGGGTCCAATTTCTCCTGTTACATTGGTCAAAATAAAATATTGCGGGCTAAAAAATCATTTTGTGATGAAAAAAATGATTTTTTATTTTCACGGCTCTGCGTCATAAACTTCTGTGAAGCACTTTGGGGTTGAAAGAGCTCACCACCTATGTAGATAAGTTCCTTAGGGGGTCTAGTTTTCAAAATTGTGTCACTTGTGGGGGGTTTCCACTGTTTAGGCACATCAAAATGTAACTTGACGCCCGCAGACCATTCCATCAAGTCGGCATTTCAAAACGTCACTACTTCCCTTCCGAGCCTCGACATGTGCCCAGTGGTTCTCCCCCACATATGGGGTACCAGCGTACTCAGGGCAAACTGGACAATTTTTGGGGTCCAATTTCTCCTGTTACATTTGTAAAAATAAAAAATCGCGGGCTTAAAAAAATCATTTTTGGAGGAAAAAAATGATTTTTATTTTCACGGCTCTGTTATAAACTTCTGTGAAGCACTTTGGGGTTCAAAGTGCTCGCCACACATCTAGATAAGTTCCTTAGGGGGTCTAGTTTCCAAAATGGTGTCACTTGTGGGAGGTTTCCACTGTTTAGGCACATCAGGGGCTCTCCAAACGTAACATGGTGTCCGATCTCAATTCCAGCCAATTCTGCTTTGAAAAAGTCAAACGGTGCTCTTTCCCTTCCGAGCTCTACCGTGCACCCAAACAGGTTTACCCCCACATATGGGGTATCAGCATACTCAGGACAAATTGTACAACAACTTTTGGGGTCCATTTCCTCTTGCTACCCTTGGTAAAATAAAAAAATGGGGCAAAAAGTTAATTTTTGTGAAAAAAATATGATTTTTTATTTTACGGCTCTACGTTATAACTTCTGTGAAGCACTTGGGGGTTCAAAGTGCTCACCACACATCTAGATAAATTCCTTGGAGGGTCTAGTTTCCAAAATGGGGTCACTTATGGGAGGTTTCTACTGTTTAGACACATCAGGGGCTCTGCAAACATAACATGACGCCCGCAGACCATTCCATCAATTCGATATTTCAAAACGTCACTACTTCCCTTACGAGCCCCGACGTGTGCCCATAGTTATTCATCCCCACATATGGGGAACCAGCGTACTCAGGACAAACTGGACAACAAATTTTAGGGTCCAATTTTTCCTGTTACCCTTGTGAAAATAAAAAAATTGCGGGCTAAAAATTGAGACACTGCCTCAGGTGAGTGCCGGAGGTCTCCATGTCCCCGTTCCCTATTGCAGGGCCCACTGTTGTAACTGTTTTCCCTTCCCCTTTGTCTTGTTTAAGTTACCGGCCTGCGGGTCGTGTCACACAGGACAGGTACACGTGACAAGAATGGGGTGGTGGTGGTGGCGGAGGAGTAAAAGCCGCGAGGGAAGACTGCACCTCTTGTCTGACCAGCAAGCAAATTTCCTCTAAAAGGGATGGCAACTCCGCTCTGACTAACTACTTTGTCGGTGTAAGACTGGCAGAGTTTTTTATCCCATAATGAGGGCAATTTTATGTTACAAATTGGGCACTTTTTCCTATTTCCGGCTTTGGGGGTAAACTTGTCTCCCTAAAACAAGGAGAGATACATCAGGTAAAAAGGGCCCCTTAATTATAACAACCCCCCGGACCCCATCCCTGCATATACTCACTGTAGCAGGGGCAGTGCTGGGCTCTGCAGACGCAGGGCATGAAGTGCTATCCATGTTGAGGGATTCCAGTCTTACCTCATGTGCAACTTCAGCAGGCTTTTTATGCTCATTGGAGCCAGCATAAAAGCCAGAGTTACGGTTTCCCCCTCCTCCTCCTGAGTCCATGTGCCGGCATCAGTAGCGGGCACCGCGCGCTGTTGGGGCCGGCCATTAGCCAGATATCAGTGCTCTCCATCCTGAAACGCCGATACCGGAAGTGACGCGTGCGTTCCACTGACATCACTTCCAGGACGCCCAGACGCCGCGCGAGGAGGGGGAGAAGACCAGGGAGCTCCAGGAGGCCCCCGGTAGGGGATCCCTCGCCTGCTTTGCCCTCTCGGGGGCGCGGGAAGGCCAGAGGGGTCCCGAGGTCACCCAGGGGGGATGGGAGCAGCATAAAGGAGGCGGGACCGCGAACACCAGCTCCCCAGCATTTCTTATACAGGTAACAAGCCTGTGTCCACGCTACTGCAGTCGCCGGCCACCACAGTATACGGACCTCTCCCTGCCCCATGGGGAACAGGAAAGACACTGGCAAGTGGGAGGGCCTTTTAACCTCTCTGTTTCCTGTCCATCATCAGGGCAAAGAGGCAACCTCCGTATACTGTCGTGGAAGGTGTCTAGAGAAAAAAAAGCTTGGCTGCACTTACACACACAGCAGCACTTTGATGGAAATACAAGTACAGTATGAAAAATAAAAAAATAGCTTGGCTGGACACACACACGTCGCCCTCACACACGCAGGCAGGACTCATGCTGGCCGCACTCACATTGGCAGGACTCACGCTGGCCTCTGTGTGGCTGCACGCTGGCTGGATGCTGGCTGGCACATTGAGAAGTGGAGTCCTACATGGCAGGTTTATATAAATTTGGGGCTGTCAGGCCATTTGGCTACAAAATAAGATTTGGAGCATGCTCAGATTAAAAAAACAGAATCCGTTGCTGGATTCCGTCATTTGACGGACAGTGACGGAGGCTGCACCCGTTGGCTTCCATTATAGCCAACGACGGACGGCGCTGGATCCATCGCTGTCCGACTTTTCGACGCAGACAAAAAACATTACTTTGTCCTTCGTCTCCAGACGACGGACAAACAATTTCCAATAGATCCAGTAAACGAAGGACGAAATGTGAGGCCATCCGTTGCTAATACAAGTCTATGTGAAAAAATCGGATCCAGCGGGATCATTCGCTGGATCCGATTTTTTCCAAAAACGACGGATTGCGAGTCACGCCAAAAAACTGATGTGTGAAAGAGGCCTAATCTGATATGCACACCTCTCTACTTGTAACTTGTTATGACGACTGCAGTCGCTTCTTCTGAGCAATAGATAATTATAATAAAAGTCTTACAGCAGACCTCAGCGTGTTAACCAATAGATCAGACTACCAGCTAGATAACCGGGAAAGAGGCACCAGGTGCACCATCTTAGACAAATGGTCGGTGACAACCCAAATGACTGTGCTGCCACTGGACTTGGGCAGTTCCACCACAAAATCCATACCATCTCCCAGGGCCTGTCCGATACCGGCAGGGGGTAAAGTAGTCCAGCGGGCCGTTGCCGAGGGGACGTATTCTGGGTGCAGGAGACACACGCCCAAAAATAGTCTCTGACGTCACGGGCCATATGCGGCCACCAGTACGTCCTCGCCAGAAGCTCAGAGGTCCGTTTTGTCCCAAAATATCCACCCACCCTGGACGAGTGAGCCCAAGAGAGGACCTCCGGTCGCAGACAGGCAGGGACAAATGTCTTGCCCGGTGGTACAGACTCAAGAGCAACGGTCCTCAGGCTCTCGGAAGTGACAATCAGCTGAGGCTCCTCCTCCGATGACACCACGGAGCAGGAGAGAGCATCGGCTTGGACGTTGTTCTCCCCGGAGAGAAAATGTAGGGTAAAGTGGAAACGGGAGAACAGGGATCATCTGGCCTGGCGAGAGTTCAGCCCCTGGGCCGTCTGCAAATATACCAAGTTCTTATGGTCAGTGAACACCTGGAAAGTGTGGCTAGCCCCCTCCAGGAGGTGTTTCCACTCCGAAAAGGCCAACTTCATTGCTAGCAACTCCCTGTCCCCGATGGAATAATTCCTCTCCGCCGGTGTGAAGGTCTTGGAGAAATGCTTAGCTACTCACCGGTAGCGGTGTTTTTCAGGAGCACACGACAGCACCACGAGAGAGGGGATCTGCCCTTCAGGGACAGGAAACCTACAGACACAAAAAGGGGGCCCTCTCTCTCACCTCAGTTGGATCACAGAGCATGAGAGGACCTCCCTGGTCAGTAGCAATTTACATATATACATCCAACTAAACATTCTTCACACCCGTGACTAAGGCCTAACTCCCGAAAGAAAGGTGCTGATCCATACATGAGAAAATGAAGAAAGGGAGGGACTGGAAAGGTGCTGTTGTGTGCTCCTGAAAAACATCGCTACCGGTGAGTAGCTAAGCATTTATTCAGTTGCCATGACCAGGGCTGCCACCAGGAATTTCAGGGCCTCATACTGGCAAATTTTTCAGGGCCCCCTTGAGACTCCGACCTTTGTCCACCCTATCTCCGCCTCCACCCCTTGAACCTTCCACAGTCCCACTGTCCACTCTTGGAAAAACTCCACTTCTGCACCACATCCTTAACAATCACACATTATCAGTTCCCATCGAACACCAGATCACACATATAGCCAGCAGCTTTTGTTTTGGCAAAAAAAATTTTTCCAGCCGCCACCACAACAAGGTAGACTCTTTTGGGACGGTAATACTCTGTTCTAACCTATTCAAAATTTCTTTATATATCCAATACTCTTTTTAGGTACATTTTTATTTATTTTTTTTCAAGAGAATGTGTCACATACATTTTTTTAAGTGACCAATAATACCACATACAAGGAACAAATACCATCATGCCATGGCCAGACCACATATTGCCATGACAATTTTTTTTTTTCGTATATGTACCTACCTACTGTCAATGTAATGCCTTTATGCATCTGTATCTGTACTTGTTCCTGCCTTGCTGCTGTAATGCTCTGAATTTCCCCATGGTGGGATGATTAAAGGATTATCTTATCTTATCTTATAATGACCTATAATACCGCATACAAGGGATACATACCACCACACCATGACCACATATTACCACCACATAGTGACCGTATAATATCAAATACAAGGAACAAATACTGCCACACCATGGCCGGACCACATATTACCACCACATGGTAACCAATAATACCCCAAACAAGGAACACCACATTTTACCACATTGTGACCGTATAATACCACATACAAGGAATACCGCCACACAATGACCAGACAAAATATTACCACCATATAGTGAATGGATAATAATGACAAACTGAAAGGATCTGCCATATAGTGTATGTCCACTGTTGAGCGGAAAAAATTGAGACCCAGCGGTGGCTTCAAGAAAAGGAACGGTAACAGCGCATGTGTGGCTCCATTCATTTCTATAGGAACTCCAAAAATTTCTGAAAGACCCTGGTGGGAACTTTATGCATGTAACATAGATGATATCCTATCAATCTTTGTTTCCCTATCCAGTCTAACCTTGGCTGATCACTGCCGACAGTATCAGACAGACGCAGTTCGGCCGCGAATTGGCATGGAATTTGAATGACGCACGCTACCCCTACCATCAGAAGATCTGCGGCGCTAGCCACTGATCTCCCGACGGTTGCCGTGGGTCATCTCCTGCCGCACGGAGGTCAGCGGTGACGCAGCCGGCAGATGACCGTCGCTAGCCTGATTGGTCGCGGCCGGGCGCGACCAATCAGCGACAGGTGCAAATAAACTACATACATATTCTAGAATACCCGATGCGTTAGAATCGGGCCACCATCTAGTAGTGAAATAACCGCTGTTTTACTGCGTGGACTATTACGTCCATTATATAATGACAATAATGATAAATATGAGAATGCAGAAATACTGGATCACGCTTGTGCTCTGAAGTTGTTCACACACTGCTTTTTTGGATGCAAGTCTTCTGCTAAAAAAATGCAGAGTGTTGGCAGGATAAATGCTGCGCACATATGGGCATTTTAATAATAATAATAATAATAGTAATAATCTTTATTTATATAGCACCAATATATTTGTGGGTGAGAACAAGTACTTTGAATTGGATCCTATAATGAATGGGCAGCCAGTGTAATGATTGGCGAAGAGCGGACGCGTCCGAGTACCGATTAGCCAGATGGATGACCCTGGCTACTGAATTAAGTATGGACTGGAGAGGGGAAAGTTGAGTAACGGGGAGGCCAATTAATAGAGCGTTGAAGTAGTCCAGGCGGGAGTGGATCAATGCAACAGCGAGGGTTTTTGTTGTTTCCATGGTGAGAAAGGGTGGATTCTAGAGATGTTCTTTAGGTGTAAGCGGCAAGAGCGGGCGAGACATTGTATATGGGATGTGAAGGAGAGGTCGGTGTCAAACATAACACCCAGACAGCGCGCCTGCTGCTGGGGTGTTATTATGGTGCCACCCATGGAGAGGGAAATGTCAGATTTAGGGAGGTTAGTAGACGTCGAGAGCAGAAGTTCAGTTTTTGAGAGGTTAAGTTTCAGATAGAGAGCAGACATGATGTTGGAGACTGCGGACAGTCACTGGCGTTCTGTAGCATAGCAGGGGTAAGGTTGGGGGATGACATGTATAGTTGTGTGTCATCAGCATAAAGATGGTACTGAAAGCCAAATCTGCTGATGGTCTGTCCAATTGGGGCCGTGTAGAGAGAGAAGAGAAGGGGGCCAAGGACTGAGCCCTGAGGTACCCCGACAGAGAGGAAGAGGAGATGACGTGGAGCCAGTGAACAAAACACTGAAGGAGCAGTCAAAGAGATTGGAAGAGAACCAGGAGAGAGCGATGTCCTTAATGCCTGGTGACTGGAGCCTATGGAGTAGGAGACGGTGGTCAACAGTGTCGAAAGCTACAGAAAGGTTGAGAAGAATGAGCAGAGAGTGTTCACAGCTACATTTTGCTCTCAGAAGGCCATTGGTAACTTTGATGAGTGCAGTTTCAATCGAATGTAGGGGTCGGAAGCCAGACTGTGAAGGGTCTAGGAGGGAGTGAGTGAGTGGAGAGGTAACGGGTAAGGCGGCAGTAGACTAGGCGCTCCAAGAGTTTAGAGATGAAGGGGAGATTGGGAGGAAGTGGTGATGGCCAACTCACTGAATGAATTTAAGAAAGGAATGGATGCTTTTCTTGTAAGTAACAGTATAGAAGGTTACGAATAACAGAATATTATAGGTAGATGGTTGACCCAGCATAGGGGAAGGAATTTTTTTCCCTATGGAGAAAATTGGCTTCTACTCTGTGGGTTTTTTGCCTTCCCCAGGATCAACAATGCAGAACAGCTGCACTAAAAATAGGCTGAACTAGATGGACATAAGGTCTTCCTTCAGCCTTCAAAACTATGTTACTATGTTATGTTACTATTGGAGACTGGTCTGTAGTTTTTTATGCAGGATGGGTTGAGAGCAGGTTTTTTTTAATAATGGAGTAATGATAGAGTGTTTGAAGGAGGATGGGAAAATGCCCGAGGAGAGGGAGAGATTAAATATTGTAGTTAGGTGAGTTGTGACGACTGGAGTGAGAGAGACTGGAGGAGATGTGAGGGAATGGGGTCGGTAGTGCATGCAGTCGGACAAGAAGAAGAGAGGAGTCTGGAGACTTCTTCTTCTGTGATGGGATAAAATGTGGAAAGTGAGCCAGGGGAAATGCAGGTAGGGATGGGAGTCACAGCACTTGGTGGTTGCGAGTGGATTTCCTGACGGATATTATCTATTTTCTCTATAAAATGGGAGGCCAGGTCATCTGCACAAATATCTGAGATAGGAGCTTGTGCTTTTGGCCTGAGGAGGGAGTGAAAGGTGTCAAAAAGTTTCTTGGGGTTGTTGGCTAGTGAGGAGATCAGGGTGGTGAAGTAGGTCTGTTTGGCGAGGTGAAGGGCAGAGTTGTAGGTTCTTAACATAAATTTGAAGTGGATGAAGTCTTCTGGTGTGCGGGTTTTTCTCCATCGGCGTTCAGCACTCCTAGAACATCGCTGGAGAAATTGAGTTTGCAATGTGAGCCAGGGCTGTTTTACTCTGTGTTTGGAGGTTCTGAGGGTGAGGGGCGCCAACTGGTCAAGGGTGCTTCTAAGAGTGTTGTTGTAGTGATGAACAGCCAGATCAGGACAGGAAGAAGAGGAGATTGGGGACAGGGAAGATTGTAGGGAGTCTGAAAGTGTCTGAGGGTTAATGACTTGCAGATTTCTGAATGTGTGATAGGTAGGAGTGTGCTGGGGTGGGAGAGGATTTGTGAGCGTGAAGGAGAGAATGTTGTGGTCAGAGAGGGGAAGCGGTGAGTTATTTAGGTAGGCGATTGAGCAAAGCTGGACAAAGACCAGGTCAATGGTGTTACCGTCTTTGTGTGTCTCAGAGGTTGAGAGCTGTGAGAGGCCGAGAGAAGTGGTTAGTGATAGAAGCTGGGATGCAGATGTGGTAGTAGGGCTGTTAATGGGGATGTTGAAGTCTCCCAGGATAAGAGTTGGTAGTTCTGAGGACATGAAGTGCAGCAGCCAGACTGAGAAGTGGTCAAGGAAGTGGGTGGGTGAGCCTGGGGGCCGGTATATGACCGCTACTCTGCGGGCCATTTAAAAAGGTAAAAGAAATGCAGTGAAAACACTGGAAGAATGGACACGCTGCAATTTTTTTAAAGAGCGCACAAGGGCTCAGAAATGCAAGGAAAAAATATTTTGCGGCTACTGTAAAATGCTCACTTATATATACAGTATGCTGACATATTATAGATCAGGTAGGTTAATAAAAGTAAGACTCATTGAGGGCGATAATTCATGGACTTACACACATTCATTGTGTGCTGGCATGCAGACATGGCCACTCTACATCGATAGCACCACAAATACCAGCACCCTGCAGGGGATTATTTATCAGGGGGTTCTATTACACCATGGGTCCAATGGGAATCTGCCAAGAAGGGTTAATTATGACTTCAGGCCTGATCACACATACACTAGAACCACAGGCAAATCAAGGAAAATACTCATGAATACAACCAGTGCTAAAGGGCATGTCCCTGGCATAATGCTATACACCTGGGTGCCTCCACCGTTGTACAGGACATTGAATATAGATCAGTCGCTACAGAGCAAATAATCAAAGGGTGGTGGAAAAACCACTAATGAACAACTACAGATCCAATATTAAAATAGTACATCTTTATTAGACAATTATGCAGGAACAGACAATAACAGTGCCGAAAAGTGCATGAAACGGACAAACCTGCGTCAATGATGGGAAAAATGCTGCGATTCCCAAAACCCAGGTATGGAGGTGTATTATCAAGGTAGACTCATAACAATGATTGAGTCCCCATACAGCAAAATCTTATCCAACATATCACCACAATGGGTTAAAACAGTTGCTGCCTTATACTCATCACGTTAAACCATAAAACTACCAGCCCTATCTAACCATGCTGACACTATGTCAATGGCCAGATACCAGTCATATACAATGTATGGCGACAAATTGCCCAGTACATTATCTGTACATTACGTTATCTGTACATTACCTATAATAGGCAGCGCTGCCGGGGGTCTGCGCGTCTGCTCCGACGTGCGTTTCGGATGCTCATCCTTCATCAGGGGTCATGTATACAGTAAAAACTGGGAGCTTTAAAAAGGCAGTTGGCCCGGAAGATGGGAGGCGTGGATCGGAAATTACGCATCCGCAGTCATGACGACTGGGGATGCAGAGCGGCGCCAGCATCTAAGTGGGAGCCAGGGCGTCGCTGACGCCATAGCAACTCGCCGAGGGCAGACACCAGAAGCCGCACTGCAGCCCGTACCATGATGTCCATGCGTACTGGTCAAAACAACATCGCCAATGCCATCTAATATAACATGGGGCAATTAGAGGCCAAACCATAATGCTATGGAACAATAATGTTGTGAATCTTATAATTTGGCATAGGCACCTGGAAATAATAATCACCAGTACAGATGTAGAACACCATTGTGTAACAAATATCAAAACTGATCCATAGATAGATTCAACATTAAGGTACCTATACACTGATAGTGTCAAGGCAAATGTCACATTAAGCAGAGACATATTGAACTCCATCAAGATCCCTAATAGCAAGTAAATGTGAAACATTGTGTGATGGATACGTGTGACTGGACACACCGCCTCCAGCAGGGTGAATTTCTCTGACACACGTGACCCTGGATACACCTCCTCCAGTAGGCGAATTTAAATAATATAACGTGCAGCCGGATACACCGCCTCCAGCAGGCGAATTTCAGTATTACACGTGAATATGGATACCCCGCCTCCAGAAGGGCGAATTTAAATAATAAAGGGAAACACCAGGGAAACCGATATAATGGAGGGCCCTGCGATAGGGAATGGGGACGTGGAGACCTCCTGCACTCCCCTGAGTCAGTGTCTCTACACTCCTGACAGTCCCTATGCAGGTTCCACACCTGGCGCCGAGCAGGATACCTAAAAACCCTAGCTCGCCCTGCACCTAGCCCTTTCTAGTGAAATGGACGGTGAAACTAATCCCACCACTGCACTGAAAGACACAAAAGGAAAGGTACAAACAGGGATAACACCATTTAGCTTTGCTCTGTTGCTCTTGCTCCCAGCAACAGAGTCCAGCAGCAGAATGCAGCTTTCCTCATGAATAGCTGCTACTTCACCAAGCTTTGTCAGAGCTGCAAGGAACTCCTCTCGGTGGCTCCTTCCACACCAGGGCTCTGACTGAGCTGCCAGGAACTCTCTCTTGCTCCTTCCTCCACCAAGGATGGTTGAAATGACCAATATCACCAACAGTGAGTGAGAGCACATGACACTGTTTTATAGTTAAGCCAGAGCAATCACACCTGTTAGCGATTCCCGTGTAATAACGCTAACCACCACCAGGGGCAAACTAGAACAAAAAGACACCACAGTGAAAATGTTAGGGACGGCGGAACGCACCAAATAGAAATAATAGGAGGTGCGTTCGCCGCCCGGGGTCCACCGTGCGGTAGGTGACTAGACCACTGCTGGACAATGGCAGATGCACCAGAGGGTGCCGTAGTGCGCACGGGTTAACGTCACCCGAACGCTAGGAGCGGCTCTGTTCAGACACAGAGTCGCTTGGCAGAAACATATGCAACGGCGCTGGCCCTATTAACGTCACAGGAGCCGGCGGGTGGCGTCGCAGCCGCGAACACCAATAGCTGCGGGTAATGCAGCGCAGCGGCAACTAAAGCCGCAAGCGTCGGCGCCGAGAACCGGGCACCGACGGACGCTAGTGTAGGCGTGGATCGCACTGTGGCATGTAGCTTGCCACAACCTGGAGCTGACTAACCCAACACACAGTCACCAATCGTAATATCCAAGGGAAGGGGTTTCATAATAAGTCAGTCACCAGTCCATGCATCCATCACCATACACACACAGCATAATATGCTACACTAGCGCATGGCCGAGCCGCCATGCGGGCTTTTTATAGCCATGCGCTTCCGGGACCTTCCAGTACTTTGGGAAGGACCAATCAGATCCGACATAGGACCTGCACATGTGACCCCTGCTCTCCACTGAGAGGACAAGTTGCGGGCATGCCCAGTAGCACGGCACGAGGACTTAGCCTCTGGAGCAGTTCCCTGCAAAGCAGGTTGCGCTACCATTGCTGCACCAGAGGTGGCAGCAACATTCAGGCTCACAGAACGAGTCTGAGGGGAATGCCTGGCTCGCCGTGATTGCTGAGCAGGAGTCTGAGCGGTCGGCAGAGAATGAGAGACCGCAGGATGTCTGGCTCTGGATTCCCGCTGTGCAGTGCCAGGAATCCGACGCCTAACATTACCCCCCCTCCTAGGGCCCCCCCCTCTGAGCCTCACTGCGCTCAAAGGCCGCGATCAGGAGCGGTGCATGAATTTTCTCCACCGGCTCCCAGGTCCGAGCCTCGGGCCCATGACCCCTCCAGTCCACCAAATAAAAATTTTTGCCACGGACAAACCTGCGCCCCACGATGGCGTTAACCTCAAACTCATCAGATGATAAGTCTGATGACCCGGCAGATGACTCAGAAAACCGGACCATGTGAACTGGTTTGAGGAGGGACACATGGAACACGTCCGAAATGGCCAAATGTGGAGGAAGAACCAGGCGGTAGACCACCGAGCTAAGTCGTTCGAGGACCTTGAATGGTCCAATGTATCGCGGTGCGAACTTGGGAGACTCGACCCGCAGCTTAATGTTTCGGGTGGAGAGCCATACCATGTCGCCAGGGGAGAAGCTTGGCGCGGGCCGCCGATGTGTGTCGGCGGACGCCCTCATCCTTTCTTTAGATGCCCGGATAGCATCCTGAGTGCGATCCCAAATGTCCCGGGCCTCCACTGCCCAGTCTGCCACCCTGGAGTCGGTTGAGGACACTGGCATCGGGACAGGGACGCGTGGATGTTGACCATAGTTTAGGAGAAAGGGCGTCTGACCAGTGGAATCAGCCACCGCGTTGTTTAGGGCAAATTCAGCCCAAGGTAGCAAGGATGCCCAGTCATCCTGCCTGGCAGAGACAAAATGCCGTAAATAGGTGACCAAGGTCTGATTGGCTCTCTCGACGAAGCCATTCGTCTCGGGATGGTAAGCGGAGGATAGATTTAGCTCGATGCTGAGTAAACTGCAGAGCTCCCTCCAAAACCGAGACGCAAACTGGGGACCGCGGTCACTCACGATTTTGTCCGGCATGCCATGTAAACGGAATACGTGCTTAATGAACAAGGTGGCCAGACCTCGAGCGGAAGGTAGGCGTGCGAGCGGCACCAGATGCACCATCTTGGAAAAATGGTCGGTGACCACCCAGATGACCGTACTGCCACCAGACTTGGGCAGGCCAACTATGAAATCCATGCCAACCATCTCCCAAGGTCTATCCGCCACTGGCAGGGGAAACAACAGCCCCGCCGGCCTCTGTCTAGAGGGTCTGTTCCGAGCACAAGAAACACATGCTTGCACGTATTCCTTGACATCTCGAGCCATATGTGGCCACCAATATGACCTTGCCAGGAGTTCGGCGGTCCGTTTATTACCAAAATGGCCACCCACCCTGGAGGCATGTGCCCAGGTGAGGACCTCCGGCCGTAGCTGAGGAGGCACCAAGGTCTTGCCCGGTGGTACCGACTCGAGAGCAACTGGAGCCACGGTCGTAAAACTCTCCGGTGGGAGAATTAGCCGAGGCTCAGCTTCTCCTTCCGCTGAGACCACTGAACGTGAGAGAGCATCCGCACGGACGTTCTTCTCTCCAGAGAGGTAGTGGAGGGTGAAGCGGAATCGGGAAAAGAAGAGCGACCACCTGGCCTGACGGGAATTCAGGCGTTGGGCCGTCTGTAGGTAGACCAGGTTTTTATGGTCCGTATATACCTGAAAGGGAAACCGGGCTCCCTCCAGGAGATGTCTCCACTCAGAAAAAGCCAACTTCATGGCTAGCAGCTCCCTGTCGCCGATGGAGTAATTTTTCTCCACCGGTGAGAAGGTCTTGGAATAGAAGAAGCAGGGATGCTTCCGACCTTGAGCATCCTTTTGATAAAGGACTGCTCCTGCACCGACGGAAGAAGCGTCTACCTCAAGGATAAACGTCTTATCCACATCGGGACGATGTAATATGGGAGCGCCAGCAAAATGTGATTTTATAGCCGAGAAGGCCTTGGAGACATGTTCTGACCAAGCATTGGGGTTAGCTCCTTTCTTGGTGAGAGCAACCAAAGGAGCCACCAGTGTGGAAAAGTGTGGTATGAACTGGCAGTAGTAAATCACGAACCCCAAAAAGCGCTGCACCGCTTTGAGGGAATGGGGTTCCTGCCAGTCCATTACCGCTTGTAGTTTGGCAGGATCCATGGCCAGCCCCTGGGCCGAGATGATATAGCCCAGGAACGGCAAGGACTCCTGCTCAAACTGGCAGTTCTCCAGCTTGGCAAATAGCGAGTTCGCCCGCAGACGGTCGAAGACTCTGCAGACGTCTCTCCGGTGGGTGGTCAAATCTGGCGAAAAGATGAGTATGTCATCTAGATAGACCACCACCGAGGTAGAGAGCATGTCGCGGAAGACGTCGTTGACAAAATCTTGGAAGACAGCTGACGCATTACAAAGGCCAAAGGGCATAACCAGGTATTCGTAATGGCCATCCCTGGTATTAAAAGCTGTCTTCCATTCTTCTCCTTCGCGAATGCGGATCAGGTTGTATGCACCCCGCAGATCTAATTTAGTAAAGATCCGGGCCCCCCGCAACCTGTCATACAACTCAGAGATCAACGGTAGGGGGTATTTGTTTTTAACCATGATAGCATTGAGACCTCGGTAGTCAATGCAGGGGTGTAACTCTCCGTTCTTCTTCTGTACGAAGAAGAACCCTGCACCAGCCGGTGACACAGATTTTCTGATGAAACCCCTAGCCAGGTTCTCCCAGATATATTGGGACATAGCCTCCGTCTCAGGGAGTGATAACGGGTAAACACAGCCTCGGGGAGGCTCTGTGCCTGGCAGGAGATCAATCGGGCAATCATAGGAACGGTGCAGCGGGAGTGTCTTGTTAGGGACGGCGGAACGCACCAAATATAAATAATAGGAGGTGCGTTCTCCGCCCGGGGTCCACCGTGCGGTAGGTGACTAGACCGCTGCTGGACAATGGCAGATGCACCAGAGGGTGCCGTAGTGCGCACGGGTTAACGTCACCCGAACGCTAGGAGCGGCTCTGTTCAGACACAGAGTCGCTTGGCAGAAACATATGCAACGGCGCTGGCCCTGTTAACGTCACAGGAGCCGGCGGGTGGCGTCGCAGCCGCGAACACCAATAGCTGCGGGTAATGCAGCGCAGCGGCAACTAAAGCCGCAAGCGTCGGCGCCGAGAACCGGGCACCGACGGACGCTAGTGTAGGCGTGGATCGCACTGTGGCGTGTAGCTTGCCACAACCTGGAGCTGACTAACCCAACACACAGTCACCAATCGTAATATCCAAGGGAAGGGGTTTCATAATAAGTCAGTCACCAGTCCATGCATCCATCACCATACACACACAGCATAATATGCTACACTAGCGCATGGCCGAGCCGCCATGCGGGCTTTTTATAGCCATGCGCTTCCGGGACCTTCCAGTACTTTGGGAAGGACCAATCAGATCCGACATAGGACCTGCACATATGACCCCTGCTCTCCACTGAGAGGACAAGTTGCGGGCATGCCCAGTAGCACGGCACGAGGACTTAGCCTCTGGAGCAGTTCCCTGCAAAGCAGGTTGCGCTACCATTGCTGCACCAGAGGTGGCAGCAACATTCAGGCTCACAGAACGAGTCTGAGGGGAATGCCTGGCTCGCCGTGATTGCTGAGCAGGAATCTGAGCGGTCGGCGGAGAATGAAAGACCGCAGGATGTCTGGCTCTGGATTCCCGCTGTGCAGTGCCAGGAATCCGACGCCTAACAGTAATGAGTCTAATGGCCACTGGGGGCAAAACTACCTTTAAGCAACCAGCTTAAAGAAAAAAAAAAAAGGTTACAAGTGCTTTTATCTGTCACAGCCCAGCATAGATCGTGACACATTGCTTAATGATACAGGCCATATACCCAACGTAGATCAGACGTTTGTGAACGAATGGGAGGAGGCATGCAACATTTGTTCTAGTAGTTTGATGCAGTTACTAATCAATTTAAAACACAAAATTGATTGGTGACTTGGATAAGAATATCAACTCCACATTGTCTGAATTGCGGTCAGGCGGTACTGGAGAACGCATAAAGACGTTTGAGATTGAATTAGAGAAAACCATTGATGGTGTGGTCAAAAAAAATTAATGACTCACAGACCTCCAAGATTAATAGAGACATGAAGGACTATCAGTCCAATAATGTCTATTATTGGAGAAAGGCACCCACTGATCCTCGCCCAATACAACGTACAATATCGAGTTTGTCGGTGTCCTCTTTAAGCGCCCAATCTGACGTCTCTACTTCTTCAATGGTAACACGGTCAGAACAAATAACAAGCGGGCAAGGAATCATGATTATCATCCATAGAAGAGACATAAGACTCGATCCCATGAGAATGGTCATGGAGACAATAAGGTAATCAACCTAAGCCACCATGTCCTTTCTGATATAGATTGCTCACTATTACATAGGGGTTTATCTTTTTCTCCATCTGCTGGCCCTGATATATTCTCTATAGTTAAAGATCTGCACATCTTTGCACGATCGCTGCTATTTAAACGTTTTTTCTTCAATAATGATCTGCATAAACTCTTTCCTACAGAGGATGAACAGGCAGCGTTGAGGGCACTGGAGGAATTATCTGAGGAACACAACACAGCTGAAGGAGGTAAGATACCTCCGTCCATTAGGCCGCGCTCTAGGCGGTTCCCCCCCCACTATCGAACTGTAGCCCTATTGATTTATTTGTCAAAGTCGTATCTAAGGAATTGTCCAAAATTCCACGATATATCCAGCACGACAACCTGAATAAGGGTGAGCGGACTAGACTTAAATATTTACGCGGTCTCCCTGATGTTGTCATCAAGCCGGCAGACAAGGGGGGTAACATCATCATATGGCCTAAAACTATGTACGAGAAAGAGGCGTTTCACCAATTATCTAACACCACTTGTTATAAAAAGCTTACTTTTAACCCCTTGTCTGCCTATGGTGCTCAACTCAGGGAGATTGTGTCTAGGGCTATTGTAGGAGAAACTATCACCAAGGAATTGGGAGCTGCGTTAGTGGTTAATGAGCCTATAATACCCACATTCTATCTGCTCCCGAAAATTCATAAAGATGCACAATATCCACCAGGCAGACCCATAGTTTCGGGTCGGGGGAATTACCTGGAGTGTGTGAGCCAATGGATTGACGCAGTGATGCAACCTTTGGTGGAGGAGTTACCCTCCTTCCTCAAAGATACAAATCAGCTACTTCGTAGAGTAGATGGGTTGTCTCTGGACACGGACTCTATACTAGTTACAGCTGACATCGAGTCACTGTATACTAGTATAAGGCATTGTGACGGATTGCGTGCTGTTGAATTCTTTATGAACATTTCCAGCATGTCCACTGGTATGAAATGGTTCATACTAGAGCTACTAGAATTCACATTAACGCACAACTTCTTTGTGTTTAAGGGGTCCTTCTTCCTACAGACCGAAGGAACAGCCATGGAAGCGGCCTATGTGCCTTCCTATGCTATCTGCTCCTGGGTCTGTGGGAGAGGGACCTCTTCCTGTCAGATCCACACGAATCTATGGACCGCGTCCTTCACTGGACTCGGTACATAGATGACGTGTTTTTGATCTGGCAGGGTAACAGTGATTCGCTGGGCAACTTCTTCTATCAGTTAAACAATGATCATAATATAAAGTTGACTTTTGCATACAATGAGCATAAAATTGAATTCCTGGATGTGACATTGAAAAGAGACGTCAATCATATGATCCAAACTAATATCTTTAGGAAACCAACCTCAACGAACATGCTGTTGCACGCCACCTCCTCTCACCCTAATCATATTATTAGATCGGTACTGACGGGCCAATTTTTACGCCTACGTCGAATCTGCTCGACGGATATGGATATGAATAACAGGCTGAGAATCTTAAGCGACAGTTCCGTGAGAGGGGTTACAGTCATAGGGCGATCAAAAAAGCCTATAATCTGGCAAAATATAGCACGCAAAATTCCCTGTTGTACAAAACTAAGGGGAGCCCATGTAAATCAGAAAAGCTTAGATTTGTTATGACCTTTCACTCTCAATCTGAAAGGGTCAGGAGGGTATTGGAGAAGTCATGGCCAATTGTCATGATCCAGATTGGATCTGACAGTTTAAATGCACAAAGTAACATTTTTTTTTCTCCCTTGGCTGTGTGCCAAAGGTGGTTTTGCCCCCGGTGGCCATTAGGGTCATTGCACTGTGGTGGTTTCAGTTGTTTTCCCCCCGGTGGCCATTAGGGTCATTGCACTCTGGTTACCTTAGTTTGTGCACGTGTTTAAGTAACAGGTGTGATTGCTCTATAAAAGAGTATTATTATTGTGTATATTTATGCACTACTTGTGACGTCGGACCCGGAGAGTATTTTCATCTGGAAGAAGGATTGCCACGGCTATATATATATATATATACATATATATATATATTTGTGTTGTGATACAATATATGTTTTGTGTGTGCATCGATAGGCGGTATCTGTATTTATGGATAAATGATACGGTACTAGGAATGTCTTTAGTGTAACCCTCGCTTGAGGTTTGTTGTAAATATACACGTATGACGCGATTTGCATATTTGCTGTTGTATTTTTGTATAATACCTTGGGTATATGGCCTGTATCATTAAGCAATGTTTCACATTTATTTGCTATTAGGGATCTTGATGGAGTTCAATATGTCTCTGCTTAATGTGGCATTTGCCTTGACACTATCGGTATATAGGTACCTTAATGTTGAATCTATCTATGGATCAGTTTGATATTTGTTACACAATGGGGTTCTACATCTGTACTGGTGATTATTATTTCCAGGTGCCTATGCCAAATTATAACATTCACAACATTATTGTTCCATAGCATTATGGTTTGGCCTCTAATTGCCCCATGTTATATTAGATGGCGGGGAAAAAGAAAAAAAGGTCCAGCTTTGCAAATTCAAGTCCAGTTTATTGTTAAAAACAAGTCCAAAACAGAGCAAAAAAATAGTGTGTTCACATGAGTAACAAGTAGTAGATTACGTGTTTTGAACAATAGCTTGTTCTTTCTCAAAACTACTTCCTCTGGGTGTTACTGCGATATATAATCTTTCCACCCAGTAAATTACAAACACATGATGTGAAGGGAAAAAAAAAAAAAAAAAAAAAAAAAAAGGGGGAGGGGAACATGTGTGAAATATAAAGAATAATGTGACAAAGAAAAACAATTTTTATGAAGAAAGGGGGGAGACAAAAATAAAGTAAAAAAAAAAAATTATAAATAAAAAAAGTTTTTTGTGCCCCAAGTTATATTAGATGGCATTGGCGATGTTGTTTTGACCAGTACGCATGCGCGTCATGGTCCGGGCTGCAGCGCGGCTTCTGGTGTCTGCCCTCGGCGAGTTGCTATGGCGTCAGTGACGCCCTGGCCCCTGCTGTTAGACGCTGGCGCCGCTCTGCATCCCCGGTCGTCATGACTGCGGATGCGTCATTTCCGGTCCACGCCTCCCAGCTCCCGGTTTTAACTGTATACACACCCCTTGACGAAGGACGAGCATCCGAAACGCGCATCGGGGCAGACGCGCAGACCCCCGGGACCCCCTACCGCGCCGCCTATTATAGGTAATGTACAGATAATTACTGGGCAATTTGCCGCCATACATTGTATATGACTGGTATCTGGCCATTGACATAGTGTCAGCATGTTTAGATAGGGCCGGTAGTTTTATGGTTTAGCGTGATGAGTATAAGGCAGCAACTGTTTTAACCCATTGTGGTGATATGTTGGATAAGATTTTGTTGTATGGGGACTCAATCATTGTTAGGAGTCTACCTTGATATTATGCCTCAATACATACCTGGGTTTTGGGGATCGCAGCGTTTTTCCCATCATTGACGCAGGTTTGTCCGTTTCATGCACTTTTCGGCACGGTTATTGTCTGTTCCTGCATAATTGTCTAATAAAGATGTACTATTTTAATATTGGATCTGTAG
This sequence comes from Dendrobates tinctorius, assembly GCF_039654945.1. Taxonomy (NCBI): domain Eukaryota; kingdom Metazoa; phylum Chordata; class Amphibia; order Anura; family Dendrobatidae; genus Dendrobates; species Dendrobates tinctorius. Next base: position 3,379,355 of record NW_027361963.1, on the reverse strand, counting down.
TCATTCATTAGTGGCTTTTCCACCACCCTTTGATTAGAAACAGGCAGTATAGGCTCACCCTGATTTATCAACAGGAAAATACATATACTGTGCACTGTACATTACATACATCATACACTACAGATACACTAATACATATACAAGGGTCATCTGCAGTATACCCATAAACACTCATTTACAAACAAGAAAACACATATACTGCACACTATATATTACATACACTATATACACATACTACCATACTCACACTATTATGTCTATGCTACAGCAAGGTCTTCACCACCTGCCGCATCATCCCAGGACAGCAGACAGCCAGGGCAGACATCAGTAGGAAGAGTCCACAGCACGGCAGAAGACTTAGAGGGGCTGCTTCCTCTTCCAGTGGACACTTCTGATCCACCTCCCCCTCCCCTGGTCCCAACTGCAGCTGGTGATGTGAGTACAGGGAGACTTGTGCACTGCAGTTTCCTCACCAGTATTTTTGTTAATGAGGAGACAGTGTAGTGTAAGTGCAGTGCTGGCAGCTTGATCCCACAGGAATAGTGGGGCCCAGGCGTCCCTCCTGCAGCCCAGTGAGAAGCCCTAGTTCTGGAGCCACTAGGAGGCAGTATTACAAATGCTGACCTTTTCTGGCTCCAGTCGCTTCCTGCTGATCTCCTGTCACTGCTGCTGTCATGTTCGGGAGGAGGATGAGAGAAGATGGAGGTGCAGCCAGTGCTGGAGGCGTCACCAAGCTCTGCACAAAACTAGTGCAGTGAGGACCTTGTGTGTCGCATCTGCTGCACTGAGTTCGGCGACATCAGAGAGGAGCCATGCAGGTAGCCCATAATGCCGCTGGCCCAGCAGGAAAGTGCCACCCCTGTACCTGGAGCCTGATGAGCAGGAAGAGGTGGGGCCCGAAGTGTGTGAGACATGCTGCCAGCCTGTCTCAGTCAGTTCGGGCCCCTCCTCCTTGCCTCTGCTGATCGGGCCCCATACACAAGTATAGGTAGTAGTGCCCTGATGGCGGCCCTGGCCACGACAGCACCACGAGAGAATTACAGAGATGTAAAGAACCTAGGGAGGGACAGCTGCCTCAAGCATCTTTCTCCCAAACGTGAGGTTGGAGGAGTCACCCAAATACAATCTATGGTGTTTAAAGAATGTAGATGGAGAAGACCACGCAGCTGCCTTACACATGTCCTCAATGGATACTTCCGACCATTCTGCCCATGATGTTGCCACGGCTCGAGTGGAGTGTGCTCTTACGCCTTCCGGGATTTCCGTGCCACCTGCTGTATAAGCCAAAGAAATTGCCTCCCTAATCCACCTGGCTAGAGTGTTCTTGGACACCCTAAACCCTTTCCTAACTCCCTGGAAGGATACATATAAGGAACTGTCCCTTTTCCAAGCGTCTGTGGCCGAGATATAAGCAAGGAGACATTTCTTATGTGTAAGGAATGAAGTTTTACCTCTGACTGGCTAGCAGGGTTTGGGCAGAAGGAGGGAAGGACTATCTCTTGTAATCTGTGAAACTTTGAAGCAACCTTGGGCAGATACAAGGGGTCTGGTTTTAGTATGACTCTATCTTGCCTAAACTGAGTATACGGGGGAAAGTCTAGAGAGAGCCTGCAGATCACTAACCCTCCTAACAGATGTTAGCGCAACCAGCAGGGCAGTTTTAACCCCTTTCCTACAATTGACGTAATATTCCGTCCATGTGACCCTGGACCTAATTACCATGGACGGAATATTACGTCACAGCAATCAGCGGCGCCCACGTGGTGAGCACCGCCGATCGCGGCCGGGTGTCAGCTGATTATCACAGCTGACACCCGGCACAATGTGTCAGGGGTGGTCACGGACCGCACCCGACACGTTAACCCCTTGTACACCACAATCAAACATGATCGCGGTGTACCGGGGGTTAAAGGGAAGCATCGGCAGGGAGGGGGCTCCCTCCATGCTTCCCTGAGCCCCCCACGGCAGCGCAATGTGCAGCGCTGCTGCGGTGGGCTCCTTTCCTGCAGGTCCCCGGATCCAATATGGCGGCGGGGACCTCCGGGGGCCTGCAGGAAGCTGGCTTCCTCAGTGCCTGCAAAGCACAGGCATGAGGAAGCCTTCAGCGCTGATCTGTCACAGTGATCTGTGATGTGACAGATCAGCGATCTGTCACAGGACAGTTATGTCCCCCCTGGGACATTGTAATAAAGTAAAAAAAAAAAGTGTAAAAATAATTTTAAAAAAATCACTAAATAAATAAAAAAAAAAAATATTCCCCAATAAATTCATTTTTTGGAAAGAAAAAAAACAAACAATAAAAGTACACATATTAGGTATCGCCGCGTCCGTAACGACCCACCCTATAAAACTGTCCCAATAGTTAACCCCTTAAGCGAACCCCTTAAAAAATAAAAATAAAAAACGAAGCAAAAAATGATGATTTATTATCATACCGCCGAACAAAAAGTGCAATAACGCGCGATCAAAAAGACGCATATAAATATCCTTGGTACCGCTGAAAACGTCATCTTGTCCCGCAAAAAACGAGCTGCCACACAGCATCATCAGCGAAAAAATAAAAAAGTTATAGCTCGCAGAATAAAGTGATGCAAAAATAATTATTTTTTATATAATATTGTTTTCATTGCATAAAACCGCCAAAACATTAAAAAAACGACCTAAATGAGGTATCGCTGTAACCGTACTGACCCGAAGAATAAAACTGCCTTATAAATTTTACCGCACCCGGAACGGCGTAAACGCACCACCCAAAAGAAATTCATGAAACGCTGGTTTTTGTAAATTCTGCGTCCCAAAAACGAAATAAAAAGCGATCAAAAAATGTCACGTGCCCGAACATGATGCCAATAAAAGCGTCAACTCGTCCCGCAAAAAATAAGACCTAACATGACTTGGTGCGTCAAAATATGGAAAAATTATAGCTCTCAATATGTGGTGATGCAAAAACTACTTTTACAATAAAAAGCGTCTTTTAGCGTGCGACAGCTGCCAAACATAAAAACCGCCATAAATAGTAAATCAAACCCCCCGTTATCACCCCCTTAGTTAGGGAAAAATACTAAAATTAAAAAAATGTATTTATTTCCATTTTCCCATTAGGGTTAGGGCTAGGGTTAGGGCTGAGATTAGGGTTAGGGGTGTGTTGGGGTTAGGGTTGGAGTTATAATTGGGGGGTTTCCACTATTTGCACACATCAGGTGCTCTCCAAACGCAACATGGCGTCTGATCTCAAATCCAGCCAATTCTGCGTTGAAAAAGTCAAATGGTGCTCGTTCCCTTCCAAGCCCTGCCATGCACCCAAACAGTGTTTTACCCCCTCATATGGGGTATCAGCCTACTCAGGACAATTTGCAAAACAACTTTTGGGGTCCTATTTCTCCCGTTGCCCTTAGGAAAATAAAAATTTGGGGGCAAAAATATCATTTTTGTGGAAAAAAATATTTTTTTATTTTCACGCCTGGGCGTTATAAACTTCTGTGAAGCACTTGGGGGTTCAAAGTTCTCACCACACATCTAGATAAGTTCCTTGGGGGATCTAGTTTCCAAAATGGTGTAATTTTTGGGGGGTTTCCACTGTTTTGGTACATCAGGGGCTTTCCAAACGCGACATGGTGTCTGATCTCAATTCCAGCCAAAAAAGTCAAATGGCGCTGCTTCCCTTCCGAGCTCTGCCATGCGCCCAAATAGTCATTTACACCCACATATGGGGTATCAGCGTACTCAGGACAAATTGCACAATAACTTTTAGGGTCCTGTTACCCTTGGGAAAATAAAAATTGGGGGTGAAAAGATCATTTTGTGGAAAAAATATGATTTTATAATTGTACCGCTGTACATTATAAACTTCTGTGAAGCCCTTGTGGGTTCAAAGTTCTCACCACATATCTAGATAAGTTCCTTGGGGGGTCTAGTTTCCAAAATGGGGTCACTTGTAGGGGGTTTCCACTGTTTAGGTACATCAGGGGCTCTCCAAACGCGACATGGCGTCCGATCAGAATTCCAGCCAATTTTGCATTGTAAAAGTCAAACGGCGCTCCTTCTCTTCTGAGCTCTTCCATGCGCCGAAACAGTGGTTCCCCCCCACATATCAGGTATCAGCGTACTCAGGACAAATTGCACAATAATTTTTGCAGTCCAATTTCTCCTGTTACACTTGGTAAAATAAAAAAAATTGAACCTGATGTACTTTTTTTGTGAAAAAAAGTTAAATGTTAATTTTTTTTTTAAATATTCAAAAAATTCCTGTGAAGCACCTGAAGGGTTAATAAACTCCTTGAATGTGGTTTTGAGCACCTTAAGGGGTGCAGTTTTTAGAATGGTGTCACTTTTGGGTATTTTCTGTCATATAGACCCTTCAAAGTGACTTCAAATGTGATGTGGTCCGTAAAAATAAAATGGTGTTGCAAAAATGAGAAATCGCTGGTCAACTTTTAACCCTTATATCTTACTAACAAAAAAAAATTTGGTTCCAAAATTGTGCTGATGTAAAGTAAACACATGGGAAATGTTACTTATTAAGTTTTTTGTGTGCCATATCTCTGTGATTTAAGGGCATAAAAATTCAAAGTTGGAAAATTGCGAAATTTTCAAAATTTTCACCAAATTTCCATTTTTTTCACAAATAAACGCAAGTTATATGAATGAAATTTTACCACTATCATGAAGTACAATATGTCACGAGAAAACTATGTCAGAATCACCGGGATCCATGGAAGCGTTTCAGAGTTATTACCTCATAAAGGGACAGTGGTCAGAATTGTAAAAATTGGCCAGGGAGTTGACGTGCAAACCACCCTTGGTAGTGAAGGGGTTAAAGAATAGGATATTAATGGGGACAGAATCAGTAGGCTCAAACGGGGCTTCTGTTAAAGCTGATAGCACCAAGTTCAGATCCCATGGAACTAGCTTCTTTTTAGTGATGGGCCTGGACCTAGCCACTGCTTTTATGATCTGGATACCCAGTAATTGCCCACTAGGTTATAGTTGTATAGTGCCCTTAGGGCCGAAACCTGGACTCTAAGCGTGTTTGTGGCTAGACCCATCTCTAACCCCTTCTGCAGGAATTCCAATATCTGGTTAATGCGAACTTTCTGACCAACCTCCGCCCCCGAGGCTGACAAGAATTTTTTTACAAATTCTGACATAGGTATTTGTTGTGGAAGGTTTTCTGCTTTTCAATAGGGTGTTGATTAGCCCCAGAGAAAAGCCCTTCCCACTCAGTAGTGCCCCTTCAAATTCCAAGCCGCTAGATGTAGGTTGACACTCGCGGATGGAATACTGGACCTTGGGAGAGATCTGGGAGCACCGGCAGAATTCATGGCTGAGTCACAGACACCTTCCTCAGCCAAGGAAACCACGGTCTCTTGAGCCAGAATGGAGCTATCAGGATTATGCGAGCCCTGTCTTCTCGAATCTTCCTCAGCATTATTGGTATTAGATTCAGTGGGGGGAAGGCGTAAGCCAGGCTGAAGTTCCACGAGATCAGGAGAGCGTCCACTGCGTACGGGTTTTCTCTGGGATCCAAAGAACAAAACTGATGTAGTTGTCTGTTCTTTCTGTTGGCAAACAAGTCTATTTCTGGGGACTCCCACATGTGCACGATCTGTTCGAAGATGGCCCCGTTCAGTACCCACTCTCCTTGTTTCAGCTTGTTGTGGCTTAGGAAATCGGCCGTGATAGTGTTTCTCTTATACATGGAGGGATGTAAGGGATAGTAGATGAACCTCGGCTATCTGATTGTCTGAGAGAAGCCTGATGTGTCGGCCCTGTAGGGACATAAGGAAACCACTTAGGGCCCGCTCCACAGCTAGTAGCTCTTTTAGATTAGACAAATAATCTTGCTCAGGTGGTGTCCATACTTCCTGGACCCACATATCCCCCATATGCGCCCCCCAGCCCCTGGGACTAGCATCCATGGTTATGATTCGGGAGATATGATTTACCCAGGGAACTCCTCTTTGGTATGTATGTCCACCATCATAGTGATTGTACTGACTCGTAGGATAATGTAAATTTTCTCCCTATGTGACCTTCTAGCCGACAAGTGTTGTGCAACACATCCCACTGGAGGGTTCTGGTGTGGTATTGGGCCCAGAGAACCGCGGGTATACATGAAGTGAGTGAGCCCAGAAGTGACATTGCCCCCCTTAGAGTGACCGAAGGGTTATGCATTGCCCTGAGTGCACAGACCCGAGAAAGAAAAGGCCCCCGTGCGTATACTCACCGGTACGCGCGGCGACGGGCCCCTTAAAGTCATCCCCCCTGGAGGGTGCTTTATCCTGCTGCCGCCTCACCAGCAGTCCCTCTGCCGTGGGTGCCTCCAGGACACCGGACAGGCCGAGGCAGGGGCCCTTCTTTACCTGAGTCGACCAGCCAGGTCTGGGAACATCTTCCATCTTCTGCAGGTATGTCTGAAGAGGCTTCCCTGTCAGGGACAGGAAACCAAACTGAGGCAAGGGACAGGGCCGCCCTTTTTGTGTCTGTAGGATTCCTGTCCCTGAAGGGCAGATCCCCTCTCTCTTGGTGCTGTCATGGCGAATGAATAAAAAGAAGAATCGGTGCTTCCGACCTTGCGTGTCCTTCTGGAACAGGACCGCTCCAGCACCGATGGAAGAGGCATCTGTTATGAATGAGTCACCGGAGGAGGAAAAAACAAAAATGCAAGCAAAGTCCAGAAAACCAGACCCCTGATCCTATTCACAACAACTAACAGTAGCCGTGGAGCGTTCCTACGGTGGTCCTAGACGCCTCGTCACAGCCGGAGAACTAAATAAGCCTAAAGAAAGAAAGGGGAAATCTAAACTGCCCCAGAGCAGACCCCAAAGCAATATACAGCCCCCAACATGTATTGTCGGTGAAAACAGATCAAAACACAAACACAGACAGAAAGACAGGCAGAGCAAACGATGGGGCCCAACTGACTAGATAGGACAGAAAAGATGCTGGCTGCAATCTGCAAAAACCCTACCAAAAATGTCCCAACACGTCTGATAGGAAAAACGGCCCTGAAATCACTAGACTTCAAAATCCCTATATCAGCACTCCGATATAGTCTGAAAACAGAGCAAAAGAGATTAAACCGATCAGGGACAAAATGGAAATTCAGCAGAGCCCCAGCCGGGGCTGGCTGAACACAAAACTAAGCAAAGCAGACAAAATCTCATGGAACAATAACAGAGCAAAACTTAGCTTTAAAAGACAGGAACTGAACTGGAGGCCAGAGCTCAGAGCAGAGAAATCACCAGCAACCCTACAGGGCGTCGGCTGCCTTATATCCACTCAGAGATTCCTGATGTCCAATCGCAATCCACCTGTTCAGGTGACAGGTCTCTCCCATCCAAATCAGCTTCACCACCTCCTTTCACCAGCAGAGGGTGTTCATCGGACATCAAAGGTGAACGAGATAATGAGCTCACAACAGGCATCCAACTCCAGAATGAAGGGTTTATCTACATCGGGGGGACGATATAGAATGGGAGCACTAGCGAAATGGGACTTAATAGAGGAGAAGGCCTTAAAGACAGGTTCTGACCATAACTTGGGATTCGCTCCCTTCTTGGTGAGGGCCACCAAGGGAGCTACCAAAGTCGAGAAGTGGGGGATAAATTGTCGATAGTAATTTATGAACCCCATAAAGCGCTGCACCGCTTTAAGAGACTGGGGCTCCTGCCAATCCATCACCGCCTGTAGTTTGGCAAGATCCAAGGCCAATCCCTGGGCGGAGATGATAAAGCCAAGGAAAGGCAAGGACTCCTGCTCAAACACGCACTTCTCTAACTTTGCATAGAGGGAGTTTGCCTGCAGGAGATAAAAAACTTTGCAAACATCTCTCCGGTGGGAGTCAATATCTGAAGAATAGATGAGTATATCATCCAGATAGACTACTACTGTAGTGGTAAGCATATCCCGGAAGATATCATTCACAAAGTCTTGGAAGACAGCCGGGGCATTACAGAGCCCGAAGGGCATCACCAGCAGCGTCGGACTGGCCCACCGGAGAACCGTAGGATTCTCCGGTGGGCCCTGGCATCTGGTGGGCCCTGGCACCTGCAGGCATACAGGGCCAGCAGTTGCCTAGGGCCCCCGCTGCTCCAGGGGCCCCCAGCCAGTGGTGTGTCGCACACCATGCAGCTGCTATGGGGGCCCCTGCCAGTGGAGCAGCAGCGGGTGTCAGGAGGCAGGAGCCCCTGTCCCCGCTGCTAAAGAGAAATGAATATTCACTGCGAAGCAGTGAATCTCATTTCAGGTCTCCACCCCCAGAGGCCCCGCCCCCAGCCCAGTAAGCCGCTCTGCATCAGGGCCGGCGCCACCCTCAGTCCTCTCTGCTCCTGGCTCACAGCCAGTGCGCGATGACGTCACTACATCGCGCACCCGCTGTGTGTCTGGCAGAGGGGGCAGCTCCTGACACTGAAGCCGGGATCAGCGTGGGAGCGAGGAGGAGAGGTGAGTATTGTGGTTTGTTTTGTTTTTTATATCTCTCGCTCTCTCTATCTGTCTCTCTCTCTCTTATATCTATCTATCTTTCTATCTCTATCTATTATCTATATCTATCTATCTATCTCTATATCTATCTCTATTATCTATATCTATCTATTTCTATATCTATCTCTATCTATCGCTCTATCTTTATATCTATCTTTCTATCTCTACATCTATCTCTATATCTATCTCTATATCTATTATCTCTATATTTATTATCTATCTTTATCTATATATATCTCTATCTAATATCTATATCTATCTATCTCCATACCTATCTATCTATTTATCTATCCGTTATCTATCTCTATATCTTTTCTCTGTATCTATCTATCTCTATATCTATATCTCTTGCTATCTATCGCTCTATCTCTATATCTATCTCTATATCTATCTTTATATCTATATATCTATCTATATCTATATCTATTTCTCTCTATATCTATCTCTATATCTCTCTCTATAGCTATCTATCTATCTATCTCTATCTATCTCTATATCTATCTCTCTGAATATCTATCTATCGCTCTATCTCTATATATCTATCTTTCTCTATTTATCTCTATATCTTTTCTCTGTATCTATCTCTCTCTATATCTATCTATTATCTCTATATCTATATCTATTTCTCTCTATATCTCTCTCTATATCTATCTCTATATCTATCTCTCTGTATATCTATCTATCTATCTTGCTATCTCTATATCTATCTCTATATCTATCTATCTTTCTCTATCTATTTATCTCTATCTATTATCTATATCTATCTCTATCTATCTATCTATCGCTCTATCTCTATATCTATCTTTCTATCTCTACATCTATCTCTATATCTATCTATGTCTATATTTATCTATATCTATCTATTATGTCTATCTATCTAGCTATCTCTATTATCTATATCTACCTATCTCTATATCTTTCTATCTTACTCTATCTCTATATCTATCTGTTATCTCTATATTTATCTATCTATCTCTATCTATTATCTATCTCTCTATCTATTTATCGATCTCTGTATCTATCTCTCTCTATATCTATCTCTCTCTCTATCTACCGCTCTCTCTATCTTTATCTATCTCTATCTATTATCTCTATATCTATCTACCTATCTATCTCTATATCTATCTCTATATCTATATCTGTTTCTCTCTATATCTATCTCTATATCTCTCTCTATAGCTATCTATATATTATCTCTATATCTATCTATCTATATATTATCTCTATATCTATCTATATATCTATCTCTCTCTATATCTATCTGTTATCTCTATATCCATATCTATCTCTATATCTATCTATCTCTATATCTATCTTTCTATCTAACACTATATCTCTATATCTATCTCTATATCTCATTATCTATCTATCTCTATCTCTCTCTCTTTATCTATCTATCTATCTATTGATCTATCCATCTATCTCTATATCTATCTCTATATCTATCTATTATATCTATCTATTATCTCTATTATCTATATCTATCTATCCATCTATCTATCTATCTCTATATCTCTCTCTATATCTATCTATCTTTCTAACTCTATATCTATCTCTATACATATCTCTATATCTAGCTATTATCTCTATATCTATCTCTATATCCATTATTCCCTATGAGGGGGGCAGTATTATACCCTATGAAGGGGTGCATTATACCCTATGAGGGGGTGCATTATACCCTATGACGGGGTGCATTATACCCTATGAGGGGGTGCATTATTCCCTATGAGGGGGGCAGTATTATATTCTATGAGATGGCTGCATTATACTATGTGAGGGGGCTGCTTTATATTCTATGAGGGGGCTACCCCAACTCCTGCTACATAATTAAGACATGTACAACCTTATATTATACCCGGATATTAGCGTGTTTTACCGCACAATTGGTGGTCTGGTATTTAACTCTATGCAGCTACATAGTGGGCCCCAAGAATGATTTTCTCTGGTGGGCCCAAGGTGTTCCAGTCCGACGCTGATCACCAGGTATTCATAGTGCCCATCCATGGTGTTAAATGCAGTCTTCCATTCGTCCCTCTCACGGATGCGAATCAGTTTGTAAGCCCCCCCGCAGATCGAGTTTGGTAAACACTCTCGCTCCCCGTAGCCTATCAATCAGCTCCAATATCAGGGGCAGAGGGTACTTATTCTTAACGCTATCACTGTTAAGACCCTGTAATCGATGCAGGGATGTAGTTCTCCGTTCTTCTTCTGGACGAAGAAGAATCACGCCCCTGCTGCTGACACCGACTTCCTAATGAATCCCCTTGCCAGATTCTCCCTGATATACTGAGACATGGCCTCTGTCTCCGGGAGAGATAGGGGATAGACTCGACCCCGAGGAGGCTCATCACCAGGTAAGAGGTCACTAGGACAGTCGTAGGGGCGATGGGGCGGAAGAGTCTCCGACGTCCTCTTGAAGAACACACCTGCATACTGTTGATGGTGTGTGGGGAGAGAGGAAAGATCTGCGGGGTCTTCGGTGGAATCAACCTAAACGCACTCCCTCAGACATCTACGCTCATAGACTTTACCCCAACCGAGAATCCTCCCCGAGGCCCACTCTATATGGGGAGAGTGGAACCGTAACCAAGAAACCCCTAAAAGGACCTGATCGATACCCTTGGGCATGACGAAGAGGGATATTGTCTCCTGATGAGACGGGGACACAGAGTATCAACAGGACAGTCTGGTGGGTAATTTGTGAGGCTAGAGTTGCGCCGTTCACCACCCTGATGGTGACTGGCTTGGCCATCATAACCAAAGGTATTGCGTGCCGTAGAGCGAAGGCAGAAGACATGAAATTGCCCTCCGTTCCGGAGTCCACGCAAACTTCCACCGCCAGAGTGGATGAACCAACCTCAAGCGTTCCCTTAAAGGTCAGCTTGGAAGAAAACGCCGCTGATTCTAGTGAGTCCCCTACTATGACCACTAGAGTCGAGCATTTTCCTGACAGTTGTGGGCACCGGTTGGCAAGGTGACCAGACTGCCGGCAAACATGACATACCACAGGTGCTCGAGCGGAATCGGGGCCTGGATCCCGCACGAAGAGCCCCTCGCGGCTCGGACTCCTGATCGGGAGATTCCAGAGATTTTGTGAAACCGGGTGCTAACCTAAACCTCTGCCTACACTGGGACCACTCCAACCTTCGCTCGGAGAAGCGAAGGTCTATGTTAGCGCGGGTGGTCAGGAGCGGGAACTCCGAGAGTGGACCCTCTGGGCTGTGGCACCGAGGGACCCCGGGCGAGCTGCCAGGTGGAACCGACCCCTATACAGGGACCGTTAGGAGCAGGCCCAGGGGTTCGAGTACCACGGTAGCCGGTACCGAGAGGGGCGGCTCAGGATGGACCGGAGTAAGACTGAGACTGGAGTAGGACGAAAGGAGCACTGAAGACAGGACTGGAGTAGGACGACAGGAACACTGAAGGCAGGACTGGAGTAGGACGGCAGGAACACTGAAGGCAGGACTGGAGTAGGACGGCAGGAACACAAGGCTGGACTGGAGTAGGACGGCAGGAACACTGAAGGCAGGACTGGAGTAGGACGGCAGGAACACAAGGCAGGACTGGAGTAGGACAACAGGAACACTGAAGGCAGGACTGGAGTAGGTAACCAGGAACACGGGTAGCAGGACTGAGAAGCTGCTGTGAGGAGCAGCCGAGACAGGAACTGCAGGAGCAGAGTGTGCACGATGGAGCGAGGCCAGAGTGTCAGGAAACACAACGATCAGGCGCCTCCCTCAGGGGGAAGCGGCCTGATATGGCCCCGTCTGGTCAGCCATTGGTCCAAAGGTGCTTCCGGGTCAGGGCACAGCCGGAGCATAAGAAGCAGGAAGGAGGCGCGGCCGCGGCCTATGGCGCATGCGCATAGCATGCAGGGAAGGCATCGGTCGCGGGCCTGTCTCAGGTGACCGCCGCGGCCATCGGGTGGAGAGAGGCTGCGGCGTAGGAGCGGAGGGCGACTGCGGCGTGGGAGCGGAGGCCGGGTGAGTATGGCGGAGCGGTGTAACAGTCTATACGGGTGGAGATGGTGATAAACTCCTCCAGTGTGGCAGGAACCTCCCTGGTGGCCAGGGCGTCCTTCATATGGTCAGCCAAGACTCCAGGAAGCCGGAATGAGGACCTTATCTGGCCACTCCAACTCAGAGGCCAGCTTCCGGAACTAGATAGCGAAGTGGATGACCATGGACAAACCCTGTGACATAGCCAGCAGCCGGTGCGCAGTGTCATGGGTGACTCGCGGTCCCCAGAAGACCTGCTTCAGAGTGGCCAAGAACTGCGAGGCACTCTGCACCACATGATCACCACGCTCCTGAGGCAGTGTGACCTACTCCAAAGCCTTGCCTGACAAGAGGGAGATGACAAATCCCACTTTAGCCCGCTTGGAGGGGAATCATGCAGCCAGCAGCTCTAGCTATATAGCGCACTGACTCACGAAACCCCTACATGAGGCACTATCGCCCGAGAACTTCTCGGGCAGTGGGAGGTGGGACAAAGTCGGAGCATGGATGGCAGTGGTTATATGGGAGACAGCCTCTGTGGCTGCATGGAGCGCGACTGCAGTAACATCAACAGCTGAGGCTGAACACTCAAGAGCCGCCAACCTGCCCTCCAGCTGCCAGATGTACTCATGGAGTCGCTGTTCGTCCACCATTAGAGCCAGACTCTGGCGCTAATATACTGTTAGGGTTGGCAGAACGCACCAAATAAAATATAATAATAAGGTGCATTCACAACCCGGAGTCCACCGTACAGAGATGGAAACTGTTGCTCGGTAATGGCGGACACTGACTGATCACCGGCGGGGTAACCACTGACCCGGTGTGTACAGGAGCGAACTCTGTTACTGCACAGTGCCGCAGAACACAAGTGCCAGAGCCTGGTAACCTCACAGGACTCGGCAAGGTGAACACTAGTTAAGAGACACAGGACTCTGCCCCAAGGACGCAGGGTTAGAGCCCCTCTGGTCCCACTAGCGTTCGACACCGCCACTGCGATACCTGAACTAAATAATATAGTCGCACCACGTGCGCACTGCACCAGTTCAGAGGATGCCACTAACCACCCAGAGCAGGGAGGGAAGGGCTTGACTTGCGCACGGCGCCGCTGCGAGGAACCCTGCTGCACGTGCGGTCCAGAGGTGCCTTGTGCTGACCGGCGCTAACGCTCGTGTGGTAAGCGGGATGCTCTGTAGCACATAGTGTTAGGGACGGCGGAACACACTAAATATAAATAATAGGAAGTGCGTTCGCCGCCCAGGGTCTACCGTGCAGTAGGTGTAACAACCGCTGCTGAGTAATGGCAGACTCGCTATATGGCGTAATACTGCGCTCAGGTTAAACGTCACCTGAGGTGCACAGAGCGGACTCTGTTAAACTCACAGAGGTGCTTTAGTACAAATAAAGCATATACGCCGAGCCTGTTAGCTTCACAGGTCTCAGCTGGCGTGCACACACGGTATATGGTCACAGGACACGGCCCAAGGCAGAGGTCGGTGTCCGTCTTGACCTACCGTGAGTGCGGCGCTGCTACCGCGGACGCCAGTAAGTGCTGCTAACTGCAGCGCGGCGGTAACTACTGCCACTATACGACAGTGCCGTGAGGCATCACACTATCGGACGCTAGTGTAGCGGTGCGGGATGCACCGTGGCGTATGGCTTGCCACTGACTGGCGCTGACTATATCTCTAATTCCCTATCCACATGCGTAATATCAGAGGGAAGGGGTTTTATAGTGAGTCAGTCACCAGAATCATACATCCGTCACCATTCACACATAGCAAGTATAGTCTATACTAGCGCATGGCCGAGCGGCCATGCAGGCCTTTTATAGCCATGCCCTCCGGGACCTTCCAGACCTCTGAGATGAGCCAATCAGATCAGGACAAGGACCTGAGCACGTGACCCCCGATCTCCACTGGGAGATCGTCTCGTGGGCATGCCCAGTAGCACGGGGAGAGGACTTAGCCTCTGGAGTGGTTTCCTGCAAAGCAGCTTGCACTAACATTGCTGGTCCAGAGGTGGCAGCAACATCCAGACCCAGAGAGCTGGTCTGAGCAGGGCGCTTGGATCGCCAAGATTGCTGTGCAGGTCCCTGAGCGGTCGGAAAGGAATGGGAGACCGCTGGATGTATGGCTCTGGATTCCTACTGTGCAGCTCCAGGAATCCGACGCCTAACATTACCCCCCTCTCTCAGGGCCCCCCTCTGAGCCTTGCTATGCTCAAAGGCTGCGATCAGGAGTGGAGCGTGGATGTTCTCCACTGGCTCCCAGGTCTGGACCATGACCCTTCCAGTCCACCAAATAAAACTTTTTGCCACGCATAATCCTGCGTCCCACAATGGCGTTAACCTCAAACTTGTCCGAAGACAAGTCTGATGACCCGGCAGATGACTCAGAGAACCAGGCCACGTGAACAGGTTTGAGAAGGGACACGTGGAAAACGTCAGAAATGGCTAAACGTGGAGGAATAGCCAGGCGGTAGACCACCGAGCTGATTCGCTCGAGAACCTTAAAAGGTCCGATGTATTGCGGCGCGAACTTGGTGGACTCGGCCCGCAGCTTGATGTTTCGAGCAGAGAGCCACACCAAGTCGCTGGGGGAAAAGGTTGGAGAGGGTCGCCGGTGTGTTGGCGGATGCGCTAATTCTTTCTTTAGAGGCACGAATAGCATCCTGAGTGCGATCCCAAATGTTGCGAGCCTCCACTGCCCAGTCTGCCACCCTTGAGTCAGAGGACACTGGCATCGGGACAGGGACGTGCGGATGTTGGCCGTAGTTTAGAAGGAACGGCGTCTGACCAGTGGAATCAGCCACTGCATTATTCAGGGCAAATTCAGCCCATGGTAGCAAGGATGCCCAGTCATCCTGCCTGGCAGAGACAAAATGCCGCAGGTACGTGACCAAGGTTTGGTTGGCTCTCTCAACCAAGCCATTTGTCTCGGGATGGTAAGCGGAGGACAGGTTTAGCTCAATGCTGAGTAGGGTGCAGAGCTCCCTCCAAAACCGGGACGCTAACTGGGGACCTCGATCGCTAACAATTTTGTCTGGCATGCCATGCAGACGGAATACATATTTTATGAACAGTGTGGCAAGACCACGAGCGGAAGGCAACCGTGCGAGTGGCACCAGATGCACCATTTTAGAAAAATGGTCGGTGACCACCCAGATGACCGTACTGCCACCAGACTTCGGCAGGCCAACCACAAAATCCATGCCAACCATCTCCCAAGGTCTATCCGCCACCGGCAGAAGATACAATAACCCAGCCGGCCTCTCTCTAGAGGACCTGTTCCGTGCACACGAGACGCATGCTTGTATGTATTCCTTAGTGTCTCGAGCCATGTGCGGCCACCAATACGACCTTGCCAGGAGTTCTGTGGTCCGCTTATTGCCAAAGTGACCACGCACCCTGGACGCGTGTGCCCAGGCGAGAACCTCCGGCCGTAGCTGAGGAGGCACAAAGGTCGAGAGCAACTGGAGCCATGGCTAATTCTTCCATTGGAGAGCTTTACGACCGTGGCTCCAGTTGCTCTCGAGTCAGTGCCACCAGGCAAGACCTTTGTGCCTCCTCAGCTACGGTCGGAGGTTCTCGCCTGGGCACACGCGTCCAGGGTGCGTGGTCACTTTGGCAATCCTCCCCTTCCTCCGCTGAGACCACTGACTGCGAGAGAGCATCCGCACAGACGTTATTTTCTCCAGAGAGATAGTGCAAGGTGAAGCGGAAGCGGGAGAAGAGCGACTACCTAGCTTGACGAGAGTTCAAGCGCTGGGCCGTTTGTAAATAGACCAGATTTTTATGGTCCGTATGCACCTGGAAGGGAAAACGAGTTCCCTCCAGGAGATGTCTCCACTCGGAAAAGGCCAACTTCATTGCTAGCAGCTCCCTGTCCCCGATGGAGTAATTCTCCGCCGGTGAGAAGGTCTTAGAGAAGAAGCAGGGATGCTTCTGACCTTGAGCATCCTTCTGGAAAAGGACTGCTCCTGCACCGACGGAAGAGGCATCTACCTCCAGGATAAACGGTTTATCCACATCGGGACGGTGTAAGATGGGAGCACCAGCAAAATGGGATTTTAGCGACGATAAGGCCTTGGAGACCTGTTCAGACCAAGCGTTAGGATTAGCTCCTTTATTTGTGAGAGCAACCAAAGGAGCTACCAGTGTGGAGAAGTGAGGTATGAACTGGCGGTAATAGTTGACGAACCCTCGGAAGCGAAGCACCGCTTTGAGTGAGTGTGATTCCTGCCAGTCCATTACCGCTTGCAGTTTGGCTGGATCCATAGCCAACCCCTGGGCCGAGATGATGTAGCCCAGGAACGGCAAGGACTCCTGTTCAAACTGGCACTTCTCCAGCTTGTTGAAAAGAGAGTTCGCCCGCAGACGATCGAAGACCCTGCAGATGTCTCTCTGTTGGGAGGTAAAATCTGGTGAGAAGATGAGGATGTCATCCAGATATGCTCTCCACCTCAGTGGTGGTCTATCACGGAAGGCGTCGTTGACGAAATCCTGGAAGACAGCAGGCGCATTACAAAGGCTGAAGGGCATAACCAGATATTCGTAGTGGCCATCCCTGGTATTAAAGGCTGTCTTCTTCTCGTCTCCTTCGCGAATGCGGATCAGGTTGTACGCCCCCGTAGATCTAATTTCGTAAAGATCCGGGCCCCTCGCAACCTGTCGAATAGCTCAGAGATCAACGGGAGAGGATATTTGTTTTTAACTGTTATGGCATTGAGACTTCTGTAGTCAATGCAGGGACGTAACTCTCTGCTCTTCTTCTGCACAAAGAAGAACCCTGCACCAGCCAACGACACCGACTTTCTGATAAAACCTCTAGACAGGTTCTCCCGGATATATTGAGACATAGCCTCTGTCTCAGGGAGTGATAGCGGATACACACAGCCTCTAGGAGGTCCCGTGCCTGGCAGATCTATCGGGCAATCGTAAGGACGGTGCGGCGGGAGCGTCTCTGCTGATTTTTTAGAGAAGACGTCCGCTACTGGTGGTAAGATTTAGGAAGCGCGGAGAGATCCGCGGGCACTTCAGTGGAAGCTACCTGAACACTGCCCCTCAGGTACCTTCCCCCACAGTCCTTGCTTCAACCCAGTATATTCCCCAAAGCCCAGTCAATATGAGGGAAATGACAACGGAGCCAGCGAACTCCGAGAAGCACCTGGTCGATGCCATCTGGCAAAATGAACAGGGACAGAATCTCACGATGCGAGGGTGAGATTGAGAGCCCGAGTGGGACTGTCTGATGGGTCACCTGAGATGGTAAAGGTGCACCATTAACCACCCTGATGGTCAGAGGTTGGGGCAGTAACACCAGTGGAATAGCGTGTTTCTGGTCGAAGGTCGAGGACATAAAGTTCCCCTCAGCCCCGGAATCCAAGGTAACCTCTACCTCCCAGGTGGAGGCCCCGCTATCCAAGGTCCCTCGGAATACCGGTTTTGGAGAAAAGGGTTTCATATTTGTCTGACCACCACCTACGGCCACTGGACGTGATCGTTTTTCCGACCGCAGAGGACACGTGCTAGCTGAGTGACCAAACTGCCGTCACTGTTAACAACGTGCGGAGCTTCGCACCGGATGTGGCTTGGGGCCGGCGCGAGACACCTCCATAGGTTCGGAGGATGTAAGCTCCTGAGTGGGAGATCTTAACGGCTCGGTGAAGGTGGGAGCCAAGTTAACCCTTCGTCTGGATTGTGCATGTTCCAGCCCGCGCTCCGTAAACCAGAGTTCAATGCGGGTGGAAATGGCAATCACTTCCTCCAGACTTGTGGGGACCTCTCTTGTTGCTAGAGCATCTTTGACATGCTCTGCTAACCCTCTCCAAAACACAGGGATGAGTGCTTTATCAGGCCACTCTAGTTCGGAAGCCAATGTCCAGAATCAGACGGCATAATGGCTGACTGAGAGAGACCCCTGTGTTAGGGCTAATAATTGGAGACAGGTGTCGTGCGTGATCCGTGGTCCCAAAAATACCTGCTTCAGAGCCGCGAGGAACTGAGCAGCGCCCCGAACCACGGGATCATCATGCTCCCACAATGGCGTGGCCCACTCTAATGCCCTGCCAGATAAAAGAGAAAGAATAAACCTCACCTTAGCCCGCTCTGTAGGGAACCGTGCAGCCAGTAACTCAAGCTGGATAGAGCACTGACTCACGAATCCCCTACAGGTGGATGCTGAATGCTATGTGTTTTCAACTATGCAAGCTTATATCTGGTAACCAGCTTTTCCAATCTCTGCTCTGAATCCACTCCTGTGTCTCCATTCAATGTCAGCAAGCAGTTAATCCTGAATGCTATCTATGTGTTTTCAACTATGCAAGCTTATATCTGGTATATAGTTTTTTCAACTTACTCTGCTTGTCCCCTTATGTTGTGAGGTCAAGAAACTTTTCAAAGTGCTTTATGATCCATGTAGTGCTGGACATCTGTTTACTTGACCACAACATTTTATTGGGTCCTGGTGTCTCAATTTAGTGTGATTGATTAATGAGAAGAGAGAGAGCAAAAAAAAAAATAAAAAAAAAATCTTAGCCTTAACCTCCTAGATATTCAGACCTAGCTAGGGGGAGCAATTATGCACATGTATCAAAGTACTACTGGCAGTTATAACATGGCAGTTGGGCAGGAGACAGGTAAGACATTTATATACATCTACTCCCTGTACATTTGGAGTACATCAAATATATACCATATGCATTTGTGTAATTTATATCCTAGCCGCTTCATTCACACACATCCACCACCCTGGCATTAACTCTCCACACTCCATCCATATCGGCCCCTCGCTCCTTTCCTCTCCTATGTATAGCACTCACGCCCTTTTCACATTGTTAAATTGCACAGATCCATTCAGTCCCACCAATCAACATCAGAGACGCTCTCACAAATCACTTAACCATCTGCTCACTCTTTCTATCCTCCTTCTCCTAGTCGCAGGAGACATTGCTCCCAACCCAGGTCCCCCATGTTATAGAAAGTCAAACCCCCCGACTGCTGCACTCATAAACCCCTGTAATCTTATTAGTATTCCCTGCATGCCATCTGTCTCTCTTAATTGTGCACTTTGGAATTCTCGCTCAGTGTGTAACAAACTCTCCTTCATCCATGACTTCTTCCTTTCTAATTCTCAACCTCCTGGCTCTTACTGAAACCTGGATCCAGCAGTCAGACACTACCGCCGCTGCTGCTCTTTCATACGGGGGGCTACACTTCTCTCATACCCCAAGATCAGAAAATAGAGCAGGTGGAGGGGTTGGTCTGCTCCTATCACCAAAATGTACATTTCAGGTTATCCCTCAACTACCCTCACTTGTCTTCCCTTCTTTTGAGGTCCATGCCGTCAGACTCTACACCCCCTTCTCCATGCGAGTGGCGGTGGTATATCGTCCTTCCGGCCCCTCCCATCAGTTCCAGGATCATTTTGCCACTTGGCTTCCACATTTTCTCTCCTGTGACATCCCTACCCTCATCATGGGAGATTTCAACATCCCCATTGCTCTTCCCCTCTCACCATCTGCTACTCACCTTTTATCTCTAAAATCCTCATTTGGCCTTTCGCAGCTTACTAATTCTCCAACGCATGAAGACAGAAACTCCCTCGACTTGGTCTTCTCTTGGCTTTGTGCAGTGGATGATTTTGCAAACTCCCTTCTCCCACTCTCTGACCACAATCTTCTTTCATTCTCTATCAAGAAGTGCCAGGCCGCTCAGGTCACCCCCACTGTCCAGACTTATAGAAACATACAGGCCATTAACACCCAGAAACTTATGAAGAACTTGCAGTCTTCATTGGCCCCTATCTCCTCCCTCTCATGTCCTGATTCTGCATTGAAGCATTACAATTAAACACTTCAAAGTGCCCTGGATGAATTTGCACCCCCTATAAATAGAACACCACAACGCAGACGGTGACAACCCTGGCATATGGTGCAAACACGTTTCCT
Organism: Dendrobates tinctorius; assembly: GCF_039654945.1. Lineage (NCBI taxonomy): Eukaryota > Metazoa > Chordata > Amphibia > Anura > Dendrobatidae > Dendrobates > Dendrobates tinctorius. The sequence continues at coordinate 3,358,923 of NW_027361963.1, read as the reverse complement.
GCAGCAGTGCTCCAGATGCGCCGAACGTCTGTGGAGAAAATCCAATCTACATGAAGATTTCATCCATTTTAAGTTTATGCTTAGAACATACAACACTGCCCTTCACCTCTCAAAACAAACCTATTTCAACACCCTCATCACCTCACTGTCCAATAACCCGAAACGTCTCTTTGACACTTTTCACTCTCTACTCAACCCAAGAATACAGGCCCCAACCACGGAGCTCCGAGCTGATGATCTGGCCAATTACTTCAAAGAAAAAAATTGACCAGATTCGACAGGAAATTATCTCCCAATCACCTCATACCATGCACTGTCCTCCCTCCCCCACTGCATCTAGCTCACTCTCTGATTTTGAACCAGTCACAGAAGAAGTAGTAAGCAGGCTCCTTGCATCTTCTCGCCCAACCACTTGCACCAGTGACCCATTTCCATCACATCTCCTCCAGTCCCTTTCCCCTGCTGTCACCCCTCACCTAACTAAAATATTTAACCTCTTCTCGACCCTCGCCAATCCGGTTTCCACTCTTTACACTCCACTGAAACTGCCCTCACTAAAGTCTCTAATGATCTACTAACAGCTAAATCAAATGGTCATTACTCCATGCTAATTCTCTTGGATATCTCTGCAGCATTCGACACTGTGGATCATCAGCTCCTCCTCACTATGCTCCGTTCCCTTGGCCTCAAGGTTCTCCTCCTATCTCTCCGACCGCTCCTTTACTGTATCTTTTGCCGGTTCCTCCTCCTCTCAAAAAAAGAGGAAATCGGAAAACCAGGGGAAGAGTCTTGAGGAGATCATTTGCATATTCCCAGTGCCTTCTGGGATAAGTGAAGAGTCTCCGCGAGCTCAACGATCACTGGGTTTTGGCCGTTGCAGCTGAAAAGAGGAAATCTGAAAACTAGGGGAAGAGTCTTGAGGAGATCATTTGCATATTCCCAGTGCCTTCTGGGATAAGTGAAGAGTCTCCGCGAGCTCAACGATCACTGGGTTTTGGCCGTTGCAGCTGAAAAGAGGAAATCTGAAAACCAGGGGAAGAGTCTTGAGGAGATCATTTGCATATTCCCAGTGCCTTCTGGGATAAGTGAAGAGTCTCCGCTAGCTCAACGATCACTGGGTTTTGGCCGTTGCAGCTGAAAAGAGGAAATCTGAAAACCAGGGGAAGAGTCTTGAGGAGATCATTTGCATATTCCCAGTGCCTTCTGGGATAAGTGAAGAGTCTCCGCGAGCTCAACGATCACTGGGTTTTGGCCGTTGCAGCTGAAAAGAGGAAATCTGAAATTTTGGCTCATCTTTCATCGTTTTTAAGAAATCTCAAGATGGAAGAGGCCAGGAGCCATTTGGTGAGCTGCATTTCTTGCTACATGTTCACAGATTTACCAGTGGAAAAGCCAAACTTCACATACCACAAATGCAAGCTTGTGTCCCTGTTGGAGGAAAAGTTGCAAAATCTCGAAGAGAGGTTAGCTACGTTGAAGATCATTAAGGAAGGTGAAGAGTTCTTGGACAGAGCAGAATTATCTCTTCATGTTACAGAAAGAGAAGAAATTCGAAGTGCACCTGAAGAAACAGAGGAATGGAGACATTTTAAACCAAAAAACCAATCCACATAGTCAGGTGGAAAAACCTCTAGACCAATATATTTGACCAAGAAAGAACAGACAGAGGAGGATGTCTAAAGGATAATAGTAATATTATTTAAACCCCATGTAATTGAGGCTATACATTAGTATATATTTACATACTCAAATTATTAATCATATAACAATAAATCCTAAAGAAATAGAGGCTCACAAAACGTCAGAAAATCATGCAAAAATGTATTCATCATGAAAAAGTGACAAAAAAGTTTTGATCATGGGTATGCACACACAAATAAGTAGGGAATAAGGGAAAGGGAAAGAGGAATAAGGATGTGGAATAAACAGCATAATTTTACAACAGCAACCATTACAAAAAATATCAAAATAAGTAAGATGTAAGGTTTATGAGTATACGTTGCATGTATATGGATTATAAATATACCACACTCTTAACAGAGAAAAAAGAAAAAGAGTAACGCCTCCTCAACTCCATAAAACGGCAGCACTGCTATAACAGCTGACATAACAGCTGAGGTTGCAAAGACTGTGTTTTTTTGTATCAGTTAGAAATAGACCAACTGTGTCCGGTAAGGTGAAAAATAAACTAAATACAAGTGAGGTAAAAGCGCAGGATAGCAGCAGGATCTCTAGGGTTCATTACCTTCGGACATGTTGCAGTGCAGTCACGAGATAGGAGACAGGAGGGGACCCTCTTAAGCCTCGACGCGTGTTTCACCACTTCCTTGTGGTTTCATCAGGAGGCGTTCCTCTTTTTCTTTTTTCTCTGTTAAGAGTGTGGTATATTTATAATCCATATACATGCAACGTATACTCATAAACCTTACATCTTACTTATTTTGATATTTTTTGTAATGGTTGCTGTTGTAAAATTATGCTGTTTATTCCACACCCTTATTCCTCTTTCCCTTTCCCTTATTCCCTACTTATTTGTGTGTGCATACCCATGATCAAAACTTTTTTGTCACTTTTTCATGATGAATAAATTTTTGCATGATTTTCTGACGTTTTGTGAGCCTCTATTTCTTTAGGATTTATTGTTATATGATTAATAATTTGAGTATTTAAATATATACTAATGTATAGCCTCAATTACATGGGGTTTAAATAATATTACTATTATCCTTTAGACATCCTCCTCTGTCTGTTCTTTCTTGGTCAAAAAAAGAGGAATGGAGACATGTGACCCAGAGAAGCAGGAGGATCAGGAGGCAGTCAGCACCCATACTGCTCAGGAACCAGTACCAGGCTCTCACGCAGGAAAACGATGAAGAAATACATCAGGATAAGACTTTGCCAACAAACAGCAACCTTGTACGCCTTCAGAGTCCTCCTAGATGGAGAAAGAAAAATGTTGTGAAGAAGAAACGGAGAGTGGTGGTCATGGGGGATTCCCTGTTTGGAGGAACAGAGGCCGCTATCTGCAGACCGGATATAACTTCAAAAGAAATGTGCTGTCTTCCAGGTGCAAAAATTAAAGATGTGTCTGACAGTATATCAGGACTCTTCAGACCTACAGATGACTACCCATTCCTGCTACTACATGTGGGGACAAATGACACCGCAAGAAACGACCTGGAAACCATCTGCAGAGACTTTGAAGACTTAGGCAAGAAAGTGAAAGAACTGGGAGCGCAGGTGGTCTTCTCTTCCATCCTCCCAGTGGATGGCCATGGAACAAGGAGGTGGAATAAGATTCTGCAGGTGAACAACTGGCTACGTCGATGGTGCCGTCAGCAACTATTTGGATTTCTGGATCACGGAGTGAACTACTTATACGATGGACTACTTGCTAGAGATGGGGTGCACCTTACGAAGACTGGAAAGCATGTATTTGGAAGTCGCCTTGCTACACTTTTTAAGGAGAGCTTTACACTAGAACAACATGGGAAGGGAAGCAAAAGACCAGAAAAAGCCATACACCTGACAAATGCTATTGAGAACTCTGCTATTAGAAGTGGAAAGGAAGAACAAAGACAAAAGAATCTAATTAACAAAAATATTGGAGAAAGCGAAACCAATCACAAACTAAAGTGTTTCTATACTAATGCACAAAGCATGGGCAACAAACAAGGAGAATTGGAACTACTAACACAGGAAAAGAAATATGATGTCATTGGAATCACTGAAACTTGGTGGGACAATACACATGATTGGAATACAAGACTAGAAGGATACAACTTATTTGCAAGAAACAGACTTGATAAACGAGGAGGGGGTGTCACATTGTATGTTAGAAATGCGTATATCTGCACAGAGATTGAAGCTTCAGAGACTGGGAGTTCTGTGGAAACTGTTTGGGTAAGAAGACAAGGACAGAACAATGGAAAGGACACCATTGTAGGCATTTACTACAGGCCGCCTGTGCAAGCTGAAGATATGGATGAACTCTTTATGCATCAAATGGCCAAGTTCTCCAAAAAATATGACATAGTTGTCATGGGAGATTTCAACTATCCAGATATTTGTTGGGAATCTCTCTCAGGCAAAACTAACAGGTCAAGGAAATTCTTATCCTCTCTTGATGACAACTTTATCTTCCAAAAGGTAAGGGAGAAAACAAGGGGAACTGCTACCTTGGATCTAATCCTTATAAACAGGGAGGAAATGGTTGAGGAGGTAAAAGTGGCTGGGACCCTAGGAGGTAGCGACCATGCTATTTAAGAATTTTGGATAACTAGAGGCGGAAGACCTGTGAAGACTCAGACGTCAAGGTTAGATTTCAGAAAGGCAGATTTTAAGGGATTCAGAAAGAGAATTGGAGGGATCCAATGGCTGGATATCCTTAAAGACAAAAATGTCCAGGAAGGATGGGAAATCTTGAAAAATGAAATTCTCAAAGCACAGTTGTTAACAATTCCGAAAAGAGGGAAGAATAGGAAGCATTTAAGGAAACCAGGATGGATGAACACAGAACTTAAGCACATGCTAAAAAGGAAGAAAAAAATGTTTATAAAATGGAAAGAGGGAGGCATATCTAAAGAAGAATATAATGCTGTCTGCAGAACCTGCAGGGCACAAATCAGATTAGCTAAAGCTGAAAATGAATTGAGGCTTGCAAGAGATGTCAAAAGCAATAATAAAGGATTTTGGGGATATGTCAAAAGTAAAAGAAAAGTCAAAGATGCTATAGGATTTTTACAGGATGAAAATGATGAAATGGTAAGACAGGATGTTGAGAAGGCTGAACTTTTAAATTCCTATTTTGCATCTGTTTTCTCTCAGAAAGGAAATGTAACATCAACTGTTCTTCACTGTCCTATTAAGGGAATAGAAGAATCCAGGATATCTATAAACAGAAAGATAGTGAGGAAACACTTAACTAACCTAAATGAATTCAAGTCTCCAGGTCCAGATGAATTACACCCCAGAGTACTGAAGGAGATAGCAGAAGAAATTTTTGAACCCCTCTCCATAATCTTTGAAAATTCTTGGAGAACAGGAGAAGTGCCAGAAGACTGGAGAAGAGCAAATGTTGTTCCTATCTTCAAAAAGGGGAAGAAGGTGGACCCAGGCAACTATAGGCCGGTGAGTCTGACTTCTATACCAGGAAAGATCTTTGAACAAATTATTAAACAACATGTATGTCAGTACCTGGATAAGAATGAAGTGATTAAACAGAGTCAGCATGGGTTTGTAACTAATAAGTCATGTCAGACTAACTTAATTTCCTTCTATGACGGTATCACTGATTGGGTGGATCAAGGAAATGCTGTAGATATAGTATATCTTGACTTCAGCAAAGCATTTGACAAAGTCTCTCATACAATCCTTATTGAAAAAATGACTAAGTATGGAATGGACAAGGCAACTGTTAGGTGGATTCATAACTGGCTTAGTGATCGGACCCAAAGAGTGGTCATAAATGGCTGCACATCCAGTTGGAAGAATGTCTCAAGTGGGGTACCACAGGGCTCTGTCCTGGGCCCTGTATTGTTCAACATCTTTATCAATTATTTAGATGAAGGAATTGAGGGTAAACTGATTAAATTTGCTGATGACACAAAGCTAGGAGGGATAGCTAATACTAGAGAAGAGAGAGAGAGGATTCAAAAAGATTTAAATAAACTGGAGAAGTGGGCAGCAACTAACAGAATGGTTTTTAACAGGGAGAAATGCAAAGTACTACATCTGGGCAATAAAAATGGAAAAAGCATATACAGAATGGGAGGAATAGGCCTAAGCAACAGCACATGTGAAAAAGACTTGGGTATACTAATAGATCACAGACTGAATATGAGTCAACAGTGTGATGCAGCAGCAAAAAAGGCAAATGCAATTCTAGGATGTATTAACAGAAGCATACAGTCTAGATCACGTGAAGTCATTATTTCCCTCTACTCCTCTTTGGTCAGACCTCATCTGGAATATTGTGTCCAGTTTTGGGCACCACATTTTAAAAAAGACATCAACAAACTGGAGCAAGTTCAGAAAAGAGCGACCAGAATGGTGACCGGTCTGCAAACCCTGTCTTATGAGGAAAGGTTGCAGGATTTGGGAATGTTTAGTTTGCAAAAGAGAAGACTGAGAGGAGACTTAATAGCTGTCTACAAATATCTAAAGGGCTGTCACATTGTAGAAGGATCAACTTTATTCTCATTTGCACAAGGAAAGACTAGAAGCAATGGGATGAAACTGAATGGGAAGAGACAGATTAGATATTAGAAAAAACTTTTTGACAGTTAGAGTGATCAATGAGTGGAACAGGCTGCCACGAGAAGTGGTGAGTTCTCCTTCAATGGAAGTCTTCAAACAGAGGCTGGACAGACATCTGACTGGGATGATTTAGCGAATCCTGCTTTGAGCAGGGGGTTGGACCAGATGGCCCAGGAGGTCCCTTCCAACTCTACGATTCTATGATTCAAACTCTCCCCTCTCCAATCTGTCATGAATGCTGCATCCAGTATCATATTCCTCACCAATCGTTACACCGATGCCTCTACCTTGTGCCAGTCCTTACACTGGCTACCCATCCACTCCAGAATTCAGTATAAACTTATTACCCTCACCCACAAAGCCCTCCATGGCTCAGCACCACCCTACATCTCCTCCCTTGTTTCAGTATACCACCCTACCCGCGCCCTCCGTTCTGCTGATGACCTGAGGTTAGCATCCTCAATAGTGAGAACCTCCCACTCCCATCTCCAAGACTTTACACGTGCTGCGCCAATTCTTTGGAATGCACTTCCCAGGTCAATATGATTAGTCCCCAATCCCCACAATTTTAAGCGTGCCCTGAAAACACATTTATTCAGACTGGCCTACCGCCTCAACACATTAACCTAATCTATCCCTGTGTGGCACAGCCAAAAGCTTTACCATAACCAGATTCCCCGCATCATGTTCCCACATGCTTTATGCATCCATTAGCCCTCTGTGTCTGTACTGTCACACACTTAACATTATGGCTGGTCCATACAATCAGGGCAACTGTTACCACCCACCTCTCGTGTCTATCTCTTTCCTCATAGACTGTAAGCTTGCGAGCAGGGCCCTCATTCCTCTTGGTATCTGTTATAATCTATGTGATTATTGTTATGCTGTAATGTCTATTGTCTGTACAAATCCCCTCTGAAATGTAAAGTGCTGCGGAATATGTCGGCGCCATAGAAATATAAAATTTATTATTATTATTACAGGTGGCGCTGTCACCCGAAAACTTGTCGGGGAGCGGGAGGTGAGATATTGTCGGCATAGGCGTGAGTGTGAGCACGCGTGAGACAGCCTCTGCGACTGCCTGAGCAGCGGCTACCATAGCATTCGCAGCTGAGGTGGAGCTCTCGATAGCCGCCAACCTGCTCTCCAGCTGCTGAATGTACCGCTGCAGCTGCTGCAGGTCCGCCATTACTAGCCAGACTCTGGCGCTTGTATAATGTTAGGGACGGCGGAACGCACTAAATATAAATAAGAGGAAGTGCGTTCGCCACCCGGGGTCCACCGTGCAGTAGGTGTAACAACCGCTGCTGAATAATGGCGGACTCGCTATATGGCGGTATACTGCGCTCGGGTTAAACGTCACCGGAGGTGCACAGAGCGGACTCTGTTAATCTCACAGAGGCGCTTTGGTATAAGTAAAGCATAACTGCTGAGCTTGTTAGCTTCACAGGTCTCAGCTGGCGTGCACACACGTTATATGGTCACAGCACACGGCCCAAGGCAGAGGTTGGTGACCGTATTGACCTACCATGGTGTCGCTACTGCAGACGCCAGTAAGTGCTGCTAACTGCAGCGCGGCGGTAACTACTGCCGCTGTACGACAGTGCCGTGAGGCATCACAGTATCGGACGCTAGTGTAGCGGTGCGGTATGCACCGTGGCGTATGGCTTGCCGCTGACTATAACTGTAATTCCCTAACCACATGCGTAATATCAGAGGGAAGGGGTTTTATAATGAGTCAGTCACCAGAATCATACATCCGTCACCATTCACACATAGCAAGTATAGTCTATACTAGCGCATGACCGAGCGGCCATGCAGGCCTGTTATAGCCATGCCCTCCGGGACCTTCCAGGCCTCTGGGATGGGCCAATCAGATCAGGACAAGGACCTGAGCACGTGACCCCCAATCTCCACTGGGAGATCGTCTCGTGGGCATGCCCAGTAGCACGGCGAGAGGACTTAGCCTCTGGAGTGGTTTCCTGCAAAGCAAGTTGCACTACCATTGCTGGTCCAGAGGTGGCAGCAACATCCAGACCCAGAGAGCTGGTCTGAGCAGGGCGCCTGGATCGCCGAGATTGCTGTGCAGGTCCCTGAGCGGTCGGAAAGGAATGAGAGACCGCTGGATGTATGGCTCTGGATTCCTGCTGTGCAGCTGCAGGAATCTGACGTCTAACACATAGATTATACCACTGCTGACTCTCTCCCTAACTCCTACACAGCCGAGGCTAGGGGAGTCATCATGAGTCAGTCTTCAGTCTCACACATCCGTCATCACACACACAACTAGCCATCAGCGTCTATATTAGCGCAGGGCCGAGCCGCCATGTGAACCTTTCATAGCAGCGTCCTTCCGGGACCTTCCTGATGGTCCAATCCGAGCTGCTTGAGGACCTGAGCATGTGACCTCCGACCTCCAATGAGAGGACGTCCCTCGGGCATGCTCAGTAGGCTGCAAAACGGACTTATCCTCTGGAGCTGCTGCTAGTGCGGATTGCTAAAGCTGGAGCAGAGGTGGCAGCAGCAGCCAACCTGCCCGCACTCGCCTGAGCAAGACGCCGGGAGCGAGGCCTCTGCTGAGCAGCCTCCTCTGCGGCCGGCACTGAAGGGGAGAGCACAGAAGGCGAGGCCGGGGATTCCTCCTGTGCCGGAGCCCGACCCCTCACACGCCTTCCTCCATGACAGGCGGTCTGCCGCGTCTGAGGGGGCGCCGGGTCTAGTGAGCGGAGGCGCTCGCTGTGCACAGACCTGTATGGGGGACGCAATGTGACCCCGGCCTTATGGAGACAAGGAGGAGCCGCGCAGTGTGAGAGAGAGCCGGGAATGTGGCGCCTCCTGGTGGCCAGGGGGGATCCTGCAGCCCTCTCTACACACAGCAGTCAGCGCTGAGGAGGGACAGAGCGGAAGCCCTCACTATACAGCGCCCACAGGGAACCCCGCACACTCCCGGGGCAGCGCCATGTAACAGCAGCCCCACGCAAAACACAGCGCCCCCACATAGACCCACAAGCAGCGCCCCCTGCAGAGTCTATGTGCAGCTACAGGAGGAACTGCGGAGCGGCCGCCACTGAGGGAGAAGCGGAGCCCAGCGCGGACTGCAGCAGAGGAGACACAGGCCCCGCCCCTTCACCGCACGTGATCGGGTCACATGGGCATGACGTCACCACAGGCCCTTCACCACTTCTCTCCTGAGCCCCGCCCCCTAGTCACATGACGGTGACGTCACCACAGGTCCTTCACCACATCTCTCCTGAGCCCCGCCCCCTAGTCACATGACGGTGACGTCACCACAGGTCCTCCCGCGCTCAGTGCAGCCGCTCCGTCCCGGGTGTGCGCAGCTCGTGTTCTCTGGGGTCAGCCAGCAGCAGATTTCCGGTTCCCGCCATTCCGGTGAGATGACAGGAGGGTTTGTGGTGAATCTGTGAGAGGAGAGTGTGGGGGGAGATCAGAGCTGTTCCTGTGGAGGCTCCTGCTCCATGTGACTGCGGCTCCTCAGTGTTGGGGACGGGCAGCATTGTATGGGGGATGTGCAGCGTCTCCTCCTCACCTCACGGCCCCCGCTGGAGGTGGAGTTACCATGGTGACCGTCCCCCACTGGAGGTGTAGTTACCCCGGTGACCGTCCCCCGCCGGAGGTGGAGTTACCACGGTGACCGTCCCCTGCTGGAGGTGTAGTTACCCCGGTGACCGTCCTCCGCCGGAGGTGGAGTTACCACGGTGACCGTCCCCCGCTGGAGGTGGAGTTACCACGGTGACTGTCCCCCGCTGGAGGTGGAGTTACCACGGTGACCGTCCCCCGCTGGAGGTGGAGTTACCACGGTGACCGTCCCCCGCTGGAGGTGGAGTTACCACGGTGAACGTCCGCCTCTGGAGGTGTAGGTTGTGCCGTGCGCAGCGGCAGACTTTAGACCACGCTCCTGACCAGTGTCGCAGTTCGGTGCCATGGGCCCACCAGTAGCGATGACTTTGGGGGCTTTCACTTTTCTCCTGCATACAGATGTTACACTCCCCTCGCTCACAAATTCCCTCTGTCTCCATTTAATAATGAGCTGTAGAGTTTGGTGAATGATGAGGAGATGCGGCGTTCTGCCAAGTCCTGTCCATAGAGTGGGGATGGGACACCAGATCTGCAGCGGGGCCCACCGGGGGACTCCCCTGTTACCCTACGGGCCAGTCCGACCCTGACCACACCCATTTAGCGCTGCTGATTGCTGTTTCATAAACAATAATTATAAAGAGAAAAAAATAAACTTATTTACAAGTAATGAATTAAAGTATTAATGCAAACATGGTAATAAGCCGCACAATCCATCACAGCTCCGCTCTATGAGGCCGGGGTCACACAGGGGAGAAACTTGGACGAGTCTCACATCTTAACACCCGGCACTCAGGAGCGGAGCGCGCGGCCCCGTGTCTTTCTGTGCGCTGGCCCCGTGTCTTTCTGTGCGCGGCCCTGTGTCTTTCTGTGCGCGGCCCTGTGTCTTTCTGTGCGCGGCCCCGTGTCTTTCTGTGCGCGGGCCCCGTGTCTCTCTGTGCGCGCGGCCCCGTGTCTCTCTGTGCGCGCGGCCCCGTGTCTCTCTGTGCGCGCGGCCCCGTGTCTCTCTGTGCGCGCGGCCCCGTGTCTCTCTGTGCGCGCGGCCCCGTGTCTCTCTGTGCGCGCGGCCCCGTGTCTTTCTGTGCGCGCGGCCCCCGTGTCTTTCTGTGCAGCCGCACGCTCCGCTCCTGAGTGCCGGGTATTAGGATGTGAGACTCCTCCGAGTTTCTCTCATGTGTGACCTCGGCCTTAGATAAAAGATCTGTAACAATATTGAGCTTTTGGTTACTGGGAGGAATTAGAGAGTCGCTGACTTCTTGTCCTGCATATCTGCAGAGATCATGAGAAGCATTACCCTCCCCTCTCTCAGCAGTGAGGTCAGGTGAAGCAGAATGACCGGCAGGAGCGTCTGTGACCACAAATCGGCACCGGGCAGAACAGGCAGGTAGTTCACTACTTCTCTGTGAATTTTTAGCCCATTAAGAAAAAAATACAAAGGTCCTGGATGGATAACCCCAATTACCCAAGATCACATGATTATTTGGGCTGTTTTTGTCCTTGACCGCCCCCGACACGTTAACCCCTTGCACACCGCGATCAAACACGATTTGTGGGGGGTTTCCACTGTTTTGGTACATCAGGGGTTTTCCGATCACGACATGGTGTCTGATCTCAATTCAAGCCAAAAACGTCAAATGGCTCTGCTTCCCTTCCGAGCTCTGCCATGCTCCCAAATAGTGGTTTACCCCCATATGTCGGGTATCTGTGCACTCAGGACAAATTGCACAATAACTTTTAGGGTCCTGTTACCCTTGGGAAAATAAAAATTGGGGGTGAAAAGATCATTTTTATGGAAAAATTATGATATTTTAATTGTACCGCTGTACGTTATAGACTTCTGTGAAGCCCTTGTGGGTTCAAAGTTCTCACCACATATCTAGATAAGTTCCTTGGGGGGTCTAGTTTCCAAAATGGGGCCACTTGTGGGGGTTTCCACTGTTTATGCACACCACGGGCTCTCCAAACGCGATATGGCGTCCGATCTCAATTCCAGCCAATTTTGCAATGAAAAAGTCAAACGGCGCTCCTTCCATCCTGAGCTCTGCCATGCGCCGAAACAGTCGTTCCCCCCCCCCACATATCAGGTATCAGTGTACTCAGGACAAATTGCACATTAACTTTTGCAGTCCAATTTCTCCTGTTACCTTTGGTAAATTAAAAAAAATTGAACCTGAAGTAATTTTTTTGTGAAAAAAAGTTAAATGGGACAGGGGTTGTGCCGTGCGCAGCGGCAGACTTTAGGCCACGCCCCTGACCAGTGTCGCAGTTCGGTGCCATGGGCCCACCAGTAGCGATGACTTTGGGGGCTTTCACTTTTCGCCTGCATACAAATGTTACACTCCCCTCGTTCACAAATTCCCTCTGTCTCCATTTAATAATGAGCTGTAGAGTTTGGTGAATGATGAGGAGATGCGGCGTTCTGCCAAGTCCTGTCCATAGAGTGGGGATGGGACACCAGATCTGCAGCGGGGCCCACCGGGGGATTCCCCTGTTACCCTACGGGCCAGTCCGAGCCTGACCACACCCATTTAGCGCTGCTGATCGCTGTTTCATAAACAATAATTATAAAGAGAAAAAAATAAACTTATTTACAAGTAATGAATTAAAGTATTAATGCAAACATGGTAATAAGCCGCACAATCCATCACAGCTCCGCTCTATGAGGCCGGGGTCACACAGGGGAGAAACTCGGACGAGTCTCACATCTTAACACCCGGCACTCAGGAGCAGAGCGCGCGGGCCCCGTGTCTTTCTGTGCGCGGGCCCCGTGTCTTTCTGTGCGCGGCCCCGTGTCTCTGCGCGGCCCCCGTGTCTTTCTGTGCGCGGCCCCCGTGTCTTTCTGTGCGCGGCCCCCGTGTCTTTCTGTGCGCGGCCCCCGTGTCTTTCTGTGCGCGGGCCCCGTGTCTTTCTGTGCGCGGGCCCCGTGTCTTTCTGTGCGCGGGCCCCGTGTCTTTCTGTGCGCGGGCCCCGTGTCTTTGTGTGCGCGGGCCCCGTGTCTTTGTGTGCGCGGGCCCAGTGTCTTTGTGTGCGCGGGCCCTGTGTCTTTGTGTGCGCGGCCTCCGTGTCTTTGTGTGCGCCGGCCCCGTGTCTTTGTGTGTGCGCGGGCCCCGCGTCTTTGTGTGTGCGCGGGCCCCGCGTCTTTGTGTGTGCGCGGGCCCCGCGTCTTTGTGTGTGCGCGGGCCCCGCGTCTTTGTGTGCGCGCGGCCCCGCGTGTCTCTCTGTGCAGCCGCACGCTACGCTCCTGAGTGCCGGGTATTAGGATGTGAGACTCGTCCGAGTTTCTCTCATGTGTGACCTCGGCCTTAGATAAAAGATCTGTAACAATATTGAGCTTTTGGTTACTGGGAGGAATTAGAGAGTCGCTGACTTCTTGTCCTGCATATCTGCAGAGATCATGAGAAGCATTACCCTCCCCTCTCTCAGCAGTGAGGTCAGGTGAAGCAGAATGACCGGCAGGAGCGTCTGTGACCACAAATCGGCACCGGGCAGAGCAGGCAGGTAGTTCACTACTTCTCTGTGAATTTTTAGCCCCTTAAGAAAAAAAATACAAAGGTCCTGGATGGATAACCCCAATTACCCAAGATCACATGATTATTTGTGCTGTTTTTGTCCTTGACCGTCCCCGACACGTTAACCCCTTGCACACCGCGATCAAACACGATCGCGTTGTACTGGGGGTTAAAGGGAAGCATCAGCAGGGAGGGGGCTCCCTCCGTGCTTCCCTGAGCCCCCCACAGCAGCGCAATGTGCAGCGGGGGTCTCTTTCCCTACAGGTCCCCGGATCTAAGATGGCGACGGGGACCTTCGGGGGCCTGTAGGGAGCTGACTTCCTCAGTGCCTGCAAAGATGTGACAGATCAGCGATCAGTCACAGGGCAGTGATGTCCCCCCTGGGACAACCTAATAAAGTTGAAAAAAAAAAAAAAGTGTAAAAATAATTTTATGAAAATCGCTAAATAAATTAGAAAAAAAAAATATTCCCCCAATAAATTCATTTTTTGGAAATTAAAAAAAAAAAAACAAGAAAAGTACACATATTTTGTATCACCGCGTCCATAACGACCCGCCCTGTAAGACTGTCCCATTAGTTAACCCCTTTAGCGAACCCCTTAAAAATTAAAAATAAAAAACGACGCAAAAAATAATGATTTATTATCATACCGCTGAACAAAAAGTGCAATAACGCGCGATCAAAAAGACGCATATAAATAATCATGGAACCGCTGAAAATGTCATCTTGTCCCGCAAAAAAACGAGCCACCACACAGCATCATCCGCAAAAAAATAAAAAAGTTATAGCTCGCAGAATAAAGCGATGCAAAAATAATTTTTTTATATAAAATAGTTTTCATTGCATAAAACCGACAAAGCATAAAAAAACGACCTAAATGAGGTATCGCTGTAACCGTACTGACCCGAAGAATAAAACCGCTTTATCAATTTTACCGCACGCGGAACGGTGTAAACGCACCCTCCCCAAAAGAAATTCATGAAACGCTGGTTTTTGTTCATTCTGCGTCGTAAAAATCAGAATAATAAGCTATCAAAAAATGTCACGTGACCGAAAATGGTGTCAATGAAAACGTCAACTCGTCCCGCAAAAAATAAGACCTCACATGACTCGGTGGGTCAAAATACGGAAAAATTATAGCTCTCAATATGTGGTGATGCAAAAACTATTTTTACAATAAAAAGCGTCTTTTAGCGTGCGACAGCTGCCAAACATAAAAACCGCCATAAATAGTAAATCAAACCCCCCGCTATCACCCCCTTAGTTAGGGAAAAATAATAAAATTAAAAATGTATTTATTTTCATTTTCCCATTAGGGCCAGGGCTAGGGTTAGGGCTGAGATTAGGGTTAGCGGTGTGTTGGGGTTAGGGTTGGAGTTAGAATTGGGGGTTTCCACTGTTGTGGCACATCAGGTGCTCTCCAAACGCAAAATGGCGTCTGATCTCAATTCCGGCCAATTCTACGTTGAAAAAGTCAAACGGTGCTCCTTCCCTTCCACGCACTGCCATGTGCCCAAACAGTGTTTTACCCCCACATGTAGGGTATCAGCCTACTCAGGACAAATTGCAAAACAACTTTTGGGGTCCAATTTCTCCTGTTACCCTTAGGAAAATAAAAAATTGGCAAAAATATTATTTTTGTGGAAAAAAAAGATCTTTTTATTTTCACGCTCGGGAGTTATAAACTTCTGTGAATCACTTGGGTCTTCAAAGTGCTCACCACACATCTAGATAAGTTCCGTGGGGCATCTAGTTTCCAAAATGGGGTCACTTGTGGGGAGTTTCAATAGTTTAGGGACATCAGGGGCTCTCCAAACGCGACATGACACCCGCAGACCATTCCATCAAAGTCTGCATTCCAAAACATCACTACTTCCCTTCCGAGCCCTGACATGTGCCCATACAGTAGTTTTCTCCCACATATGAGGTATCAGCGTACTCAGGACAAATTGGACAAAAACTTTTGGGGTCCAATTTCTCCTGTTACCCTTGGGAAAATAAAAAAATTGGGGACTAATTGATCATTTTTGTTGAAAAAATACGATTTTTTTATTTTCATGCCCGGGCATTATAAACTTCTGTGAAGCCCTTGGGGGTTCAAAGTTCTCACCACACATCTAGATAAGTTCCGTGGGGCGTCTAGTTTCCAAAATGGTGTCATTTGTGGGGGGTTTCCACTGTTTAGGTACATCAGGGGTTTTCCGATCACGACATGGTGTCCGATCTCAATTCAAGCCAAAAAGTCAAATGGCTCTGCTTCCCTTCCGAGCTCTGCCATGCTCCCAAATAGTGGTTTACCCCCACATGTCGGGTATCAGTGTACTCAGGACAAATTGCACAATAACTTTTAGGGTCCTGTTACCCTTGGGAAAATAAAAATTGGGGGTGAAAAGATCATTTTTGTGGAAAAATTATGATATTTTAATTGTACGGCTGTACGTTATAGACTTCTGTGAAGCCCTTGTGGGTTCAAAGTTCTCACCACACATCTAGATAAGTTCCTTGGGGGGTCTAGTTTCCAAAATGGGGCCACTTGTGGGGGTTTCCACTGTTTATGCACACCACGGGCTCTCCAAACACGACATGGCGTCCGATCTGAATTCCAGCCAATTTTGCAATGAAAAAGTCAAACGGCGCTCCTTCCATTCTGAGCTCTGCCATGCGCCGAAACAGTCGTTCCCCCCTCACATATCAGGTATCAGCGTACTCAGGACAAATTGCACATTAACTTTTGCAGTCCAATTTCTCCTGTTACCTTTGGTAAATTAAAAAAAATTGAACCTGAAGTAATTTTTTTGTGAAAAAAAGTTAAATGTTCATTTTTTTTTTTAAATATTCAAAAAATTCCTGTGAAGCACCTGAAGGGTTAATAATTTTCTTGAATGTGGTTTTGAGCACCTTGAGGGGTGCAGGTTTTTAGAATGGTGTCACTTTTGGGTATTTTCTATCATATAGACCCCTCAAAGTGGCTTCAAATGTGATGTGGTCCCTAAAAATAAAATGGTGTTGCAAAAATGAGAAATCGCTGGTCAATTTTTAACCCTTATAACTTCCTAACAAAAAAAAAATTTTGGTTCCAAAATTGTGCTGATGTAAAGTAAACATGTGGGAAATGTTATTTATTAAGTTTTTTGTGTGCCGTATCTCTGTGATTTAAGGGCATAAAAATTCAAAGTTGGAAAATTGCGAAATAACGCCTCCATAGGCTTGTATTCAGCAAACGCATCCAAACGCATGCCAAAATAGGCCTGAAATGCACAGGCCAACGCTGACTGCAGGGTTTATAGATATATAGAAAGATAGAAGATAGGACAGAAAGAAGCGAGAATGGCGTTACCAGTGTCCCCGCTCTCTCCTGCTTCCACTGCCGCTCATTAAGCTCATGAATATTCACCTAACAACCAGGAGCAGCAGAGTGAGAGCGGGGACACTGGGAAGATCCAGGCAGCTGTTCTATCTATTATCTATCTATCTATCTAGAGCTTTCTATCATCTATCTTTCCTATTATCCTGTCTGTCTCCATGTAGCACGTGTGTCTTTGAGGTAACACATGTTTGCGCTCATAAAGGCCACTTTTGCTGTTAGTTACAATGAGAACCGTCAATGTTTCCGTTGTAGCGGACAGTAACAGCGCAATGTGACCCTCCCCTCAGACTATTCACATCGTGTTTTCGGCAAACCTCAGTTGCTCCATCAGGCCCTTCTGTCCGAAGCCCTAAAATAGGATTTTATCCCACCCTGTGAAGGTTATTAAGGCAGACGGAGCCACTTTGTGCTCTGACCTCATTGTTGCCGGTGTCCGCCTTTCTGGGGCATGCACAGAAGCATGGCTGACTGTACGGTGTCGCCCACCTAAGAAATGTCAGTACCGCCAAATGGGAGGTCAGACGGAGCACAGAGTGACTGTCCGCCTCATTACAGGCAACGGCCCGAAAACCTTTTTTCAGGACTTGATACAGAAGCTCCAACAGAGTCACTGACATGTGGCACCAATGAGAGAAGATCCGAGCATCAGACAGAGTTTATTACATGACAAAGGGTTAAATACAAGAACTGAAATAAATGACGATACATTGTAATCAGGCACATGACTTTTTTTTTTTTAAATTCGTTTATTAACCCCTTAAGCCCCAAGGGTGGTTTGCACGTTAACTCCCGTGCCAATTTTTACAATTCTGACCACTGTCCCTTTATGAGGTAATAACTCTGAAACGCTTCCATGGATCCCGGTGATTCTGACATTGTTTTCTCATGACATATTGTCCTTCATGTTAGTGGTAAAATTTCATTCAAATAACTTGCGTTTATTTGTGAAAAAAATGGAAATTTGGTGAAAATTTTTAAAATTTCGCAATTTTCCAACTTTGAATTTTTATGCCCTTAAATCACAGAGATACGGCACACAAAAAACTTGATAACTAACATTTCCCACATGTTTACTTTACATCAGCACAATTTTGGAACCAAAATTTTTTTTTGTTAGGAAGTTATAAGGGTTAAAAATTAACCAGCGATTTCTCATTTTAGAATCAGAATCGTAGAGTTGGAAGGGACCTCCTGGGCCATCTGGTCCAACCCCCTGCTCAAAGCAGGATTCGCTAAATCATCCCAGTCAGATGTCTGTCCAGCCTCTGTTTGAAGACTTCCATTGAAGGAGAACTCACCAGTTCTCGTGGCAGCCTGTTCCACTCATTGATCACTCTGTCAAAAAGTTTTTTCTAATATCTAATCTGTGTCTCCTCCCATTCAGTTTCATCCCATTGCTTCTAGTCTTTCCTTGTGCAAATGAGAATAAAGTTGATCCTTCTACAATGTGACAGCCCTTTAGATATTTGTAGATAGCTATTAAGTCTCCTCTCAGTCTTCTCTTTTGCAAACTAAACATTCCCAAATCCTGCAACCTTTCCTCATAAGACAGGGTTTGCAGACCGGTCACCATTCTGGTCGCTCTTTTCTGAACTTGCTCCAGTTTGTTGATATCTTTTTTAAAATGTGGCGCCCAAAACTGGACACAATATTCCAGATGAGGTCTGATCAAAGAGGAGTAGAGGGAAATAATGACTTCACGTGATCTAGACTGTATGCTTCTGTTAATACATCCTAGAATTGCATTTGCCTTTTTTGCTGCTGCATCACACTGTTGACTCATATTCAGTCTGTGATCTATTAGTATACCCAAGTCTTTTTCACATGTGCTGTCACTTAGCCCTATTCCTCCCATTCTGTATATGCTTTTTTCATTTTTATTGCCCAGATGTAGTACTTTGCATTTTTCCCTGTTAAAAACCATTCTGTTAGTTGCTGCCCACTGCTCCAGTTTATTTAAATCTTTTTGAATCCTCTCTCTCTCTTCTCTAGTATTAGCTATCCCTCCTAGCTTTGTGTCATCAGCAAATTTAATCAGTTTACCCTCAATTCCTTTGTCTAAATCATTGATAAAGATGTTGAACAATACAGAGCCCAGGACAGAGCCCTGTGGTACCCCACTTGAGACATTCTTCCAACTGGATGTGCAGCCATTTACGACCACTCTTTGGGTCCGATCACTAAGCCAGTTATGAATCCACCTAACAGTTGCCTTGTCCATTCCATACTTAGTCATTTTTTTCAATAAGGATTGTATGAGATACTTTGTCAAATGCTTTGCTGAAGTCAAGATATACTATATCTACAGCATTTCCTTGATCCTTTGCAACACCATTTTATTTTTACGGACCACATCACATTTGAAGTCACTTTGAGGGGTCTATATGATAGAAAATACCCAAAAGTGACACCATTCTAAAAACTGCACCCCTTAAGGTGCTCAAAACCACATTCAAGAAGTTTACTAACCCTTTAGGTGCATCACAGGAATTTTTTGAATATTTAAAAAAAATGAACATTTAACTTTTTTTCACAAAAAAAATACTTCAGGTTCAATTTTTTTTATTTTACCAAGGGTAACAGGAGAAATTGGATGGCAAAATTTATTGTGCAATTTGTCCTGAGTACGCTGATACCTGATATGTGGGGGGGAACCACTGTTTCGGTGCATGGCAGAGCTCAGAAGGGAAGGAGCGCCGTTTGACTTTTTCAATGCAAAATTGGCTGGAATTCAGATCGGACACAATGTCACATTTGGAGAGCCCCTGATGTGCCTAAGCAGTGGAAACACCCCACAAGTGACCCCATTTAGGAAACTAGACCCCCCAAGGAGCTTATCTAGATATGTGGTGAAAACTTTGAACCCACAAGGGCTTCACAGAAGTTTATAACGTACAGCGGTACAATTAAAAAATCACATTTTTTCCACAAAAATGATCTTTTCACTCCTAATTTTTATTTTCCCAAGGGTAACAGGACCCTAAAAGTTATTGTGCAATTTGATACCCCATATGTGGGGGTAGACCACTATTTGGGCGCATGGCAGAGTTCAGAAGGGAAGCAGCGCCATTTGACGTTTTTGGCTTGAATTGAGATCGGACACCATGTCGTGATCGGAAAACCCCTGATGTACCTAAACAGTGGAAACCCCCCACAAGTGACCCCATTTTTGAAACTAGACCCCCCACAGAATCTAGATGTGTGGTGAGCACTTTGAACCCCCAAGTGCTTCACAGAAGTTTATAACGCCCGGGTGTGAAAATAAAAAAATCATTTTTTTCCACAAAAATGATATTTTTGCCCCCAATTTTTTATTTTCCTAAGGGTAACAGAAGAAATTGGACCCCAAAAGTTGTTTTGCAATTTGTCCTGAGTAGGCTGATACCCTATATGTGGGGGTAAAACACTGTTTGGGCGCATGGCAGAGCTTGGAAGGGAAGGAGCACCATTTGACTTTTTCAGCGCAGAATTGGCTGGAATTGAGATCAGACGCCATGTTGCGTTTGGAGAGCCCCTGATGTGCCCAAACAGTGGAAACCCCCAATTATAACTCCAACCCTAACCTCAACACACCCCTAACCCTAATCTTAACCCTAGCCCTAACCCTAATGGGAAAATGGAAATAAATACATTTTCTTTTAGTTTTATTATTTTTCCCTAACTAAGGGGGTGATAACGGGGGGTTTGATTTACTGTTTATGGCGGTTTTTATGTTTGGCAGCTGTCGCACGCTAAAAGACGCTTTTTATTGTAAAAATAGTTTTTGCATCACCACATATTGAGAGCTATAATTTTTCTTTATTTTGACCCACCGAGTCATGTGAGGTCTTATTTTTTGCGGGACGAGTTGATGTTTTTATTGGTGCCATTTTCGGGCACGTGACATTTTTTGATCGCTTTTTATTCCGATTTTTGGGACGCAGAATGAACAAAAACCAGCGTTTCATGAATTTCTTTTGGGGGGTGCGTTTACACCGTTCCGCATGCGATAAAATTGATAAAGCGGTTTTATTCTTCGGGTCAGTACGGTTACATTTAGGTCTTTTTTCCCTTACGTCCCTCCGGACAGCACCATGGAGGACGTCCTTCCTTGCCCTATAGTGGGACAGGATCATAGAGAGGTTAAAAGGCCCCTCCCACCTCCACCGTTTTTCCTGTCCCGGCAGGGGACGGTTGTACGAGAGGTTGCTCTTAGAGCGAAGATAGCCTGTGGACATTTATTGCTTTCCATTCCCCTGGCAGGTGGTCTGTGGCTGATTCCTCTCTGGGAGAGGTCCCTCAGCCGTCATTCGTTGTACTAGACGGGATTGGGGGTCTCAGCCCTCTCTTCCCCGCTGTCAAGTGGACCGTGGCTGACACCTCTTGGAGAAGTTGCTCAGCCAGCCTGCATGATGGGCTCAGGGGGATCGTGCGGCGCGTCCAATCCTTCCCCCTGTCAAGGGGCCCAGGGCCGACACTCCCCGGTGGGGAGTCCCTCTGCCCCAGAGACCAGTCGAGCGGACGTGCTCCTGGGTTGAGCCGCTCCTCCCGGTGGGAGGCTCTCGGCTCGGACGCCGGCCGGCAAAACATGGCTAATTCCGGAAAACATGCGGTGGAGAAGGCCGCTGCGCCTCCGGCAACGTCAGCATAAGGTTGGCGTGCGTTCCACGGCAGAACGCGGAAGTGCAGAACGAGACAGGCAACAGCCTAGTTTCTTGGATCTCGTGGGGCACAGGAAAGGAAATCACTGGCAGTAATACAACATTCCTGACCAAACGCCACTTCCCTCCATGGTAGGCTCTCGGCGTTACCAGCTCCCCCTGTCTTTCTAGCAGGTGTGGAGCCAGCACAGGTGAGTGCACGCTGGAATGTTGTGTTCAGGGCCTGGCCTCTGGGTTAATACTAGCCTCATGCCTTGGTGCCAAAGCTGGGCCTAGAGCCTCATGTGCTGAGATATGCTCCACATATAAGCAGCTAGGCCTTGGACCTCTAGGCTATAGTAAGGCCATTTGTCCAAGCTACATCTCATAATGGGACCTCTGTTAGTTGCAGACCAGGTCTGCACAGAGCCTTATGGCTGGACACATGGTGGAATGCAACACAGGGTCTCCAGGGAGTCTGCTCTCCACCTGAGTCTCATTAATTAGCTCCTTCAGGTGGAGCTGGTCTGACAATTGAGATATACTATTCAGAGCGAAGGTTTATCCGGATCTCTGATTGCTCTCTTGGAGGTAGCTGGGGACCTGGCCTCTTGTTTGGCACCTTCAAGCAGGGCCGTAATCTGTGCGTCATATTACATCATAGGGGCATCGTTTTGTCTCTGTGCATCGTATCGCCGCTGAACATCGTATCGCTGTGCACGACATATGGCCGCTGTGCACGACATATGGCCGCTGTGCACGATACACGGCCGCTGGGCACGATACACGGCCGCTGGGCACGATACACGGCCGCTGGGCACGATACACTGCTGCCGTGCACGATATGTTGCCGCCGTGCACCATACTGCCGCTGTGCATCATTGTGCCTCATATTGCATCATTGTGCCTCATATTGCATCATTGTGCATCATATTGCATCATTGTGCTTCATATTTCATCATTGTACTTCATATTGCATCATTATGCTTCATATTGCATCATATTGCATCATTGTGCTTCATATTGCATCATTGTGCTTCATATTGCATCATTGTACTTCATATTGCATCATTATGCTTCATATTGCATCATTGTGCTTCATATTGCATCATTGTGCTTCATGTGGCATCACTGTGCTTCATATTGCATCACTGTGCTTCATATTGTATCACTGTGCATCATATTGTATCATTGTGCATCATATTGTATCATTGTGCATCATATTGCATCATTGTGCTTCATATTGTATCATTGTGCATCATATTGCATCATTGTGCATCATATTGCATCATTGTGCTTCATATTGCATCATTATGCTTCATATTGCATCATATTGCATCATTGTGCTTCATATTGCATCATTGTGCTTCATGTGGCATCACTGTGCTTCATATTGCATCACTGTGCTTCATATTGTATCATTGTGCATCATATTGCATCATTGTGCTTCATATTGCATCATTGTGCTTCATATTGCATCATTATGCTTCATATTGCATCATATTGCATCATTGTGCTTCATATTGCATCATTGTGCTTCATGTGGCATCACTGTGCTTCATATTGCATCACTGTGCTTCATATTGTATCATTGTGCATCATATTGCATCATTGTGCTTCATATTGCATCATTGTGCTTCATATTGCATCATATTGCATCATTGTGCTTCATATTGCATCATTGTGCTTCATATTGCATCATTGTACTTCATATTGCATCATTATGCTTCATATTGCATCATATTGCATCATTGTGCTTCATATTGCATCATTGTGCTTCATGTGGCATCACTGTGCTTCATATTGCATCACTGTGCTTCATATTGTATCATTGTGCATCATATTGCATCATTGTGCTTCATATTGCATCATTGTACTTCATATTGCATCATTATGCTTCATATTGCATCATTGTGCTTCATATTGCATCATTGTGCTTCATGTGGCATCACTGTGCTTCATATTGCATCACTGTGCTTCATATTGCATCACTGTGCTTCATATTGTATCACTGTGCATCATATTGTATCATTGTGCATCATATTGTATCATTGTGCATCATATTGCATCATTGTGCTTCATATTGTATCATTGTGCATCATATTGCATCATTGTGCATCATATTGCATCATTGTGCTTCATATTGCATCATTATGCTTCATATTGCATCATTGTGCTTCATATTGCATCATATTGCATCATTGTGCTTCATATTGCATCATTGTGCTTCATATTGCATCATTGTACTTCATATTGCATCATTATGCTTCATATTGCATCATTGTGCTTCATATTGCATCATATTGCATCATTGTGCTTCATATTGCATCATTGTGCTTCATATTGCATCATTGTGCTTCATATTGCATCATATTGCATCATTGTGCTTCATATTGCATCATTGTGCTTCATGTGGCATCACTGTGCTTCATATTGCATCACTGTGCTTCATATTGTATCATTGTGCATCATATTGCATCATTGTGCTTCATATTGCATCATTGTACTTCATATTGCATCATTATGCTTCATATTGCATCATTGTGCTTCATATTGCATCATTGTGCTTCATGTGGCATCACTGTGCTTCATATTGCATCACTGTGCTTCATATTGTATCACTGTGCATCATATTGTATCATTGTGCATCATATTGTATCATTGTGCATCATATTGCATCATTGTGCTTCATATTGTATCATTGTGCATCATATTGCATCATTGTGCATCATATTGCATCATTGTGCTTCATATTGCATCATTATGCTTCATATTGCATCATTGTGCTTCATATTGCATCATATTGCATCATTGTGCTTCATATTGCATCATTGTGCTTCATATTGCATCATTGTACTTCATATTGCATCATTATGCTTCATATTGCATCATATTGCATCATTGTGCTTCATATTGCATCATTGTGCTTCATATTGCATCATTGTGCTTCATATTGTATCATTGTGCATCATATTGTATCATTGTGCATCATATTGCATCATTGTGCTTCATATTGTATCATTGTGCATCATATTGCATCATTGTGCTTCATATTGCATCATTGTGCTTCATATTGCATCATTATGCTTCATATTGCATCATTGTGCTTCATATTGCATCATATTGCATCATTGTGCTTCATATTGCACCAGTGTGCTTCATATTGCATCATTGTGCTTCATATTGCATCATTGTGCATCATATTGCATCATTGTGCTTCATATTGCATCATATTGCATCATTGTGCTTCATATTGTATCATTGTGCATCATATTGCATCATTGTGCTTCATATTGCATCATTGTGCTTCATATTGCATCATTATGCTTCATATTGCATCATTGTGCTTCATATTGCATCATATTGCATCATTGTGCTTCATATTGCACCAGTGTGCTTCATATTGCATCATTGTGCTTCATATTGCATCATTGTGCATCATATTGCATCATTGTGCTTCATATTGCATCATATTGCATCATTGTGCTTCATATTGCATCATTGTGCTTCATATTGCATCATTGTGCTTCATATTGCATCATATTGCATCATTGTGCTTCATATTGCATCATTGTGCTTCATATTGCATCATTGTGCTTCATATTGCACCAGTGTGCCTCATATTGCATCATTGCGCTTCACGTGGCATCATTGTGCTTCAGGTTGCATCATTGTGCTTCATAGTACCTCTGTGCATCATATGGCGTCATAGTACTTTGGTACATCATACGTCATCATATGGCTTCATAGTGCCTTTGTACATCATGTGGCTTCATAGTTCCCTTGTGCATCAGACTGCATCAGGGGGCTGCATAGTGCCTCTGTTCACCATGCGGCATCATGGGACCTCTGTGCAGCGTATTCCACTATGTGGCTTCATAGTGCCTTTGTGCTGCAACATAGAGCTCTATAGTGTCTGTGCGTCATACTGCATCATATAGCTTCATAGTCCCTTGGTGCATCATATTGCATCATAAGCCTTCATAGTGGCTCTATGCATCATATTGCTTCATAGCGCCCCATAGTGTCTTGGCACATCATATTGCGTCATGGCGCTTCTGTACAGCATAAGGCTTCTGTGCATCATATGGCGTCATAAGGCTTTGGTACCCCTGCGCCTCAGGGGGTCATTTATGGGTCCTAATACCTCTGTGCTTCATAATACCTCGGGTGCTGTGGCTTTGGGCCTCTGGCTTAGACCTTCTGACTTGGGCATTTTTGTGGGCCACACCTTGTATGGTTGGCCTACCACTTCACATTTTGTCTCAGGCCCCAACTCTGGTCTTTGTGTTTTGGGCCTAGACCCAGTTTCTGTTGCTTCATTCTTGGCAAGTGGACTTAGCCAGATGAACAGTTATGCTTGAATTGGCCTAGTAACTTAGCATTTCTTCTATTTGGAACAGAACTCTAAAGTGAGTTACTGTCTTGAGGGCTAAAGGCAGGTCCCTCTCATAGTTAACTTTTAAAGGGAGACATACGTCTTTGGGGTTCATCCTTTAAGTGGACATAGTCTGGGTGCAGAAAATCCCATAAGGTGGGAGGAAACAATTCTTCCCGACTCCACATAGAGCAGTCGGACTGGTTTCCTTGATAGAGACCCGTTAGGCAGATTCATGTCCTATAAATCAGTTGTATTATGTTTACCAGGGGTGGCATCACTACTTTTTGTACCTGGTGGCGGTTCAGCAGCCCTGCGTCAGGTGGCAGAGGATCCCATACTCGCTGCTCTTACGGGAGTCGGGGCTCCTAAGGTAAAGAAGCTGTATCCAGGACTCTCGCAGTCGAGAACCCATAGCCCATCTGCCTCGCAGTAGTCCATCCCCTCTGCGATGGGAGGAAACCTACTTCCCTCTAGTTAAAGAGTGTGGTTCCTCGCACCATAGCAGTCAGGGGTATAAATATCTCTAAGAAGATTGCCTTTTAGGATATAACATATGAATAAGTTGACACATTTACAGTGTCTGGGCTAATGACTTGTATAGAAGCACACACACACTTACTCTCCTCAGTTCCAAAGTCCAGACTCCCGTATCTAACATCAGTAAAACAGGCGTGAGGATCCACATTTCCCTTTCAATGCTTCTAATGAAAAGCCAATGTTGGTAAGTGGCAGGAGAGGTTACCTGCCAGATGGAGTATTTCCTTAGTCATAAATAATAGCCAACCCTTTCTTGAGGTTTAGACATGTAAAGGATTCAGAATACACAGGACCTCCTGGATGAGTAGGGTACATACGTCTCAATACTCCGCTATTTTCCATGTACTGTTATTGCGCTGATCTTCCAGCGGTGCAGGGTCTCTGGCCTGCAGGTTTCCTTGTAGTATGGTAAGGTGGTCTCTAGCCAAGATTTAAGCCGAGCCCAGGAGGACCGACGAAGGAACTATCCTGTGTTATAAGCACATACAGCGAATTAACGGTCTGTACAGTCCTCTTTGTATTATGGCTGTGGTTATCACCATACCTTTTGCTGGGCAATAAGGTTTTAATCCTATTTCTGTGACTGCGGTGTTCATAAGTATCTATCACAATAACTGTAATTCACTGCGGTTCATTAATGGTATTGGGGTGCAACAGGTTGTTCCACTGCAAATCTTGTTTGCCACATTCATACTGAAATTGGCCATTATAGACATATATCAGACACTCACTGCGGTGATTACCTTTGTAGATCCCTTTCGATATCTATATTTCTTCTCATCTTATAGATAATGTCTAGATCTAGCCTGGTTCTTACCTAGAACTTTGATCTGGGGGCTTCTGTACCCACCCTGAGACCTTTGCTTTGGTATTCTCCATGGTGCTGTCTTGAGGGACGTAAGGGAAAAAGGGAATTAGACCTACCGGTAATTCTGTTTCCTGGAGTCCCTCAGGACAGCACCCTTAGTTCCCTCCCTTATGTTTGTCTTTAGGCTTGCATGGAATCGATCGGCAGATTGTTCATCCATCAGGTCATCGTGGCTCGAGATGGGGATGGAGCCGCTAAAGGGTCTTACAGACGCGTTTGTAAGGGCGTGTTTAGACCATTTCCATCCATCCTCGGTGGTACTTTGAAAAAACACTGGAGGGTGGAGGTGGGAGGGGCCTTTTAACCTCTCTCTGATCTTGTCCCACTATAGGGCAAGGAAGGACGTCCTCCATGGTGCTGTCCTGAGGGACTACAGGAAACAGAATTACCGGTAGGTCTAATTCCCTTTTTTATATTTTGTCGGTTTTATGCAATGAAAACTTTTATATAAAAAATAATTATTTTTGTATCGCTTTGTTCTGCGAGCTATAACTTTATTTTTTCGCTGATGATGCTGTATGGCGGCTCGTTTTTTGAGGGACAAGATGACGCTTTCAATGGTACCATGGATATTTTTATGCGTCTTTTTGATCGCGCGTTATTGCACTTTTTGTTCGGCGGTATGATAATAAATCATTATTTTTTGCTTCGTTTTTTATTTTTATTTTTTAAGGGGTTCGCTAAAGGGGTTAACTAATGGGACAGTTTTATAGGGCGGGTCGTTACGGACGCGGCGATACCAAGTGTGTACTTTTATTGTGGGTTTTTTTTTTTTATTTCAAAAAATGAATTTATTGGGGGAATATTTTTTTTTTTTCTAATTTATTTGGCGATTTTTTTTTTTTTTTTTTTTTTTAATTATTTTAACACTTTTTTTTAACTTTATTACATTGTCACAGGTGGGACATCACTGTCCTGTGACAGATCGCTGATCTGTCACATCACAGATCACTGTGACAGATCAACGATCTGTCACAGGCAGTGCAGCAGGCTTCCTGAGGAAGCCGGCTCCCTGCAGGCCCCCGAAGGTCCCCGTCCCCATCTTGCATTCGGGGGCCTGCAGGGAAGGAGCCCCCCGCAGCAGCGCTGCACATTGCGCTGCCGTGGGGGGCTCAGGGAAGCACGGAGGGAGCCCCCTCCCTGCTGATGCTTCCCTTTAACCCCCGGTACACCGCGATCGTGTTTCATCGCTGTGTGCAAGGGGTTAACGTGTCGGGAGCGGTCCGTGACCGCCCCTGACACATTGTGCCGGGTGTCAGCTGTGATAATCAGCTGACACCCGGCCGCGATCAGCGGCGCTCACCACGTGCAATGTATACCCGACCATCATAGTATCTGTAAAGGGAGAAACTACAAGGTTCCATATTGAGTTATTGGTGCAGATCTCAGGGTCACCGGTCCTCACTCTCCTGCGAGGCCTATGGATAATCTAGGAGCAGGTACAGGAACCCGTTATCCATCTATACAAATGTTTGGCTGTGTATAACCCAGAATGACACATCACAACGAACATATCTAACATCATACAAAACTACTACTCCTACCCTGCTGCCAACCCTCCATAGCACTGATGACATTATAAGCCTATAAAGTGTAAGTCAGTATTTTCTCCACTGCAGCGATTATGCTAATAACCGACCACTATCTACGCGCTGTTATAGGAAGGTGAGATGGATTCCATACAGCCCAAATGTTATTACACTTCCCCAAGCCACCCCTATTCTGGCACAGGGTCCGCTCGTAAGGTATAATTGAATTTACTCGTTAAGTCCAAGCTCTAAGAGAAGGATGTTGATCACCCATCCAGCGTAAGGCCAATATCTTCCTGGCTAAAAAAAGTGTCTCCCGCAGGAAAATTCTGACGTGGTGTCCCCATATCTCTTCCTCCAGCACACCAAACAGACACCAATGGGGTGAGAGGAACAGGAGTACCTATGAGGGACGTTAACAACGAGGTCACCTCGCTCCATAAAGATAGAATAGTTGGGCATCCCCATACCATATGTATAAAATCCACATCCATTGTATGACATCTTAAACATTCTGAGGATTGGGACCACCCCATCCTAAATAGCCGTAGTGGGGTCAGATATGACTGGTGCACTATATACATTGGAGGCATTTTATTATTGGCTGATGGAGACACCCCGGTTGGAGAACAAAGGATCTCCTCCCAATCTTCATTCTGGATATCTGGAACTAGAGACCTCCACCTCTCCCTTACTGACGATAAAGCAGAGTCAGAGCACTATGTTGGAGGGAGTAGCTGAGTTTGGGGAGTAGGATCATTTTAATCAGGTTCATACGTCCGGAGACAGATAATGGCAATTTACTCCAGATAGCAAATTTAAGATTAACAATATCTGACAACGGGAGAATATTCATTTTTAAGTCGAGTCTACTATATTTTTAAACATTTATTCCCAGGTACTTATGTTGTGGATGGATTTACTTTTGATTTGGGTAGATTTACCCCTGTGCATACTGTGGCCTGTCCTAATTAGACAGAGTCTTATTGAGCGCTCAAAGAAGGAAAGACGCCAGACTTGGTTGGCAGCAATACCTCCCAGTAAAACTCTGGAAGTTTATTGAATATACTTGGTTTTATCAGTTGTACA
The DNA here is from genome assembly GCF_039654945.1 of Dendrobates tinctorius. Classification (NCBI taxonomy): domain Eukaryota; kingdom Metazoa; phylum Chordata; class Amphibia; order Anura; family Dendrobatidae; genus Dendrobates; species Dendrobates tinctorius. The sequence continues at coordinate 3,329,171 of NW_027361963.1, read as the reverse complement.
GAAAGGAGTGGTTACTCATTAACATAAAGGCTTTACTTCTTAGCTAATTGTTCAGTTTTAATGCATAAACATATATGGGCGTTGACCTAAGGTGACTTAAGCATCAGATGATATACTGCTCTTTGTCTTACAGTGTCAGCAATGTTCTGATATCGGCTGGCACATCTGGCCTAAACTTCCTCTTTCTATGTCTGGGACAAATATCACAAGACAATGCTATCATAAGATACCATCTGCTCCCCAGACTATCTCATGGGGGGGGCAGTAGGTCATTTCCACCAACTAGTTACAAGGTTTAAACTGTGAATATGTATCTGTGTGCATATAAGAATATATGAGTACATGAATATATAGCAGTATATGGAGTATATAGCCTATAGCAGGCAAGTGAGATCTATATGAAATACATATATATTTCCATAACAATCCCCCCTTAGATATCACTTGCCCTAAAACCCTGCTCCTGGCCCAAAGCGCTGCAACTCTTTTATGCTGCCAGTGGACTGACATATGCCTAGTGCACACATCCTCCTCTGTACAGACTTTTCGCAAATGGGCAGTCAGGAGATCTGTCCCTAAAGGGGGTGTGGTGCAATGTAATCAAAGTCTCTTAGCTAGCAGTCTATGCAGTCAGTGCATGTGTATTCTCCGTCAGGTAGGTAATTTATTCAGTCAGGGAGGTCATCCACAGCATCATTCCAGCTCAGGTGTATCTTCTGGTATGAAGGCCTTTTCCTGTAATGCAATGCATGGATCCAGGTGGGGTTTTCTCTCCAGGTCGGCTGCGTCAGCACTTGGAGAAGGGCCATCGGATCTGGGATCGAGTGCTTCTCTTTACAGACGTTTTTTTTCACCAACACTCAGCAGTCTCCTGATTTCAGGACGTGCATACCAGGCACCGAATCTGGACCTGGCAATGAGGGAGAAAAACTCGAGAATGGACATTAGCAAAATTCTTGATAAATTCAATTACACATGCAGACAAAGTATCATATTGCATAGTCAACTGCTAAGTAAAGAATACCCCTAAACTGGGTTTTTTACCCAAATAAAGTCTCATATTGGTGACAGCTTTCTCTGAGCCTACGGGAGTGTCTAATGCCAGGGTTTGTCTGTCTCTTGGGCAGATCTTTTAGCATGCTGCTCTTAAGTGTCCCACCTAGTCTATGGTGTGGTATGGTGAGTAGTGTGTAGGCCTAAGTCTGACCCTACTGCTGATCAGGTCTCTTGTGTTAGGTTTGCTGTGTATGCGGGTCCCTGATCACTTGCTATTGCTTCTGGAAACCCCATATCTGCACACTATTTTTGAGAGTAGCTTCTTTGCAGTAGTCTTCGCCAACCGGTTCCTTACTGGGAAGTCTTCAGGCCAGATGATGTGGGGGAACTTTTCCCGCTTGTCCGATGTTAAATTTGTCCGTGGCCGAACAGCTGCTGGGAATCTTCACTGTTGAGGTGTGAGTTGAGTCCAATCAGGTCATTCATCTGTGTCTTCAATTCTGTGTGGGAGCCATGTGCCCATTGAACCACCGTAGGGTACACACTTTGAGATAGACTGGGTCTGTCTTGAGGTAGACGGTTTGAGGTAGACGGTTTCTTGGAGCTCAGTGCTTTTGGCCTTCAGCATCCAGCTCTCCTCCTCCTTCCGAGTCTGATCCTGTTACTTCTTGTACAGGTTTCAGGAAGTCATCTTGTCAGGTTTAGTGACTGGGTTGTGGTAATTGACATTCTCTGAGCTGATGGTGGGATTTTAGCTGAGGTTTCGTCTCTGTCCGTGCCTCCCTCTGTATGAAGACTCGGGTTAGACTGTGTCAGAGGAGGACTTGGGATTCTTTGCATTGGTACAGGTCCACCCGGTATTCTCCGGGGATGAGGGGGAAGGTCAAACTGTTGTAGCCTTGGGATGCCTTCGGACTCATGCAGCTCGTCTCGGGGAGTGTTGCCGTGGACTGCCAATCGTAGGACTGCTGGAGGGGAAGCTTCCCCACGAGAGGATGGTGGAGGACATTCTTCTGGAATGTTCTCCATCAAATACGTCCTTTCTGGTAAAGGTGGGCACCATTCTTCTGCCTCAGAATTCATATCCACGTCAGAGTCTTCGTCCTGGAAGTGATTCAGCTTGTTGACTGGCGGAGGAGGAGGCAGCACTTCTGTCCAATTCAGAGATGGCATCTTCAATGGTTTTCCCATTGACTTCTGTTTGCCAGGTTTTCTCGTCTTCAGTCGTCATGTAGTAGCCGTCCGGCTCTACGACCTCTCCCATTTTCCATATTGTCTTCCTATGGCTGCTTCTTTGGCTGCCACGTCTGCTGTTGATGCCCCGTGTCTCTACTGTGTTCAGTTTTCCGTGTGCCTTGGCCTTCAGCACTGCCACCACTTTTAGTAGTTGAAGAGCGTCCAGCAGGTCTCTGATGGTTCCATGGTGCTTCACGGTCGATCCGCTTGCTGTGATGAAGTTTCTTGCAGCCCAGATGGGTCCGAAGTCAGGTGCCATGTCATGCGAGTACCTGGAAGTTTTTGTTCTTCGCAATCTGGCAGGTCTTTCGTCAGCTTTATCAGCTCCGCTTTTTGGGCTCTTGGGCTGACAACCTTCTGGACCATAGAATGTCTTGATTGCTGATCGCTGGATCCCATGTGGAACTTTCCTTCATCATTTGCAAGACTGGAGCCATGTACGGTATCTTGCAGATTTTTCATCTGAGGGTCCGTATCCGCATCCCCCTTGGGAGTGGGAGTAGAGACAGGTAACGGCTGAGAGCACTGAAGAGTGGTGGAGAGCACCTTGTCAGGAGGGCATGTGCTGCGGGCAGGGCTGTGGAGTCGGTAAGCCAAACCTGCGACTCCGACTCCTCAATTTCCCTTACTCCGACTCCACGACTCCGACTCCCACACATATTGCTTATATTTAAGTGAAAAATTTATTGTAGTACAATGTGAACCTCAGGCATTTAATCATTTTTATGATCCAATAATCAAGATATTTAGATAGAACAGAATATATATTGGTGTACTACCCGGTTTTCATTCTTTTTGGTACAGATACGATATGGATAGACAGATATGGATAGATAGAGCAGATTTCTAGTCTGCTTTTGCTATTGAGAACATTATCTATGAGCTCAAAAACCTTTCAGGTGATGCAGTTTTTTAAAAAGATGATCAACTTTTGCAGCTGAAAAACGTATCCTCAAAAAACACAGGAAAAACGCTGTGTGTGAATGTAGCCTTAGATCAGGAATATAACAGCCATTTATAGGACATTTCATAACTTTCCCAAACTCCTATGAAAAAATATTCAGCACATCCTGCATTGAATTACTGTACCCAATTTATTATATATTTTAGTAGTCGGAGTCGGTCCATTTTATACCGACTCCAACTCCGACTCCACCAAAATGAGCTCCGACTCCACGACTCCGACTCCACAGCCCTGGCTGCGGGTATTGCTTTCATGCAAGAGGGCCCCCCCCCCTGCAACTGGATCCAGGCCAGCTGAGAGGTAGTCTAGAGGCCTCTGGTTTTCCTCCGTGGGTCTGTTTTAAGCCTGGCCAGTTGCATGACCTTCTCCATCTTGGTCCTTTTTCCGTTTTGGTCAGGACGGGATGGCTTCTCGTAGGCAGGGAGGCCTAGAGTTGGCGCAGAGACTATGAAGTCTTTCAGTTTCCTGTACGAGATGAAGGTTGCAATGCGTTGATGCAATTGTACAGAGGCTGCATTAAGCCTGGAGCACCAGGGATCCAAGTTCTGCAGTACGAGACTAGACTAAGGAAGGACTGCATCTTCGAAGTTGTTGAGGGAGCCACCTTCTCCTCCGCGGCCTTCCGGTCATCTGTCAAGTGTTTCGTTTAGTGGGCGATACAGTGTCTTCAGGAACTTGCTTTTGACACCACTGGACTCTGTTTTGCAGAACTTACGTTGCTGCTCTGCCAGGCAGAGTAGAGGAGACATGGAAAGCGCTGTGCAGGTAGCGGTGTCGATGACTTCTGCATGCTCCGCAATCCAGTTGGTGGGGACGGAGGGCAATGCTCTGGCGAGCTGTGAAAAGCTGTTCTGGGCCCTCTTGGGTCTCACTGTCCATTTGTTCCGCACCCCCCTTGTGCGTTTTCAGGAACTGGTCGTCCATGTGAGGGGGAACATTGAGGGAAGCTTCGGGCAGATCCATTGCCGTGAGCACCGTTGCTGTGGCTGGCACATTTGTCAGCAGAGTGTGCAGATCTGGCACAACTGGGGTTTCAAACACGGTTGCTTCGCTCACAGTCCTCAGGTTATACACCATTCAATCTGATCTGGTTCTCCTTTCACAGTCTTCCTCTTGATCGAGAGAAGCTGGGACCACATGATGATTCCCGTGTGTGAGGCGGCTCAATCTGGCCTTGCTCTTCACAGTGCCGTGAGCGACTCCCATCTTCTGGCACAGGGCTGGCAGGAAACCAAACCGTTTGCTGGGGTCCTTATTTTTCGTCAGAGGTGACGTTCAGCTGAGCTTTCTTGCTCTCACAGGGGGTCTTTTTGCTGGGGCATCTTCTTTACCAGCCAGCAGCAGCTCCTTTCACCCAGCTTGATTTCTGGTCAGCATCTTGTTAACCAATTTGAGGAGCTGAGTGGCTGTCTTCTGGTCCAGGGCCTGGATTAACTTCAAGGAGCACCTTTAGAATCTTGTCCAAGATGATCCTCTGGCGCTGGAGCCGGAAGCAGTGCAGCCATTCCACGAAGCGGGTGTGGTCCCTCTGGGTTGAGAGTTTTCCTGGCCCATGCCAAAGTTCTTAGGCCATTTCTTGAACAGCAGTTCCACTTAGACCTCCAGCTGGTCAGAGTCAGTTTAGCTCTGGGTGATGAGCTGCGGATGCTGGGGCTTCGGAGCGTCCGGGGTTGTAGACTTGAGTGACACCCGCACTGGCGCAACTTGAAGTCTCCCTTGGGCCATAGGCTTCCGGGTGCTATGTCCAGCACCTCCTTGGGTAGGCTTGCACCGGTTGTTTGAGCGAGGCTCTTGTAGGGCCACCAGCATGATTGATTCTTCTTGGGTCTGAGGTGGGGAAGTGGTCAAGGTCACATCTTCATGGGACACTTTGGTCACTTTCAGTTCCTGCAGTAGGTCTGCGCTCATCAGGTGGGGTGGGCAGGTCTCCACCGTAAACTGGAACAAGATGGAGTGTCCTGGCTGTGTCCACATGCTCAGGGGCTTGCAAGCTGGGGAACGTCTGTCTTGACCTTAAATCCCCATACAAGACACAGAGTGTTCTGATAGACTGGTGGTGTCGGGGATTTTCACTTCTGACTGCACCAGTGTCCACAAGGAAAGATATGACAGCCCCCAGTGATTTGAGGTATTAGGTTCGCTGATGGGGTTTCACATGTCAGGGGCGTGACGTCTGGCGGACCTGGTTTGCCTCTGTCCTATGGACAGGGTTCTTCATTGTCTTTTGTGTTTCTTTCTTGGCCTACTCCTCTACGTGAAGACCTGGGTTGCCGGGGTGCTGTGCACTGTTTCCGGAAATGGCCAAAGTTGCCACAGTTGAAACACCTGACAGGTCTTCTGTCTCTGCATGGTGGTTGCTCCTCCACATCAGTGGCCATCACGGGAGGGCCTGTCCTCCGTACTCCTGGGAGGGACTCAATTCTTCTGGCTACTGTAAGCAGGACATCTACTGCTATTGTCCTGTACTCAGGCCTGGCCACTATCAGTAGTTTCTTGATTGGTTCTCTTAGTCCATGCACAAAGGCCTGTGCCAACATCTGTCCGTGTATCTGATCATGAATAGTGAAGCCTAAAATTTGGAATACTTGCCTCACTCTGCCATGAAACTCGTCTACAGACTCTGTCTCGGCTTGGCTCATGTTATGCAGGCTGAGTGCTTGTCTGGCGTTGGCCCACTCTCTAAGCTGTTCAATTAGCTTTGATCCTGGTTTCCAGGAATGCACATCTAATTCTGATGGAAGCTTGAGGTGTTCCTTCATGATTTTATAATACTGAACACCTGACTAGGGGTGAAGGGCACATAGTGTAAGAGTTCTGGCTCTATCTGCCCCTGCCTACTATGCAGCATAATCTCTTCATGTTCATCAGAGGAGGAACTGTGCCACTGTGTGATTGTCTTTCTGTGTGTGTGTGTACTTCCCCCCCCCCCTTGAGACTGGAGCTCCGTGTGGCACATAGGATCTTCAGTCTCAGAGTTAGCAGGTGCAGTGTCTGATGGCCCACACCTCCCTTCTGCTATCTGTTGTATCGGGAGGGCACCTGTGTTGTCATGTGTGGGGAGTGATTCACTTTCTTCTCCCGGTGACATAACTGTCTCTTTAGAGAGAGTCCCCTGTGGAACTAGGGACACTCCATTGTCTGGATCTGGCACTGGGCCAACGGGTGACGATGAACTGAGAGGTGGGTGAGAAAGAAGAAGACAAGGAGGAGGGAAGAGGAGACGGGTGCGGTGGCTGTGAGGGATGAGAGGTGGGCGTTGGTGATGAAGATGGAGAGAGAAAAGGAGGAGGAGGATGAAGGATAGGAGGAGAGATAGATGAGAGAGGGGAGGAGATTTTGCATTGTGAGAATAGCAGAGATAGAGGGAGGAGGGAGATGGGAAGAGTGAGGAGAGAGAAGATGGAGGGGAATAGCAGAGATAGAGGGAGGAGGGAGATGGGAGGAGGGAAGAGTGAGGAGAGAGAAGATGGGGGGGGCGGACTGCTCCCCCCACCTGCCGTCACGGAAGGCATTCTTAGACCTGTGGTCCTTCTCAGACGGCACAGGTTAGTATGAAAACACTTTTTCCTACACGTAAAACAAAAAAAACAATCCTGTCTTGTTCACACTATCTGCTAGCACCTACTGCGGCGTTAAATGCTCTGTCACTTTAAGAAATGCAGACTGCAATTGAGCTCAACTAGCTACTTCCCTTTTTTCCTTTCAATACATTATGCCATTGTACAGCATACGGAGCTGCCCGTAGAAACCGACTTGCTTAACTTTCTGAATAACACCTACTTTGTTCCAAAAACTTCAAAAAAGGTAAGTGATTAAACCTTTTAACACCTTGCAACCCCTTTTAACCTGCTTAAAAGGGAACAAAAAGAAAACAAGAATATGGAAAATCAAAAATTGGCAAGATAACACAGGAATTACCAAAGCAGGTAAAAATTCAAAATTCTTTTTTTTAACAAAAAACTGGAAGAAAGAAGTGAAAACTAAAACTTAAAAAAAACTGATAAAATATGTCACAAAAACGTGGAAGAAAAACTCGGAAGAAAAATTAAGAGATAAAAAAGGAAAAAATGTTTCTTTTTTTTTTTTCCCTTAAAAAGATTTTTAAAGGATGAAACCCCCAAAAAATTGATAAAATCAAAAAGTATATAGTATATAAAACTTTAAACCAATAATAAAACGGTTAATGTAGAATGTAGGCACCCAACTTCCTCTTTTTTCTGCCTGTGTCTTTCAGTGACAAGAAGAGGAAAAAAAACAAACATTGATATGCTCAAAAAGACCCAGCTTTCCCGAAAATTCTCACACTGCAGTAACAAAAGCCTCTACCAAAAATGCCAAATAAAAGATAAAATAGGGAAAAACAGAGTCCAAAATATAACAATATGAAAAATATATATATCTCAGGGGCACACCCTGCAGGCAAAAGAGGAAGTTTACAATAAAAAAGGCAAAACTCTTTCTGCTTCAGATCTTTGCGGAAACCTGCAATAAATTCACATATAGACGTCCGGGGAGAGAGATCGAAAGCCCTTCTGCGACACGTCAAACAGCTGCTGACAACCGGCAACTGCCAATCACCCATGGCGCTTTGGTTAGCACCGGGATGTATCACCCTCCGTCTGCTGGTAGACGGGAGCCGTGATATCCCATTAGATTATCACCCCTCCGTGTGCACCCGAGAACCGTGATAACCTCTCCAGTGATCAGTCTGTGATATCCCCCCAGTCTGCCGCATCCCCGTGTGTGCGGGGACTGTGGCAGCCGAGAGATTCACCTGTGATACCTCCCTTAAGCTGACACCTCCGTGTATGTGTGCGGGGACCGTGACAGCCGTGGGATTCACCTGTGATACCTCCTTGAAGCTGACACCTCCGTGTGTGTGCGGGGACCATGACTGCTTTTTCAGAGGAAACCACCTGTGATATCCCGTCTAAGTCAAAACCTCCCCGTGGTGTGGGGACTTGGTCAGCGAGACTCAGTCTTGTAATCTGTGTCTCAGCAGCTACAAATCAAGTCACAGTCTCCACCAACTCTCTCACCCGAATCTCAGACACACAGGATCACAGTAGACACTTAGCTTATCCCAGGGTTTGGATTTTCTCGTGGACTTTTCAACACTACCTGGGTTTGGTGACCACACTGACCGGCTAGAGTTGCTGACCCGGACTGGGCACAGGGAACATTCAGGTAAGATAACTAGATTTTCTTACCTTACTTATGGAGTTGCGCAAATCTCCGTTCCCATGAGCCAAGACCTTGGCCGGCACCTCTGTCCTCTCCGGTCAGCAGGATCCCCGTGCATTTTCGTCCACGGCCTCGCTGGGCGCCACTTGTTGTGGATGGATTTACTTTTGATTTGGGTAGATTTACCCCTGTGCATACTGTGGCCTGTCCTAATTAGACAGAGTCTTATTGAGCGCTCAAAGAAGGAAAGACGCCAGACTTGGTTGGCAGCAATACCTCCCAGCAAAACTCTGGAAGTTTATTGAATATACTTGGTTTTATCAGTTGAACAGAAAGGAGTGGCTACTCATTAACATAGAGGCTTTACTTCTTAGCTAATTGGTCAGTGTTAATGTATAAACATATATGGGCGTCGACCTAAGGTGACTTAAGCGTTAGATGATATACTGCTCTTTGTCTTACAATGTCAGCAGTGTTCTGATATCGGCTGGCACATCTGGCCTAAACTTCCTCTTTCTATGTCTGGGACAAATATCACAAGACAATGCTATCATAAGATACCATCTGCTCCCCAGACTATCTCATGGGGGGGGCAGTAGGTCATTTCCACCAACTAGTTACAAGGTTCAAACTGTGAATATGTATCTGTGTGCATATAAGAATATATGAGTACATGAGTATATAGCAGTATATGGAGTATATAGCCTATAGCAGGCAAGTGAGATCTATATGAAATACATATACATATATATTTCCAGAACACTTAAAGTTAGTTACGACGGGGGCGTGGCTATGCTGTGAACGGGAGAGGACGCTGGTGAAGAGAGCTCCTCTTAATCCTGACAAATCCTGATCCCTAGACCCTCTCCTGGCGACTTACTTGCGGCTGGCTGGACCCCCTTGGACGCCGGGACCCCCTGGGCACTCCGTGGCAGGTCGGGAGACGGCTTTTAGGAGTGGGCGGCGGGGGAGATAGAAGCGGGCGGCTGGTTCCCCCACGAGGCGGCGGCCATCTTGGGCGCGCGGCTCAGCTGCTGAGAGCTGCAGCGCCGGCTTCCCACTGCTGCACCGCCGCCGGGCAGTGAAGAAAACCGGCTGACAACCTGAGGGAGCGCGCGGTGAGTGCCCTGGAAAAACGGGCCCCGCGTGGTATCCCTCTCTTCTTACCGGCTCACTGTGCCGGCTGGCGCCATCATTAAGGGAGGCCCTGTGCGCCCTCCCCCACTGCAGCTGCCTCTGTGGGACCCCCCCCTCCCTCCCTGGGCCATAAAGATCATTTGAATTGTGCCTGGCTGCCGTCCCGTGTAATCCCTCAGGCATCCCTCTGTAGCCTGAGCCATATTTAACTGTTGCCAGCCCGCTGTGATTCCCATCTGTAGTGGGTAATACCTGGATTACAAGTTTCAGTTGTTTCAGCAGAACGCACCGTAGACAATCATGAGCCGACTTAGAGGGTTGGGAGCGGCGGAAAAATTGAAGGAGTTTGCTAGACCTGACCCCGCTGAAGGTGCGCGGCATAATAGGAGCACATCCTCTCAAGTTCAGCGCAAAAATCGCCAGTCTGGGGGCGAGGAGGAGATGGAACAGGAAGAACTGACCCTTAGCCTGCATCAACTGCTCAGATGCCTGTTTATCTCATTGACCAGGACATCCCTGACGGAGAAAATTGAGGATGTTTACACAGAGGTGGGGAGACTCCGTCAGGATATGCAGGCCATGAAGGGGCGCATTACGGAGGTGGAGACGAGGGTGTCTAAGGTGGAAGATACTATTGCACCTATGGAGACTAAATTAACGAAGGTGGCGGGCTCCATGAATGCTTGGAAGCAGAAAGCGCCGGAATAATATCCGTATTGTTGGACTGCCTGAGCGCTCGGAAGGTCAGCATCCTGAGCAGTTTCTGGAGGATTGGCTTAAGACCTCCCTGGGGGACGAATTCTCCTCAATGTTCGCCGTTGAAAGAGCTCACAGGGTCCCTATAAGACCCCTGCCTCCGGGGGCCCCACCTCGACCATTCCTGGCACGCCTGCTCAACTGCAAGGACAGAGATACCACATTGCGTCTTGCACGCCTGAAAAATCCTATTAAGTTTAACAATGCTGTCATTTCCATCTTTCCGGATTTCACCGTGGAGCTGCAGAAGCAACGGGCGCAATTCTCCGAGATCAAGAGGCGACTCAGAGACAGGAACATTGTATATTCGATGATATATCCGGCCCGACTTCGAGTTCATGAGGGTTCCTCCGTATTTTTTACAGATCCAACGGAGGCGATTGAGTCGCTGCGGTCCCATGGGGGATCCCCTGCGAGGGAGTCCTAGTGTGGCGGCTGTTACTTCAGATTCTCTCAATTAACGGTCTAATTGGAGCTCTCCCGGCGAGTTCCCAGATACCAGCTATACCGGACGCTGTACTCGGTGATGGTATCCCCTTGTTTATCTTTTGATGGGGGGGTAAGACTGTACGCCTATGTTACTAGGTTCCTGTTTTGCTTTTGCTTTTTCAAAAGTTTTAGTTTTTATAGTTGTTTAGATGAAAGCCGCAGCCGACGCCAAATTCTGTTATCTGTGTGGGCTCTCTGCACCTGGATCGGGCACTATTATGCATCATATACAGATGCAGGGGAATGGGTTCTGAGCTGATTTGTATGACCTGGAATGTAAGAGGCATAAAAACCCCTCGAAAGAAAATTAAGGTGTTCTCACAAATCAGACATTACCGTCCTCACATTGTGGCCCTGGTAGAGACGCACGTGACTAGAGATACAGTTCGGTGGGTACAGAAACTGTGGGTGCAATGGTTTATACATGCTTTTCACACCAGCTACTCAAGGGGAGTTTCTCTGTTAATTCATAAGGGTGTTCGGTGGGAGGTCGGGGAGGCCCGGAGAGACCCCGAGGGGCGATTTTTGTTCATACACGCGCTAATTAACTCAGAAATATGTCATTCTTTGTATTTATAATCCCCCTCCAGCCAATATATCAATTCTTCAGAAGGCGTTGAGCTTTGCTTTAAATTACCCAGACGCACATGTCATCTGTATGGGAGATTTTAATTTGGTCATGAACAACCATCTTGATAAATTGAGACTGGGTGATGGAATACGGGGTGGGGTCCCCCCTCCGGGCACATCCCAACTGTCACAATTCATGGCGGGTAGCGGGTGGCTGGATCTATGGAGAATGCGTCATCCAGAGATAAGGAAGTACACTTGCAATTCCTCCACCAAACGTTCACTGTCTCGCATAGACTACATTTTTGGGTCCAGCAGTCTGGCGGCGTGGGTGGATGATATTAAACATGGAGGCAGGGGGATTTCGGATCATAGTCCATTTATTCTCAAGCTTAAATATGGGCCATTTTGGCTGAAGTTGATAACACCCCCTGATAGAACGATCAGTTACGTTGCTTCGTCTCGTCCCACCCCGAAATATTAATGTATTTTGGGATGCTCTCAAAGCCTATCTACGGGGCTGTCTATCCTCTACGATTTCTCACATTAAACGGGTGACATCGGAGGAGGATGGCGAGATGGAGCGACGTCTGAAGGACTCGGAGGCACCTTATATATCGGATCAAACTAACAGTAATAGGGTAGAATGGCTGACCGCTCAAAGGTTATATGCTCAATACACTGACACCAAGACGAAGCGTAAATTATTTTTTGCCCGGCAGTCTTATTTTGAAATGGGGAATCGGGCGAGTAAGTTTCTGGCTTACTTAGTATGACAGCATAATGCAACTAACAATTCTACAAATCCGTGATTCAGGTGGTACGTTGGCTTCCTCAACTGAGGAGATACTAAAATGCTTTTCTGATTATTATGGTTCATTGTACAATTCTAAGACGGATGTGGATGGCCCGGAGTGTTTAAACTATTTGTTAGACATAGAGTTTCCTACGCTAAGTCCTTCCCAACGGGCCTTTATGGATGCAGAGTTTACTCTGGAGGAGGTAGAGAATGCCATAAAAGACATGGCCTCCGGGAAGGCCCCTGGGCCGAATGGGTTCCCTGTGGAGTTATATAGGAAATATCAGGATATACTGGCGCCCCTTTTGTTGACAGTGTTTCGTAGGATTTGGGAGGGGGGATGCATGCCGGAGTCCTTTTATGAGGCCAATATAATAGTTCTTAAAAAGGAGGGGAAGGACCCTTTAGATTGTGGCTCTTACAGGCCTATATCACTAGTAAATGTGGATTATAAAATTTTTACAAAAATTTTGGCCAAAAGAGCGAATTCAGTTATGTTAGATCTTGTACACCCTGATCAGACAGGTTTTATGCCGGTTAAGAGCACTTCCATGAATATCAGACGTGTCCAGTCAGTGATCCAATATAGCTCTCTGGTACTGGATAATGAATGGGCATTGGCATCACTGGATGCGGCCAAGGCCTTTGACTCACTTGAATGGCCTTTTCTCTGTGCATGTTTGCAGAGGTACGGGTTTGGAGATAGATTCCAAAAATGGGTCAATGTCTTATACATGAAGCCCAAGGCCCGGGTCATCGTGAATAACTCCATTTCTGAATCATTCTCACTGCATAGCGGAACTCGTCAGGGGTGTCCTCTTTCCCCGGCCCTTTTTGCTCTTGCTACTAAGGCGCTGGCAATTCGTATAAGATCCTCCCCTGATATTGCTGGTATAAAAAGGTCGGACAGACACCATAGGCCTATATGCTGACAATATGGTGATATTTCTGGACAAAGCAGAGGAGACCCTGACAAGAGTGATCACTACCATAAATAAATTTAGTAAATATTCTGGCCTATACATAAATTGGGAGAAGTCTGCTTTGATGCCTCTTTCCCATGCGCCAATGCCGCGACTTGAGACTCTCTCCTTACTCCCCATTGTAACTAGTTTTAAATATCTGGGTGTTCATATTTCTCAGAGTAGTAAATTTGATTTACAACTCAATATACAACCATTGCTGGAGACGGTTAAATGTAAATTCGCGATTTGGGGTAAACTTCCACTGTCAGTAGCCGGACGTATTAATCTAATTAAAATATTACTCCCCAAGCTTAGCTACTTTCTTCAACATAGTGCGGTAGTGGTGCCCAAATCCTTTTTTGCTAATCTAAATTCCCAAACCACATCCTTTATTTGGGGGAAAACCAGGCCTAAACTCAAACTAGCCACTCTGCAGAGGCCCAAGAGGGGAGGAGGGGCTGCGTTACCCGATTTCTTTTTATATTATCTAGCTGGACAGGCCAAGGCTATAAGTACATGGATGCCTGGAGGTCACCTTCCGAATTCTGAGAGTCATCTACTTCATGCTACAGGATTAGTTGCCCACTGGGTTTTTTGGAAATGAGGAAAATAAATGTCTCGAGACTGTTACCTCTGCTCCGTCTGGCTCGATTCATATGGAGACAGATTAAGGGGGTGGTTAGATTTGGGGATACTATAGCTGAAATGCCCCTGTGGAATAATGACTACCTCCCGGTGCTACGTGAACATCCATCCGCCGAGTTCTGGGTTCAGTACAGTGTCTCTATGATAGGTGATCTGTATGATCATGGTACTTTGTACTTAAGTCTCCAATATCGGCCAGACCATCTGGCCTAAACTGTGTGTCTGTGTGTCTGTGTGTCTGGAGACATGTCACAAGACAATGCTATCATAAGATACCATCAGCTTCCCAGACTGGCTTCATGAGGTTAGGTCATCTTTAGCCACTGATTTTAAAGTTCAAACTGTAAATATGTATCTGTGTGCATATAAGAATATATGAGTACATAAGTATATAGCAGTATATGGAGTATATAGCCTACAGCAGGCAAGTGAGATCTATATGAAATACATATATATTTCCATAACAATCCCCCCTTAGATATCACTTGCACTAAAAACCTGCTCCTGGCCCAAAGCGCTGCAACTCTTTTATGCTGCCAGTGGACTGACATATGCCTAGCGCATACATCCTCCTCTGTACAGACTTTCGCAAATGAGCGGTCAGGAGATTTGTCCCTAAAGGGGGTGTGGTGCAATGTAATCAAAGTCTCTTAGCAGTCTATGCAGTCAGTGCATGTGTTATTCTCTGTCAGGTAGGTAACTTATTCAGTCAGGGAGGTCATCCACAGCATCATTCCAGCTCAGGTGTATCTTCTGGTATGAAGGCCTTTTCCTGCAATGCGATGCGTGGATCCAGGCGGGGTTTTCCCTCTAGGTCGGTGGCGTCAGCACTTGGAGAAGGGCCATCGGATCTGGGATCGAGTGCTTCTCTTTACAGACCTTTTTCACCAACACTCAGCAGTCACCTGACTTCAGGGCGTGCATACCAGGCACTGAATCTGGACCTGGCAGTGAAGGAGAAAACTCGAGAATGGACTTTAGCAAGAATCTTGATAAATTCAATTACACATGCAGACAAAGTATCATATTGCATAGTCAACTGCTCAGTAAAGAATACCCCTAAACTGGGATTTTTACCCAAATAAATTTTCATATTGGTGACAGCTTTTTCTGAGCCTACGGGAGTGTCTAATGCCAGGGTTTGTCTGTCTCTTGGGCAAATTTTTTAGCATGCTGCTCTTAAATGTCCCACTTAGTCTATGGTGTGGGATGGTGAGAAGTGTGTAAGCCTAAGTCTGACCCTACTGCTGATAAGATCCCTTCTGTAAGGTTTGCTGTGTATGTGGGTCCCTGATCACTTGCTATTGCTTCTGGAAACCCCATATCTGCACACTATTTTTGAGAGTAGCTTCTTTGCAGTAGTCTTCGCCAACCGGTTCCTTACTGGGAAGTCTTCAGGCCAGACGATGTGGGGGAACTTTTCCCGCTTGTCCGATGTTGAATTTTGTCGGAGGCCAAACAGCTGCTGGGAATCTTTGCTGTTAAGGTGTGAGTTGAGTCCAATCAGGTCATTCATCTGTGTCTTCAATTCTGTGTGGGTGCCATGTGCCCATTGAACCACCGTAGGGTACACACTTTGAGATAGACTGGGTCTGTCTTGAGGTAGACGGTTTGAGGTAGACGGTTTCTTGGAGCCCCGTGCTTTTGGCCTTCAGCATCCAGCTTTCCTTCTCCTTCCGAGTCTGATCCTGTTACTTCTTGTACAGGTTTCAGGAAGTCATTTTGTCAGGTTTAGTGACTGGGTTGTGGTAATTGACATTCTCTGAGCTGATGGTGGGATTTTAGCTGAGGTTTCGTCTCTGTCCGCGCCTCCCTCTGTATGAAGACTCGGGTTAGACTGTGTCAGAGGAGGACTTGGGACTCTTTGCATTGGTACCGATCCAGCCGGTATTCTCCGGGGATGAGGGGGAAGGTCAAACTGTTGTAGCCTTGGGATGCCTTCGGACTCATGCAGCTCGTCTCGGGGAGTGTTGCCGTGGACTGCCAATCATAGGACTGTGCTGGAGAAGAAGCTTCCCCACGAGAGGGTGATGGAGGACAATCTTCTAGAATGTTCTCCATCAAATACGTCCTTTCTGGAAAGGTGGGCACCATTCTTCTGCCTCAGAATTCATATCCACGTCAGAGTCTTCATCCTGGAAGTGATTCATCTTGTTGGCTGGTGGAGGAGGAGGCAGCACTTCTGTCCAATTCAGAGATGGCATCTTCAACGGTTTTCCCATTGACTTCTGTTTGCCAGGTTTTCTCGTCTTCAGTCGTCATGTAGTAGCCGTCCAGCTCTACGACCTCTCCCATTTTCCATTTTGTCTTCCTCTTGGCTGCTTCTTTGGCTGCCACGTCTGCTGTTGATGCCCCGTGTCTCTACTGTGTTCAGTTTTCCGTGTGCCTTGACCTTCAACACTGCCACCACTTTTAGTAGTTGAAGAGCGTCCAGCAGGTCTCTGATGGCTCCATGGTGCTTCACGGTCGATCCGCTTGCTGTGATGAAGTTTCTTGCAGCCCAGATGGGTCCGAAGTCGGGTGCCATGTCATGCGAGTACCTGGAAGTTTTTGTCCTTCGTAATCTGGCAGGTCTTTCGTCAGCTCCATCAGCTCCACTTCTTGGGCTGACAACCTTCTGGACCATAGAATGTCTTGATTGCTGGTCGCTGCACATCCCGTGTGGAACCTTCCTTCATCATTTGCAAAAACTGGAGCCATCTATGGTATCTTGCAGATTTTTCATCTGAGGGTCCGTATCCGCATCCCCCTTGGGAGTGGGAGTAGAGACAGGTAACGGCTGAGAGCACTGAAGAGTGGTGGAGAGCAGCCTTGTCAGGAGGGCGTGTGCTGCAGGTATTGTTGTTATGCAGGAGGCCCCCCCCCTTGCAACTGGATCCAGGCCGGCTGAGAGGTAGTCTAGAGGCCTCTGGTTTTCCTCCGTGGGTCTGTTTTAAGCCTGGCCAGTAGCATGACCTTCTCCATCTTGGTCCTTATTTTTCCATTTGGTCAGGACGGGATGGCTTCTCGTACTCAGTGAGGCCTAGAGTTGGCGCAGAGACTATGAAGTCTTTCAGTTTCCTGTACGAGATGAAGGCTTCAATGCGTTGATGCCATTGTACAGAGGCTGCATTAAGCCTGGAGCACCAGGGATCCAAGTTCTGCAGTACGAGACTAGACCAAGGAAGGCCTGCATCTTCGGAGTTGTTGAGGGAGCCATCTTCTCCTCTGCGGTCCCCCGGTCATCTCTCAAGTGTTTCGTTTAGTGGGTGATACGGTGTCTTCAGGAACTTGCTTTTGACACCACTGGACTCTGTTTTTTCAGAACTTACGTTGCTGCTCCGCCAGGCAGAGTGGAGGAGACATGGAAAGCGCTGTGCAGGTAGCGGTGTCGATGACTTCTGCATGCTCCGCAATACAGTTAATAGGGATGGAGGGCAATGCTCTGGTGAGCTGTGAAAGGCTGTTCTGGGCCCTCTTGGGCATCACTGTCCATTTGTTCCTCCCCCCCCCTTGTGCGTTTTCAGGAACTGGTTGTCCAGGTGAGGGGGAACATTGAGGGGAGCTTCGGGCAGATCCATCACCGTGAGCACCGTTGCTGTGGCTGGCACGTTTGTCAGCAGAGTGTGCAGATCTGGCACAACTGGGGTTTCAAACATGGTTGCTCACGCTCACAGCCCTCAGGTTATGCACCATTCAATCTGGTCTGGTTCTCCTTTCACAGTCTTCCTCTTGATCGAGAGAAGATGGGAGTGCATGATGATTCCCGTGGGTGAGGCGGCTTAATCTGGCATTGCTCTTCACAGTGCTGTGAGTGACTCCCATCTTCTGGCACAGGGCCGGCCGGAAAACCAGCCGTTTGCTGGGGTCCTCTTCGTCAGAGATGACGTCCGGCTGAGCTTTCTTGCTCTCACAGGGGGTCTTTTTGCTGGGGCGTCTTCTTTACCAGCCAGCAGCAGTTCCTTTTACCCAGCTTGATCTCAGGTCAGCATTTGTTAATCAGTTTGAGGGGCTGAGTGGCTGTCTTCTGGTCCAGGGCCTGGATTAACTTCAGGGAGCACCTTCAGAATCTTGTCCAAGATGATCCTCTGGCGCTGGAGCCGGAAGCAGTGCAGCCATTTCACGAAGCGGGTGTGGTCTCTCTGGGTTGAGAGTTTTCCTGGCCCATGCCAAAGTTCTTAGGCCATTTCTTGAACAGTAGTTCCACTCGGACCTCCAGTTGGTCAGAGGCAGTTTAGCTCTAGGTGATGAGCAGCGGATGCTGGGCCTTCTGAGCGTCCGGGGTTCCAGACTTGAGTGACATCTGCACTGGCGCAACTTGAAGTCTCTCTTGGACCATAGGCTTCCGGGTGCTATGTCCAGCACCTCCTTGGGTAGGCTTGCACCGGTTATTCGAGTGAGGCTCTTGTAGGGCCACCAGCATGGGCATGATTGATTCTTCTTGGGTCTGAGGTGGAGATGAGGTCAAGGTCACATCTTCATGGGACACTTTAGTCACCTTCAGTTCCTGCAGTAGGTCTGCGCTCATCAGGTGGGGTGGGCAGGTCTCCACCGTAAACCGAAACAGGATAGAGTATCCTGGCTGTGTCCACATGCTCAGGGGCTTGCGAGCTGGGGAAAGTCTGTCTTGACCTGCAGTCCCCATATAAGACACACAGTGCTCTGATAGACTGGTGGGGTCAGGGATTTTCACTTCTGACTGCACCAGTGTCCACAAGGAAAGATATGACAGCCCCCCGTGATTTGAGGTATTAGGTCCGCTGATGGGGTTCACATGTCAGGGGCGTGACGTCTGGTGGACCAGGTTTCGCCTCTGTCCTATGGACAGGGTTCTTCATTGTCTTCTGTGTTTCTTTCTTGGTCTATTCCTCTGCGGGATGAGCTCGGTTGCCGGGGTGCTGTGCACTGGTTCCGGAAATGGCCAAAGTTGCCACAGTTGAAACACCTGCCAGCTCTCCTAACTCTGTGTGATAGTTGCTCCTTCACGTCAGTGGCCATCATGTCAGGGCCTGTCTGTACTCCTGGGAGGGACTCAATTCTTCTGGCTACTGCAAGCAGGACATCTGCTATTGTCCTTTACTCAGGCCTGGCCACGATCAGTAGTTTCTTGATTGGTTCACTTAGTCCATGCACAAAGACCTGTGCCAACATTTGTCTGTGTACCTGATCATGAATAGTGAAGCCTAAAATTTGGAATACTTGCCTCACTCTGCCATGAAACTCGTCTACAGACTCTGTCTCGGCTTGGCTCATGTTATGCAGGCTGAGTGCTTGTCTGGCGTTGGCCCACTCGCTAAGCTGTTCAATTAGCTTTGATCCTGATTCCCAGGAATACACATCTAATTCTGATGGAAGCTTGTAGTGTTCCTTCATGAATGGCCAGAGTGTTTCACCTGCTTTAATCTCCATTATGGACCAGAGATCACTCCAGGTTGCAGCATATGTCTGCTGGCTCTTCTGCATTCTTCGGTAAAATGGCATGGGGTCCATAACTGGGTCTGGCAGATTTCTTAGAATACTGAACACCTGACTAGGGGTGAACGGCACATAGTGTAAGAGTTCTGGCTCTATCTGCCCCTGCCTACTTGGTGTCTGTGAGTTTCTCCTAGTGCTAGGTAGCATGTCTGTCCCTCCTTCATATTCATCAGAGGAGGAACTGTGCCATTGTGTGATTGTCTTTCTGTGTGTGGCACAGGTGTGTACTCCCCCCCCCCCGAGACTGCAGCTCCGTGTGGCACATAGGATCCTCAGTCTCAGCAGGTGCAGTGTCTGATGGCCCACACCTCCCTTCTGCTGTCTTTTGTATCGGGAGGGCACCTGTGTTGTCATGTGTGGGAGTGATTCACTTTCTTCTCCCGGTGTCATAAGTGTCTCTTTAGAGAGAGTGCCCTGTGGACCTAGGGACACCTCATTGTCTAGATCTGGCAATGGGCCAGCGGGTGACGATGAACTGAGAGGTGAGTGAGGAAAAGAAAGAGAGGGAAGGGTGGAGGAAAGATTTGGAATAGGAGGAGAAGTGAGAGATAGTGGAGGAGAGTGGGGAGGAGACAGAAAGGGAGGAGATGGTGAAGACGAGGAGAGGAGAGGGATGAGAGGTGGGCGTTGGTGATGAAGATGGAGAGTGAGGAGAGATAGGAGAGAGAAAAGGAGGAGGAGGAGGAGAAGGGATAGTAGGAGAGATAGATGAGAGTGGGGGGGAGATTATGAGAATAGCAGAGATAGAGGGAGGAGAGAGATGGGAGGAGGGAAGAGTGGGGGGAGAGAGGAAATTGTTATGGAAATGGAGGGGGTGCGGACTGCTTCCCCCCCCCTCTGCCGTCACAGAAGGCATTCTTAGACCTGTGGTCCTTCTCAGACGGCACAGATTAGTATGCAGCTGAAAACACTTTTTCTACATGTAAAAAAAACAATACTTTCTTGTTCACACTATCTGCTAGCACCTTCTGCGCTGTTAAAAATCCTCTGTCACTTTAACAAAATGCAGACAGCAATTGAGCTCAACTAGCTACTTCCCTTTTTTCCTTTCAATATATTATGTCATGCTACAGTTTAAAGAAAAACTGTTCCTGCAAAAAAAACAAAACACGTACTATGTCTGTTTTAAAACTGAAAAAGGTGATTAAAACTTTAAACGCTTTGCAACCCCTTTTAGCTTGCTTAAAAGGGAAAGAAAAAGAAAACAAGAATATTTAATGAAAAAACTCCAAAAGTAGTGGAAACAAAAAAGGGAAATCAAAATTGACAAGAGAACACAGGAATGACCCAACGCAGGTAAAAATTCTTTTTAACAAAAACTGAAAGAAAGAAGTGAAAACTGAGACCTAAAAAACTCATAAAATGTCGCAAAAAGTGGAAGAAAACTAAAAAGATTATAAAAAGGGAAAAATGATTTTTCTCTATGAGTAGTGAAAACCAAAAAGTCTCATCAGGAAAAAATGGAGGGAAAAGGAAAGAAAACAAAAAGAATACTAATGAAGTTGGTAGACCTTGCAAAAACACTCCAAAATATTTATAAGAATCTAAAAAAATCAGTACAACTTCCAACAATAAAAGGGTTAATGTAGAATGTAGGCACCCAACTTCCTCTTTTTATGCGTGCGTCTCTGTAAAATCTGAGAACAATGTAAGGGGAGGGGGGGGGGGAAATGCCCAAAGACCCAGCTTTCCCAAAACTTCTAACACTGCAGTAACAAAAGCCTCTACCAAAAATGCAAAATAAAAGATAAAATAGGGAAAAACAGAGTCCAAAATCTAACAATATAAAACATATATATATATATATATATATATATATATATATATATATATATATATACATACAGTGGGGCAAAAAAGTATTTAGTCAGTCAGCAATAGTGCAAGTTCCACCACTTAAAAAGATGAGAGGCGTCTGTAATTTACATCATAGGTAGACCTCAACTATGGGAGACAAACTGAGAAAAAAAAAACCAGAAAATCACATTGTCTGTTTTTTTTTCATTTTATTTGCATATTATGGTGGAAAATAAGTATTTGGTCAGAAACAAGCAATCAAGATTTCTGGCTCTCACAGACCTGTAACTTCTTCTTTAAGAGTCTCCTCTTTCCTCCACTCATTACCTGTAGTAATGGCACCTGTCTAAACTTGTTATCAGTATAAAAAGACACCTGTGCACACCCTCAAACAGTCTGACTCCAAACTCCACTATGGTGAAGACCAAAGAGCTGTCAAAGGACACCAGAAACAAAATTGTAGCCCTGCACCAGGCTGGGAAGACTGAATCTGCAATAGCCAACCAGCTTGGAGTGAAGAAATCAACTGTGGGAGCAATAATTAGAAAATGGAAGACATACAAGACCACTGATAATCTCCCTCGATCTGGTGCTCCACGCAAAATCCCACCCCGTGGGGTCAGAATGATCACAAGAACGGTGAGCAAAAATCCCAGAACCACGCGGGGGGACCTAGTGAATGATCTGCAGAGAGCTGGGACCAATGTAACAAGGCCTACCATAAGTAACACACTACGCCACCATGGACTCAGATCCTGCAGTGCCAGACGTGTCCCACTGCTTAAGCCTGTACATGTCCGGGCCCGTCTGAAGTTTGCTAGAGAGCATTTGGATGATCCAGAGGAGTTTTGGAAGAATGTCCTATGGTCTGATGAAACCAAACTGGAACTGTTTGGTAGAAACACAACTTGTCGTGTTTGGAGGAAAAAGAATACTGAGTTGCATCCATCAAACACCATACCTACTGTAAAGCATGGTGGCGGAAACATCATGCTTTGGGGCTGTTTCTCTGCAAAGGGGCCAGGGCGACTGATCCGGGTACATGAAAGAATGAATGGGGCCATGTATTGTGAGATTTTGAGTGCAAACCTCCTTCCATCAGCAAGGGCATTGAAGATGAAACGTGGCTGGGTCTTTCAACATGACAATGATCCAAAGCACACCGCCAGGGCAACGAAGGAGTGGCTTCGTAAGAAGCATTTCAAGGTCCTGGAGTGGCCTAGCCATTCTCCAGATCTCAACCCTATAGAAAACCTTTGGAGGGAGTTGAAAGTCCGTGTTGCCAAGCGAAAAGCCAAAAACATCACTGCTCTAGAGGAGATCTGCATGGAGGAATGGGCCAACAATAGTGTGTGGCAACCTTGTGAAGACTTACAGAAAACGTTTGACCTCTGTCATTGCCAACAAAGGATATATCACAAAGTATTGAGATGAAATTTTGTTTCTGACCAAATACTTATTTTCCACCATAATATGCAAATAAAATGAAAAAAAAACCAGACAATGTGAATTTCTGGATTTTTTTTTCTCAGTTTGTCTCCCATAGTTGAGGTCTACCTATGATGTAAATTACAGACGCCTCTCATCTTTTTAAGTGGTGGAACTTGCACTATTGCTGACTGACTAAATACTTTTTTTCCCCACTGTATATATATATATCAGGGGCACACCCTGCAGGCAAAAGAGGAAGTTTACAATAAAAAAAAGGCAAAACTCTTCTGCTTCAGATCTTTGTGGAAACCTGCAATGAATTCACATATAGACGTCCGGGGAGAGAGATCGAAAGCCCTTCTGTGACATGTCAAACAGCTGCTGACAACCGGTAACTGCCAATCACCCATGGAGCTTTGGTTAGCACCGGGATGTATCACCCTCCATCTGCTGGGAGACGGGCGACGTGATATCCCACTAGATTATCACCCCTCCGTGTGCATCCGGGGACCGTGTTAATCTCTCCAGTGATCAGTCTGTGATATCTCCAGTCTGCCATCCTCCGCTTGATGCGGGGACGTGTGGCAGCCGAGGGATTCGTAGGTGATACCTACTTGAAGCTGACACCTCCATGTATGTGTGCGGGGACCGTGACAGCTATTTGAGAGAAATTCACCTGTGATATCCCGTCTAAGTCAAAACCTCCGCGTGGTTCGGGGACGTGATCTGCCTTAGTCAGAGAGACTCAGTCTTGTTATCGGTGTCTCAGCAGCCACAAATCAAGCCACAGTCTCCACCAACTCTCTCACCCGGATCTCAGACACACAGGATCACAGTAGACACTTAGCTTATCCCAGGGTTTGGATTTGAGCGTGGACTTTTTTACACTACCTGGGTTTGGTGACCACACTGACCGGCTAGAGTTGCTGACCCGGACTGGGCACAGGGAACATTCAGGTAAGATAAATAGATTTTCTTACCTTACTTATGGAGTTGCGCAAATCTCCGTTCCCATGAGCCAAGACCTTGGCCGGCACCTCTGTCCTCTCCGGTCAGCAGGATCCCCGTTCGTTTTCGTCCACTGCCTCGAGTTGGGCGGCAATTGTGGATTTTTTTGGTTGGGTGAATTTACCCCTGTGCGTACTGTGGCCTGTCCTGATTAGACAGAGTCTTATTGAGCGCTCAAAGGAAAAGAGGAAGCTACACTTGGTTATCAACAACTCATTCCAGCAGAACTCTGGAAGTTTATTGAATATACTTGGTTTTATCAGCTGTATAGAAAGGAGTGGTTACTCATTAACATAAAGGCTTTACTTCTTAGCTAATTGGTCAGTTTAAATACATGAACATATATGGGTATCCGACCTGGGGTTACGTAGACATGGGGTTAGGTCATCTTTAGCCACTGATTTTTAAGTTCAAACTGTAAATATGTATCTGTGTGCATATAAGAATATATAAGAGTACATAAGTATATAGCAGTATATGGAGTATATAGCCTATAGCAGGCAAGTGAGATCTATATGAAATACATATACATATATATTTCCATAACAACTGCTGGGACATTATACAGGACGGCACTGGAGGATTCTGGGTGATAACTGTATGATTGTTGTCAGGTTCCTATAAGGTGTCAGGACGTCGCTGTCTATATCTCCATAGAGGACTGGGAGTATCTAGAAGGACACCAGGATCGGTACCAGGCTGTGATGATGGAGGAGCACCGGCCTCTTACACCACGAGGTGAGCAGCGAGGCTCCTTGTGATGATGTCTTTCCGGCGTCGTCCTATAATAGATGAGTTTTCTCCAGACTTGCTCTGGTTTTCTCTACATTTTCTCCGTCTGACAACAGCTTTCATTTCCCTGATTATTTTCTTCTGATCTGTGAGTCGCGGTTTCTCCGCTGTTGTCATGTCTTCATTAGAGGTGGACGATCCTGAACACTGACTTCTCCCAGAAGACCGTGTTACTGTTTGTTGTTTGGGAGCCTGAACATAGCTTGTTGTAAAGCTGCAACACAGCCAATCAATAAGCTTTTCCTGTGGGGGCACTTCCGGCCCCATCACAGACTTGTCAGGTATTGGCATGGCTGTGATTGGCCGGTGCACTGTGTAAAATAAAAAAAAGAGACTTGGGGTCTCCCAATTTTGATAACAAGCGCAGGTAAAGCAGACAGCTGGGGGCTGGTATTCTTAGGCTAAGTGGCCATGGATTTTTAGCCCCCGCCCAGAAATGGCACATTCATTAGATGCGCCAATAGTTCTGGCTTCCGGTAATAGTTTTGGGGTTGGTGTCAGTGGTGTAATGTTTGCTGACATTAAGCCCGGGTGTCAGTAATGGAGAGGTGTCTACCCCCACTAGTAACCCCATAATGAAAAGTAAGACAGACACACACAGAAACAAATCAAAGACATTGTCAGCTGTCCGCCGAGAATCCATCATGATGATGTCCCACGACGAGCCAGAACTCTGCTACGTCTGGTTGCTTTGCTGAGCGGTGACACCGGTAATGTCAGCCCTGAGGTCAGTGTGAGAACGAGGCTGCGTGTGATTGGATAGAAACTGTCCTCAGCCTGTGCGGAGCAGAAATGTGTGTCACACTGTATATTGTGTTACTGTATATGTGTATATATAACCACACACACATTACACAATATACAGCGTAACTCACATTTGTTCTCAGGCTGAGGACAGTTTGTGCAGTTTATTCCAGCAGCTCCGCTGCGTCCTCCGGCCTCCAATACACCTTTCAGTCTGATGAGATGTTGAATCTCCTCCGTCAGCTACAAAGGTTGTCCCCTGCTTTACTCCGCACTCTCTCTCCTCCGCACTCTCTCTCCTCCGCACTCTCTCTCCTCCGCACTCTCTCTCCTCCGCACTCTCTCTCCTCCGCTCTCTCTCTCCTCCGCACTCTCTCTCCTCCGCACTCTCTCTCCTCCGCTCTCTCTCTCCTCCGCACTCTCTCTCCTCCGCACTCTCTCTCCTCCGCACTCTCTCTCCTCCGCACTCTCTTCTCCGCTCGTCCTGTCAGGTTTGGTGGCAGGAAAGCGCATTCACGATACCTGACAGGACGCTGCCCTCACACGACCTGTCTCCAGCACACGTCTTTACGCAGTTAATAAAATAAATAATACATTTTATATTTCTATAGCGCCGACATATTCCGCAGCACTTTACATTTCAGAGGGGACTTGTACAGACAATAGACATTACAGAATAACAATAATCACATAGATTATAACAAATACCAAGAGGAATGAGGGTCCTGCTCGCAAGCTTACAGTCTATGAGGAAAGAGGTAGACGCGAAAGGTGGGTGGTAACAGTTGCCCTGATTGTATTGACCAGCCATAATGTTAAGTGTGTAACAGTACAGATGCAGAGGGCTGATGGATGCATAAAGCATGTGGGAACATGATGCGGGGAACCTGGTTATGGTAAAACTTTTGGCTCTGCCACACAGGGATAGATTAGGTTAATGTGTTGAGGCGATAGGCCAGTCTGAATAAATGCGTTTTCAGGGCACGCTTAAAATTGTGGGCATTGGGGACTAATCGTATTGACCTGGGAAGTGCATTCCAAAGAATTGGGGCAGCACGTGTAAAGTCTTGGAGACCGGAGTGGGAGGTTCTGATTATTGAGGATGCTAACCTCAGGTCATCAGCAGAACGGAGGGCGCGGGTAGGGTGGTATACTGAAACAAGGGAGGAGATGTAGGGTGGTGCTGAGCCATGGTGGGCTTTGTGGGTGAGGGTAATAAGTTTATACTGAATTCTAGAGTGGATGAGTAGCCAGTGTAATGACTGGCACAAGGTAGAGGCATCGGTGTAACGATTGGTGAGGAATATGATCCTGGCAGCAGCATTCAACACACATTGGAGGGGGGAGAGTTTGGTAAGAGGTAGAATGATTAGAAGAGAGTTACAATAGTTGAGACGAAAATGAATAAGAGAAACAGTAAGAGTTTTTGCAGAGTCAAAAGTAAGAAAAGGTCGAATTCTAGAAATGTTTTTGAGGTGCCAATGACAAGAGCGAGCCAGTGTTCGAATGTGGGGGGCAAAGGAAAGCTCAGAGTCAAGTATAACCCCAAGACAGCGGGCCTGTTGCTGGGGAGTAATAGTGGAACCACACACAGAAATGGCAATGTCGGGTATAGGTGCATTAGTAGCGGGAGGAAACACAAGGAGTTCAGTCTTTGACAGGTTCAGTTTCAGATATAGTGAGGACATGATGTTAGACACAGCGTTTAGACAATCGCCGGTGTTTTCTAGAAAGGCTGGTGTGATGTCAGGTGAAGAAGCGTATAATTGGGTGTCGTCAGCATAGAGATGGTACTGGAAACCAAATCTACTGATTGTTTGACCAATAGGGGCAGTGTACAAAGAGAAGAGGAGGGGGCCTAGAACCGATCCTTGAGGAACCCCGCAGTAAGGGGAAGGTGAGAGGAGGAGGAACCGGCAAAAGATACAGTAAAGGAGCGGTCAGAGAGATAGGAGGAGAACCAGGAGAGAACGGTGTCCTTGAGGTCAATGGAACGGAGCATAGTGAGGAGGAGCTGATGATCCACAGTGTCAAATGCTGCAGAGAGATCCAAGAGAATTAGCATGGAGTAGTGACTATTTGATTTAGCTGTTAGTAGATCATTAGAGACTTTAGTGAGGGCAGTTTCAGTAGAGTGTAAAGAGCAGAAACCGGATTGGAGAGGGTCAAAAAGAGAGTTATCAGAGAGATAGCGGATAAGACGGGAGTGGACCAGGCGTTCCAGGAGTTAAGAGATGAAGGGAAGATTAGAGACAGGTCTATAGTTAGCGGCACAGTTTTGGTCGAGGGATGGTTTTTTACGTAGTGGATATATGATGGCATGCTTAAATGAGGAGGGAAAGATACCAGAAGAGAGAGAGAGGTTAAATATTTTATTTAGGTGAGGGGTGACAGCAGGGGAAAGGGACTGGAGGAGATGTGACGGAAATGGGTCACTGGTGCAAGTGGTTGGGCGAGAAGATGCAAGGAGCATCTTCTTCCTCCTCCTGCAGCCCGTCCTACAACCTCACAGCTGGGAAACTTTTTGCGTTTTCGTTTTTTGCTCCCCTTCTTCTCAGAGCCATACTTTTTTTAAAATTTTTCTTCAAAATGGCCATGTGAGGGCTTGTTTTTTGTGGGACGAGTTGTGTTTTTGAATGACACCATTGGATTTAACATATCGTGTACTGAAAAAGGGGAAAAAAATTCCAAGTGCGGTGAAATTGATAAAAAATGCAATTCTACAGTTGTGTGTGTGTTTTTTTTTTTTTAACACCATGTTCACCAAATGCTAAAACTGCCCTGCCATTATGATTCTCCAGGCCATTACGAGTTCATAGACACCAAACATGTCTAGGTTCTTTTTTATTTAAGTGGTGAAAAAAAAATCCAAACTTTGGTTAAAAACAAAAATGGCGCCATTGTCTGAGACCTGTAGCGTCTCCATTTTTCATGATCTTGGGTTGGGTGAGGGCTTATTTTTTTCGTGCTGAGCTGATGTTTCTATTGATATCAGTTTTGGTTATTGCATTTTATTGCAATGTGGTGGCGATCAAAAAAACGTAATTCTGGCTTTTTGAATTTTTTTCTCGTTATGCCGTTTACCGATCAGGTTAATTCTTCTTTCATATTGATAGATCGGGCGATTCTGAACGCGACAATACCAAATATGTGCATGTTTGATTTATTTTTATTGTTTTTTTTGGGGGCGAATGGTGGGTGATTATAGTTTCCATGGGAGACTAGAAGCTGCAGTTGTCCGATCGCCTCTGCTACACACAAGTGATGATCAGATTGCCTGTGTGTATCAGAAATTCTCATTTGCTATAAGCACCGATCGCCGCTCAGAGGAATCCAGGTATGACAACTACAGTGGTCTGCTGGAGACCTCTGGTTGTCAAGCCAACCCATCTGTGACCCGCGATCATGTGACGGGGTCACCGATGGACGGGGTTTCTGGCGCGCTTCTGGTAAGCGCGAGTTAAATGCCGCTGTCAGATATTGACAACAGCAGTTAACAGCCTGGATGGAATACAATTCCACCCGCGGCTGTTAGAGGCACATGTCAGCTTTTCAAAACAGCTGACATGTGCTGGGAAAGATGTGGGCTCAGCACTGGAGCCCACAGCATAGGGAGGGATTCCGACGTGGGTGTATTACGCCCAACGTCGGAAAGGGGTTAACATCATCATTGCGCACTAAAGATTACCTTTTTGATACCGTTACTTAGCAGAAATATATTTATTAAAATGTGTAATATTTCAATGTGTTTTCATTATCCTTATGCCATTTCTCAGAGTTCCCCTTTAAATATTGAGCACTTCCCCTGAGACCCATCACTTTATCTTCCATTATCCGTGTTGTGTGACGGCTTCTTGTCCTGAATATATATGTAGCGTACCGTGTGGGTTAAACCCTGACGTGGCAATACCAAATGTGTTTTTATTTTTTATTTATTACATTTATTTATTTTCATTCTGGGAGATAAAGCAAAAATAATGGAGACTTGCACCTTCAGTCCTATAAATACCGGCTCCATAGGAAAACCTTGGGTCAGAGACAGGGGCCTTCAACACATCCCACTGAGTCTTACATTGGTTTTTCATGACTTGGTGTACTTCATGATAGTGGTAAGTTTTGGTCGATATTTTTTGCATTTATTTATGAAAATAACAGAAATTTGTAAATTTTCAAACTTAGAATTTTTATGCCCTTAACCCCTTTCTGCCATCGGACGGTATAGTACGTCCGATGGCAGCACCCCCGCTTTGATGTGGGCTCCGGCGGTGAGCCCGCATCAAAGCCGAGACATGTCAGCTGTTTTGAACAGCTGACATGTGCCCACAATAGCCACGAGCGGAATCGCAATCCGCCCACGTCTATTAACTAGTTAAATGCCACTGTCAAACCCTGAGGCTGAGTTCACACGTGGCGTTTGCTTCGCGTTTCCGCGGCGGTTTTAACCGCGAAAAATAAGCATCCCATGCAATCCTATGGGATTCCGCAATGCTGTGCTAATGCTGCGGTTTTTACCACAGCGGAATCGCTTCGCGGTAAAAACCGCAGCATGCTCATTATTTTGCGGAATCGCGGCGATCCCGCACCCATAGGAATGCATTGTTCCGCTTACTTCCCGCATGTGGCTCTGCACACCATGCGAAAAGTAAGCGGAACATTTGTGGATGGTACCCACGGTCTGGGGGAGAGGAGACTGTCCTCCGGGCTCTGGCTTCACAACAGCTAAAGCAACTTGGAAAGAAAAAATAGACATTTTAATTTTTCCAACAAAAATTTTCTTTTAGCATCAATTTTTTCATTTTCACATGGGCAACAGGATAAAGTGGATCCTAAAATTTGTTGGGCAATTTCTCCTGAGTACAACGATACCTCATATGTAGTCATAAACCACTGTTTGGGCGCACGGCAGAGCTCAGAAGGGAAGGAGCACCATTTGACTTTTTGAATAGAAAATTAGCTCCAATCGTTATCGGACACCATGTCATGTTTGGAGAGCCCCCTGTGCACCTAAAAATTGGAGCTCCTCAACAAGTGACCCCATTTTGGAAACTAGACCCCCTAAGGAACTTATCTAGATGCGTAGTGAGCACTTTGAAGCCCCAAGTGCTTCACAAAAGTTTATAACACAGAGCAGTGAAAATAAAAAATATTTTTTTTTCCTCAAAAATGATTTTTAGCACGCTATTTTTAATTTTCACAAGGCTAACAGGAGAAATTGGACCACAAAAGTTGTTGTCCAGTTTGTCCTGAGTACGCTGGTACCCCATATGTGGGGGGAACCACTGTTTGGGCACACGGCAGTGCTCAGAAGGGAAGGAGCGCCATTTGACTTTTTGAAGTGCAAATTACTTCTAATCGTTAGCGGACACCATGTCGTGTTTGGAGAGCCCCTGTGCGCCTAAACATTGGAGCTCCCCCACAAATGACCCCATTTTGGAAACTAGACCCTCTAAGGAACTTATCTAGATGCATAGTGAGCAATTTGAACCCCCAAGAAAAGTTTATAACGTGAAAATAAAAAAAAATTTTTTTTTTCTTTTAGCCTCAGTTTTTTCATTTTCACATGGGCAACAAGATAAAATGGATCCTAAAATTTGTTGAACAATTTCTCCTGAGCACACCGATACCTCATATGTGGTCATAAACCACTGTTTGAGCGCACGGCAGGGTCCAGAAGGGAAGGAGCACCATTTGACTTCTTGAATGGAAAATTAGCTCCAATCGTTATCAGACACCATGTCGCGTTTGTAGAGCCCCTGTGTACCTAAACGTTGGAGCTCCCCCACAAGTGACCCCATTTTGGAGACTAGACCCCCCAAGGAACTTATCTAGATGTGTGGTGAGCACCTTGAACCCCCAAGCACTTCACAGAAGTTTATAACGCAGAGCCGTGAAAATAAAAAAATATTTTTTTTTCCTCAAAAAAAATGATTTTTAGCCAGCAATTTTTTTTTTCACAAGGGTAGCAGGATAAATTGGACCCCAAAAGTTGTTGTGCAGTTTGTCTTGAGTATGCCGGTACCCCATATGTGGGGGGGAACCACTGTTTGGGCACATGTCGGGGCTCGGAAGGGAAGTAGTGACATTATGAAATGCTGACTTTGATGGAATGGTCTGTGGGCATCATGTAACATTTGCAGAGCCCCTGATGTACCTAAACTGTGGAACCCCCCCCACAAGTGACCCCATTTTGGAAACTAGACCTCTCAAGGAACATATCTAGATGTGTGGTGAGCACCTTGAACCCCCAAGTGCTTCACAGAAGTTTATAACGCAGAGCCGTGAAAATAAAAATAAAAAATTTTTCCACAGAAATATTTTTTTAGCCCCCAATTTTTAATTTTCCCAAGGGTACCGGGAGAAATTAGACCCCCAAAGTTGTTGTGCAATTTTTCCTGAGTACGCTGATACCCCATATGTTGGGGTAAACCACTGTTTGGGTACATGTCGGGGCTTGGAAGGGAGGGAGCACCGTTTAACTTTTTGAATGCAAAATTGGCTGAAATCAATGGTTGCACCATGTCGCGTTTGGAGACACCCTGATGTGCCTAAACAGTGGAAACCCCACAATTCTAACTTCAACCCTAATCCCAACCCTAACCATAACCCTAACCACAAGCCTAACCCTAATTCCAACCCTAACCCTAATTCCAACCCTAATTCTAACCCTAACCCGCTTTCCAACCCTAACCTTCTTTCCAACCCTAACCCTAATGGAAAAATAAAAATAATTTCTTTATTTTATTAGTTGATCCTGCCTATGGGGGTGATAAACGGGGGGTTTATTTACTTTTCATTCTATTTTGATCACTGTGAGAGTTTATTACAGTGATCAAAATGAATTAATGGAAATTGCAGCCGGCGGGCGCACTGCCATGCTCCCGCCATTTTCCAATATGGCGGCGCCCATGGTCCAGGACCACGGGACATCGGGAGCCATAACGGCACTCGGTAAGTACCGGGGGGTGGGAGGGGGGCGATCGGAAGCCGGGGGGGGGGAGATGATGACAGCGGCGGCACATCGCCGCTGTCATTCAGTGGCGGGGGCAGATCGCCCCCGTTAACAGGTGGGGGGGTCGGAACCCGCTGTCACCAGCCATGTCCGATGCTACAGCAGCATCGGACTTGGCTGGATTGTAATATTTCATCAATTTTCATTGATGAAATATTACTATCGCTCTGATTGGCTGAATTCACTTTTAACAGCCAATCAGAGCGATCGTAGTCACGTGGGGGCGAAGCCACGCCCCCTATGGTGAAGAACAAAGCCCCCTGTATCTGCGGGTCGGGTGACCTTTCAGTGACCTAGGTCACCCGACCCGCAGGGGGGCTTTAAAGTCATGACGCCACATAGTAAAAGTGTAAATGGGGGGCCTTTAGTCTGGGGTGATAGAGGGGGAGGGGCCAAATTACTTAGGGCCCAATTACCTCATCTCTCCTTTCACTGACTGCACCCCCTCCCCCGTATCACCTCTGACTGAGCCCGCTCCTTTGCATCACCCCTGACTGCACCTCCTCCCTTGTATTACCTCTGACTGCACCTTCTCCCATATCACCCCTGCTGATTCCCCTTGCCCCGGAATCACCCTGACTGAGCCCCTCTACCCCTGTATCACCCCTAACTGCACCCCCTCCCCCTGTATCACCCCTGACTGCGTGTTCCCTTCCCCTGTATCACCCCTGGCAATGCCGCTTCCCTCTGTATCACCCTGACTGAGCCCCTCTCCCCCTGTTTTACCCCTGACTGACTGCGCCCCCTCCCCCTGTATCACCCCTACATAACATCGGAAGATCTTTACCATTATGTCGTCTTGCCCTTTGGACTACATGGGGCATCAGCCACATTACAGATGCTGATGGACATAGTGCTAGAACCCCATCGGAAGTATACGTCAGCGTACCTGGATTCCATCATCATCTTTAGTACTGTACTGGCTGGCATACCCACTTGTCCCGGTTACAAGCTGTAGTGAATTCGCTCAGATTCGCATGCTTGATGGCGAGTCCCAAGAAATGTGCAGTAGGGCTCGAGGAAGTCCAGTACTTAGGATACGTGATCGGCCGTGGGGTTATCAAACTCAAATAAAATCGAGGCCATACAGAACTGGCCCCGACCTGTTACCGCCAAACAGGTGAGAGCATTTCTCGGCATCGTTGGGTATTACCGGAGGTTTATACCTAATTTCTCTGGGAGAACAACACCCCTAACCAATCTCCTAAAGGGAAAGAAATCTGTAATGGTGCGGTGGAATCCTCAAGCAGAGGAAGCCTACCAGTCTATGAAGGTGACGCTGTGCGGACAGCCCGTTTTCATCAGCCCCAACTTCAAGAGTGACTTCGTCGTGTAGACTGATGCCTCTAACGTTGGCCTAGAAGCAGTCCTGTCGCAGGAGATGAACGGTGATGAACATCCGGTCACCTAAGTATGTAGGAATTTCACCCCGGCTGAAAAAAATCATAGCGTAGTGGTGAAGGAGTGCCTGGCTATTAAGTGGGCCTTGGAGTCCCTACGCTATTATTTGCTCGGTCGACCACTTTGCTTGGTGACAGATCTTTCACCCTTGGTCTGGATGAGAAATGACAAGGAGAGGAATGTTTGGGTCACCAAATGGTTCCTGTCTCTGCAAAATTTCAATTTCACCGTGGAACATCGTGCAGGGAAGGCTCAAGGGAATGCGGATGCCCTGTCCCAGGCGCCCTGTATGGTGACAAGTGTTCAACCCCACAAGTTTGAACAGAGGGGATTATGTGAGGCAATGAGGGGGATCATATTCGAGGGTCAATAGGTGTCCCCTAGGATGCGGCGGAGTCTTATTAAACACGCTGGAGTGCCTTGTGTTCACAACAGGACGCCTGTGAGTCACAAGGCAAAGTAAAAGAGTGTATTGGGTCCAAGTAGTGACTCAGTCAGGTTTTTAGGAAAACCCATTTAGGGCTTTTATTTTTAGAGGGATTTGCAGGTTTGGTAGTCGGGCGAATCCCTCTCTCCAGCCCGGCTTTTGGAAGTGGCTCTATTGCTACGATTCCATTTAACTCTGTCAGTTTTTGCCTTGGGTGTGTCAGTTTGGAGTTTGCAGGGAAGGTGTCTCTGTACAACTCAGGACTGTGTGAAGCTAACCTAGAACCAGGGAACTCAAGGCAGCTGATGCACCCAAAAAACACGGTGGTGCCATCATCCACGGCAATGGTTTTGGGGGTTCTGGACCGTGTTTACGGTGACCCAGCTGCGATCCGGAGGACATCACTCCTGTGTGTGAGTTTTTAGACATTAAAGACATTTGCTTTGAACTTTTCTGTGGTCCCTGCCTATCTGTTGCACTGCACTACAGCACGCTTAAAAAGATGGACACCACTGGGTCACAGGTCAGACAGTGTACACAGTGCCTCCATCTGCCTCATTATGGGGAATCTTCCACTGGGGGTTTCAGCTGAATCACATATTTCAGAGACTTACAGGGACACCCCGATGTAAGCGCTCAGCGTAGAGTGCAGGATAGATGTGAGCCGAGCCTTACTTCGATCTTTGGGAAGCAGAATTAACAAATTAACAGCAGGTGAAGAATTGGTTTTATTTATTCTTTACGTTGTTCTTCGTACGGTATAAGTAATTAGACGACTTTATTCTTCGGGTCGGTGCAATTACAGCGATACCAGATTTATATCGGGTTTTTGTGTCTGGCTTCTGTCGAAATCTAAAATACACTTTTTATTTGCTAAATTAAGTTTTTGTATCACCATATTTTAGCGCTATAATTTTCCTGATTTTTTGGGAGTTGAAATTAATAAAAAACAGCAATTTAGGAACTGTTTTTTAAGTTTATTTTTTTCTCTTTTTTATGCTTTTCACCGTGTGGTAAAACAACTTTGGGTCAGTGCCATTACAGCGATACAACATTTATAATTTTTTTTTTTTAAACAATGAAACTATTTTATAGTAAACATTATAGTTTTTGCATTGCTTTATTCTGAGAGCTATACGTATGTTATTTCTCCACTGATGGAGCTGTATGGCAGCTTGTTTTTTTGCGGGACAAGATGACATTTTAGCGATAACTAGTGTTGAGCATTCCGATACTGCAAATATCGGGTATAGGACAATATTTGCTGTATCGGAATTCCGATACCGAGTACCGATATCTTTTCAATATCGAATACCGGAATCGGAAGTTCCCATAATGCAATGAGCCACTGTTGTGGCCGTAATTGGCTGCTGAAATGATGTCATCACGATGCGCGGTCTGTGGGGTCCTTAGTCTCACTTTTGGCATTGCTGTGTGAGAAAGTTCCCACGCAGCTTTTGCCATAAAGTGAGACTAGGGACTATTTTTTTACAGTGGCGGAGGAATACAGTGCGGAAGGATACCTACCTCCCGTCATTGGATTCCTGGAGCCCCTAGAGAACGGTCTCATCAGCTGATGCTGCTGTTCTCCACGGGAGATCGTCGTGGGACACTCGTGGATTTCTGCGGAACAGGGAGTATTTGGTGGTTTGTTTTTTTCATATTTTTTTCACAGATGACAATGGCTTCGGGGAACAATGTGACAAGTAATGGTGAGTATGTACTCTGTTATATGTACTGTATGTCTATATGTATGTATTGTATGAATGTATTGTATGTAGTATGTATGTAGTATATCTGTAGCATGTTTTATGTATGTAGTATGTATGTATGTATGCTGCATGAATGTAGTATATATGTAGTATGTATTTTATATGAATGTAGTATATATGAAGTATGTATGTTGTATGAATGTTGTATATATGTAGTATGTTGTATGAATTTTGTATATATGTAGTATGTATGTGGTATGTATGTATGCTGTATAAATGTAGTATGTATGTACGCTGTATAAATGTAGTATGTATGCTGTATGAATGTAGTATGTATGTAGTATGTATGAATGTAGTATATATGTAGTATGTATGTATTTTATATGAATGTAGTATATATGAAGTATGTATGTAGTATGTTGTATGTAGTATGTATGTTTGTGTTTTTTTTGTTTTTTTTTACATTCAACACATTAGCTTGATGATGGGACTACTACTGCCCCATCATTGGCAAATGTGTCAATCACTGTCATTGTAGTAGGCATTGCCCGATGGGACTTGTAGTCCCATCGGACGATGCCTGCACACACACACAGACCCCCGGCAGGACTGTACAGACCCCCGGCAGCCAGCACAGACCCCCGGCAGCCAGCACAGACCCCCGGCAGGCCTGTACAGGCAGCCGGCACAGACCCCAGCAGGCCCGTACAGACCGCCGGCAGCCAGCACAGACCACCCGGCAGACGGCACAGACCCCCGGAAGGCCCGTACAGACCGCCGGTAGCCGGCACAGACCCCCGTTAGGCCCGTACAGACCCCCGAGAGGCCCGCACAGAGCCCGCCCGCACACACGGACACGCACAGTGTCCGCTCACGCACCGCCCACACTCTTCCCCCCTCCCGAACTTTATGTACAAGGAAAGAAAGTTGTTTTTTTTTTTTAAATCCGATATTTCTGTCCCATTGACTTGAATGGGACTTCCGGTATCGGAATCGGCGATACCCGATACTTTTTGTGTATCGGGCCGATCCAATACGATCCGATATTTCTGGATATCGGATGGTATCACTCAACACTAGCGATAACATTCTTATATACATTTGTCTTTTTGATCTTGTTTTATTCCACTTTCCGTTCAGTGATATGATGATAAAGCATAAAGGGGTTAATTAGTGTGACATTTTTATAGGTTGGGTCGTTCTGGACACTGCAATGCCAAATATGTGTACTTTATTTGTTTTTATATAAATGTTGTCATGTTTTTTCATTTATTTTGTGATCTATTTTACTTTTTTACTTAGTCCTTCTATGGGACCTTAACTTATTAATCTGATTGCAGATATGATGCATTACACTGCACATGTACTGCATTGACAGAAGCCTCTTAGACTGTGCTCCTGGCATGGTCTAAACAGCCTGTCACTGGCAGATCCCGAGGTTGTCATGACGATCTCGGGTTGCCATGACAACCATTGGCCCTCTCCCGGGCTCCTAAATGTTGCGATCGATATTAATTTATCGCTGCATTTAGGGTCTTAAAATGTGGATCTTTCTCCAGCTCCTCTGTGGTTCCATCCCTGGTGGAGACGAAACTTGGAGAAGTTGTGTTTCTTAGTGCGGCTTCTCCATCTGACTGAGGAGGGTCTTCTCTGTCCTTTTCCTCCGGGTCCTCATCCTTCGAGTGCAGAGCAGAGAGTATTAGGCTTTGGCCTCACTGATTATCACTTAATACTTGGGGCCACAATGTGCTGGGACCTCGGTACCGGTGGTGAGGAACACAACAATGTAATTTAGTCCCTGATACATAAATATAGAATTACTGGTTCTAAGAGACGTGTCTCATACAGTGGGTACGGAAAGTATTCAGACCCTTTTAAATTTTCCCCTCTGTTTCATTGCAGCCATTTGGTAAATTTAAAAAGTTCATTTTTTTTCTCATTAATGTGCACTCTGCACCCCATCTTGACTGAAAAACCCCCCAGAAATGTAGGAATATTTGCAAATTTATTAAAAAAGAAAAACTGAAATATCACATGATCATAAGTATTCAGAACCTTTGCTCAGACACTCATATTTAAGTCACATGCTGTCCATTTCCTCGTGATGCTCCTTGAGATGGTTCTACTCCTTCATTGGAGTCCAGCTGTGTTTAATTAAACTGATAGGACTTGATTTGTAAAGGCGCACACCTGTCTATATAAGACCTCACAGTGCATGTCACACCAAATGAGAATCATGAGGTCAAAGGAACTGGCCAAGGAGCTCAGAGACAGAATTGTGGCAAGGCACAGATCTGGCCAAGGTTACAAAGGAATTTCTGCAGTACTCAAGGTTCCTAAGAGCACAGTGGCCTCCATAATCCTTAAATGGAAGAAGTTTGGGACCACCAGAAGTCTTCCTAGACCTGGCCGTCCAGCCAAACTGAGCAATCGTTGGAGAAGAACCTTGGTGAGAAAGGTAAAGAAGAACCCTAAGATCACTGTGGCTGAGCTCCACAGATGCCGTAGGGAGATGGGAGAAAGTTCCACAAAGTCAACTATCACTGCAGCCCTCCACCAGTCGGGCCTTTATGGCAGAGTGACCCGACGAAAGTCTTTCCTCAGTGCAAGACTCATGAAAGCCCACATAGAGTTTGCTAAAAAACACATGAAGGACTCCCATGAGAAATAAGATTCTCTGGTCTGATGAGACGAAGATAGACCTTTTTGGTGATAATTCTAAGGGTTATGTGTGGGGAAAACCAGGCACTGCTTATCACCTGCTCAATACAATACCAACAGTGAAACGTGGTGGCAGCATCATCAACTGCAGGGACAGGATGACTGGTTGCAATTGAAGGGAACATGAATGCGGCCAAGAATTGGGATATTCTGGATGAAAACCTCTTCCAGAGTGCTCTGGACCTCAGACTTGGCCGAAGGTTCACCTTCCAACAAGACAATGACTCTAAGCACACAGCTAAAATAACAAAGGAGTGGCTTCAGAACAACTCTGTGACCATTCTTGACTGGCCCAGCCATAGCCCTGACCTAAACCCAATTGATCATCTCTGAAGAGACCTGAAAATGGCTGTCCACCAACGTTCACTATCCAATAAGATGGAACTGGAGAGGATCTGCAAGGAAGAATGGCAGAGGATCCCCAAATCCAGGTGTAAAAATCTTGTTGCATCATTCCCAAGACGACTCATGGCTGTACTAGCTCAAAAGGTGCGTCTACTCAATACTGAGCAAAGGGTCTGAATACTTATAACCATGTGATATTTCAGTTTTGTTTTTTTTTAACAAATTTGCAAAAATTTCTACATTTCTGTTTTAGTCAAGATGGGGTGCAGAGTGTACACTAATGAGAAAAAAATGAACTTTTTTGAATTTACCTAATGGCTGCAATGAAACAGAGTGAAAAATTTAATGGGGTCTGAACACTTTCCGTACCCACTGTATATAGACAGATACACGGCAGGTCATGTATTCAGTCTTTGTGTCTCCACAGATGGATCCAGGAGGAGAAATCCACCAGAGAGATGTCCCCGTCCTCTGTATCCCCAGGACTGTCCAGAGGAGAATGACAACATCCTGGAGGATCATCAGGTAGATGACGCTGAAGCCCCCCCCAACATCTGACCATGAAGTGATGGGACCTGAGCTCATCTTACATTTTACTTTTTAGGGTGAAGATCTGATTAATATTAAGATTGATGTTATACATGGAGCAGAAGAGGCGATCGCAATATGGGCCGGTGAGCAGGGGAGACTCATGTCTGTTCTGTGGTCACCTACTACTCTATCTTCTCATGACACAATTTATTTCATCACTGTGTGTCTCCACAGATGGATCCAGGAGGAGAAATCCA
The DNA here is from genome assembly GCF_039654945.1 of Dendrobates tinctorius. Taxonomy (NCBI): domain Eukaryota; kingdom Metazoa; phylum Chordata; class Amphibia; order Anura; family Dendrobatidae; genus Dendrobates; species Dendrobates tinctorius. The sequence continues at coordinate 3,289,801 of NW_027361963.1, read as the reverse complement.
CCAGGGAGATGTCCCCGTCCTCTGTATCCCCAGGACTGTCCAGAGGAGAATCACAATGTCCTTGAGGAACATCAGGTAGATGATGCTGGGCCCTTATCTGGATCTGTATATGGGGGGACATTTCTGATCAATGTCTTAAGCCCCCGTTACACACAGCGAGATCGCTAGCAATATCGCTGAAACGTCACTGGCTTTGTGACGCAGCAGCGATATCGCTATGTCTGATACTTTCCTGCGACCGGCTCCCCCGCTGGTTATCGCTGTTCGCGCGAGAACGTCCTGGACCATTTCTCGTCGGGCGCTTCCTGCTGGTCTTCCTGTGGCGACGAGCGACGCGTGGACGCGGGCGGGAGGACGTCAGGATCGCCGCATCTGACAGGTAAGTAGCCACCCCCGACCGCTGCTGTGTCGCTGGTGAGATCTGCCTGTGTGGCAGCTCACTAGCGACCACTTAGTGATGCACCAGCGATCCATATCGTTGTCTGGATCGCTGGTGCATTGCTTAGTGTAACGGTACCCTTAGATGTAATAGATTTTGGTGGTTTCTTGTATTGTGCTGATTGTTACATCTGATATATCAGGGGGAAGATCTGATTAATATTAAAGTGAAGGATGAGACAGAAGAAGCAGCGATAACGAGGGGGGATCAGCCGTGTGTGATTGAAGTGAAGGAGGAGATTCCCGTAGATGTTTCCACAGGTGTGTAATAATGTCCAGCGCGTGATGATGACTGGCGTGTGATTATAATGATGCCTCCCACTGTCTCCTACACTGAGGTCAGCATGTTGGTCTTTCTGCATCCAGGCCTGCCGCCCGGTGGCATGAAGAGCCCTTTGGTAAGTCAGTAAGTGCCATGCTATGGAGGTGTGGGTCAGACATATGGCTGTCGTTCCTCTGCCACTATGGAGGCCATCTTGGAGGTAGAAGGATCTGAACATCCGGCCCCGTCGCCGCACCCTGGTGTAAAACAACCAGACCCATCACCCCCCCCTTACACACACCTCTTCGGTGTATAGCATCCAGCCCGTTGTCCTTCCCTCGGTGTATAACAGCCAGCCCTGTTGTGCCCCTAGTATATAACATCCAACCCCATTGCCCCTTATGACTCCTGAAATGTGAGAATGTAAAATAATGAATAAAAAATGGATCTGTGAGGCATATAATGTGGGAAATGTTTGTCACAAAAGTCAACTATAGTTGTACATGAAAGAAGTCACGACAGAGAGAAGCCGTACTCATGTTCACTATGTGGGAAATTCTTTAGAGATTAATTACCGTATTTTTCGCTTTATAAGACGCTCCGCATTATAAGACGCACCCCAAATATTGAGGCGAAAAATAGGAAAAAACATTTTTTTAATAAAATGGTGGTGCTTCTTATAATCCAGGCGTCTTATTGCTTACCGCTCTGTCCCCGGGGTGCTGTTGCCCACTCTGTCCCCACTGTGCTGTTGCCCACTCTGTGCCTGGTGCTGCCGCCACCGTGCTGGGTCCTCCGGGTGCTGCCGCTGCGCTGGGTCCCTTGGGTGCTGCCGTCGCGCTGGGTCCCTTGGGTGCTGCCGCCACCACGCTGTCTCCCCCGGTGCCTGCCGCCGTGCTCTGTCCCTTGCTGCATGCGGGGCTCTGCTGTTCCATCGATGCCTGTGCAGTGGCTGGCTTGCTTCCTGGAAAATGGCCGCCGCACAAGCGCAGATGGAGATCTCGGCATTGAAATCTCGGGAGATGAAATTTCAGCGCTGAAATCTCCCGGGATTTCAGTGCCGAGATCTCCATCTGCGCTTGCGCGTTGGCCATTTTCCAGGATGCAAGCCACCGCACAGGCATGGATGGAACGGCTGAGCCCCCCACGCAGCAAAGGACAGAGCCCGGCGGCGGCAGGCACCGGGGGACACAGCGTGGCGGTGGCAGCACCCGGAAGACCCAGCGCTGTGGCGGCAAGTAACGGACACCCGCAGCGGCAGCACAATGAAAGGTATGTTTGCATTGTAAGACACACCCCTATTTTCCCCCTAAATTTTGGGGGAAAAAAAGTGTGTCTTACAAAGCGAAAAATACGGTAAGTTTTTTTTAGACATGAAAAAGTCACAAGATCGAAGCAGTAATCATGTTCACTATGTGGGAAGTGTCTTATAAACACAATACTTCATATTAATCTCTTAAAAGGGGTTTTCTGATTGTGAAAAACCACTGTCTCTCAGTAACAGACACCAATCCTGTGCTGTATTCACTCTCCCCTGGTTCAGTGCTGAGTCTCCAGTGCTGCTATCAGTGTCTGCTATTGGCTGCAGTGCTGATATCACATTGACAGTGCTGCCGCCTGTAAGGGAGCTCAGTGGTTTTGAGCAGCTGATGCCATTTATTCTGGCAGAGCCGCTGATCTCCGTTATTGGCTATAGTGCTCTCAATGAGACGTCATCACTGCAGACAACAAGACAATGGTCATTTTATTTCTATAGCGCCAACATATTCCGCAGCACTTGACATTTTAGAGGGGACTTGTACAGACAATAAAAGACATTACAGCATAGCAATAATCTCATAAATCAACAGATACCAAGAGGAGTGAGGGCCCTGCTCACAAGCTTACATTATGGATGGTAATCTGGTCATTACCAGAATGGAGGGCACGGGTAGGGTGGTAGACGAGACGAGGGAGGAGATGTAGGGTGGTGCTGAAGCATGGAACGCTTTGTGGATGAAAGTAATAAGTTTATATTGAACTCTGTAGCAGATGGGTAACCAGTGCAATGTGTGGCACAGAGTAGAGGCATCGGTGTATCGGTTAGTGAGGAATATGATCCTGACTACTGCATTCAGGACGGATAGTCCTGAGGGGAGGGTTTGGTAGGAGGGAGACCGATTAGTAGAGAGTTACAATAGTCCAGACGAGAATGAATAAGAGAAACAGTAAGAGTTTTTGCAGAGTGCAAAGTAAGAAAAGGTCGAATTCTAGAAATGTTTTTGAGGTGCAGATAACAAGAGTGAGCCAGTGATCGAATGTGGGGGGAGAATGAAAGCTCGGAATCAAGTATGACCCCAAGACAGCGGACATGTTGCTGGGGAGTAATGGTGGAACCACACACGGAATTGGCAATATCATGCATAGTTAGGTTAGTGGAGGGAGGAAACGAGGAGTTTTTGACAGTTTCAGATATAGGGGAGACATGATGTTAGAGACAGTGGACAGACAATCACTGGTGTTTTGTAATAATCACCGGGGCAGGACCCAGTCTCCCTGAGCATCGCAATGCTGTGATGTGCGATGAAACTCCGTCCCCAGCACAGTCACTCAGGAGACTGGGTCCTGCCTCGGTGATGCCGCTTCAGCTTCCAATTCCGGAAGTTGTCGTGACATCACCGGACATCAGAGTCAGCGGCAGCCGGGGGTCACGTAATAGAGATGAGTGTACAGTGATAGCGCCGCTCACAGGCACATTTGGAAATGCAAGGTATTTGAAGAAAGCCTTATTTCCAATGTTTAAATTGATTTGCCCAGTACACATTGTAGTGGACAACCTCTAAGGTTGTGATGTCATTATGGGTTGTATGAATGACGGCATGTATTACTCAGCTTGTATTAGTCCGATGAAGGAGCTGGACCGGCTCCGTAACAAGTAGCTTAATAGAATAATTTTAATAAGATAAGAAAACTTTCCCTACATCCTTGGCAGCACTTTCGGAAGCCCATTTTTTACTTATACTTTTATCCTGATTCTTTCCATCTGGACCTCTTGGTGGAGGATCAGGCGGCACCGCTGCAGCCATGGAGGATCAATCATGTTAACACCAGGGTTGTGCCTGGAGCTGCACAACTAATCCAGGGAAGTAGTAGCCACTCACCTTAACCCAATATTATCTGCTGATTCACACAAGGAGCGCTTTTTATTTGTTTTTATAAAGTAAATTTAGAAATCCCTTCTGTATTGTAGAAAAATTCACATCCAATCTATCCTTCATCCTTATAGGAAATCCTTGTGAGAATAACGGTTTGTCACTAAATTGTAAAAAAGAAGATACCAGGAAGCAGTCTAATGGAGAAAACCTCATTACCCTTCATGGACCTCCTGGACTTCACAGCACTTCACTTTCTTATACTCCTCCTAATCATGAGGAACCCTCTCCTGAGCAATCTCACATTGTTACCACAATTCCAGGTGACAAAGTGGATACAAAATTTCAGTGTGAGAAGCAACTTACTACAAGCACAGATTTTTTAGCACAAAGAAAACACAAAGGAAAAATGAGATACTGCTGTTCAGAATGTGGGAAATTCTTTACACATAAATCACAATTTCTAATACATGAGAGAATTCACACAGGAGAAAAGCCATTTTCATGTTCGGAATGTGGAAAGGCCTTCACAGAAAAAGGGAATCTTAGTAGACATCAGAGAATTCATACAGGAGAGAAGCCATACTCCTGTTCAGAATGTGGGAAATGCTTTATAGATAAATCACACTTTATTATACATAAGAGAATACACACAGGAGAAAAGCCATTTTCATGTTCCGAATGTGGGAAATCCTACACAAAGAAACAGAGTCTTATTACACATCAGAGAATTCATACAGGAGAGAAACTGCATTCATGTTTGGAATGTGTGAAGGCCTTCACAAATAAAAGCGATCTTATTAAACATCAGAGAATTCATACAGGAGAGAAGCCGTATTCATGTTTGGAATGTGGGAAATGCTTTACAGATAAAAGGAGTCTTATTAGACATCAGAGAATTCACACAGGAGAGAAGCCATTTTCGTGTTTGGAATGTGTGAAGGCCTTCACAGATAAAAGGAGTCTTATTAGACATCAGAGAATTCATACAGGAGAGAAGCCATATTCATGTTTGGAATGTGGGAAATGCTTTAGAGAGAAAGGAAAACTTACTATACATCAGAGAATTCATACTGGAGAGAAGCCATTTTCATGTTTGGAATGTGTGAAGGCCTTCACAAAAAAAAGCGATCTTATTGTACATCAGAGAATTCATACAGGAGAGAAGCCATATTCATGTTTGGAATGTGTGAAGGCCTTCAGAATTAAAAGCAATCTTATTATACATCAGAGAATTCATACAGGAGAGAAGCCATTTTCATGTTCAGAATGTAGGAAGGCCTTCACAAATAAAAGCGATCTTATTAAACATCAGAGAATTCATACAGGAGAGAAGCCATACTGATGTTCACAATGTGGGAAATTTTTAGAGCTAATTCAAGTCTTGTTAAACATGAAAGAACTCACAAAGGGGAGAAACCATTTTCGTGTTTATAATGAGGAAAATGCTTTACAGGTAAATCACCACTTAATAAACATCAGAGAATTCACACAGGAGACAAACTGTATTTGTCACGATTTCCACTCTGTTTCTGTCTTTTTGTTGCTCTGTGTCGGGACTGTCAGTCTGTGCTGGGTCTGTGCTGCAATCATCTTTGTTCATTTTCCTTATTCAGGCTTCTTCTTAAGCATGCTAGTTCCTCCCCCAGTGTCAATCGTACACTTGCTGTTGCCTGTGTAACATTGATCCCTCTGTGCCTGACCCAGCTTGACTTGATTCTCTTCCCGGACTCACACCATTTGCTTGTGACCTGTCTTTGCTTGTGCCTGCTCCCTGTTACCGGCTTTGTCTCTCTGGCTTTCCTGACCTTGGCTCGTGTATTGGACTTCGTCTCTGACTTGCCTTTGTCATACTGCGCCATTTCCTGGACCTGACCTCAGATTGTTTGACCTCCCTTTACTTACAGTAAGTAGTTTATATCTTCACTATTGTGACTCGCGTCACAGTACTCATGATCATTCTGTGAGAAATGCTTTACATATAAATCAACTCTTATTACACAGGAGAGGAGCCGTATTCATGTTCACAGTGTGGGAAATCTTTAGTAAATAAATCAAATCTTGTCAGACAAGACTTAAGGCATACAGGAAATAAACTGTAATTATGTTCACTGTGTTATACATTTTAATAAACATTGCTCAGAATAAATGAGTACACCCCTTTTGATAAGTAAGTTTTTAATTAATATCTCACTGAACACAAGAACAAAATTTTGGCAACAAGGAGTTTCATAGAACAATTTTTAACCCCTTACCAACAGTCAGTAATAATACGTTCACGCATGCTGGTACTTGTTGACACGGGACGGATTATTATCTCCAGGCGATCGTGCGCCGGCTTATTCTGACAGCTGGCACTAAGTGCCAGGAGAGATCCCGCACTGCTCCCAGCACTTTAATCCCCTAAATGCTGCAATCGAACTCGATCACTGCATTTTGGGAGCTAGCAGAGGGACAACGGCCTCTCTGCCCTTGGATCAGAGACCGCGCTGCGTGACCGGTCAACAGAGCTAGGAAAGTTGCTTGATCATGTGCAGTGATGAAAAATACTTTTTATTGCAATAAAAAGTGTCTTTTAGTGTGTGACAGCTGTCAAACATAAATACCTGATACTAATCTGATATCGCTGTAGTCGCACCGACCTGTACAATAAAATCGCCTAATCACTTATACCGCACAAAGAACGGCGTAAAAAAATCAAACCAATTCTATAATTGTAGAAGGATCAACTTTATTCTCATTTGCACAAGGAAAGACTAGAAGCAATGGGATGAAACTGAATGGGAGGAGACACAGATTATATATTAGAAAAAACTTTTTGACAGAGTGATCAATGAGTGGAACAAGCTGCCACGAGAAGTGGTGAGTTCTCCTTCAATGGAAGTCTTCAAACAGAGGCTGGACAGACATCTGACTGGAATGATTTAGCGAATCCTGCTTTGAGCAGGGGGTTGGACCAGATGGCCCAGGAGGTCCCTTCCAACTCTGATTCTATGATTCACCCGCTGTTGATTTTTTTTCATTCTGCCTCCCAAAGATCGCAGTAAGGCTCCTCTCACATTTATCCCGTACTCTGCGCTTTCACCGGGGTTTCCATGTAAATCTCTGAAATACTTGATAAAGACAGAACCCCCGTCAGAAGATTCCCTATAATGAGGCAGAGGTAGGCTCTGTGGACGAGGTTAGGCTAGTTTCACACTAGCGTTTCTGCCGTCTGCGCACGGCCACCGATTAGCCCCGCACCCCTCCTGACATCTATCGCACATGGCTGCATGCGTTCTGCGCACCCTATCTTTAACATAGGGTGCGCAGACCGTGCGCTAGTAGGATTTTTGAGTGCGCTGCGCACTTTTGAAGGTACACCGAGCGCGCCAAAATGCAACCTGCTGCGTTCAGCACACAGCGGCGCACCTTCAAGAGTGCGCACCCAAAAATCCTACCAGTGCACGGTCTGCGCACCCTATGTTAAAGATAGGGTGCGCAGATCGCATGTAGTCGTGTGCGATAGTAAGAGATGTCAGGAGAGGGTGGGGCTTATCGCCGGCCGTGCGCAGACGGCAGAAACGCTAGTGTGAAACTAGCCTTACGAAGGTGACAAGCGGCTGGCTGTAACTCGGCGGGGTTGCGAAGGTTGCTGTGGATTCGCGGGTCCACAAAGACAGCAGGAGCTGTAGTAGTGCCAGTAGGAGCTGGGGTGTCGTGCTTGAAGGGCCAGTATAAGCCTGAAAGACAAACTGTATGGTGTGAACTTTTGGTCTGAGAAGGCCTGTAGAAGGGACATGGGGAAATCCCAAAAGGGGGTGGTGACCTAAATCGGGTGTTAACCCAAAAAGGGGTGGAGTCCCAGGGGGAGGCATAGTCCAAAAAGGGGATAGTGGTCCAAAAGGCGGAGTTTTCAAAAGGGGCAGCACTGGTTACCTCAGTGGACATGTCTGGGGAACAGGTGTTTGTGTCTGACTTTTTCTGAGTGCGGCACATTCTTTCCAGATGACGATGGGCTGCAGGTGTATATCGTGATTCTACACCGTGTAGGAGTCTCTGGACGGTTGGACTCAGGTGACTGACAGGAACTCCTCGTTTTATGTCTGACCGAGAAAAAGGTCAAGGTTCGCTGCCACCATGGGGTCACTGTGGACTATACTGTGGACAGAGTAATGATTGAGTGGTCCAAATGGATTGAGTGCCAAGGTGGCAGTATACCACCAAACTTAGTGTATCCCTTCGAGAGGGGCCGGGACTTTGTCTTGTTTGAAGATGCAGAGGAAGTTGATGAAGTGTGGGGTGGCTCAATGGAGGAGGTAGCACCACCTAAGTTCGATTGTCCAGAGCGCCGTGTGACCAAGGGAAAGTGTGGGTCTGACCAACTTGGGGATTTGGCTGGAAACGGGGTACCTCCAGAAAAGGGGTCTGACACCTATGTGAATGGGCGCTTGCTGGTCCTGGATGACGGTGAGTGGTGACTCCAATTTGGCTGCTATCACCCGACAGCTAGAGGGTCAAGTTGACAACCTGACCAAGGAAGTGTGCATGTGGAAAGAGCGAGTTGACAGTTTTCACCAGGAGGAAGTACACATACGAAACTCGGAGAGAGAGCGCCAAGAGATCTGTCAACAGCTGGCAAAGGAATGTTTAAAGGTGGCGAGTATGGAAGTTGCGAACTCCATGCAATTTGAACAGCTGTGCCACCAAGAGTCTGAGCTCTCGGCAGTCAAGACCCTGAGACAAACGACCGAGCACAGAGTGGATGAGCTTGAGAAATAAGTCTTGGACCTCATAGGTCACCTGTCAACGTGGCAAAGTATGAATAAGACCCTCAGAGAAGATGTGGAAGTGCTCAAAGAAACTAAGAGGTCTTCTGCGGGAGAAGTTGGTGGACGAATACTTACAGCGGCCGGGCCCAAGTGATAACAAGACGAAACTACCAGTACCCATCTTGGCAAGGGGTCGCAAAGAGGTAAAATCTGAAGATTTGGAGCGGAAAGCTGAACAAGATATTCCCCCAGTCGGGACAACTGAATTGAGGGAAGTGTCCGTGGTAAACCCAGAGCCTTCTATCCAGGAAGAGAGCAAGTCCACAACCTTCAAGTGCGTGATTGACGTACCCGAAGACGTGCAAGAAGCCTGTATCGATGAGGGTGTGCATGAGGCTTTTTAAAAGGCGGTCAAAGCGTGTAAGGTGCACTGGGCACTTGAGGCTCGGCAGTTGGTACTATCAGCCAGGGAAGACACCGCAAAGCGGGTAGCTGTCCTGAAGGATATGCGTCTGCAATGTCTCCATGCTAAACAGATGCTCAGGTGGAGTAATGTGAAAGCTGCTCGACGTCTAGAACTGGCAAAGAAAGCTAAGAATCGGCTGGGCTTGGGGGAAGATGTAATTCCGGAACCCAAATATCTGGTGGAGAGACTCGTTGGAAGTCTCGGTAAAGTGATGCAAATCCTTGTAGATATCTCCGGTGTGGCGAGGGTGAGGATCCCTCCTGATGGTGAAATCCAAGTATCTGGTGAAGAGGGCATGATTCCCATCATTGTGGTTGGCTCCATGGAAAGCCTAAGGAATTTCCGGATGCTCCTGGAATACCGAGTGATGTACCTGCAGGAGATAGAGCAGTTGAGACTAGACCGACTGCAGGTTAATAAAGAGATGCGGAACATCAGATGGTGGCAGCCTGCATCCCGGGTTATAAGGACCAGAAGGTACATCCCAATTAATGAAATGGCAGGTGGCCAAAGACCTTCAGCAAAAACGTGAACATCACAAATCTGCAAGTGGCAGTTCTCACAGTATGAGACTGCAAGACATAGACAGTAGCGCCTTTGATGTACTAAATGGGTCAGACCAGACAGGGCTCAACTTAAGTAATACTTATGACTGCACCAACCAGGAGAGCCGGCCGTGGAGAAAAAAGTCGGGATGGAGCAGACAGAGAAAGTGTGGACACTTAAAAGTGTCTGGTGACGCAGACGGACTTTGAATGGAAGACCAAAGCCCAAGACTGATATACTGACCACTGGGGGCGGAGGAGAACTAACGCAAAAATGATGCCGTATGATGCCCAAAACAGACTGAGACGGTCCTATCGACTTGTAGAGCAAGGTGACATGCGTGCCCGGTCCCGAGACCCCTGGGGGAAGTCTGTTATGAACTCATTTTATGCTCCACCAGTTGAGAGTTCTCCTTCCGTTCTCCCTCTGGTGGTGACAGGAGGTAGTGAGGTTGGTTTAAGTGGTAGTGATCTGCCACCTGATGAGGAGGATAACGATTGGATCTCTGGAGTATCAGACTGGATATAAGACAGCCGCAGCCCTGTCCTGGTGCTGGTGATTCAGTCTGCTTCTCAGGTCCTGGACTTCAGCTCTCTTCCAGTCTTCTCAAGTTAAGTTTGTTTTTTGCTAATGTTTACACTTGCGCTTGTTGGTCAATTCAGTTTCTTGTGTGATCCGCCTGCCCCTGCTGGGGCTATGCTCCTATTTATCTGTATTTGCCAATCTGCCTTTTTGTCCCTTATTAGATTGGCCTCTTTTTGCTCTGTCTCAGAATATTTCAGAGTGCTGATATAGTGGGAGAAGTCTAGTGACTTCAGGGTTAATTTTGCTATCAGAAGTGTTGGACATTATTTGGGTAGTTTTTTTTTTGGCAGATTGCAGACAGTATCTTTCCTTTCCTGTCCTTTCTAGTTAGTCGGGCCCCATCGTTTGCTCAGCCTATTTTCTTGTCTTTGTTTGTATTTTCATCTTGTTTCACCGTCAATACATGTGGGGGGCTGTCTTTCCTTTGGGGTCTGCTCTGGTGCAGTTAGTTTTCCTCTTTTCCTGCTTTAGGCTTATGTAGCTCTCCGGTTGTGACGAGGCATCTAGGACCTTCGTAGGAACGCTCCATGACTGCTGCTAGATGTTGTGGTTAAGTTCAGGGATCTGCAATCTGCATAGTTACCAACTTCTCTGGTTTTCTGAGACTTAGCTTGTTGGTTTTTTTTCCCTCGGTGACCCATTCATAACAGAAGTCATGTGTTCAACCCTCCACAAGTTTGAACAGAGGGGGGAGGTATGTGGTGCAGTGACCGCTGTGTCCGCTAGGGGGTGCTGTGTGGGTGTCCCAGGACAGGCATACAGGCATGTCCATTGTGGTAATAGTAATAGGATGAACGGCAGGATGGTAAATGACCGTTATGTATCCCAGGCTGGGTGGCCCTGGGATGGAAACTTGAATGTGTGTTAATCAGCAGAGGTACTGATGAGGTTTTTGGTGCAGTATATTAGGGAGAGCTTCCAGGTGGCTAGTGAAACGGGTGGGACCAGTCACCTATAAACCCACCCAGGGGCGTGTGTCTGAAGTAAAGCCTATGTGTGTGGTTGTGAATCTGAAGGACCTGCAATGAGGTCATAGCCATGTGATGCTGTGGGTGTGGCTATGGACCATATAAGGTGACCAGGGTAGGTCACATGAGGGAATATCTGGATCTGATTGGTCCATGTGGAAGGTACCAGAAGGGAGACATGCTAGAAGGTGTGCTGCCTTCCTGAAGCGCATGTGTGGACGCCGCTGACCATGTGTGGCCTGTGTGTAATAGCCTGTGAGTACAGGACAGTCCCCATGAGGGAAGGGACATCAGGACTGAGAAGCAGCTAAGAGGTAACCCCGGACAGGGGGAAATAACTGTGAGGCTATAGAGCCTGATTGCTGAACAAAGCACAGCCTGTGTGACCACAGGGCCGAGAGAGCGAAGCCCTTTGATGAACATTCTTCTGTTGTTGTTGCATATAGTTTGTGCCGTCTAATAAACCACATGGACTGATTTATGAGGAAAACCCATGTCTGGCGTGCTTAATCCGCTGCCGAGTGAGTGTCCCTGAACATGAATAAGAAGCGCTACCTTACAATATATTCACGGATTCGCCATGTATATGGATACACCTAAATAAAATGGAAATGGTTGGTGATATCAACTTCCTGTTTGTGGCACATTGTATATGGGAGAGGGGAAACTTTTTAAGATGGGTGGTGACCATTTTGAAGTCAGCCATTTTGGATACAACTTTATTTTTTCCAATGGGAAGAGAGTCACATGAAACTTATTGAGAATTTCACAAGAAAAACAATGGTGTGCTTGGTTTTTAACGTAACTTTATTCTTTCATGAGTTATTTACAAGTTTCTCTTTGTTTACAGCCATTGACATGTCGCAGAGGTTAACACGTGATGAGCAGGAAGAAATTGTGTTGATGTCTAGTGAACGCAGTACCCGGGTCATTGCAGCAGATTTTAATGCAAGACACCCTGAGCAAGAAAACTCACCATTCCCATTTTATTTTAGTGTATCCATATAAATGGCCCACCCAAAAAAGTTTGCCTCATCACATAATGTTCTGTGTAAACTGGGGGTCATGTTCCAATTTCTGTTTTGCCCATTCTGCAAATTCAGCGTGCCGATCTGGCATCAATCGAACATCCGTTCGGCGGATATTAGCTACTCACAAATGGCACCTTTACAAAATCCAGCTGCTGCAGCATCTCAACGAGGACAACCTAGATCGGAAAAAATAAAGTTGGATCCAAAATAGCTGACTTCAAAATGGCCGCCATGGTCACCACCCATCTTGAAAAGTTTCCCCTCCCATATACTAATGTGCCACAAACAGGAAGTTGATATCACCAACCATTCCCATTTTATTTAGGTGTATCCATATAAATGGCCCACCCTGTATATGTGTGATAGATATATATAGATGAAAAGCCGGGAAAATCATCTGCCACATACAGTAACTCCATGCAACCGAACTATGTGCTGTATAAATAAGCTGGCCAAGGTTGCAGCAGATGATAACGCGGGCAACGGTACAAAGTGGGCTTGTTTGGAAAACCTATCCACCACGACCCATACCACAGAGTTGCCCCTGGAAGGGGGAATATTAGAGATAAAATCCATGGACAGATGTGTCCATGGTCAATCCTGAATTGGCAAAGGCACCAATTCCCTGGCCAGCCGGACCTGAGAGCATTTAGAGCGGGCGAACACCCCACATGTATTTACAAACCTTTTAATATCAATAACCATAGAGGGTGATATAGAAGAGTTAATGGTTTGCTTTTATATCCCTTTAAATGCCTTTAAGACTTCAATTGCCTTTTGCCTTATTATTGCTAGAATTATTGTTATGTAGACTACTAGTCTCTGTCTTCAAGGAAACTATACTTGTTATATTTGTTCTCAACAACGTGTTCTGGCTACATTGTAAACAAGGTACGACCCTGAGGTGATGGTGGGGGCCTAATGAGCTCCATAGTCACATATTGTCGTAAATGGTATAAAAACATGTCTTGTATTTCATTACGTCAGATAAAGTGATTTGACCACGGCTTGTGTGTTGAAGTCTCTTTGTCTCCAAGCGCTTGCAACAGAAAGGGTGAAAAACCTCACAATTCGGACTCACTGGTGATCTGGACAGCTGATGCTTGGTCAGAACAAAAGCAGCTACGACAGGTTTGACGCCCAACGGGGACCGTGGAAACCAGCCTATTCGGAATCCGTATGTGGGAGCTTCCTGGGAGGTTGAAAATGCAGAATCCAGGCTGCAGCAGGTGAGAACATTCTTACATTGATTCTGCATCTGCAACCTTTCTAAGGATGTCTACATATATCTGGGTAAGACTGTACAAACACTGTTCAAAAGAACCCACATCACCAGTGAGTGGTGAGTATGTCTGTATGAGAGTTGAATAATAGAGTAATAAGATAATAATTGTCATCTGTATTATCTGTTAAACTGTTCTGGCAATATACTAATATACTAACTGGTTGTGTACTGTGTAGCACAAAGTCTGGGATAGACTCTGTTCAGTTTTGTATGAGGCTGTGGTTTTTGGTTGCTCTGGTTTTCAATGTTTCTTGTTTAAGAAGGTGGCTTTGGTGTTCTCGGAGTGTCAGTGGACACTGCTGTAGGTTAAAGTGTCAATCAAATCCAAAGTGCAAGATAGGCAGGCTGTGTGAATCCTTGTATATATGTCTATGAGAACCTCTGAATAGGATGAGAGATGAGTAATTGAGTATAAAAAATCCCTGAATGTGATGAATGAATCATCACACATCATTTTTGTGTCAAGAGATTTGTTACCTTTCTAGTTGTGGTGGAATCCCGGACAGATGCGTTATAGATATTTCAAAACTACATCTGAGACTGAATGAATTGAGTAATGATATAGTTCGTGTTATATGTGGCATTACATTGTAAAGTTTCCTGAATGCATTTGGCCAGAAAAAGAGCAAGACTCAGTTAATCTCATTATACAGTTATCTGCTCTTACAGTGAAATCCCGTGATTTTGAGTTTCTTGTAGAAGTTGATTTTGATAAGTCTAAAGAACTACGGAATTAGTTGAAGTACAACACTACATTCTGATGGGAGGGGGAAGGATGGCGCTGCGCGGTTTCTTTTCTCCCCTTCTCTCGCTCCCCTCGTCTTATCTCTGCTTAGTGTCTAATGAGAGGATTCACAGAGCTGTGCTCAGATTCTCTGTGGTTGTCCTTGATGAAATGCTCGCTATTTGATTTGTGCATTTTAAAGCAACAGTACTTAATTGAAGTTGGAAGTTAAAAGTAAAATATGGTGCCTAATTTAGAAGGAAATTGTAAGTGATTGTTTGGTCATTATAAGTGATTGTTTGGTCATTGTAAGTGATTGTTTGGTCATTGTAAGTGATTGTTTGGTCATTAATGTGTTTGAACCTGCTTCTAGTTGTGTGATTGATTTGTATAGCAAATTGTGTATCAACAGAGGAGGTAGCCGACTGTACGGCTGATAAAGTAGGTCAGAGGCCTATCACACCTGGGCCTTCTTACATTAGTCAGCGGGTTTTTTGTTGTGGGTGAGAGGCGAGGGCGAGGAGCCCTCTGGATATACCTTGGCAGGCTCACTCTGACTTGCTATGTGTGGGCTGTAAGACAGAGGTCCAGACACACAGAAGGGCATTTCAGAAGCAAGATGAGCTAAGTTGAAGTAGCCTTCCCCCAATCCATGGAGCTGGGCTAGAAGGAAAAAGGCCTATTCCTATCTAGTCAGCTGATCTGGCGGGTGAGAGGCAGAGAGCCTTCCCGTTACATCCTGTAGGTCTACCGGGTGAGAGGCAAGGAGCCTTCCCGCTACACCTTGACAGGCTTTCTCTGACTTGCTAAGTGTGGCCTGTAAGACAGAGGTCCAGGCACACTGGGAGGGCATTTCAGAAGAAAGGTGAGCTTTTTCTGTGTACAGTCGGTGCCCCCAATGAGATCCAAGACAGCTATGCAAATTGTAAAAGACAGAGAAGAAAGGAAGCAGTGAAACAGGTTGGACCAATATTTAAAAAGGCAAAAATACCAGAGTGTGAATGTTTGGATGTACAAAAAGGCACAGACAAGGGAAAAAAATAGCAAGTGAATAAATGATGCTTGAGAATGAATGTGCAGCAGTATGGAAGGTGTATTATGAATGTTTTGATTGACAAAATTTAACCAGAGACGCAGACAAAACAGATGGACTTGTAAACACTGTGAGCAGACTCAGACAAACCCAGACTGAATAGTTACTTGTGTGACCTGTGCTACTGACCTAAGCAAGTTGCGCTAAATCCTGTCCAGACAAGATCATAAGAAGCTGACATAATAGTGTGGGTAGTGGGGACATTGACCTTTGAGGAGTAAGCTGACAGTAGACATCAGACGACCAACCCCATCAGGACCTAGAAGTGCGACTAGAATAAGAAAGATGCAGGTGTATTATCCCTGGAGCCCCTCTGGCCAGCTAGCTTTGCTGAAGCAGCTGCCTGACCCTGAAGACCAACCATTCCCGTTTTACAGACACATAAAGGAAGTACAGCAGACATATAAGTGTACCTGGGCAGACCTAGAGAGGTTAGTGAGTTTAAAGGCAGGTGACGCACTAGGACTTATAATTAAGACACACACAGATGTGGCAAAGAATCAGGCTTGGGGCATGGATAATAAATCTGCACGGTCTGGGGAGACGTACTGTGAGTCACTAAAACAATGGGCTATAGTGAAACAATCAGAGCAGTCCGTACTCCTGACTAATGTGACACAGCAAAAAGGAGAGAGGGTAGAGATGTACTTTGGACGGTTACAGCTGAAATGGGCAGACATGGGGTACATTTGCATAAACCCACTTGATGTTAGAATACTGGTGAATGCATTCATTGTCGGTATGAACAAAGACTTACGAGACGCAGTACAGCCAGCCAGACCTGAATGAAGTCATGCAGATCCGAAAGACCTCCTTAAGGTAGCTAAAGAAATTGAGCAAACAAGGACAATAAGACGACCTGTCATGTATGCTGGAGCACAAGGAAAAAAAGTGGAGACGTAATAAGGGATCTAAGGACCTAGAAACAGTGAGGTGCTGGAATTGTGGTACTTACAAAACTTATTGTTAGTGACAATACCCCTATGAATTTACTGGGAGCAGATGTGCTGAGTGCGAACCCGGCCACCATACAGTTCTCTCCTGAGGGTATTACAGTCACAAGTCCCCTCTCAGATAAACATGCCTGAGGATGAGGAAATGGGACACGTGCCAGACACTGTTTGGGCAAGGGGGGAAAAATGATGTGGGTTGGTTGCCCACTCCCCCTGTCATGATTAAATTGAAAAAAAAAAAAAAAAATGGAACCACTCCTTGTTTTAAGCAATACCCCTTGAGCCTAGCCAAATCAATCGCCCCGAGCAGAGATTTTAGAGAGTATGTTAAGGCAGGTGTCCTGGTGCAAAGAAACCCCCCCCCCAGACTGCAAAGATCTTCCCCCTGCGACACCTCTTTGTATCCCATTAGGAAAAAAAGGACTCAAGGGTTTGCTGACACTTACAGAAAGGTTCATGACTTAAGGGCTATTAATGATGATACAGTGAGTGTGACCTCAATCGTCCCTAACTCACACACACAATACTGTCACAGATCCCAGTAATGTCAAAATGTTTTGCAGTCATTGATTTAGCAGGTCTATTTTTCTCTGTACCCCTGCACCCTGACTGTCAGTATCTTTTTCCTTTACTCATAAAAATAAAGGTGAACAATATTGTTGGACAGTCCTCCCACAAAGGGGGAAAGAAATCCCCTGCCATCTATTCAGCAGCGATGGCAGAGATCCTTGAGTAGTGGCAATCACCTTAGCCGCTGATTGTACTATTACAGTACGTGGATGACCCTAAGGGTTGCAAGGTCTCACGTGACAAATTACAGTATTACAAACAAAAGGTGACATTTGTTGGGACATTGTATTGCCGAAGGTACCAGACACCTGACAGGAAACAGGCAATTCAAAATCTCCCTCTACCCAGGTCACATCAGCATCTATGCACTTTCCTAGGTTTAGTGACCTACAGTAGGCCTTGGATAAGGTCCGCTTCACAAATATTCCAACCACTTTATGACTGCTTGTCATCAGACCCGGGACCTCACACAAAATACAATTGATTGTGTCTGTGCGGTAGGAGCAGCTGCACTACTACTAGGAAAGGCATGTGAGATCACACTGACGTTTGTTTTGACAATCTATTCCCCACATGACATCCATGCCATACTCGTACAAGTTCAACCAAAACATCTGTCTATGGCCAGACAGCTCCGACTTGAGTGTGCTCTACTAATTCCTGAGTATGTCACCCTCAAAAGATGTAACGTTCTGAATCCAGCCACCCTCCTGCCTGTGGATTCAGAAAAGGGGGAATTGGTGACCGTATTAGTGAGTGAGGAAGGATACTTTGACATGACACATGAACATGTCTGCATCGAATTGATGAGTCAGGAGACAGTTGGGTTTGCACACGTTCATGAAAAAACCTGTTCCTAATGCAGACTTTGAGTTTCTTTTTTGTAGATGGCTCCAGATACCACCTGTCATTATCCCAGTGCAGGTTTTTGAGCTGCACACCGGGGGTTAATGTCTGGAGCTCTGCAGGTTTTGACCTGCACACTTGGGGTTAATGATTGTGGCCTCTTTCTGGTTCTGGGAGAGCTTCATAAACCTCTAGGAAGCTCCAATCCCTGTCAGTTATACTTTTGCCTTTGGCCGAGTGTGCTGACCCCCGTGTGCCTGTTTGTTGCTATAGCTTGTTTATATGGTTCTGACCCGATTCTGTTTCCCGTTGTGAGTTTGCCTGTTGATTTTGTACTGCGTTATTATCTGTGTATGACTCATTGCCTGTGATCTGACTACTCTCTGCTCGCCCCTCTTGTACCCTGCAGCTATCTCTGTGTATGACTCATTGGCTACGTCCTGACTATTCTCCCTGTCTATGCCCCTTGGTAACTTTGTCTCGCAGTTACTCTGCTAGGAATTGTCTTGCAGCTCCTAGCTCTGTGGAGTTTAGGCCACGCCTCTAGCAGTCACGTGCTTCAGGCCCTGCAGCTCTGAAGTACGCATCTATTCGGTTGCTGCCCGCTCCACAGGTATCTTGGAGCACACTTTCGCTTTATTCAGGGCACGCGCACTGGCTCAGTGAGCAAGTTCAGTGCGGTGTCTCTGACATTATAACTGGCCTACAATTTTTTTTTCTCTCCTCACTTCTGCAGCATGGACCCAATGTGTGCTTTATCTGAGCAGGTGAAATGCTTGACTCAGTCACTGCAGAAGCTTAGTTTGGAACACCAAGCTCTGGCCCAGTCCCAACGGCGGGTTGAGGACTCAGTTCAGGGGGTACTTTCCGCTGGCTTCCAGCAGGTGGGGAATAGAGATGTCATTTTAGTCCCACCTGAATCCCCGGTTAAATTACCAGATATGTTTTCTGGTAACAAGGATGATTTCAGGGCATTTAAGGAGGGCTGTAAGCTTTTTTTTCCTTTGAGACCCCGCTCCTCTGGGGATGAGAAACAGAGGGTGGGGGTGGTGATGTCCCTGCATTCTTGCTTTCCTCTTCTGCCCTTGAGAGAATGTCTGTGGATGCATTTTTTGAAGCCTTAGGGCTTATTTATGATGAGCCTGATAGAGTGCGGTTGGCTGAGGACAAAGTGATGAGTGTCTGTCAGGGGGAGCACTCGGCTGAATGGTTCTGTACTGAATTCAGACGTTGGGCAGCGGAGATTTCCTGGAGTGACGCCGCCCTGCGGGGGCTGTTCCACAGAGGCCTGTGTGAACGTCTGAAGGATGCTTTGGCACTTCATCCTCCTCCTGACTCCCTGGAGGATGCCATGGTCCAAGCGGTTCGCATGGATCGCAGGTTGCGGGCTAGAGGCATTATGCAACGGGAAACGCCCTTATTCTTCAGTGGAGATGAGACCCAGACTCTTCCTATGGCTATGGAGGTGAGCGCTGTCACCTGTGAGGGAAAGGAAAGAAGACGCCGCCGGGAAAAGCAGTTGTAATAATAATAATAATAATAATTTTTATTTATATAGCGCCAACATATTCCGCAGCACTTTACAATTAAGCGGGGACATGTACAGACAATAAATTCAATACAAGTTAAGACAATTCAAACAGTGACATTAGGAATGAGGTCCCTGCTCGCAAGCTTACAATCTACAAGGAAATGGGGGGACACAGTAGGTGAGAAATGCTTGTTAATTCAGGTCTGGCAATTATAATAGGGATTTTCATATAAAGCTGCATGATCCGGTCATCAGCCCGTGTGTTTAAGTGCAATAGACAAGTATCAAGTGCAGTTATCATGTGCGTGAAGGGTGTGGAGACAGATGAATAGTAGGGTGCAGATTCAGAATAATATTTGGAAGGAGGGAACAGGGCAAAGTTAGCTTGCTGAGTAGTTGATGTGGTAGGCTTGTTTGAAGAGATGGGTTTTCAAAGCGCGCTTGAATAGGTCAGGGCTAGATATCAGTCTGATCGTCTGGGGAAGTGCATTCCAGAGAGCTGGAGCAGCACGAGAGAAGTCTTGGAGACGGAGGTGCGAGGTTCGGATTACGGGGGATGTTAGTCTTAGGTCATTTGTAGAACGGAGGGCACGTGTAGGGCGATAGACAGAGATGAGAGAGGAGATATAAGGCGGTGCAGAACAGTGGAGAGCTTTGTGGGTGAGAGAGATGAGTTTATACTGGACCCTGTAGCGAATAGGTAGCCAGTGTAATGACTGGCACAAGATGGAGGCATCGGTGAAGCGGCTGGACAGAAATATGACCCTGGCTGCCGCATTCAAGATGGATTGGAGAGGAGAAAGTTTGGTAAGAGGGAGACCGATCAGAAGAGAGTTGCAGTAGTCCAGACGAGAATGAATAAGAGCGACAGTAAGAGTCTTAGCAGTTTCAAAGGTGAGAAAAGGTCGGATTCTGGAGATGTTTTTAAGATGCAGGTGACAAGAGCGACTGAGTGATCGGATGTACGGAGTAAAGGAAAGTTCAGTGTCGAATATGACCCCAAGACAGCGGGCATACTGCTTGGGAGTTATGGTTGAACCCTCCAGGGTTATTTCGATGTTAGGTAGAGTGAGGTTAGTAGAGGGGAGAAACACAAGAAGTTCAGTTTTAGAGAGATTTAGTTTCAGATAGAGGGAGGACATGATGCTAGAGACAGCAGACAGACAATCCTTGGTATTTTGAATTAGGGTAGGGGTGATGTCAGGGGAAGAAGTGTATAATTGGGTGTCATCAGCATAGAGATGATACTGGAACCCAAATCTGCTGATTGTTTGTCCAATAGGGGCAGTGTATAAAGAGAAGAGGAGGGGGCCTAGGACTGAGCCCTGCGGGACCCCGATAGTAAGGGGATGAGAAGAGGAAGAGGAGCCGGAAAAAGATACAGTGAAGGAGCGGTCAGAGAGGTAGGAGGAGAACCAGGAGAGGGCTGTGTCCTTGAGGCCTATAGAGCGGAGCATAGTGAGGAGGAGCTAGTGATCCACAGTGTCAAATGCGGCAGAGAGATCCAGGAGAATCAGCAGGGAGCAATGACCTTTCGATTTAGCTGTTATTAAATCATTAGAGACTTTAGTGAGGGCAGTTTCAGTAGAGTGTAAAGAGCGGAAACCAGATTGTAAGGGGTCGAGAAGAGAGTTATCCGAGAGATAGCGGATTAGACGGGAGTGGACCAGGCGTTCCAGGAGTTTAGAGATGAAGGGAAGGTTAGAGACAGGTCTGTAGTTAGCAGTGCAGTTCTGGTCCAGGGATGGCTTTTTAAGTAAAGGGGTTATGATGGCATGTTTAAATGAGGAGGGAAATATACCTGAAGAAAGAGAGAGGTTAAATATTTTAGTCAGGTGAGTGGTGACCACTGGTGAGAGAGACTGCAGGAGCTGTGAAGGAATAGGGTCACTGTTGCAGGTTGTAGGCCGAGCAGAAGCGAGGAGCTTGGAAACTTCTTCTTCTGAAACAGGCTCAAAGATGTCTAGTGAGCTTGAGGTGCGGCAGGGAAGGGGATCCAGGCACTGAGGAGATAGGGCTGAGATATCCTGATGGATGTGGTTGATTTTTTCTAGGAAATAAGTGGCCAGATCCTCACCGCTGAGGTTGGTGATGGGGGCCTGTACTTTAGGTTTCAGGAGGGAGTTTAAGGTTTCAAAAAGTCGTCTTGGGTTGTTGGATAGTGAGGTGATGAGGGTGGTGAAGTAGGATTGTTTGGCCAGATCAAGGGCAGAGTTATAGGTTTTGAGCATGAACTTATAGTGGATGAAGTCTTCTGCTAAGAGAGATTTTCTCCACTGCCGCTCTGCACACCTCGAGCAGCGCTGAAGAAAGCGTGTTTGCGTTGTGTGCCAGGGCTGCCGTTGTCTGTGTCGGGTCTTTCTGCATATAGAAGGTGCTGCTTCATCTAGGGCATTCTTCAGTGTATTATTGAAGTGTGACAATGCTATGTCTGGACAGGAGAGGGTGGAGATGGGGGCTAAAGATGTGTGGAGATTGTCCCTAAGCTGTTGGGTATTAATGGTACGTGTATTCCGATAAGTGTGGTAAGTGGGGGTGTCCCGGGTGAGGAGACAATTCTTGACAGAGAAGGAAAGAAGGTTGTGGTCCGAGAGCGGGAGAGGGAGAGGTGAATTAGTAAAGTCGTGCAGCGAGCCAGTTGTGCTTCTATTGTGGGAAATCTGGACATTGGAAGAAGGACTGCCCCTCCTGTCCGTCATCCTCCAAGATGGCGGGAAACGACTAGGTCTGGGTAGTAATCGAGGAGGCTACCCAGACCTTCAGGTACAATTTTCCTCATGTGCAAAAATGGTGCTGCAGGTGGAACTGGAACTTGGTTATGGTCCTGTTCAGACTACTGCTTTTATTGACTGCGGTTCGGCTGTGAACCTGATTGATACCAAGGTTATGACTCTTTATAAGATAGGGACAGTCAGGCTTCACGATCCTGTTAAACTTGTGGCAATTGACTCATTTCCTCTTACCCAAAACGGTATCTGTTGCAGGTCTGAACTTTTTTCTCTAAAAGTGGGTTCCACTCATGTGGAGAAACTAAGTTGTCTGGTGGTAGATAACTTGCCTGCAGGACTGGTACTGGGGATGCCTTGGCTTCAACGCCATAATCCCACCATTGATTGGGTTACAGGGGAAATCACTCAATGGGGATGCAATAGTAAATGTGGTAACCGGGGACATCTTGTTAACGCTGTAAAATCAGTGTCTGTGTTGTCTGTCGATCTGGAAGGTATTCCGGAGTACCTGAAAGATTTTGAAGACGTTTTTTCCGAAAGTGAGGCTGAGGCGCTGCCACCACATAGACCCTATGATTGTGCCATTGATTTAGTACCAGGAGCCAAGTTACCTAAGGCTCGATTGTTCAATTTGTCTTGGCCTGAGCGCCAAGCCATGAAGGAGTACATAGCTGAGAGTCTCCACAAAGGGCATATCAGGCCTTCTGTGTCACCTGTGGCAGCAGGGTTCTTCTTTGTGAAGAAAAAAGATGGTGGTTTGCGGCCGTGCCTCGACTTTCGGGAACTGAACAAGATAACGGTTAGGAACTCTTACCCGCTTCCCCTCATCCCAGACTTATGTAACCAGTTAGCTGGGGCCCAATGGTTCTCCAAGTTGGATCTGCGGGGGGCCTACAATCTGATAAGGGTTCGGGAAGGGGACGAGTGGAAAACGGCATTCCTCACATCAGAAGGACTCTTCGAGAACCTGGTAATGCCATTTGGGTTAACTAATGCACCCGCTATTTTCCAAAACTTCATCAATGTTGTGTTTTCTGATCTGATAGGCCGTTTTGTTATTATTTATTTGGATGATATTTTGGTGTATTCCCCGGACAGTCAATCTTACTTGCAACATCTAAAGACAGTTCTCCAGAGACTCAGGGAGAACCAATTGTTCGCCAAATTGGAAAAATGTTCGTTTTTTGTACAGGAGCTGTCTTTTTTGGGGTTGATTGTGTCCTGTGAGGGGTTTCGTATGGATCCTAAGAAGGTACTGGCGATCGCTGACTGGGTTCAGCCTCGAGATCTCAAGGGGCTCCAGCGCTTCTTAGGATTTGCGAACTATTACCGGAGATTCATTAAAGGTTTCTCACAAGTGGTTAAACCACTCACGGATCTTACCCAGAAGGGAGCTGATGTAAAAAATTGGTCTGTACTCGCTAAGGAATCCTTCTCAGCTATTAAGAAATGTTTTATGTCTGCCCCGGTGTTGGTGCAACCTGACCCGTCCAAACCATTCATTGTGGAGGTGGATGCTTCTGAAGTGGGGGTGGGGGCTGTGCTGTCCCAGGGTCCGGCCACCCTTACCAATCTCAAACCCTGTGCCTTCTCCAAGAAGTTCTCTTCAGCTGAGAAAAACTATGATGTAGGCAATAGGGAACTTCTTGCGGTCAAGCTGGCATTTGAGGAATGGAGGCACTTTTTGGAAGGGGCGGCTCACCCTATCACGGTTGTCACGGATCACAAAAATTTGGCATACCTTGAATCTGCTAAGAGGCTTACTCCTAGGCAGGCCCGTTGGTCACTTTTTTTTTCACGATTTCAGTTCTCAATTATTTTTCGACCGGGATCCAAAAATGTTAAAGCGGATGCCCTGTCCAGAAGTTTTGATCCAGTGTCTCCCCCTGAGCCGCCGTCCTCCATTCTTCCCCCAGGGGTGGTAGTGGCGGGGGTCTCAACTGAGTGGGAATAAGAAATCCTAAGGGCTCAGGCCCTAGCTCCGGCAACCAGGCCAAGCGATAAACTGTTCCTGATTCATTGCGGCCTAGACTTCTGCAGGAGTTTCATGATTCTAGGCTGAGTGCTCATCCAGGTATCACGGCCACTAGAGAGGCAGTAACCAGGGGTTTGGGGGCCTTCATTAAGGTCCGATGTCAAGGAATTTGTTTCTGCTTGTGGCATGTGTGCCCGTTCCAAAAGCTCGCATAACCGACCGGCTGGGGAACTCATACCTTTACCGGTTCCTGATAGGCCATGGACTCATCTTTCCATGGATTTTATTACTGGTCTTCCACCTTCCAGGGGCAATACCGTGATCTGGGTGGTGGTGGACAGGTTTTCTAAACAGGCCCATTTCATTCCCTTGGCAGCATTACCTTCAGCAGAAACATTGTCAAGGTTGTTTGTGCAGCATGTAATCCGATTGCATGGGGTACCCCTGAATGTTGTGTCTGACAGAGGTGTGCAGTTTGTGGCCAAATTTTGGAGGGCGTTCTGTATGAAATTGGGCATCTCACTCTCCTTCTCATCAGCATATCACCCAGAGAGCAATGGTCAGACGGAACGCACCAATCAATCCCTGGAACAAATTCTCAGGTGTCTGACCTCCGCCAGACAGGAGGATTGGTGTGATGCGTTACCGTTGGCTGAATTCGCTTTTAACAACCGGGTGAGTCAGTCCACCAACATGTCCCCATTCCTGATTAACTACGGCTTTAATCCGCATTTTGGGGAGTTTTCTCGGGTGGATTCCGGTTATCCAGGAGCAGAGGGGTCCGTTCAGCGGTTAAAAAACCTCTGGGCTGAAGTCCGGCGTAATATCTCTCGGGCCTAGGGGAGATACAAATATTTTGCTGACAAAAAGAGAGCCTCGGGAGACATGTTTCAGGTGGGAGAGAAGGTTTGGCTCTCCACGCGTAACATCAACTTATAGGTACCCTCAGTTAAGTTGGGACCAAAGTTCATTGGTCCGTACGAGATTATGGACATAGTCAACCCTGTGGCATATAGGTTGCGTCTCCCCGCCTCCTTAAAAATATCTAATGTGTTCCATAAGTCTCTGTTAAAACCAGCAGGATCTGTCAAAGAGAACTCTGAGACTGTTGTTCCTCCAGTGCTGGTGGAGGGTCAATTGGAGTATGAGGTCGGACATATTGTGGACTCTCGGCGAGTGTGCCACTCTTTGCAGTACCTGGTCCACTGGAAGGGATATGGACCAGAAGAGCGCTCGTGGGTCCCTGCTCGTTCGGTACATGCAGATCGCCTGGTTCGGGCTTTCCATGCCAAGTACCCGGGGAAGCCTGGGGGTCCAGAGGCCCCCCATTGAGAGGGGGGTACTGTCATGATCCCAGTGCAGGTTTTTGAGCTGCACACCGGGGGTTAATGTCTGGAGCTCTGTGCAGGTTTTAACCTGCACACTTGGGGTTAATGATTGTGGCCTCTTTCTGGTTCTGGGAGAGCTTCATAAACCTCTGGGTAGCTTCAATCCCTGCCAGTTATACTTTTGCCTTTGGCCTAGTGTGCTGACCCCCGTGTGCCTGTATATTGCTATAGCTTGTTTATATGGTTCTGACCCGATTCTGTTTCCCGTTGTGAGTTTGCCTGTTGATTTTGTACTGCGTTATTATCTGTGTATGACTCATTGCCTGTGATCTGACTACTCTCTGCTCGCCCCTCTTGTACCCTGCAGCTATCTCTGTGTATGACTCATTGGCTACGTCCTGACTATTCTCCCTGTCTATGCCCCTTGGTAACTTTGTCTCGCAGTTACTCTGCTAGGAATTGTCTTGCAGCTCCTAGCTCTGTGGAGTTTAGGCCACGCCTCTAGCAGTCACGTGCTTCAGGCCCTGCAGCTCTGAAGTACGCATCTATTCGGTTGCTGCCCGCTCCACAGGTATCTTGGAGCACGCTTTCGCTTTATTCAGGGCACGCGCACTGGCTCAGTGAGCAAGTTCAGTGCGGTGTCTCTGACACCACCAGGATGGATGATTCTACACTGGATATGCAGTAGTATCCTCACATGAGGTAATCCGAGCGGAACCACTCCTCACATGTCGGCGCAGGAGGCAGAGTTGAAGGCACTCACTGAGGCGTGTAGAGCCGCTGCAGGTAAAGTTGCTAATATTTTTACAGATTCGAAGCCCATTAAAAATGCAGAGCTGGTGAAACAATTGATGGAGGCTTTGATGTTACCAGTCCAGGTTGGCATTGTCAAGGTAAAAGCACACACAAAGGTGACTCCGTGGAGGTAGAGGGCAACAGAAGGGAGAACGAGGCTGCTAAAGTAGCACAAGGCGGCTAGAGAGAGCAGTGGATGGTGGCGGGGAGTTAGCCTATTCCAGCCACATTGAGCCTAGATGTCCTGAAATCCCTCCAGCAAAAAGCTGCCCAAACAGAGAAGGTACACCGGGGGGAGACTGGGAGCTGAGCTGAACTCAAATGGAGTATGGGAGAATAAGGATAAATTGTGCCCACCAAAGTCCCTGTTCCCAATCATGGCGCAAGCAGCACATGGCCCCACTCACACCTCAAAAAGTCACATGTGTGCCATGGTAGATGCCTTCTGGATCGCTCCTGGTTTCAGTTACACAGCCGTGAAACTTGTACAATCATGCCTCATCTGTGCACAACCCAGGTAAAACAGTAAAAGTCCCTAAGAAAGCGACATCTAGGCCTCTCTACCCGTTTCAGAAACTGCAGATTGACGACATACAGCTACCAAGGTAGGAGTGTATGCAGATATCCTAGTATGTGTAGATCTCTTCTCTGGTTGGCGGGAAGCCTATCCGGTAAAATGTGCAAATGCTAAAATGACTACAGACAAACTGATGAAAGAACTGATCTGCAGGTATGGTGTCCCAGAAGCCACAGAATCAGATAGGGGCACACACTTCACGGGAGAAATAATGAGGGAAGTCATGCAGGCCCCGGGTGTACAGCAAGCATTTCATACACCATATAGGCCACAAAGTAGTGGAAAAGTGGAAAGACTAAATGGGACACTTAAACTGAAAATTCAAAAGGCCATGGCAGACACAGGAAAGAGCCTGGGTAGAGTGCTTGCCTCTTGCACTCTTTTCAGTCAGACACACTCCAAATAGAAGCACAGGCTTGTCTCCTTTTGAAGTCCTGTTTAGTAGTGCACCAAAGACTGGTCTGTACTTCCCACAGGTGCTACAAATGCAGTACAGTTCAATGACAGCCTATGTCCAGGCCTTGCAGGAAAGACTTAATGTGGTGCATAAACATGTGTTCTCATCCATTCCAGATCCTAATGCCAGTGCAGATGTGCACCAGCTGAATCCAGGTGATTGGGTGGTTATACGCAGACACGTGAGAAGGAGCCTGGACCCACGATTTGACGGCCCCTTCCAAGTCCAGCTGACCACATCCACCTCAGTAAAACTTGAGAGAAAACCCACCTGGATCCACGCCAGTCACTGCAAGAAGGTCCTGTCAACAGCAGAATAACTGTTCTCATAAACTTGCTGGCAGTGACAGGGTTACTGCACTCTACAGAGACACAGGATAAACTCTTAAATGCTGACTGGGACAACAAACTTATTCAGCATCATGCTCTTCTTATAAAGGACATGGAAGGACAGAAACTGAAGGACTGTTGGATCTGTACACACAGCCCAGTATCTGTGAGGACCATGCCTACTTAGCCTTACCTCTGGAGCCATGGGAGGTATTAACCCCACACTGCATATACAATGAGACTTGGACTCAATCTAGGTTTTGGGGAAAAGATGTGCCCCGTGATATAGCTGCCTCATTGGCTATAATCGGATGTAAAGCATCTACGGGTAAAATAATAAGGAAAGGGTTAAATGTACATCTGGTATAAGTGGAAAACAAATGAATAATACTTGGTGTGCCCACAAGCCTATGTCAGGACTTTTGAGTTTATACCAATGTATACAGACCCCTGGTCACGTTTGTGTTCTCCCAGAAGGAGTATTCTTGGTTTGCGGGCATCGTGCCTACAGGTGGGTGAGCCCGGACATAAGAGAGGTTTGCACTCTTGCCAAACTGACACCAGCCACTTTCAGGCTATGTGCACACGTAACGGAACTCTCGCGGAAATTACCGCGAAAATTCCGGAATTCCATTCCGCGGGAAAATCGCATTTTAAATTCCCGCGATTTTCCCGCGGAAAAACTAGCATTTTGCAAGTGTAATTAGCTTGCAGAATGCTAGCGTTTTCCAAGCGATCTGTAGCATCGCTTGGAGAACTGATTGACAGGTTGGTGACACTTGTCAAACACAGTGTTTGATGAGTGTGACCAACTTTTTACTAGTGAGGCTGCCTATGCAGCATCAGTAGTAAAAGATAGAATGTAAAAAAAAAAAAATACTGTTATTCTTACCTTCCGACGTCCCCCGCAGCCGTTCCCAGTAATCCTTTGCGAAAATGCCCGCCGTGGCGTCCGTTCTCGTGGTATCGCGATGTCTCGCGGTAATTCGCGATGACGTCGCACGAATGACCGCGAGACTTCGCGATCCCGCGAGAACTGACGCCATTGCGGGCATTTTCGCAAAGGATTACTGGGAACGAGAGCATGGAGAGAGGCGGGAAGGCTGCGCGGGACATCGGAAGGTGAGAATAACAATATTTTTTATTTTAAATTCTATTTTTTACAGGGATATGGTACCTACAGCCTGGAGGACAGTCTCCTCTCCTCTGGACCTTGGGTACCATCCGCAATTGTTCTGCTTACTTTCCGCATGTTGTGCACAGCCACATGCGGGAAGTAAGCAGAACAATACATTCCTATGGGTGCGGGATCGCCGCGATTCCGCAAAATAATGAGCATGCTGCGTTTTTTACCGCGAAGCAATTCCGCCGCGGTAAAAACCGCAGCATTAGCACAGCATTGCGGAATCCCATAGGAATGCATGGGATGCTTATTTTTCGCGGCAAAATCGCGCGGTTAAAACCGCCGCGGAAACGCGAAAAAAACGCCACGTGTGAACTCAGCCTCATAGTTCCTCATAGAAAAATAGACACGGCAGCAGTTCCAATTCATACTTTGTATAGAAGGGCTGCAGATAATAAGCCCCGACCAAATGGTAGGCCGCATCTAGTAGAAATGGGGATAACAAATAAAATATTCAGTAGTATGCTAATATACCCCTTCATAACACAAATGTGGGATAAATTAGTAGAAGCTACCGACTACCTGGACGATCAGATTTTCCAGATTCTTGAAGTTCTAAATGAAACTAATACAATACAGAGACAATTAATCGTAGTTACTTACCAACATACTAGAGTACCTGACAGCAAAAGGAGGAATGTGTCAGATAATTGGTCACACCTGTTGTAATTATATCGACTCTGCTGGCAATCTCCAGATCAGGGCCGGTATAAACAAAATAGGTGAACTTAGAGACCAATGGTTAAAACAACACAGTGCAAGCAGAGACTCCTGGTGGGGTAACGCATTCTCTCCTAAATCCAGCAAATTGGTTTAATGGCTTAGCAGGATGGATTTTTGGCATTGTACAGACTTATATGCAAATTTTGTTGTTTTGCTTATTATTTTATGTAGCCGTAAAAGCGCTAATATATGTATTACTTAAGCTACTGAATAATGTATGCATGGAAAAAAAATCTAAGGCTGAACCTTCTGAAGTGTATCATAGACCCCAGGTAGCCATTGCTGATGGGGAAAGTGAGTGTCCACACTGAGGGTGGATGGGCCAAGCAGGTAGGAAGCCCCCTTATGGGTACTAGACCCATGAGACAGTAGCTCCTTTGTGGACATCAGCTGACCCTGTGGCAAAGGTTATACCATTTACAAAAGGGGTAAATTGATATTGAAGAGTTAATGGTTTGCTTTTATATCCCTTTAAATGCCTTTAAGACTTCAATTGCCTTTTGCCTTATTATTGCTAGAATTATTCTTATGTAGACTAGTAGTCTCTGTCTTCAAGGAAACTATACTTGTTATCATATTTGTTCTGAACAACGTGTTCTGGCTACATTGTAAACAAGGTACGACCCTGAGGTGATGGTGGGGGCCAAATGAGCTCCATAGAGTCTCATATTGTTGTAAATGGTATAAAAACATGTCTTGTATTTCATTACGTCAGATAAAGTGATTTGACCACGGCTTGTGTGTTGAAGTCTCTCTGTCTCCAAGCGCTTGCAACAGAAAGGGCGAAAAACCTCACAATTCGGACTCACTGGTGATCTGGACAGCTGACGCTTGGTCAGAACAAAAGCAGCTACGACAAGGCCACCAAAATCCCTTAGCCACTGCCCCCTGGGTAGCTGCAATCTCAGGGTGAGAACTTAAAAAAGAATCATGAAATTCCTACAAGAGTGTGAGACGAAAAATGTTCGGGTACAAACAATTTACCTGGGGGTTTATTCCTGGAGGCTTGTGCTTCTAGAATCTCTCTCTGTAACTCAGATGAGACTTCGGCTACAACCACTCCCGGTTGAAGAATGGAGGAGGGGGGTTCTGGAGGAGACACAATCAAAGCTTCAGGATAAGGCATCCACCTTTACATTTTTAGAACAATTCCCTGTTGCTGACATAATTTCTCAGCCGAAGAGAATTTATTTTTAGAGAAAAAGGCGCAGGGCTTGGTTAGTGAGGGTGAAAGGGTCCTGGTACAACAACGCCCCCACCTCAGAAGCGTTGACCTCCACGATAAAAGGTCTTGACGAATCGGGTTGTATCAACACAGATACTGAAGTAAAACATTTTGCTCAACGTCAGGAAGGAATTTTTTGCAGCCACAGACCAATTTTTCACATCCGCCCCTTGGAGAGTGAGGTCCGTCAAGGGTTTTACCACCTGCGAAAACCCTTTAATGAACTTCCTGTAGAAGGAATCGCTGCAACCCCTTCAGGTCTTGGGGCTGCACCCAATCCGTAATGGCCTGGATCTTCATAGGATCCATGCAAAATCCCTCCCCAGATACAATTAAGCCCAGAAAAGACAGTTCTTGCACAAAGAATGAGCATTTCTCCAGTTTAGCATATAAATGGTTCTCCCAGAGTCTCATAAGAACCATACGCAGATGGTGTAAGTGAGATTGACTGTCATCTGAGTATATCAAGATGTCGTCCAGGTAGATGACTACATAACTGTCACACCGCTCTCCCCCGTGCCTCTTCATACTTCCTGGTCCGCGACATCCTGGCACACTACACCTCCAGAGCTGGAGTCCGCCACCCGACATCCTCACTTCCGGTCTCGTGGCTGGCGCTGGGGGTCCCGTTGGGTGCACGCACGTGAGTCGCACTCTTGACTCTGCAGCTGCGCGTCCGCCTCTGGGTCCCGTCGGGTACGCTTGCACACATCCCGCAGCTCTGACTGTGGCCGCGCTAACTGACGTCTCTATGGTCAGGTTGGACCCTAACCCGGAAGTCCTCCGGTGCGCATTCCCTATATTAGGCAGCCTCTTCCTGTAGACTGCACCTGATTATCGATTTGCTTCCTTGCTAGGCCAGCTTGGTGACTGCATGGTTGCTCTCTATACTCAGGTCCACTTTCTTGTACTCTGGCGTGCTTCCTAGTACGCACACTCCACTGTCTTTTACCCAGGCGTGCTTCCCAGCACACGCTCTGCACTGTCTTGTTCCCAAACATGCTTCCCAGTACGTGCTCTGCACTATCCTGTACCCTGCATGCTCCCGTATACACGCTCTATGCACTCCTGTACCCAACGTGTCCTGTTGTGAACACCTTTGACCTGGCTTCTGAGTGTGGGCTCCCTCTGGTGGTTGCTGCTGGTAAGGTAGCTGGTCTGCCTGACAAAAGTCAATCACCTGAGGATGATGATTGGAGGTCAGGTGTTACAGACTGGGGAGATTTAAGTGAGCAACCTTCCTTCAGTGGTTGCCAGTGATTTGGTTTGCTTCCTGAAGCATTTTGGAACTTTGCTTGCTTCCTGATCCGCCCTGCATCTTTCAGATAAGTTATTTGTCTTCTTGAATCTTTTTGCGTTTGATCCATTTTTGTTTTTCTCTGATTTTGGCTTTCCTGGTGTGAGTCAGACTGGTTCCCTGCTGGGATCTGGGCTAGACTCTGTTCCATATGTTACAGCTTTTGTCAGTCTTATCAGTATCTTTGTTTTGCACCAGATCACACCAGTGTTCTGATTTAGTGGGGGAGAGGTTGTATGGCCTCAGTATTTTTGCATATCAGACGTGTTGGATTTTTCTGAGGGTTTTTTGCATGATCGCAGACCGTATCCTTTCCTGTCCTGTTCTATCTAGACAGTTTGGGCCCCATCATTTGCTGACTCTATTTTCTGCCTGCGTTTTGTGCTTCATCTTGTCTCACCGGCAATATATGTTCGGGGGCTATCTATTCCTTTGGGGTTCTACTCCGGGGCACTTTAGCTTTCCCATTTCTCTCTTTAGGCTTATTTAATTCTTTGGCTGTGCCGAGGCGTCTAGGGCATCGTAGGTACGTCCCACGGCTAATTCTAGTTGTGTTGTCAGTTTAGGGGTCTGCAATCTGCTTAGTTACCAACCTCTCTGGTTATCTGGTTGCCTTGCCTGCTATCCTCTTCAGTTACCTAATCATAAGTGTCCCTGTCTTCACCCTGCTAGAAACGGTCTCTCCTTCGAGCCGGCCACCTGGATCCAGCAGTCGTGGTACTTTATACCCCTGGGTCTGCCCCTGATGCTCCCTGTATAGGGGGTGGTCCTCACTAGGTCAGCTCACCCAGGGTGGGTTGGTATCACGGCCCAGAGGGTCCACTCCAGGAGTTGCTATAGTATAATCAGGCCATGGACCTCGCTGGTACCTTGGCCACTACCCAAAAGGAACTGGTGTTTCTACGGGACAATCAGACTAGGATTATGTTCTTTTTGAAATCTATGGAGTCCCGCTTGTCGACCTTACAGTCCTCTGACCCTATGAATGTTTCCCAGTTGGTCACTCTCCAACAAGAGCTCGCTCAGCAACTCGACACCCAGGCCCACATCCTCAACTATATGGTGTCGCTACAAAACAGACTCTTTTCCTTACAATCTGTCGCCTCAGTTTATGCACAAGCATCGGTCTCACACCCGCTGCCACGTTTAGGCAAACCACACTGGTATAGTGGTGACCCCAAGTTGTGTCACGGGTTTTTGAATCAATGCCAACTACATTTTGAGCTCCTTCCGCAGCAATATCCTGACGATTGTGCTAAGGTGGCCTTTATAGTTTCCCACTTAGAGGGGGAGGCTTTAGCGTGGGTAAATACTCTCTGGGAGCGTGATGATCCATTCGTCTCTCAACTCTCCACCTTTTTGGATACCTTTCGCAGGGTGTTTGACTAGCCTGGTCATCTGGCTTCCACTACCGAGTCCCTCTTCAACCTTCACCAGGGTACTCTATCTGTTGGCCAGTACGCCATCCATTTCCGCCCTTTGTCTTCTGAGCTAGGTTGGAACAATGAGGCTCTCATAGGGGCCTTTTGTTAGGAGTGGCGGAAGGCACCAAATAAAAATATAAATAAAGTGCCTTTGCCACTCGGGGTCCACCGTGCGGTGGATGGAAAAACCACTGCTAGAAGAGGCAGAGCACTATGGCGGTAGTGTGCACAGGGTTAACTGCACCTAGTGCACTGTAGCAAGCTCTTTTATATTTCACAGAGCTGCAGGCATAAAGCATACAAAACGCTGAGTCTGTTCAAGGTCACAGACAGCCAGCGATACAGACACGGTATTCCGGGTTACAGGAGTAGCCTTAAACAGGACTACTCCGTCTCGACCTACCGTGAAATAAGGTGCGGGGCGTCGCAACTGCGAACGCCCGACAGAACTACCGCAGCGCGGCGTGAACTGGGCCACAGAGAAAGCACCGCTGTGTTGCAAGCGTGATGCAGGACGCTAGCTGCTGAAGTAGATGGTGCTTAAGCGTGCTGGCGCTAGTGCTGCTAGTGACTGATACCCAAACACTCACACAGACGTATTATCAGAGGGAAGGGGTTTCTTAAGTCAGTCACCAGTCCAAGCATCCATCACCATACACACAGCAGCAAGTATGAAAATACTAGCGCATGGCGGAACGGCCATGCGCACTTTTTATAGCGGATGGGACCTTCCGGAAGTCTCCGTAACCCTGAGCTGGACCAATGGAATCAGGAGCAGGACCTGAGCACCTGACTCCTGAGCTCCAATGAGAGATTGTCCCACAAGCATGCTCAGAGGATGGGATGAAGGACTTAGCCTCCGGAGAGAGTTGCTGAAAAGCAATCTCCTCTGCAATCTCTCCTGCAGTGTACGGAGAGCAGGAGACTGCAGGATGTAAGGGTATAGATCTCTGCGTAGACAGGGCAGAAATCTGACTCCTAACACTTTTGGTGAGGTCTGTCAGGTCGGATTAAAGAAGAACTGGCAGGTCAGGATGCTCCTACCTCTTGGGAGGATTTAATCTCCCTTGCGTCCCGCATTGACCTGCGTTTCCAGGAGCGCACCCGTGAGGCAGCCAGAGAGAGAAGACTCCCTCGTTTATCCTTGTCAACTCATAGTCCTCCCCACTTGCGACACGTGTCATCTTCTGCGGCCTCTGCATCTGAGCCTATGCAGGTGGACTGACTTAAGATAGCTGAACGGCGTTGTGAGGAGAAGCTTGCATAAGGACACTGTTTCTGCTGTGGGAGTGCTTTCCATCTGCTTCATTCCTGTCCTGAGAGGCCGGGAAACTCTTCCGCCTAGGACTGGTAGGAGAGGCCTCCCTAGGTGTTTGTGATTCCTCTCCTCCCCTGACCGTGTCTGTTTTGCTGAATCTTGGTTCCAAACGTTATTCTGAGAAGGCTTATGTGGATTCAGGCACAGCAGGGAACTTTATCAGGCTTGAGGCTGTTAAAAAATATCAGATTCCTGTCAGGTCTCTGGAGACACCGCGACAGTAAGCCCTTGCAGGAAACTGTCACCCTGGTCACCGAAGAAGTGGAGCTACAGATCGGAGCCTTGCATCGAGAGAAGATATCCCTCTATCTCTTGTCTACTTTGTCTCATACGCTTCTTCTTGGGCTTCCTTGGCTTAGGGCACATGAGCCAACCCTCGACTGGCAGTCAGGCGATGTACTCCGTTGGGGCCCATCTTGTCAGAAGAGCTGCCTGCTTCCTGTCCATCTGATGGGTTCAGCTCATCCGACCTCAGCGCCTGCAGGTCTACCGTCAGCTTACTGGTCCTTTGCTGATGTCTTCGACAAGAAGGAGGTTGACACTCTGCCCCCACATCGACCATATGACTGTCCGACTGACCTCGTTCCCGGCTCTATCCCACCTATGGGTAGAATATACAGTTAGGTCCACATATATTTGGACAGAGACAGCATTTTTCTAATTTTAGTTCTAGACATTACCACAATGAATTTTAAACAAAACAATTCAGAAGCAGTTGAAGTTCAGACTTTCAGCTTTCATTTGAGGGTATCCACATTAAAATTGGATGAAGGGTTTAGGAGTTTCAGCTCCTTAACATGTGCCACCCTGTTTTTAAAAGGACTAAAAAGTAATTGGACAATTGACTCCAAGGCTATTTCATGGACAGGTGTAGACAATCCCTTCGTTATGTCATTCTCAATTAAGCAGATAAAAGGCCTGGAGTTGATTTGAGGTGTGGTGCTTGCATTTGGAAGGTTTTGCTGTGAAGGAAACAAGCGGTCAAAGGATATCTCCATGCAGGTGAAACAAGCCATCCTTAAGCTGCAAAACAGAAAAAACCCATCCGAGAAATTGCTACAACATTAGGAGTGGCAAAATCTACAGTTTGGTACATCCTGAGAAAGAAAGCAAGCACTGGTGAACTCATCAATGCAAAAAGACCTGGGCGCCCACGGAACAAAACAGTGGTGGATGATCACAGAATAGTCTCCATGGTGAAGAGAAACCCCTTCACAACAGCCAACCAAGTGAACAACACTCTCCAGGAGGCAGGCGTATCAATATCCAAATCTACCATAAAGAGAAGACTGCATGAAAGTAAATACAGAGTGTTCACTGCACGGTGCAAGCCACTCATAGGCATCAAGAATCAAAAGGCTAGACTGGACTTTGCTAAAAAACAATGTAAAAAAGCCAGCATAGTTCTGGAACAACATTCTTTGGACAGATGAATCTAAGATCAACCTCTACCAGAATGATGGAAAGAGAAAAGTATGGCGAACATGTGGTACAGCTCATGATCCAAAGCATACCACATCATCTGTAAAACACGGTGGAGGCAGTGTGACGGCTTGGGCATGCATGGCTGCCAGTGGCACTGGGTCACTAGTGTTTATTGATGATGTGACACAGGACAGAAGCAGCCGAATGAATTCTGAGGTATTCAGAGCCATACTGTGTGCTCAGATCCAGCCAAATGCAGCCAAACTGATTGGTCGTCGTTTCATACTACAGATGGACAATGACCCAAAACATAAAGCCAAAGCAACCCAGGAGTTTATTAAAGCAAAGAAGTGGAATATTCTTGAATGGCCAAGTCAGTCACCTGATCTCAACCCAATTGAGCATATATTTCACTTGTTAAAGACTAAACTTTAGACAGAAAGGCCCACAAACAAACAGCAACTGAAAACCACCGCAGTGAAGGCCTGTGAAGGTCACCGCAGTGAAGGTCTTTGTCAAAAAGTATAGCTCTCTCCGTCCCTGCATTGTCTATAGAAGGTTGAACGACATCATGATCAAAAACAAGTACCCGCTGCCACTGATCCTGGAGCTCTTTGACCGGCTAACAGGAGCATGAATTTTCACCAGATTGGATCTTCGTGGGGCCTACAACTTGATCTGCATTTGTTCCGGAGACGAGTGGAAGACCGCCTTTAACACCTGGGACGGTCACTATGAATACTTGGTCATGCCTTTCGGACTCTGCAACGCTCCAGCGGTATTCCAGGATTTTGTGAAAGACATTTTCCGGGATATGCTGTACACCTGTGTGGTGGTGTACCTGGATGATATCCTCGTGTTTTCTCCAGATCTGTCTTCCCATAGGAGGAATGTGCGCCAAGTACTCCTACTTTTGAGGGAGAATTGCCTCTACGCCAAGTTCGAGAAATGTGCATTTGAACAAGCATCCTTACCATACTTGGGGTACACTATCTCCGACTCTAGTCTTTGCATGGATCTGGGGAAAGTCTCCGCCGTCTTCAACTGGCCACAGCCCTATGACGTGAAGGCAACCCAACGATTCCTTGGCTTTGCGAATTACTATCGGCAGTTTGTCCCTCATTTCTCCTCATTAGCCCGGCCTATCTCGTCTCTTATCCGCAAAGGAGCCAACCCTAACATCTGATCTCCTGAAGCTGAGAACGCCTTTTTGTCCTTAAAGCAAGCTTTTGCTACGGCTCCCGTGCGCCATTGTCCCAAGGCAAACAAACCCTTCATCCTGGAGGTGGATTCTTCTTCCACAGGAGTCGGTGCAGTACTCTCCCAGAGGGCCTCCTCCGGATGACTGGTCACCTGCGGTTTATTTTCCAAGACGTTCTCCACAGCAGAACAAAACTATTCCATTGGCGACAAGGAGCTGTTGGCCATCAAGATGGCACTGGAGGAGTGGCGATACTTACCGGAGGGTGCCATTCATCCTTTCAAAATCTACACTGACCATAAGAATCTGGCATACATCCAGTCGGCACACAGAATTAATCACCGGCAGGCCAGGTGGTCTCTATTCTTTGCTTGTTTCGACTTTGAACTCTATTTCTGCCCTGGCAATAAGAACTTCAAGGCCGACACCTTGTCCAGATCCTTCCTGTAGGTCGATGCAGAGGAGGAACCCTCGCATATCATTGACCCTTCTAGGGTCATCACAGTAGCCCCTGTGACCCTTACCTCTTTACCACCAGGTAAAACGTTCCTTCAAGAGAACAATAGAAAGCGAGTCTTACTCTGTGGACATTCGTCCAAACTTCCAGGCCACGTCGGAGTAAAAAAGACCCTCATTCTCATAGCTCGCTACTACTGGTGGCCATCTCTTCTCCAAGATGTCCAAAGCTTTGTAGCCTCCTGTCCATCTTGTGCCAAGAATAAGGTTCCTAGGCAGCTATCCTCTGTGCTCCTGCATCCCCTTTCAGTCCTTTCTGCTCCATGGCAGCATATAGCGATGGATTTTATCTCCGATCTACCTCAATCTTCTAGCTGCACTGTTATCCTCGTGGTTGTGGACCGATTCTCCAAGATAGCACATTTCATCCCACTGCCAGGCTTGCCCTCTGCACCCGAATTGGCTAAAGTTTTCATCAGTCATACTTTTTGCGTTCATGGCTTTCCGCTACACATTGTGTCTGACAGAGGAGTTTAGTTCACCTTTCGATCCTGGAAGGCCCTATGTAAGCTTATGAATGTGACCCTGGACTTCTCCTCTGCCTACCATCCTCAGACCAACGGTCAAGTGGAACGAACGAATCAGATCCTAGTGACTTACCTCTGTCACTTCTCTAACGCCCACCAGAATGATTGGTCAGCTTGGGCAGAATTTGCGTACAACAACCACACCGGCGAATCGTCCTCCAAGTCTCCCTTTTTTATTGTCTATGGACACCATCCTGGTGTGCCTCTGCTGGCACCTTCTGTGTCGGGTGTGCCGGCGGCTGACTTTCTTTCCTAGGAGTTCTCCAGGGTCTGGCAGGAGACCAAAGCCGCACTTGTAAAAGCGCGTGACAAGATGAAAAGACATGCAGATAAGAGGCGCTTGGATCCTCCAGCGTATCGTCCTGGTGACAAGGTGTGGCTATCTGCCAAGTACATTTGCCTTAAGATTCCTTCATACAAATTGGGCCCCGTTACATAGGTCCTTTCGAGGTTTTGGCTCGCATTATTGATGTCGACTACAAGTTGAGGCTACCCGCCTCGCTTCGCATTCTCAATTCCTTCCACGTGTCCCTCCTTAGATCTGTTGTGCTTAACCAATTCCATGCTTCTCCCGACTATACGCCTCAGCCTGTTTGTGCAGGGGAAGTCTTTGAGGTTTGAGACATTCTTGCTATGAAGAAAGTAAGAGGGAGAACTCTTTTCCTAATTGATTGGAAAGACTTTGGTCCCGAACAGAGAGGTCTTGGGAACCTTGAAAGAACATTCAGGCTCCTCGAATTTTGGCAAGATTTCTTTCCAGACTTTGAAAGAGGGGGTGTAAAGAGGAGGGTACTGTCACTTTGCTCTCCCCGTGCCTCCTCGTACTTCCCGGTCCACAGCATCCCAGAAAACCTCCAGAGCTGGAGCGCGCCGGCCGACATCCTCACTTCCGCTCTCGCGGTGGCCAGAATTTTAGTAAAAATTTTATAATCCACATTTACCAATGATATAGGGTGATATGATCCACATTCCAGGGGATCTTTCCTCTCTTTCTTTAGAATTATAATGTTTGCTTCATAATAGGAGTATGGTAGAGAGCCCCCCTCCCAAATCCCCTGAAACACCTTCAGAAGGAGTGGTGCCAAAATATCTCGATATTTCCTCTACATTTCTATGGGGAATCCGTCTGGACTGGGCGCTTTTCCAGAAGCCATATCCGCTATAGCTTTATTTATCTCCTCAAGAGTAAAATCTGCATCTAGAAAGGCTTGTTGAATGGGACTCAGTGCAGGAAACTCTATGTCTGATAAATAATCAAGGCAATCCAAAGTGCTAAAAGCCCCTTTGGATCTATATATAACGTTTTGTAGTAATCATGAAAACATTGGAGTATTTCGTCTGTCGAGGTCACTATTAAACCATCTTGTTTCCAAATTTTAAGTATAGTATTAGATGTATTATGTTGGCGTACCATAAATGCTAAAAGCTTACTGGATTGGTTTCCCAGTTCAAAATACACCTGTCGAGTAAAGAACAGTTCACGCTTAGATTTAGTGTCTGCATATTGATTATATAATCTATGAGTTCCACCCCTCAGCTCTGTTCTCATTTGTTAGATTAGCTATGTAAGCTGCTTCTGAGTCCCTCAAA
Source organism: Dendrobates tinctorius (assembly GCF_039654945.1). Classification (NCBI taxonomy): domain Eukaryota; kingdom Metazoa; phylum Chordata; class Amphibia; order Anura; family Dendrobatidae; genus Dendrobates; species Dendrobates tinctorius. The sequence continues at coordinate 3,250,002 of NW_027361963.1, read as the reverse complement.
CGCCTTTCCATGTCATCATCCTCTTCTGAGGTCACTTGTTTAATGTAAGATAAGGTGGAGGATAGACACCCTCTCAAGTATGCTTTGAGGGAATCCCAAAACATATTAATATTTTGTGGCTCAGGATGGGACGAGACGAAGCACTTCAATTGGTCTATGGACCTGTCATTGGGGCCTATTAGCTTCAGCCACAATGGGTTGCGTTTCCAAACTAAGTTGTTTTGCTTGGCCGAACCTAAGTTTAAGTATTACCGGGATATGATCTGAAATACCCCTGATCCCATGTTTCACCTCCCCCCACCAACACCGCTAGGTTACTGGATCCAAATATATAGTCCAATCGGGACAGTGTACGTCTGACGGATGAATGACAGGTGTATTCTCTCGTGTCGGGATGGTGCATCCTCCACAGATCTAACCAACCACTACCTTCCATGAATATTGATAGTCGAGACGGAGAGGGGTTCACCCCCAAAATCTTGCCATCCAATCTGAGCCATTATCAATAATTAATTGAAATCCTCCATGCACATAACGTGCGCATCTGGATAATTTAAAGCGAAACTTACGGCCTTTTTTATAATTGTCATGTTATCTGGGGGGATTGTATATACACATTATAACGTAGTCTTTCAAGTTCACCGATGCATGTACAAAGACAAAGCGCCCCTCAGGATCTCTCCGAACCTCTCTAACCTCCCACCTAACATCTTTGTGTATTAACAGAGACACCCCTCTAGAGTAGCTAGTGTGGAATGCATGTACGGACCATTGCACCCATGGCTTCTGCACACAACGGGCCAAATCTCTGGTCAGGTGTGTTTCAACCAGGGCTACAATATGAGGATGATAGCGTCGTATTTGGGAAAAGACCTTAACTCTCTTTCGGGGCGATCTAATACCTCTCACATTCCAGGTCATACATATAATATCAGATTCCATGCCCCCTCATCCAAATATGATATACATTGTCACACAGATCACATTTTCCATGTATAATGAATAATATCATGGCAGCAGTTTCTATATAAACAACTATTAACAAAACTAAAACAAGAAAAAACAAAATATGCTTCAAAAGGGAGCTGTCACGATCCATGTTGAATTGTGACAGATAAAATCGCATGTTACCTTTTTTTTCCTTTAAACTGTTTGCTTAATGTGAGTTTTTGCCCCCAGTGGCCATTAGGGTCATTACACAGTGGCGTTGTCAGTTCTAATTTTGCCCCCGGTGGTGGCTAGTATTATTGCACGGGAATAACTAGCAGTTGTGATTGCTCTAGCTCTGGCCTATAAAGGAGAGTGAGGTGGTCTCACTCACGGTTGGTGATATTGGTCTTTTCCAACCATTCTTTGGGAAGGAAGGAGCTGGAGAAGAGTCCCTGGCAGCTCAGTCAGAGTCCTGGTGTGAAGGAGTAACAGTGAGGAGTTTCTTGCAGCTCTGTCAAAGCTTGGTGGAGTGGCAGCTATTGTGGGGAGCAACAGTGAGGTGTGTCTTGCAAACCTTGGTGGAGTGGCAGCTATGGTGTAAAGCTGCACTCGATTGCTGGACTCTGTTGCTGGAAGGCTGCACTCAGGTGCTGGACTCTGTTGCTGGAAAGCCGCACTCAGGTGCTGGACTCTGTTGCTGGAAGGTTGCACTCAGGTGCTGGACTCTGTTGCTGGAAGGTTGCACTCAGGTGCTGGACTCTTGCTGTAAAGCTGCACTCAGGTGTGGGACTCGGTTGGAGGAAAGCTGCACTCAGATGTTGGACTCTGTTGCTGGGAGCATTAGCAACAGAGCAAAGCTAAGTAGTTTTTCCCTGTTCCTTTCCTCAATGTGTGTTTTAGTGCAGTGGTGGGATTAGTTTCTGCACCGTCCAATTCACTAGAAAGGGATAGGTGCAGGGCGAGCTAGGGATTTGAGGTATCCAGTGCGTCGCCCGGTGCGGAACGGGCCTAGGGATCGTTAGGAGTGTAGAGACACTGACTCAGGGTAGTGCAGGAGGTCTCCACGTCCCCATTCCCTATCGCAGGGCCCACCATTGTAACTGTTTTCCTGGTGTTTCCCTTAATTCTGTAAATTCGCCCTGCTGGAGGTGGTGTATCCAGCTGCACGTAATATTATTTAAATTTGCCCTGCTGGAGGCGGTGTATCCAGGGCCATGGGTGTCACAGAAATTCGCCCTGCTGGAGGTGGAGTATCCAGTCACACGTGACATGACAGGAGCATAGTTTCGTGCTCCTGTCACAGTCCAAAAAGGAGGGTACCATCACTGAACACAGAGTCCGGTATCAATGTTATCTTGGACGTTTGGCGGAAAGAGCTCCTATCATAAAAAAACAATGAAAGAGTTCTATTTCCTGTACACCCATATCCAGCGGCGTGACTACCGCGGTCGCAGTTGCGATGAGGTCCGGAGTGCTTAGGGGCCCGATCGCGGAGCTGCAGCCCCTCATTGGCTGTGCAGCTCTGTGCTTTGATTGGCTGTCAGGCTGCAATTGGCCTGGCGTGATGGCTGCTCTGTGCGCACAGGACCTGTGATGAGGTCACAAGAGTGGAGGAGTCAGGGGTCACATAATCAGGAGCCTCCATGTATTCAGGACTCTGTTGTGCTGGTTGTCATGGTGCTGGATGAGGGTAAGTTTATGTGTGGGGTCAGGAGGGGTTTACAGGGTGGATGTAGCAGAGCAGTGTGTACAAAGTGTACGGAGCGGAGCCATGTGTGTACGAGGTGTACGGAGCGGAGCCGCGCGTGTACGAGGTGTACGGAGCGGAGCCGCGCATATATGAGGTGTACGGAGCAGAGCCGCGCATGTACGAGGTGCGGAGTGGAGTCGCAGGTGTATGGAGCGGAAATGTGCATGTATTTTGGCATGGGGGGCCCATTTGGAAGTTCGCACCGGGTCCCATAGCTTTGTAGTTACGCCACTGTCCATATCTATATACGGCAGCAAACAGATCTGAATTTTTTCCCACCTGCTCCCACGTGGGACCGCATCCACTCCTCAGCTTCTGCTAGGGCTGTAAAAATCTGAAGAGCCCTCATAAACAATTAAAAGTCAGGCAGGATAGATCATTGAGTATAGAATATTCTGTTATGAATGAGTCACCGAGGAGGAAAAAACAAAAAGCAAGCTAAGCCCAGAAAACTGGAGAGGTTGGTCACTAGCGGATTGCAGACCCCTGATCCTATCCACAACAACTAGCAGTAGCCGTGGAGCATGCCTATGGTGGTCCTAGACGCCTTGTCACAGCCGGAGAACTAAATAAGCCTAAAGAAAGAAAGGGAAAATCTAAACTGCCCCAGAGCAGACCCCAAAGCAATAGACAGCCCCCAACATGTATTGTCGGTTAAACAAGATGAAAACACAGACACAGGTAGAAAGATAGGCTGAGCAAACGATGGGGCCCTCGCTAACTAGAAAGGACAGGAAAGAAAAGCAACTGTCTGCAATCACACAAAAACCCTGCCAAAAATAATGTCCAACACGTCTGATAGAAAAAGGCCCTGAAGTCACTAGACTTCAAAATCACTATATCAGCACTCAGGTATATTCTGAAGACAGAGTAAAAGAGATCAACTGATCAGAGACAAAAATGGGAATCCAGCCCAGCCAGGGCTGGCTGAACACAAAAACTAAGTAAACCAGACAAAAACTCATATGAACAATAGCAGAGAAAACTTAGCTTTAGGAAGGCAGCAACCAAACTGGAAACCAGGAGCCACAGTCAGGAAAAATCACCAGCAAGAAACTAGGGAGTCGGCTGCCTTAAATCCAATCAGAAACTCCAGATGTCCAATCACAGTCCTCTTCCTCAGGTGGCCGGTCTCTGCCATTTAGATCAGCTTCATTACCTCCCTTCACCAACAGAGGGAGTCCAGATAGAGAACTCACTATTCCTCTGTCAGCACAGCCAGCTCCACAACCCTCACCAGAAGTCAGAGGCAAACCCGAAAATGAGCTCACAACAATATTCCTTTCTCTGAGTTGTTTCTTTATCTCCATGAATTGAGCCTGCTGTTTCTGTAGCTCCATAAAAAAATGTAGAAATATTGAAATAGTAGCATTATTGAATTTGATGGGGCTTTTTTTGCCTTGCCATGCAGAGTATAGTATCTCTGTCTCTACAATTTAAGAGGCGTGCCAGGAAAAGTATCGATGGGGCACCCAGAGGAAGAGGCCTTGTACGAACCCTATGGGCCCTTTTCACAGAGAATGTTGAGGAATATTCATCCAATAGAGTACCTTTGAACCAGCTCTCCAAGAACTGCTTTGGCCGCTGACCCTCTGTTAACCCAATAATGCAGATATTGTTCCGGCGTAGTCTATTCTCTAAGTCATCCGCCTTCTGCCTCCAAGCATTTATGGAACCAGCCACTTTTGTCAGTTTAGTCTCCATAGGTGCAATATTATCTACTAGGTGGGACACCCTTGATTCAACTTCCGTGATACGACCTCCCATGGACTGCATATCCTGTCAGAGATGCCCCTCATCAGAATACACCTCCTCTAATTCCCCAGTCAGGGATGTCCGAGTTAGAGGTATAGCCATAGCTCCCAACCGTCCCGATTCTTGCGGAACAGTCCCGTTTTTAACCCCCCCACTCGCTTCCCGCCCGGGACTCTATTTTTCCCGCACTGAGCCGCCACGCCTCCCATGCACTGACCCCATCCTCGCCCTCCCAGAGAGCCACCGCACCCTGCAATGACGTCCTAGGCTGTTCTGTGGCTGTGCGCACAGGACCTGTGATGAAGTCACAGGAGGGGAGGAGTCAGGGGTCACATGATCAGTGGCCTCCATGTCTGCACTCTGCAGGACTCTGCTGTGCTGGTTGTCATGGTGCTGGATGAGGTGAAGTTTCTGTGTGGGGTCTGGAGGGGTTTACAGGGTGGATGTAGCAGAGCTGTGTGTGTACGAGGTGTACAGAGTGGAGCTGTGCATGTACGAGGTGTACAGAGCAGGGCCGTGTGTGTGCGAGGTGTATGGAGCGGAGCCGTGTGTGCACTTGGTGTACGGAGCAGAGTCGTATGTGTACGAGGTGTACGGAGCGGAGCCGTGTGTGCACTTGGTGTACGGAGCGGAGCCGTGTGTGTACGAGGTGTACGGAGCGGAGCCGTGTGTGTACGAGGTGTGCGGAGCGGAGTCATGAGTGTACTTGGTGTACGGAGCGGAGCCGCATGTGTATGGGGTATGCGGCGTGGAGCCATGTGTGTACGGGATGTACGGAGTGGAGCAAAGTGTGTACGAAGCATACAAAGCGGGCTTTTCCCATGGACACAGGAGTAAACGGCGGAGCTCTGAGAAGCACTTTAAAACTCGCACATGACATTCCACCGGAAGTGATGTGCTGGAAGCTGACCGTAAATGAGGTAATTCCATGAGGAGATTGTGACGGAACCATGGAGGCACTTCAGGGAATGCTTCAGATCCATTGTGTCCTCCTCCGACAGCGCGGACAGCGGGATCACCTTGGAATCGGGGATGCCGGGCATGTGAGCCAATCATGATATCTCCTGCACCGGGAGGCTCAGGTGGGTATTACAATGGGAGCCGGGCTGCTATAGTATCTTTATAGAATCTTTCTTTATTTCTTTCCTTCTCTCTCTGTTTCTCTGTTCTTTCTCTGTTTCTTTCCCTCTCTTTTTCTCTGTTCTTTCTTTCTCTCTCTAATCTTTCTTTTTTCTTTCTCTCTCTTTTCTTTTTCTCTCTGTTCTTTCTTTCCCCTCTTTCTTTCTTTCTTTCTTTTTCTTTCCCCTTTCTTTCTCTGTTCTTTTTCTTTCTTTACTTCTTTCTTTCTCTCGCTCTGTTCTTTCTCTGTCTCTCTGTTCTTTCTTTCCCCTTTCTTTCTCTCTCTCTGTTCTTTTTTCTGTCCCCTCTTTCTTTCTGTTTCTTTCCCCCTCTCTCTCTGTTCTTTTCTTTCTTTCTGTCCCCTCTTTCTTTTTTTCTTTCTTTCTGTCCCCTCTTTCTTTCTTTCTTTCTGTCCCCTCTTTCTTTCTCTGTTTTCTTTCTCTGTTCTTCCTTTCTCTTTCTCTGTTCTTTCTTTCCTTCCCCTCTTTCTTTCATTCCCCTCTTTCTTTCGCTCTCTCTGTTCTTACTTTCACTCTGTTCTTTCTTTCTCTTTCTCTGTCCTTTCTTCTCTCTCTGTTCTTTCTTTCTCTCTCGCTCTCCTTTCTTTCTGTTTTCTTTTTTCTCTCTTTGTTTTCTTTCTTTTCCTCAGTACCTGTCAGTGGTGTGCCCACAGTACCAGCCACTGTGCCCATAATGCCAGCCACTGTGCCCTCAGTACCAGTCAGTGTGATCAGCAGTGCTAAATGGGTTAGGTTGAGCGTGGACATGGGTGCGACTAGTTGTGAAATGGGTGTGGTCGGGGCATGGCCTAAAATTTGCTGTGGCACGCTGTGCGCACTGCAACCTTTATCCCTCTTTCCCTTCAAATGTTGGGAGGTATGGGCCTGCAAATGATGGAGGGGGCTGCCAATGATGGAGCGGGGCTGCCAATGATGGAGGGGGTGCTGGAAGTGATGGAGGGTGTGCTGGAAATGATGGAGGGTGTGCTGGAAATGATGGAGCGGGGCTGCCAATGATGGAGGGGGTGCTGGAAGTGATGGAGGGTGTGCTGGAAATGATGGAGAGGGCTGCAAATGATGGAGGGGGTGCTGGAAGTGATGGAGGGTGTGCTGGAAATGATGGAGGGGGTGCTGGAAGTGATGGAGGGTGTGCTGGAAATGATGGAGGGTGTGCTGGAAATGATGGAGGGGGTGCTGGAAGTGATGGAGGGTGTGCTGGAAATGATGGAGGGGGTGCTGAAAATGATGGAGGGGGCTGCCAATGATGGAGGGGGGCTACAAATGCTGGAGGGGGTGCTGGTGCTATGGAAATATATATGCATATGTGTATCCATAGATCTCACTTGCCTGCTATAGGCTATATACTGCTATATACTCATATACTCTTATATAGGCTATATACTGCTACATACTCATATATGCTCGCTTGAAGATATGATCGTAGCTGTCTTGAAACTTTGTAACCATTCTACCAAGGATGACCTAATCCGTCTGGAGAACCAACGTGACACCCATTGTCTTGTGCCTTGGGAAATATCTAGCAGACATAGTGAATAAGGAAGTGAGGCCAGATGTGCCAGCCGATATCAGAACATTGCTGAGACAGCAGGAAAATGGGCCGTAAATTATATTGCTAGAATCAGCTTTTTTTGGTACACTCTTCCATATATGTTCATGTATTCAAACTGACCAATTAAACTAGAAGTTCAGCCTTTATGTTAATCAGATAACCTCCCTTTCCTACATGTATCCATAAATATAGGTATGCATAATAAAGCTTCAGAGCATTGAAAGAATCGATTGCTGTCTCTGTGTACAGTTCTTTTCTTCCAGTTGAGCGCTCAATAAGACTCTGTCTAATTTGGGCAGGCCACAGTACGCACAGGGGTAAATTTACCCAACCATAAATTTTCCACATCAATTTGGCGCACCAATGCTGAGGGCTTTGGATGAAACGCACAGGGACCCAGCTGACCGGAAAGACGGGGGTGCCGTTACGGGCCTGGTCCAAGGGACGGAGGCTGCAGCTCCATAAGTAAGGTAAGAAAATTCTGTCATCTTGCCTGAATGTCCCGTGTCCAGCCTGGGTCTGTACCCCTAGCCGGTCAGGTGTGGTCACCACCGTATCCCAGGTAGAGTGTAAAAAGTCCACCCTTATCTAAACCCTGGGATAAGCTAAGTGTCTACTGTGGTTCTGTGTGTCTAAGATCCGGGTGAGAGAGTTGGTGGAAATTGTGACAGATTTGTGCTTGTAGTTCCTGGGAAAAAATCACTGAGTCTCTCTGACTAAGTCAAATCACGTCCCGGCACCACGCGGAGGTTTTGACTTAGACGGGATATCACAGGTGAATTCCTCTGAAAAAGCTGTCACGGTCCCCGCACACTCACACACGGAGGCGTCAGCTTCAAGGAGGTATCACAGGTGAATCCCTCGGCTGTCACACGTCCCCGCACCACGCGGATGCTGGCAGACTGGAGAGATATCACAGGCTGATCATTGGAGAGATTACCACGGTCCCCGGATGCACACGGAGGGGTGATAATCTAGTGGGGTATCACGGCGCCCGTCTCCCAGCAGACGGAGGGTGATACGTCCCGGCGTCAACCAAAACGCCACAGGTGATTGGCAGTTACCGGTTACCAGCAGCTGTTTCACATACGAGTCGCAGAACAAGGGCTTTCGATCTCTCACCCCGGACGTCTCTGTGTTTGCCACCCCGTGATGTGCCATTTGCTTTCCATGTAGACCCGGGACTTTGAAAGTCTAAAGTCTTTTTTGCATTTCCTCTTTTTGCCTGTAGGGTGTGTCCCTGATATACATTTTTCTCAGATTGTCACATTTTGTTTTACACTCTGCTGTTTGCATAATTTTATCTTGCATTTTTGGTAGTGGGTTTTTTTTGTTACTGCCGTATGAGAATTTTCAGGAAAGCTGGGTCATTTTGAGTGTAACACTGTAGCCACAGTCTGCTTTTTTGGTTTTCCATTGTTCACAGATTTTACAGAGATGTAGGCATAAAAAGAGGAAGTTGGGTGCCTGCATTCTGCATTAGCACTTTTTTGGTTGGAGGCTGTACTAGTTTTTAGATTTTTATTTTTCTTTTTGCAGCGTTTTAGCGTTTTACCAAGGTTTACCAATTTTTATGGGTTTTTTTCCCCTCCATTTTCCATGTATTGTTTTTTCTGATCTTTCTGAGTGGTTCTTTATATACGTTTTAATTTTATCACCTTTTCGGTTTATTATCCTTTAAAAAATCTTTTTAAAATGTTTCCTTTTTTCGTTTTTTTTTTTTTTATCTCTTTTAATTTTTCTTCCGAGTTTTTCTTACACCTTTTTTTTGTGACAGTTTATCAGTTTTTTTAGTTTTTACTTTTTATCTTTTCAGTTCGATTCCTTTTTTCCCCTCAAAGAATGATTGCCTGTTTTCGAGTTTTTTCAGTTTTCTTTTTCCCCTCTTGTCAATTTTTTTTTTTTTTTATTCTTATCCCCTGTTTTCGAGGTTTTTGCCATGGGGAATAAGTTGGGCAAAGAGGAGGCTCTTTTACTTCCTGGAGAAAGAACTGCCCTCCAAGTAGTGGCTGAGCAGGAAGGTGTTACATTTTTGAAAAATTACGGACTGCTCATGAGAATATGCGAAATCCACCAGAAGGGCAGATTGCAAGCAGCAGAATGGCAGGATGTATTAACACAGAAAAAGGGAAAGTTAGTTGATGTCAACTTGCTAAATGAAGCCACCGCATGGTTCCGAGTAGCAGCGGACCTGCATCGGTGTGGAGCCACTGAGAGATATGTGGACAAACCAGGAAGTGATTTTTATGTGTACAAGTTTGCAAAACGTATTAAACCATCTGCACCTCCACCCTATGGTGAAGGACAATACTGGGTGTGTGTGGTCTGCTCTCAGCAGAATCCACTGTACAGGGAGCGAGTACTGCAAGTCTCAGCAAGCCTGCCCAGGATGCTGGCAGGGGGAAGCTCACAGCTTCCCCCCCTCTGCTCTTTCATCTCTTTCACGTCTCTCATTCCCTCCTACCTTTTTCTTCGCTGCTCCTGCTCTCTCAACCCCACCCATCTCCTCCCTCCCTTCTGGCTCTGCTCCAAAGCTCTCTCTCGTCACACCTTTCATCTGTACTTCCTCTTTCTTCACACTCTCATGGTTCGGTGGTACCAGCTGGGCCAACGCCCAATCCAGACAATCCAGTATCCCTGTATCCCGTTCTAACAGCACAAGGGACCTTTTACGTGCCACACACGGCACAACCAGTGTCCCTCATGCACTCGGGATGACGCTGAAGATCCTCAAGTTAACACTGATGCAGACAACGACCAGTCACACACTCAGACCCAGCAGGAGGCAGCCAGCTCCGCTCAGCTGGGAGGGGGGGAACATCCTGCTGCAGAGGCAGATGAGGGACAGGTGGATCAGGCAAACACCACATTCTCACCCAGGTGGAATTATGGTCCTCAAGCATTGCCACTGCAGCAGAGGGGGGAGATGTACAGAAAGGCATCCCATAAATCAAAGCACCCGCAGTACCACCCTGTGCTTGATCACAACACACAGTATCACAACCCTTCCTCTGATGAGGATGATGACGAGGGAACATCTTATATGTTACCTAGCACTAGGAAGAGAAACCCACAAGCACCACATAGACAGGGAAAGGTAGAGGCACCGCCCTTACACTATGTGCACTTCACCCCAAGTCAGGTGACCAGTATCCTTAATAATCTGCCAGACCCAGAGATGAACCCCATGCCATTCTATCGAAGGATGCAGCAGAACCAGCGCACATATGCAGCAACCTGGAATGATTTCTGGGCCGTGATGGAAATAAAAGCAGGTGATGCATTCTGGCCAATCATGAAGGAACACTTTAAAATTCCAGCAGGACTAAATGTACACGCATGGGAATCAGGACCGAAGCTGATAGACCAGCTCAGAGAATGGGCCAAAGGAAGATTGGCTGGACAGGCCCTCAGCCTGCAGGACATGAGTCAAGACAAGACAGAGACTGTGGAGAAGTTTCATGGCAGAGTAATGCAAGTCTTCCAAGACCTGGGTTTCACCATACACGACCAGATACACAGGCAGATGCTGGCACAGGCCTTTGTGCATGGACTGAGAGAACCAATCAAGAAGCCACTAATAGTCGCCAGACCAGAGTACAGGTCAATAGCAATGGACACCCTGCTCACAGTGGCCAAGGGGATCGAATCCCAGCCAGGAGTGCGGAAGACAGCCTCCCTCATGTTAGCCACTGAAGGAGAAGAACGAATGCAGGATCAGGAGAGCTGGCAAGTGTTTCAACTGTGGAAAGCCTGGCCATTACCGGAACCAGTGCAGAGCACCCCCACAACCGAAGACTTCGCCCGGAGGAACAGGCCTGGAACGGAGCACAGGGAACAATGAAGAACCCCGTCCATAGGACAGGGGCAAGCCAGGTCCACAAGACACCACACTCCTACCATGCAAGACACCCCCGGTAGGACCAGTACCCCAAATTTCCCTGGAAGTGGGTGGCGTTATCAGATCTTTTCTTGTGGATACTGGTGCAGCCAGAAGTGTGATGAGACACTTGGAACTCCCTGACCCCGCCTGTTTGTCAGAATCCTCTGTGTCCTGTGTGGGGATCGATGGTCAAGCCAGACAGTCCCAGCTCACAAAGCCTCTGAACGTGGGGACACAGCCAGGACACTCTGTTCTGTCCCAGTTTGTGGTGTCAAGAACCTGTCCACTCAACTTGCTGGGAGCAGACCTACTGCAGAAGATGAAAGCAACCATAGTGTTCCAGGAAGATGGGACTGTTGTGACGAACGGCCCACCGCCGTTCGTCCAAATACGGAGGACTGATGGGGTCCCACTGCCACCAAAACGCGACAGACAGCGGACCCTGTGTCACCACTATGTCACAGTCCCACCACTGACACGGGTGTATCGGCGGACGGAGGGACGAGACACAATGCCGGCACACGGCTATCACAGGCACAGTGGGGGCTTATCTTAGTTATCCCACCACTGGCACCATGTGACCAAAAATATCCAGTAAGCTAATCTCGCTCTCACAATTTGCCGCAGGGGGTATTTTGGATGCCCCACCACTGCTAATAATCTTCCAAGTACTGCAGGGATTTATGTATATCCCACTTTCTCAGTTCCACTTTGGAACTCGCAGCTCTCCGGCGCCCCCCTTACCCTCAGGTCAGTCAGGGAACTGCACCTAGGATAATTAGTCGCCGGACGGACTGCCTGTTGTGAACCGGCAATTAGGCTTTTGCAGTAAGGGAATTATCAATGCTGTGGCCACAGCCCCTTATTCAGCAATATAAGACCCTTCTGTACTGCCAGCAAGCCGCAATAGCCGTACACAACGCGCTGCCACCAGTCACGGTTACTTAATTCACAGTGTTAAATTAAGAGGGTCCGTGGCAAACCCCTTGAATTAGTAGCGATTATCTATCAAAGGCGTTTAGTTCGATTCTTAGAGCATGGAGACAGGCTAAATATTAAATCATTTATTTTCCGAAAGAGGACAGTGATTACAGATAAAAGTTGCTATAAAATTGAGACATAAAATATGTACAGTACAGATATAAAATAAAGGGATTAAAAACAGAGGTACACTCACGGTTGTTCATGACTCTTTAGGCAAACCCATGCGGCGGAGAAAGAAGGCGGAGCCACACATCTCCACTCATCTGGAGTTCTTGTCAGCACAAGGATTGGAGCTCTTCTGAGCTGGTTTTGCCAAGGGAATGCCTTATAGGCTTTGGTTTGTGACATCACGGAGAGATGCATTCTGGGTTGATCCCACCTCTCTCATCCAAGTTATATTTTGGCTACAAAACTTAGATTAGCTATAACTTTATGGGAGAAGCTGGTATGGACTCATCAGTGGTATCATGTTTCCCAGCGTAATGAGCCCATCAAGAAAACATCAAACATCTATGCGATATGACCGTCCATTTGGGAGCAAATCATATCTCAGGTTCTGGACAGGTTAGAACTTCGAAAGATACCCTATAGCGGAGCTGGGACCGCTCAGATTATGAAAATATGATTTTCATATCTCTACTTTGTACGGTTTTCGCAGGGCAGGCTCTTAAAGGTTTACTTCTAACTCCTGATTTCAGACAAAGAGTTTTTTCTTCCCGCACTTTTTTTTCCCTCTTTCAGCTGAGGCTGAGAGAAGCCAAATGGTGTGGCAGGAAGTTGATTTATAACACCTGGGGGGAAGGGAAGCTGCTGCAGGGTACAATGTAACTGAGACACTGGCAGGCAGCTTCTTACAAACTGGAGGATTTTTAGCACATTGCAACAGAAAACATATCTTGCAGACATTGTACATCACAACTGTGATGCTCTCCTCACCCCTGACCCAAGAGGAGACAATCATGCTGGCGGTCCTGCAGGAGCCTCAAACAAAAAAAGCAGGCCTACCCCAGGAGGTACTGGACGTAGTACCAGAAGATCTGTGGTCCAAAGGGCCCCAGGATGTGGGGAAACTTCAAGTGGCCCCGGTGCAGGTGACACTCAAGCCAGGCACCCTGTACCCACGCAAGGCCCAGTATCCCCTGTCCATCGCCCAGAGCCAAGCTGTCTCTGACCAACTGAAGGTCTTCCTGGCTGTAGGAGTCATCGTTCCCTGCACATCGCCCTGCAACACCCCGCTTTTTCCAGTTAGGAAGAAGACGGCGAAAGGAGAACCCGCCAAATTCAGAATGGTGCATGACCTGAGGGCGGTGAACGAAGCCACCATCTTTGAAACCGCAATTGTGCCAAATCCGCACACTCTGCTCTCCAGTGTGCCCACCACAGCAACCGTGTTCACGGTGATAGACCAGGCCAACGCCTTCTTCAGTGTTCCTCTCCACCCGGATGTCCAGTTCCTGTTCGCCTTCACGCACCAAGGTGTGCAGTACACATGGACAGTGATGCCTCAGGGAGCGCAGAATAGCCCCTCACAGTTCACTAAGGCAATGTCCTTCGTTCTCGCTAACTGGATCACAGACCATGCAGAAGTAGTCCTTCTACAGTACGTGGACGATTTGCTCCTGTGTGCAGCCGACAAAGACACCTGCGCTGCACACTCCTTGTCTCTCTTATTCTACCTGGCAGAGCAACAATGCAAGGTCTCGAAGAACAAAGTCCAGTGGTGTCAGAAGCGAGTTACGTTCCTGGGTCACTGTATTGCCCACCAGATAAAACACCTGATGGATGACCGGAAGACCACTGTGGAGCAGATGGCTCCCCCGACAACCCCGAAAATGCTGCAGGCCTTCCTTGGTCTCGTCTCATATTGCAGAACCTGGATCCCGGATGCTTCAGTCTTAATGTAGCCTCTGTACAATTGCATCAACGTAACCCCGTTCCTCCTGTCGGACGCAGCCTTCATCTCGTTCAGGAAATTAAAAGACTCCATAGTCTCCGCGCCTGGACTAGGCCTCCCGGACTACGAGAAGCTGTTTCGTCTTTACCTAATGGAAAAAGAAGGTCATGCCACTGGCGTCCTGACACAAATCCACGGAGGAAAGCAGAGGCCTCTAGGCTACTTCTCAGCCCACCTAGATCCAGTTGCAAGGGGGGCCCCCTCCTGCATGAGGGCAGTGTTTGCAGCACACTCCCTCCTGGACAAGACTTCTGACATCATCCTTGGACACCCTCTGGAGATCCTAGCTCCACATGACATTTCAGCAATCCTCAATCAGACCCAGCTGAAACACCTCTCCACCGCCAGACACCTCCGCCTCCAGTGCTCTCTACTGCTGCCTGACAATGTCACCATCTCCAGATGCACAGTCCTCAATCCAGCCACTCTACTCCCTCTCCCTAGGGGGGATACGGATCTGGACTCCTCAGATAAAAATCTGCAGGATACTTTTCACAAGGATCTGGACTTGCTCTGTACTGATGACCACGATTGTTTCAGCAACAGGAAACAGCAGGATTACCTAACGTGGCGGAAGAGCCACTGACCAATCCAGAGTTGATCCTCTACGTTGATGGCTCCAGATTTGCAGATGATGAAGGGAAATTCCACACGGGATGTGCAGTGACCAGCAATCAAGAAATCCTGTGGTCCAGAAGTTTGTCGCCTAACCTGTCAGCCCAAGAAGCGGAACTGATAGCGCTGACCAAGGCCTGCCACATTGCGAAGGACAAAACTGCAAACATCTATACCGACTCCAGGTATTCACATGGCATAGCACATGACTTTGGACCCATCTGGGCTGCAAGGGACTTCATCACAGCAAGCGGAACAGCTGTGAAGCATCATGGAGCCATTAAGGACCTGCTGAATGCACTCCAACTTCCGAAAAAGGTGGCAGTGTTAAAGGTTAAAGCACACGGGAAACTGAACACAGTAGAGGCACGAGGCAACAACATGGCAGACATGGCAGCCAAAGAAGCAGCCAGAGGAAGACAACATGGAGAGGAGGAAGAGGTCGTAGAGCCGGACGGTTATTACGTGACGACTGAAGACAAGAAGACTGAAGACAAAAATCCTGATGAGATGACGTCCTGGGATCTGTTCTAGAAGCTGCAAGATCAAGCACCGAAGGAAGAGAAAGAAGGCTGGATGTGAAAGGGGCAACGCACCAAGAAGGAAGGGTATACGCAATGGACTGCAAGCCCTGCTTACCCCGAAGCATGTACCCAATGATGGTCCAGTGGGCACATGGGCCCACACACAAATCCAAGACACAGATGAATGATCTGATTGGTGCTTACTAGAGTTGAGCGAAACGGGTCGAAAAAATTCAAAAGTCGCCGACTTTTGGCAAAGTCGGGTTTCATGAAATGAAACCCGACCCTAGGATGAGGTCGGCCACGAGGTCGGCGACTTACGCGCCAAAGTCGCGTTTCAAAAGTTTGTTTTGCGCTCTTTTTCAGCCAATCAGGATCCACGGACACTGTGGGCAACGTGATGACATAGGCACGGGTCACCACCATCTTTCAGAAGGGCATGCAAGGGATTGGCTTGCTTTGGTGGGCGTCACAGGGGGTATAAAAGGGCGTGCACGCCGACCGCCATCTTACTTCTGCCGATCTTAGTATAGGGAGAGGTTGCTGCTGATTCTGTAGGGAGAGCGTTAGGCAGAGAAGACGACAAAAAAACTGCTTCTGCTGCTAGCGATTTGGCATGCACAACACACCAGTCACTGTGTGTGCAGTGCAAGGGGAGGCTATATAGTGGTGTATCAGTGGTGTTGGTTGTTGGGCTGCCTTCTAAGGCTTCCTGACATTCCTGCATTGCTGTTTACCCACTGCTCCGCAAACTGCTTTTTTAAAAGCAATCCCAATTTTTTTTTTTTGTCCTGCTGAGAAGAAAAAAAAACTGCTTCTGCTGCTAGCAATTTGGCCTGCACAACACACCAGTCACTGTGTGTGCAGTGCAAGGGGAGGCTATATAGTGGTGTATCAGTGGTGTTGGTTGTTGGGCTGCCTTCTAAGACTTCCTGACATTCCTGCATTGCTGTTTACCCACTGCTCCGCAAACTGCTTTTTTAAAAGCAATCCAATCGCCCTTATCCTCTAGTCACTTTTGTCACAGCTGTGCCATCGAGCCTGTCACATAGCGCTCAGATATTCATTGGGCCTCACACAATCCAAAAGTGTCCAGTGTCCAAAAGTGTGTGCAGAGATTCAAAATCTCCCTTATCCTCTAGTCACTTTGGTCACAGCTGTGCCATCGAGCCTGTCACATAGCGCTCAGATATCAGTGGGCCTCACACAATCCAAAAGTGTCCAAAAGTGTGTGCAGAGATTCAAAATCTCCCTTATCCTCTAGTCACTTTGGTCACAGCTGTGCCATCGAGCCTGTCACATAGCGCTCAGATATCAGTGGGCCTCACACAATCCAAAAGTGTCCAGTGTCCAAAAGTGTGTGCAGAGATTCAAAATCTCCCTTATCCTCTAGTCACTTTGGTCACAGCTGTGCCATCGAGCCTGTCACATAGCGCTCAGATATCAGTGGGCCTCACACAATCCAAAAGTGTCCATCCAGTGTCCAAAAGTGTGTGCAGAGATTCAAAATCTCCCTTATCCTCTAGTCACTTTGGTCACAGCTGTGCCATCGAGCCTGTCACATAGCGCTCAGATATCAGTGGGCCTCACACAATCCAAAAGTGTCCATCCAGTGTCCAAAAGTGTGTGCAGAGATTCAAAATCTCCCTTATCCTCTAGTCACTTTGGTCACAGCTGTGCCATCGAGCCTGTCACATAGCGCTCAGATATCAGTGGGCCTCACACAATCCAAAAGTGTCCAGTGTCCAAAAGTGTGTGCAGAGATTCAAAATCTCCCTTATCCTCTAGTCACTTTGGTCACAGCTGTGCCATCGAGCCTGTCACATAGCGCTCAGATATCAGTGGGCCTCACACAATCCAAAAGTGTCCATCCAGTGTCCAAAAGTGTGTGCAGAGATTCAAAATCTCCCTTATCCTCTAGTCACTTTGGTCACAGCTGTGCCATCGAGCCTGTCACATAGCGCTCAGATATCAGTGGGCCTCACACAATCCAAAAGTGTCCATCCAGTGTCCAAAAGTGTGTGCAGAGATTCAAAATCTCCCTTATCCTCTAGTCACTTTGGTCACAGCTGTGCCATCGAGCCTGTCACATAGCGCTCAGATATCAGTGGGCCTCACACAATCCAAAAGTGTCCATCCAGTGTCCAAAAGTGTGTGCAGAGATTCAAAATCTCCCTTATCCTCTAGTCACTTTGGTCACAGCTGTGCCATCGAGCCTGTCACATAGCGCTCAGATATCAGTGGGCCTCACACAATCCAAAAGTGTCCAGTGTCCACAAGTGTCTGCAGAAATTCAAAATCTCCCCTGTCCTATAGACACCTTGTACCTTGTTTTACATTACTATATAGTTTGTTGGATTTTGTCTACATTTCTACCAAAAATGAGGAAGGCTGGTGGAAGAGGCCGTGGAATTGGGCGGGGGTTGGCAGCTGGTAATGATGGTGTTGGTGGTGGATCTGATGGTAGTGGCAAGAGCAAAATAGGACCGAATGCAGGAGGTGCTGACCCTGCGTCATCGTCTGGCTACATAAGGCCTCGAACGCTTAGTTTTCTAGGAGTTGGCAAACCGCTTTTAAAGGCAGAGCATCAGGAAAAAGTTTTGTCTTACATTGCTGACTCAGCCTCCAGCTCTATCGCCTCCTCTTCTTCAGTTGTAAAAAGTAAAAGCACTGAGTCGTCATTGGAGGCTCATGTTCATGAACCACACCTTTCCTTGTGTCCTTCACCCCAACCAAGATTGAAGGATGATGCAGGCCATACTACTGATTACTCCATGGAGCTGTTTTCACATACCATGCCTGGATTATCAAGTGAAATGGTGAATTACCCAGGCCAAGATGAATCTGACATGGAGTGCACTGATGCACAGCCGCTGATGGATGATTCTGCTGGTACATTCACTCAGAGCACTACATTGTCCTCGCAGTGTACAGAGCCAGATTCTGACCCTGATGAGACTCAGGTGCCCCTTCCCGCACACTATACCACCATACACGGTGACACAGAGGAAGGTGCACATGACATAGAAGAGGAGGTGATGGATGACCCAGTTGTTGACCCAGATTGGCATCCATTGGGGGAAGAGGGTGCTGCTTCCAATAGCTCAGATGAGGAGCATCCACAGCAGACATCGACATCGCAACAGCTGTTATCTGGCAGGCCCGGAGCACTCCAAAGACAGGTTCCAAACATCAAAAGAGTTGCTGGACAGCTTGTCCAGAGGGTCAAAAGATCACAGCGTGCTAGGCCGCAAAATGTCTGCCAAAGTAGGAAGAGTGCAGTGTGGCACTTTTTTGACCAAAATCCTCATGATCAGGCCAAGGTTATCTGTAAGAAGTGCGCAAAGACCTTTAGCCGAGGGAAAAATCTGAAAAATTTGAATACCAGTTGCATGCTTAGACATTTAACCAGCATGCACTTGCAAGCGTTGACACAACACCAAACCTCAAGTGCCACATGTGCAACTGATCACAACGAAGGTAGTCAGCAACGCTACATTGTTTCCCCCACTGTAAGCCCACCGGTTAGCACAGCAGCAAATGTTGAGGTGTCGTTGCAAGACCACAGCAGTCAGGGAATCCCACTGTTATATCAACGAAAGACTGATTCTAGGCCATCAGAAAGAACACCAACTCCATCACCATCATCAACCCTCTCTCAGTCCGCCCTGTCCACCGCTACTTCCACCATATGCAGCTCTCAAGTCCAGCTCACCCTCCCAGACACTATGAGTAGGTCAAGAAAGTACTCAGTCTCTCATCCGCGTACACTGGGTTTGAACGCCCACATTGCCAAACTAATCTCGTTTGAGATGATGCCCTTTCGGTTGGTGGAAAGCACAGCTTTCCGCGAACTCATGGCCTATGCAGTACCACGCTATGACCTACCCAGTCACCACTTCTTCTCTCGCAAAGCCATCCCAGCCCTCCACCATCATGTGAAAGACCGCATTGTCCATGCACTCAAGCAGTCAGTGAGCGGAAAGGTGCACCTCACAACTGATGCATGGTCCAGTCGGCATGGCCAGGGCCGTTACGTGTCCATCACTGCGCACTGGGTTAATGTGGTGGATGCAGGGTCCACAGGGGCAGCGGTGGTGGGACAGTGCTGCCTAGCCCACGGTATAGGAAACAGTTGGCTGTAGGCGTTCGACCCTCCTCCTCCTCCTCCTCCAGAAGCGAAAGCTCGTCCACAGAGCGCAGTCGTACGAGCACTCCATCTGCAGCTGCCACTGTTGCACACGATGTGTCCCCCTATCGAGCAGCTAGTGGAAAGCGTCAGCAGGCTGTGTTGCAGATGATGTGTTTGGGCGACAGACACACCGCCGAGGTGCTAACCGAGTACTTGAAGCGACAAACTGAGTCATGGCTGGGCAGTGTACATCTTGAGGCAGGCAAGGTAGTTAGTGATAACGGCCGTAATTTTGTGGCAGCCATAGCCCTTTCAAAACTCAGCCACATACCTTGCTTGGCTCACACCTTGAACCTGGTGGTGCAGTGCTTCCTCAAAAATTATCCGGAGTTAACAGCCCTGCTCCAGAAGGTGCGAAGACTGTGCGCGCACATCCGCCGGTCGCCTGTACACTCCGTTCGTATGCAGAAGCTGCAGCGATTGCTCCACCTTCCCAACCACCGCCTCATTATCGACATTGCAACAAGGTGGAACTCCACCCTGCACATGGTGGAGCGGCTGTGCGAGCAGAGGCAGGCCATAATGCATTTGTGGGAGGATACACGGCCAGGCACTTTGAGAGCAGACATGGAGTTGACAGGTGTGCAGTGGTCGAAGCTGAAAGACCTTTGTAAAGTCCTTCAGTGTTTTGAGGAATGCACACGGCTGGTAAGCGCAGACGACGCCATCCTAAGCATGAGCATCCCACTTATGCGTCTGCTCATGCAAACTTTGACGCACCTTAAGGAGCAGGCGTCTGCAGCCAATGTTGATGAGGAGGAAGAGGATGAGGGAATCCTTGATGACATTCAGCCATTGTCTGCTCAGGGACCTCTCCTGGACGAGGTGGAGGAAGAAGAGGAGGAGGAGGATGATGATGGGGATGATTACTTAGGGGAGGAGGATGCATCTCGTGGGGCAAGTGAAAATGTTGGCGTGGCAAGGTCTGGTACAGGGTTTGTGTGTGACTGGGGGGATGTGGATTTGCAAGAAAGTGCTCCTCCACCCAGCACTCGCAGTGCATCATTGACACCGGGAACATTGGCCCACATGTCAGATTATGCCTTGCAGATCCTAAAAAGGGACCCCCGCATTGCCAAAATGATGAACGATGACGACTACTGGTTGGCCAGCATCCTGGATCCACGCTATAAAGGCAAATTACAAAACATCATGCCACAGGAGAACCTTGACCTAATATTGGCTAATAAACAAGCAACTCTGGTAAATCGGTTGCTTGAGGCATTCCCAGCAAACAGCAGCAGTGATGGTTCTCACATGAGCCGTACGGGCCGGGGGCAGCTTGGCAGAGGTGTTCGTGGTGCACACAGCAGAAGTGGCGTAGGAGACAGGGGTTTCATGACAATGTTGTGGACTGATTTTTCAAATACCGCTCACACAACTGGTAATACTGCATCGATGGAAAGTGACAGGAGACAGCAGTTGTCAACTATGGTTACAAACTACTTTTCCTCCCATATCGAAGTTCTCCCACACAGGTCATTCCCCTTTGACTATTGGGCCGCTAAACTGGACACCTGGCCTGAATTGGCCCAATATGCCTTACAGGAGCTCGCTTGCCCAGCTGCAAGTGTGCTATCGGAAAGAGTCTTCAGTGCAGCTGGATCAATCCTGACAGAAAAAAGGACCCGTCTGTCAACCCAAAATGTGGATGATCTAACCTTCATTAAAATGAACCACGCATGGGTTTCCAAGGATTTTGTCCCACCTTCCCCTGATGACACATAGGGTGACAGAAAAATGGCTTGCTTTGGTCCACCTCTTCCTGGTACTTCACCTATTTCGCCTTTTGCATCAGCTGAATGTCCAACATCAACATATGCCACTTTCTAAAACTCCCTAACTGTGCTGCCTCCCCCCCATGGCCGGGGTCACCACCTAGCGCACGACACCGTGCGAGTGCCGTTGCCCTGGACAGGTGGGTAGGCCGACTCTTGGGCGCGGGCACTGGCACAGGGTCCCTCATAGTGCAATCAAGTGTCTCTGACGGTGGTGGTGCACACCCGCCGTCAGACACACCGCTGTACTATGAGGAGCCCAGTGCCAGTACCGACGCCCACGAGTGGGCCCCCTTGCTTGGGCAGGGCCCCAGCATTTGCAATCTTTACGTCTCCCTGCTCCTCCGCTGTGTAATCTGGGCCGTCAAATCCATACTGTGCCTGACACCGTCTGAGCCTGCCTCCTGATGTATAGACATATATTTTGAATGTGTACACTATCCATACATGTTATCCGGGGAAAAGGGACCCTTTCTAACCTTTGTGCAATCACGTGCAATCCATACTGGGCCTAACACCGTCTGAGCCTGCCTCCTGAGACATATATTTTGAATGTGTACGCCATCCATACATGTTATCTGGGGATACGGTACCCTTTCTAACCTTTGTGCAATCACGTGCAATCCATACTGGGCCTAACACCGTCTGAGCCTGCCTCCTGAGACATATATTTTGAATGTGTACGCTATCCATACATGTTATCTGGGGATACGGTACCCTTTCTAACCTTTGTGTAATCACGTGCAATCCATACTGGGCCTAACACCGTCTGAGCCTGCCTCCTGAGACATATATTTTGAATGTGTACGCTATCCATACATGTTATCTGGGGATACGGTACCCTTTCTAACCTTTGTGCAATCACGTGCAATCCATACTGGGCCTAACACCGTCTGAGCCTGCCTCCTGATGTATAGACATATATTTTGAATGTGTACACTATCCATACATGTTATCTGGGGATACGGTACCCTTTCTCACCTTTGTGCAATCACGTGCAATCCATACTGGGCCTAACACCGTCTGAGAATGATAGATGGGGCCCACCATACACTGGAACATTCCAAAGGTGGACATCAGACACTGGAGCAGCATTTACAGGGCCCATTATACACTAGAGCATTAGAAATGGGGCCCATTATGTTTGGAGCATTATTTGGGCCCATAAGACAGTGGAGCTTCATCCATGGGGACCAACATATAC
Source organism: Dendrobates tinctorius (assembly GCF_039654945.1). Classification (NCBI taxonomy): domain Eukaryota; kingdom Metazoa; phylum Chordata; class Amphibia; order Anura; family Dendrobatidae; genus Dendrobates; species Dendrobates tinctorius. The sequence continues at coordinate 3,227,745 of NW_027361963.1, read as the reverse complement.
TGTAGCATTATGTGGAGCTCATCGTATACTGTTTCAAACATTATATGGGACCAATGATTCTGTATGGAGAAATAGATGGGCCTCGTCATGAGATGTAAAAAGTGAGGTATTTTTCATTGTACTATACCGCTATTTCTCTGCCGTATCGGAGCATGATGAGTTGTGGTATGTGTTAAAGGGGCGCTCTTTCGCCCAGGGCACATGAAAACCTGGAGCCAGCCCTCCCCCCCCCACAGTCTGTAGCCAAATAACCCCCATTTTTCAGTGCGTAACTTGTATTATGAAGTTAATTAAGGTTGACAAGCTTAAGTAAGAAGAATTGATGCTTTTGGCATTCAAATGGGCACTGTAGGTGTGTTTCCTGTCCTCCTCTCACTGCCGACTTTTATTCCCCATTGACTTACATTGGGTTTCGTGTTTCGGGACGACCCCGACTTTTCCCTATAATCGGACGATCTTGCTCGACCCGACCTTTGGAAAAGTCGGGTTTCACGAAACGAAACGCGACCCTAAAAAACCAAAAGTCGCTCAACTCTAGTGCTTACTGGTTCGCTCCAGGGATCTCCACCCTCACAGCCAAGTTCACCAGCAGGTGCTTGACCTGCAGCAAATGCAACCCTGGATGACTGGAGAAAGTTCCCCCACACCATCTAGTCAGACCACTATACCCCTTCCAGAGGATCCAAATTGACCACATCCAGATGCCGCCGAGTGGAGGATTTGAATATGCCCTTGTGGTCGTGGACGTGTTCTCAGGATGGCCTGAAGCCTTCCCAGTAAGAAACCAGTCAGCGAAGACTACTGCCAAGAAGCTGCTCTCAGAAATCGTGTGCAGATATGGGGTTCCAGAAGTGATAGAGAGTGATCAGGGACCTGCATTCACAGCAAATCTAACACAAGAGATCTGGTCAGCAGTAGGGTCAGACTTAGGCCTACACACTCCCTACCACCCCCAGAGCAGTGGAAAGGTAGAAAGATTGAATGGAACACTCAAGAATAGGATGCTGAAAGTTGCCCAAGAGACAAACAAACCATGGCATGAGACACTCCCCATTGCACTTTTTAGTGTCAGGCACACTCCCAGAGGCCCAGAAAAACTGTCACCATTTGAGATTCGTTTGGGTCTAGCCCCAGGTTAGGGGTATTCTTCCCCCAGCAGTTGACTATGCAATATGATACCTTGTCTGCTTATGTGATCAGTTTGACAAAAAAGCTTGCTGATGTCCATTCTCGAGTTTTCTCTTCCCTACCAGATCCAGGATCAGTACTCGGCACACACTCCCTGAAGCCGGGTGACTGGGTGTTGGTGAAGAAGTTTGTAAGGAGAACGCTCGATCCCAGATTTGATGGTCCCTACTAGGTGCTGCTGATGACACCAACCTCTGTGAAACTAGAGGGAAGACCCACTTGGATCCACGCATCGCATTGCAAGAAGGCACCTGTACCAGAAGACATCCCTAAGCCAGAATGATTCTGTTTATTCTCTGTGTGATACAAATTCTGGAGGTGGGAGCACCTTTTACTGAAGATATCACCAAAGATGGGGACGATACTGTTTTCTGGTTTGACACATCAGCCCACATAATCACATACCTATTCGATTACTGTGGCATTGCCCACCCACACGGCTAGAGAGACTGGGAGAAGGGACCCAATATATGTGTTGTAGATGATCATTGGGGAGATGATTGTGCATATTGGGGAGCTGCCGCATGGAACACTGGAGAAAGTTGGGGGTACAAACCTCAGTCAGCCTTGGACAGAAAGGATAGAGATGGTAAATCATTAATTGACCGCATGCGCCTTACTAAGCAGGCTTATGTGAAAGGGTGCAACACCAAGGGCGAATGTAACCGACTCATACTCAGCATTGAAAATCCCTCTCCAGGTGATGCAGGTACATATATACTGAGTAGTACCTGGTCAACCGATGGGCGCCGCCCTCCCGTACACTACTCGGGAAAATTCAAGCTAGCAAACAGGGCTGACAAACCCAAGGCACCCCAAAAGGTCCCCAGTAACATGAGAGTGTTGGTAGATCCCACCTATGAGGAAACCCTAGCAGTAGAGACAGGGTTCGTTGAAACCAACTACTGGCAAGAATGGGTAAAGTATACGGCCCAACAGCACAATGGGAGCGGCTGTTATGCATGTGCAGGTGCCAGACCCCACCTAGGCACACTGACACTTCATCCCAGAATCCCAACAGGCCTGCTTCCTCAGTATATACACCAACTCCTCTGACTCCACATCTTGTGAGAACTGGAAGTCTAAGTACCCACTCTTGGTCAAAGATACGCCCCCTGGGGTAGGAATAACAATCTACCCTGGTAATTACACCTGTTACACACGCACAGGAGCTGGCAGAGATGTAAAAAACTTCACTGAGGGGTTTTGCTCAGAATTTAGTACTACCACTGTTAACCTGGTCAATCATGTGGTTTCCTTGGGTGACATATACTGGATCTGTGGGGACATGAAAATACGTAGTAGACTAGAAGGTGTTTGGATAGGCCAATGTGCTCTGGCAAAGATCCTGATGCCCTTCCACCTTTTTCCTTACACACATGAGTCTACACCACTTACCGTGGTAAGAAGACCAAGAAGGGAAAGTGCCCCCAAAGGTAGTTTTGATCCACATGTATACATAGACACCATAGGTGTGCCTAGGGGGGTACCTGATGAATACAAGGCCAGAGACCAGGTTAAGGCAGGATTTGAGTCATTACTGCCAATAATAACTGTAAACAAGAATGTGGATTGGATAAATTACATCTATTATAATCAACAGAGATTCGTCAACTACACCCGAGACGCTTTGAAGGGTCTGGCAGACCAGTTAGGCCCCACTTCCATCATGGCGTTCCAGAATATAATGGCCTTAGACATGATTCTAGCCGAGAAAGGAGGTGTTTGTAAAATGATCAAAGACACATGCTGCACTTACATTCCGGACAACACTGGTCCAAATGGTAAAGTCACAGTAGCCATACAAAAACTCACTGAGTTGTCTGAGGAGCTGAAACAAAACTCAGGAGTCACTGACCCCTGGGACCAATACTTTGGGTGGATGAGCGGGTGGCAGAGAATGCTAGCGCAAGTCGGAACAGTCATACTGGTGGTATTCATCTTGGCGATAATTGCTGGTTGTTTTATTCTCCCTTGTATCCGCAGGATGATGGAAAAGACTGTCCATGATACCACAAATTTGATGCCATTGACTGCTATGGATGTCTCATCTGTCAAAATCGACATCCCACCTCCACTGCCTGACAACCTCGTCGAGCTACCAGAACTGCCTCTTGAAGAGTACACACCCCTGGATACGCATGCCGCTGAATATGAGACTATGATTCCGCCAAACCCCCAGTAGGGACAGACCTCCTGACCGCCCATTTGCGAAAAGTCTGTACAGAGAAGGATGTATACGTTAGGCGTATGTCAGTCCACTGGCAGCACAAAAGAGTTGCAGCGCATTGGGCCAGGCGCAGGATTTTAGGGCAAGTGTTATCTAAGGGGGGATTGTTATGGAAATATATATGCATATGTGTATCCATAGATCTCACTTGCCTGCTATAGGCTATATACTGCTATATACTCATATATTCTTATACACTGCTACATACTCATATATGCTCGCTTGAAGATATAATCGTAGCTGTCTTGAAACTTTGTAACCATTCTACCAAGGATGACCTAACCCGTCTGGAGAACCAACGTGACACCCATTGTCTTGTGCCTTGGGAAATATCTAGCAGACATAGTGAATAAAGAAGTGAGGCCAGATGTGCCAGCCGATATCAGAACATTGCTGAGACAGCAGGAAAATGGGCCGTAAATTATATTGGTAGAATCAGCTTTTTTTTGGTAAACTCTTCCATATATGTTCATGTATTCAAACTGACCAATTAAACTAGAAGTTCAGCCTTTATGTTAATCAGATAGCCACCCTTTCCTACATGTATCCATAAATATAGATATGCATAATAAAGCTTCAGAGCATTGAAAGAATCGATTGCTGTCTCTGTGTACAGTTCTTTTCTTCCAGTTAAGCGTTCAAAGACTCTGTCTAATTTGGGCAGGCCACAGTACGCACAGGGGTAAATTTACCCAACCATAAATTTTCCACATCACTGGAAATGATAAAGGGGGCTGCAAATGATGGAGGGGGTGCTGCAATTTGCCAATGATGATGGAATGGGGCCTGCAAATATTGGAAGGGGCTGCAAATGATGGAGGGGGCTGCATATGATGATGTGAGGGAGGGGACAGGGGACTGCACATGAACGAAAGGGGACTGCTGCACATGATGAAGTGGGGGGAGAAGGGGGACAGTGAATGATGAAGTGAGGGACGGGGGACAGCAATTGAATTGAAGGTGGGGGATGGGGAGAACAAATAAGGACCTGGGGAGAGCAAATAATGAATTTTCAGGGTGATGGGAGTAAATGATGTATTGAATGTGGGGTAGAGCAGTTGATCATGAATAGAGGGTGGGAGAGAAAGACATGACAATGAATTGGGGCAGAAGGGGCATGTAAATATAATGAATTGGGGGAGCGGGAGGCACATAGTGGGGGATGTTGAGGATGCAGTGACTGGTAATGAATTGGAGGAAGAGTACAGGGGCTAATGAATGTATATATTAGGTGGGTAAATTGCTATTTATTGTTGGTGGGGGCGCAGTGGTGAATTATAATTTCCATTTGGAATGGTGGGATGCATAATAACTAATTATATATTAATGGTGGGTGCACGTCTGTATTTAGATGTGTAGTGTAGAAGAATGGAAAAGTGAGTAATGTGCTCTGGAAGCGGTGCTCTAGGTAACTGTGTGTTATTTTTATGCAGAGATGAGTCCTATAATAATAATAATAATACATTTTCTTTCTATAGCGCCGACATATTCCGCAGCACTTTACATTTCAGAGGGGACTTGTACAGACAATAGACATTACAGCATAACAATAATCACATAGATCATAACAGATACCAAGAGGAATGAGGGCCCTGCTCGCAAGCTTACAGTCTATGAGGAAAGAGGGAGACACGAAAGGTGGGTGGTAACAGTTGCCCTGATTGTATGGACCAGCCACAATGTTAAGTGTGTAACAGTACAGACACAGAGGGCTAATGGATGCATAAAGCATGTGGGAACATGATACAAGGAACCTGGTTATGGTAAAACTTTTGGCTGTGCCACACAGGGATAAGATTAGGTTAATGTGTTGAGGCAATAGGCCAGTCTGAATAAATGCGTTTTCAGGGCACGCTTAAAATTGTGGGGATTGGGGACTAATCGTATTGACCTGGGAAGTGCATTTCAAAAGAACTGGCACAGCACGTGTAAAGTCTTGGAGACGGGAGTGAGAGGTTCTGATTATTGAGGATGCTAACCTCAGGTCATCAGCAGAGCGGAGGGTGCGGGTAGGGTGTGTGATGTACAATGTCTGCAAGATATGTTTTCTGTTGCAATGTGCTAACAAATCCTCTATTTTCTTTGAGAAGCTGCCTGCCAGTGTCTCAGTTACATTGCACACTGCAGCAGCTTCCCTTCCCCCGAGTGCCATAAACCAATTTCCTGTCACCCCATTTGGCTTCTCTCAGCCTCAGCTGAAAGAGGGAAAAAAAGTGCGGGAAAGGAAAACTCTTTGTTTGAAATAAAGGTTAGAAGTAACCCTTTAAGAGCCTGCCCTGCGAAAACCGTACCAAGTAGAGATATGGAAATCATATTTTTGTAACCTGAGCGGTCCCAGCTTCGATACCGCGTATCTTTCGAAGTTCTACCCTGTCCAGAACATGAGATAGGATTTCCGCCCAAATGGACGGTCATATCGCATAGAAGTTTGATGTTTTCTTGATAGGCTCATTACGCTGGGAAACATGATACCACTGACAAGTCCATACCAGCTTCTCCCATAAAGTTATAGCTAATCTAAGTTTTGTAGCCAAAACATAACTTGGATAAGAGAGGTGGGATCAACCCAGAATGCACCTCTCTGTGATGTCACATAGGAAAGTCTATAAGGCATTCCCTGGCAGAACCAGCACAGAACAGCTGCAGAGTCCGTGCTGACAAGAACTCCAGATGAGTGGAGACGTGTGGCTCCTCCCCCCTTAAAGCCGCATGGTCTGCCTAAGGAACAATATGGAACTGTGAGTGTAATCTCTTTGTTTTCTCCACTTTTATTTTATACCTGTACTGTACATATTTTATGTCTCAATTTTATAGCAACTTTTATCTGTAATCACTGTCCTCTGTCGGAAAATAAATGATTTAATTATTTAGATCTGTCTCCATGCTCTAAGAATCGAACTATACGCCTTTGATAGATAATCGCTACTAATTCAAGGGGTTTGCCACGGACCCTCTTAATTTAACACTGTGAATTAAGTAAGGCCTCTTTCACACTTCAGTTTTTTGCATCAGCTATAATCCGCCAAAAAGGCGGACAAGCGGATCCGTTCTAAACTGATGCGAACGGATGGCACAGGATCCGTTTTCAGACGGATCCTGAAAATGAAGAAATTTAAAGGAATCGCTGGCCGGGAAGGAGAGAGAGAGAGAGAGAGAGAATTTTTTTATTTTTGTCCGGCACCCAGAAAGAATTTCGGGTTAAATGAGTGTCTGGAGGATCCGCCAGAGAAAAAAACGTTACAAGCTCCGTTCTGAAATCTTTGAGGATGGTGACGGACAGCAACTTTAGGCGGATCCTCACAAAAAACGGATGCAACGGACAGCAATCCGTCACAATCCGCCATTAATGCAAGTCAATGGGAAAAAAACGGATCCTCAAAAAAAAATTGAGGATCCGTTTTTTTTCAAAACCTGGCGGATTGTGACTGATTGTAAAAAACGGAAGTGTGAAAGAGGCCTAACCGTGACTGGTGGCAGCGCGTTGTGTACGGCTATTGCGGCTTGCTGGCAGTCTAGAAGGGTCTTATATTGCTGAATGAGGGGCTGCGGCCACAGCATTGATAATTCCCTTACTGCAGAAGCCTGATTGCCGGTTCACAACAGGCAGCCCGTCCGGCGACTAATTATCCTAGGTGCAGTTCCCTGACTGACCTGAGGGTAAGGGGGGCGCCGGAGAGCTGCGACTTCCAAAGTGGAACAGAGAAAGTTGGATATACAAAAACCCCCGCAGTACTTGGAAGATTGATAGCAGTGGTGGGGCATCCAAATTAAACTCCCCCTGCGGCAAATTGTAGAGCGAGATTAGCTTGCTGGATATTTTTGGTCACATGGTGCCAGTGGTGGGATAACTAAGATAAGCCCCAACTGTGCCTGTGATAGCCGTGTGCCGGCATTGTGTCTCGTCCCTCCGTCCGCTGATACACCCGTGTCAGTGGTGGGACTGTGACATAGTGGTGACACAGGGTCCGCTGTCCGTCGCGTTTTGGTGGCAGCGGGACCCCCGTTTGTCGCCCCCGTAAGTGGACGAACGGCCGTGGGCTGTTCGTCACATATTAGTGGCAGAGCGGTGGGATAATCCTAGAGCATTAGTGATTTGGTTTGAGCAATCATTCCTCTCACTAAAAACCTGCACGGTTCCTGCGGGAATCCTGCATCATAGGTTTTGGAGAACAGACTCAGTGGTTACTAGTCCTGAGACATTAGTGTGTTCTTGCAAGTATCCCCCTCCCGTTTCTTCGTTTTTCTTTTTCTATCTTTTATTTGGCAACCATGGCGGCAAAAGGAGAACCTTGGTACAACCGGCAGACAAAGGAAGTTCTTGCTGGGTTATGCACATACCAAGGCCTTGACGCCACGAACAAAAACAGAGCTCAAATGATCGCGGCTCTAGTGCAGCTGGACAACGACCAGAATCCAGCGAGCGCAGAAGTTGGCCCAAGTGGCAATGGGGCTGCAGCAGAGGCTCCACTCATGAGCGCGGGCCCCACATTCAATCAGAGCACGCTGGACCCCTACCTGCAAGCGGCCTTGGACGCACTCCCTGCCGAAGACCGTGACGGACGTCTGCAGCTGATCCAGCAAGCTCGAGAGAGAGAGCAGAGCAGCGAGCCGAGCGGGAGGCGGAGAGACGCGAGCGCCAAGCAGAGGCTGAGAGAGCCGAGCGCCAGGCGCAGAGGGCCCATGAACTGGAGGTGCTCCAGCGGGGTGGGAATGCCCCCACAGCCCGAAGAGGTGAGCCCAGCAGCGTCCAGACTCCTAAACCCCGGCTAGAGCATTTTCCCATGATGGAAAAGGACGGGGACTTGGACACGTTTCTGCGAGCCTTTGAGAAAGCCTGCAGACAGTACCAGCTGCCTAGAGACCACAAGGTACTTGACCCCAGGGCTAAAGGGCAAAGCCCTGGAGGCATTTGCTTCTCTTCCGCCAGAAGCCGATGACGACTATGACGCCATAAAGCAGGCGCTGATCGCCAAATACCGGCTGACACCTGAGGTATACCGAAAGAAGTTCCGGCACCTCCAACGTGGCCCACACGATAGCTACAGTGATGTGGTGCAAGGACTCAGGACCCACTTTGACCTGTGGATCCATGGACTGTCCGTTGAAACCTTTGAGCAGCTATGGGACCTGATGATCAAAGACCAGTTCCTGCATCTCTGCCCAGCTGAGGTCCAACAGTTCATCCTGAACCGCGAACCAACGAACGCGGACAAAGCGGCGCAGATCGCTGACAACTACGAGGCCAACCGGAAGCCCAAGACGCGGAGGCCAGTCGCCACCAGCTGGAAAGGGGGTAAGCCGGCAACCAACCCCAGTGCCCCAGCTAGCCGTCCCTCCGGAGGCCCTGTCCCTGTTGCCAACAGCAGGCCGGCTACTGACAGTCGCCTGTGTCACCACTGCCAGCGGCCTGGTCACTTCTTTTACGCCTGTCCGAATAGGCCGAAGAACCCCCCAGCCAAGGCCCCCGGGCCCAACGCCTCTGTTCTTTTGGTGGGAGGTGTGGTTGGGAGGGCAGACGACAACGTTCAACCTGTTCAGGTGGGGGCCCGTCTTGCTACAGGCCTCAAGGACACCGGGGCTGAACGAACCCTCATCCGTCCTGGACTGGCGGCCCCTGAAGAGTTTGTTGAGGGGAAAACCCTGACTGTCACCGGGATTGGAGGCACCCATTGTCCCTTGCCAGTGGCACAAGTTTTTCTTGACTGGGGTGCCGGGAGCGGGTTGAGGGAGGTGGGAGTGTCTGAAAACCTGCCCACTGATGTGTTATTGGGGACTGACTTGGGGCGGATGGTTGCATACTACGTCCCTGACACCCTTCCCCAATCTGATAATAAGGGTAACGTTAACCCTGATGATGATGATGATGAGGGGAGACTGAATGTGTTACCTGCTAATGCCTTGATGAGTAATGATGCAACTAACAACCATTCTTTCCCCAGGTATGATGCTGATGTGAATGTGCCAAAGCAAGCTAATAACCATTCTTCTCCTAGGAAGGATGATGATGATGTTGATGTATCTGTGCCGACTGAACCCGTTAACCCTTTCTTTGAAGCGGTAGATGTGTCCACAGGTACCGAAGTGCTCAGCCCCGTCACTCTGCGGAGTGAGACGGCTGAGGAACCCCTGGCAGGAGCAAGCAACGGTGCTCAAGGAAATGGGGAGGTGCATGGGGACCATGAGGAAGGTAATGCCATGCAGCTGACCAGTGCCACCGAGGAAGGTAACTGGCCCATAAGTAGCACTGTTCCTGAAGTGTTGGGGGTGGATGAGGAGGTAGAGCCCAGGGCAGCACCGGCTGGTGGGTCTGTAGAAATCCCCAGGGAGACAGCATACATAGCAGCTGTCACACGCAGTCAGAGTGCCCAGATCGCAGGTAACGCACTGTCTTCTGGACCCTCTGCTGCTACAGGAGAGACTGAACCAGAGGTGAACCCAGAGCCGGTTCCAGAGGGTCCCAGTAAAGAGGGGACCCTGACGTCACTTCTGGCAGCCTCCAGCATGGAGTTCCAGGCTACTCTGCACTCAGATGCCAGCCTGGAGAAATTGAGAGGCCTCGCCAAGACGCCCACCTCCGAGTCTGATAAGGAGAAGGTGTTCTGGGAACGAGGAAGGTTGTACCGGGAGACAGTACCCGGAGATCCTAAAAAGGAGTGGTTGAGGGAAAGACAGCTGGTCGTCCCCTATCAGTTCAGAACTGAGTTGTTGCGGATTGCCCATGAGATTCCACTCGCTGGACACTTGGGGATCAGCAAAACAAAGGCACGGCTGTCTCAACACTTCTATTGGCCCAAGATGGGGACAGATGTAACACACTACTGCCGCTCCTGCGCCACCTGTCAAAAAGTGGGTAAGGCGGGGCCTGCTCTTAAGGCTCCCCTTATTCCTTTGCCGGTGATAGAGGAGCCTTTCCAGAGAATCGCGGTGGACATTGTAGGACCGCTGTCCGTCCCCAGCAGCTCCGGAAAGCGATACATTCTCACCGTGGTAGACTACGCTACCCGGTACCCAGAGGCAGTAGCTCTGTCTTCAACCAGGGCAGATAAGGTGGCTGACGCACTGGTGACCATCTTTTCAAGAGTAGGATTTCCCAGGGAGATGCTTACCGATCAAGGGCCCCAATTCATGTCTCGCCTAATGGAGGCTCTCTGTGAGAAAATGCAGGTGACGCAGCTGGTATCGAGTCCGTATCACCCACAGGCTAATGGTTTGTGTGAACGTTTCAACGGTACCCTCAAACAGATGCTCCGCATACTGGTTGAGACCCAAGGGCGCGACTGGGAGCGGTACCTCCCACACCTGCTGTTCGCTTACAGAGAAGTTCCACAGACCTCGACCGGGGTCTCCCCCTTCGAGCTCCTGTATGGCAGGCGAGTCCGGGGACCCCTTGGGTTGATAAGAGAATCCTGGGAAGATGAGCCAAACCCCACAGAAGTGTCCATCGTGGATTATGTCATGCGCTTCCGTGACAAGATGCAGACCTTGACGCAGTTGGTGCATGACAACATGACGCAGGCTCAGGCTGACCAGAAGCGCTGGTACGACCAGAACGCCCGGGAGCGGACCTACCAGGTGGGTCAAAAGGTGTGGGTGCTGGTCCCTGTACCAATGGATAAGCTTCAGGCAGCCTGGGAAGGCCCGTACGTCGTCCACCAACAGCTCAACCCGGTCACCTACGTGGTCACGCTTGACCATGCTCGGGGTAGGCGCAAGGCCTTTCACGTCAACATGCTGAAGGCGCACTACAAACGTGAAGCTTGCGTCCTACCGGTCTGCAATCTGCCAGAGGATGGGGAGGAAGATCCCCTCCTGGACATGCTGGCCCAGGCCAAGGCCGATGGGTCCATTGAGGACATGGAGATAAGTGGTTCGCTAACCGTATCCCAGCGGTTGCAGTTGATGGCCACCCTGGAACCCTTCCGGGTCGTGTTCACCAACCAACCGGGGAGGACGGAGTTAGCGGTTCATGAGGTGGACACCGGGAATCACGCCCCATTACGGCGAACACCCTATCGGATCTCTGAAGCGGTGCAACAAGTCATGCGCCAAGAGATCGATGAGATGTTAAGGCTGGGGGTGATTCGACGGTCAAAAAGCGCGTGGGCTTCACCTGTAGTCCTCGTGCCTAAAAAGGATCGAACCACGCGGTTCTGCGTGGACTACAGGGGGCTCAACGCCATCACAACCTCTGATGCCCACCCAATGCCGCGCATCGAGGATTTGCTTGAGCGGTTGTCGAAAGCCAAGTACATATCCATCATGGATTTGAGTCGGGGATACTGGCAGATTCCCCTGAGCCCTGAGGCGCAGGAGAAATCCGCCTTTATCACCCCCTTTGGACTGTACGAGTCCACGGTCATGCCCTTCGGCATGAAGAATGCCCCTGCCACTTTCCAGCGGATGGTCAACCACCTGCTTCGGGGACTGGAGGAGTACGCGGTGGTGTACTTAGACGATATTGCCGTCTTCAGTTCCACCTGGGAGGAACACCTTCAGCACCTCCAGGAGGTGCTCAAGCGTCTTCACCAGGCAGGCCTGACCATCAAGCCAGGGAAGTGCCAGATAGGCATGCACAAGGTCCACTACCTGGGGCACCGGGTAGGCGGGGGTTCCATGAGTCCGGAGCCAGAAAAAGTGGACGCAATCGTGTCCTGGCCCACCCCCAGGACCAAGAAACAGGTGAAGTCCTTCTTGGGCACTGCAGGGTACTATAGGCGGTTCGTACAGGACTATAGCGCCCTTGCCAAACCCTTGACTGACCTCACCAAGCAGAGGCTACCCCAAACAGTCAACTGGACAGATGACTGTGAGGCGGCTTTCCAAGCTTTGAAAGCAGCCCTGTGCAACTCTCCAGTGTTGAGAGCAGTCGACAGCAGTCGCTCGTTTCTGGTACAGACCGATGCCAGCGAGTTTGGCCTCGGTGCTGTGCTTAGCCAGGTCGATTCGGGGGACCAAGAGCACCCCGTGTTGTATCTGAGCCGGAAACTTTTGCCGAGGGAAGTGGCATACTCGACCATCGAGAAGGAGTGTCTGGCCATGGTGTGGGCACTGCAGCGTTTGCAGCCCTACCTGTACGGGCGTGCCTTCACGGTGGTAACTGACCACAACCCTCTGAGCTGGTTGCACACAGTGTCCGGAACCAATGGAAGATTGCTCCGCTGGAGCCTTGCCCTTCAACAGTACGATTTTACTGTAAAACACAGGAAGGGCAGTGAAAACGGCAATGCCGATGGGTTGTCCCGCCGGGGCGAACCCGCTGAGGTGCGCATGGCCGATTACCGAGAGGTAATGCCTCCTTAGCGCCCTCTTAAGGGGGGAGGTGTGATGTACAATGTCTGCAAGATATGTTTTCTGTTGCAATGTGCTAACAAATCCTCCATTTTCTTTGAGAAGCTGCCTGCCAGTGTCTCAGTTACATTGCACACTGCAGCAGCTTCCCTTCCCCCGAGTGCCATAAACCAATTTCCTGTCAACCCATTTGGCTTCTCTCAGCCTTAGCTGAAAGAGGGAAAAAAAGTGCGGGAAAGGAAAACTCTTTGTTTGAAATAAAGGTTAGAAGTAACCCTTTAAGAGCCTGCCTTGCAAAAACCGTACCAAGTAGAGATATGGAAATCATATTTTTGTAACCTGAGCGGTCCCAGCTTCGATACCACATATCTTTCGAAGTTCTACCTGTGGGCAGCATGGTGGCTCAGTGGTTAGCGCTGCAGCCTTGCAGCGCTGGAGTCCTGGGTTCGAGTCCCACCAAGGACAACATCTGCAAGGAGTTTGTATGTTCTCCCCGTGTTTGCGTGGGTTTCCTCCGGGCACTCCGGTTTCCTCCCACACTCCAAAAAAACATACTGATAGGGAATTTAGATTGTGAGCCCCAGCCCCATCAGTGACAGTGATGAAAATATGTGCAAACTGTAAAGCGCTGCGGAATATGTTAGCGCTATATAAAGTATTATTATTATTACCCTGTCCAGAACATGAGATAGGATTTCCGCCCAAATGGACGGCCATATCGCATAGATGTTTGATGTTTTCTTGATAGGCTCATTACGCTGGGAAACATGATACCACTGACAAGTCCATACCAGCTTCTCCCATAAAGTTATAGCTAATCTAAGTTTTGTAGCCAAAACATAACTTGGATAAGAGAGGTGGGATCAACCCAGAATGCACCTCTCTGTGATGTCACATAGGAAAGTCTATAAGGCATTCCCTGGCAGAACCAGCACAGAACAGCTGCAGAGTCCGTGCTAACAAGAATTCCAGATGAGTGGAGACGTGTGGCTCCTCCCCCCTTAAAGCCGCATGGTCTGCCTAAGGAACAATATGGAACTGTGAGTGTAATCTCTTTGTTTTCTCCACTTTTATTTTATACCTGTACTGTACATATTTTATGTCTCAATTTTATAGCAACTTTTATCTGTAATCACTGTCCTCTGTCGGAAAATAAATGATTTAATTATTTAGATCTGTCTCCATGCTCTAAGAATCGAACTATACGCCTTTGATAGATAATCGCTACTAATTCAAGGGGTTTGCCACGGACCCTCTTAATTTAACACTGTGAATTAAGTAACCGTGACTGGTGGCAGCACGTTGTGCACGGCTATTGCGGCTTGCTGGCAGTCTAGAAGGGTCTTATATTGCTGAATGAGGGGCTGCGGCCACAGCATTGATAATTCCCTTACTGCAGAAGCCTGATTGCCAGTTCAAAACAGGCAGCCCGTCCGGCGACTAATTATCCTAGGTGCAGTTCCCTGACTGACCTGAGGGTAAGGGGGGCACCGGAGAGCGGCGAGTTCCAAAGTGGAACTGAGAAAGTGGGATATACATAAATCCCCGCAGTACTTGGAAGATTGATAGCAGTGGTGGGGCATCCAAATTAAACTCCCCCTGCGGCAAATTGTAGAGCGAGATTAGCTTGCTGGATATTTTTGGTCACATGGTGCCAGTGGTGGGATAACTAAGATAAGCCCCAACTGTGCCTGTGATAGCCATGTGCCGGCATTGTGTCTCGTCCCTCCGTCCGCTGATACACCCGTGTCAGTGGTGGGACTGTGACATAGTGGTGACACAGGGTCCGCTGTCCGTCGCGTTTTGGTGGCAGCGGGACCCCCGTTAGTCGCCCCCGTAAGTGGACGAACGGCCGTGGGCTGTTCGTCACAGGGTGGTATACTGAAACAAGGGAGGAGTTGTAGGGTATTGGTGAGCCATGGAGGGCTTTGTGGGTGAGGGTAGTAAGTTTATACTGAATTCTGGAGTGGATGGGTAGCCAGTGTAATGACTGGCACAAGGTAGAGGCATCAGTGTAACGATTGGTGAGGAATATGATCCTGGCTGCAGCATTCAAGACAGATTGGAGAGGGGAGAGTTTGGTAAGAGGGAGACCAATTAGAGGAGAGTTACAATAGTCGAGACGAGAATGAATAAGAGAAACAGTCAGAGTTTTTGCAGAGTCAAAAGTAATTACTTTAAACTTGCCATCAAGTACAAAAACTGTAAGCTCATCAATCCCAGAATACATAAAACCTGTGGTTCAAAGCCAACCTCAACCACAACATGAGCATTATTATTTCAATATCAAAATTTATTAATAAATTATTAAAAATATATATGCATATTACATTCATAAGGTACATGAACTAATACTTGTGACAAACATGGCTCCATAAATAACTATTAGATTAGATAATATCGCCGCATGGTATGAGACATAACATGATCTATTTATAGAGTAATAGATATTAATCCATTATGATAAACTCTGCTGAAACCACTCTCCCACATTTACCATGTGACTACAATTAAGCCAATTATCTCACTCAGGGATTGCAACAGAGAACTAAGGGTACTGTCACTCTTAGCGATGCACCAGCGATATAACGCGGTCAGGATCACTGGTGCATCGCTAAGTGGTCGCTAGTGAGCTGCCACACAGGCAGATCTCACCAGTGACATCGCTGGGGACGGGGGTCGCTACTTACCTGTCACACCAGGCGATCCTGCGTCCTCCCGCCCGGCTCCACGCGTCGCTTGTCGTCACAGCAAGAAGCGCCGCAGGAAGCTGACGACGAGAAACAGTCCTGAACGTTCACGCGCGATCAGCGATAACCAGCGGGGGAGCCGGTCGTAGGTAAGTATCAGACACAGAGATATCGCTAGCAATATCGCTATAACGTCACTAGTTATAGCGATATTGCTAGCGATATCTCTTAGTGTGACATGCCCTTAAGTGCCATGAACCCTCTGCATCTCAACTCACAATAATCAGTGATTCAGACACTCGAATCTTACTGATAAGGGTTAAATGCAAGATCACCTGCACTCAGTACTATAACTGGCAATAAAGCGCTCAATGATAAAAGATCCATATGTACACATTACCTGGATCATTATCATTAGGATCCAGGTAATGTGTACATATGGATCTTTTATCTTTGAGCGCTTTATTGCCAGTTATAGTGTCTGAATCACTGAGTATTGTGAGTTGAGATGCAGAGGGTTCATGGCACTTAGTTCTCTGTTGCAATCCCGGAGTGAGATAACTGGCTTCATGGTAGTCACATGGTAAATGTGGGAGAGTGGTTTCAGCAGAGTTTATCATAATGGATTAATATCTATTACTCTATAAATACATCATGTTATGTCTCATACCATGCGGCGATATAATATAATCTAATAGTTATTTATGGAGCCATGTTTGTCACAAGTATTAGTTCATGTACCTTATGAATGTAATATGCATATATATTTTTAATAATTTATTAATAAATTTTGATATTGAAATAATAATGCTCATGTTGTGGTTGAGGTTGGCTTTGAACCACAGAGTCAAAAGTAAGAAAAGGTCGAATTCTAGAGATGTTTTTGAGGTGCAGATGACAAGAGCGAGCCAGTGATCGGATGTGGGGGACAAAGGAAAGCTCGGAGTCAGGTATGACCCCAAGACAGCGGGCCTGTTGCTGGGGAGTAATAGTGGAACCACACACGGAGATGGCAGTGTCGGATAAAGGTACATTAGTAGAGGGAGGAAACACAAGGAGTTCAGTCTTTGACAGGTTCAGTTTCCGATATAGTGAGGACATGATATTAGACACAGTGTTTAGAGAATCGCCGGTGTTTTCTAGAAAGGCTGGTGTGATGTCAGGAGAAGAAGCGTATAATTGGGTGTCATCAGCATAGAGATGGTACTGGAAACCAAATCTACTGATTGTTTCACCAATAGGGGCAGTGTACAAGGAGAAGAGGAGGGGGCCTAGAACCGATCCTTGAGGAACCCCAACAGTAAGGGGAAGGTGAGAGGAGGAGGAACCGGCAAAAGATACAGTAATGGAGCGGTCGGAGAGATAGGAGGAGAACCAGGAGAGAACGGTGTCCTTGAGGCCAATGGAACGGAGCATAGTGAGGAGGAGCTGATGATCCACAGTGTCGAATGCTGCAGAGAGATCCAAGAGAATTAGCATGGAGTAGTGACCATTTGATTTAGCTGTTAGTAGATCATTAGAGACTTTAGTGAGGGCAGTTTCAGTAGAGTGTAAAGAGCGGAAACCGGATTGGAGAGCGTCGAGAAGAAAGTTTTCTGAGAGATAGCGGATCAGACGGGAGTGGACCAGGCGTTCTAGGAGATTAGAGATGAAGGGAAGATTAGAGACAGGTCTATAGTTAGCGGCACAGTTTTGGTCGAGGGATGGTTTTTTAAGTAGTGGATGTATGATGGCATGCTTAAATGAGGAGGGAAAGATACCAGAAGAGAGAGAGAGGTTAAATATTTTAGTTAGGTGAGGGGTGACAGTAGGGGAAAGGGACTGGAGGAGATGTGACGGAAATGGGTCACTGGTGCAAGTGGTTGGGCGAGAAGATGCAAGGAGCATCTTCCTCCTCCTGCAGCCCCCATTCTACAACCTCACAGCTGGGAAACTTTTTGCGTTTTCGTTTTTTGCGAGATTCAAGGAGCCTGCTTACTTCTTCTGTGACTGGTTCAAAATCAGAGAGTGAGCTAGATGCAGTGGGGGAGGGAGGACAGTGCATGGTATGAGGTGATTGGGAGATAATTTCCTGTCGAATCTGGTCAATTTTTTCTTTGAAGTAATTGCTCAGATCGTCAGCTCGGAGCTCCGTGGTTGGGGCCTGTACTCTTGGGTTGAGTAGAGAATGAAAAGTGTCAAAGAGACGTTTCGGGTTATTGGACAGTGAGGTGATGAGGGTGTTGATATAGGTTTGTTTGGAGAGGTGAAGGGCAGTGTTGTATGTTCGAAGCAGAAACTTATAATGGATGAAATCTTCGTGTAGATTGGATTTTCTCCACAGACGTTCGGCGCACCTGGAGCACCGCTGCAGGAAACGTGTTTGCAGGGTGTGCCAGGGTTGTCGCCGTCTGTGTTGTGGTGTTCTATTTATAGGGGGTGCAAATTCATCCAGGGCACTTTGAAGTGTTTCATTGTAATGCTTCAATGCAGAATCAGGACATGAGAGGGAGGAGATAGGGGCCAATGAAGACTGCAAGTTCTTCATAAGTTTCTGGGTGTTAATGGCCTGTATGTTTCTATAAGTCTGGACAGTGGGGGTGACCTGAGCAGCCTGGCAGTTCTTGATAGATAATGAAAGAAGATTGTGGTCAGAGAGCGGGAGAGGGGAGTCTGCAAAATCATCCACTGTACAAAGTCGAGAGAAGACCAAGTCGAGGGAGTTTCCGTCTTCATGCATTGAAGAATTAGTAAGCTGCAAAAGGCCAAATGAGGAGGTTAGAGATAAAAGGTGAGTAGCAGATGGGGAGAGTGGAAGAGCTATGGGGATGTTGAAATCTCCCATGATAAGGGTAGGGATGTCACAGGAGAGAAAATGTGGAAGTCAAGTGGCAAAATGATCCAGGAACGAGAAGAGAAGAGTCCTGGCTTAAAGAAATGATGGCGGTCTGCGCTGCATAAAAAAGAAAAGCAAAGATGAGGGACTTCAGCTGGAGACGTCACTGGTGAGTCAGTGTGCTACCTGTACACTGACACTATACACTATAACCTGTTCACTGTGCACTATATACAGAGGTACTGTGTATAATGTCACTGGTGATCGCTGTATTACCTGTACTCTATATACAGAGCTCCTGTGTATAATGTCACTGGTGATCTCTGTATTACCTGTATACTGACACTATATACAGAGCTCCTGTGTATAATGTCACTGGTGAACCCTGTACTACCTGTACACTGACACTATGTACAGATCTCCTGTGTATAATGTCACCGGTGATCACTGTATTACCTGTACACTATACACTATATACAGAGATCTTGCTTATAATGTCACTGGTGATCACTGCATTACCTGTACACTGACATTATATACAGATCTCCTGGGTATAATGTCACTGGTGATCAATGTATTACCTGTACACTGACACTATATACAAAGCTCCTGTGTATAATGGCATTAGTGTTGTTTTTTTTTATTAATTATCTGTATTGTAGTATTCGGTCACTATATGGTGGTAGTATGTGATCTGGTTATGGTGTGGCGTTATTTCTCCCTGTATGTGGTATTATTTGGTCACTATGTGATGGTAATATATGGTCTGGTCATGGTATGGAGGTATTTGTTCCTTATATTTGGTATTATTTGGTTGCTATGTGGTAGTAATATGTGGTCTGGTCATGGTATGGAGGTATTTGTTCCTTATATTTGGTATTATTTGGTTGCTATGTGGTAGTAATATATGGTCTGGTCATGGTGTGATGGTTTTTGTCCCTTGTATATGGTATTAATGGTCATTCTAAAAAATATATGCGACTCATTCCCTTAAAGAAAAATAAAAATAAACCTAAAGAGTATTGGATATTTTAGGAAATGTTTAATAAGTAAGAGTAGAATATGGCCCGGCCAAAAGAGTCTACCTTGTTGTGGTGGCTTAAAAATTCTTTTGGCCAAAATAAAAGATGCTGGTTATGTATGTGATGTTGGGAACTGTTAATATCAGATTTGTGAGGAAGTGGTGTAGATGAGTTTTTCCAAGAGTGGGCAGTGGGATTGTGGAAAGCTCGAGGTGTGGAGGCGGAACTGGGGTGGAGCCTGGAAGGTGTCTCAAGGGGGCCCGGAAATTTTGCCAGTATGGGGCCCCGAAATTCCTAGTGGCAGCCCTGACTGTAATCATGTATGTGTTCTGCAGGACTGGTATCTACTAATATAGGGTTCCTGTAAGGTGGGACTAGTGCTCTTTTTAATAGCTTTTTTTTTTTTTATTTAGTAACAGCTTAATGTGTTTCGGTCATTATGTAGTAGAAGGTGTATGGTGGTGTCATTGGTCTTTGAATAGAGTGTTCTATTATTTAGAGGTAATGGTCATATTATATTATGCATTTGCGGTGTGGTGGTGATAGTAGAGTGGGCATTGTGCAGACATATTGTTTTGGCCTTTCATAGTAGTAATATTGATCATATTGGTCTTTACATTGTGTTTTTGGGTAGCAACAGTAGTATACTGTAATTATATATACGTGCTATTTTAAATGGCTAAATGTTAGTCTTATGGGGTAACATGCACTTTGGGGCTTGGGCCCTTGATCTTTAAGGACCCTAGCAATGCCTCTGCGTACTGTGGGTTTACATATCCGTGTTTCTGGAGTTGTATATATGTTTCAAGGTAAGCTCAGTTATGTTACCATATCTAAGCAGTAACCTTGGTTCTGGTACTGTATTGATGTAGTAATCTAGATTCTGGTATAATATGTATGCCATAAGCTTGGTTCTGTATCTTGTAGTAGACATAGTAAGCTCTGTTCTGCTTCCTTATCTCTCTAGTAAGCTCCGCTCTGTTCCCCTATCTCTGTAGTAAGCTCCATTCTTTTTCCATATCTCTGTAGTAAGCTCCAGTCAGTTTCCTTATCTATGTAGCAATCTTGGTTCCGGTCTCATGTCTATGTAGTCAGCTTGCTTCTGTTACAGTATCTATGTAGGCAGCAAGCTTGGTTCTGCTCCCATATATATTCAGCAAGCTCCGTTCTGTTCCCATATCTACAGTTAGGTCCATATATATTTGGGCAGAGACAACATGTTTTCTAATTTTGGTTCTATCAAAGTTGTGATAGTCCGGTTACATCTTTTCTCGTATATGTACCTACCTACTGTCAATGTAATGCCTTTATGCATCTGTATCTGTATTTGTTCCTGCCTTGCTGCTGTAATGCTCTGAATTTCCCCATGGTGGGACGATTAAAGGATTATCTTATCTTAGACATGACCACAATGAATTTTAAACAAAACAATTCAGATGCAGTTGAAGTTCAGACTTTCAGCTTTCATTTGAGGGTATCCACATTAAAATTGGATGAAGGGTTTAGGAGTTTCAGCTCCTTAACATGTGCCACCCTGTTTTTAAAGGGACCAAAAGTAATTGTACAGATGAAATAATTGTAAATAAAATGTTCATTTCTAGTACTTGGCTGAAAACCCTTTGTTGGCAATGACTGCCTGAAGTCTTGAACTCATGGCCATCACCAGACGCTGTGTTTCCTCCTTTTTGATGCTCTGACAGGCCTTCACTGCGGTGGTTTTCAGTTGCTGTTTGTTTGTGGGCCTTTCTGTCTGAAGTTTAGTCTTTAACAAGTGAAATGTATGCTCCATTGGGTTGAGGTCAGGTGACTGACTAGGCCATTCCAGAATATTCCACTTCTTTGCTTTAGTAAACTCCTGGGTTGCTTTGGCTTTATGTTTTGGGTCATTGTTCATCTGTAGTATGAAACGACGACCAATCAGTTTGGCTGCATTTGGCTGGATCTGAGCACACAGTATGGCTCTGAACACCTCAGAATTCATTCGGCTGCTTCTGTCCTGTGTCACATCATCAATAAACACTAGTGACCCAGTGCCACTGGCAGCCATGCATGCCCAAGCCATCACACTGCCTCCGCCGTGTCTTACAGATGATGTGGTATGCTTTGGATCATGAGCTGTACCACGCCTTCGCCATACTTTTCTCTTTCCATCATTCTGGTAGAGGTTGATCTTGGTTTCATCTGTCCAAAGAATGTTCTTCCAGAACTGTGCTGGCTTTTTTAGATATTTTTTAGCAAAGTCCAGTCTAGCCTTTTGATTCTTGATGCTTATGAGTGGCTTGCGCCGTGCAGTGAACCCTCTGTATTTACTTTCATGCAGTCTTCTCTTTATGGTAGATTTGGATATTGATGCGTCTGCCTCCTGGAGAGTGTTGTTCACTTGGTTGGCTGTTGTGAAGGGGTTTCTCTTCACCATGGAGATTATTCTGCGATCATCCACCACTGTTGTCTTCTGTGGGCGCCCAGGTCTTTTTGCATTGATGAGTTCACCAGTGCTTTCTTTCTTTCTCACGATGTACCAAACTGTAGATTTTGCCACTCCTAATGTTGTAGCATTTTCTCGGATGGGTTTTTTCAGCTTAAGGATGGCTTGTTTCACCTGCATGGAGAGCTCCTTTGACCGCTTGTTTCCTTCACAGCAAAACCTTACAAATGCAAGCACCACACCTCAAATCAACTCCAGGCCTTTTATCTGCTTAATTGAGAATGACATAACGAAGGGATTGCCCACACCTGTCCATGAAATAGCCTTGGAGTCAATGGTCCAATTACTTTTGGTCCCTTTAAAAACAGGGTGGCACATGTTAAGGAGCTGAAACTCCTAAACCCTTCATCCAATTTTAATGTGGATACCCTCAAATGAAAGATGAAAGTCTGAACTTCAACTGCATCTGAATTGTTTTGTTTAAAATTCATTGTGGCAATGTCTGGAACCAAAATTAGAAAAATGTTGTCTCTGTCCAAATATATATGGACCTAACTGTATGTACCAGCCTGTTATTAAAGCCTGTTATCTCTGCTGCTTTAATGCAGCGGCCAGAGATAAGCAGGGCAAACGCACCGCAACTGGAGGGCCACTGCCTTGTGATTGCCCCCCAAGCTGAAAAGTGCCAGCCAGCCCCTGTTTGCAGCCCCTCTCCACCATTGGCATCCCCCCTTTCTTCATTTGCAGCCCCCCTCCATTATTTGTATCTCCCTCCACCATTGGCAGCCCCCCTCACCAATTTAATTCATTTGATAAAGAAAAAAAAATCATTTTTCATACTTACCTCACCAGTGATCCCCAGCAGGCACAGCTGCAGCTCCTCTTGTGATGGTAGATGCTGTACCTGGAAGGAGCCCATTCATTGTATCATTTTGAGCAGTGAATCAGCTAGACTGTATGGGCTGCTGAGAGGAACTGACTGCAGCCCATACAGCCTAGCAGATTTATTACTGCGAGGTCTGAGACAGCTAGAATGTAGGGGCTCAGGACCTGCAAGGAGCCCCTACATTCTAGCTACAGCCATGTCACATGACCAGAAGTACAGGGAGGGCGGAGGGAGAGAGTCGGAGCTGCGCAGCTGTCAAGGCAAGACAGCTATGCACAGCGACAGCTCAGAGAAAGCTGCCGGCCGACGTGTGTGCCTGGGGGAGCGGCCCGGGGGGGCATTTGCCTCCCTGCCACCCGGCCCAGCCAACCTTTGTGGGTATAGCTTGCATTAACTGTTCGGATACCTGTTTCAAAGTTAGATCATCTTGATCCCCACTTTCCTCACCATCAGAATCATGATTTTTTTTTGTGGGCCTGTGACTTTAACCCCTTATGGGTTATCTTTGTGTGGCCGTGGATTATCAGGGGGATCAGATCTTACGTACTTTTTTTTTACTTTTCAGCCGCACCCCAGTTTCTTGAGCGGTGCATAGTTGATGTTTTATAAATTATGATAGGCTGATTAAGGAGATTTCTTATCCCTTTGTTTTCAGCCACAACAGCACTTTAGTAAAGGCCCCGTCACACATAGCGATCTCGCTAGCGAGATCGCTGCTGAGTCACAATCGCTGCAGGAAAGCCCAGGACTTTTTTTTGGTCTCTGGTCTCCCGCTGGCCACCACGCATCGCTGCGTGTGACAGGCGGGAGACCAGCGATCTGCTGGTAACTAATGTACACATCGGGTATCCAAGGGACGTGCGTTCCTTAGATACCCGATGGGTACGTTAGTTACCAGCTTCCTGCATCAGCGCGCTGGTTACTAACGTGCACAGCAACGCCAGGCGCTCGGCGTCGCTGTGCTGATCGCTGGTGAAGCTGTTTGACAGCTCACCAGCGATCACATAGCGATTCACCAGCGATCCTGACACATTGATATCGTTGTCAGGATCGCTGGTGAGTCGCTATGTGTGACTCCAGCCTAAGGTGCAGGCGTTATCTGCCTGGTTCACTAATATGTAGCAATATAAACAGTTCTGTGCTGAGAACCTGTACAGCTTGCAGGTTTATTGCAAAGATAATGTATTGCAGTGTCAGTATTTTGCTAGGACACTTGCAGCTGTGGCCTCAGAGGGGGGAAGGCCATGGAAGTGAAAGTGGGAGTAGAGGGGGCTCAGCAGGTAAGGCCTCTTTCACACATCAGTTTTTTGGCGTCAGTCGAAATCCGTCTGCGCAACGGATCCGTCAAAAATTGTGAATAACTGATGCGATGGATCCGATAATCAGATCCGTCGCATCCGTTTCTTCCATTTTTCGACGGATCCGTTTTTTAAAAACGCCCAAAGGGAGGTTCTGAAAACGTTATTGGAAACCTATATATAGAGAGTTTTAACACTCCATGTTTGAAAGGTTGTAGAGCACGTGGCAGAAATGGAAGGAGTTATAGCGAAGATTGTGAACATCTATGTGGATTTTGCTTTTGAGGCTAATCGTTTGGCAGTGATCGTTTGGGAAAAGGAGCAAGAAAGACAGCACATCCTGCGTCTGCGGCGACGTCTTTGGATCCACCCGATCACAGCACAGCGAATGACACGTGGGGTCTATTCAACGCTGTATATGGAATTGAGAGTAAACCCCGAGATGTTTTTCAACTATGTACGCATAAGAGCGGAAAATTTCAATTTTTTTGGTGGAACGTGTTGGAGAAGCAATCAGGAGAAATGACACCTATTGCCGCTTCTCCATATCACCGGCGGAGCGTCTGATGGTGACTCTTCGGTAAGCCTTTTTTATTGTTTCTCCTCCTGCAGACTTCTGACTGTAATCTTGTTGCTGGTAGTTTGTATTAATTATTGTCTTTGCCTTTTTGAACAGATTCCTTGCAACTGGCGAATCCCTTTCCTCACAACATTATCAATTCAGGCTTGGGATTTCAACAATATTGAGGATAGTAAAACAGACCTGCCGGGCATTGTGGGATTGTCTACAGGAGGAGTACATCCCACATCCAACACCGGAGCGGTGGCTGGAGACTGCAGAAAACTTTGAAAAGATTTGCCAGTTTCCCAATTGCTTGGGTGCAGTGGATGGTGAGCATATAAGGATTGTCAAACCAGCTGCATCTGGCTCAGAATATTTTAATTATAAAAAAATATTTCTCAATCGTGCTTATGGCCATTGCAGACGCACAATGCAAGTTTATAGCGGTGGAATATTGGGGTCTATGGCTACTCCAATGATTCTCAGGTTTTTAAAATGTCTGCAATGGGGCGTCATTTATACGGAGACACATTCCAATTTATACCTCCAAGACCGCTCCCTGGAACCTCTGGGCCACTAATGCCATTTGTATGTGTTGGAGGTGAAGCCTTCCAACTATCGCAACACCTCTTGAAGCCATACGGAAGTAGTGTCTTGACGCCAACTAAAGGAGTATTCAATTATCGGTTAACACGAGCGCGAAGAGTGGTGGAGTGTGACCGCTATTAACCTGAAGACTGAGACTGTGGATGAGGTGGTGAAGGCTTGTGTGGTCCTGCACAATTTTGTCATATGCAAGCAACAGGTTGCCATGGATGACAATGTGTTTGAAACCACCTTGCGTCATTATCAAAATATTACTTTTCGGAGTCCTGTGGCAGTTTCCAGAATGAGGGACAAATTTGCTGAGTACTTTATGTCACCGCAAGGAAGAGTAGAATGGCAGGATGAGATGGGTTATAAATCCTTTTAGATAAAATATCAGGCTTGATGTGCGTTGCTGGACCAGATACAATTACTACCAAATGAAAAGTTTAACCATTTATTTTCCCAACGCGTTTCAAAGTGTGAACCACTTCTTCCTCAGGGGATGACATGTAGTGAACACACAACCTTCTCTGATTAAATACATACAGTGTTTGAATTTAGGCGCCAAAGAAACATGTGATGGAAGGACAAGTGTCAAAGTTCAGGGGTTAATAGTGCGCTAAAATACATTTACAATTATTCTTATTAGTTCTCATTTTAACCCTTTTGTATTCATGTTACAGATAATGTGTTTGAAAGGAAAAGAAGAAGGAAAAAAAGAAAAAAAAGGGGACATAACTTCCATATACCGAAAAAAGATTACACGGGAAGTGAAACGAACTTGCCGACAAAAAGTGTCATGGACAAGAGTCACTACCACCAGGCTGGGGAAGATTTTGTTTGGGAAAAAGAAGATATATCTCTAGGAGAGAAAAATCCATTAAAAACATATATTAAATTGAGAATATTAGAGATATAAAAATATAAAAATAATGTTGTAAAATCACATTTATTAAAAAGCCAAATGTATGTAATGAATAAAGATTATATTAATATATGTGTGAGGAAAAATTATTCTGTGAGATTGAGTCTCTAAAAACATCAAAATGGTTCGTGGTGCACCGCAGAGAGAAAGGACTCCCAGAAACGATGTACAGAAACTACTACGTAAGAACGGGATCGCATCCAGAAATCGAGGATACATTTAGTAATAACAATATTTTTAAAGAAAGTAAATGAGGAATATAGTGGATAATAAAAAGTCCCTACAGTATTACCTTATACTGATAAATCCTTATTTTAATGAAAAACGCTCTACTAAAAAGAAAAAGAAATATAAAAGACATTCAGTTAGAAAATGCCCAAAAAAATTGTTAGAAGGAAAATATGCACTTAAAAATTACACTTATAAAAAAACTTCGGTAATCTCATTGAGTCCGTTAGGCTTCAGAGTATTCAATCTATAGATCCAGAACACTTCTTTACGATTTAATTGTCCAATTCTGTCAGGGTGATCAATGGGTATATGATCGATGGGGGTAATTCTGAATCCATTATAATTTTTTTCATGTTTTAAAGCAAAATGTCTAGACAGACCGTGCTGCATGAAACCTATTTTGATATTATGTCTATGGGAGTTAACCCTCCGATGTAAGGGCTGGGTTGTTCTTCCTACATACTGCTTTTTGCAATCACATTCAATTACGTATATAACGAATTCAGTGACACAACTTAAAAAACTTTTAATAGGAAAACATTCCTTAGTAAAAGTGGATTCAAAGGTTTTTATCTTATGTGAAATAATTTTGCAGCATAAACAATTTATTCTGCCACATTTATATATACCTGAGACTGGATTTGGTGGGGAGGACAAAGATTCTATTCTAAGACGACTCGGAGCTACTAGATTTTTAATAGTGGGTGCTCTACGAAAAGTAATACCAGGATTTCTAGGTAGGGTTTTGCATAAAACAGGATCATTTAGAAGGACATGCCAGTTACGTGTCAGAATCTCCCTAATTTTAATATTCTCGGCACAATAACGTGTAATAAAATTACTAGTGAATTTCTTATTATCAGTTGCGGTAATTTTCGTTGGATTAATTAATGATTTTTGTGAGAGATCTTTGCATGTATTATAAGCATTTTGTACCAAATCCGCAGGATATTTCTTGGCTAGAAACCTTTTCCTCAAAATTTCAGCCTGGTTTTCAAAATCCCCCATATCCGTACAATTTTTTCTAATTCTTTTATATTGGTTAGCAGGTATATTTTTCAACCATTTACTAAAATGCCCATTGCTAAAGGGTATGTAACTATTCTTATCAACATGTTTAAAAAAGGTTTTGGTTAAAATGTTATTGTTCTGAATAAATATGGTAATATCTAAAATATTAATAGTAGAAAAATTGTACATTGAGGAAAAAGACAGACCCCAGTGATTATTGTTCATATCCTTAATGAATTCATCAATGTCATTTTTGGAGTTATCCCAGACAAAAAAAAAAGGTCATCTATGAATCTTTTGTACATGATAATGTTTTGTTGAAATCTAGAATTAAAAATATAAAATTCCTCAAAGACCCCCATAAAAATATTTGCATATGTAGGTGCGACCTGGGACCCCATCGCAGTCCCAAGTCGCTGGTGATACAAGCACCCATCAAAAGTAAAATAATTATTTTTTAAAATAAATTCCATCCCCTTCAATAAAAACCTTTTTGTGCTAATGACAGTCTCTTATCACCCACTAAAATCTTATTAAAACAAGCAAGTCCCAAATCATGAGGAATATTCGAGTATAAAGAGG
The DNA here is from genome assembly GCF_039654945.1 of Dendrobates tinctorius. Lineage (NCBI taxonomy): Eukaryota > Metazoa > Chordata > Amphibia > Anura > Dendrobatidae > Dendrobates > Dendrobates tinctorius. The sequence continues at coordinate 3,200,004 of NW_027361963.1, read as the reverse complement.
TTACATCCATAGTCAGAAAAACATAATGTGGTTTCCATTTGATAAATTGGAGAATTTGAATGAGATGTGTAGAATCTTTGATAAAACTTTTAAGGAGGGGGACGTGGGTCACCATGATTCTGTCAATATAGTGTGATAGGTTACTGGTAATAGAGCCAATACTGGATATGATAGGTCTGCCGGGAGGATTTTGAAGGCTTTTATGCACTTTGGGGAGATGATAAAAAAGGGAGTACGGGGGTTAGATATATTTAAAAACTTGGATTCATTTTAATCAAGGATATTATTATTTTTTCCTTCTAAAATCAGTTGATCATAATTAGTCATGACTGTGCTTAATACTTCAAATGTAGTTTTCACATAATATTTTTTGTCAGATAAAATTCTAAAAGCTTCCCCACAATAGTCTCTATAATCTTGAATAACTATACCCCCTCCCTTATCTGCTGACCGAATTACAATGTCAGTGCGAGACTTCAACGTTTTGAGTGCCATTTTTTCATTTCTAGTTAAATTATTTTTATAATTATTTTTATTTTTAAACAAGTCCTTAAATTCCTCTTGAACCAAATCATTAGATACGTTCAAATGATGGCCCTTACTGTCAACTGGATAAAAGTTAGATTTTTTTGGTACTTCCAGATGAAAACCCGATGTACCTGTATCGGTCAAAACCTCTATTTCTTTCCCATCAGTTTTTATCTGACCAGTTTCTTTGAGTGCAAAATGTCGTTTCAGAGTGAGTTTTCTTATGAATATCTGTAAATCTAGAAATAAACTGAAATCATTTGTCCTGAATGTGGGACAGAATGCAAGTCCTTTGGAAAGAACATTGGTTTCATCAGATGAAAGAATGTGAGAGGATAAATTAAAGATATTATTACCATCTTCTGTGCAAAAGTTGTTTTTATTTTTTACTGATTCAACTTCCCTTTCTTTTTTTCTCCCCCCTCTGCTTCCTCTATAGATCCTTTTCTTTTTCCATGTTTTGGTGAGAAAAATTTGTTTATGTGTGTGGGTTTTAGTGCTCGTGGCAAAAAAGGAACAGTGGCTGTGTTGTCTATACTGGAATTATCTATCAAAACTGTATTATTTTTAGATGTATCGCAAATGGGAAGGTCTAATAGTGATTCCTGTGTTCCTTCTGGGAATTCTATAAGTGCTGGGGATGAGATTTCAATGGGGATAGGTCTGATTATTCTACTAGTGTCAAAGGTGGGGTTAATTGTGTCCATGAGGTTTTTTCCTTTATCTGAATTTTTAATTTGATCATTATTAAGACGTGTCATTTGTTCTTTGATGTTCTCTAAGTGTTTCATAGCCTCGATCAATGGTGCAGTCATTTTAGTTTTTTTAATTTCGGGGGGTTTAGAGAAAATATTCTCTTTCTCTGTAGACAAAGGTGCTAATTTAGTTTTTTCTACTGGTGTTGTAGTATTTTCTCCAGGTGTTGCATCAGATATTTTGGACATGGATTTAATATTGGGATCTATTTTCTGGTATATTTCATTACTCCTATTGTTCATTCTCCTGTAATCTTCCCTATCTCTCTGTAATTTTTTTGATTTCTTGAGAACTGTCTCGTGTTCAACCTGCATGACATGTGTGATTATATTGGAATTAATTTTTTGATACTCTGGGTGATTGTGAAAGGGAATCAATTCTTTAGACAGCTCCATTACTTTGGACGCTGCTATCTCAGCTAATTTAGATCTCTTTTTATATAGTAGTAGGATCATTTTATGCATACAGTTATTAAGGTTATTGTCCCATTCTTTAGTAAAGTCCAAGTCTTTATCAAAAGGTGAGTCAAAGACCAACCTTAATCCACGGGGACAGATATTCTCCTCAAGATAAATGGACAAAAACCGGGTGTCCAAGCTGTAGTGTAGTTCCTCCTTCAAGGCTTCTTTAAAATTCGTAAAAATCCTCCGAAAAGTCCTGGTTTCTTCTTCGTTAAAATTGTCCGTGATGTCATTATTGGATACCGTAAATCTTGTATTTCCAATAGTTTGTAGGATCAGACGTTCTCTCGATGATTTTCTATTCTGAAAATATTCCATACTGATACAAGGTACCGGACCCTCTGCTGCTCAGAATTTCCTTATGCAACGGCTGTACTATCCAGGAACAGCCGGAGAAGAATCAGTAAAAGGACTAAGGAAAAAGAAAGAGCGCAATAGGGTCTTATCTGGGTGGAAAATGGAATAAAGACTGATAAAATCTACTCACCCTTTCCAGGAAAGATATAAGCATATAGACCAATGTCAGCTTGCTGCACGCCCGAAGGTCCACTCCGTGACCACCAATATAAATGCTTTTAGATAAAATATCAGGCTTGATGTGCGCTGCTGGACCAGATACAATTACTACCAAATGAAAAGTTTAACCATTTATTTTCCCAACGCGTTTCAAAGTGTGAACCACTTCTTCCTCAGGGGATGACATGTAGTGAACACATACAACCTTCTCTGATTAAATACATACAGTGTTTGAATTTAGGCGCCAAAGAAACATGTCCTTCCATCACATGTTTCTTTGGCGCCGAAATTCAATCACTGTATGTATTTAATCAGAGAAGGTTGTATGTGTTCACTACATGTCATCCCCTGAGGAAGAAGTGGTTCACACTTTGAAACGCGTTGGGAAAATAAATGGTTAAACTTTTCATTTGGTAGTAATTGTATCTGGTCCAGCAGCGCACATCAAGCCTGATATTTTATCTAAAAGGATTTATATTGGTGGTCACGGAGTGGACCTTCGGGCGTGCAGCAAGCTGACATTGGTCTATATGCTTATATCTTTCCTGGAAAGGGTGAGTAGATTTTATCAGTCTTTATTCCATTTTCCACCCAGATAAGACCCTATTGCGCTCTTTCTTTTTCCTTAGTCCTTTTACAGGATGAGATGGGTTGATATCTTTGGCTTTTGACATGTATGTTGGAGTACCAAACTTATTGCTGTTGTCATAGTTGTGATTATACCATGATTTTTTTCTATAAACCAAATTTTTGAACCTTGATACCCAAAGTTTTGTATGTTTTTTTAACTTTACCCCAAGTTTTGTACGTTTTGGACCTTTTACCCAAAGTGTTGTAACTTATCATTAAAAAAACGAAAGACAATGTTTTTTAAACCAAAAAATATTTTTATTTACAACCGATTTACAAATTTGTGTAGTGTGGGGTGGAGATAGTTCCAGAGGGACTGACAGGGCAGACCACGTTGATAGTGGGGGAATAGAGACCGGGTTGGGGTGGATCTGAAGTGGAAGGGGTGGAGAAAACATGAGGTTGGGCAGGAAGTGGAGGTACAGATGGTGAAGGAATTTGTATCAAGGAAGGAATCTGGTCCTGGGAAGGAATCTGGTCCTGGGAAGGAATCTGGTACTGGGAAGGAGTGGGAGGTGGGACAGTGGCTGAAGGGGGGTTGGGAGGAACCGGGGCCGGTGGAGGGGCTTGGGAGGTGACCTGCGCTAGAGCAACCTGGCAGGCTTGCATGACATGCATCTGATGTTCAGGAGATACCGTTTCCATGCGCTCAAATACTGCCTGAAAAAGCAATGATTTGGTGACTTACTTGCATCTAAATGCATCCTATCCAGATGACTGCTGAATTCAAGCATACTTTTAGGCAAAAGGTTGAATCCAGCAGTCATTTGCTCAGCCAAAAGTTTGATTGAGCTCTGGAAGGCTGCATTTAGATGCAAGAACTTGGGCGCATAGCTCCTTACCTGATCTCTCTGCCGCTGCCGGCCAGAACCCAAAGGTTTTCTAGAGGTGGTGGCAGTGTCAGAGGGGTGGGGTAAAGGGAAAACTATCTCGTCACCCCCAGGTTTATGTGATGAAGTCTGCCATGATGCTCCAACCCTGGTGAATGGGGCCGAGGAACCAGACGTGAGGGAAGGTTCAAACGGGTCAGGTCTCTCGACGTGGTCCCCGGTTGCGGACCCCTGTGTGATCACTCCAGAAGGGTCCATCTCAGCAGCAGGCTCCCGAGTGCTGCAGACGGTGTTGTCAAAGAAAAAAAAGTCTTAGTTACTCACCGGTTAACGGTATTTTTCGGAGTCCATGACATCACCACCTAAGTGGAACCGCCCTTCAGGAACAGGAACAACCTATAGATACATAAGGGCGGCACCTCTTCCACGCATCAGTTGGATTACAGAGCCCAAGAGGACCACCAAGGTTAATGACATGATTTATGTACCATACTATTACTACTTGACTATTAACTACTAGTGTATATAAGAGGAAGAAGTGCACACCCAACTCTAACATAAGGGAGGGAAGCTATGGGTGCTGTAATGGACTCCGAAAAATACCGTTAACCGGTGAGTAACTAAGACTTTATTCGATCGTCCATGACAGCACCACCTGAGAGAATTACAGAGAGTAATAATTACTTAGGGAGGGACTACAGCCTGCAGGACCCTTATACCAAAGGAGAAATCTGAGGAAGCACCCAAGTCTAGGCTATAATGGTTGTAAAAGGTGCTCGGAGAGGACCAAGTAGCTGCCTTACATATCTGGTCGATTGAGACTCCTGATCTCTCCACCTACGAAGTTGCCATGGCCCTGGTGGAATGCGCTCTCAGCTTACCAGGAGCCGACCTGCCCTTCGAGGTGTATGCTAATGAAATGGCTTCCCTAATCCACTTAGCTAGCAAGCTTTTTGATGCCCTAAGGCCTTTCCTGGTGCCATGATAGGAGATACATAGGGCATTATCTTTTCTCCAGGGTTCCGTAACCGTCAGGTATTCCAGGAGGCATCCTCTAACATCCAGGGTATGTAATTTCCTTTCCTCCTCGTTATTTGGATTAGGGACAAAAGATGGAAGAACTATTTCCTGTGCCCTATGGAACCTGGAGGCTACCTTCGGTATATCTGCTGGGTCAGGTCTCAGTATTACTCTATCATCCTTTATTTCAGTATAAGGGGAAGCCTAGACAACACCTGTATGTCGCCTACTCGGCGAGCTGATGTCAGTACTACCAGGAAGGCTACCTTGAGGGACAGGGTCTTTATGGAGGCTGCTGCAATAGGCTCGAACAGAGCTTCTGTCATGGCGGTGAAAACTGTAATCAAATCTGAGGCCATGAACCTCTCTTTCCATACTGGCCTAGATCTATCTGCCACTTTAATGAACCTGTTGATCCAGTAATTACCGGCGATGCTGCAGTTAAAGAGGGCCCCTAAGGCAGATACCTGCACCTTAAGGGTACTGGTGGAAAGCCCCATGTCCAGGCCTTTTTGGAGAAATTCTAGAATCTGGTTAATCGGGGTTGCTTGACCAGCCATCACGCATGAGTCCTGAAGGAATCTTTTCCAGATTCTGGCATAAATCTGTGTTTTAACAGTTTTCCTGCTTTTGAGTAGGGTATTAATTATGTCTGGAGAGAAACCCCTCTCTTTTAGTAGTGTCCATTCAAAGTCCACGCCATCAGATGTAGGCCAGCCACCTGAGGATGATAAACTGGGCCCTGTGATAGGAGATCCGGGACCTCTGGCAGGACCCACGGATCGGACACTGACATCGTCCTGAGGCATGAGAACCATGCCCTCCTGGGCCAGAACGGAGCATTCACAATGACCCTGTGAAGGGTTAAAACTAAAATCAAAGCTGAAGGTTTCATTTTTCCATTCTCTGAAGGTTTCGTTTCTTTATTTTTGTTGCTTTAAGATAAATTTTTGTAATTGGGGTAAAAGTTAAGGCTGTCATGAAACCAGACTGTTCCTCATCAGGTGCAAGACAAGGGACCCGGGGTTCTATTACTCTGAAGAATATGCCATTATACTACTTTCTATGCTATGAAGATACGGACATATATGTAGTTTATGGTTTTCTTGCAATATTATTGGCTTATAAAGTGAAGTATTACAATGATGCTATTGGTAGTTGAGAACTTTGCATAATTAAGCAAAATATTATAAAAGAAGTGACTAAAATAAACGGGACTAGTGATCTGCCTTGATCCTCCCGTACAGAGACCCCCATCTCCGTGTGGTCATTCCCAGTTGCTAGCAACGCCCTGTGGATTAATTTGGAAATCACTTGGTCAACCGTGAAGGGTTAATTTAGCCCTCCCTCAATAGCTCCCTCCACAGCCCTTGCCTTGTCTTTTTTGACTTTCCTCAGCACGAGGGATAGCAGGGACAGGGGAGGTAAGGCATATGCTAGTTTGAAGTCCCATTTTACCAGCAGAGCGTCTACAGCCAGGTCGAAGATGGCGGGTTTTAGGAACCATTCTCCCTGCGTCAAGGGATTGCGACTTAGGTAGTCTGCTGCATTGTTTTCTCTCCCTTTTATATGCAGAGCTGTTAAGGACAGAAAATGTTACTCTGCATCTCCCGCTTTTTCTAACAGCTCGTCTAAAACTGGCCCAGTATTCCCCCTCACATGGGATGGAGCAGAGATGAGACATACCTTGCCTGGATGTCTACCGGCCAACATTTTAACCATAGAGGCCTTCTCGTGGCATTGGATAGGCCCGCAGCTCTGGCCGCCATCCTTGCCGAGTCTCCCGAAGCATCGGCTAGAAAGTCTGCCGCTTCTGAATTATTCCCAAGGACCTTGAAATGGACTCTCTAGAGGCACAATCCTCAAGTTGGGACTCCAGCTGATCCAGCCAGACCATCATGGATCTGGCCATGCAGGTAGCCACAACAGCTGGTCTCAAGGAGCCAGCCGACATTTCCCATGTCCCTTTCAAAAAGGAGTCTGCCTTTTTATCCAGCGGATCCTTTAGAGAGGCCATGTCATCAAAGGGGGTGGAAGATTTTTTTGAAAGCCTTAGCTATGGCTGCGTCGAGCTTTGGCACTTTGTCCCATCTGTCCACCAAGGGGTCATCGAAAGGGTATCTCCTTTTAAAGGCCGGTAGTATGGAGCCTGTTATGAGTTCATTTTCTCCTTCACATTTGATGTCTGATGAACTCCCTCTGCTGGTGAAAGGAGGTAGTGAAATTCATTTGAACGGGAAGAACCTGTCATCTGAACTGGTGGAGTGTGATTGGACATCCGGAATCTCTGAGTGGATATAAGGCAGCCGACGCCCTGCAGGGTTGCTGGTGATCCTTTCTGCTCTGAGCTCTTGCATCCAGTTTAGTTACTGTCTACTAAAAGCTAAGTTTTTGCCCTGCTATTTTCCTATGAGATTTTGTCTGGTTTACTTAGTGTTTGTGTTCAGCCAGCCCTTGCTGGGACTGGCTGAATTCCATTTTTGTCTCTGATCAGTTGATCTCTTTGCTCTGTTTTCAGAATATACCTGAGTGCTGATATAGTGATTTTGAAGTCTAGCGACTTCAGGGCCTTTTTTCCTATCAGACGGTTGGGACATTTTTGGTAGGGTTTTTTGCGGATTGCAGCCAGCATCTTTTCTGTCCTGTCCTATCTAGTTAGTTGGGTCCCATCATTTGCTCAGCCTGTCTTTCTGTCTGTGTTTGTGTTTTCATCTATTTTTCACCGACAATACATGTTGGGGGCTGTCTATTGCTTTGGGGTCTGCTCTGGGGCAGTTTAGATTTCCCCTTTCTTTCTTTAGGCTTATGTAGTTCTCCGGCTGTGACGAGGGGTGTAGGACCACCGTAGGAACCCACCACGGCTACTGTTAGTTGTGGTGAATAGGATCAGGGGTCTGCAATCCGCTAGCTACCAACCTCTCCGGTTTTCTGGACTTAGCTTGTATTTTTGTTCTTTCCTCCTTCGGTGAATCATTCATAACAGAATCACCAGCCATACCACAGATTCCAGGGTACTCAACAGCAGGAAAGAATTGTGTAAAAAAAAAAAAAAAAAAAAAAGTGTCAGAATTTTTTTTTTGTGTATATTTTTTCCTCTATTTCTCTGAGGCCGTAGGGGGAATTTTTTCTTAATGGAGATTAAGCAATTGTCTGATCGTGTGGAGCAGCTCGCTGCTGAAGTGCGGGGAATTTCCGCCTATGTTGCTCATTCACATGCTGCTGAACCAAAGATCCCTCCTCCTGATGTTTTTTGGGGATCAGTCTAAATTTTTGAATTTTAAGAATAATTGTAAATTATTTCTTGCCTTGAAGCCTAACTCATCGGGGAGATCTGCGCAGCAGGTTAAAATTGTCATCTCTTTGCTGCGCGGCGATCCCCAGGACTGGGCGTTTTCTTTGACACCTGATGATCCTATTCTAACTAATGTGGACGCATTTTTTCTAGCCTTGGGGTTGTTGTATGATGAACCTAATGCTATTGATCAAGCTGAAAAGGCCCTGTTGGCATTGAGCCAGGGTCGGGATTCTGCAGAGTTGTACTGTCAAAAATTCCGAAAGTGGGCGGTCCTTACTACCAGGAATGATGGTGCCTTGGCAGCTCTCTTTCGAAAGGGTTTGTCAGAAACCGTAAAAGATGCTATGGTGGGATTTCCTGTTCCCTCTGGTCTTGACGATTCTGTGTCATTAACCATTCAGGTTGATCGGCGTTTACGTGAACGCAAAACTACACGAGACGTGTTGCCACCTGTTGAACAAATGTCTGAACCTATGCAATGTAATAGAGTTTTGTCTAGGGCGCAACGTCAGGAGTTCAGAAGGCGTAATAAGCTGTGTTTTTTTTGTGGAGATGCCTCTCATATTATTTCTGTCTGCCCTAAACGAGAGAAACGTTTTGCACACACATTTGCTGTTGGGGGTGTTCAACCTAAGTTTCTTTGGGCAAATACTCTGATCTGCTCCCTGTCCACATTTTCCGTTAAGGCTTTTGTGAATTCGGGAGTGGCTCTGAACCTGATGGACTTGGATTTTGCTAAACGTTGTGGGTTTCCTATGACACCTCTACGGATGCCTATCCCTTTGAGGGGTATTGATGCTACTCCTTTGGCGAAGAATAAACCTCAGTTTTGGACCCAGGTGGTAATGCGGGTCACCCCAGACCATCAAGGAAATTGCAGATTTTTGGTGTTGCATAATTTGCATGATACCATTGTTCTGGGGTCTCCCTGGTTACAAATCCATAATCCAGTTTTGGATTGGAAATCTGTGTCTGTGGTGAGTTGGGGTTGTCGGTGTGCCCTTAGTGACGCTCCTGTTTTCTCCACCTCTCCCCAGTCGCATGATGTTCCTGACTATTTGGCTGACTTTTATGATGTATTTAGTGAGAATGAGTTTGCATCTTTGCCTCCTCATAGGAGTTATGACTGTGCAATTGAGCTGAGCCCTGGGTGTAAATTTCCCAAGGGTTGTCTTTTCAATTTATCTGTACCTGAGCACGAGGCTATGCGATCCTATATTAAGGAGTCGTTGGAGAAGGGTCATATTAGACCATCCTCTTCACCCTTAGGTGCTGGGGTTTTTTTCATGGCCAAGAAAGATGGTTCATTAAGGCCTTGTATTGACTATCGTTCCCTCAACAAAATTACTGTTAAATATCAGTATCCGTTACCCCTGATTTCTGATCTATTCTCCAGAGTTAAAGGTGCTTGCTGGTTTACCAAACTTGACCTCAGGGGGCATATAATCTTATTCACATTGTGAAGGGTTAATACTAAAGTCAAAGCTGAAGTTTCGTTTTATCCATTCTCTGAGGGTTTCGTTTCTTCATTTTTGTTGCTGTAAGATAAATTTTTATAATTGGCATGGGCTGTCATGAAACCAGACTGTTCTCATCAGGTGCAAAGATAAGGGAGGCGGGAGCGTAAAACTCTGAACTCTGCCATTATACTACTTTCTATTTGGATACGGACATATATGTAGTTTCCGGTTTTCTTGCAATATTATTGGCTTACAAAGTGAAATGATGCTATTGGTACTTGAGAACCTTGCATAATTAAGCAAAAGATTATAAAAGATGTGACTAAAATAAAGGGGCTTAGTGATCTGCCTCGATCCTCCTGTACAGACCCCCGTCTCCGTGTGGTCATTTGAGTTGCTAGCAACACTGGAATAATTTGGACATCACTGGCTCAACCGTGAAGGGTTAATTTAACTCTCTCCCTATCAGTTGGCGCGCAACGTGGGGCCCCCGAATAGGGACGCCTCTGACCCCGGAGGACAACAAGACAAAGGACCCTCGGAGCGGACACAGGTGTTGGAAAATTGGGACTGATCATCCCCCACGACAACCACAGTAAGTTGGCAGTTATACTGTTCAGACTGACCGTTGGTGTGGTTTTCCTGTGCTTGTTGCTGCAAATTGTCCCCGTGGTGGGGTGATTCATGGGTGGAATCATATAGAGGTGTAGTCCCGTTGGGGGCCCAGTGCTCAAACCGTACCTCATAAGGGACGGACACCCCGGATTGACCAGTGAGTGTGACTCTCTTTATAGTCAAAATATCCTGAAATTCCCGATCATTATTAGTAATTGGGCGTGGTCATGTGATCGGAGATGGGTAGGATACGTAACTCAGGTATATATAGATAGATATATATAACCAGAGGTGTCCGGAGGGAGAGTCTGAGACGCCCTCCTCCTTTCACTGAGTACCGCGAATTTTGGGCAATCCCAGAGGGGGATTATTGACCCGGTGCAACAGAGACTGATACGGCCGCTCCAGATCTGTGCACAATTTAAATCAGGGTATTTAGCTCTAAAGGAGAGAATTATGTTTCTGTGGAAGAAAAAGAAAAGTTTGGAATTGTGTGAAGGATCAGATACTGTTAGTCTTACGATTCAAAGACGTGTAAAGAAATGTGTCAGGAATGCAGGAAAAATATTTTCGATTCTGGGATTTCCTAAGGGCGGGAGGTTGCAGCCTACGCTATGGGATGAAGGAGTTAAAAAGAATAAAGGGAGATGACTGATGATGGATTACTTGAAGGCGCTGAGGAATTCCATGGCTTGGCCCATGAATTGTATAATGAAGGTTATGTGGATATTGAACAGCAAGTGAATTCTGATTGTTTCTGTTACTGCTATGTTGAAGAAGGAAAAATTGTCTATTATGACAGGGACGGGATGTTTTGTGGTTCAAGCAAGTGACTGTGGTGTGAGGAAGTGATTGATTAAGAAGGAACTAAGATTGATACTGTGTCAGGCAGACAGATGGTTAAGAATGATTTGAAACAAGAAGTTTCCCTGCTAGATGATAAGGTCCCTCCCCAGGAAATCAAGCCTCTCCTCCTGACTGTAAGCTCTGTGCCCCTTAACCCTAAGGCACCGATGTATCCTGGACTACCGAAACTCAGTATGCCCCCACCCTATGATCCTGCTGGATGGATCTGTTCTGTATGTGGAGTTACTAATCCTCAGTGGAGAGAGGTCTGTTATAATTGTGGCACAAGAAGACCGGGTGTTGCAGCCCCCACCTTTCCGTTGTTGAATGCTGACGGTACCTATTATCATCCGCCGCTAGCCTCAGTCCCCGTTATGCCTAATATTGCTAGTGGTTATGAATATACTCCCTTCACCCCATCCCAAATAGACACCCTTTGCAATCAATTACCCAATCCAGAGACTTCCCCCATTGCTTTCTACGGGCAAATGGCAGCAAATCGAGAGATTTATTCCACTCCCCGAAGAGATCTATTACACATACTTCGAGTAAAAGCTGGGGAGGGATATTTTCCAATTATTGAGGTTGGCATAATGTATAATGTGAATCTGGATGGGGGAACCTATGAGAGTGGTGTTGATTTCTGCAATGCTTTAAAGGTTTGGGCACAAGATAAATTAGCGGACCAAGCTCTCTCTCTCACAGATGTCACACAGGCCAAATGGGGGACTGCCGAGAAGTTCTATGGGTGTCTTATGGTAGTATTTAGAGATCTGGGATTCTCACTGTATAATGAAGCCCATACACATCTTTTTGTGGCAGCTTTGATGTCCGGCCTCATACCCGAATTGCAAGAGGCAATAATTTCAGTTAGACTTGACGTTGAGAATTCCACTCCGGACAATGCATTGAAAGTGATAAAAAAGTTTTCAGAAGAATTTAACCCGCTCTGCAGCAGCGGGGAAACAGAAAAATAAATCAACAGCGGCAGCTGTGACAGCCCCTGTTCTAACAGCAGCAGCCCACACCATATCCCCCTTTGCCCCCACCGCAGCTGTGAGCACACAACAAACTCTGCCCCCCCCCTCAGACTTCAGCTACTGGGAACCCTGCTCCTCAGCCCCTCCCTGCTAATGCTGGCGATGCGGGCGAGTTGGTCACTTTCAGAGAGACTGTCACACTCCCGCTGATAGATGCCACCCTCAAGTTCCCTCTTCCAATCGTAATCTAAATACTGGGAACCCCAGAGGATACCCCTGTTACGGACAGCTCCAAAATCCTGATAATTGTCTATACTGAAGGGGTGGCCAACCAGGGTCTGCCATCACAATGTCCTCCACCAAACCTGGGGCATGCTCATCCGTCACGCTCCCTGTAGGGGACACCCTTGTTAAGTTCATGGTAGACACTGGGGCGGCCAATTCTATAATCAAATCATCAGATGTACCTACGGATATCCCTATTCAACTCTCAGATCAAGAGCTTGTTTTAATCGGAGTAGATGGCAGACCCAATTAATATACTTTTATAAACCCTATTTCTGTGGGACCTTTTCCCAAGGTTACTATTCAGTTTGTGATCTCTCCCACATGTTCAGTAAATTTACTAGGGGCAGATTCATTATCACAGTTCCGCTCCGGAATACAATTCCAAGATGATGGTCAGATGGCTCTTATGTTATATAATCCCTATGTAGATGAAGACAATGAAGAAATCTGTATTTTGCATGCCCTTCCCACAGTTATGATGGCCCTGATAGGCCCAGATCCACCCCCAATATTGCCTGAGGATCAATGACTCACCCCATACCTCTCAGAGATACCATCTAAACTCTGGTCAAAAGGGCCAAATGATATAGTGAAAATGCCTGTAGAACCAGTAAAAGTGTTTCTCAAACCTGGTGCCCCTTTTCCCAAAGTCCATCAATATCCTTTGAAACATGATCAGGAGCGGGGCCTCCAGGAACAAATACAAACGTTACTTGATAACGGTGCTCTGGTACCCTGTGTTTCTCCATGTAATACGCCCTTGTTTCCCGTTAAGAAAAAGACCCCACCTGGCCAGCCCCCTGTGTACCGGCCGGTATAAGATCTACGGGCAGTTAATGCCGCTACTATTCTGGAATCTCCAGTGGTGCCTAATCCACATACTCTTTTGTCCCAAATACCCCAGGATGCTGCTTGGTTTACAGTTATTGATCTTACCAATGCCTTCTTTAGCATTCCGTTACACCCAGACTGCCAGTTTCTGTTTGCATTTACTTATCAGGGACGACAGTTAATATGGACAGTTATGCCACAAGGGGCCCAAAACAGTCCCAACCAGTTTTCAAAAAAAAAATATGAGTAGGTGTCTTTTGCCATTGTTGTCATTGTTGGCCTCCTTAAGTATCTGGCAGCACTGAACTGTCGGGTTTCGGCCTCGAAACTTCAGTTCTGCCTTGGTAAAGTGATATTCTTGGGTCACTGTCTCCTTCAGGGTGTCAGACACCTCACAGAAGAAAGAAAAATAGCTGTCAGCTCCCTTCCTTTCCCGAAAGATGAAACTAGATGAAACTGAACTCCAGTGATTTCTTGGACTATGCACTTATTTTTGTCAGTGGATACCGGATGCATTCCGCATAATGCAACCCCTTTACAATGCCATGAAAGACGTATAATGAACTATAAGGAAAGATGGCAGTGATGAGGATTACCTCCAATATGATTGTTCCCATCTTCTGACTGAAGAAACAGCTACTCCACCAAATGTCAGTGAGAATCCACTTCCAAATCCCGATCTGGTGTTATACACGGATGGTTCAAGATATGCTGATGAGTTTGGTAGACTCCACACGGGATACGCTGTTACCACAGAGGACACTGTAGTGCACGCAGCTGCACTCCCACCCTCACAGTCAGCACAAGAAGCAACTCCAGGCTCTGTATACTGCATGTACTTTGGCCAAGAACAGACGGGCTAATATATACACGGACTCACGGTATGCATTTGGTATTGCTCACGATTTTGGAGCTCTAAGGGCCAATCGAGGGTTTATTACTACTGCCGGAACCCCAGTGAAAAATGCTGAAGCTGTTAAAACCCTCATGGACTCGATCAAATTACCTATTCAGGTGGCTATTATCAAAGTTAAGGCGCACGGTCCTAGGACCAGACCACAGACTGTTGGCAACACATTTGCGGATATGCAAGCAAAAGCCGCTGCTCTCTTACCCATTGAACCAACCATACCAACTATGATGACCACACGCTCTCAGCGTAAACAGTTACAAGAAGCACTGACCCTACAAGAACCTGATGATCTACAACAGACTGAAGTTTTCTGTCGGACCCCGCAAGACCGCATAATGACGATGCAGAGAATGTCTCCAAAGGAAGAGGTGAAGCAATGGAAGACTGATGGGGCATGTATGGATAATGGTCTCTGGAAAAAGGACCAACTTGTGTGTCTCCCTAAGCGGATGTACCCTGCTATGGGCGCATGGGCCTACATATCGAGGAAAGAATCAGGCCCTCGCACTGGTGCAAAAATTCTACTGGGCCCCGGTTCTTCAGTTGGCCGGAAGCATTCCCTGTTACCAACATGACTGCAAAGACCACAGCGAAGAAACTGGTGATGGAAGTTATAGGCAGATAGTTCCAGGGTTCCAGAAGTTGTTGAAAGTGACCAAGGCCCGGCCTTCTTATGTGTACCAAGAAGTTCTGACAATGCTTGGATCCACTGTAGCCCCCCATACTCCGTACCACCCACTATCCAGTGGTGAAGTTGAGAGGCTGAATGGCACACTGAGGGGACAATTGACCAAAATGATGCAGGAGACTACTGCTCCATGGCCAGAGCTCCTACCCATTGTACTATACCACATTCGTACTACCCCTTGTTATGAATGAGTCACCGAAGGAGGAAAAAACAAAAATACAAGCTAAGTCCAGAAAACCGGAGAGGTTGGTAGCTATCGGATTGCAGACCCCTGATCCTATTTACCACAACTAACAGTAGCCGTGGGGGGTTCCTACGGTGGTCCTACACCCCTCGTCACAGCCGGAGAACTATATAAGCCTAAAGAAAGAAAGGGGAAATCTAATCTGCCCCAGAGCAGACCCCAAAGCAATAGACAGCCCCCAACATGTATTGTCGGTGAAAAGCAGATGAAAACACAAACACAGACAGAAAGACAGGTTGAGCAAACGATGGGGCCCAACTAACTAAATAGGAAAGGACAGAAAAGATGCTGGCTGCAATCCGCAAAAAACCCTACCAAAAATGTCCCAACCGTCTGATAGGAAAAAAGGCCCTGAAGCCGCTAGACTTCAAAATCACTATATCAGCACTCAGGTATATTCTGAAGACTGAGCAAAGAGATCAACTGATCATAGACAAAAATGGAATTCAGCCAGTCCCAGCAAGGGCTGGCTGAACACAAACACTAAGTAAACCAGACAAAATCTCATAGGAAAATAGCAGGGCAAAAACTTAGCTTTTAGTAGACAGGAACTAAACTGGATGCAAGAGCTCAGAGCAGAAAGGATCACCAGCAACCCTGCAGGGCGTCGGCTGCCTTATATCCACTCAGTGATTCCGGGTGTCCAATCACGCTCCGCCTGTTCAGATGACAGGTTCTTCCCATTCAAATCAATTTCACTACCTCCTTTCACCAGCAGAGGGAGTTCATCAGACATCAAATGTGAAGGAGAAAATGAACTCATAACAGTACCTCCCCCTTGAGGAGGTGTCACCGAACCCTCATCCACGCCACTAGGGCGATCAGGATGGGCCCGATGAAAAGCATGAACCAATCTTTCGGCATGAATATCGGATGCAGAGATCCAAGAATTATTCTCCTGGCCATAACCCTTCCACTTAACCAAATACTGGAGTCTCCGTCTAGCCAGACGAGAATCCAGTATCTTCTCAACCTCATATTCTACATTACCTTCAACCAATACAGGGTCAGGAGGTGCCACCACAGGAACTACTGGCTCAACAAACCTCTTTAACAGAGACTTATGAAACACGTTATGGATCTTGAATGTAACAGGAAGAGCCAATCGAAAAGATACCGGATTAAGAATCTCCAAAATCTTGTAAGGTCCAATAAATCTAGGTTTAAACTTTGGGGAAGCCACCTTCATAGAGATATTCTTTGATGTCAACCAAACCATATCACCCACCTTAAACCGGGGACCAATGGTCCTATGCCGGTTGGAAAACTGCTGGGCCTTTTCCTGGGAGAGAGGCAACTTATCCACCACTTGGTTCCAGATCTGGTGCATTCTCTCCACCACAGTGTCAACACCTGGGCAGGCAGAAGACTCCACCTGCCCTGAAGAGAATCGAGGATGAAACCCAAAGTTACAAAAAAAAGGCCCTGTCCTATCTAGTTAGTTGGGCCCCATCGTTTGCTCAGCCTGTCTTTCTGTTTGTGTTTGTGTTTTCATCTGTTTTTCACCGACAATACATGTTGGGGGCTGTCTATTGCTTTGGGGTCTGCTCTGGGGCAGATTAGATTTCCCCTTTCTTTCTTTAGGCTTATGTAGTTCTCCGGCTGTGACGAGGGGTGTAGGACCACCGTAGGAACCCCCCACGGCTACTGTTAGTTGTGGTGAATAGGATCAGGGGTCTGCAATCTGCTAGCTACCAACCTCTCCGGTTGTCTGGACTTAGCTTGTATTTTTGCTCTTTCCTCCTACGGTGACTCATTCATAACAGGAGCCCCTTTTTTCTGGCTTCTTCCATTCTCTATCTACCAGGTTTTTAACCTTGCATTCAATGGGAAGGACCTACGCTTTTTCGGGTCTAGGCCCCCGAACATAAGATCCTGTGCTGACAGGTCTGGTTTAGCGTCTGTCATCCCCATGGTGGACCTTACAGATTTGACTAACCGGTCCATCTGATCAAGGGCAAAGCAAAAGCGGTTAGAGTCTTCTGACGATGAAGCCAAAGAGGAAGTCACGGGCTCTGAGGAATATTCGCCTCTCCCCGGGGCAGCTGAGGAGTCTGATTCTGAGACTTTTGCAGCTCTACTCTTTTTCAAGGATTCGCCCTGGGATAGGGATTTTAGGGAATCTTTCATCTCGGTCCTAATGATCTCCATGAGGCTCGTGGTGAAGTGAGGGGTTTCTTCCGCCACCTGTAGGGGCGGGGAAAGCATAAGTGCCTATATATTTTACCCCGTCCGATTTTTTTTTTCCCTTTCCTGTTTTTGCTCACCATCTGTCGCACGCACGGCTGACATAATTTTTTAGGGTAGGCTTCTGGCATGGGAGCACCGCAAAGGCCACATTCCCTGTTTTTCCTCTTACCACAGCACTTTTTCCCCTAGGAGACAAAATATAAGGGGAATACTGCATCAGGGGTACACTCACGAAGATCTATTACCCCGGCAGTAGGAATAGGTACCAGATCATGGGGGGAGCGAGCTGGATCCTTCGGTCTGGAGGAACTCTTGCGGCCAGGCTGCGCGCTTAGTCCTCGACTCTTCAGCTGGGAGCCTGGGTGGGACCTCTCTGAGGAACACTCCTGCTCCTGTTCCTGCTTGGTTACCGCAGCTTCTGGCTCAGCCATTGCTGCACTGGGTCAACCGCAGCCCTGCAGTGTTCCTGCGCTCCTCTTATCCCCCCGGACGTCCGGTTAGAAGGGGTGTGCCAGGGCCTGCGTCTCCACCCACCTCCCAAGTGGGAATCCCCACGGTGCTGCATCCCGCCCCCCCGCCGCCGATACCAATACCGCTGTGGCCCGGCGACATACAGGGAGGAGAAGCCAGCCGACATCCGACTTCAGGCCCGGAACCTCTGGCTCCGCCCCCTTTGCAGCGTCATTTCCATCTCCCTTTCTCTGCCTCCAGCAATGCGTGGGGATGCGCAGGCCGACAATGGCGCAGCAGTCGACCACCCCTCACCACGCCCCACTGGCCGGCGCAGCAGGGTGGCCCGGATGGGGGACGGTTGCCGGGAGCAGACCCGGAGGAACCCCGGAGGGCCGGGGAATACATACCTGCCGGCACTGGCAAAGGAACGGCCATCCTCCGGACCCCGTTCGTACCTGCTCCGCACGCTTTCGTTGAGCCCTACTTGGACCCACCGCGGCGCTTCCAGGGACCCCACACTGACCGAGGTAGGAGACCCCCTCGCTACCTGGGTCAGACAGCCGGCCTGGGAATTTCCTAAACGTCCATATGGCACGATCTTTAGGGAATCCCATCATCCAGGAACAGGAAACCAACTGATGCATGGGAGAGGTGCCGCCCTTATGTATAATAATATAATTTTTATTTATTTAATAATAATAGTTTTTATTTATAACATATTCCGCAGCACTTTACAATTAAGCGGGGACATGTACAGACAATAGATTCAATACAAGTTAAGACAATTTAAACAGTGACATTAGGAGTGAGGTCCCTGCTCGCAAGCTTGCAATCTACAAGGAAATGGGGGGACACAGTAGGTGAAAAGTGCTTGTTATTTCAGGTCTGGCAATTATACTAAATAGGGCTTTTCATATAAAGCTGCATGATCCGGTCATCAGCCCGTGTGTTTAAGTGCAATAGTCAAGCATCAAGTGCCGTTATTGTTTGCATTGAGGGTGTGGAGAAAGATGAATAGTAGGGTGCAGATTCAGAATAATATTTGGAAGGAGGGAACAGGGCAAAGTTAGTTTACTGAGTTGTTGATGTGGTAGGCTTGTTTGAAGAGATGGGTTTTCAAAGCGCGCTTGAATAGGTTGGGGCTAGGTATCTGTCTGATCGTCTGGGGAAGTGCATTCCAGAGAACTGGCGCAGCACGAGAGAAGTCTTGGAGATGGAGGTGCGAGGTTCGGATTACGGGGGATGTTAGTCTTAGGTCATTTGTAGAATGGAGGGCACGTGTAAGGCGATAGGCAGAAATAAGAGAGGAGATATAAGGCGGTGCAGAACTGCGGAGAGCTTTGTGGGTGAGAGAGATGAGTTTATACTGGACCCTGTAGCGAATAGGTAGCCAGTGTAATGACTGGCACAAGATGGAGGCATCAGTGAAGCGGCTGGACAGAAATATGACCCTGGCTACCGCATTCAAGATGGATTAGAGAGGAGAAAGTTTGTTAAGAGGGAGACCAATCAGAAGAGAGTTGCAGTTGTCCAGATGAGAATGAATAAGAGCGAAAGTAAGAGTCTTAGCAGTTTCAAAGGTGAGAAAAGGTCAGATTCTGGAGATGTTTTTAAGATGCAGGTGACAAGAGCGAGTGAGTGATCGGATATAGGGAGTAAAGGAAAGTTCGGTGTTGAATATGACCCCAAGACAGCGGGCATGCTTCTTGGGAGTTATAGTTGAACCCTCCAGGGTTATTTCGATGTTAGGTAGAGTGAGGTTAGTAGAGGGGAGAAACACAAGAAGTTCAGTTTTGGAGAGATTTAGTTTCAGAGGACATGATGCTAGAGACAGCAGATAGACAATCCTTCGTATTTTGAATTAGGGAAGGGGTGATATCATGGGAAGAAGTGTATAATTGGGTGTCATCAGCATAGAGATGATACTGGAACCCAAATCTGCTGATTGTTTGTCCAATAGGGGCAGTGTATAAAGAGAAGAGGAGGGGGCCTAGGACTGAACCCTGCGGGACCCCGATAAAAAGGGGACGAGAGGAAGAGGAGCCAGCAAAAGATACAGTGAAGGAGCGGTCAGAGAGGTAGGAGGAGAACCAGGAGAGGGCTGTGTCCTTGAGGCCTATAGAGCGGAGCATAGTTAGGAGGAGCTGATGATCCACAGTGTCAAATGCGGCAGAGAGATCCAGTATCTGTAGGTTGTTCCTGTTCCTGAAGGACGGATCCCCTCAGGTGGTGCTGTCATGGACGAACGAATAAAAAAGTAATATATTGATATTGCATTGCCCTGGCTGAAACCAAAAAATAAGGTTAGACATGTAAACATTTTGACTTAATAAATGGTTGGGGAAGATTTACCTTCTGCTCACCATCGTTGACCGGAGGAACGACAGGGCTCTAGCATACTTGTACTGGCTCCTGCATCCTGCCAATCCACTCGGGGCCTGCATCTCTTTGTTGATCTCCCTCTTGAAGCGATCCCTGAGTGACCACCACTGCTTGATTACCCTTTCACCTGTAAAGTGAAAGAACAAATTGGTTAGTATACAACACATTACATCCTGCAACATAACTTACTCAACTGTGAATACTTACGCCCTTGATTCTGGGCCGGAGCTTCGAGGTACCCTCGGTCGTCCACAACTGTAAAACAAACTTCCTCCTAGAGCCGACGGGTCACGACAAGGTCAGCATGACGGCGGTCCCCTATGTTCCACAGCGTCTCCCGCACCTCATTGATGAGGTGGTCTACATCCAGACCACCATCCGATACGGGAGCACGCTGTGAAGCCTACTAAAAAAGAAAACAAAAAAAAAAACATTAAACTCAAATCATCCACATGAACTATAAAAATAATAAAAAGGAGGCGTACTTACTCTATGCTGACCATCGCGATGCTCACGACGTCAACCCAGGGAGGTGCTTGGAGTACCTCTATGCCGGACCCCAGAATGTGAAGACTATAAAAAAAAAAATATATATGTGCTTGGATGTAGGCATATGTATTGTGTGTACTGTGAGGTCTGTGATCATCTGTTTTTTGTGTGTTGGGTGGACTGTGATTGTCTGTAAGGATTTGTTTCTGCGAAACTTACACTCTGCGCGCCCACTCCTGGCATGTCTCCACCCTGTCCATCTCCTTCTGGAAGCCCCTCTGATGCTGCAGCTTCCTGTGAAACCAGAATTAATGCATAAAGGGTTACAAAATTTTTTTACCATCACCAAAAATTAAAATATAAATTTGTATTTACCTCAGTTCGCCGATGCTGTGAGGGAGGGCTCCCAGAAGAAGACATGGCCTGTTGTCTCAAAGTATCTGCAAGTATAAAGACAACTGTTACCTACTATACAAATTATATATTTAGTTTTCTGGCCTTTATACTTGCATCACGACTCCCACTGGTTCTCTGGCTTGGGTCCTGCTGGCCTGGCTTTCACCCACACTTTTCTTGTAGGATCTGCAAGTATAAAGACCCTTGATAGCTATTATACTGATTATTTATGTGTTGTCAGCTGAATTAGAAAATAAAAAGGTAGCTCCAGAGCCATTTGGATTTCAATCCCTCTACCCTCAAAAAAACTCCCCCTATGCCCCCCCAAAACCAAAAATGCAAATACTTCAGTAGGTTTCTAAACCACCCCCTGTGTAATTTAAAGGTTGATATGCACTATGCGCAAGCAGACATAACCCTCCCCCTCCTGTATTTCCCAAAAAAACCCAAACCTAACACAGCCACCCAAGTAGTACCTTGCAAACACCCAATACTCTCCTTCCAACTTGATATGCACGATGCGTTAAGCTGGCAATCCCTCCACCTCCAGTATTTCCCCCAAAAAAACAAACCTATACCTTGCAAACACCTAATACCCTCCTTCAAACTTGAAATCCCTAAACCCCCACTTGAATATCTATTGACCACAGATGCTGTGTTAAAAACCCTGGTAACATTTTAAATACCCAATTTCTGCATTCCCCATTTGTAAACACCTTTTTTTTTTTAAACAGAACCTCAAACACCTCTGTATTGCATGTTGTGCTTTCCTGTGTGACATAACCCACAATTTTAAAGTGAACTTGGTGAAATTATACTGCGGACAGTTTTTGGAGCAATTTTTATTTTTTTTACTAAACTTTTTTTTTACTTTTTGTGAAAGCAAGAAGGAGCTACACTGCTCTTTATTTTAAATACAAGTACAGTAAATGAAAAATAAAAAAAATAAAATTAGACTTACCGGTAATTCGGTTTCTAGGAACCTTCCACGACGGTATACGGAGGTTGCCTCTTAGCCCTGATGGGGGACAGGAACCAGAGAGGTTAAAAGTCCCTCCCACTTGCCAGTGACTTATAACTGAGACCCTAGCACCGGTTTACCTTCTGATTCCCAGATTTTATCCAGGAGTATAGAGTGGGAATTAGTGCCGTTGTAGAAGGTTCCTAGAAACCGAATAACCGGTAAGTCTAATTCTATTTTCTCTAGTCACCTTCCACGACGGCATATGGAGGCATACCAGCTAATTTTGCACTAGGGAGGGACAATGGCCTGGAGAACTTTTCGGCCGAAGAATAGATCCCTACTGGATGATACGTCCAGTCTATAATGTTTTGAGAAAGTATGCAGTGAGGACCACGTTGCTGCCCTGGAGATCTGCTCTGTAGATGCACCTGCTTTTTCTGCCCAGGAGACTGATGTGGACCTGGTTGAATGGGCCTTGATCCCCACTAGGGGAGACATATTTTGAGTGATATATGCTTCTGCTATCGCTTTTTTAATCCAATTGGCGGTAGTGCTCTTTGCCACCTTTTTCCCCTTGTTTTGACCTGAGGGATGGACAAAGAGGTTCTGATCAACTCTGCAAGGATGGGTTTGCTTCAAGTAATGCAGGACAATGTGTTGGACATCAAGAGTATGGAATTTTTCCTCCTTAGTGTTTGCTGGATTTTGGCAAAATGATGGTAGGACGATTTCTTGGGAACGGTGGAACTCAGAGACTACTTTGGGAAGGAAGGATTGAGATGAAGGACTATTGAGTCGTCTCTAACAAGCAAATAAGGTTCCCTTATTGATAGGGCTTGTAATTCGCCTACTCTCCTAGCCGTGGTTATGGCTACCAAGAAGACTTTGTATGCCAGGATTTGAAGAAAACAGGAAGACAAAGGTTCAAAGGGTGGACCTGTGAGCCCCTGGAGCACCAAGTTCAGATCGCATGGAGGGACTATCAACTGTTTCTTAGGGTTCATTCTGATGGCCAAAGTCATGAACCTCTTGATCCAGCGATGCCCTGCTAGATCCTGGTCAAAAAGAGAGCTGAGACCTGGACCTTTAGGGTGCTAGGCCTAAGGCCGATCTCTAAGCCTTTTTGTGAAAAATCCAGAGTTTGCGACATATTTGGGCTTAGCGGAACCGGTAAGTTAGGTAGACAGAAGGATAAATTTTTTTTCCAAATTTTAGTGTAGGTAGCGTTGGTTACTGGCTTCCTGGATTTTTGCAGGGTAGCAATTACTGGGTCTGACAACTCTTTGGCTTTCAGTACTTGGGCCTCAGTAACCACGCCGCTAGATTCCACTTCTGAGAATTTGAGTGAAGAATGGGCCCCTGCAAGAGGGGGTTGTCTTCTACAGGTAAGAGAACCGGGCCATCTACTTGCATCTCGGTGATCAAGTTAAACCAACTTTTTAGGCCAAAACGGGGCTACCAAGATAGTCGGGGTCCGGTGTTCTCGGATCTTCCTCAAAACTGTTGCCAGAATTGGAATTGGTGGGAAGGCATAGGCCAGGTGGAAGTCCCAATTCTGGGCTAGGGCATCCACACCCCTGTAATTGTCCCTGGGGTTTAGGGAGAAGGCTTCGACCTGCACGTTTTGATGAGAAGCAAAAAGATCAATTTCCGGTAGGCCCCACCTGTCTACCAGCATTTTGAAGCTTCGGTTGTTTAGAATCCATTCCCCGGGTGGATTTCCTGGCGACTTAAATAGTCTTTTCTTACTTTTGTGGCAACAACATGACAGACATTGACCCCACACAATGATGTATATATCTTTAAAATTTTAAATTTTATTAGACATAAGAGTACAACATTACACACAAATATACACAATAGAAGTGCTGGAACATAAAATAGAAAAGGGACTAAAGTCCATGGAATCTCACATTGCGGCATCAAAAATAACCACCCACCAAAGTGGGGTTATACAAGAGGGACAAAAACCACTAGTTATATCATCTTTATCAAAATGAGATTACATATTTTAGGATACAACGTTGCAATTGTTTGTATTGGAGGCCAAATTATCATACATGAA
This sequence comes from Dendrobates tinctorius, assembly GCF_039654945.1. Classification (NCBI taxonomy): domain Eukaryota; kingdom Metazoa; phylum Chordata; class Amphibia; order Anura; family Dendrobatidae; genus Dendrobates; species Dendrobates tinctorius. Next base: position 3,176,164 of record NW_027361963.1, on the reverse strand, counting down.
TATAGGCTAGACAGTTCCATACCAGAATGTGCCAATGGAGATGCCTGGGCGTCCCTCTGCCCCGACGCGCGTTTCGCACTGCTTTTTATTCATGTATGATAATTTGGCCTCCGATGGGGGTTATGCTATAGGGGGCACTACAGGATTTATGCCTTACTGTGGTGATTATGGCCTATTTTTTGTAGCTTGATACTAACTGTGGGCAGCTTTTGTCTCATAAAACTGTGTTTTTTGCGCAGCAATACAAACAATTGCAACGTTGTATCCTAAAATATGTAATCTCATTTTGATAAAGATGATATAACTGTACTGGTTTTTTTCCCTCTTGTATAACCCCACTTTGGTGGGTGGTTATTTTTGATGCCGCAGTGTGGGATTCCATGGACTTTAGTCCCTTTTCTATTTTATGTTCCAGCACTTCTATTGTGTATATTTGTGTGTAATGTTGTACTCTTATGTCTAATAAAATTTAAAATTTTAAAGATATATACATCATTGTGTGGGGTCAACGTCTGTTATGTTGTTACCACAAAAGTAAGAATTGGTTTCTGTGGTGTATTCATTGTATATAGATTGTATTATATACTGGGCCATTTTGTGACTTTAGACTTAAATAGTCTGCCTGTATGTTGGAAGTGCCCTTAAGATGGACCGCCTTCAGGGAAAATAGGTGTTTTTCGGCCCAACAAAACATTCGAGCGGAGATCCTTTTTAGGTTGCTGAATTTTGTACTGCCCTTGGTGCTTGATATGAGCAACTGTGGTCATGTTGTCCGAATATATTCGGATGTGCTGTCCAGCAATCTGGCAACTGGCCGCCAGAAGGGCTTCTTCCACAGCCTTCAGTTCCCTGAAATTGGATGATTTTTCACTCATTGTCTGGTCCCACAGTCCCTGGAATGGAATATGATTTACCATGGCCCCCCCAGCCCCTTCTGCTGGCATCTGACGTGACTGTAGTCAGCGGGAACTGGTTCCAACTTATGCCTCTGCAGAGGTTTCTGGAGTTCATCCACCATGCTAAGGAGGCTCTTACTCGACCTGGCATGTGCACTTTCTTGTTCAGGGTACCGGGATGACCGTTCCAGTTCTCTAAGATGTGAGTCTGAAGGATTCTGGAGTGGGCTTGAGCCCAGGCTACCGATTGTATAGACGCTGTCATAGAGCCCAATATCGACATGCCTTCCTGGAGTATAGGGGACCTCATGTCCCTGAACTTCCTGACCTTTGACACTAGGGTCAGACGGTGGTCGTCTGGAAGGAAGGACATTTGTCTTGCAGAGTCCAAAAGTACCCCCAGAAACTTTCTGGTCTTGGAGCGCCACAGCTGAGACTTTTTCAAATTTGGGATCCATCCCAGAGATCAACGTATCTAGAGTCTTTAACCCATTCCCGACCAATGACGCCACATAGGCGTCATGAATACCTGTGCCATTATGACCAGTGACGCCTATGTGGCGTCATGAGTTTAAAGCCCCCCTGCGGGTCGGGTGACCGGGGTCACTGAAAGGTCACCCGACCTGCAGATACAGGGGGATTTGTACTTTACCACAGGGGCGGTGGCTTCGCCTCCGCGTGGCTACGATCGCTCTGATTGGCTGTTAAAAGTGAAACAGCCAATCAGAGCGATAGTAATATTTCATCAATGAAATTTGATGAAATAATACTATCCAGCCATGGCCGATGCTGCAAAAGCTTCGGACATGGCTGGAGATCGTGATCCGACCCCATCACCCAGCTGGCAGAGCGATGTGCTGCCTCCACCCACTGAGGCGGCGATCGGTAGCCGCTGCAATAATCTGCTCCCCCTCCGCTTCCCCCACTTCATCCTGCCTTCCGATCGCCCCCTATAGCCCCCCTGGTACCTCCCGGTGTCCCTCCGTCTTCTCTCCATGGGCGCCGCCATCTTACAAAATGGCGGGCACATGCGCAGTGTGCCTGCGAATCTGCCGGTCGGCAGATTCATTCATTCTTTTTACAGGTACACTTTGATCACTGTGATAAACTATCACAGTGATCAAAATACAAAAAAAAGTAAATAAAGCCCCCCTTTATCCCTTTAGCTAGGAACACATAATAAAATAAAGAAAATATGTTTATTTTTATTTTTCCTTTATGGTTAGAATTAAGGTTAGGGTTAGAATTAGGGTTAGGTTTGCAATCAGGGTTAGGGTTGCAATTAGGGTTAGGGTTGCAATTAGAGTTAGGGTTGCAATTAGGGTTAGGATTAGGGTTAGGGTTGGAATTAGGGTTAGGGTTGGAACTAGGGTTAAGATTAGGGTTAGGGGTGTGTTGGAGTTGGGATTAGGGTTAGGCTTGTGGTTAGGGTTATGGATGGGATTAGGGTTAGGGGTGTGTTGGGGTTAGGGTTGAGTTAGAATTGAGAGGGTTTCCACTATTTCCACACCAGGGGGGTCTCCAAACGCGACATGGCGCCACCATTGATTCCAGCCAATTTTGCGTCCAAAAAGTCAAACAGTGCTCCCTCACTTCCGAGCCCCGACATGTATCTAAACAGTGGTTTATCCCAACATATGGGGTATCAGCGTACTCAGAAAAAATTGCACAACAACTTTTGGGGTCTAATTTCTCCTGATACCCTTGGGAAAATAAAAAAATTGGGGGCTAAAAAATGATATTTGTGGGAAAAAAAGTTTTTTTTATTTTCATCGCTCTGCGTTATAAACTTCTGTGAAGCACTTGGTGGTTCAAAGAGCTCACCACACATCTAGATAAGTTCCTTATGGGGTCTAGTTTCTAAAATGGTGTTACTTGTGGGGGGTTTCCACTGTTTAGGCACGTCAGAGGCTCTGCAAATGCAACATGTGTCCGATCTTAACTCCAGCCAATTCTGCGTTGAAAAAGTCAAACTACGCTCTTTCCCTTCCGAGCTCTACCGTGTGCCCAAACAGAGGTTTACTCCCACATATGGGGTACCAGCGTACTCAGGGCAAACTGGAAAACTTTTGGGGTCCAATTTCTCCTGTTACATTTGTGAAAATAAAATATTGCGGGCTAGAAAATCATTTTTTGAGGAAAAAAATTATTTTTTACTTTCATGACTCTGCATTATAAACTGTGAAGCACTTTTGGAATTCAAAGAGCTCACCACACATCTAGAGAAGTTCCTTAGGGGCTCTAGTTTTCAAAATGGTGTCATTTGTGGGGGGTTTCCACTGTTTAGGCACATCAGAGGCTCTGCAAATGTAACATGACGCCCGCAGACCATTCCATCAAGTCGGCATTTCAAAATGTCACTACTTCCCTTCTGAGCCCTGACATGTGCCCAAACAGTGGTTTCCCCCCACATATGGGGTACCAGCGTTCTCAGGACAAATGGACAACAACTTTTGGGGTCCAATTTCTCCTGTTACATTGGTGAAAATAAAATATTTCTGGCTAAAAAATCATTTTTTGAGGAAAAAAATGATTTTTTATTTTCACGGCTCTGTGTTATAAACTTCTGTGAAGCACTTTTGGAGTTCAAAGAGCTCACCATGTATCTAGATAAGTTCTTTAGGGGGTCTAGTTTTCAAAATGGTGTCATTTGTGGGGGGTTTCCACTGTTTAGGCACATCAGAGGCTCTGCAAATGTAACATGACGCCCGCAGACCATTCCATCAAGTCGGCATTTCAAAATGTCACTACTTCCCTTCCGAGCCCTGACATGTGCCCAGTGGTTCTCCCCCACATATGGGGTACCAGCGTACTCAGGACAAACTGGACAACAACTTTTGGGGTCCAATTTCTCCTGTTACATTGGTCAAAATAAAATATTGCGGGCTAAAAAATCATTTTGTGATGAAAAAAATGATTTTTTATTTTCACGGCTCTGCGTCATAAACTTCTGTGAAGCACTTTGGGGTTGAAAGAGCTCACCACCTATGTAGATAAGTTCCTTAGGGGGTCTAGTTTTCAAAATTGTGTCACTTGTGGGGGGTTTCCACTGTTTAGGCATATCAAAATGTAACTTGACGCCCGCAGACCATTCCATCAAGTCGGCATTTCAAAACGTCACTACTTCCCTTCCGAGCCTCGACATGTGCCCAGTGGTTCTCCCCCACATATGGGCTACCAGCGTACTCAGGGCAAACTGGACAACTTTTGGGGTCCAATTTCTCTTGTTACATTTGTAAAAATAAAAAATTGCGGGCTTAAAAAAATCATTTTTGGAGGAAAAAAATGATTTTTATTTTCACGACTCTGTTATAAACTTCTGTGAAGCACTTTGGGGTTCAAAGTGCTCACCACACATCTAGATAAGTTCCTTAGGGGGTCTAGTTTCCAAAATGGTGTCACTTGTGGGAGGTTTCCACTGTTTAGGCACATCAGGGGCTCTCCAAACGTAACATGGTGTCCGATCTCAATTCCAGCCAATTCTGCGTTGAAAAAGTCAAACGGTGCTCTTTCCCTTACGAGCTCTACCGTGCACCCAAACAGAGGTTTACCCCCACATATGGGGTATCAGCATACTCAGGACAAATTGTACAACAACTTTTGGGGTCCATTTCCTCTTGCTACCCTTGGTAAAATAAAAAAATGGGGCAAAAAGTTAATTTTTGCGAAAAAAATATGATTTTTTATTTTATGGCTCTACGTTATAACTTCTGTGAAGCACTTGGGGGTTCAAAGTGCTCACCACACATCTAGATAAATTCCTTGGAGGGTCTAGTTTCCAAAATGGGGTCACTTGTGGGAGGTTTCTACTGTTTAGACACATCAGGGGCTCTGTAAACATAACATGACGCCCGCAGACCATTCCATCAATTCGATATTTCAAAATGTCACTACTTCCCTTACGAGCCCCGACGTGTGCCCATACAGTGATTCATCCCCAAATATGGGGAACCAGTGTACTCAGGACAAACTGGACAACAAATTTTAGGGTCCAATTTTTCCTGTTACCCTTGTGAAAATAAAAAAATTGCGGGCTAAAAATTGAGACACTGCCTCAGGTGAGTGCAGGAGGTCTCCATGTCCCCGTTCCCTATTGCAGGGCCCACTGTTGTAACTGTTTTCCCTTCCCCTTTGTCTTGTTTAAGTTACCGGCCTGCGGGTCGTGTCACACAGGACAGGTACACGTGACAAGAATGGGGTGGTGGTGGTGGCGGAGGAGTAAAAGCCGCTAGGGAAGACTGCACCTCTTGTCTGACCAGCAAGCAAATTTCCTCTAAAAGGGATGGCAACTCCGCTCTGACTAACTACTTTGTCGGTGTAAGACTGGCAGAGTTTTTTATCCCATAATGAGGGCAATTTTATGTTACAAATTGGGCACTTTTTCCTATTTCCGGCTTTGGGGGTAAACTTGTCTCCCTAAAACAAGGAGAGATACATCAGGTAAAAAGGGCCCCTTAATTATAACAACCCCCCGGACCCCATCCCTGCATATACTCACTGTAGCAGGGGCAGTGCTGGGCTCTGCAGACGCAGGGCATGAAGTGCTATCCATGTTGAGGGATTCCAGTCTTACCTCATGTGCAACTTCAGCAGGCTTTTTATGCTCATTGGAGCCAGCATAAAAGCCAGAGTTCCGGTTTCCCCCTCCTCCTCCTGAGTCCATGTGCCGGCATCAGTAGCGGGCACCGCGCGCTGTTGGGGCTGGCCATTAGCCAGATATCAGTGCTCTCCATCCTGAAACGCCGATACCGGAAGTGACCCGTGCGTTCCACTGACATCACTTCCAGGATGCCCAGACGCCGCGCGAGGAGGGGGAGAAGACCAGGGAGCTCCAGGAGGCCCCCGGTAGGGGATCCCTCGCCTGCTTTGCCCTCTCGGGGGAGCGGGAAGGCCAGAGGGGTCCCGAGGTCACCCAGGGGGGATGGGAGCAGCATAAAGGAGGCGGGACGCGAACACCAGCTGCCCAGCATTTCTTATACAGGTAACAAGCCTGTGTCCACGCTACTGCAGTCGCCGGCCACCACAGTATACGGACCTCTCCCTGCCCCATGGGGAACAGGAAAGACACTGGCAAGTGGGAGGGCCTTTTAACCTCTCTCTGTTTCCTGTCCATCATCAGGGCAAAGAGGCAACCTCCGTATACTGTCGTGGAAGGTGTCTAGAGAAAAAAAAGCTTGGCTGCACTTACATACACACAGCAGCACTTTGATGGAAATACAAGTACAGTATGAAAAATAAAAAAATAGCTTGGCTGGACACACACACACGTCGCCCTCACACACGCAGGCAGGACTCACGCTGGCCGCACTCACGTTGGCAGGACTCACGCTGGCCTCTGTGTGGCTGCACGCTGGCTGGATGCTGGCTGGCACATTGAGAAGTGGAGTCCTACATGGCAGGTTTATATAGATTTGGGGCTGTCAGGCCATTTGGCTACAGAATAAGATTTGGAGCATGCTCAGATTAAAAAAACAGAATCCGTTGCTGGATGCCGTCATTTGACGGACAGTGACGGAGCCTGCACCCGTAGGCTTCCATTATAGCCAACGACGGACGGCGCTGGATCCATCGCTGTCCGACTTTTCGACGCAGACAAAAAACATTACTTTGTCCTTCGTCTCCAGACGACGGACAAACAATTTCCAATAGATCCAGTAAACGAAGGACGAAACGTGAGGCCATCCGTTGCTAATACAAATCTATGTGAAAAAATCGGATCCAGCGGGATCATTCGCTGGATCTGATTTTTTCCAAAAACGACGGATTGCGATTCACGCCAAAAAACTGATGTGTGAAAGAGGCCTAATCTGATATGCACACCTCTCTACTTGTAACTTGTTATGACGACTGCAGTCGCTTCTTCTGAGCAATAGATAATTATAATAAAAGTCTTACAGCAGACCTCAGCGTGTTAATCAATAGATCAGACTACCAGCTAGATAACCGGGAAAGAGGCACCAGGTGCACCATCTTAGACAAATGGTCGGTGACAACCCAAATGACCGTGCTGCCACTGGACTTGGGAAGTTCCACCACAAAATCCATACCATCTCCCAGGGCCTGTCCGATAACGGCAGGGGGTAAAGTAGTCCAGCGGGCCGTTGCCGAGGGGACGTATTCTGGGTGCAGGAGACACACGCCCAAAAATAGTCTCTGATGTCACGGGCCATATGCGGCCACCAGTACGTCCTCGCCAGAAGCTCAGAGGTCCGTTTTGTCCCAAAATATCCACCCACCCTGGACGAGTGAGCCCAAGAGAGGACCTCCGGTCGCAGACAGGCAGGGACAAATGTCTTGCCCGGTGGTACAGACTCAAGAGCAACGGTCCTCAGGCTCTCGGAAGTGACAATCAGCTGAGGCTCCTCCTCCGATGACACCACGGTGCAGGAGAGAGCATCGGCTTGGACGTTGTTCTCCCCGGAGAGAAAATGTAGGGTAAAGTGGAAACGGGAGAACAGGGATCATCTGGCCTGGCGAGAGTTCAGCCCCTGGGCCGTCTGCAAATATACCAAGTTCTTATGGTCAGTGAACACCTGGAAAGTGTGGCTAGCCCTCTCCAGGAGGTGTTTCCACTCCGAAAAGGCCAACTTCATTGCTAGCAACTCCCTGTCCCCGATGGAATAATTCCTCTCCGCCGGTGTGAAGGTCTTGGAGAAATGCTTAGCTACTCACCGGTAGCGGTGTTTTTCAGGAGCACACGACAGCACCACGAGAGAGGGGATCTGCCCTTCAGGGACAGGAAACCTACAGGCACAAAAAGGGGGCCCTCTCTCTCACCTCAGTTGGATCACAGAGCATGAGAGGACCTCCCTGGTCAGTAGCAATTTATATATATACATCCAACTAAACATTCTTCACACCCGTGACTAAGGCCTAACTCCCGAAAGAAAGGTGCTGATCCATATATGAGAAAATGAAGAAAGGGAGGGACTGGAAAGGTGCTGTTGTGTGCTCCTGAAAAACATCGCTACCGGTGAGTAGCTAAGCATTTATTCAGTTGCCACGACCAGGGCTGCCACCAGGAATTTCAGGGCCTCATACTGGCAAATTTTTCAGGGCCCCCTTGAGACTCCGACCTTTATCCACCCTATCTCCGCCTCCACCCCTTGAACCTTCCACAGTCCCACTGTCCACTCTTGGAAAAACTCCACTTCTGCACCACATCCTTAACAATCACACATTATCAGTTCCCATCGAACACCAGATCACACATATAGCCAGCAGCTTTTGTTTTGGCAAAAAGATTTTTTCCAGCCGCCACCACAACAAGGTAGACTCTTTTGGGACGGTAATACTCTGTTCTAACCTATTCAAAATTTCTTTATATATCCAATACTCTTTTTAGGTACATTTTTATTTATTTTTTTTCAAGAGAATGTGTCACATACATTTTTGTAAGTGACCAATAATACCACATACAAGGAACAAATACCATCATGCCATGGCCAGACCACATATTGCCATGACAATTTTTTTTTTTCGTATATGTACCTACCTACTGTCAATGTAATGCCTTTATGCATCTGTATCTGTACTTGTTCCTGCCTTGCTGCTGTAATGCTCTGAATTTCCCCATGGTGGGATGATTAAAGGATTATCTTATCTTATCTTATAATGACCTATAATACCACATACAAGGGATACATACCACCACACCATGACCACATATTACCACCACATAGTGACCTTATAATATCAAATACAAGGAACAAATACTGCCACACCATGGCCGGACCACATATTACCACCACATGGTAACCAATAATACCCCAAACAAGGAACACCACATTTTACCACATTGTGACCGTATAATACCACATACAAGGAATACCGCCACACAATGACCAGACAAAATATTACCACCATATAGTGAATGGATAATAATGACAAACTGAAAGGATCTGCCATATAGTGTATGTCCATTGTTGAGCGGAAAAAATTGAGACCCAGCGGTGGCTTCAAGAAAAGGAACGGTAACAGCGCATGTGTGGCTCCATTCATTTCTATAGGAACTCCAAAAATTTCTGAAAGACCCTGGTGGGAACTTTATGCATGTAACATAGATGATATCTTATCAATCTTTGTTTCCCTATCCAGTCTAACCTTGGCTGATCACTGCTGACATCAGACAGGCGCAGTTCGGCCGCGAATTGGCATGGAATTTGAATGACGCACGCTACCCCTACCGTCAGAAGATCTGCGGCGCTAGCCACTGATCTCCCGACGGTTGCCGTGGGTCATCTCCTGCCGCACGGAGGTCAGCGGTGACGCAGCCGGCAGATGACCGTCGCTAGCCTGATTGGTCGCGGCCGGGCGCGACCAATCAGCGACAGGTGCAAATAAACTACATACATATTCTAGAATACCCGATGCGTTAGAATCGGGCCACCATCTAGTAGTGAAATAACCGCTGTTTTACTGCGTGGACTATTACGTCCATTATATAATGACAATAATGATAAATATGAGAATGCAGAAATACTGGATCACGCTTGTGCTCTGAAGTTGTTCACACACTGCTTTTTTGGATGCAAGTCTTCTGCTAAAAAAATGCAGAGTGTTGGCAGGATAAATGCTGCGCACATATGGGCATTTTAATAATAATAATAGTAATAATCTTTATTTATATAGCACCAATATATTTGTGGGTGAGAACAAGTACTTTGAATTGGATCCTATAATGAATGGGCAGCCAGTGTAATGATTGGCGAAGAGCGGAAGCGTCCGAGTACCGATTAGCCAAATGGATGACCCTGGCTACTGAATTAAGTATGGACTGGAGAGGGGAAAGTCGAGTAACGGGGAGGCCAATTAATAGAGCGTTGAAGTAGTCCAGGCGGGAGTGGATCAATGCAACAGCGAGGGTTTTTGTTGTTTCCATGGTGAGAAAGGGTGGATTCTAGAGATGTTCTTTAGGTGTAAGCGGCAAGAGCGGGCGAGACATTGTATATGGGATGTGAAGGAGAGGTCGGTGTCAAACATAACACCCAGACAGCGCGCCTGCTGCCGGGGTGTTATTATGGTGCCACCCATGGAGAGGGAAATGTCAGATTTAGGGAGGTTAGTAGACGTCGAGAGCAGAAGTTCAGTTTTTGAGAGGTTAAGTTTCAGATAGAGAGCAGACATGATGTTGGAGACTGCGGACAGTCACTGGCGTTCTGTAGCACAGCGGGGGTAAGGTTGGGGGATGACATGTATAGTTGTGTGTCATCAGCATAAAGATGGTACTGAAAGCCAAATCTGCTGATGGTCTGTCCAATTGGGGCCGTGTAGAGAGAGAAGAGAAGGGGGCCAAGGACTGAGCCCTGAGGTACCCCGACAGAGAGAGGAAGAGGAGATGACGTGGAGCCAGTGAACAAAACACTGAAGGAGCAGTCAAAGAGATTGGAAGAGAACCAGGAGAGAGCGATGTCCTTAATGCCTGGTGACTGGAGCCTATGGAGTAGGAGACGGTGGTCAACAGTGTCGAAAGCTACAGAAAGGTTGAGAAGAATGAGCAGAAAGTGTTCACAGCTATATTTTGCTCTCAGAAGGCCATTGGTAACTTTGATGAGTGCAGTTTCAATCGAATGTAGGGGTCGGAAGCCAGACTGTGAAGGGTCTAGGAGGGAGTGAGTGGAGAGGTAACGGGTAAGGCGGCAGTAGACTAGGCGCTCCAAGAGTTTAGAGATGAAGGGGAGATTGGGAGGAAGTGGTGATGGCCAACTCACTGAATGAATTTAAGAAAGGAATGGATGCTTTTCTTGTAAGTAACAGTATAGAAGGTTACGAATAACAGAATATTATAGGTAGATGGTTGACCCAGCATAGGGGAAGGAATTTTTTTCCCTATGGAGAAAATTGGCTTCTACTCTGTGGGTTTTTTGCCTTCCCCAGGATCAACAATGCAGAACAGCTGCACTAAAAATAGGCTGAACTAGATGGACATAAGGTCTTCCTTCAGCCTTCAAAACTATGTTACTATGTTATGTTACTATTGGAGACTGGTCTGTAGTTTTTTATGCAGGATGGGTTGAGAGCAGGTTTTTTTTAATAATGGAGTAATGATAGAGTGTTTGAAGGAGGATGGGAAAATGCCAGAGGAGAGGGAGAGATTAAAGATTGTAGTTAGGTGAGTTGTGACGACTGGAGTGAGAGAGACTGGAGGAGATGTGAGGGAATGGGGTCGGTAGTGCATGCAGTCGGACAAGAAGAAGAGAGGAGTATGGAGACTTCTTCTTCTGTGATGGGATCAAATGTGGAAAGTGAGCCAGGGGAAATGCAGGTAGGGATGGGAGTCACAGCACTTGGTGGTTGCGAGTGGATTTCCTGACGGATATTATCTATTTTTTCTATAAAATGGGAGGCCAGGTCATCTGCACAAATATCTGAGATAGGAGCTTGTGCTTTTGGCCTGAGGAGGGACTGAAAGGTGTCAAAAAGTTTCTTGGGGTTGTTGGCTAGTGAGGAGATCAGGGTGGTGAAGTAGGTCTGTTTGGCGAGGTGAAGGGCAGAGTTGTAGGTTCTTAACATAAATTTGAAGAGGATGAAGTCTTCTGGTGTGCGGGTTTTTCTCCATCGGCGTTCAGCACTCCTAGAGCATCGCTGGAGAAATTGAGTTTGCAATGTGAGCCAGGGCTGTTTTACTCTGTGTTTGGAGGTTCTGAGGGTGAGGGGCACCAACTGGTCAAGGGTGCTTCTAAGAGTGTTGTTGTAGTGATGAACAGCCAGATCAGGACAGGAAGAAGAGGAGATTGGGGACAGGGAAGATTGTAGGGAGTCTGAAAGTGTCTGAGAGTTAATGGCTTGCAGATTTCTGAATGTGTGATAGGTAGGAGTGTGCTGGGGTGGGAGAGGATTTGTGAGCGTGAAGGAGAGAATGATGTGGTCAGAGAGGGGAAGCGGTGAGTTATTTAGGTAGGCGATTGAGCAAAGCTGGACAAAGACCAGGTCAAGGGTGTTACCGTCTTTGTGTGTCTCAGAGGTTGAGAGCTGTGAGAGGCCGAGAGAAGTGGTTAGTGATAGCAGCTGGGATGCAGATGTGGTAGTAGGGCTGTTAATGGGGATGTTGAAGTCTCCCAGGATAAGAGTTGGTAGTTCTGAGGACATGAAGTGCAGCAGCCAGGCTGAGAAGAAGTCAAGGAAGTGGGTGGGTGAGCCTGGGGGCCGGTATATGACCGCTACTCTGAAGGCCATTTAAAAAGGTAAAAGAAATGCAGTGAAAATACTGGAAGAATTGACACGCTGCAATTTTTTTAAAGCGCGCATAAGGGCTCAGAAATGCAAGGAAAAAATATTTTGCGGCTACTGTAAGATGCTGACTTATATATACAGTATGCTGACATATTATAGATCAGGTAGGTTAATAAAAGTAAGACTCATTGAGGGCGATAATTCATGGACATACACACATTCATTGTGTGCTGGCATGCAGACATGGCCGCTCTACAGTCACTGTACATCGACAGCACCACAAATACCAGCCCTCTGCAGGGGATTATTTATCAGGGGGGTCTATTACACCATGGGTCCAATGGGAATCTGCCAGGAAGGGTTAATTATGACTTCAGGCCTGATCACACATACACTAGAACCACAGGCAAATCAAGTAAAATACTCATGAATACAACCAGTGCTAAAGGGCATGTCCCTGGCATAATGCTATACACCTGGGTGCCTCCACCGTTGTACAGGACATTGAATATAGATCAATCGCTACAGAGCAAATAATCAAAGGGTGGTGGAAAAACCACTAATGAACGACTACAGATCCAATATTAAAATAGTACATCTTTATTAGACAATTATGCAGGAACAGACAATAACAGTGCCGAAAAGTGCATGAAACGGACAAACCTGCGTCAATGATGGGAAAAACGCTGCGATCCCCAAAACTCACGTCTGTATTGAGGTATAATATCAAGGTAGACTCATAACAATGATTGAGTCTCCATACAGCAATATCTTATCCAACATATCACCACAATGGGTTAAAACAGTTGCTGCCTTATACTCATCACGTTAAACCATAAAACTACTGTCCCTATCTAAATATGCTGACACTATGTCAATGGCCAGATACCAGTCATATACAATGTATGGCGACAAATTGCCCAGTAATTATCTGTACATTACCTATAATAGGCGGTGCGGTAGGGGGTCCCGGGGGTCTGCGTGTCTGCCCCGACGTGCGTTTCGGATGCTCATCCTTCATCAGGGGTCGTGTATACAGTAAAAACCAGGAGCTTTAAAAAGGCAGTCAGCCCGGAAGATGGGAGGCGTGGACAGGAAATGACGCATCCGCAGCCATGACGACCGGGGATGCAGAGCGGCGCCAGCGTCTAACAGCGGGAGCCAGGGCGTCGCTGATGCCATAGCAACTCGCCGAGGGCAGACACCAGAAGCCGCGCTGCAGCCTGGACCATGACGCGCATGCGTACTGGTCAAAACAACATCGCCAATGCCATCTAATATAACATGGGGCAATTAGAGGCCAAACCATAATGCTATGGAACAATAATGTTGTGAATCTTATAATTTGGCATAGGCCCCTGGAAATAATAATCACCAGTACAGATGTAGAACACCATTGTGTAACAAATATCAAAACTGATCCATAGATAGATTCAACATTAAGGTACCTATATACCGATAGTGTCAAGGCAAATGTCACATTAAGCAGAGACATATTGAACTCCATCAAGATCCCTAATAGCAAGTAAATGTGAAACATTGTGTGATGGTTACGTGTGACTGGACACACCGCCTCCAGCAGGGCGAATTTCTCTGACACACATGACCCTGGATACACCGCCTCCAGTAGGCGAATTTAAATAATATAACGTGCAGCCGGATACACCGCCTCCAGCAGGCGAATTTCAGTATTATACGGGAATCTGGATACCCCGCCTCCAGCAGGGTGAATTTAAATAATAAAGGGAAACACCAGGGAAACAGATATAATGGAGGGCCTTGTGATAGGGAACGGGGACGTGGAGACCTCCTGCACTCCCCTGAGTGTCTCTACACTCCTGACAGTCCCTATGCAGGTTCCGCACCTGGCGCCGAGCAGGATACCTAAAAACCCTAGCTCGCCCTGCACCTAGCCCTTTCTAGTGAAATGGAAGGTGAAACTAATCCCTCCACTGCACTGAAACACACAAAAGGAAAGGTACAAACAGGGATAAAACCACTTAGCTTTGCTCTTTTGCTCTTGCTCCCAGCAACAGAGTCCAGCAGCAGAATGCACCTTTCCTCATGAATAGCTGCTACTTCACCAAGCTTTGTCAGAGCTGCAAGGAACTCCTCTTGGTGGCTCCTTCCACACCAGGGCTCTGACTGAGCTGCCAGGAACTCTCTATTGCTCCTTCCTCCACCAAGGATGGTTGAAATGACCAATATCACCAACAGTGAGTGAGAGCACATGACACTCTTTTATAGTTAAGCCAGAGCAATCAAACCTGTTAGTGATTCCCGTGTAATAACGCTAACCACCACCGGGGGCAAACTAGAACAAAAAGACACCACAGTGTAATGACTCTAATGGCCACCGGGGGCAAAACTACCTTTAAGCAACCAGCTTAAAGAAAAAAAAAAGGTTACAAGTGCTTTTATCTGTCACAGCCCAGCATAGATCGTGACACATTGCTTAATGATACAGGCCATACACCCAACGTAGAAGATCAGACGTTTGTGAACGAATGGGAGGAGGCATGCAACATTTGTTCTAGTAGTTTGATGCAGTTACTAATCAATTTAAGACACAAAATTGATTGGTGACTTGGATAAGAATATCGACTCCACATTGTCTGAATTGCGGTCAGGCGGCACTAGAGAACGCACTGGAGGTTCTTTAGAAGGACATAGATCTGGGGATTTATTCTGACAGAATTTTATAGGCTGAACTGAACGGACTAATGTCTTTTTTCGGCCTTACTATGTTACTATGCATAAAGTCGTTTGAGATTGAATTAGAGAAAACCATTGACGGTGTGGTAAAAAAAAATTAATGACTCACAGACCTCCAAGATTAATAGAGACATGAAGGACTATCAGTCCAATAATGTCTATTATTGGAGTAAGGCACCCACTGATCCTCGTCCAATACAACGTACAATATCGAGTTTGTTGGTGTCCTCTTTAAGCGCCCAATCTGACGTCTCTACTTCTTCAATGGTAACACGGTCAGGAACAAATAACAAACGGGCAAGGAATCATGATTATCATTCATAGAAGAGACATAAGACTCGATCCCATGAGAATGGTCATGGAGACAATAAGGTAATCAACCTAAGCCACCATGTTCACATTAACGCACAAGTTCTTTGTGTTTAAGGGGTCCTTCTTCCAACAGACCCAGGGAACAGCCATGGGAGCGGCCTATGTGCCTTCCTATGCTATCTGTTCCTGGGTCTGTGGGAGAGGGACCTCTTCCTGTCAGATCCACACGAATCTATGGACCGCGTCCTTCACTGGACGCGGTACATAGATGACGTGTTTTTGATCTGGCAGGGTAACAGTGACTCGCTGGGCAACTTCTTCCATCAGTTAAACAACAATGATCATAATATAAAGTTGACTTTTGTATACAATGAGCATAAAATTGAATTCCTGGATGTGACATTGAAAAGAGACGTCAATCATATGATCCAAACTAATATCTTTAGGAAACCAACCTCAACGAACATGCTGTTGCACACCACCTCCTCTCACCCTAATCATATGATTAGATCGGTACCGATGGGCCAATTTTTACGCCTACGCCGAATCTGCTCGACAGATATGGATTATGAACAGGCTGAGGATCTTAAGCGACAGTTCCGTGAGAGGGGTTACAGTCATAGGGCGATCAAAAAAGCCTATAATCTGGCAAAATATAGCACGCGAAATTCCCTGTTGTACAAAACTGAGGGGCCCCCATGTAAATGAGAACAACTTAG
Source organism: Dendrobates tinctorius (assembly GCF_039654945.1). Classification (NCBI taxonomy): domain Eukaryota; kingdom Metazoa; phylum Chordata; class Amphibia; order Anura; family Dendrobatidae; genus Dendrobates; species Dendrobates tinctorius. The sequence goes on along the minus strand of NW_027361963.1, from coordinate 3,160,350 downwards.
ATTTGTTACGACCTTTCACTCTCAATCTGAAAAGATCAGTATTGGAGAAGTCATGGCCTATATTGTTAACTGATCCGATAATGGCAAAACTGCTACCGGATAGACCAATGATAACATACCGGAGGGCCAAAAATTTGCGTGGGCATCTAATTAGGAGCCACTATGAAGTTAATCCACCAACCACTTTTTTGAACAGTGGGACTCCTAGACGGGGTTGTTTCACTTGTGGACGCTGCGTTGCATGTATTAACGTTGATTGCTGTGATACATTTACGGACTCGTCGGGTACTAAAACATATAAGATAAAGAAAAACATCACATGCCTATCTAAATGTGTGATTTATTATGCCATGTGCCCGTGCTCCCTGATCTATATTGGACTAACTACGTGCCATCCGAAGGTCCGGATCAGGGAGCATGGGCATACAAGCCGCGGAAAATGAAAATGATCTCTCGGTTCTCAAAACTATATCCAAGCACTTTGAGGCTGTGTTCCAATAAATCCGCTATAAAACCGCGAAAAATAAGCTTCCCATTAATTTCTATACATTATCCACTTTTTGTGCACATTGATGCATTTTTTACCACGAAAAAACCGCATCGTGGTAAAAAATGCAGCATACTCATTAATTTCGCGGATTATTCCGCATTTCTGGTTATTTCTATGTGTTTAAAAAACGCATAAAAAAAGCGCAAAAATCGCGGTGAAAACGAGCGTTTTCTGGGAAGGGAGTCAGGTTTTCAAGCAGAAATTTTCTGCTATGTGTGCACTTAGCCTAAGTTATATCACCAATGTGATAGCAAAGTGTTTAGGGTTAAAGGGATAGAGAGCTTGGAGCTGGGTATCCGTGGGGGCAAAGTGTCACAACGTCTGGTTCAACTAGAGGTGAGATGGATCTGAACCTTAAATACGGTCTATCCACATGGGCACATGGGTTAAATGAATGTCTAAACTTTGCGTCCTTTCTTTGATCTCTGTCCGGCTTTACCGTGTGGTGCATTCGGTCACTCATGCCAATTTTGGTTGTTTTTAACCGGTTTTAACATTTTTTCTGTCTTTTTTTACATTTTAGGTCATTTATTATTATTTTGTGTTCTTTATGCACTACTTATGACGTCGGACCCAGAGAGTATCTTCATCTGGAAGAAGGATCGCCACAGCTATATATATATATTTATGTTGTGATTAGTGTTGAGCGATACCATCCGATACCCTAAAATATCAGATCGGATGGTATCGGCCCGATACGAAAAAAGTATCGGGTATCGCCGATTCCGATACCGGAAGTCCCATTCAAGTCTATGGGACTTCCGGTATCGGAATAAGAAAAACCTTTTTCTGTCCTTGTACAGCCTCTCGGGGTGGTGTACGGACCTTCCGGGGGTCTTTGCCGACTGCCCGGGGGTCTGTGCGGACTGCCGGGGGGCTGTGCCGGCCTGCCGGTGGACTGTACCGACTGTGTGGGGGTCTGTGCAGGCTGCGGTGGGCTGTGCCGGCCTGCCGGTGGTCTGTACCGACTGCCTGGGGGTCTGTGCGTACTGCCAGGGGTCTGTACCGGCCTGCCGGGGGGCTGTGCCGGCCTGCCGGTGGTCTGTGCCGACTGTCCGAGGGTCTGTGCAGGCTGCGGGGGTCTGTGCAGGATCGTCCGATGGGACTACAAGTCCCATCGGGCGATGCCTGCTACCATGACGGTGATTGACACATTAGCCAATGATGGGACAGTAGTAGTCCTATCATCCGGCTAATGTGTTGAATGTACAAAAAAAATAAAAAAATACATACTACATGCTACATACATGCTACATACATACTACATACATACTACATGCATGCAACATACATACATACATACTACATATATACCACTTGCATACTACATATATACTACATGCAACATGCATACAACATATATACTACATGCATGCAACATACATACAACATATATACTACATGCAACATGCATACTACATATATACTACATGCATGCAACATACATATATACTACATGCATGCAACATGCATACTACAAGTATACTACATGCATGCAACATACATACAACATATATACTACATGCATGCAATATGCATACTACATATATACAACATATATACTACATGCATACTACATATATACCACATGCATGCAACATACATATATACAACATATATACTACATGCATGCAACATGCATACTACATATATACAACATATATACTACATGCATACTACATATATTCCACATGCATGCAACATACATATATACAACATATATACTACATGCATACTACATATATACCATATGCATGCAACATACATACATACTACTAGTGTTGAGCATTCCGATACTGCAAATATCAGGTATCGGCTGATATTCGCTGTAACGGAATTCCGATACATAGTACCGATATTTTTTCAATATCGGATATCGGAATCGGAAGTTCCCATAATGCAAAGAGCCACTGCTGTGGCTCTGATTGGCTGCCGAAATGACGTCATCATGATGCGTGGTCTGTGCGCATCATGATGCGCCGTCAGTTCGGGCCTTTCGGGGGGTCTATGCCGATTGCCCGGGGCTCTGTATCGGCCTGCAGGGGGTCTGTGCCGACTGCCCGGGGGTCTGTGCGGACTGCCGGGGGTCTGTACCGGCCTGCCGGGGGGCTGTGCCGGCCTGCCGGTGGTCTGTACCGACTGTCCGGGGGTCTGAGCGGACTGCCGGGGGTCTGTGCCGGCCTGCCGGTGGTCTATACCGACTGTCCGGGGATCTGAGCAGGCTGCGGGGGTCTGTACCGGACTGCCGGTGGTCTGTACCGACTGTCCGGGGGTCTGAGCGGACTGCCGGGGGTCTGTACCGACTGTCCGGGGGTCTGAGCGGACTGCCGGGGGTTTGTACCGGCCTGCCGGGGGAGCTGTGCCGGCCTGCCGGTGGTCTGTGCCGACTGTCCGGGGGTCTGAGCGGACTGCCGGGGGTCTGTACCGACTGTCTGGGGGTCTGAGCGGACTGCCGGGGGTCTGTGCCGACTGCCCGGGGTCTGTACCGGCCTGCCGGGGGTCTGTGCCAACTGCCCGGGGCTCTGTACCGGCCTGCTGGGGGTCTGTGCCGACTGCCCGGGGCTCTGTACCGGCCTGCTGGGGGTCTGTGCGGACTGCCCGGGGGTCTGTGCGGACTGCCGGGGGTCTGTACCGGCCTGCCGGGGGGCTGTGCCGGCCTGCCGGTGGTCTGTACCAACTGTCCGGGGGTCTGAGCGGACTGCCGGGGGTCTGTGCCGGCCTGCCGGTGGTCTATACCGACTGTCCGGGGTTCTGAGCAGGCTGCAGGGGTCTGTACCGGCCTGCCGGTGGTCTGTACTGACTGTCCGGGGGTCTGAGCGGACTGCCGGGGGTCTGTACCAACTGTCCGGGGGTCTGAGCGGACTGCCGGGGGTCTGTGCCGGCCTGCTGGTGGTCTATACCGACTGTCCGGGGTTCTGAGTAGGCTGCGGGGGTCTGTACCGGCCTGCCGGTGGTCTGTACTGACTGTCCGGGGGTCTGAGCGGACTGCCGGGGGTCCGAGCGGACTGCTGGGGGTCTGTACCGGCCTGCCGGGGGGGCTGTGCAGGCCTGCTGGTGGTCTGTGCCGACTGCCCGGGGGTCTGTGCCGACTGCCCGGGGGTCTGTGCCGACTGCCGGGGGTCTGTACCGGCCTGCCGGGGGACTGTGCCGGCCTGCCGGTGGTCTGTACCGACTGTCCGGGGGTCTGTGCAGGCTGCGGGGGTCTGTACCGACCTGCCGAGAGGCTGTGCCGGCCTGCTGGTGGTCTGTACCGACTGTCCTGGGGTCTGTGCAGGCTTTGGGGGTCTGTACCGGCCAGCCGGGGGGGCTGTGCCGGCCTGCCGGTGGTCTGTACCGACTGTCCGGGGGTCTGTGCAGGCTGCGGGGGTCTGTACCAGCCTTCCGGGGGGCTGTGCCGGCCTGCCGGTGGTCTATACCGACTGTCCGGGGGGCTGTGCAGCCTGCAGGGGTCTGTACCGGCCTGCCGAGGGGCTGTGCCGGCCTGCCGGTAGTCTATACCGACTGTCCGGTGGGTCTGTGCAGGCTGCGGGGGTCTGTACCGGCCTGCCGGGGGGGGATGTGCCGGCCTGCCGGTGGTCTGTACTGACTGTCTGGGGGTCTGTGCAGGCTGCGGGGGTCTGTGCAGGATCGTCCGATGGGACTACAAGTCCCATCGGGCGATGCCTGCTACCATGACGGTGATTGACACATTAGCCAATGATGGGACAGTAGTAGTCCCATCATCCGGCCTATGTGTTGAATGTACAAAAAAAATAAAAAAATACATACTACATGCTACATACATGCTACATACAGTCATGGCCAAAAGTATTGACACCCCTGCAATTCTGTCAGATAATACTCAGTTTCTTCCTGAAAATGATTGCAAACACAAATTCTTTGGTATTATCTTCATTCAATTTGTCTTAAATGAAAAAACACAAAAAGAATTGTCCTAAAGCCAAATTGGATATAATTCCACACCTAACATAACAAAGAGGGTGGACAAAAGTATTGGCACTGTTCGAAAAATCATGTGATGCTTCTCTAATTTGTGTAATTAACAGCACCTGTAACTTACCTGTGGCACCTAACAGGTGTTGGCAATAACTAAATCACACTTGCAGCCAGTTGACATGGATTAAAGTTGACTCAACCTCTGTCCTGTGTCCTTGTGTGTACCACATTGAGCATGGAGAAAAGAAAGAAGACCAAAGAACTGTCTGAGGACTTGAGAAACCAAATTGTGAGGAAGCATGAGCAATATCAAGGCTACAAGTCCATCTCTAAAGACCTAAATGTTCCTGTGTCTACCGTGTGCAGTGTCATCAAGAAGTGTAAAGCCCATGGCACTGTGGCTAACCTCCCTAGATGTGGCCGGAAAAGAAAAATTGACGAGAGATTTCAATGCAAGATTGTGCGGATGTTGGATAAAGAACCTCGACTAACATCCAAACAAGTTCAAGCTGCCCTGCAGTCCGAGGGTACAACAGTGTCAACCCATACTATCCGTCGGCATCTGAATGAAAAGGGACTGTATGGTAGGAGACCCAGGAAGACTCCACTTCTTACCCCGAGACATAAAAAAGCCAGGCTGGAGTTTGCCAAAACTTACCTGAAAAAGCCTAAAACATTTTGGAAGAATGTTCTCTGGTCAGATGAGACAAAAGTAGAGCTTTTAGGGCAAAAGCATCAACATAGAGTTTACAGGAGAAAAAAGAGGCATTCAAAGAAAAGAACACGGTCCCTACAGTCAAACATGGCGGAGGTTCCCTGATGTTTTGGGGTTGCTTTGCTGCCTCTGGCACTGGACTGCTTGACCGTGTGCTTGGCATTATGAAGTCTGAAGACTACCAACAAATTTTGCAGCATAATATAGGGCCCAGTGTAAGAAAGCTGGGTCTACCTCAGAGGTCATGGGTCTTCCAGCAGGACAATAACCCAAAACACACTTCAAAAAGCACTAGAAAATGGTTTGAGAGAACGCACTGGAGACTTCTAAGGTGGCCAGCAATGAGTCCAGACCTGAATCCCATAGAACACCTGTGGAGAGATCTAAAAATGGCAGTTTGGAGAAGGCACCCTTCAAATATCAGGGACCTGGAGTAGTTTCCAAAGAAGAATGGTCTAAAATTCCAGCAGAGCATTGTAAGAAACTCATTGATGGTTACCGGAAGCGGTTGGTCGCAGTTATTTTGGCTAAAGGTTGTGCAACCAAGTATTAGGCTGAGGGTGCCAATACTTTTGTCCGGCCCATTTTTGGAGTTTTGTGTGAAATGATCAATGTTTTGCTTTTTGCTTCATTCTCTTTTGTGTTTTTTCATTTAAGACAAATTAAATGAAGATAATAATACCCAAGAATTTGTGTTTGCAATCATTTTCAGGAAGAAACTGAGTATTATCTGACAGAATTGCAGGGGTGTCAATACTTTTGGCCATGACTGTACATGCTACATACATACTACATATATACTACATTCATACAACATACATACATACATACTACATGCTACATACACACTACATACATGCTACCTACATACTATATATATTACATGCATGCAACATGAGCGGACTGCCGGGGGTCTGTGCCGGCCTGCCGGTGGTCTATACCGACTGTCCGGGGATCTGAGCAGGCTGCGGGGGTCTGTACCGGCCTGCCGGTGGTCTGTACCGACTGTCCGGGGGTCTGAGCGGACTGCCGGGGGTCTGTACCGACTGTCCGGGGGTCTGAGCAGACTGCCGGGGGTTTGTACCGGCCTGCCGGGGGGGCTGTGCCGGCCTGCCGGTGGTCTGTGCCGACTGTCCGGGGGTCTGAGCGGACTGCCGGGGGTCTGTACCGACTGTCCGGGGGTCTGAGCGGACTGCCGGGGGTCTGTGCCGACTGCCCGGGGGTCTGTACCGGCCTGCCGGGGGTCTGTGCCAACTGCCCGGGGCTCTGTACCGGCCTGCTGGGGGTCTGTGCCGACTGCCCGGGGGTCTGTGCAGACTGCCGGGGGTCTGTACCGGCCTACCGGGGGGCTGTGCCGGCCTGCCGGTGGTCTGTACCAACTGTCCGGGGGTCTGAGCGGACTGCCGGGGGTCTGTGCCGGCCTGCCGGTGGTCTATACCGACTGTCCGGGGTTCTGAGTAGGCTGCGGGGGTCTGTACCGGCCTGCCGGTGGTCTGTACTGACTGTCCGGGGGTCTGAGCGGACTGCCGGGGGTCTGTACCAACTGTCCGGGGGTCTGAGCTGACTGCCGGGGGTCTGTGCCGGCCTGCCGGTGGTCTATACCGACTGTCCGGGGTTCTGAGTAGGCTGCGGGGGTCTGTACCGGCCTGCCGGTGGTCTGTACTGACTGTCCGGGGGTCTGAGCGGACTGCCGGGGGTCTGTACCAACTGTCCGGGGGTCTGAGCTGACTGCCGGGGGTCTGTGCCGGCCTGCCGGTGGTCTATACCGACTGTCCGGGGTTCTGAGTAGGCTGCGGGGGTCTGTACCGGCCTGTCGGTGGTCTGTACTGACTGTCCGGGGGTCTGAGCGGACTGCCGGGGGTCTGAGCGGACTGCCGGGGGTCTGTACCGGCCTGCCGGGGGGGCTGTGCAGGCCTGCTGGTGGTCTGTGCCGACTGCCCGGGGGTCTGTGCCGACTGCCCGGGGGTCTGTGCCGACTGCCGGGGGTCTGTACCGGCCTGCCGGGGGACTGTGCCGGCCTGCCGGTGGTCTGTACCGACTGTCCGGGGGTCTGTGCAGGCTGCGGGGGTCTGTACCGACCTGCCGAGAGGCTGTGCCGGCCTGCTGGTGGTCTGTACCAACTGTCCTGGGGTCTGTGCAGGCTTTGGGGGTCTGTACCGGCCAGTCGGGGGGCTGTGCCGGCCTGCCGGTGGTCTGTACCGACTGTCCGGGGGTCTGTGCAGGCTGCGGGGGTCTGTACCAGCCTTCCGGGGGGCTGTGCCGGCCTGCCGGTGGTCTATACCGACTGTCCGGGGGGCTGTGCAGCCTGCAGGGGTCTGTACCGGCCTGCCGAGGGGCTGTGCCGGCCTGCCGGTAGTCTATACCGACTGTCCGGTGGGTCTGTGCAGGCTGCGGGGGTCTGTACCGGCCTGCCGGGGGGGATGTGCCGGCCTGCCGGTGGTCTGTACTGACTGTCTGGGGGTCTGTGCAGGCTGCGGGGGTCTGTGCAGGATCGTCCGATGGGACTACAAGTCCCATCGGGCGATGCCTGCTACCATGACGGTGATTGACACATTAGCCAATGATGGGACAGTAGTAGTCCCATCATCCGGCCTATGTGTTGAATGTAAAAAAAATAAAAAAAAAATACATACTACATGCTACATACATGCTACATACATGCTACATACATACTACATACATACTACATATATACTACATTCATACAACATACATACATACTACATGCTACATACATGCTACCTACATACTATATATATTACATGCATGCAACATGCATACTACATATATACTACATGCAACATGCATACTACATATATACTACATGCATGCAACATACATACTACATATATACCACATACAGTGGGGCAAAAAAGTATTTAGTCAGTCAGCAATAGTGCAAGTTCCACCACTTAAAAAGATGAGAGGCGTCTGTAATTTACATCATAGGTAGACCTCAACAATGGGAGACAAACTGAGAAAAAAAAAATCCAGAAAATCACATTGTCTGTTTTTTTTTCATTTTATTTGCATATTATGGTGGAAAATAAGTATTTGGTCAGAAACAAAATTTCATCTCAATACTTTGTGATATATCCTTTGTTGGCAATGACAGAGGTCAAACGTTTTCTGTAAGTCTTCACAAGGTTGCCACACACTGTTGTTGGTATGTTGGCCCATTCCTCCATGCAGATCTCCTCTAGAGCAGTGATGTTTTTGGCTTTTCGCTTGGCAACACGGACTTTCAACTCCCTCCAAAGGTTTTCTATAGGGTTGAGATCTGGAGACTGGCTAGGCCACTCCAGGACCTTGAAATGCTTCTTACGAAGCCACTCCTTCGTTGCCCTGGCGGTGTGCTTTGGATCATTGTCATGTTGAAAGACCCAGCCACATTTCATCTTCAATGCCCTTGCTGATGGAAGGAGGTTTGCACTCAAAATCTCACGATACATGGCCCCATTCATTCTTTCATGTACCCGGATCAGTCGTCCTGGCCCCTTTGCAGAGAAACAGCCCCAAAGCATGATGTTTCCACCACCATGCTTTACAGTAGGTATGGTGTTTGATGGATGCAACTCAGTATTCTTTTTCCTCCAAACACGACAAGTTGTGTTTCTACCAAACAGTTCCAGTTTGGTTTCATCAGACCATAGGACATTCTCCCAAAACTCCTCTGGATCATCCAAATGCTCTCTAGCAAACTTCAGACGGGCCCGGACATGTACAGGCTTAAGCAGTGGGACACGTCTGGCACTGCAGGATCTGAGTCCATGGTGGCGTAGTGTGTTACTTATGGTAGGCCTTGTTACATTGGTCCCAGCTCTCTGCAGTTCATTCACTAGGTCCCCCCGCGTGGTTCTGGGATTTTTGCTCACCGTTCTTGTGATCATTCTGACCCCACGGGGTGGGATTTTGCGTGGAGCACCAGATCGAGGGAGATTATCAGTGGTCTTGTATGTCTTCCATTTTCTAATTATTGCTCCCACAGTTGATTTCTTCACTCCAAGCTGGTTGGCTATTGCAGATTCAGTCTTCCCAGCCTGGTGCAGGGCTACAATTTTGTTTCTGGTGTCCTTTGACAGCTCTTTGGTCTTCACCATAGTGGAGTTTGGAGTCAGACTGTTTGAGGGTGTGCACAGGTGTCTTTTTATACTGATAACAAGTTTAAACAGGTGCCATTACTACAGGTAATGAGTGGAGGAAAGAGGAGACTCTTAAAGAAGAAGTTACAGGTCTGTGAGAGCCAGAAATCTTGATTGCTTGTTTCTGACCAAATACTTATTTTCCACCATAATATGCAAATAAAATGAAAAAAAAACAGACAATGTGATTTTCTGGATTTTTTTTTCTCAGTTTGTCTCCCATAGTTGAGGTCTACCTATGATGTAAATTACAGACGCCTCTCATCTTTTTAAGTGGTGGAACTTGCACTATTGCTGACTGACTAAATACTTTTTTGCCCCACTGTATATACTACATGCAACATACATACTACATATATACTACATGCATGCAACATACATATATACAACATATATACTACATGCATGCAACATACATATATACAACATATATACTACATGCATGCAACATGCATATATACAACATATATACAGTGGGGAAAAAAAGTATTTAGTCAGTCAGCAATAGTGCAAGTTCCACCACTTAAAAAGATGAGAGGCGTCTGTAATTTACATCATAGGTAGACCTCAACTATGGGAGACAAACTGAGAAAAAAAAATCCAGAAAATCACATTGTCTGTTTTTTTTTCATTTTATTTGCATATTATGGTGGAAAATAAGTATTTGGTCAGAAACAAAATTTCATCTCAATACTTTGTGATATATCCTTTGTTGGCAATGACAGAGGTCAAATGTTTTCTGTAAGTCTTCACAAGGTTGCCACACACTGTTGTTGGTATGTTGGCCCATTCCTCCATGCAGATCTCCTCTAGAGCAGTGATGTTTTTGGCTTTTCGCTTGGCAACACGGACTTTCAACTCCCTCCAAAGGTTTTCTATAGGGTTGAGATCTGGAGACTGGCTAGGCCACTCCAGGACCTTGAAATGCTTCTTGCGAAGCCACTCCTTTGTTGCCCTGGCGGTGTGCTTTGGATCATTGTCATGTTGAAAGACCCAGCCACGTTTCATCTTCAATGCCCTTGCTGATGGAAGGAGGTTTGCACTCAAAATCTTACGATACATGGCCCCATTCATTCTTTCATGTACCCGGATCAGTCGTCCCGGCCCCTTTGCAGAGAAACAGCCCTAAAGCATGATGTTTCCACCACCATGCTTTACAGTAGGTATGGTGTTTGATGGATGCAACTCAGTATTCTTTTTCCTCCAAACACGACAAGTTGTGTTTCTACCAAACAGTTCCAGTTTGGTTTCATCAGACCATAGGACATTCTCCCAAAACTCCTCTGGATCATCCAAATGCTCTCTAGCAAACTTCAGACGGGCCCGGACATGTACAGGCTTAAGCAGTGGGACACGTCTGGCACTGCAGGATCTGAGTCCATGGTGGCGTAGTGTGTTACTTATGGTAGGCCTTGTTACATTGGTCCCAGCTCTCTGCAGTTCATTCACTAGGTCCCCCCGCGTGGTTCTGGGATTTTTGCTCACCATTCTTGTGATCATTCTGACCCCACGGGGTGGGATTTTGAGTGGAGCACCAGATCGAGGGAGATTATCAGTGGTCTTGTATGTCTTCCATTTTCTAATTATTGCTCCCACAGTTGATTTCTTCACCCCAAGCTGGTTGGCTATTGCAGATTCAGTCTTCCCAGCCTGGTGCAGGACTACAATTTTGTTTCTGGTGTCCTTTGACAGCTCTTTGGTCTTCACCATAGTGGAGTTTGGAGTCAGACTGTTTGAGGGTGTGCACAGGTGTCTTTTTATACTGATAACAAGTGTAAACAGGTGCCATTACTACAGGTAATGAGTGGAGGAAAGAGGAGACTCTTAAAGAAGAAGTTACAGGTCTGTGAGAGCCAGAAATCTTGATTGCTTGTTTCTGACCAAATACTTATTTTCCACCATAATATGCAAATAAAATGAAAAAAAAACAGACAATGTGATTTTCTGGATTTTTTTTTCTCAGTTTGTCTCCCATAGTTGAGGTCTACCTATGATGTAAATTACAGACGCCTCTCATCTTTTTAAGTGGTGGAACTTGCACTATTGCTGACTGACTAAATACTTTTTTTCCCCACTGTACTACATGCATGCAACATACATATATACAACATATATACTACATGCATGCAACATACACATATACAACATATATACTACATGCATGCAACATACATACTACATATATACTACATGCATGCAACATACATACTACATATATACCACATGCATGCAACATGCTTACTACATATATACCACATATATACTACATGCATGCAACATACATACAACATATATACTACATGCATGCAACATACATATATACTACATGCATACTACATATATACTACATGCATGCAACATACATACTACATATATACCACATGCATGCAACATGCTTACTACATATATACAACATATATACTACATGCATGCAACATGCATACTACATACATACTACATATATACTACATGCATGCAACATACGTACTACATATATACCACATTCATGCAACATGCATACTACATATATACTACATGCATGCAACATACATATATACTACATACAATACATTCATACAATACATACATATAGACATACAGTACATATAACATAGAGTACATACTCACCATAACTTGTCACTTTCATTCCCCGAAGCCATTGTCATTTTTGGAATAAATATTAAAATAACAAACAAACAATATACTCCCTGATCCGCAGAAATCCACGAGAGTCCCACGACGATCTTGTGTGGAGAACAGCAGCATCAGCTGATGCTACCGTTCTCTACGGGCCCCAGGAAACCAGTGTCGGGAGGTAGGTATCCTTCCACCCTGTATTCCTCCGCCACTGTAAAAAAAAAAAAAAAAAAAAAAAGTCCCTAGTCTCACTTTATGGCAAAATCTGCATGGGAAATTTCTCACACAGCAATGCCATAAAATGAGACTAGGGACTTTTTTTTTTTTTTTTTTTACAGTGGCGGAGGAATACAGGGCGGAAGGATACCTACCTCCCGACACTGGTTTCCTGGGGCCCGTAGAGAACGGTAGCATCAGCTGATGCTGCTGTTCTCCACGCAAGATCGTCGTGGGACACTCGTGGACTTCTGCGAATCAGGGGTAAGTATATTGTTTGTTTGTTATTGTAATATAAATTCCAAAGATGACATTGGCTTCGGGGATCAAAGTGACAAGTGATGGTGAGTATGTACTCTATGTTATATGTACTGTATGTCTATATGTATGTATTGTATGAATGTATTGTATGTAGTATATATGTATGTTGCATGCATGTAGTATATATGTAGTATGCATGTTGCATGCATGTTGCATGCATGTGTTATATATGTAGTAAGCATGTTGCATGCATGTGGTATATATGTAGTATGTATGTAGCATGTAGTATGTTTTTTTTTTTTTTTACATTCAACACATAGGCCGGATGATGGGACTACTACTGTCCCATCATTGCCTAATGTGTCAATCACCGTCATGGTAGCAGGCATCGCCCGATGGGACTTGTAGTCCCATCGGACGATGCTTGCACAGCCCCCCGCAGCCTGCACAGACCCCCGGACAGTCGGCACAGCCCCCCGGCAGGCCGGTACAGACCCCCGGGCAGTCTGCACAGACCCCCGGGCAGTCTGCACAGACCCCCGGGCAGTCGGCACAGACCCCCGGGCAGGCCGGTACAGACCCCCGGGCAGGCCGGCACAGACCCCTGGGCAGGCCGGCACAGAACCCGGCAGGCCGGTACAGACCCCCGGCAGTCCGCACAGACCCCCGGACAGTCGGCACAGACCACCGGCAGGCCGCTACAGACCCCCGGACAGTCGGTACAGACCCCCGGCAGTCCGCTCAGACCCCAGGACAGTCGGTACAGACCACCGGCAGGCCGGTACAGACCCCCGCAGCCAGCTCAGACCCCCAGACAGTCGGTATAGACCACCGGCAGGCCGGCACAGACCCCCGGCAGTCCGCTCAGACCGGAAAGCTCAACACTAGTAGTATGTATGCTGCATGTAGTATATATGTTGTATATATGTATGTTGCATGCATGTGGTATATATGTAGTATGTATGTTGCATGCATGTAGTATATATGTAGTATGCATGTTGCATGCATGTGGTATATATGTAGTATGTATGTATGTTGCATGCATGTAGCATGTATGTAGTATGTATGTAGCATGTAGTATGGTTTTTTTTTTTTTTTACATTCAACACATAGGCCGGATGATGGGACTACTACTGTCCCATCATTGGCTAATGTGTCAATCACCGTCATGGTAGCAGGCATCGCCCGATGGGACTTGTAGTCCCATCGGACGATGCTTGCACAGACCCCCGCAGCCTGCGCAGACCCCCGTACAGTCGGCACAGACCCCCGGGTAGGCCGGTACAGACCCCCGGGCAGGCCGGCACAGACCCCCGGGCAGGCCGGCACAGACCCCCGGCAGGCTGGTACAGACCCCCGGCAGGCCAGCACAGCCCCCCCCGGGCAGGCCGGTACAGACCCCTGGGCAGGCAGGCACAGACCCCCGGCAGGCTGGTACAGACACCCGGCAGGCTGGTACAGATCCCCGGCAGTCCGCACAGACCCCCGGCAGTCCGCAGACCCCCGGACAGTCGGCACAGACCACCGGCAGGCCGGCACAGCCCCCCCGGCAGGCCGGTACAGACCCCGGCAGTCCGCTCAGACCCCCGGACAGTCGGTACAGACCCCCGGCAGTCCGCTCAGACCCCCGGACAGTCGGTACAGACCCCCGCAGCCTGCTCAGACCCCCGGACAGTCGTTATAGACCACTTGCAGGCCGGCACAGACCCCCGGCAGTCCGCTCAGACCCCCAGACAGTCAGTACAGACCCCCGAGAAGGCCGGAACTGACAGCGCATCATGATGCGCACAGACCGCGCATCATGATGACGTCATTTCAACAGCCAATCAGAGCCACAGCAGTGGCTCTTTGCATTATGGGAACTTCCGATTTCGATATCCGATATTGAAAAAATATCGGTACTCGGTATTGGAATTCCGATACAGCGAATATCGGCCGATACCCGATATTTGCAGTATCGGAAAGCTCAACACTAGTAGTATGTATGCTGCATGTAGTATATATGTTGTATATATGTATGTTGCATGCATGTGGTATATATGTAGTATGTATGTTGCATGCATGTAGTATATATGTAGTATGCATGTTGCATGCATGTGGTATATATGTAGTATGTATGTATGTTGCACCGGATGATGGGACTACTACTGTCCCATCATTGGCTAATGTGTCAATCACCGTCATGGTAGCAGGCATCGCCCGATGGGACTTGTAGTCCCATCGGACGATGCTTGCACAGACCCCCGGACAGTCGGCACAGACCCCCGGACAGTCGGCACAGACCCCCGGGCAGGCCGGTACAGACCCCCGGGCAGGCCGGCACAGACCCCCGGGCAGGCCGGTACAGACCCCTGGGCAGGCCGGCACAGACCCCCCGCAGGCTGGTACAGACCCCCGGCAGGCCAGCACAGCCCCCCCCGGCAGGCCGGTACAGACCCCGGCAGGCCGGTACAGACCCCCGGCAGTCCGCTCAGACCCCCGGACAGTCGGTACAGACCCCCGCAGCCTGCTCAGACCCCTGGACAGTCGGTATAGACCACTGGCAGGCCGGCACAGACCCCCGGCAGTCCGCTCAGACCCACGGACAGTCGGTACAGACCCCCCGGAAGGCCCGAACTGACAGCGCATCATGATGCGCACAGACCGCGCATCATGATGACGTCATTTCGGCAGCCAATCAGAGCCACAGCAGTGGCTCTTTGCATTATGGGAACTTCCGATTCTGATATCCGATATTGAAAAAATATCGGTACTCGGTATCAGATTTCCGATACAGCGAATATCGGCCGATACCCGATATTTGCAGTATCGGAATGCTCAACACTAGTTGTGATACAATATATGTTTTGTGTGTGCATCGATAGGCGGTATCTGTATTTATGGATAAATGATACGGTACTAGAAATGTCTTTAGTGTAACCCTCGCTTAAGGTTTGTTGTAAATATACACGTATGACGCGATTTGCATATTTGCTGTTGTATTTTTGTATAATACCTTGGGTATATGGCCTGTATCATTAAGCAATGTTTCACATTTATTTGCTATTAGGGATCTTGATGGAGTTCAATATGTCTCTGCTTAATGTGGCATTTGCCTTGACACTATCGGTATATAGGTACCTTAATGTTGAATCTATCTATGGATCAGTTTGATATTTGTTACACAATGGTGTTCTACATCTGTACTGGTGATTATTATTTCCAGGTGCCTATGCCAAATTATAACATTCACAACATTATTGTTCCATAGCATTATGGTTTGGCCTCTAATTGCCCCATGTTATATTAGATGGCATTGGCGATGTTGTTTTGACCAGTACGCATGCGCGTCATGGTCCGGGCTGCAGTGCGGCTTCTGGTGTCTGCCCTCGGCGAGTTGCTATGGCATCAGTGACGCCCTGGCCCCCGCTGTTAGACGCTGGTGCCGCTCTGCATCCTCGGTCGTCATGACTGCGGCTGTGTCATTTCCGGTCCACGCCTCCCAGCTCCTGGTATTAACTGAATACACGCCCCCTGATGAAGGACGAGCATCCGAAACGCACGTCGGGGCAGACGCGCAGACCCCCGGGACCCCCTACCGCGCCGCCTATTATAGATAATGTACAGATAATTACTGGGCAATTTGCCGCCATACATTGTATATGACTGGTATCTGGCCATTGACATAGTGTCAGCATGTTTAGATAGGGCCGGTAGTTTTATGGTTTAGCGTGATGAGTATAAGGCAGCAACTGTTTTAACCCATTGTGGTGATATGTTGGATAAGATATTGCTGTATTGGGGCTCAATCATTGTTATGAGTCTACCTTGATATTATACCTCAATACATACCTGGGTTTTGGGGATCGCAGCGTTTTTCCCATCATTGACGCAGGTTTGTCCGTTTCATGCACTTTTCGGCACTGTTATTGTCTGTTCCTGCATAATTGTCTAATAAAGATTTACTATTTTAATATTGGATCTGTAGTCATTCATTAGTGGCTTTTCCACCACCCTTTGATTAGAAACAGGCAGTATAGGCTCACCCTGATTTATCAACAGGAAAATACATATACTGTGCACTATACATTACATACGTCATACACTACAGATACACTAATACATATACAAGGGTCATCTGCAGTATACCCATAAACACTCATTTACAAACAAGTAAACACATATACTGCACACTATATATTACATACACTATATACACATACTACCATACTCACACTATTATGTCTATGCTACAGCAAGGTCTTCACCACCTGCCGCATCATCCCAGGACAGCAGACAGCCAGGGCAGACATCAGTAGGAAGAGTCCACAGCACGGCAGAAGACTTAGAGGGGCTGCTTCCTCTTCTAGTGGACACTTCTGATCCACCTCCCCCTCCCGTGGTCCCAATTGCAGCTGGTGATGTGAGTACAGGGAGACTTGTGCACTGCAGTTTCCTCACCAGTATTTTTGTTAATGAGGAGACAGTGTAGTGCAATGTAGTGTAAGTGCAGTGCTGGCAGCTTGATCCCACAGGAATAGTGGGGCCCAGGCATCCCTCCTGCAGCCCAGTGAGAAGCCCTAGTTCTGGAGCCACTAGGAGGCAGTATCACAGAAATGCTTACCTTTTCTGGTTCCAGTCTCTTCCTGCTGATCTCCTGTCACTGCTGCTGTCATGTTCCAGAGTACAGTCATGGCCAAAAGTTTTGAGAATGACACAAATATTAATTTTTACAAAGTCTACTGCTTCATTTTTTCTAATGGCAATTTGCATATACTCCAGAACGTTATAAAGAGTGATCAGCTTAACAGCAATTACTTGCAAAGTCAATGTTTGCCTAGAAAATGAACTTTATCCCCCAAAACACATTTCAACATCATTGCAGCCCTGCCTTAAAAGGACCAGCTAACATCGTTTCAGTGATTGCTCCATTAACACAGGTGTGGGTGTTGATGAGGACAGGGCTGGAGATCAATCTGTCATGATTAAGTAAGAATGACACCACTGGACACTTTAAAAGGAGACTGGTGCTTGGCATCATTGTTTCTCTTCTGTTAACCATGGTTATCTCTAAAGAAACACATGCAGTCATCATTGCACTGCACAAAAATGGCGTAACAGGGAAGAGTATCGCAGCTAGAAAGATTTCACCTCAGTCAACAATCTATCGCATCATCAAGAACTTCAAGGAGAGAGGTTCCCTTGTTGCCAAAAAGGCTCCAGGGCGCCCAAGAAAGACCAGCAAGCACCAGGACCGTCTCTTAAAAGTGTTTCAGCTGCGGGATCGGGCTACCAGCAGTGCAGAGCTTGCTCGGGAATGGCAGCAGGCAGGTGTGAGTGCATCTGCACGCACTATGAGGCGGAGACTCTTGGAGCAAGGCCTGGTCTCAAGGAGGGCAGCAAAGTAGCCACTTCTCTCCAGGAAAAACATCATGGACAGACTGATATTCTGCAAGAGGTACAGAGAGTGGACTGCTGAGGACTGGGGTAAAGTCATTTTCTCTGATGAATCCCCTTTTCGATTGTTTGGGACATCTGGAAAACGGCTTATTCGGAGAAGACCAGGTGAGCGCTACCACCAGTCTTGTCTCATGCCAACTGTCAAGCATCCTGAAACCATTCATGTGTGGGGTTGCTTCTCAGCCAAGGGAATGGGCTCTTTCTCAGTCTTGCCTAAAAACACAGCCATGAATAAAGAATGGTACCAGAATGTCCTCCAAGAGCAACTTCTCACAACCGTCCAAGAGCAGTTTGGCGATCAACAATGCCTTTTTCAGCATGATGGAGCACCTTGCCATAAAGCAAAGGTGATAACTAAATGGCTCAGGGAACAAAACATAGAGATTTTGGGACCATGGCCTGGAAACTCCCCAGATCTTAATCCCATTGAGAACCTGTGGTCAATCATCAAGAGACGGGTGGACAAACAAAAACCTTCAAATTCAGACAAAATAAAAGCATTGATTTTGCAAGAATGGACTGCTATCAGTCAGGATTTGATCCAGAAGTTGATTGAGAGCATGCCAGGGAGAATTGCTGAGGTCCTGAAGAAGGGTCAACACTGCAAATATTGACTTGCTGCATTAACTCATTCTATCTGTCAATATAACCTTTTGTTACTCATAATATGATTGCAATTATATTTCTGTATGTGATAAAAACATCTGACAAACACACATAAAAACCAGAGGCCAGCAGATCATGTGAAAATATAATATTTGTGTCATTCTCAAAACTTTTGGCCATGACTGTAGAAGGATGAGAGAAGATGGAGGCGGAGCCAGTGCTGGAGGGAGTGTAGGAAAGGTGACCTGACGGATGGACTTGTCAGCAAGTAGAAAAGAGGGTTTGCACATTTTAGGCAGATAGCAGTTATAACAGTGGGGAAACTGCTAGGAAAGTGTAGGTGACCACAAGATGGCAGGGAGGAGTGTGAGTTCAGGATTTAACAGCAGCTTAGGTCTTTAGAAACTGTTGGTCATGAGGGCGGAGTTACAGGGAACTGGGAAAGTTATAAATTTGATAGGAGGGTTCGAGAAAGTTCCAGTCCCCGGGAGGTGCTCAAGAGACAAGAAGTCTGTGACAGTTTGTGTGCTGTGGGGAGAGCCAAACTAGGGGACTGAGGAGAGAGGTAGTCATGACATGAAGTACCGCAGTACAGAAGAGGCCCCACGGAAAAGCATACCGTATGGAAGACGATACCTGATCAGTAAAAGTGCTGATGGTGTACGGGCCTAAGGCAGCCATAGTGACTGCGCTGACAGGATCATCACTAAGTGAAAAAGGGACGGTACGTGTATTTATGTCCCTGGTGAAAAAGTACGGTGTGTGTAGCGAGGCCTGTAAACGGAGGGCCGTGAAGGTATTACGGTGTACTGCTGAGGCTATCAGTCGGACGGTGAGGAATAAACTTGGACCTGTTGTACCCGTAACCTGCCTCCATCTTTTGTCTGTGATGTCTCTGCGCGGTATACAGAGGAACCACCCCCCAGCCCAGCCCACCACCTCTATACTTGTCGTAGTCGGCAGGATCGCCGCCGCTAATACAATATCTTCTGCGGCAGGCCTGCCTCTGAGGAATGGAAAAGGATTTGGACTATTCTGTTTGGATTATAAACACCTGTGGATTACAAATTGCTAACCTGTGGATTACAAATTGGGAACACTGTGGCAGATCTGCGGTGCTGGCAGAGAATCTGGGGCGGTACCAGGTTCTGTGCAAGATGGCGGTGTTGCTCCAACGCAGGAGAGAGGTCCAGGTGTTTGCAGTCGTTCCGGATGGACTGGGACCCCCTCCAATGTACCCCTGGGGGAAGCGATATGTACCAGGAGGCCGACGCTCCCACATACTGGACCCAGGCTGCTGGGTGGAAAAGCCTGCCATCGCCCCACCCAGCAGAGGGAGTGGCACAGAGGAAAAGATTGGCTGCGGCTGCTTGGCGCCATTCGATTGCTGCCCACCGGACGGGATGCGACGCTGTGGTTGTCGAGGCATCGGGCGCCTGGAGTGGCAGTGGCGTCAGGAGGTCGAGCTTCGCCAGAAGACTTATTTTTCAGAGTCACGGGCAGGCAGTCGGATCTCGGGTGGAGGAGCGGAGCCCTTGCGGAGCCCACGGGAGCAGCCGCCAAAGATACCATCAGAGAGTCTCCCCGCGGAACCCCTGAGCCTGGAGGCTAACCCTGCCGGACGGAGGCTGCGGGAGGAGCCGCGGGAAGATATGACGGAGGATGCGGCGCCGGGGAAGGTGAGAGTTCCCCCAGCCCCGCCAGCGGCTCCGCAAGTAGCCCCCACCACTCAACCGCAGCACGTGGCCACGTGTCCCCGAAAGCCTAGCCAAGGAGGCCCTTACTGTCTACGCTGAGCTGAGCAGGGCCTCCGCTCCCGGCCCTGAGCCACCCCGCCCTGTGGCGCCACGCCCGGTGTCACCGGTGCGGAGCCTGCTTCCGAAAGGCGCTGCTGCGTTTCCCCTTCCAGAAGCAACCTCATCCCAGAAACCGGCAGCTACTCCGGCTCCGTCTGGAACTCCGGGTGCGGCCTACCCCGTGGCCGCAGTTATGCCGGCACTAGAGCCGGCTGCGGCCTACTTGTCAGGCCCTGTGGCCCAATCTTCGGTAAATGCCCGCCACCCAGCCTTAGCGGCTGCTGGGCCGCTGACATCATCGGCCGCCTCTGCCCCACTATCACCCTTGGCGGAGTCCCGCCCACCGGACTCCGGGGCCTATGCCGGACCCTCTGTTTGGGTCGCGGAGGTTATAAAAAAGAAAAAGGCCAGGGAGCAGGAAGTGTGGAACCAGCTCCAAGCAAAGGGAGAGGCTGGCATGGCGGCTACACGATCTCTGGGACGGCTCGTATACACGAATATATCAAAGGGATACAGGTTTAATTCGAGATCTTGCTACTGGCCAGAAAGTTTATATAAATGTGACCTCTATTCGCCACGGCAGAGCCTTGCAAGAGGGGGACTTGGTGTCCTATTATAAGGAATGCTGCCCCCGCGGCTACTATGCAGTAGCCGTGCTTGCTGAACCTAAAAATCATGAGCCCCCGTAAGAAGGAGTTTAAGGAAACTCCCTGCATCCCGGGAGCTCCGCGGCTGTGGGGTCCCTTGCTACTGGCCACCAGGAGATGGCGTGGACTGTCGGGAATTCGTTGCAACGTTATGCAGAACATGGGGACAGTTTGCGCCCTGAGTAACGAAGAATGTTGTTGTTTTTTTTTTGTTTTGCCTGCATCACGGGGATGCTATAAAGAAAAAAGGGAGTGTCAATGTCTAAGGAAGGGGGGAGGAAACTTGTTATGTTTTTGTGGTTTTTGTTGCATGCTGGTTAAAAAAAAAAAACAGTAAATGAAAAAAAAATAGAAAAAAAGGGTACTTGTGCTATTATAGAGTTGTTTTGTTGTATAATATGCAAAAGTAAAATGTAACAGGTCCGGGTACGGGAAGGTCTGTGTGACCAAAGGAAGTGTGAGACCAAAGGGGTCTACGAGATAAGAGTGTCTGTGTGACTGAGACGCCGACCATGACTTGTTACCAAGAGGAAGGTAAAGAGATGGAAGATGTGAGACGGACAGAAGTCCCAAGTCAGGTCCCTAACACCACGGACATTACCGAAGGAGAAAGCGGACGCTGATAATGATCTGGTAGGTGTAAGGCCTCGATCATGGCGTACCTGTTATGCGAGGCTTAGGTCGAAGGAGGCTGACAAAACCCGGGCCCCTGCGGAGTCCCTCAAACTAGGGAAAACCCTGTCTGACCCTCAACCCAGGGTTTTTGCTAAAGGTGCAAATGCCTGAGCCTCCAGCCTCTCCTTATCTCCTGCTCAGCCCTAAGCTGAACCCTCCACCCTCCACCCAGTGAGATGTCAAACCACCAAAACCCACACAGTAATGACAGACAGGGAGAACTCAAACCACACCGCGCCGCAACCACACAGGACAATACTATAATGTGAACAGGGCAAAACAAAGCACAAATATAGGAAGGCGAAAAGGTAACAACGGATCATACGACACCAGATATGAATTTCTCTCTCCAACACCTCCACTCCAGACCGGAACCACTTGGCACAAAACACAAGCTATAATCGGCGACGCCCACAGGCCAGCACGACTATTTAAAGACCGTGGGCGTGACCAAACATCCCACCTGATTTCCAGCTAGATTAACCCCAGATAACCTGAGTAAAATCAAGCCGGCGCCACTGAGGCTATAGCGGACGGAGATGGAACTACCGCTGCCTGCTGGACGCTGTGGTGTGAACAGCGTCCGACATGACAGTACCCCGTCTTCTACGAGGGACCCCAGGGCCCTCAAGACTCATAGGACCCGGCTTGTCCGGATGACGGCGGTGAAAGGAACTGACCAGCCGATCCGCATGTATGTCCGAGGCTGGTACCCAAGACCTCTCCTCCGGACCATACCCCCGCCAGTGCACCAAATACTGAAGAGTACGGCGCAGTACTCGAGAGTCCACCACCTTGGAGACTTCAAACTCTAAATTGCCATCCACCATGACTGGAGGTGGCATCGGCGTCGTGTCCACAGAGCCTACCACCTTTTTCAATAAAGACCTGTGAAACACGTTGTGTATCTTGTATACCGCAGGAAGCTCCAACCGATAAGCAACCGGGTTTATGATGGCAGCAATCTTAAAAGGGCCAATAAACCTTGGACCCAATTTCAATGATGGAATTTTGAGTTTTATGTTTTTAGTAGCTAACCACACCCAATCACCCACACACAGGTCCGGACCTGGCACGCGTCTAGAGTCAGCCACACGTTTGTATCTTGCACTCATGCTCAGCAATCGCTGTTTCACACTCCTCCAGACCGATGATAGTTGAACTCCTAACCGGTCCTCCTCTGGGACGCCCCCAGAACCCCCCTGACGCAAGGTACAAAATTGAGGATGGTGCCCATAAACACAAAAGAACGGAGACTCTCCCGATGATTCTTGGCGGTGATTATTTAATGCGAACTCGGCCAAGGGAAGGAACGTCGACCACTCCTCTTGGTTGTCAGACACAAAACATCGCAAATACTGCTCCAGATTTTGGTTCATGCGCTCAGTTTGACCATTTGACTGCGGATGAAACGCTGACGAATGAGACAACTTGATCCCCAATCGTGAGCAAAAAGCTTTCCAAAACTTCGCCACGAACTGGGTACCCCTATCAGACACTATGTCCGACGGAACTCCGTGCAGTCTGACCACCTCCTGCACAAAGACCTGAGCCAACGTCTTCGCGTTGGGCAAGGAAGGCAACGACACAAAATGCGCCATCTTCGAAAATCGATCAACCACCACCAGGATGACCGTGTTCCCCGCCGAGGCAGGCAAGTCTGTGATAAAGTCCATGGAGATTTCTGTCCATGGCCTACTAGGTATCCCCAGAGGCTGTAGAGTGCCAGCAGGACGGGTTCTGGGCGACTTGGCCCTGGCGCACGTGATGCAAGCTGTCACGTAGGAAACCACATCCTGCCGGATTTTTGGCCACCAGAAGCGGCGCGATACCAGTTCCAAGGTGCCCCTAACCCCTGGATGACCGGCCAGGACAGAGTCGTGGTGTTCCCCCAACACTTTAAGACGAAGATGAAGGGGTACGAACGACTTATTAGTGGGAAGTCCTGGTGGTACCTCCTCCTGGGCCTCGGCAATCTCCGCCTCTACCTCAGTCGTGAGAGCCGAAACCACTACACCTTCCTGGAGGATGGGTACCGGCTCTTCCCGAGGTTCTCCCCCCGGAAAACACCTGGACAAGGCATCCGCCTTGGTGTTTTTCGCCCCAGGACGGTAAGTCACCAGAAAGTTAAAACGTGTAAAAAACAATGCCCAGCGAGCCTGCCTGGGAGACAGACGCTTGGCCGATTATAATGTTATGCGAGGCTTAGGTCGAAGGAGGCTGACAAAACCCGGGCCCCTGCGGAGTCCCTCAAACTAGGGAAAACCCTGTCTGACCCTCAACCCAGGGTTTTTGCTAAAGGTGCAAATGCCTGAGCCTCCAGCCTCTCCTTATCTCCTGCTCAGCCCTAAGCTGAACCCTCCACCCTCCACCCAGTGAGATGTCAAACCACCAAAACCCACACAGTAATGACAGACAGGGAGAACTCAAACCACACCGCGCCGCAACCACACAGGACAATACTATAATGTGAACAGGGCAAAACAAAGCACAAATATAGGAAGGCGAAAAGGTAACAACGGATCATACGACACAGATATGAATTTCTCTCTCCAACACCTCCACTCCAGACCGGAACCACTTGGCACAAAACACAAGCTATAATCGGCGACGCCCACAGGCCAGCACGACTATTTAAAGACCGTGGGCGTGACCAAACATCCCACCTGATTTCCAGCTAGATTAACCCCAGATAACCTGAGTAAAATCAAGCCGGCGCCACTGAGGCTATAGTGGACGGAGATGGAACTACCGCTGCCTGCCGGACGCTGTGGTGTGAACAGCGTCCGACATGACAGTACCGGAGAGTGAAACTTGACAGAAGGGGAGAGTAGGGGAAGGTACATGCCGTAGAGAATCCGGGTGTACCTAGCCCAATTTGAAAGACGTCATGTGGCGTGCACGCTGGTGAGTGGCAGTAGGCTGCTCGGAGCATGGTGCTCCCGGTTTGATTTGGCCCCCGCAGATAGCGGGTTTGGCCCAACAACTGGTCCGACAACAGATGGTAGAAGTTTCAGAATGACGAAGGTAGGGGTTGAGATTGTCGGGGATGACAATAGACAAAGGAAGGGGGAGTGTAGGGAAGGTGACCTGACGGACGAATTTGTCAGCAAGTAGAAAAGAGGGTTTGCACATTTTAGGCAGATAGCAGTTATAACAGTGGGGAAACAGCTAGGAAAGTGTAGGTGACTTGCAGTACCGGGGGTTGACCACAAGATGGCAGGGAGGAGTGTGAGTTCCGGATTTAACAGCAGCTTAGGGTTTTAGAAACCGTTGGTCATGGGGGGCGGAGTTACAGGGAAGCGGGAAAGTTATAAATTTGACAGGAGGGTTCCAGAAAGTTCCAGTCCCCGGGAGGTGCTCAAGGCACAAGAAGTCTGTGACAGCTTGTGTGCTGTGAGAGCCAAACTAGGGGACTGAGGAGAGAGGCAGTCAGGAGGGTGGTCCTGACATGAAGTGCCGCAGTACAGACGAGGCCCCGGGGAAAAACATACCATATGGAAGACGATACCTGACCAGTAAAAGAGCTGATGGTGTACGGGCCTAAGGTGGCCACAGTGACTGCGCTGACAGGATCATCACTAAGTGAAAAAGGGATGGTACGTGTATTTACGTCCCTGGTGAAAAAGTACGGGGTGTGTAGCGAGGCCTGTAAACGGAGGGCCGTGAACGTATTACGGTGTACTGCTGAGGCCGTCAGTCGGACGGTGAGGAATAAACTTGGACCTGTTGTACCCGAAACCTGCCTCCATCTTTTGTCTGTGACATCTCTGCGCGGTATACAGAGGGACCACCCCCCAGCCCGGCCCACCACCTCTACAGCGGCACCAAGCTCTGCACAGAACTAGTGCAGTGAGGACCTTGTGCATCGCGTCTGCTGCACTGAGTGCGGCGACATCAGAGAGGAGCCATGCAGTTAGCCCATAATGCCACTGGCCGAGCAGGAAAGTGCCACCCCTGTACCTGGAGCCTGATGAGCAGGAAGAAAAGAGGTGGAGCCCGAAGTGTGTGAGACATGCTGCCAGCCTGTCTCAGTCAGTCCGGGCCCCTCCTCCTTGCCTCTGCTGTTCGGGCCCCATACACAAGTATAGGTAGTAGGCCCTGATGGCGGCCCTGGTCACGACAGCACCACGAGAGAATTACAGAGATGTAAAGAACCTAGGGAGGGACAGCTGCCTCAAGCATCTTTCTCCCAAACGTGAGATCGGAGGAGTCACCCAAATTCAATCTATGGTGTTTAAAGAATGTAGATTGAGAGGACCACGCAGCTGCCTTATACATGTCCTCAATGGATACTTCCGACCTTTCTGCCCATGATGTCGCCACGGCTCGAGTGGAGTGTGCTCTTATGCCTTCCGGGATTTCCGCGCCACCTGTTGCATAAGCCAAAGAAATTGCCTCCCTAATCCACCTGGCTAGAGTGTTCTTGGACACCCTAAACCCTTTCCTAAAACCCTGGAAGGATACAAATAAGGAACTGTCCCTTTTCCAAGAGTCTGTGGCCGAGATATAAGCAAGGAGACATTTCTTATGTCTAGGGAATGATTTTTTTCCTCTGACTGGCTAGCAGGGTTTGGGCAGAAGGAGGGAAGGACTATCTCTTGTAATCTGTGAAACTTTGAAGCAACCTTGGGCAGATACAAGGGGTCTGGTTTTAGTACGACTGTCTTCCCTAAACTGAGTATACAGGGGAAGTCTAGAGAGAGCCTGCAGATCACTAACCCTCCTAACAGATGTTAGCGCAACCAGCAGCACAGTTTTAAAGAATAGGATTCTAATGGGGGCAGAATCAGTAGGCTCAAACGGGGCTTCTGTTAAAGCTGATAGCACCAAGTTCAGATCCCATGGAACTAGCTTCTTTTTAATGATGGGCCTGGACCTAGCCGCTGCTTTTATGAATCTGGATACCCAGTAATTGCCCACTAGGTTATATTTGTATAGTGCCCCTAGGGCCGAAACCTGGACTCTAAGCGTGTTTGTGGCTAGACCCATCTCTAACCCCTTCTGCAAGAATTCCAATATCTGGTTAATGCGAATTTTCTGACCAACCTCCGCCCCCGAGGCTGACAAGAATTTTTTACAAATTCTGACATAGATATTTGTTGTGGAAGGTTTTCTGCTTTTCAATAGGGTGTTGATTAGCCCCAGAGAGAAGCCCTTCCCACTCAGTAGTGCCCCTTCAAATTCCAAGCCGCTAGATGTAGGTTGGGCACTCGCGGATGGAATACTGGACCTTGGGAGAGATCTGGGAGCTCCGGCAGAATCCATGGCTGAGTCACAGACATCTTCCTCAGCCAAGGAAACCACGCTCTCTTGAGCCAGAATGGGGCTATCAGGATTATGCAAGCCCTGTCTTCTCGAAACTTCCTCAGCACTATTGGTATTAGATTCAGTTGGGGGAAGGCGTAAGCCAGGCCGAAGTTCCACGAGATCAGGAGAGCGTCCACTGAGTACGGGTTTTCTCTGGGATCCAAAGAACAAAACTGATGTAGTTGTCTGTTCTGTTGGCAAACAAGTCTATTTCTGGGGACTCCCACATGTGCACGATCTGTTCGAAGATGGCCCCGTTCAGTACCCACTCTCCTTGTTTCAGCTTGTTGTGGCTTAGGAAATCGGCCGTGATAGTGTTTCTCTTATACATGGAGGGATGTAAGGGATAGTAGATGAACCTCGGCTATCTGATTGTCTGAGAGAAGCCTGACGTGTCGGCCCTGTAGGGACATAAGGAAACCACTTAGGGCCCGCTCCACAGCTAGTAGCTCTTTAAGATTAGACAAATAATCTTGCTCAGAGGGTGTCCATACTTCCTGGACTCACATATCCCCAATATGCGCCCCCCCATCCCCTGGGACTAGCATCCATGGTTATGACTCGGGAGATATGATTTACCCAGGGAACTCCTATACACAGGTTTGGTATGTGTGTCCACCATCGTAGTGATTGTACTGACTCATAGGTTAATGTAAATTTTCTCTCTATGTGACCTTCTAGCCGACAAGTGTTGTGCAACATGTCCCACTGGAGGGTTCTGGTGTGGCATTGGGCCCAGAGAACCGCGGGTATACATGAAGTAGTGAGCCTAGAAGCGACATTGCCCCCCTTAGAGTGACCGAAGGGTTATGCATTGTCCTGATTGCACAGACCCGAGGAAGAAAAGGCCCCCGCATGTATACTCACCGGTACGTGCGGCAATGGGCCCCTTAAAGTCATCCCCCCCTGGAGGGTGCTTTATCCTGCTGCCGCCTCACCAGCAGTCCCCCTGCCGTGGGTACCTCCAGGACACCAGACAGGCCGAGGTAGGGGCCCTCCCGCTGCCTGAGTCGACCAGCCAGGTCAGGGAACATCTTCGATCTTCTGCAGGTATGTCTGAAGAGGCTTCCCTGTCAGGGACAGGAAACCAAACTGAGGCAAGGGACAGGGCCGCCCTTTTTGTGTCTGTAGGTTTCCTGTCCCTGAAGGGCAGATCCCCTCTCTCATGGTGTTGTCGTGGCGACTGAATAAAAAGCATGGATGCTTCTAACCTTGCGTGTCCTTCTGGAACAGGACCGCTCCAGCACCGATGGTAGAGGCATCCACCTCCAGAATGAAGGGTTTATCTACATCGGGGGCGATATACAATGGGAGCACTAGTGAAATGGGACTTAATGGAGAAGGCCTTAAAGACAGGTTCTGACCATAACTTGGGATTCGCTCCCTTCTTTGTGAGGGCCACCAAGGGAGCTACCAAAGTCGAGAAGTGGGGGATAAATTGTCGATAGTAATTTATGAACCCCATAAAGCGCTGCACCGCTTTAAGAGAATGGGGCTCCTGCCAATCCATCACCGCCTGTAGTTTGGCAGGATCCAAGGCCAATCCCTGGGCGGAGATGATATAGCCCGGGAAAGGCAAGGACTCCTGCTCAAACACACACTTCTCTAACTTTGCATAGAGGGAGTTTGCCTGCAGGAGATAAAAAACTTTGCAAACATCTCTCCGGTGGGAGTCAATATCTGAAGAATAGATGAGTATATCATCCAGATAGACTACTACCGTAGTGGCAAGCATATCCCGGAAGATATCGTTCACAAAGTCTTGGAAGACGGCCGGGGCATTACAGAGCCCGAAGGGCATCACCAGGTATTCATAGTGCCCATCCCTGGTGTTAAATGCAGTCTTCCATTCGTCACTCTCACGGATGCGAATCAGTTTGTAAGCCCCCCGCAGATCGAGTTTGGTAAACACTCTCGCTCCCCGTAGCCTATCAATCAGCTCCAATATCAGGGGCAGAGGGTACTTATTCTTAACAGTGATAGCGTTAAGACCCTGTAATCGATGCAGGGATGTAGTTCTCCATTCTTCTTCTGGACGAAGAAGAATCCCGCCCCTGCTGCTGACACCGACTTCCTAATGAATCCCCTTGCCAGATTCTCCCTGATATACTGAGACATGGCCTCTGTCTCCGGGAGATAGGGGATAGACTCGACCCCGAGGAGGCTCAGCACCAGGCAAGAGGTCACTAGGACAGTCGTAGGGGCGATGGGGCGGAAGAGTCTCCAACGCCCTCTTGAAGAACACATCTGCATACTGTTGATAGTGTGTGGGGAGAGAGGAAAGATCTGCGGGGTCTTCGGTGGAATCAACCTGAACGCACTCCCTCAGACATCTACCCTCATAGGCTTTACCCCAACCGAGAATCCTCCCCGAGGCCCACTCTATATGGGGAGAGTGGAACCGTAACCAAGAAACCCATAAAAGGACCTGATCGATACCCTCGGGCATGACGAGGAGGGATATTGTCTCCTGATGAGATGGGGACACAGAGTATCAACGGGACAGTCTGGTGGGTAATTTGTGAGGCTAAAGTTGCGCTGTTCACCACCCTGACGGTGACTGGCTTGGCCATCATAACCAGAGTTATTGCGTGCCATTGAGCGAAGGCAGAAGACATGAAATTGCCATCCTTTCCGGAGTCCATGCAAACTTCCACCGCCAGAGTGGATGAACCAACCTCAAGCGTTCCCTTAAAGGTCAGCTTGGAAGAAAACGCCGCTGATTCTAGTGAGTCCCCTCCTATGACAACTAGAGGCGAGCATTTTCCAGACCGTTGTGGGCACCGGTTGGCAAGGTGACCAGACTGCCAGCAAACATGACATACCACAGGTGCTCGAGCGGATCGGGGCCTGGATCCCAAACGAAGAGCCCCTCGCGGCTCGGACGCCTGATCGGGAGATTCCAGAGATTTAGCGAAACCGGGTGCTAATCTAAACCTCTGCCTACACTGGGACCACTCCAAGCTTCGCTCGGAGAAGCGAAGGTCTATACGGGTGGAGATGGTGATAAGCTACTTCAGTTTGGCAGGAACCTCCCTGGTGGCCAGGGCGTCCTTCATATGGTCAGCCAAGACTCTCCAGGAAGCCGGAATGAGGACCTTATCTGGCCACTCCAACTCAGAGGCCAGCTTATGGAACTGGATAGCGAAGTGGATAACCATGGACAAACCCTGTGACATAGCCAGCAGCCGGAGCGCGGTGTCATAGGTGACTCACGGTCCAAAGAAGACCTGCTTCAGAGTGGCCAAGAACTGCGAGGCACTCTGCACCACATGATCACCACGCTCCCAAGGCAGTGTGGCCTACTCCAAAGCCCTGCCTGACAAAAGATGACAAATCACACTTTAGCCCGCTTGGAGGGGAATCATGCAGCCAGCAGCTCTAGCTGTATAGCGCACTGACTCACGAAACCCCTACATGAGGCACTATCGCCCGAGAACTTCTCAGGCAGCGGGAGGTGGGACAAAGTCGGAGCAGGGATGACAGTGGTTACATGGGAGACAGCCTCTGTGGCTGCATGGAGCGCGACTGCGGTAACATCAACAGCTGAGGCTGAACACTCAAGAGCCGCCAACCTGCCGGATGTACTCATGGAGTCGCTGTTCGTCCACCATTAGAGCCAGACTCTGGCGCTAATATACTGTTAGGGTTGGCAGAATGCACCAAATAAAATATAATAAGGTGCGTTCACAACCTGGAGTACACCGTGCAGAGATGGTAACTGTTGCTCGGTAATGGCGGACACTGACTGAACACCGGCGGGGTAACCGCTGACCGGGTGTGTACAGGAGCGAACTCTGTTACTGCACAGTGCCGCAGAACACAAGTGTCAGAGCCAGGTAACCTCACAGGACTCGGCAAGGTGAACACTAGTTGAGACACAGGACTCTGCCCCAAGGACGCAGGGTTAGAGCCCCTCTGGTCCCACTAGCGTTCGACATCGCCACTGCGATACCTGAACTAAATAATATAGTCGCACCACGTGCGCACTGCACCAGTTCAGCGGATGCCATTAACCACCCAGAGCAGGGAGGGAAGCGCTTGACTTGCGCACGGCGCCGTTGCGAGGAACCTTGCTGCACGTGCGATCCAGAGGTGCCTTGTGCTGACCGGCGCTAACGCTCGTGTGGAAAGCGGGATGCTCTGTGGCACATAGTGTTAGGGACGGCGGAACGCACTAAATATAAATAATAGGAAGTGCATTCGCCGCCCAGGGTCCACCGTGCAGGTGTAACAACCGCTGCTGAGTAATGGCAGACTCGCTATATGGTGGTATACTGTTCTCGGGTTAAACGTCACCCGAGGTGCGCAGAGCGGACTCTGTTAAACTCACAGAGGCGCTTTAGTACAAATAATGCATAAACGCCGAGCCTGTTAGCTTCACAGGTCTCAGCTGGCGTGCACACACGGTATATGGTCACACGACACGGCCCAAGGCAGAGGTCGGTGTCCGTCTTGACCTACCATGCGTGCGGCGTCGCTACCGCTGACGCCAGTAAGTGCTGCTAACTGCAGCGCGGCGGTAAATACTGCTGCTGTACGAGTGCCGTGAGGCATCACACTATCGGACACTAGTGTAGCGGTGCGGTATGCACTATGGCGTATGGCTTGCCACTGACTGGCGCTGACTATATCTCTAATTCCCTATCCACATGCGTAATATCAGAGGGAAGGGTTTTAGAATGAGTCAGTCACCAGAATCATACATCCGTCACCATTCACACATAGCAAGTATAGTCTATACTAGCGCATGGCCGAGTGGCCATGCAGGCCTTTTATAGCCATGCCCTCCGGGACCTTCCAGAAGATGGGCCAATCAGATCAGGACAAGGACCTGAGCACGTGACCCCCGATCTCCACTGGGAGATCATCTCGTGGGCATGCCCAGTAGCACGGCGAGAGGACTTAGCCTCTGGAGTGGTTTCCTGCAAAGCAGGTTGCGCTACCATTGCTGGTCCAGAGGTGGCAGCAACATCCAGACCCAGAGGGCTGGTCTGAGCAGGGCGCCTGGATCACTGACATTGCTGTGCAAGTCCCTGAGCGGTCAGAAAGGAATGGGAGACCGCTGGATGTATGGCTGTAGATTCCTGATGTACAGCTGTAGGAATCCGACGCCCAACATGTTCCCCCCCTTCTGAGCCTCGCCGCGATCAGGAGCGGAGCGTGGATGTTCTCCACTGGTTCCCAGGTCAGGGCCTCTGGACCATAACCCTTCCAGTCCACCAAATAAAACTTTTTGCCATGCACAATCCTGCGTCCCACAATGGCGTTAACCTCAAACTCGTCCGAAGACAAGTCTGATGACCCAGCAGATGACTCAGAGAACCAGGTCACGTAAACAGTTTTGAGAAGGGACATGTGGAAAACGTCAGAAATGGCTAAATGTGGAGGAAGAGCCAGGCGGTAGACCACCGAGCACAAAGGTCTTGCCCGGTGGCACTGACTCAAGAGCAACTGGAGCCACGGTTGTAAAGCTCTCCAATGGGAGAATTAGCCGTGGCTCAGTCTCCCCTTCCTCCGCTGAGCGCGAGAGAGCATCCGCACAGACGTTTTTTCCTCCAGATAGTGCAAGGTGAAGCGGGAGAAGAGCGACCACCTAGCTTGACGAGAGTTCAAGCGCTGGGCCGTTTGTAAATAGACCAGATTTTTATGGTCCATATACACCTGGAAGGGAAACCGAGCCCCCTCCAGGAGATGTCTCCACTCGGAAAAGGCCAACTTAAATTGCTAGCAGCTCCCTGTCCCCGATGGAGTAATTCTCCGTCGGTGAGGTCTTAGAGAAGAATCAAGGATGCTTCTGACCTTGAGCATCCTTCTGGAAAAGGACTGCTCCTGCCCCGACGGAAGAGGCACCTACCTCCAGGATAAACGGTTTATCCACATCGGGACGGTGTAAGATGGGAGCGCCAGCAAAATGGGATTTTAGAGACGAGAAGGCCTTGGAGACCTGTTCAGACCAAGCTTTGTGAGAGCAACCAAAGGAGCTACCAGTGTGGAGAAGTGAGGTATGAACTGGCGGTAATAGTTGACGAACCCTAGGAAGCGATGCACCGCATTGAGTGAGTGTGGTTCCTGCCAGTCCATTACCGCTTGCAGTTTGGCCGGATCCATAGCCAAACCCTGGGCCGAGATGATGTAGCCCAGGAACGGCAAGGACTCCTGCTCAAACTGGCACTTCTCCAGCTTGGCGAAAAGAGAGTTCGCTCGCAGACGGTCAAAGACCCTGCAGACGTCGCTCCGGTGGGAGGTAAAATCTGGCGAGAAGATGAGGATGTCATCCAGACAGACCACCACTGAGGTGGAGAGCATATCACAGAAGACGTCGTTGACGAAATCCTCGAAGACAGCAGGCGCATTACAAAGGCCGAAGGGCATAACCAGATATTCGTAGTGGCCATCCCTGGTATTAAAGGCTGTCTTCCACTCGTCTCCTTCGCGAATGCGGATCAGGTTGTACGCCCCTGTAGATCTAATTTCGTAAAGATCCGGGCCCCTCGCAACCTGTTGAATAGCTCAGAGATCAACGGGAGAGGATATTTGTTTTTAACTGTTATGGCATTGAGACTTCTGTAGTCAATGCAGGGACGTAACTGTCTGGTCTTCTTGTCCACGAAGAACCCTGCACCAGCCAGCGACACCGACTTTCTGATAAAACCTCTAGCCAGGTTCTCCTGGATATATTGAGACATAGCCTCTGTCTCAGGGAGTGATAGCGGATACACACAGCCTCTAGGAGGTGCCGTGCCTGGCAGATCTATCGGGCAATCGTAAGGATAGTGCGGCGGGAGCGTCTCTGCTGATTTTTTAGAGAAGACGTCCGCGTATAGGTGGTAAGATTTAGGAAGTGCGGAGAGATCCGCGGGCACTTCAGTGGAAGCTACCTGAACACTGCCCCTCAGGCACCTTCCCTCACAGTCCTTGCTCCAATCCAGTATATTCCCCGAAGACCAATCAATATGAGGGGAGTGACAACGGAGCCAGGGAACTCCGAGAAGCACCTGGTCGATGCCATCTGGCAAAATGAACAGGGACAGAATCTCACGATGCGAGGGTGAGATTGAGAGCCCGAGTGGGACACCTGAGATGGTAAAGGTGCACCATTAACCACCCTGATGGTCAGAGGTTGGGGCAGTAACACCAGTGGAATAGCGTGTTTCTAGGCGAAGGTCGAGGACATAAAGTTCCCCTCAGCCCCGGAATCCAAGGTAACCTCTACCTCCCAGGGGGCGGCCCCGCTATCTAAGGTCCCTTGGAATACCGGTTGTGGAGAAAAGGGTTTCATATTTGTCTGACCACCACCTATGGCCACTGGACGTGATCGTTTTTCCGACCGCAGAGGACACGTGCTAGCCAAGTGACCAAACTGCCGGCACTGGTAACAACGTGCGGAGCTTCGCACCAGACGTGGCTTGGGGCCCGCGCTAGACACCTCCATAGGTTCGGAGGATGTAAGCTCCTGAGCAGATCTTAACGACTCGGTGAAGGTGGGAGCCAAGTTAACCCTTCGTCTGGATTGTGTACGTTCCAGCCCGCACTCCATAAACCGGAGTTCAATGTGAGTGGAGATGGCAATCACTTCCTCCAGACTTGTGGGAACCTGTCTTGTTGCTAGAGCATCTTTAACATGCTCTGCTAACCCTCTCCAAAACACAGGGATGAGTGCTTTATCAGGCCACT
Source organism: Dendrobates tinctorius (assembly GCF_039654945.1). Classification (NCBI taxonomy): domain Eukaryota; kingdom Metazoa; phylum Chordata; class Amphibia; order Anura; family Dendrobatidae; genus Dendrobates; species Dendrobates tinctorius. Next base: position 3,125,743 of record NW_027361963.1, on the reverse strand, counting down.
CTAGTTCGGAAGCAAGCCAATGTCCAGAATTGGATGGCATAATGGCTGACCAAGACCCCTGTGTTAGGGCTAATAATTGGAGAGAGGTGTCGTGCGTGATCCGTGGTCCCAAAAATACCTGCTTTAGAGCCACGAGGAACTGAGCAGCGCCCCGAACCACGGGATCATCACGCTCCCACAATGGCGTAGCCCACTCTAATGCCCTGCCAGATAAAAGAGAAACAATAAACCCCACCTTAGCCCGCTCTGTAGGGAACCGTGCAGCCAGTAACTCAAGCTGGATAGAGCACTGACTCACAAATCCCCTACAGGTGGCGCTGTCTCCCGAAAACTTGTCGGGGAGCGGGAGGTGAGATATTGTCGGCATAGGCGTGAGTGTTAGCACGCGTGAGACAGCCTCTGCGACTGCATGAGCAGCGGCTACCGTAGCATTCGCAGCTGAGGTGGAGCTCTCGATAGCCGCCAACCTGCTCTCCAGCTGCTGAATGTACCGCTGCAGCTGCTGCAGGTCCGCCATTACTAGCCAGACCCTGGCGCTTGTATAATGTTAGGGACGGCGGAATGCACTAAATATAAATAATAGGAAGTGCGTTCACCGCCCGGGGTCCACCGTGCAGTAGGTGTAACAACCGCTGCTGAGTAATGGCAGACTCACTATATGGCGGTATACTGTGCTCGGGTTAAACGTCACCCGAGGTGCACAGAGCGGACTGTTAAACTCACAGAGGCGCTTTAGTATCAGTAAAGCATAAACGCCGAGCCTGTTAGCTTCACAGGTCTCAGCTGGCGTGCACACACAGTATATGGTCACAGCACACGGCCCAAGGCAGAGGTTGGTGACCGTATTGAGCTACCATGGTGTCGCTACTGCGGACGCCAGTAAGTGCTGCTAACTGCAGCGTGGCGGTAACTACTGCCGCTGTACGACAGTGCCGTGAGGCATCACAGTATCGGACGCTAGTGTAGCGGTGCGGTATGCACCGTGGCGTATGGCTTGCCGCTGACTATAACTCTAATTCCCTATCCACATGCGTAATATCAGAGGGAAGGGGTTTTATAATGAGTCAGTCACCAGAATCATACATCCGTCACCATTCACACATAGCAAGTATAGTCTATACTAGCGCATGGCCGAGCGGCCATGCAGGCCTTTTATAGCCACGCCCTCCGGGACCTTCCAGACCTCTGAGATGGGCCAATCAGATCAGGACAAGGACCTGAGCACGTGACCCCCGATCTCCACTGGGAGATCGTCTTGTGGGCATGCCCAGTAGCACGGCGAGAGGACTTAGCCTCTGGAGTGGTTTCCTGCAAAGCAGGTTGCGCTACCATTGCTGGTCCAGAGGTGGCAGCAACATCCAGACCCAGAGAGCTGGTCTGAGCAGGGCGCCTGGATCGCCGAGATTGCTGTGCAGGTCCCTGAACGGTCGGAAAGTAATGGGAGACCGCTGGATGTATGGCTCTGGATTCCCGCTGTGCAGCTGCAAGAATCCAACGCCTACACCTAGATTATACCACTACTGGCGCTGACTCTCTCCCTAACTCATACACAGCTGATGCTAGGGGAGTCATCATGAGTCAGTCTTCAGTCTCACACATCCGTCATCACACACACAACTAGCCATCAGCGTCTATATTATCACCGAGCCGCCATGTGAACCTTTTATAGCAGCGTCCTTCCGGGACCTTCCTGATGGTCCAATCCGAGCTGCTTGAGGACCTGAGCATGTGACCTCCGACCTCCAATGAGGGATCGTCTCACGGGCATGCTCAGTAGGCTGCAAAACGGACTTATCCTCTGGAGCTGCTGCTAGTGCGGATTGCTAAAGCTGGAGCAGAGGTGGCAGCAGCAGCCAACCTGCCCGCACTCGCCTGAGCAAGGCCTCTGCTGAGCAGCCTCCTCTGCGGCCGGCACTGAAGGGGAGAGCACAGAAGGCGAGGCCGGGGATTCCTCCTGTGCCGGAGCCCGACCCCTCACACGCCTTCCTCCATGACAGGCGGTCTGCCGCGTCTGAGGGGGCGCCGGGTCTAGTGAGCGGAGGCGCTCGCTGTGCACAGACCTGTATGGGGGACGCAATGTGACCCCGGCCTTATGGAGACAAGGAGGAGCCGCGCAGTGTGAGGAGAGAGCCGGGAATGTGGCGCCTCCTGGTGGCCGGGGGGATCCTGCAGCCCTCTCTACACACAGCAGTCAGCGCTGAGGAGGGACAGAGCGGAAGCCCTCACTATACAGCGCCCACAGGGAGCCCCGCACACTCCCGGGGCAGCGCCATGTAACAGCAGCCCCACGCAAAACACAGCGCCCCCACATAGACCCACAAGCAGCGCCCCCTGCAGAGTCTATGTGCAGCTACAGGAGGAACTGCGGAGCCCAGCGCGGACTGCAGCAGAGGAGACACAGGCCCCGCCCCTTCACCGCACGTGATCGGGTCACATGGGCATGACGTCACCACAGGTCCTTCACTTCTTCTCTCCTGAACCCCGCCCCCTGATCACATGACGGTGACGTCACCACAGCTCCTTCACACTTCTCTCCTGAGCCCCGCCCCCTGGTCACATGACGGTGACGTCACCACAGGTCCTCCCGCGCTCAGTGCAGCCGCTCCGTCCCGGGTGTGCGCAGCTCGTGTTCTCTGGGGTCAGCCAGCAGCAGATTTCCGGTTCCCGCCATTCCGGTGAGATGACAGGAGGGTTTGTGGTGAATCTGTGAGAGGAGAGTGTGGGGGGAGATCAGAGCTGTTCCTGTGGAGGCTCCTGCTCCATGTGACTGCGGCTCCTCAGTGTTGGGGACGGGCAGCATTGTATGGGGGATGTGCAGCGTCTCCTCCTCACCTCACGGCCCCCGCTGGAGGTGTAGTTACCACGGTGACCGTCCCCCGCTGGAGGTGTAGTTACCACAGTGACCGCCCCCTGCTGGAGGTGTAGTTACCACGGTGACCGTCCCCCCGCTGGACGTGTAGTTACCACGGTGACCGTCTCCCGCTGGAGGTGTAGTTACCACGGTGACCGTCTCCCGCTGGAGGTGTAGTTACCACAGTGACCGTCTCCCGCTGGAGGTGTAGTTACCACGGTGACCGTCCCCCCGCTGGAGGTGTAGTTACCATGGTGACCGTCTCCCGCTGGAGGTGTAGTTACCACGGTGACCGTCTCCCGCTGGAGGTGTAGTTACCACAGTGACCGTCCCCCCGCTGGAGGTGTAGTTACCACGGTGACCGTCCCCCCGCTGGAGGTGTAGTTACCACGGTGACCGTCTCCCGCTGGAGGTGTAGTTACCATGGTGACCGTCCCCCGCTGGAGGTGTAGTTACCACGGTGACCGTCCCCCCGCTGGAGGTGTAGTTACCACGGTGACCGTCCCCCGCTGGAGGTGAAGTTACCACAGTGACCGTCCCCCGCTGGAGGTGTAGTTGCCACGGTGACCGTCCTCCGCTGGAGGTGTAGTTACCACGGTGACCGTCCTCCGCTGGCGGTGTAGTTGCCACGTGACCGTACTCCGCTGGCGGTGTAGTTGCCACGGTGACCGTCCTCCGCTGGCGGTGTAGTTGCCACGTGGCCGTACTCCGCTGGAGGTGTAGTTGCCACGGTGACCGTCCTCCGCTGGAGGTGTAGTTACTACGGTGACCGTCCTCCGCAACCGATGTAGTTACCACGGTGACCGTCCTCCGCTGGAGGTGTAGTTGCCACGGTGACCATCCCCCGCTGGCGATGTAGTTAACGTGGTGACCGTCCTCCGCTGGAGGTGTAGTTACCACGGTGACCGTCCTCCACAACCGATGTAGTTACCACGGTGACCGTCCTCCGCTGGAGGTGTAGTTGCCACGGTGACCGTCCTCCGCTGGAGCTGTAGGATTTTGCATACCTCCCAACTTTTCAAGTAGGGAAAGAGGGACAGGGGTTGCGGGGTGCGCAGCGGCAGACTTTAGGCCACGCCCCTGACCAGTGTCGCAGTTCGGTGCCATGGGCCCACCAGTAGCAGTGACTTTGGGGGCTTTCACTTTTCTCCTGCATACAGATGTTACACTCCCCTCGGTCACAAATTTCCCTCTGTCTCCATTTAATAATGAGCTGTAGAGTTTGGTGAATGATGAGGAGATGCGGCGTTCTGCCAAGTCCTGTCCATAGAGTGGGGATGGGACACCAGATCTGCAGCGGGGCCCACCGGGGGATTCCCCTGTTACCCTACGGGCCAGTCCGACCCTGACCACACCCATTTAGCGCTGCTGATCACTTTCATAAACAATAATTATAAAGAGAAAAAATAAACTTATTTACAAGTAATGAATTAAAGTATTAATGCAAACATGGTAATAAGCCGCACAATCCATCACAGCTCCGCTCTATGAGGCCGGGGTCACACAGGGGAGAAACTCGGACGAGTCTCACATCTTAACACCCGGCACTCCGGAGCGGAGCGCGCGGCCCCGTGCCTTTCTGCGCGCGGCCCCGTGTCTCTGTGCGCGGCACCGTGTCTGGCCCCGTGTCTTTCTGCGCGGCCCCGTGTCTCTGCGTGCGGCACCGTGTCTGGCCCCGTGCCTCTGCGCGGCCCCGTGTCTTTCTGCGCGGCCCCGTGTCGAACCGAATTCATATTTTTGTAAAGATGCAGATAAAAATGACCACTCAGGAGAATCGAAGGCCTTAGCCGCATCCAGCGAGGCCAAGACCCATTCATTGTCTGGCACCAGGGAACTGCACTGGACACTGACTGGACTCTCCTAACATTAATAGATGTATTTGTCCCGGACATGAAACCGGTCTGGTCTGGATGTATTATTCCTGGTATCACCGAATTTAATCTAGAGGCCAGGATTGTAGTGAAGATCTTATAGTCCGCATTTACCAACGATATGGGGAGGCACCTCACATTTATCAGTAGGAACTTACAAGTCTGATATTCGGCAACAGAAACTAATTTATTGTCATTGATCTTTACAGGGGTTCTCTGGGCATGTGATATTTACGTCCTATCCAAATCTGTGAGGGTCCGAAACCTGGCACCCCCAACAATCAGCTGTTAGCTCCGGCATCCTGGGTGCTTCAGAACAGCCACTGTTCAGTGTCTGATATTGAGGAGGATAGGTTATCAGTATCATACCCCTATAAGGTGCACCTGTCCTCCACCACCGCTGATGCACAGCAGAGGTGGACGGTGACCTTGACAACCAGCAGCAAATTATAAAATTAAAAAATCCTTCCGTTAGTGAGAACCAAGCAGATTTTTAATAAGAGGTAAATGTGACATGATCAATATTCCCCGTGAAATATAGACATTACCCATATGCAATCAGGTATGGGCAACTTCTATCCTCCTGCACTCCCCCCACTTTCCCCTTTCCGGTTCTCACTCTATATTTACACCCGCAGAGCCTTGTACAACATGTCCCCGGGTCACCACGACTGTAGCAGACACAAAATCCACCAATACCTACAGCGTGGAACGCACATAAGTCTACTTCCGTCCGTACTCTTTCCTGATAGGACAATCAGTATCACGTGATAAATCCTTTTCCTGTTCGACGTCTCCTGGGAGTTGTAGTTTGTTTGACATCGCGATATTATAAGGGTAACTGGAATAAAAACTACATTTTCCATAATGCACCACACAGCGCACAGGCAAAATTGGATTTTCTGTATATAGCATGTAATTTTAAATCACCAGTGCAGTGCGGGAAAAGTAAGATCCTGACCGGGATAGCGGGACAGAGTTTCAAAATCAGGACTGTCCCGCTGGATTCGGGACGGTTGGGAGGTATAATTTTGGGTGGTGAGCGGAGAGGTGACTGCTGAGACAATTTACAGGACAGCACTGGAGGATTCTGGGTGATGATCGGAGAGGTGACTGCTGGGACATTATAAAGGAGGGCACTGGAGGATTCTGGGTGATGATCGGAGAGATGAATGCTGGGACATTATAAAGGAGGGCACTGGAGGATTCTGGGTGATGATCGGAGAGATGAATGCTGGGATATTCTAAAGGAGAGCACTGGAGGATTCTGGGTGATGAGCGGAGAGGTGACTGCTGGGACATTATACAGGACGGCACTGGAGGATTCTGGGTGATAACTGTATCATTGTTGTCAGGTTCCTATAAGGTGTCAGGATGTCGCTGTCTATCTCTCCATGGAGGAGTGGGAGTATCTAGAAGGACACCAGGATCGGTACCAGGCCGTGATGATGGAGGAGCGCCGGCCTCTTACACCACGAGGTGAGCAGCGAGGCTCCTTGTTGGCTCCGGTGGATGTGATGACGTCTCTCCGGCGTCCTCCTGTAATAGATGAGTTTTCTCCAGACTTGCTCAGGTTTTCTCTACATTTTCTCCGTCTGACAACAGTTTTCATTTCCCTGATTATTTCCTTCTGATCTGTGAGTCGCGGTTTCTCCGCTGTTGTCATGTCTTCATTAGAGGTGGACGATCCTGATCACTGACTTCTCCCAGAAGACCGTGTTACTGTTCCGGTTTGGGAGCTTGAACATAGCTTGTTGTAAAGCTGCAACGCAGCCAATCAATAAGCTTCTCCTGTGGGGGCACTTCCGGCCCCATCACAGACTTGTCAGGTATTGGCATGGCTGTCATTGATGTAAAATAGAAAAAAAAGAGACTTGGGGTCTCCCAATTTTGATAACATGCGCAGGTAAAGCAGACAGCTTGGGGGCTGGTATTCTCAGGCTGTTAGGTGGTCATGGATATTTAGCCCTGACCAGAAAAGGCACATCCATTAGATGCGCCAATAGTTCTGGCTACCGGTGATAGTTTTGGGGTTTGGTGTCAGCTGTGTAATATCAGCAGACATTAAGCCCGGGTGTCAGTAATGGAGAAGTGTCTACCCCACTAGTAACCCAGAAAGACACACACAGAAACAAATCAAAGACATTGTCAGCTGTCCGCCGAGAATCCATCATGATGATGTCCCACGACGAGCCAGAACTCTGCTACATCTGGTTGCATTGCTGAGCGGTGACTCCGGTAATGTCAGCCCTGAGGTCAGTGTGAGAACGAGGCTGCGTGTGATTGTATAGAAACTGTCCTCAGCCTGTGCGGAGCAGAAATGTGTGTCACACTGTGTATTGTGTTACTGTATATGTGTATATATAACCACACACACGTTACACAATATACAGCGTAACTCACATTTGTGCTCAGGCTGAGGACAGTTTGTGCAGTTTATTCCAGCAGCTCCGCGGCGTCCTCCGGCCTCCAATACACCTTTCAGTCTGATGAGATAGATGTTGAATCTCCTCCGTCAGCTACAAAGGTCGTCTCCTGCTTTACTCCGCTCTGTCTCCCCCGCGCGCTCTGTCTCCCCCGCGCGCTCTGTCTCCCCCGCGCGCTCTGTCTCCCCCGCGCGCTCTGTCTCCCCCGCGCGCTCTGTCTCCCCCGCGCGCTCTGTCTCTCCCGCGCGCTCTGTCTCCCCCGCGCGCTCTGTCCGGTTTTGTGGCAGGAAAGCGCATTCACGATACCTGACAGGACGCTGCCCTCACCCGACCTCTCGAGCAGACGTCTTTACGCAGCCCGTCCTACAACCTCACAGCTGGGAAACTGCTGGGAGCGGGCATATTTAACCACTTAACGACTGGAGTTATTTTCCTTTTTGCATTTTCGGTTTTTGCCCCCCTTCTTCTCAGAGCCATACCTTTTTTTTTTTATTTTTCTTCAAAATGGCCATGTGAGGGATTGTTTTTAGCAGGACGAGTTGTGTTTTTGAATGACACCATTGATTTTAACATATCATGTGCTGGAAATGGGGAAAAAATTCCAAGTGCAGTGAAATTGATAAAAAATACAATTCTACAGTTGTGTGGGGTTTTTTAACACCATGTTCACTAAATGCTGAATCTGCCCTGCCATTATGATTCTCCAGGTGATTACGAGTTTGTAGACACCAAACATGTCTAGGTTCCTTTTAGTTAAGTGGTAAAAAAAAATCCAAACTTTGGTTAAAAACAAAAATGGCGCCATTTTCTGAGATCTGTAGCGTCTCCATTTTTCATGATGTTGGGTTGGGTGATGGTTTATTTTTTGCGTGCCGAGCTGATGTCTCTATTGATATCATTTTGGTGCAGATACGATCTGTTGATTGCCCGTTATTGCATTTTATTGCAATGTAGCGGCGACCAAAAAAACAAAATTCTGGCGTTTTGAATTTTTTTTTGACGTTTTGGTCGATATTTTTTGCATTTATTTATGAAAATAACAAAAATTTGTAAATTTTCAAACTTTGAATTTTTTTGCCCTTAACCCCCTTCTGCCTTCGGACGGTACAGTACGTCCGATGGCAGCACCCCCGCTTTGATGTGAGCTCCGGCTGTGAGCCCGCATCAAAGCCGGGACATGTCAGCTGTTTAGAACAGCTGACATGTGCCCGCAATAGCCGCGAGCGGAATCGCAATCCGCCCGCATCTATTAACTAGTTAAATGCCACTGTCAAACTCTGACAGTGGTATTTAACAAGCGCTCCCAGCCATCCGGCTGGAAATGCGCTCACCGGTGACCTCCATCACGTGATCAGGGGTCATCGGTTCGTCGGCATGACCACCAGAGTTCTACTTGAGACCTCTATGGTTGTTCATGCCAGATTGCTATGAGCACCACCCTGTGGTCGGCACTCATAGCAATGCAGTAAATTTGCTACATAGAGGTGATCTGAGCATTGCCTCTATGTAGCAGAGCTGATCAAGCTATGGCAGCTTCTAGCCTCCCATGGAGACTATTGAAGCATGCCAAAAGTAAAAAAAAAATCTTTTAAAAATATGGAAAAAAAAAAAAATGTTCAAATCACCCCCCCTTTCGCCCCATTCAAAATAAATAAAAAAAAAAACTCACACATACAGATATTAGGTATCGCCGCATTCAGAATCGCCCGATCTAGAAATAAAAACAAGGATTAACCCGATCGCTAAACGGCAAAGTGAGAAAAAAAATCAAAACGCCAGAATTACACTTTTTTAGTCGCCATGACGTTGCATTAAAATACAATAACGGGAGATCAATAGATCGTATCTGCACCAAAGTGGTATCATTAAAAACGTCAGCTCAGCACACAAAAAATAATCCCTCACCCAACCCCAGATCATGAAAAATGGAGACACTACGGGTCTCAGCGCAATTGTTCTTTTTTTTTTTGTGTGTTTTTTTTAACAAACTTTGGAAAAAAATGTCATCACTTAAATAAAAGAGAACCTAGACATGTTTGGTGTCTATGAGCTCGTAATGACCTGGAGAATCATAATGGCAGGGCAGTTTTAGCTTTTAGTGAACCTCGCACAAAAGCCAAACAAAAAAACAAGTGTGGGATTGCACTTTTTTTGCAATTTCTCTGTACTTGGAATTTTTTCCCGTTTTCTGTTACACAACATGGTAAAACCAATGGTGTCAATCAAAAGTACAACTCATCCCGCAAATAATAAGCCCTCACACGGCCATATTGACGGAAAAATAAAAAAGTTATGGCTCTGGGAAGAAGGGGAGCGAAAAACGAAACCGCAAAACCGAAAAATGCTCTGGTCATTATGGGGTTAAACATTTCCCACATGTCTTAATATCAGCACCATTTTTGAAACATTTTTTTTTGTTAGGAAGTTAGAAGAGTTGAATCTTTATCAGCAATTTTTCTAACAAAATTTACAAAACCAATTTTTTTTAGGGGCCACATCCCATTTGAATTGACATTGAGGGGCCTATGTGCCACAAAATACCCCCAAGTGACACCATTTTAAAAACCACTCCCCTCAAGGTGCTCAACACCACATTCAAGAAGTTTATTAACTCTTTAGGTGCTTCACAGTAATTGAAGCACTGTAGAAAGAAAAAATGAAATTTTTGTTTTCCAGGACATCCCTCCTGACAGCACCAGGGAGGACGTCCCTCGCCTCCTTGCAGAGACAGGAAGAGCACACAAAAGGTTAAAAACAGTCTCCACCCCCATTCCCTCACTGTTTCTTCCTGTGGGATGCACAAGAGGAGTCGACTTACCGGAGGGATGCAGGGGGATCGGGCGGCCCTGCCAATCCTTCCTCCTGCGAAGCGGCCCAGGCACTGAAACCCTCCTGGGCGGGGGTCCCTCAGCTACAGAGACCAGGGGAGGATGAGCCCCCTGGGTAGAGCTTCTTCCTCCGGAGAGCGGAGGCTCTCAGCTCCGATGCCGGCTGCAGCGCGGGGACTGGAAGTCACGTGCAGAGAGGCCGCGATGCACTTCCGGTGACGTCAGAGCGCCGGAAATACAGGCCACCGGCGGGGGCTCTGAAGGAGTAGAGCGCGGTTCCAGCGAGACAGGCAGCACCCTCCTGTCCTGACCTCGCAGAGGCTCTCAAACAGCAATGGAGAACCAGGGCAGAATCGACCCGGATGGGGTAAGTGCGCATAGCGCAGACCGACCGACTGAGACCCGGACTGCCCAGATCAGAGCCTGACTGCCCCTCTCTTGCACTATGCAGGAAAAGGCACAGCCGACAGCGCCCATTCCCACGACCAAACAGGCGGAGAAAGACCCAGGGAAGCCCAATGTGTCCTGTATGCAGAGTTAAGCTCCCCAGCAAGCACAAGAAATTGCTGTGTGACACTTGTACGGCCAAAGTAATGAAAGGCGAACAGCCATCCCTCCTATCGGAGATGAGATCGCTGATTCGAGAGGAGGTCCAGGCTTCCGTGGCCACCTTGGCCCAGCCACAGCCAGCCAGTCCACGCCCCAGTGCTAAGCGAACCAGACAGGAGATGTAGCTTAGTTCGGAGGAAGGGTCCTACTCCTCGGAGTCGGATCAGGAAGAAGGCGAGTAGGGCACTAGCGAACCGGAGCATGGGAAAAGATACCTCTTTTCCTCGGATGATACAGACAATCTGGTTCAGGCGGTCAGAGACACAATGCAGATTGAGGAGGTCCAGAAACCTTAGTCCAGGCAGGACATGATGTTCGGGGGCCTTAGGGCGCAGAGAAAAGTGGTATTTCCTGTGAACGACCATGTGCGAGCTATGGTCCTGGAGGAATTGGAGGAGGCGGAAAAACGTCTCGTGATATCCCGGGACTTTAAGTGACGGCTCCCCTTCGACCCCGAGGACATAAAAGAATGGGAGGTAGTTTCCAAGATTGATGTCCCTGTGGCAAAAGTAGCCAAGAAAACAATGATCCCTTTTGAGGACGCGTCCAGTCTGAGGGACCCCATGGATAGGAAGGCGGATGGCCTGGGAAACATCAGCAGCCTTAATTAAGACAAACGTAGCAGCTACTTCGGTAGCAAGTTCTATGTGTTTATGGTTGGGCCAGTTAAAGGAACATTTAACTAATAAAACCCCAAGGGAAGAAATTATAGATTCTCTTCCGATCATGAAGTCAGCCACAGCCTTCCTAGCTGATGCATCGGCGGAATCTGTTAGAATTGCCGCCCGGAATGGCTCTTTGTTGAATTCGGCACGCAGAGCCATCTGGTTAAAGACCTGGACGGGTGATGGAGCCTCTAAAAATAAGCTCTGTGCCCTTCCCTTCTCTGGGTTAAACGTTTTTGGCCCTGCATTGGATGATATATTAGAAAAAGCATCCGATGTAAAGAAAGGGTTCCCTGAGGAAAAGAAGCCTAGGGACCAGCCATTCGTAGACCCGGGGGATATAGAAGGCAGCAGTACTATAGGTACCAGGGGAGCTCTCAGAGGGGTTCCTACGGTAGCACCCACTCTAGAGCTGGAAGATCTAGAGCCCCTCCTTCGGGATCACGTACTAGATCCAGGAGAACATGACTATACCAACATAGGGGGTCGACTCAGAGAATTCAGTTCCCAGTGGTCTCAGATCATAAAAAATCAGTGGGTACTGAAAACAATAGCAGAGGGTTACCAAATAGAATTTTCATCCCCTCCCCCCGAAAGGTCCATTTCTCCCCGCAGAATAGAAGACGACTTCCAGATGTGGGTCGACGTGACAGAACTGGCAAACTTAGGGGTGGTAATTCCGGTTCCCCGGGCAGAAATTGGGGCGGGCCACTATTCGTCCCTATTTGCCATCGCAAAGCCGTCCGGAAAATCCCATGCCATTATAAATCTGAAACCCTTAAATGCCTGGGTCACGTACAAAAGATTCCGAATGGAGTCAATCAGATCCACAGTCCATTTGATAGACAAGAATGCCCTGATGTGTACCCTGGACCTGAAAAGTGCCTACTATCAGGTGCCAATTCACCCAAGATCACAGAGATTCCTGAGGTTTCCAGTAAGACTTCAGAATCGGACCTGCCACTTTCAATTTCAGTGTCTTCCTTTTGGTCTGGCCTCGGCGCCTCGAGTCTTCACGAAGCTAATCGCAGAAGTGGTAGCGTTCCTGAGAAATCGCGGAATAATCATCATTCCATACATAGACGACTTCCTCCTGGTGGCGAGATCGGCAGAAGAACTACGGCGACACAAGGAGAAGACAATAGAGGTTCTAGAGTTTCTGGGCTGGATCATAAACAAAGAAAAATCGAACCTAGTACCAGAAAGAAGGAAGATTTTTTTGGGGGGTACTACTGGATTCCACAAGCAGAACTTCCATCTTACAGTACCACCAGAAAAACAGACAAGGATACGGGACAGCATGAAGGAACTTCAAAAAGGCCTCGTTTCCATCAGAATAGCCATGCGCGCTCTGGGCCTCATGACATACTGCATCCTTTGTGTTCGATGGGCACAGTTCCATGCGAGAACCCTTCAAAAAGAAGTATTGGCCGCCTGGGATCGTCACCAGACCTCCCTAGACAAGAAAATGGCCTTGTCTCCAGCAGCAAAAAGATCCCTGGTGTGGTGGATGCAGCGACAAAACCTAAGAAAAGGTGTCCCCTGGATCACCTCCCCATGCGTCATAATCACTACAGACGCCAGCAAATGGGGCTGGGAGGCTCACCTAGAAGGCAGAATTCTTCAGGGAGAATGGCCGGCAAACATGCGATCCACCTCCTCCAACTACAAGGAACTTTTACGCCACATGGGAGGCCCTAAGAAGAAATCAGGACAAACTAAGAAATCAACACGTCAAGATTCTATCGGACAACGTGACGGCAGTTTCCTTCCTCCGGCATCAAGGAGGAACAAGGCATTGGGCACTCCAGGACCTGGCAAAAAAGATCTTTTCCTGGGCAGAAAATACGGTTCTGTCAGTAACAGCCGTCCACCTCGAAGGGTCGCAAAACACAGTGGCAGATTATTTAAGCAGGCAGAAGATCTGTCCCACGGAGTGGGAGCTGAACACAGAGATCTTTCAGAACTTATGCCAGCGCTGGGGAAGACCGCAGATAGACCTCTTCGCAACCAGAAAGAATACGAAGACGTACAGGTTTTTCTCTCTGAATCCGTTGGACAATCCAGAAGGGGTAGACGCCCTAAGCCAAAAGTGGGGGCAGACTCTCTCATATGCATTTCCCCCGATAGCTCTCATTCCAGCCATCCTCAGGAAGATTCAGGAGGATCAGGCAAGAGTGCTAATGATAGCACCTTATTGGCCGAAAAGGAGGTGGTTTCCACTCCTGGGGATTATGGCAGAAGATCGACCACTCCTGCTTCCACAGAAAAAAGACATCATTCACCAAGGGCCGGTGCTTCACCAAGATCCGGGGAGACTTCACCTGTCAGCCTGGATCCTGAACGGCAGATCCTGAGGGCTCGAGGCCTGTCAGACCAGGTCATGTCGACTATTCAGGCCAGCAGAAAACCCGTAACTTCTGCGATATACCACAAAATTTGGAAAAGATTCTGTCTGGACTGTGGCAGGCCCGACTCAGCAGAAGGAAAGCCAGACATCCCAAAGATACTGGATTTTCTTCAGGCAGGCTTTAATAAAGGTCTTAGGCCTAGCACGCTGAAGGTCCAGATCTCGGCATTAAGCGCCTTTCTGGACTACCCCTTGGCCTCCCATCCCTGGGTAATAAGATTTATCAGGGCAACTCAGAGGATACGTCCCACAGTCAGGAGGTCAGTCCCCCATGGGATCTTAGTCTTGTCCTGCGGTCCCTTTGCTCAGATCCCTTTATCCAGAGTCAGGAGATGCCCATCTCGCATCGAACCATGAAGGTAGCATTCTTAGTGGCGATCACCACGGCAAAACGGATAAGTGAGATACAGGCGCTATCTATCCGAGACTCATATCTCCGAATCTGGGAGGATCGAATAATCATGAGATTAGACCCCACCTTTTTGCCCAAAGTTGCGTCAGTCCAAAACTTAAATCAGGAAATAATTTTACCTTCCTTTTGTGAGAACCCCCTCAAATGGCAAAGAAAGGGCCCTGCACGAATTAAATGTACGTCAGGCAGTGATTGATTACATCAGGGCTACACAGGGTTGGAGACAGGACCATAACCTATTTTTACTCTTTGGGGGGGAAAACAAAGGGTGAAAAGCCTCAAAAGCCTCCATCGCGAGATGGATAACATCGCTAATCAGTTTAGCCTATGTCTCTCAGGGTGTTCCTCCCCCAGAAGGGTTAAAAGCTCACTCAACACGAGCTTTATCAGTTTCCTGGGCGGAAAGAGCAGGGGCTTCAGTAAACCAAATCTGTAGGGCCGCAATCTTGTCCAGGTTGGACACATTCTGTAAGCATTACAAATTAGATGTGTTATCTAACCAACAGACTGCTTTCAGGAGACTGGTTCTCCAGGCAGTCATCCCACCCTAAGGGGATACTTTGGTATTCTCCCTGGTGCTGTCAGGAGGGACGTCCTGGATAAATAGGCATTAGACCTACCGGTAATTATGTTTCCAGGAGTCCATCCTGACAGCACGGATAGTTCCCTTCCCGAATTAATGATGTCATATGTCGTATTATGAATCTGTAAATAAAGTGTTCAGTTGCATCATCCATGGTGTGGTACTTGGAAAAACACTGAGGGAATGGGAGTGGAGACTGTTTTTAACCTCTTGTGTGCTCTTTCTGTCCCTGCAAGGAGGCGAGGGATGTCCTCCCTGGTGCTGTCAGGATGGACTCCTGGAAACATAATTACCGGTAGGTCTATTGCCTATTTTTTCCTCACAAAAGTTTTGATTTAGCTCCAAATTTTTAATTTTGGAAAGGATAGAAAGTGATCCGTCCAATTTGTTGTGCAATTTCTCTTGAGTGCGCTGATACTCCATATGTGATGGAAAACCACTGTTTGGGCGCACGCCAGAGCTTGGAAGGGAAGGAGCGCCATTCATCTTTTGGAGCTCAAAATTGGCTGGAATTAATAGTGGACCTCATGTCGTACTTGTACGTCCTTGATGTGCCTAAACAGTAGAAACCCTACACAAGTGACCCCATTTTGGATACTACACCCCTCAAGGAATGTACCTAGAGTTATGGTGAGCACCTTGAAACTGCAGTTGCTTCACAGAATTTTATAACGTAGAGACGAGAAAATATAAAATCACATTTTGTCCTAGAAAAATGTTTTAGCACCGAAATTTTAGCTCCAAAATTTGTTGTGCGATTTTCCCGAGTGCGCCAATACCCAATATTTGGTGGAAAACTACTGAGTACACAGCAAGGCTCGGAAGGGAAGGAGCACCAATTGAATTCTGCAGCACAATTTTGTCTGCAATGGATTGCGGATTCCATGTCACATTTGAAGGGTCCCTGACATGCCAAAACAGGAGGAACCCCCACAAGTTACTGAATTTTGGAAATTATGCCTCTTGAGGAGTTCATCTAGGGGAGTACTGATCATTTTTTTTAACCCCAATTCACAGAAAGGTGTTATTACTGAACACATGGAGTCAATAGTCCACCAATAAGTATCAAAAGGTATTTTATTAAATCATAACAATAAAGCGTACACTTCACTCCATCAATAATTAAGGAAAAGGTCAGTAGCGATTACAGCAGTGTAATCGGGTATTAGTGGCATGTACTCCCACATTAATATAGAGGCGAGAGGCATATACATGACTCAATTACCATAAAGTGCTAGTGCTTTAATGTTAATGGTTTTAATAAAAAATGCTGAATGCTGATCAATTGATAGAAATCAATACCAGTTTCCACACAACAATAATCAGTGCATACTGAGTGAGGTCTGAAATATAGTGCTACTCTATACTAGAGACCACATGTACATTCAAAGCAAATATATCCAGCAAAAAAGAGTATTATTTATTTACCCATACTACCCCTGGTGAAATACCACGATGATAGTCTCCCAGAAGAAGCACACGTGAAACGCGCGTTGGGGCTGCTGGCATGTGTGTTTTTTTTTGCTTTAATTGTTGATGGATTGTTGTGTATGCCTTTCTGTTATTATGAGTTAATAAAATAACTTCTAATACTTATTGGTGGACTACTGACTCCATGTTTTCAGTAATAATTTCATATTGGTAGTGTCCATTGTGCTAATTTACATAAGCCCCCCCTAGTGAAGGTATGGGGTTGATTTTGATACATTTATGATTATAATATGATTTATGTTCTGATGATATTGATTCACAGAATAATTCAAGATTGGGCTGAGTCAATGAAAAATTACCATTTTTTTCCCCACTAAATTGTTGCCCCTACTTTACAATTTTCAAAAGGGATGATGGGAGAAAACTAACAGTGTAATTTGTTAATACAATTTCTTCTGAGTACACCAATACCCCATAT
Source organism: Dendrobates tinctorius (assembly GCF_039654945.1). Taxonomy (NCBI): domain Eukaryota; kingdom Metazoa; phylum Chordata; class Amphibia; order Anura; family Dendrobatidae; genus Dendrobates; species Dendrobates tinctorius. The sequence continues at coordinate 3,109,179 of NW_027361963.1, read as the reverse complement.
GTGGTTGAAAACTAATTTTTTAATGCCGGCGTATCTGCATGCCTCTGCTACTACCCTCGGACAGGGACACCAACTTGCTCTGCACAGGTTACCCTGCCGCGTTTTCGGTTCCAGGTCCTGTGTTCTAGGCCTTGTGCACACCAGGCAGGTTTCCTGGGGGCGTGCTTAGTGCACCTGTTGGAGAGCTCCAGTGCGCACACTCCTAATGTGTCCCCAGCCAAAAGCTGAGAAGCACTAGCTGGGAGGCACTTAGTACTTAAGGCACCTCCTTCTGTTGGGAGGTGCCTTAGCAACTTAGTTGATCAATGTATTCATGTCTATTTGGTTTATGGTCCCTGTACTCCAGCTTCTTGAACCTGTCTGCCCTATCAGTACCTGATCCTATCCATGTTCCCAATCCTGCCCGTCCTATTGAACCTGCTCCTGATTCCATCTGGCCTAGTCCTGATTCATCTAGTCCTAACCAATACCCTGACCTGTACAGCCTAACTCCATCTTAGTGGCCATCCTGTCTATCCTGAAGCTGCATAGTCTGAACCCATCCCAGTGGCCATCCTGCTCTGTTTGGCACCCTCTCCGAACCAGCATCCCAGACCGTGGGTCAGCTGCCATGGTACTGGGATCTGTCTCGTAGTAGCATCTGTGTATTGCCAAGATTATAACACTGAAGTTTGGATATGGCTTTAAAGGGGTTGTCCGGGCTTTTCACATAATCTCAGCACATATCTGGGCTGCAGAATTATGACAATAAGTAATTTACTTTCTGTCAATAGTTTGCACGGTTTTCTAGATACAGGGAGGGCCTGTAGCTATATGGAGGGTGGGGTTGTTGCTATAGAGGGCAGGTTTGGAGTTCAGTGGGAGGTTACAACTAGTTCTTATTTCAATGCCATAACACCCCCCACTTAGACGTTCTGTTCAGAATATCTAGAAAACCGTGCAAACTAGTGACAGAAAGTAAATAACTTATTGTCATAATTCTGCAGCCCAGATATGTGCTGAGATTATGTGAAAAGCCCGGACAACCCCTTTAAGGAAGGCTACTACTTGCGATATAACGCAGTTTTATTTCAAAGTGCAAAATTAAAGGAATAGTATGATTGTGTACACTTTTGTATATTTTAAGATACAAAGATTAAATACATATAAATAAATACTTATAAAGATTAAGTACATAAACTCACATCTTCACCAAGGAGCTTTTTAAACATCATCTGTCTGGAATATCAGAGAAGCAACCACCAAGACAGACAACTCCTAGAAAATTCACAACACTGCCTGGGCGTCCCTACTTATGCAGGTATCACAACACTGTACACGTATAAGTACAGGTACCCAACTTTCTGCTTCTATCCAAGTCATGTTTCTCTGGCCTTATATAGTGATTTACACTGTGTCCGGGCTGATAGAGACAAAGCTAAGTGTGGTAAGAAGAAGGGTGGTGGGCTGATATTATACATTAATAACAGATGGTGTAACCAGCAGCATATTACTGTTAAGGAAAGTGACTGCAGTCAAAATATTGAACTCTTAGCAGTTGGCCTTAGGCCTCACTATCTACCTAGAGAATTCTCCATTTGCATAGCAGTAGTCATGTATAACCTCCATCCGCCAGCCAAGAGGCAGCTGAGGAAGTGTTGTCAGGGGTGTTAGCTCTCCTTCAGACAAAGCACCCAAACTCGTTAATCGTAATCTCTGGGGATTTTAACAGAGTCATGATCTCAAAGGCTCTTCCAAAGTTCTATCAATATGTTAAATGTGCAACTAGGGACAACAGTATATTGGATCTCCTCTATGCAAATGTTAAAGACGCCTATTCATCGTCTACTACTGGGGAAATCTGACCACAACCTCATACAACTGTTTCCATCTTATCAACCAGGTGTCAGCAAACAACCAGAGACTATAAAACTAATCAGGAGGTGGTCTCCAGCAGTTGAGGAGGATCTGCAAGACTGCTGTGACCTCACAGACTGGGAGGTGATATGCGACAGGGGAGAGCATAATTATGTAAATGATGCTGTCCGGAGAGTAACTGATTATATAAATTTTGTACTGATACTGTAGTACCAGTTAAAAAGATTCGATGTTATGCAAATAACAAGCCTTGGATTACAAAAGAATTGAAATGCTTACTAAACAAGAAAAAAACTGGCATTTAAAATGGATACAAATAAACTGAAATTGATACAAAGGGACTTAAAAGGGAAAATTAAGAATGCCCGTGAGGCGTTCCGAATTAAATTATAAAATAAATTGTCACACAATTCCATGGAGGTGTGGTCAGGTATGAAGCAGTTAACTGGGTTTAAGGTAAGGCCGGAGCGTGGGGAAGTGGATCTGCCCATGGCTAATTAAATGAACGAGTTTTTCAACAGATTCACCGACACATGCGCAGCATAATCATGAATGATGGATGGAGCAGGGGAAAAATGGGCAGCATTGACATTGTGGGATAAACTGCCTGCTTTCTCTGTCTCCCCAAGCAATGTGAGGAAACAATTTAGTAAACTAGTAATTGTCAAAGCAGCTGAGCCTGATGACCTCAGTCCACGTGCCCTCAGAGTGTGTGCAAAGCAACTGTGTACTGTCTTTCAACTCCTGTTTAACAGTAGCTTACAATTACAGAGAGTGCCAATGCTGTGGAAGACCACCTGCCTGGTGCCGGTCCCCAAGATCACTTTTCCGACTTCCCTAAACTACTATCGTCCAGTGGCCTTAACATCGCATGCTATGAAGTCGTTGGAGAGAATAGTACTTGCCTTCTTGTGCCCAAGGGTGAGGGCCTACACAGACCCCCTACAGTTTACGTACCAGCAGAGATTGGGGGTGGATGACGCGATAGTGTCTCTGCTCCATACAGTACATTCATTCTTGGACAATAAGGGAACTGCAGTGCGAGCCATGTTCTTTTACTTCTCAAGTGCTTTCAATACCTTACAGCCGCCCCTACTACAAAACAAGTTGACTGATATGGTGGTAGATTAGGGGATGTTGAACTGGATAAGCGACTACTTGACGGACAGGCCGCAGTTTGTAAGGATGGGGGAGGTGGTATCTGGCAGTGTATGGAGCAGTGTTGGAGCCCCTCAGGGTACCGTGCTGTCGCCCTTCCTCTTCACATTCTGTACAGCTGACTTTCAGTATAAATCAGATCTCTGTCACCTCCAAAAATTCTCAGATGACTCAGTGATTGTAGGGGGCATTGTGGGGGACTGGGGGGAGGAGGAATATAGAAGGATGGTTTCTGACTTTGTGGATTGGCACCAAACTAACTGTCTAGAACTAAATGTGAAGAAAACCAAGGAGATGCTGGTGTATCGATCACTATTGCTGGCCAGGAGGTGGAGATGGTTGAGAGCTACAAATATTTGGGGTCCACCTTGATAGCAAACTCGTTTGGAGGTGTCATAAGGAGAAGGTTTACAAGAAGGGAAAGAGCAGACTGTACTTTCTACGGAAGTTCAGGTCATTCAATGTGTGTAATAAAATACCACGAGCCTGAGCTGATGCTGGGACCGACGACTATGCTGAGCAGCACCCGCAGCGGCCGAGCCCGAATGGGAGACCGCAGAGGCAGACAAGGCTTGGGATCTTCCCCGTGCGCAGGAGAATCCCGGCGCCTAGCATTACCCCCCCCACTAGCATCCCTCCCGGCAACGTTTGCCACACTCTTAAGCCGCAATAAACTGGGGGGCACCAATGTGTTTGATAGGTTCCCAGGTCCAATCCTCAGGTCCATGACCCTTCCAGTCAACCAGAAATTTTTCTTTACCACGTACCACCTTAGACCCGACAATGGCATTGACCTCAAAATCGTCCGAAGACGCATCCGAATCACCAGCAGGACTCCCAGAAGACCGGGCCATTTACTCTGACCAAATGTCATGACTGACGGACGCAATATGCCATAGATAATAACCAAAGATTGATTGGTCCTCTCTACCAGCCCATTCGTCTCAGGATGATATGCAGATGTCAAATTAAGCTCTGTACTGAGCAGGATGCAAAGTTCCCTCCAGAATCGAGACGCGAACTGAGGACCCCGGTCACTGACTATCTTATCAGGTATCCAAGAAGGCAAAAATATGCTTGATAAATAACAATGCCAGTGCTCGTACCATAGATGTACCATTTTAGAGAAATGATCGGTGACCACCCAAATGACTGTTATTATGGGACTTGGGCAAATCTACAATAAAGTCCATCCCGACCATCTTCCAAGGCCTATCCGCCACAGGCAGAGGATAGCGCAAACCCGCAGGTCTCTGCCTCAAAGGCCGGTTCCTAGCACAGGAAACGGAGGGCTGCACATAGAGCTTGACATCTCGCGCCATCCGAGGCCTCCAATAAGATCTCTCTAAGAGTTCAGTGGTCCTCTTAGTGCCGAAATGACCACCTACTTTGGAGGTAGGTGCCCACAAGAGAACCTCAGACTGCAAGATAGGTGGTACATAAGTTTTGCCTGGAGAAATCTGCTCAAGGGACACCGGTGCAACCGTTCAAAGGCTCTTCGAGGGGACAATTAGACGTGGTTCATCACCATCCTCGGAAGAGACTACTGAACGAGACAAAGCGTCGGCACGTAAATTCTTCTCCTCGGACAAAAAATGTATGTAAAATCGAACCGGAAGAGGAGTAAGGACCACCTGGCCTCTGGCGCAAATTCAGACGTTGGAACAGTCTGAAGATATGTAAGGTTTTTATGGTCCGTAAAAACCTTAAAAGGATACCAAGCTCTCTCCAGGAGATATCTCCACGCAGTAAAGGCCAATTTCATTGCCAACAACTCCCTGACCCCTCTGGCATAATTCCTCTCCGCTCGTGAGGTTTTGGAAAAGAAGCAAGGAAGCTTTCGACCTTGAGCATCCTTTTGGTATAGGACAGCTCCGGGACCAACGGAAGAGGCATCCACCTTTAGGATCAGGGTCGGATTGGCCCACCAGAGAACCAGAGGACTCTCCGGTGGGCCCAGGCATAGGCAGCTGCTGGCATACTGGCCAGCAGCTGCCTAGTGCCCCCACTGCTCCAGGGGCTCCCAGCCAGTGGACAGCTACTATGGGAACCCCTAATGCCAGCGGAGTAGCATCAGGTGACAGGAAGCAGAAGCCGGCTGCTGTGGCTAAAACCTGTACCCGCTGGTAGAGAAATGAATATTCATTGCTCCCCAGGCCCCATGGGTGTGGAGAGGGGTGAATATTAATTTCAATTTAGCAGCGGGCACTGTTTGACGCGGTCTGCAAGTGAACATAAGTCACGTGTGCCAGCACCGCTCTCCCCTAGCAGTGACAGAAAAAGTCATGAGAATGCAAGAGTGCTCTGTTAGGCTAGTTTCACACTAGCGTATGGAGGAGCTGCGGAGGGATGCAGACTTCCTCCGTGAAGCTCCGCCCCCTGCTGCACCTCCTCCGTGCAGCTCCTCCGTCGGTATGCAGCCTGCGTACCTTATCTTTAGCATTAGGTACGCAGGCTGTGCCGATGTATGTGGATGCCTCAGCATGTCTCATTTTGACGGTGCGGCGATCTGCGCCGAACGCAACGTGTTGCATTTTGGTTCGGTCGCCGCACCGTCAAAACTATGGATGCAGAGGCATCCGCAAACATCAGCACGGTCTGCATACCTAATGCAAAAGATAGGGTACGCAGACCGCATGCCACCGGAGGTGGAGCTGACCGGAGGAGGTGTGGCCATGGGCGGAGCTTCACGGAGGAAGTCTGCATCCCTCCGCAGCTCCTCCTTACGCTAGTGTGAAACTAGCCTTACTTACAGTGTGCCGTAGTCTGCAGCAGCCGAACATGTCAGCTGTTATCAGTGACGCCCGCACGGCTCTCTGACTGACTGGGAGGAGCTGCGAACAGGACATCCTCCCAGCGTGACGTCACCACTTCTTGCGGCTCCGGTGCTCAGAGCTACTCGGAGAGCAGTGCGGGCGTCACTGAGAACACGGCTGACAATCATGTTCGGCTGCTGCAGACTGCGGCACACTGTAAGTAACAGCGCTCTTGCGTTCTCATGACTTTTTCTGTCACTCACCACTCTTCTCTGCGGGAGGGTTAAGCAGCTCTTGACAAGGCTAATACTGATAGGCTGCGCTGGGGCCAATCAGTGTTAGCTTTGTTTGTGACCTCTTCTCCCCGCTGTAGAGCACAGCTCAGGTAATGAGCTGCTGTCCTCTATAAAGCGTGCTCCCCTCCCCCACAGTGTAAGCAGCAGAGAGAGATAGAGGACTCCCTGCTACAGCTACAAATGTTTAACAAGAGCCTCCCTGCCAGCCTAAAAGTAAGTGTAAATGGGGGGGGGATAAAGGGGGAGGGGCCAAATTACTTGTGGATAAATGAGGGCCCAATTACCTCATCTCTCCTTTCACTGACTGCACCCCCTCCCCCATATCACCCCTGACTGCACCTTCTCCTGTATCACCCCTGCTGAACCCCCTCGCCCTGGAATCACCCTGACTGAGCCCCTCTACCCCTGTATCACCCCTAACTGCACCCCCTTCCCCAGTATCACCCGTGACTGCTCCACCTCCCCCCTGTATCACCCCTGGCTGCCTGTATTCCCTTCCCCTAAATCACTAGCAAAGCCACTAAAGAAGACTCAAGGTCTCCAAAAATTCATTTTTAAACAGCAGAGAAAAAGGCAGCAACACTTACCTGCCTAGATCTAGGAACAAATGCACTGCAGGATGCAGCCAGCCCATAAAGCAAGATGTTAGCAACACAGGTGCAAAATACCAGATTAACAGCCACTCTCCACATACCCATTCCTGGAGGGGGTGACTGCCCAGTATACAATTGCACAATAAAGGCCCGCATAGGGCGCTGTTCACACAGGGGAACTGTATAGTGTCTGGTTCACAGCCTATTAGTCACGCCCCTACTATTCGATTAGGCGGGCTGGTCAGCACACCGTCAGTGCATACCAGTGTGAACACCCCTCATAAGAGACCAGACTTGTCTGGGCTCGGCTGCACCCTGAAAAATATAGTGCAAAAAGTACAAAATTAGTGAGGTATTAGCTGATATTTTGGCCAAAATACGTGAGCCCGTAAACTGCGCCAAAGTTCCCCACGCTTACGGGTCCCTACACTTAATTAAATATAACTCAAGGTCTCCAAAAATTCATTTTTTTTCTTTATTTTTTTTTCTGTGAGGGGTGTTAACACAGGCAGAAATGCCTTGTGTTCACAGCAGGACACCTGTGAGTCACAAGGCAAAGTAAAACAGTGTGTTGGGCCCAAGTAGTGACTGTCAGGTTTTTAGGAAAACCTGTTAGAGGCTTTTATTTTTAGAGGGATTTGCAGGTTTGGTAGTGGGGCGAATCCCTCTCTCCAGCCCGGCTTTTGGAAGTGGCTCTATTGCTACGATTCCATTTAACTCAGTCAGTTTTTGCCTTGGGTGTGTCAGTTTGGAGTTTGTAAGCTGCAGAGAAGGTGTCTCTGTGCAACCCAGGACTGTATGAAGCTAACATAGAACCAGGGAACTGAAGGCAGCTGATGCACCCACGGCAACAGGTTTGGAGTTCTGGACTGTGTTTACGGTGACCCAGCTGCGATCCGGAGGACATCACTCCTGTGTGTGAGTTTTTAGACATTAAAGACATTTGCTTTGAACTTTTCTGTGGTCCCTGCCTATCTGTTGCACTGCACCAACCTGCTGCACTACAGCACACTTAAAAAGATGGACACCACTGGATCACAGGTCAGACAGTGTACACAGTGCCTCCATCTGCCTCATTATAGGGAATCTTTCACTGGGGGTTTCAGCGGAATCACATATTTCAGAGACTTACACGGACACCCAGATGTAAGCGCTCAGCGTAGAGTGCAGGATAGATGTGAGCCGAGCCTTACTTCAATCTTTGGGAAGCAGAATTAACAAATTAACAGCAGGTGAAGAATTGGTTTCATTTATTCTTTACGCTGTTCTTTGTACGGTATAAGTGATTAGACGACTTTATTCTTCGGGTCGGTGCAATTACAGCGATACCAGATTTATATCGGGTTTTTATGTCTGACTTCTGTCGAAATCTAAAAGACACTTTTTATTAACTAAACTAAGTTTTTGTATCACCATATTTGGAGCGCTATAATTTTCCTGATTTTTTTGGGAGTTAGAATGAACAAAAAAACAGCAATTTAGGAACTGTTTTTTAAGTTTATTTTTTTCTCTTTTTTATGCTTTTCACCGAGTGGTAAAACAACTTTGGGTCAGTGCCATTACAGCGATACGACATTTATAACATTTTTTTTTTTACACAATGAAACTATTTTATAGTAAACGTAATAGTTTTTGCATTGCTTTTATTCTGAGAGCTATGCGTATGTTATTTCTCCACTAATGGAGCTGTATGGCAGCTTGTTTTTTTGTGGGACAAGATGACTTTTTAGCGATAACATTCTTATATACATTTGTCTTTTAGATCTTGTTTTATTCCACTTTCCGTTCAGTGATATGATGATAAAGCATAAAGGGTGTGGTGTAGTGACCACTGTGTCCACTTGGTGGGCGCTGTATGGATGTCCCAGGAGAGTGGATGAATGGCAAGATACTGAATGACCGTTATGTATCTCAAGGTGGGTGGCCTTGAGATGGAGATTTATGTGTGTGTTAATCAGCAGTGATACTGCTGAGGTTCTGGTTCAATGTGTCAGGAACTAGTTACCTACAAACCCACCCGGGGGGGGGGGGGGGTGTTTATTAACGCTGTTGTAAAGAGTGTGAGTGGTTGAAGGACCTGTGATGAGGTCAGTCATGTGACCCGGTGGGCGTGGCTATGGACCATATAATGTGGCCAGGGTAGGTCACATGAGGTGAATGCTGGGACCTGGCTGATCCAAGTGTGGAAGGTCCCGCTGGGAGAAGTATCTCCTGGCTACCAGCCTGTGGAGTGGCTGTGTGTCACGGCTGCAGCGTCTGAGAGTCCCAGAGGAGAGAGTGGATGTCTGCAGCGTGGAGAAGCAGCCATGAGGAAACCCTGATGTGGGTGAGATAATGATGAGGCTGAAGAGCCTGTGTATGCCAACCTGTGTGACCACAGGGAGGACAGAGAGAAGCTCTGTCACAGGACGTTATGCTGATGTGAACTGTATGTTACTTGCTTTAGTTTATGCTGCACAATAAACCGCATGGACTATACTGGTTTATGGAAAACCCGTGCTGGATCTGGTTTTGTGGCGGCTAAGCGAGAATCCCCTATCTGATTGACAGCGCTACCTCACAAGGGGTTAATTAGTGTGACATTTTTATAGGTTGGGTCGTTCTGGACACTGCAATGCCAAATATGTGTACTTTATTTGTTTTTATATAAATATTGTCATGTTTTTTAATTTATTTTGTGATTTATTTTACTTTTTTTACTTAGTTCTTCTATGTGATCTTAACTTATTAATCTGACTGCAGATATCATGCATTACACTGCACATGTACTGCATTGACAGAAGCCTCTTAGACTGTGCTCCTGGCATGGTCTAACAGCCTGTCACTGGCAGATCCCGAGGTTGTCATGACGATCTCAGGTTGCCATGACAACCATTGGCCCTCTCCCGGGCTCCTTAATGTTGCGATCGATATTAATTTATCGCTGCATTTAGGGTCTTAAAATGTGGATCTTTCTCCAGCTCCTCTGTGGTTCCATTCCTGGTTGAGACGAAACTTGGATAAGTTGTGTTTCTTAGTGCGGCTCCTCCATCTGACTGAGGAGGGTCTTCTCTGTCCGTCTCCTCAGGGTCCTCATCCTCCGAGTGCAGAGCAGAGAGTATTAGGCTTTGGCCTCACTGATTGTCTCTTCATACTTGGGGCCACAATGTGCTGGGACCTTGGTATCGGTGGTGAGGACCACAACAATGTAATTTAGTCCCTGATACATAAACCTAGAATTACCACTTCTGAGAGACGTGTCTCATACAGTGGGTACGGAAAGTATTCAGACCCCTTTAAATTTTGCCCTCTGTTTCATTGCAGCTATTTGGTAAATTCAAAAAAATCATTTTTTTCTCATTATTGTGCACTTTGCACCCCATCTTGACTGAAAGAAAACAGAATTGTAGGAATATTTGCAAATTTATTAAAAAAGAAAAACTGAAATATCACATGGTCATAAGTATTCAGCCCCTTTGCTCAGACACTCATATTTGTCACATGCTGTCCATTTCCTCGTGATCCTCCTTGAGATGGTCCTACTCCTTCATTGGAGTCCAGCTGTTTTTAATTAAACTGATAGGACTTGATTTGTAAAGGCGCACACCTGTCTATATAAGACCTCACAGTGCATGTCACACCAAATGAGAATCATGAGGTCAAAGGAACTGGCCAAGGAGCTCAGAAACAAAATTGTGGCAAGGCTCAGATCTGGCCAAGGTTACAAAAGAATTTCTGCAGTACTCAAGGTTCCTAAGAGCACAGTGGCCTCCATATTCCTTAAATGGAAGAAGTTTGGGACCACCAAGGCTTTATGGCAGAGTGGCCCGACGAAAGCCTTTCCTCAGTGCAAGACACATAAAAGCCCGCATAGAGTTTGCTAAAAAACACATGAAGGACTCCCATGAGAAATAAGATTCTCTGGTCTGATGAGACGAAGATAGACCTTATTGGTGATATTTCTAAGGGTTATGTGTGGAGAAAACCAGGCACTGCTCATCACCTGCCCAATACAATGCCAACAGTGAAACGTGGTGGCTGCATCATCAGCTGCAGAGACAGGATGACTGGTTGCAATTGAAGGAAACATGGATGCGGCCAAGTATAGGGATATCCTGGATGAAAATCTCTTCCTGAGTGCTCTGGACCACAGACTTGGCCGAAGGTTCACCTTCCAGCAAGACAATGACTCTAAGCACACAGCTAAAATAACTCAGGAGTGGCTTCAGAACAACTCTGTGACCATTCTTGACTGGCCCAGCCAGAGTCCTGACCTAAACCCAATTGATCATCTCTGGAGAGACCTGAAAATGGCTGTCCACCAACGTTCACCATCCAATATGACGGAACTGGAGAGGATCTGCAAGGAAGAATGGCAGAGGATCCCCAAATCCAGGCGTGAAAATCTTGTTGCATCATTCCCAAGAAGACTCATGGCTGTACTAGCTCAAAAGGGTGCGTCTACTCAACACTGAGCAAAGGGTCTGAATACTTATAACCATGGGATATTTCAGGTTTTTGTTTTTTTTAACAAATTTGCAAAATTTCTACATTTCTGTTGTTTCAGTCAAGATGGGGTGCTGAGTGTACACTAATGAGAAAAAAATGAACTTTTTTGAATTTACCAAATGTCTGCAAAGAAACAAAGAGTGAGAAATTTAATAGGGTCTGAATGCTTTCCGTACCCACTGTATATAGACAGATACACGGCAGGTCATGTATTCAGTCTTTGTGTCTCCACAGATGGATCCAGGAGGAGAAATCCACCAGAGAGATGTCCCCGTCCTCTGTATCCCCAGGACTGTCCAGAGGAAAATCACAACATCCCGGAGGATCATCAGGTAGATGACACTGAAGCCCCCACAACATCTGACCATGAAGTGATGGGACCTGAGCTCATCTTACATTTTACTTTTTAGGGCGAAGATCTGATTAATATTAAGATTGAGGTTATACATGGAGCAGAAGAGGCGATCGCAATATGGGCCAATCAGCAGGGTGAGCAGGGGAGACTCATGTCTGTTCTGTGGTCACCTACTACTCTATCTTCTCATGACACAATTTATTTCATCACTGTGTGTCTCCACAGATGGATCCAGGAGGAGAAATCCACCAGAGAGATGTCCCCGTCCTCTGTATCCCCAGGACTGTCCAGAGGAGAATCACAATGTCCTTGAGGAACATCAGGTAGATGATTCTGGGCCCTTATCTGGATCTGTATATGGGGGACATTTCTGATCAATGTCATAGATGTAATAGATTTTGGTGGTTTCTTGTATTGTGCTGATTGTTACATCTGATATATCAGGGGGAAGATCTGATTAATATTAAAGTGAAGGATGAGACAGAAGAAGAAGCGATGACGAGGGGGGATCAGCCGTGTGTGATTGAAGTGAAGGAGGAGATTCCCGTAGATGTTTCCACTGGTGTGTAATAATGTCCAGCGTGTGATGATGACTGGCGTGTGATTATAATGATGCCTCCCACTGTCTCCTACACTGAGGTCAGCATGTTGGTCTCTCTGCATCCAGGCCAGCCGCCCGGTGGCATGAAGAGCCCTGTGGTAAGTCAGTAAGTGCCATGCTATGGAGGTGTGGGTCAGACATACGTCTGTCGTTCCTCTGCCACTATGGAGGAGGCCATCTTGGATGTAGAAGGACCAGAACATCCGGCCCCGTCGCTGCACCCTGGTGTAAAACAACCAGACCCATCACCCCCCCGTTACACACACCTCGGTGTATAGCATCCAGCCCCGTTGCCCTTCCCCCGGTGCATAACAGCCAGCCCTGTTGTGCCCCTAGTATATAACATCCAACCCCATTACCCCTTAGTGTATAATAGCATTATGACTCCTGAAATGTGAGGATGTAAAATAATGAATAAAAAATGGATCTGTGTGGCATATAATGTGGGAAATGTTTGGCACAAAAATCAACTAAAGTTGTACATAGAATCATAGTATCGTAGAGTTGGAAGGGACCTCCTGGGCCATCTGGTCCAACCCCCTGCTCAAAGCAGGATTCGCTAAATCATCCCAGTCAGATGTCTGTCCAGCCTCTGTTTGAAGACTTCCATTGAAGGAGAACTCACCACTTCTCGTGGCAGCCTGTTCCACTCATTGATCACTCTAACTGTCAAAAAGTTTTTTCTAATATCTAATCTGTGTCTCCTCCCATTCAGTTTCATCCCATTGCTTCTAGTCTTTCCTTGTGCAAATGAGAATAAAGTTGATCCTTCTACAATGTGACAGCCCTTTAGATATTTGTAGACAGCTATTAAGTCTCCTCTCAGTCTTCTCTTTTGCAAACTAAACATTCCCAAATCCTGCAACCTTTCCTCATAAGACAGGGTTTGCAGACCGGTCACCATTCTGGTCGCTCTTTTCTGAACTTGCTCCAGTTTGTTGATGTCTTTTTTAAAATGTGGTGCCCAAAACTGGACACAATATTCCAGATGAGGTCTGACCAAAGAGGAGTAGAGGGAAATAATGACTTCACGTGATCTAGACTGTATGCTTCTGTTAATACATCCTAGAATTGCATTTGCCTTTTTTGCTGCTGCATCACACTGTTGACTCATATTCAGTCTGTGATCTATTAGTATACCCAAGTCTTTTTCACATGTGCTGTCACTTAGCCCTATTCCTCCCATTCTATATATGCTTTTTTCATTTTTATTGCCCAGATGTAGTACTTTGCATTTCTCCCTGTTAAAAACCATTCTGTTAGTTGCTGCCCACTTCTCCAGTTTATTTAAATCTTTTTGAATCCTCTCTCTCTCTTCTCTAGTATTAGCTATCCCTCCTAGCTTTGTGTCATCAGCAAATTTCTCCCTTACCTTTTGGAAGATAAAGTTGTCAGCAAGAGAGGATAAGAATTTCCTTGACCTGTTAGTTTTGCCTGAGATGTCTGGATAGTTGAAATCTCCCATGACAACTATGTCATATTTTTTGGAGAACTTGGCCATTTGATGCATAAAGAGTTCATCCATATCTTCAGCTTGCACAGGCGGCCTGTAGTAAATGCCTACAATGGTGTCCTTTCCATTGTTCTGTCCTTGTATTCTTACCCAAACAGTTTCCACAGAACTCCCAGTCTCTGAAGCTTCAATCTCTGTGCAGATATACGCGTTTCTAACATACAATGCGACACCTCCTCCTCGTTTATCAAGTCTGTTTCTTGCAAATAAGTTGTATCCTTCTAGTCTTGTATTCCAATCATGTGTATTGTCCCACCAAGTTTCAGTGATTCCAATGACATCATATTTCTTTTCCTGTGTTAGTAGTTCCAATTCTCCTTGTTTGTTGCCCATGCTTTGTGCATTAGTATAGAAACATTTTAGTTTGTGATTGGTTTCTCTTTCTCCAATATTTTTATTAATTAGATTCATTCGTCTTTGTTCTTCCTTTCCACTTCTAATAGCAGAGTTCTCAATAGCATTTGTCAGGTGTATGGCTTTTTCTGGTCTTTTGCTTCCCTTCCCATGTTGTTCTAGTTTAAAGCTCTCCTTACAAGTGTAGCAAGGCGACTTCCAAATACATGTTTTCCAGTCTTCGTAAGGTGCACCCCATCTCTAGCAAGTAGTCATGAAAGAAGTCACACCAGAGAGAAGCCGTACTCATGTTCACTATGTGGGAAATGTCTTATAAACACAATACTTCATATTAATCTCTTGAAAAGGGTTTTCTGATTGTGAAAAACCACTGTCTCTCAGTAACAGACACCAATCCTGTGCTGTATTCACTCTCCCCTGGTTCAGTGCTGAGTCTCCGCTGCTGCTATCAATGTCTGCTATTGGCTGCAGTGCTGATATCACATTGACAGCGCTGCCGCCTGTGAGGGAGCTCAGTGGTTTTGAGCGGCTGATGCCATTTATTCTGGCAGAGCCGCTGATCTCCGTTATTGGCTATAGTGCTCTCAATGAGACGTCATCACTGCAGACAACAAGACAATGATCATTTTATTTCTATAGCAACAACATATTCCGCAGCACTTTACATTTTAGAGGGGACTTGTACAGACAATAAAAGACATTGCAGCATAGCAATAATCTCATAAATCAACAGATACCAAGAGGAGTGAGGGCCCTGCTCACAAGCTTACATTATGGATGGTAATCTGGTCATTACCAGAATGGAGGGCACGGGTAGGGTGGTAGACTGAAGCATGGAACGCTTTGTGGATGACAGTAATAAGTTTATATTGAACTCTGTAGCAGATGGGTAACCAGTGCAATGCGTGGCACAGAGTAGAGGCATCGGTGTAACGGTTAGTGAGGAATATGATCCTGACTACTGCATTCAGGACGGATAGTAATGAGGGGAGGGTTTGGTAAGAGGGAGACCGATTAGTAGAGAGTTGCAATAGTCCAGACGAGACTAAGTAAGAGAAACAGTAAGAGTTTTTGCAGAGTCAAAAGTAAGAAAAGGTCAAATTCTAGAAATGTTTTTGAGATGCAGATAACAAGAGTGAGCCAGTGATCGGATGTGGGGGCGAATGAAAGCTCGGAATCAAGTATGACCCCAAAACAGCGGGCATGTTGCTGGGGAGTAATGGTGGAACCACACACGGAGATGGCAATATCATGCATGGGTAGGTTAGTGGAGGGAGGAAACACAAGGAGTTTTTGACAGTGTCAGATATAGGGGAGACATGATGTTAGAGACAGTGGACAGACAATCACTGGTGTTTTGTAATAATCACCGAGGCAGGACCCAGTCTCCCTGAGTATCGCAATGGTGTGATGTGCGGTGAAACTTCGTCCACAGCACAGTCACTCAGGAGACTGGGTCCTGCCTCGCTGATGCTGCTTCAGCTTCCAATTCCGGAAGTTGTCGTGACATCACCGGACATCAGAGTCAGCGGCAGCCGGGGGTCACGTAATAGAGATGAGTGTACAGTGACAGCGCCGCTCACAGGCACATTTGGAAATGCAAGGTATTTGAAGAAAGCCTTATTTCCAATGTTTAAATTGATTTGCCCAGTACACATTGTAGTGGACAACCTCTAAGGTTGTGATGTCATTATGGGTTGTATAAATGACGGCCTGTATTACTCAGCTTGTATTAGTCCGATGAAGGAGCTGGACCGACTCCATAACACGTAGCTTAATAAAATAATTTTAATAAGATAAGAAAACTCTTCCTACATCCTTGGCAGCACTTTCGGAAGCCCATTTTTTACTTATACTTTTATCCTGGTTCTTTCCATCTGGACCTCTTGTGGGAGGATCAGGCGGCACCGCTGCAGCCAAGGAGGATCAATCATGTTAACACCAGGGTTGTGCCTGGAGCTGCACAGCTAATCCAGGGGAGTAGTAGCCACTCACCTTAA
This sequence comes from Dendrobates tinctorius, assembly GCF_039654945.1. Classification (NCBI taxonomy): domain Eukaryota; kingdom Metazoa; phylum Chordata; class Amphibia; order Anura; family Dendrobatidae; genus Dendrobates; species Dendrobates tinctorius. The sequence goes on along the minus strand of NW_027361963.1, from coordinate 3,093,208 downwards.
CCCAATATTATCTGCTGATTCACACAAGGAGCGCTTTTTATTTGTTTTTATTAAGTAAATTTAGAAATCCCTTCTGTATTGTAGAAAAAATTCACATCCAATCTATCCTTCATCCTTATAGGAAATCCTTGTGAGAATAACGGTTTATCACTAAATTGTAAAAAAGAAGATATCAGGAAGCAGTCTAATGGAGAAAACCTCAATACCCTTCATGGAGCTCCTGGAGTTCACAGCACTTCACTTTCTTATAATCCTCCTAATCATGAGGAACCCTCTCCTGAGCAATCTCACATTGTTACCTCAATTCCAGGTGACAAAGTGGATACAAGATTTCAGTGTGACAAACAACTTACTACAAGCACAGATTTTTTAGCACAAAGAAAACACAATCGAAAAAAGACATACTGCTGTTCAGAATGTGGGAAATGGTTTAAAAATAAAGCAAAATTTCTAATACATGAGAGAATTCACACAGGAGAAAAGCCATATTCATGTTCGGAATGTGGAAAGGCCTTCACAGGAAAAAGGAGTCTTCGTAAACATCAGAGAAATCATACAGGAGAGAAGCCGTATTCATGTTCGGAATGTGGGAAATGCTTTACAGATAAATCACACTTTGTTATACATAAGAGAATACACACAGGAGAAAAGCCATATTCATGTTCGGAATGTGGAAAGGCCTTCTCAGAAAAAGGGAATCTTAGTAAACATCAGAGAATTCATACAGGAGAGAAGCCGTATTCATGTTCGGAATGTGGGAAATGCTTTACAGAAAAATCACACCTTGTTATACATGAGAGAATACACACAGGAGAAAAGCCATATTCATGTTCGGAATGTGGAAAGGCCTTCACAGAAAAAGGGAGTCTTAGTAAACATCAGAGCATTCATACAGGAGAGAAACCATTTTCATGTTTGGAGTGTGTGAAGGCCTTCAGAAAAAAAAGCAATCTTATTAAACATCAGAGAATTCATACAGGAGAAAAGCCATTTTCATGTTCAGAATGTGGGAAATCCTACACAGAGAAAAAGAATCTTATTGCACATCAGAGAATTCATACAGGAGAGAAGCTGCATTCATGTTTGGAATGTATGAAGGCCTTCATAAATAAAAGCGATCTTATTGCACATCAGAGAATTCATACAGGAGAGAAGCCATATTCATGTTTGGAATGTTTGAAGGCATTCATAAATAAAAGCGATCTTATTAAACATCAGAGAATTCATACAGGAGAGAAGCCATATTCATGTTTGGAATGTTTGAAGGCATTCATAAATAAAAGCGAACTTATTAAACATCAGAGAATTCATACAGGAGAGAAGCCATATTCATGTTTGGAATGTTTGAAGGCCTTCATAAATAAAAGCGATCTTATTAAACATCAGAGAATTCATACAGGAGAAAAGCCGTATTCATGTTTGGAATGTGCGAAGGCCTTCACAAAAAAAGGCGATCTTATTAAACATCAGAGAATTCATACAGGAGAGAAGCCATTTTCATGTTTGGAATGTGTGATGACCTTCACAAAAAAAGGCGATCTTATTAAACATCAGAGAATTCATACAGGAGAGAAGCCGTATTCATGTTTGGAATGTATGAAGGCCTTCACAGAAAAAGGGAGTCTTAGTAAACATCAGAGAATTCATACAGGAGAGAAGCCGTATTCATGTTTGGAATGTGGGAAATGCTTTACACATAAAGGCAATCTTACTACACACCAGAGAATTCATACAGGAGAGAAGCCATTTTCATGTTCGGAATGTAGGAAGGCCTACACAAAAAAAAGCGACCTTATTAAACATCAGAGAATTCATGCAGGAGAGAAGCCATATTAATGTTCACAATGTGGGAAATTTTTAGAGCTAATTCAAGTCTTGTTAAATATCAAAGAACTCACAAAGGGGAGAAACCATTTTCGTGTTTATAATGAGGAAAATGCTTTACAGGTAAATCACCACTTAATAAACATCAGAGAATTCACAGAGGAGAAAACCTGTATTTCTCACGATTTCCACTCTTCTTCTGTCTTTTTGTTTTTTTTACTTTGTGTCGGGGCTGTCAGTCTGTGCTGGGTCTGTGCTGCAATCACCTGTGTTCATTTTCATTTATCAGGATTCTGCTAGTTCCTCCCCCCAGTGTCAATCGTACACTTGCTGTTGCCTTTGTAACATTGATCCCTCTGTGCCTGACCCAGTTTGACTTGATTCTCTTCCCAGACTCAGACCATTTGCTTGTGACCTGTTCTTTGCTTGTGCCTGCTCCCTGTTTTGTCTTTCTGGCTTTCCTGAGCTCGGCTCGTGTATTGGACTTCGTCTCTGACTTTCCTTTGTCATACTGCGCCATTTCCTGGACCTGACCTCAGATTTTGACCTCCCTTTACTTACAGTAAGAAGTTTATATAGTTACTATTGTGACTCGCACCACATTATGATTGACTGGTAAAATTTTTTCAGTTTCCCACCTATAGATCCGTTACATATTTTGTGTGATCAGGTGGCGAATCTGACTCAGTCCAAGGTTTAGCCTTGGAACAACACAAACTGGCTTCCTCTCATGCTCAGTTACAGGGCCAGATTTCTGGTACTCACTGCCCCTCAGAATCCCTTTCCTCAGACCGCTGTTATGACTCCTGTACCATCTGACGTATCGTTAAGTTCCCCTGAACGTGTTATAGCACTCCCTGACAAATTTCCTGGAAAAGGACCAGTTCAGAATTTTTAAAGAGAGTTGCAAATTATTGTTTACCTTGCGCTCCCGGTCATCAGGGAATGAGTCACAGAGGGTGGGAATAATGCCACTTTTGTAGGGGGGGGGTCCTCAAACCTGGGTATTTTCCCTAACCTCTGTTAATCCTAAACGTCTTTCGGTGGACGACTTTTTTGAAGCTTTAGGACATCTATGACGAACCTGACGGGGTCAATGTGGCAGAGACAAGGATCATGAACCTGACACGGGAACCGCACAGCAGAAAACAATTATACTGAGCTTTGTCAGTGGTCTGAGGTCCTGTGGAATGACGCAACTCTCAGATGTCAATTCCTCAGAGGTCTTTCGGAGTCTCTTAAGGACACTCTGGCTCTACATGCTCTGCCTGGTTGGTGGAGGCCATGACTCAGGCTATCCACATGGATCGGAGGATGCGGGAGAGACGCAAGGTGCAAGAAAAGGCTCCATTTTGTCCAACTGGCCCGGTTTGTGCACCTGAGGTGAAACCTATGGAGGTTGGTGCTGATAGCTCAAGGATTAAGGAGAGGAGGTGCCGTTGGGAGCTTGGAGTTTGTCTCTATTGTGACCAAGCTGGACATTTTTTTAAAGGATTGCTTGGCATGACCTGCAGCAAACAAGCCGTCGGGAAACGAGTAAGTCTGGGTGATTATTGACGAGGTCACTCAGACTTACAGGTACCCCTTTACTCCTCTGATAAAGTGTTGTTGAATGCTGAACTTTTTCAAGATGAATGTCTGTTCATATTTGCCTTTATTGACTGCGGATCTGCTCCTAATTTCATAGATGTGGAACTTTGTCTGAAGTTAGGATTAGGGACAGTTAAGCTAGAAAGCCCCATTCAAATCATGGCCATTGAAAGAACGTTGTTTCAAAATCTGGTTCGGTTAGTTACGGTGTAGTACAAACTCAAGGTGGGGTCTCTTCATACAGAATCAATCTCCTGTTATGTTTTGGACAATTTACCTACTGGAATTTGTTGGGTGTTCCTTGGTTGCGTACGCATAATCCGATTATTGACTGGAATCGGCGAGATATTGTCAAATGGGGTTCTTATTATATTGAAAAATGTCTTAAACCTGTGCATGTTTGTTCCTTTAGTCTGGAGGGTCTTCCAGAATACCTGAAAGACTTTGGAGATGTTTTTTCAGTCTGAGATATTACCTCCTCACCACCTCTATGACTGTGCTATTATCACAGCCCCGGCCCTTGTTCATCTGCGTGCACCTCCCGGCGCGCTCCTCTCCGGCGCGTCCCCGCACCCGGCGTCCGGCTCCCTCGGCGTTGGGCACCTGCGCACTTTTGTCTCCCTGGCACGCAGCCTCCTGGGTAGTGTGACGCGCATGGCTCCGCGTCCAACATGGCGGTGCCCATCGCTACTTATGGCCGGCATCTGGACTGGTAAGACTGTCTACGATTTCGGTGATGCTGTCTCTTGGCAGGGGTCTCTGTGTCTCAGGCCCCCCAGCCTAACGCTTCTGTCTGCCCTGTCCTCTGTGTCTCCGGTCCTCTGCCTTTGCCGCTGCTAGTGCTGCCTCTGATCACTCTTCCCCTGTTCTCCAGCCTTTCCTTGCATCCCTGAGTCCTGGTGTCCTCCCTGTTCTGCCCCATCCGTCCTTTCCTCTGATTTTCCCTGCTTGTCTGCCTTGCCTTTCGCTCAGTGTTATCTCTGTGCTTCCTCTTTTGCAGTCTCCAGCTCTTGCCTCCCGCTGCGCTCCGGTACTGCGTCCTGCCCATTATCCACGGTCTCTGTGGTCCTCTGTGCTCTCTACGGACCCGCCTGTGCCTCCACTCCGGTCTTAAGCCCCAGTCGTCCCTTTGGTTCCGGCTGTCGCGGTTCCATCCCCTGGGGGTCCGCCCCTAACACTACCTGTATAGGGGGTGCTCCTCACCTGGGCGCTCACCCCTAGGTGCTCTGGAGCCGTGACCCAGAGGGTCCACTATCGGGTTGCCTCCTCGTTCCTCTCCGCTACTGCAACCGTAACAGACAGGCCATGGACCCCGCTGGAGCCACGGCTGCCCAAAAGGAGTTGGTTTTCCTTCGGGAGAACCAGACACGCATGATGTCCTTTATGAAAACTATGGACTCGCGTCTCTCCGCTCTCCAATCCTCTGACCCTGGTAACGCCGCCCAGTTGGCTGGCTTGCAACAAGAATTGGCGCAGCAGCGTGACACCCAGTCGCATATCCTCAGCTACATGGCTTCGGTAGACGGTCGGTTACTTTCCTTGCACTTGGCTGGCTCTGCTCCTCCTGCTGCGGGTTCCCATCCTCCGCGATTGGCCAAACCACCCCGGTATTGCGGTGATGCCAAATTGTGGCGGGGATTTATAAATCAATGCCTTCATTTTGAATTACTGCCCCAGCAGTACCCCACTGACCGAGCTAAAGTGGCCATCATCTCTCACCTAGAGGGGGACGCTCTGGCTTTGGTCAATCCTCTCTGGGAGCGTGATGACCCTGTGGTTACCCAGTTATCCGTTTTTCTGGACACTTTCCGTCGGGTTTTTGACGAACCGGGTCGCTTAGCCTCCACCACTGAGGCTTTGTTTAACCTCTGCCAAAGTTCTCTAACCGTGGGCCAGTACGCCATACAGTTTAGAACCCTGTCCGACTTAGGTTGGAATAACGAGGCGTTGGTGGGCACCTTCTGGCGAGGCCTTTCGAGTCGTATAAAAGATGAGCTCGCTGGTCGGAATACCCCTACAGCGCTAGAAGATTTGATTTCCCTAGCTACCCAGATAGATCTCCGGTTTCAGGAACGGGCCAGGGAGAGAAGGGTTTCCCGTCCAGTGTCTTCTGTTCGCAGGCCACTCAGTCCTCGACCCAGGATCCTCTCCTCTGCCTCTGTACCTGAACCTATGCAGGTGGACCGCCTGAAACTTGCTGACCAGCGTCGCAGGGAGAGAAGCCTCCTGGGTCTTTGTTTCTACTGCGGTAGCGGGTCCCATTTGCTCCGAACTTGTCCTGATCGTCCGGAAAACTCCGCCTAGGCCAGGTAAGAGAGGCCTTCCTGGGCATTTGTGATACCTCTCTACCCCTCACTCTGTCCTTTTGCATGTTGGTGTGAGGCGGGCTTCTCTAGAGGCCTACGTGGACTCGGGGGGCCGCTGCGAACTTTATTAGACTTGAGGTCAACAAATTTTCTGTTCCCGTAAGGACCTTGGAGAATCCCCAGGTTCTCGCATCCGTAGATGGTCGACCCCTGCTATAGACAGTTACTCTTGTCACTCATGAGGTAGAGTTGCAAGTAGGGGCTCTGCACAAGGACTGAATTTTGTTTTATGTCTTACCGGATATTTCCCATCCAACCCTCCTCAGTCTCCCCTGGCTGCGGCTCCACGAGCCCACCTTAGATTGGCATAGCGGCAACGTCTTACGCTGGGGGGAGTCTTGTCGGGCTCGGTGTCTGCTGTCGGTGCGTCCCGTGGGTATTCCCCGTTCTCCCCTTGTTCCCTCCGGATTGCCGGCGGCTTACAGTGCCTTTTTGGATGTTTTTGATAAGAGAGAGGCTGAGACTCTTCCTCCGCATCGCCCCTACGATTGCCCTATTGAGCTCTTTCCAGGTACTACTCGTGGAAGGATTTATCCTCTCTCCTCGGCAGAGACCCAAGCCATGTCTGAATACATCCAAGACAACCTGGCCCGAGGCTTCATTCGGAAGTCTTCGTCCCCTGCAGGAGCAGGCTTCTTTTTCATAAAGAAAAAGGATGGGTCGCTGCGTCCGTGCATCGATTATCGAGGCCTGAATCGTATCACGGTGAAGAACAAATATCCACTGCCCCTCATCTCTGAGCTCTTTGATCGCTTGAGGGGAGCGCGTGTGTTTACGAAGCTTGATCTACGAGGGGCCTATAATTTGGTTCGCATATGCTCTGGGGACAAGTGGAAGACTGCGTTCAACACGCGTGACGGGCACTACGAGTATTTAGTTATGCCATTTGGTCTTTGCAACGCACCTGCAGTATTCCAGGAACTCGTTAATGATGTCTTTCGAGATCTCCTCTACTCCTGTGTCGTAGTCTACCTGGACGACATCTTAGTCTTCTCCCCCAATCTGGCCACACATCGCCGGGACGTTCGCCAAGGCCTTCTCCGCTCCTGAACGTAACTATGCTGTAGGAGATAAACTCTTGGCCATAAAAACGGCTCTCGAAGAGTGGCGCCATCTCTTCGAGGGGGCCCTTCATCCGTTCATCATTTTTACGGATCACAAAAATTTGGCCTACCTACAGTCCGCCCAAAAGCTCAACCCACGGCAGGCCAGATGGTCATTGTTTTTCTAACTCTTTGACTTCGAACTCCACTTCCGACCCGGGGATAAGAACATCAAGGCGGATGCCCTATCACGGTCATTCGTGTCAGTGGATAAGGAGGAGGGTCCAGCACATCTCCGATCCCACCAAAATCCTTACTGTGGCACCTCTAAGCCTGGTCTCCCCACCATCAGGTAAAACCATTGTTCGGAGTGGAGATAGATTGAAGGTTCTACGTTGGAGTCACTCGTCAAAATTTTCTGGACATTCGGGGGTTAAAGACTCGCGCTCATCTCCCGCCATTATTGGTGGCCTTCCCTTCGCAGAGACATCCAGGATTTCATCGCCTCCTGCCCTTCTTGTGCCCGGAACAAAGTCCCTCGACACCTTCCTTCAGGACTCCTACATCTGTTACCTGTGCCTGCCAATCCATGGACTCATATCGCTATGGATTTCGTCACTGATTTGCCTCCCTCTTCAAGATGTATGGTTATATTGGTGGTCCTGGATCGATTTTTCCAAAATTGCCCATTTCATCGCACTACCTGGTCTGCCTACCGCTCCTGAGTTGGCAAAGATCTTCCTGCTCCATGTTTTTCGCCTCCATGTTTTCCCTCAGCATATCATCTCGGATCGAGGAGTCCAGTTTACCTCCTGTTTTTGGTGAGCTCTCTGCGGATTGCTGAAGATAGCTTTGGATTTTTACTCAGCCTACCACCCCCAGTCTAATGGTCAGGTCGAGCGGGTCAATCAGGCACTGACATCCTACCTTCGGCATTTTTCCAATGCTCACCGAGATGACTGGGTCTCTTCTTCCTTGGGCAGAATTCACCTATAACAACCATCCAAGTGAAGCTTCCTTTAAATCTCCTTTTTTTGTGGTTTTTGGTCAACACCCCGGCATTCCCCTTCCTGTGTCCCCTACCTCGGGTGTACCGGCAGCGGACTCCTTGTCTGTAGACTTCTCTCAGATTTGGAGGGAGACCAAAATAGCCCTTGAGAGTGCCAGCCTCAGGATGAAGAGGTCTGCCGACAAAAAACGGCTTGACGCTCCTCTGTATCGCCCTGGGGATAGAGTTTGGCTATCTTCTCGGTATATCAGGTTGAAAATTCCCTCTTAAAAGTTAGGTCCACGTTACATTGGTCCCTTTGAGGTCTTGAGTCACATCAACGACGTGGCCTACAAATTGAGATTGCCCGCCTAACTAAAGATTTCCAATGCCTTCCATGTATCTCAAACCTGCAGTATTTAACCACTTCCACTCAGCACCTCCTCAAATCTCCCAGCCGTGTACCTCGGATAACATCTTTGAGGTACGGGATATTTTGACGATGAAGACTGTTAAGGGAAAAACTCTGTTTATCGGTCGTCCATGACAGCACCACCTGAGAGAGGGGATCCGCCCTTCAGGAACAGGAAACCTACAGATACAAAAGGGCGGCACCTCTCCCACGCATCAGTTGGTTTCCTGTTCCTAGAGGACGGGACTTCCTTCAGATCGTCCATCATGGAGTCGTCGAGGGATTCCCAGGCCGGCTGACCGACTCAGGTAGCGGGGGGATCTCCTACCTCGGTCAAGCTCGGGGTACCTGGAAGCGCCACGGTGGGGCCGGGTAGGTCGCCACGGCAGTGGTTAGAGCAGGCGGAGCAAAGGGTCCGGTGGACAGCCGTCTCCAGAATGCGGGCACCAGGTATGTATGCAGGCCCCTCCTGATGCATTTTCCCCCGGGGTCCGGTCTCAAACCCCCTCCGGCCGGGTCGGCGGTTGCGTCCGGTCGCCAAGCGCAGGCTGGTGCGCATGGGGGCGGCGGGCATACCGGAGCCGGGGGCGCCGTGCCGGCTCCTTTCCGCGCGCTCCCGCGGCCTCTGACGCGCGGCGGAAGTGACGCGGTGGAAGGGGCGGGGCCAGGAACGCCAAAACCGCGCGGCGATCCGGGGGGACGCGCGGTACCCGAGGCGGTGGGGGGGGATGGTTCATGCGGGGGAAGGTCGCGGGAGGGTTCCTGGGGGAGGTGCCGCGCCAGTACCCTGCTGACCGGATACTGGGAGGCCTTAAAGGGCAGGAGGTGATGCTGCCGGGGTGCTTCTGAAGGCCCAGCGATGGATGACAGAACCCCCATAGAGCAGCAGGACGTGCAGGAGCACCCACAGAAGGAGGCCTCGGTGAAGCCTCATACGAGTGGAAGCGGACGAATGAGCAGAGCCGCAGAAGTTCCTCCAGTCTAAAGGATTCCCCCTGCCTCCCTCCGTGATCCGGTACCTGCCTCATCTGCATGGGTAAGAGATCTCCGTGAATGTACCCTGATGCAGTGTTCCCTTATGCTGGTTTCGCAGGGGAGGAAAGCTACAGTAAAACAGAAGCACAGGGAATGTGCGCTCTGTAGTTGCCCCTTACCAGACGGCCACCCCAAAAGACTATGTCAGCCATGTGTGCGACAGACGGTAGGGGTTGGAAAGGGACGGGGGCCCAGGCATAGACTGACAGGCCCTTGCACTCTCCCCCATCCTTACAGGGACAGAGATGAAAGCCCTATCTAAAAGGGACTCTTCTAGGGGGAGAGAATTTAGTTTCTCAGGGTCGGAGTCCTCAGCTGCCCCTAGGAACAATTACTCCACGGATTCCCCGGCCTCCACTTCATCCTCTTCGGATGAAGACTCAAGCCGATTCTGCTTCCCATTAGACCAGATGGACAAGCTAGTTAAAGCAATAAGGTCCACCATGGCAGTAGCAGACTCAAAGCCAGAGCTTTCGGCACAGGTAATGTTCGGAGCTCTAGATCCCAGGAAACACAAAGCTTTTTCCATTAAATGATAAGGTCCAGAGCCTGATAGAAAGGGAATGGAAGAGACCCGAAAAAAGGGGCTCCTTACCACCTGCCTTCAAATGGAGGTACCCATTTGATGACCCAGTGGTAAACAGATGGGATAAGGCCCCTAAGCTGGACGCGGCAGTAGCCAAAGCCTCCAAAAAGTCCTCCATACCGTTCGATGATATGGCCTCCTTAAAAGACCCGCTGGATAAAAAAGCGGATTCCTTTCTAAAGGGAACATGGGAGATGTCAGCAGGCGCCCTAAGACCAGCGATAGCTGCCACTTGTATAGCCAGATCCGTGATGGTCTGGCTAGATCAACTAGATTCCCATCTGAAGGACGGAGCCCCAAGAGCATCCAGTCAGAAAACTCTACCGATCATCCAGAGTGCTGCGGCTTTCTTGGCTGATGCCTCAGCAGACTCGGCAAGGATGGCGGCTAGATCAGCTGGGTTACCAAACGCAGCTCGAAGGGCCCTCTGGTTAAAATGCTGGCCAGTAGATATCCAGGCCAGGTCACGACTCTGCTCCATTCCATATGAGGGGAATATCTGTTTGGCCCCGTCCTGGACGAACTTTTAGAGAAAGCCGGGAACGATAAAAAGAAGTTCCCCAGCCTCCCGAATCCTTCTTATAGACACCCCTTCACCAGGAAAGGATATTTCCATAGAAGGCCGTCCAGAGATCAGGGCAGATGGGACGACAAAAGGAGAGGTACAGGTTTTATGTTCGGAGGAGGGGGAGGGGGGCGCCAGGAATGTCCATCACGTGACACTAAAAAACCGCCCCAATGACTAGATGCTGTGGGGGGAGACTAGCTGCCTTCTACCCAGCCTGGTCGCTGATCTCTAGCAGCAACTGGATACTGGGGGTGATAGCTGCGGGTTTACGACTAGAGTTCACCCGGGTTCCCCTAGATCGATTTAAGGTCACCCCTCTCAGGTCTTCCACATCAGAACAAGCTGCCCTGGAGGCCGAGGTTCATGAGCTTTGCCACAAGAAAGTCCTGACTATGGTTCCAGAGGGAGAAAGGGGGAAAGGTTTCTACTCCCCTCTGTTCCTGGTCCGCAAGCCAGACGGCTCCTTTAGGACTATAATTAATCTCAAGTCCCTCAAACGATTTCTTGGTTATACGGCCGTTCAAAATGGAAACAATCAATTCAACAATAAAGTTGTTGTTTCAAAACTGCTTTATGGTGGTGTTAGATTTAAAAGATGCATACTACCATATACCCATTCATACAGCCCATCAGCGCTTCCTCAGAGTAGCGGTTCAGTTAAATGGGTCAGTTGAACATTTCCAATATGCGGCCCTCCCCTTTGGGGTGGCAGTCGCTCCCCGGGTGTTTACTAAAGTAGTGGAAGGAAGTTATGGCCCATCTACGTGAATCTAACATTCTAGTAGTCCCCTACTTAGATGACTTCCTGATTATAGGGAAAACGGCAAAACATTGTAAGGAACAGCTACAGAGGGCAATGTCGGCCCTAGAGCGGTTAGGTTGGCTGCTTAATATTAAAAAATCTCGGTTACAGCCGATGAGAATTCAGCAATTATTAGGCCTGATTCTAGATTGAGAAACAGGCTGCCTCCGGAGAAGCTTGTTCGCCTACACTATCAGATCCTAAACGCTGCCAATAACCCCACCATGTCCCTCAGGAAAGCCATGTCCCTTCTGGGTTCCCTTTCCTCCTGTATCCAGTGGTCCAGTGGGCCCAGTTTCATTTAAGAACACTACAGGGGAGGTCTTACTGCATCAAAAAATCCTTGGAGGTTACTTGGAGGGCCAGCTAACCTTGTCCCGAAGCACAAGGGAGTCCCTAGAGTGGTGGCTAGAAAAGGATAATTTGTCCAGAGGGGTTCCCTGGGAGTGTGACATATCCCCCATAGTCACTACGGATGCTAGCCCTTCCGGTTGGGGGGCTCATATGGGTGAAGTCCTAGTCCAGGGCCTATGGGACCATCACCAGATAAAAATGTCATCTAATTTGAAAAGAACTGACAGCAGTAGAGCAGGCAGCTAAGAAGTTACTTATGTATCTGCAGGGCCATCATGTGCGAGTGTTCTCCGACAATTAGGTCACAGTGGCTTGTGTCAACCACCAAGGTGGGACTCGTTCCAAACCCCTGAGGATTGTAGCAGAACGGTTGTTCCAACTAGCAGAACAGCCATTCTAAGCTGAATGTGCATGCCCTCGTCAGAGCGCAGCCGTTAAGCAGCTTGAGGCCGGGCCAGTACCGGCATGGGAGACTGGCTGGGAATCCCTTGTCCTGTTGACATAAATGCCGCAACCTACTAAAACAAGGAGAATGGTCCCTAAACAATTCAATCTTCGACCTGATTATACAAAAATGGAGACAGCCAGAGGTAGATCTCTTCGCCACCAAGGAAATTAAGACTATTCTGCTCCCAAAATCCCAGAGAGAACCCCCTGGCGGTAGATGCCTTTCTGATAAAGCGGGACTTCAGGCTAGCATACGCCTTCCCTCCCCTATCGCTACTACCCTTGGTGTTGAGAAAAATCAAGAGAGACAGAGCAAGGGTCATAGTCATTGCTCCATTTTTGCCCAGGAGGGCATGGTTCTCATGCCTCAGGACCATGTCGGTGTCCGATCCTTGGGTTCTTCCGGACATCCCGGATCTCCTATCCCACGGCCCAGTCTTCCACCCTCAGGTGGCTGGCCTACATCTGATGGCGTGGAGTTTGAGCGGGCACTCTTAAAAGAAAAAGACTTCTCCCCAGACTTGATTAACACCCTACTTAAGAATAGGAAGGCCATTACTACCAGGATCTATGCTAGAATTTGGAAGAAGTTCCTGCAGCGCTCTGAAATAGTTGCTGGGGGTTCAACTCCAATAAATCAGATCTTAGAGTTTCTTCAGAAAGGTCTGGATATGGGACTTTCCACTAGTACTCTTAAAGTACAAGTATCAGCTTTGGGGGCTCTCTTTAGCTGCAACATCGCAGGTAATTACTGGATCCGTAGGTTCATTAAGGCAGCAGGTAGGTCCAGGCCAGTAGTGAAGGATAGATTCATGCCATGGGACTTGAATCTAGTCCTTACGGCCATGACGGAAGCTCCATTCGAACCTATTTCATCAGCTTCCATTAAAAATCTGTCCCTCAAAGTAGCCTTCCTGGTAGCTCTAACCTCAGCTCGCAGAGTAAGCGACATCCAGGCATTATTTAGGCGTCCTCCTTATATACAGGTTAGGACGGGTAATACTCAGACCTGATCCGGCGTACTTACCTAAAGTGGTTTCTAACTTTCATAGGACTCAGGAAATAGTCCTTCCATCCTTCCTCCCTAATCCAGCTAATGAGAAGGAAGAAAAACTACATACCCTGGATGTTAGGAATTGCCTCATAGAATATCTGGCAGCTACCGATCCTTGGAAGAAAGATAATGCCCTATTTTTTTCCCACCAAGGCCCTAGGAAAGGTTGTAGAGTGTCAAAAAATACACTAGCCAGGTGGATTAGAGAAGCAATTTCTGTAGCATACACTTCAAAAGGCAGGTCTCCACCTGGGAAGCTGAGGTCGCATTCCACCAGAGCCATGGCGACCTCGTGAGCCGAGAGATCAGAAGTCTCCATCGACCAGATATGTAAGGCGGCTACTTGGTCCTCTCCGAGCACCTTTTATAGTCATTATAGGCTAGACCTGGGTGCTTCCACAGACCTCTCTTTTGGTATAAGGGTGCTGCAGGCTGTAGTCCCTCCCTAAATAGTTATTACTCTCTGTAATTCTCTCAGGTGGTGCTGTCATGGACGACCGATAAAGTCTTAGTTACTCACCGGTTAACGGTATTTTTCGGAGTCCACGACAGCACCCGTATATTCCCTCCCTTTAGTCTATTTTGGGTGTGCACTCCTTCCTCTTATACGTACACGGGTAATTTAAATAGTCGTGTATAGTATTGTATATAAGTTATGCTATTAACCATTGTGGTCCTCTGTGCTCTGTAATCCAACTGATGCGTGGGAGAGGTGCCGCCCTTTTGTATCTGTAGGTTTCCTGTTCCTGAAGGGCGGATCCCCTCTCTCAGGTGGTGCTGTCATGGACTCCGAAAAATACCGTTAACCGGTGAGTAACTAAGACTTTTTGGTTGATTGGAAAGGTTTCGGTCCCAAGGAGAGATCGTGGGAACCCCAGGAGAATATTGATGCTCCTCGCATCATGAGACGATTTCTCACTAGTGTTAGGAGGAGGGGGCATAAAGGGGGGTATTGTCACAGCCCCGGCCCTTACTTGTTCATCTGCGCGCACCTCCCGGCGCGCTCCTGCTCTCCGGCGCGTCCCCGCGCCCGGCCTCCAGCTCCCTCGGCGTCGGGCACCTGCGCACTGTCGTCCCCCTGGCGCGCAGCCTCCTGGGTAGTGTGACGCGCATGGCTCCGCCTCCAACATGGCGTCGCCCATCGCTACTTATGGCCGGCGTCTGGACTGGTAAGATGCCTGTCTACGATTTCGGTGACGCTGTCTCTTGGCAGCGTTCTGTGTCTCAGGCCCCCCAGCCTAACGCTTCTGTCTGCGCTGTCCTCTGTGTCTCCGGTCCTCTGCCTTTGCCACTGCTAGTGCTGCCTCTGATCACTCTTCGCCTGTTCTCCAGCCTTTCCTTGCCTCCCTAAGTCCTGGTGTCCTCCCTGTTCTGCCCCGTCCATCCATCTGTCCTTTCCTCTGATTTTCCCTGCTTGTCTGCCTTGCCTTTCACTCAGTGTTATCTCTGTGCTTCCTCTTTTGCAGTCTCGAGCTCTTGCCTCCCTCTGCGCTCCGGTCCTGCGTCCTGCCCATTATCCATGGTCTCTGTGGTCCTCTGTGCTCTCTACGGACCCGCCTGTGCCTCCACTCCGGTCTTACGCCCCAGTCGTCCCTTTGGTTCCGGCTGTCGCGGTTCCATTCCCTGGGGGTCTGCCCCTAACACTCCCTGTATAGGGGGTGGTCCTCACCTAGGCGCTCGCCCCCGGGTGCTCTGGAGCCGTGACCCAGAGGGTCCACTTCCGGGTTGCCTCCTCGTTCCTCTTCGCTACTGCAACCGTAACAGCTATTAATCTTCCTAATGCCAAATTATTCAAGGCTTGCTTGTATAACTAGTCTGGCCCTAAGTGTTCAGCCATGAAAGTGTATATCAGCGAGAATTTGCAAAAAGGTTATATTCGCCCTTCCTCATCACCGGTACCTGCCGGATTATTTTTTGTTAAAAATAAAAATGGATGTCTTCGTCCCTGCCTCGATTTCTGAGAATTAAACAAAATAACGGTTAAAAATGCTTATTCACTTCCACTTATCCCCGATCCACATAATCAACTTTCCCGGGCCAAATGGTTTTCCAAACTGGATTTTAGAGGGGCATATAATCTTATACGGATTTGTGAGGGTGATGAGTGGAAGACAGCATTTTTAAAGTCTTAATGTCTCTTTGAAAATCTCGTTATACCTTTTGGTCTAACAAATGCACCTGCAGTTTTTCAAAATTTTATGAATGGTATTTTTTCTGCTTATATTGGGATATTTATTGTGGTTTATTTGGATGACATTCTAGTTTTCTCACCTGACCTGGATTCACATCTATAATGATAATGTCGATATGACGTAAGGTTGCCTGATTATTACACCACAGATGACACCTTGCCTGCCAGCGGCTACGGCCACTCCTTCCCCCTCAGCTCACACACAAAACCAGTCTAACCTGAATTCCCAGTGTGAGCTCCTTCCTGCCTCACGGAGGGTGGTCCCTTTGTCTCTGAAACATGTGCAGCTTCTCATTGACAGTAATGTGGATATAATCATTTGGTCATAAATCGCGGTGCGGTTATGGTAGAACCACGAACATTACATTTCTGCAATATGTGTCGACCCAGCGTCCTAGCCCATGTTTTTCACGGTTCCAGTGCCGACAGAATCCGAGAAATGGATTTCTCCTAAATGGTGTGACATAATTACTGCATGTTTGGTCTTTGAGGTATTGCCTTCCACAGGCCGGAAAAGATGAGCCTATGTGCATGTTTATACAAGGTACCCTCTGCGAGATATAGTTATTATAAGTTTGGTAGTCAGATTCTATCTCCAAGAGTAAGGGGAGGACCCTCACCAGACAGCCCCTTTTATGATGTCAAGACCCAGAACTATAGCGCACACTCACTCAGTTGGGAGGCCTACTCGAGCAGAGATTCCATGCCAGAAGGAACTAAGATGAATGGAGACGTGTGGCTCCGCCTTCTTCCCACATGGTTAGCTGGTTAGCCTAAGACCATCTAAGCACATGTGAGTGTTAATTTCTGTTTTTTTAAACCCGCTTATTTTATATTTGCATTGTACATATCCATGTCTCAACTTTGTAACAATCTTTTTATCTCTGTAACACTGCCCGTCTTTTGGGAATAAATTATAACTTTATTAGTCTGTCTTCATGCTCTAGAAACAAATTTACATGCCTTTAAGATAATTACGCTACTGATTTGGGTTGGCTCCGAACCCCTCTATTAAGTTTAAATATTAATAAGAGAAAATCTGGAGCTGGTGGCAGCGAAGTGTGGTCTGGGTCCCAGGTACTGCGGACTGTGACAGAAGGTGATTTTATAAGCTAATTGGGTGGCTGCGACCAGAGCATTTTATTATTCCCTCACTGCGAGTCCTCTTTGAAGCAGCCAGCCACCAATTATCCCAGGTGTAGTTCCCTGACTGATCTGCGGGTAAAGGGGGGGCGCCGGAGAGCTGCGAGTTCCAAAGTGGAACTGAAAGGTGGGATATACTTAAATCTCCGCAGTTCGTGAAGGATTGTTGGCAGTGGTGGGACACCCAAAATAACTCCCCTGCGATAAATTGTTAGGGCAAGACTAGCCTGCCGTGTTTTTTATCACATTGCGGCAGTGGTGGGATAACTAAGATAAGCCCCCTGTGCATGTGATAGCCGTGTATCGGCAGTGCGTTGTGTCCCTCCGTCCATGGCCGTTTATTGTAGAGGTAGATGTTTCTGAGGTCGGGTGGGAGCTTTATTGTCTCAAGGTCCTGAGACTTTAACCTGTGACCATGTGCATTCTTCTCTAAAAAATTTTCTCCTGCTGAAACTATGATGTGGGTAATCAGGAGTTGCTTGTTGTCAAGTTGGCCTTTGAAGAGTGGAGGCATTTTTTTGAGGGAGCTGTTCATCCAGTCACGATGGTGACATCACAAAAATCTTGCTTATATTGAATCTGCCAAGCGGTTGACACCTAAACAGGCTCAATGGTCTTTATTTTTTTTTTACGATTCAATTTTTCTATTAGGTTCAGAGCAGGGTCTAAGAACGTGGAGGCAGATGCCCTGTCTTGATTCTGTGTCTCCTCCAGAACCTCCTTCCTCTATTCTTCCTCAGGGTGTTGTTGCCATGGTTTCCTCAAGCTGAAATCCATACTGCTCAGTCCTTGGCTCCTTCCAATACTCCTGAATGCAAGCTGTTTGTCCCTGTGTCTCTAAGATTACGCCTCTTGCAGGAATTCTATGATTCTGTGTTGTGGTCATCTTTGGGTCACTGCCACCCAGAAAGCAGTTGCTAGACTCTTTTGGTTGTCTGCTATGCATAAGGATGTTAGAGATTTTGTGTCTCGCCAAAGTACAGCATTACCGGCCGGCCGGGGAATTGGCTCCTCTGCCAATTCCGGAAAGACCATGAACTCATTTGTCCATGGGTTTGTTTCAGATTTACCACGGTCTGGGGGGATGACTGCTATTTGGGTGGTAGTCGATCGCTTCAGCAAACAAGCTCACTTCGTCCTATTATCTGGGTTACCCAATGCTGAATCTCTCTCCAAACTGTTTATTGTTCATGTGGTTCGATTGCATGGGATTCCTCTGAATATTGTATCTGATAGGGGTGTACAAGTCATATCTAGATTTTGGAGGGCTTTCTGCAGAAAACTGGGGATTGATTTGTCCTCTTCCTCTGCTTATCACCCTGAGACTAACGGTCAGAGAGTACAAATCAGTCTTAGGAGGAAATTTTAAGATGATTTGTCACCTATCAGTAGGAGAATTGGTCATTTGATCCACTGGCTGAGTTTGCCTTTAACAGTCAGGTTAATCAGTCCACGGGGATCTCGCCATTTTTCTGTAATTATGGGTTTCATCCTCATTTTGGTGAGTTTTCCAGGATAAGTTCTGGGTGTCCTGAGGTGGATGTCACCATCCAAGAGCTGGGGGATGTTTGGAGGAAGGTTAAAAAGAACATTGGGGTGGCTCGGCCTCGGCAGAAGCGGAATGCCAATAGGAGGGGCTCATCAGGGGTCGCCTTCAAAGTGGGAGATAATATTCTTAGAGGAAAGCCATATCTTAAGTTGAAGGTGCCCTTGCTAAAGTTGAGTCCTAGATTCATTGGTCCATATGAAATTCTGGAGGTGGTCAATCCAGTTGGCTTCCCGTAAAAGCTCTCGTTCTTTCTGTATTCCTAATGTGTTCCACAAGTCGTTGAAGGAATTTATTCCTCCTGTTCTCGCCTCTGCCTCCTCCGGTGTCTTTTGAGGGAGGCTTAGAATATGAGGTACAAAGTGTCATTGATTCCTGAATGGTTCGGAATTCCCTTGGTACATTGGAAGGGGTGTGGACCTGAGGAACGATCCTGGGATCCAGCTCATTCTGTAAAGGCTTATCGGTTGGTCCCTTGGGCCCCATTGAAGAGGGGGTACTGTCATGATTTCCATTCTGCATATTTGTTACTTTGTGTCTGTGCTGTAATCACCTGTGTTCATTTTCCTTAATCAGGCTTCTTAAGCATGCTAGTTCCTCCCCCCAGTGTCAATTGTACACTAGCTGTTGCCTGTGTAACACTGATCCCTCTGTGCCTGACCCAGCTTGACTTGATTCTCTTCCCGGACCCAGACCATTTGCTTGTGACCTGTCTTTGCTTGTGCCTGCTCCCTGTTACCGGCTTTGTCTCTCTGGCTTTCCTGACCTCGGCTCGTGTATTGGACTTCGTCTCTGACTTCCCTTTGTCATACTGCGCCATTTCCTGGACCTGACCTCGGATTGTTTGACCTCCCTTTACTTACAGTAAGTAGTTTATATCTTCACTATTGTGACTCGCGTCACAGTACTCATGATCATTCTGTGAGAAATGCCTTACAGATAAATCAACTCTTATCACACAGGAGAGAAGCCGTATTCATGTTCACAGTGTGGGAAATCTTTAGTAAATAAATCAAATCTTGTCAGACAAGACTTAAGGCATACAGGAAATAAACTGTAATTATGTTCACTGTGTGTTATAAATTTTAATAAACATTGCTCTGAATAAATGAGTACACCCCTTTTGATAATAAGTTTTTTAATTAATATCTCACTGAACACAAGAACAAAATTTTGGCAACAAGGAGTTTCATAGAACATTTTTTAACCCCTTACCGACAGTCAATAATAAGTTCACGCATGCTGGTGCATATTGACGTGGGACGGATTATTACGTCCAGGCGATCGTGCGCCGGCTGATTCTGACAGCTGGCACTAAGTGCCAGGAGAGGTCCCACACTACTCCCAGCACTTTAACCCCCTAAATGCTGCGATCGAACTCAATCATTTCGGGATCTAGTAGAGGGACAATGGTCCCTCTGCCCTTGGATCAGAGACCGCGCTGCGTGATGGGTCAACAGAGCTAGGAAAGTTGCTTGATCATGTGCAGTGCATGATCAGCAACTTTCTCTGTCAGTGCAGAGCTGACAGTTTACATAGCATGGGGATGCTGCATAGTGGGACAAAGTAAAAAAAAAAAAAAAGTACATATATTTTTCAAATAATTGAAGAAATATTTATAAAAAAAATCAAAATATAATGTATCCATAAATATTTGTATGAAAAAATATATAAACAATAAAAATACACATATTTGGAATCTCTGCATCTGGATCGACCTGATCTACAAAACTGTCCCACTAGTTAACCCCTTTAACACCACAAAAAACAACAATGCTCTATCATCATACCGCCAAACAAAAGATGGAATAAAATGTGATGAAAAAGACCTTTTTTTTGCAATGAAAATCGTCTTTTAGTATGTGACAGCTGCCAATCATAAATACCTGATATTAATCTGATATTGTAATCGCACCGACCCGTACAATAAAGTCACCTAATCACTTATACCGCACAAAGAACTGCATAAAAAAATCAAACCAATTCTTCACCCGCTGTTGATTTTTTTCATTCTGCCTCCCAAAGATCGCAGTAAGGCTCCTCGCACATTTACCCCACGCTCTGCTCTTTTACCGGGGTTTCCATGTAAATCTCTGAAATACATGATTCAGACAGAACCCCCGGCAGAAGATTCCCTATAATGAGGCAGATGGAGGCTCTGTGCATGCCCTCTGACTTGTGATCTGGCGGTGTCCGTCTTTGTAGGATTTTATAAAAGTGCCGTCAGCCACAGTTTTGTGCACTTGTGAAAAGAAGGACACCGGGGAACAGAGGAGAGAGTCCAGAGTAACTGCTGCATCATTATAGTGAATGGATCCCTCGGGGTTTATCTAAATCACGTCACTCAGAGATAGGCTGGAGTCACAATAGCGATTTTAAAATCGGTCCGATTTTGTTCCTGTAAAGTCGGACGAGTGTAATGCAAGTGTCATGCGTTTTCTCCTTCGCCTCATTGGGGGACAGAGAGACTGTGGGTGTATGCTTCTGTCGCTAGGAGGCTGACACTAAGTGAAAAAAAGAGGTTAGCTCCTCCGCAGTATACACCCTCGCCCCTATTGTGGGCGGAAATCAGTTTTTTGCTTAGTGTCCTTGGAGGCACACGTGTCTGGGTCTCTCCAGACTTCTTTTTCTATGAAGATAAGACAGGGGCAACGGACCCTATCGAAAGGGGCCGATCTCCCCAAACCAACAACGGGCGAGCACGTGTATCATCTCCACGTATCCTTTCCCGCACCGTGGGACATATCTGGGTGGTTTTCCCCAGACATCTTTTTTTATTCTTCTTTATTATTTTATTTTTTCTATGAAGATTAGACAGGGGCAACTGATCCTATTGAAAGGGTCCGATTTCCCCAAACCATCAACGGGTGAGCACGTGCGAGTGTCCCTCCACGTATCCTCTTCCGCGACATGGGACATGATGCCGGACTTAGCCCTGGCCACCCCTAGGAATTGAAACCATGGGCTTGTACAGAGGCACAAGACTAGTCTGTGCGGCCCCCATTGCTCCACCAACGCTACACGGCGGTGCTGCAAGGTGGCGGACGGCCCCTCAGCCCTGGAAAGTGACAGAGTTAGGGTGCCTGCACCATCCTGGATGTTACCCCTACCCTCTACCTGGGCGGATCAAGGCGTCAGTATCCCGGGCACGGATGAAGGTACAGGCAGCGGGGAGGGCTCTGCAGCATCCGAGGAGTTTTTGGCAGGCGGCCAGGTGGAGCACTTCATACGGCGCTTCCCGCAGTCCCCCGTCTTGCCCCCCGGGCGGCGGGACGGATGACGGATGCTGTTTTCAGTACAGCCCCCGCTCGTCCGAAAACATGTATAGAGCGGGTAATGTCCGGCGTCGTCCTCGGCCCCGCAGGCAGATTAGCCCGTGGCGTCGGCTGGTGGAGACCGCGGCCGGAAGTCCTGGCGTGATGTCATTTACACCGGCCCACCCTCCGGAGAAGACAGTGGGGCGGGCACCAGAAAAATTGAGTCCCCGGCTTCACGGGGTAGGCTGCGACCGGGGAAAGGACGGTCGGCCCACCCCGCAGCAATCGGCGCAGAGAGGCAGCGGGTGCGGGGGCACAGGAGAGGGTAAGTGCAGCCCCATCCATGAGGCATGCTACAGCTCGAGCGGTGCCTCCCTCACTCACTGGCAGGGCAGCGTCCTGGCGGATAGAATATGACTAGGAGAGGGAATATGCACACGTTTCTTTACGCTGCATGCAGCTCCTTTAGGGCTTCGTCTCTGCGGACGCAGAGCAGCAGGTTGTGCGAAGCCTGCGACTCCGAACGTGCCCATGAGCCCTCCCCCGCAACCGAGCCTAGTGATCAAATCCTCCGGAATGGGCCTGTCAAGAGAGTCTCCTACTTATCGCTTACAAAGGCGATCGAGTCTTCGCGCCTCAGATAGGGGCAGGAATAGTGGCTCGCTTATCTGGGAAGGCTCCTCCACCTCACAGGAGCCTCCGGCGTACAGGGGCCGCTCTCACTCCAGGCAGACCCGGAGGAAACTAATCCACACGGTGTCGCCTAGTCCATCCGGTGCCTTGGCATCCGTAAGCTCTGCTTCCCGCTCCCCGTCACCAGTGGTTGATAGCGAGCAGTCCTCAGATGCGACTCAGATGAGCCCCTTGGCCTGGACACTCCAGGGTCATGTGAGACAGTGGACAGCCTCATAGAAGCTGTCAATCAGACCCTGGAGATTGAGGATGATCCCGCAGCGGCTACGGGGCATAAATGGCATTTAAGCGAGTGAAGCGGCCACACAAAATCTTTTCCTCTCACCCTGAGTTTGAGGACATAGTGCAGCGGCACTGAGAACGTCCAGGCCGGCGTTTTCTCGGGTCAAAAGGCACTCAAAACGAGGTACCCGTTTGCTCTGGACCTCTTTAAAGAATGGATGGAATCCCCGATAGTGGATCCTCCGGTTTCATGCCTGGCCACTAAGACCCTGTTATCTGTCCCTACTGTTTCCTGGATTTAGTATCCCACGGACTTCCTTATTGAGAGCCTAGCTCATTCAGTATAGGAGGCATCAGGGTCTGCACTCGCTCACTCATTCGCAGCAACTTGGGTAGCTAAGGCTATGATATCATGGTCAAGAAGCAAGGTCGCGCAGGAGCAGGGTCTACCTGCAGAGATTTCGGAGGTCGCAGGCTATGTAATTAATGCGTCTTTGGATGCGGCCAATTGTTCGGCACTTGCTGCCGTTAATGCAATCTTTATCAGAAGAGCCCTGTGGTTGAGGTCATGGCGAGCCGTTTCTACTTCCAAGAAGTCCTTGACTTCCCTGCCTTATCAGTGCGGCCGCCTATTTGGGGGAAAAGTTGGATCAACTTATCTCAGACTCCACAGGAGGCAAGAGCGGGTGTCTCCCTCAACAAAAGGTTAAACCACTTTTTCATCACCCAATTCAGGCACGTTTTCGGGCCTTTCGTAATCCCGGGTGGACTACGGGGCCCAATTCCGCCACCTCAAGCGTAGCGGCAGGTCTCATATAGAGCCAACCCATTGGGGAGAATGCATGCTCAACAGGCCACGTCAAGAGAATCCAGATCCCAGAGATCATCGGCCAAATGGCTCGGGACCTTTACCAGACGACACCAGCAGGGGGGGTGGCTGCTTACTCTTGTTTCACCACGTTTGGGTCGATGTCGCTCGCGACGCATGGGTGAAGGAATTGGTGTACTCAGGTTACAAAATAGAATTTGTTAGTGGCCCTCCAAGACGGTTTTTTCTTTCCCGGTTTCCCAGGGTAGATGCCCAGGCAAGGGCTCTATTGGGAGCCATCAAATCGCTCCAGCACAGTGGAGTCATTATTCCAGTGCCGGAACACGAAGGAACTCAGGGATTCTATTCCAACCTCTTTTCGGTTCCCAAAAGGGACGGGTCGGTCCGGCCTGGGTTGGACCTGAAGCTTCTGAACAGATTCATCAAGATGAGACATTTTCGGATGGAGTCTCTCCGTTCTGCCATATCGGCCATGGAGCAGGGAGAACACTTGGCCTCAGTAGACATCCAGGATGCATATCTGCATATTTCCATTTTTTTCTCCTCATCAGAGGTTTTTACGCTTCGCCATCAACGATCAACATTTTCAGTTCATAGCGCTACCCTTCGGACTAGCCACGGCTGCCAGAGTGTTTGCAAGGGTTATGGCAGTTATCATGGCCATACTGCATTCTCGAGGCATAGTCGTCTTGCCTTATCTGGACGACCTCTTGGTCAAAGGCCCATCAATACGGGCATGCAAGGAAAATGTCAGCATCATGCTGGAGACCCTTGCCCGCTTAGTTCCATCTTCGCCCCTTGCAACACGCCCTCCTGTCGGCTTGGAACAAGAACCCTTTCACGCTCGATCGGCAGTGTCGTCTGTTCTCTCAGGTCAGGCAGTCTCCTGGATGGTGGATAACCAGTTCCTCTCTGACCCAGGGGAAACCCTTTTCCCCAGACCATTGGTGGGTTGTGACAGCCGACGCCAGTCTCCTTGGCTGGGGATCGGTGTGTCACAATGAATAGCGCCCGAAAGCCTGCTTCAGCACGAATTTACCACAACACCTGGGAGGTGTTCTTCGCTTGGTGTTGAGGCCGTGGTTCTCCACTGAGATTCTCGATCCCCAACATCTTGGCTTTTCCCCAGTCGGACCTGGACTCGGGCTTGGCCCGAGTTCCCTCAGGAGACATATCAGTTTTATCCATTCTGTTCTGGTTCATAATTGCTAACAATTGGCAGGTGAAGACTTTCATCCAGGGAGTCTCCCACTTGGTACCTCCCTATAAGGCGCCCCTGGTCGCCTGGGACCTTAACCTGGTACTAAGGGTTCTGCAGGAAGCTCCATTTGAACCACTTCAGGAAGTTTGAGGTACCTATCCGGGAAGGTGGTGTGCCTAGTGGCCATCACTTCTATCAGGCGGGTCGGAGCTGGCGACCCTGTCCTGCTGAGCTCCGTTCCTCACTTTCCATAAGGATAAGGTGGTCCTCAGACCATCCCCTCCTTTTCTCCCAAAGGTCGTGTCCTCATTTCATTTTAATGTGGATATTGTCTTGCCTTCTTTTTGTCCAGCACCGGTGCACCGTGTGGAAAAGGCTCTTCACATGTTAGACCTGGTAAGGACCCTACGGAGATACGTGTCGAGGACGATATCCTTTCGTCAGACGGACACGCTGTTCGTGCTCCCCGAAGGGCACAGGAAGGGACTCGCTCCTTCAAAATCGACCAGAGCCAGATGGATTCGTTTGACTATTCAGGAGTCCTACCGCATTAGAGGCACGCCGATTCCAGCAGGGATCAGAGCGCACTCTACTCGGGCAGTGGGCGCCTATTGGGCGCTTCGGCATTAGGCTTCGACAGAACATGTTTGCAAGGCAGCAACCTGGTCCAGTCTGCACACATTTGCCAGACATTGTAAAAGTCATACTTAGGCCTCGGCGGATGTGAGCCTGGGTAGAAGGATTCTCCAAGCACTGATGGTGCACCTTTAAACAAGAGGTGCATGTAGCTTGGACCGGTGAGTCAATCTCCCACCCAGGGACTGCTATAGGTTGTCCCACAGTATCTGTGTCCCCCACTGAGGCGACGGAGAAACGTATTTTTGTGAGTACTCACCGTAAAATCCTTTTCTCCGAGACGCTCATTGGGGGACACAGTACCCACCCTATTAGCCAGTTGGCTCTTGTTTTGTTTAAATTTATATGCATTTACTAATTTGATGTAAGGGTGGTGTTTTGGACATGTTGTACCTGTATTAAGGCTGATGTTGTCCTCCTACTGCTTTGGCACCAAACTGATTTCCGCCTGCAATAGGGGCGAGGGTGTATACTGCGGAGGAGGAGCTAACCTCTTTTTTTTTCACTTAGTGTCAGCCTCCTAGCGGCAGAAGCATACACCCACAGTCTCTGTGTCCCCCACAGTCTCTGTGTCCCCCAATGAGCGTCTCGGAGAAAAGGATTTTACGGGGAGTACTCACAAAAATCCATGTTTTTATGCAAGTACAATATGATTTTTCACACCTAGCATCTGATTTACATCCGAATGCAGTGTGATTGCTATCTTATCGCAATGCGATTTTAACATGAGCTTTTAGAGAAATTATCTGTCATTTACACATCATTTTCAAGGGAAATATTCTTCAAAACACACACACACATATATACAGGGTGGGCCATGTATATGGATACACCTAAATAAAATGGGAATGGTTGGTGATATCAACTTCCTGTTTGTGGCACATTAGTATATGGGAGGGGGAAACTTTTCAAGATGGGTGGTGACCATGGTGGCCATTTTGAAGTCGGCCATTTTGGATCCAACTTTATTTTTCCAATGGGAAGACACATCAAACTTATTGAGAATTTCACAAGAAAAACAATGTTGTGCTTGGTTTTAACGTAACTTTAATCTTTCATGAGTTATTTACAAGTTTCTCTTTGTTTACAGCCATTGACATGTCGCAGAGGTTAACACGTGAGGAGCAGATAGAAATTGTGTTGATGTCTGGTGAACGCAGTACCCGACTCATTGCAACAGATTTCAATGCAAGACACCCTGTGCAAGAAAACTGTCACCATTCCCATTTTTGTTTAGGTGTATCCATATCAATGGCCCACCCAAAAAAGTTTGCCTCATCACTGAACATAATGTTCTGTGTAAACTGAGGGTCCTGTTCCAATTTCTGTTTCGCCCATTCTACAAATTCAGCGCGCCGATCTGGCATCAATCGAACATCCGTTCGTCGGATATTAGCTACTCACAATTGGCACCCTTACAAAATCCAGCTGCTGCAGCATCTCAACAACGACGACCAAGATCTAAAAAAACAAAGTTGGATCCATAATGGCTGACTTCAAAATGGCCACCATGGTTACCACCCATCTTTAAAAGTTTCCCCCCTCCCATATACTAATGTGCCACAAACAGGAAGTTGATATCACCAACCATTCCCATTTTATTTAGGTGTATCCATATAAATGGCCCACCCTGTATATGTGTGATAGATATAGATGAAAAGCCGGCAAATCATCTCCCGCGTACAGTAAAATCACAGCATGACAGGTTTGAATAAAATAGGTATATACACATAGAATAGATAGATGTCACTAATATATAAGCTGAAGAGCCCGGCATTGCCCGGGAATAGTAACTAACTGGGGTTAGTTATAACAAATTATAATGATTATATATATCGTGAAGTGCAGCGGCAGCACCATACGCAGTGATGAGACATTGACCCACAAAGTTCAAACACAAAAGTCTCTTTAATGTGTTATCTTCACACAGAAAGGTTCCAATCCACACAATTGCATATGACTTCAGTGCATATTATCAGTGTTGAATTCACACTCATTCATAGCACTACATAGTGCACGGCTTAAACATGACGAACTTCACCTTGTCTAGTTTCCACGGGCGACTGCATGCCGTGTCAATGTCTCTCCATCTATTTGCAGCTGTTACGCCAGTCTTTCTTTGGGCACAGAACTGTCTACCTCCGGGCATAAGACATCCACATCTGATACCAGTCATCCTGGATGGCAGCATTACTGTGTACGCTGTGGGTGTACACCCCTTTAAAACGGGTAGGAAACCTGCGGACCTCAGGCAACATGCGGCCTGCAGGCAGGTCCCAGGAGTCTGCAATGCTTCGGTGGTAGCCCTGCCAGCTGCCGGCGGTTTAACCCTCAAGTGCACGCAGCGTTCATTACAGAACGCTGCCTGCACATGAATGATGACGTCAGGGTTAGAGTCAGGGTAGGCGGGGTTAGCACCGAGGTGGGCGCCCAATGCTCCCCCGTCCTGTCCCAGAAGAGGAGCTGCTGCAGTGCCAGAGAATCCAGAGTGAGCTCTGTGCCAGCAATTCGGTGCCTGTCTGTTGGTAATTTCTGACTTGCTGCTGGTGATCTATGCCCCTCAGCTATGTGCCCAAATATAACCTGTGCCCCCGAACTATATGTCCCCCAGCTATATGCACCCCTTTGATCTGTGGCTCTCAGCTTTCTGCCCCTCTGTGATCTCTGTGCCTAACTGCTATGTACCCCTCTGTAATATTTGAGCTCCCCTTTGATCTCTGTGCCCCCCCAGCTATGTGCCCTCCTGTGATCTTTGTGCCACCCCCTTGGTAATCTCTGTGCCCCCATCTTTGTGCCCCCCTGTGATCTTTGTGCTCCCCCCGGTGATCTCTGTGCCGAGAGAGTAAACGGATCGAGTCAAGCACGCAGAGCAAAACAAACAGATGTAAACGGCACGCACACCAGGGGGTCAGGCACACAGACTAAATGAAAGTATTGCTGACAGGGAATCCTAGTCCAGAGTGTGTATAAATACCCCTCCCAGATCCAAAAGGATGCCACCACAATTAACCCTGAGAGGGCAGGACATGGACCCTGTCCAATACCATAACAGTACCCCCCTCTCAACGGGGACACTGGACCCCCAGACTTCTCAAGGTGTCTGGCATGAAAAGTCTGCACCAGTCGATTAGCATGCACAGAACTGGCCAGAACCCATGACCGATCCTCAAGGGAATATCACTTCCAATGTATTGGGTACTGAAGCCTCTGGCGCACCCACTGTGAGTACTCCAGCTGACCCTCTACCAACACTGGTGGAACATCGGATGAGAAATCTTCCCTAACTGTCCCCACAGGCTTTAATAGAGACCTGTGGAAGACATTAGATATTTTGAAGGCGGTGGGCAACTGTAATCTGTAGGCCACTGGGATGATCATCTCCACAATTTTGTACGGACCAATAAACCTGGGGCCCAGCTTCATAGTGGGTATCTTAACCTTGATATTACGGGTGGACAACCACACCATCTCCCCTACTGCCAATGCCAGAGCTGGCCCCCTCCTGTCCGCAAATCATATCTTTTCTGGGCTTTAGAGATGTTCCCCTGAACCTTCCTCCAAAGGGTTCTCAAATGTTGTACCATGTCCTCGGCACCAGGACAACCTGAATCCATGTGGGAAAACTCCCCAAACTGCTGGTTAAACCCATAGTTGACCTGAAAGGGAGACTTTCTAGTAGACTGATTCATACGACAGTTGAAAGCAAATTCTGCCATGGGCAATACCTCACACCAGTCCGCCTGTCTGGAAGAGGCCAGGCATCTCACAATTTGTTCTAATGATTGGTTCGTGCGTTCAGTCTGTCCATTAGACTCCGGATGATAAGCAGAGGAAAATGATAACGTGATCCTCAACTTCTTACATAACGCTCTCCAAAACATGGCCATAAATTGCATACCCCTGTCTGACACCACATTCACAGGCACTCCATGCAACCGAACTATGTGCTGTATAAATAAGCGGGCCAAGGTTTCATCAGACGGTAACTCAGGCAACGGTACAAAGTGGGCTTGTTTGGAAAACCTATCCACCACCACCCATACCACAGAGTTGCCCCTGGAAGGGGGAAGATCAGATGTGTCCATGATCAATCCATAATTGGCAAGGCACCATTTCCCTGGCCAGCCAGACCTGAGAGCATTTAGAGCGGGCGCACCCCCCACATGTATTTACAAACCTTTTAATATCAATAACCATAGAGGGCCACCAAAAACCCCTAGCCACTGCCCCCCGGGTAGCTGCAATCCCAGGGTGAGCACTTAAAGCAGAATCGTGAAATTCCTGCAGGAGTGTGAGATGGAAATGTTCGGGTACAAACAATTTACCTGGGGGTTTGTTCCTGGGAGCCTGTGCTTGTGCTTCCAGAATCTCTCTCTGTTACTCAGATGAGACTTCTGCCACAACCACTCCCGGTTGAAGAATGGAGGAGGGGGGTTCTGGAGGAGACACAGAATCAAAGCTTCGGGATAAGGTATCCGCCTTTACATTTTTAGAACCTGGAAGGAACGTAATGGTAAAATGAAATCGAGAAAAAAATCGCCCTCCGAGCCTGTCTGGGGGTCAATCTCTTAGACTCGATATAGGCCAAATTTTTATGATCAGTGTTGACCGTTATGGGATGGACGGCCCCCTCCAGAAAATGCCTCCATTCTTCGAAGGCCAATTTAAACCGCCAAAAATTTCCTGTTGCCGACATCATAATTTCTCTCAGCCGAAGATACATTTTTTTTAGACAAAAAGGCGCAGGGCTTGAGGTTAGTAAGGGTGGTAGGGCCCTGGTACAACACCGCCCCCACTCCGACCTCAGAAGCGTCGACCTCCACGATAAAATGTCTTGACCAGTAGCAGAGGGGGCGGTGGCCCCGGGCCCTGAGCTCTGAGGGGGCCCACCGGAGCTACACTACTGTAACTGTATTGGCGTGCGCAGCGCGTCCATACAGTTACATTCTGCGGCAGAGCAGGGAGAATCGATCTCCCTACTCTGCCGCCCAGCCGCTATTGGCCCTGAGGAGGCGGTGGGGGGCCCCGGTGCCAGAAGTGCGCCCCCCACCTCACAGCCAGCAATGCCATCCTGGGCTATTCTGTGCGCATAGGACGTGTGATGAGGTCACGGGAGGGGCGGAGTCAGGGGGTCACATGATCAGGGCTTCAACTGCTGCAGGGCTCTGCTGTGCTGGTTGTCACGGTGCTGGATGAGGTGAAGTAAGTTTCTGTGTGGGCTCAGGAGGGGTTTACAAGGTGGATGTAGCAGAGCTGTGTGTGTACGAGGTGTAGAGATCGGAGCCGTGTGTGTAGAAGGTGTACGGAGCAGAGATATGCATGTATGAGGTGTACGGAGGAGCGGAGCCGCGTGTGTTCAGAGTGGAGCCAAGTGTGTACGGGTCGGGGTGTACAGAGCAAAGCCATGGGTGTACGGGGTGTACGGAGCAGAGCCGTGTGTGTGCGGGGTGTACAGAGTGGAGCCGTGTGTGCAATGTGAACGGATTGGAGACGTATGTGTTCGAGGTGTATGGTGCAGAGCCGTAATAGGGTCACATACAGCAGCAGCGGCTCAGTATTGGGGTATCAGGTGCAGTAATAAGGACACATACGGCAGCAGAGGCTCAGTATTGGGGTATCAAGTGCTGTAATAGGGACACATACGGCAGCAGAGGCTCAGTATTGGGGTGTCAGGTGCAGTAATAGGGACACATACGGCAGCAGCGGCTCAGTATTGGGGTGTCAGGTGCAGTAATAAGGACACATACGGCAGCAGAGGCTCAGTATTGGGATATCAGGTGCAGCAATAGGGACACATATGAGCAGCGGCTCAGTATTGGGGTGTCAGGTGCAGTAATAGGAACACATACGGCAGCAGCGGCTCAGTATTGGGGTATCAGGTGCAGTAATAGGGACACATACGGCAGCGGCGGCTCAGCATTGGGGTAACAGGTGCAGTAATAGGGACACATACAGCAGCAGCAGTACAGTATTGGGGTATCAGCAGGATGAGGGGTTTGTGCAGGTTGGGGATACATGGTGATGGGGCTGGAATATGAGACGTGAAACATGTCGTTCTATTCTCTGTAGCAGAGTCGTGGCTGGAGGAGTTGTTATGTCGGTCTGGGCCAGATGGAAAAGACGTGAAAAGTGAGAAATCAGAACGTCAGCGGTAAGACACCAACTATACCTGTGCAGTAATCACATATGTTTTGTAGGACTGGTATTTACCACTGACCATATTGCGGTAATATCCATGTTGGTCTTTATATAGGGAGCGCTGTTATATTTTCAATAACAGCGCAGTCATCTCCTACATCCACTATTAGGGTGCGTCACCGAGTTGTAATCACAGTTACCTAGTTAGGGGCCCACTCAGAAGTTTTGCCCCCCGAACCAAAACCCTAGCTACGCCTCTGGTCTGGACGAATCGGGTTGTACCAACACAGGGACTAAAGTAAAACATTTTGTTCGAGTCAGGAAGGAATTTTTTGCAGCCACAGACTAATTTTTCACATCCGCCCCTTGGAGAGTAAGGTCCGTCGAGGTTTTTTAGCACCTGCGAAAACCCTTTAATTAATTTCCTATAGAAGGAATCACTGCAACCCCTTCAGGTCATGGGGCTGCACCCAATCCGTAATGGCCTGGACCTTCTTAGGATCCATGCAGAATCCCTCCCCACATACAGTTAAGCCCAGAAAAGACAGTTCTTGCACAAAGAATGAACTTTTCTCCAGTTTAGCATATAAATGGTTCTCTCGGAGTCTCTTAAGAACCATACGCAGATGGTGTAAGTGAGATTGACTGACTGTCATCTGAGTATATCAAGATGGCATCCAGGTAGATGACTACATAACTGTTATGATTGAGTCACCGTAGGAGGCAAAAACAGAAATGCTAGCTAAGTCCAGAAAACCAGAGAAGTTGGCAGCTATCGGATTGCAGACCCCTGAACCTATCAACACAACTAGCAGTAGCCGTGGGGGTTCCTACGATGCCCTAGACCCCTCGATCACAGCCGGAGGACTATATAGCCTAAAGACAGAAAGGGAAATCTAAACTGCCCCAGAGCAGACCCCAAAGCAAAAGGCAGCCCCCAACATATAATGACGGTGAAGCAAGAGGAAAGGACACTAACACAAACAGAAAGATAGACTGACCAAAGACGGGGCCCAAGCTAACTAGATAGGAAAGGACAGGAAGGCTGCTGTCTGCAATCCGTGAAAAACCCTATGAAAATAAGCCAACAGACTGACAGTAAAAAAGGCCCTGAAGACGCTAGGCTTCAAAAAAGCTATGTCAGTACTCAGGAATATTCTGAAGACAGAGCAACAGGCAAAAGGAGATTCAGCTCACCCCAGCAGGGAATGGCAGAATCCAGAAAAGCAAGGAAAGCAAAAACAAAACACAAATGCTAACAGGCAAAGCAGAAAACTTAGCTTTAGAGGAGCAGGAATCAGACTGGTCTCCTAGCAGTCCACAGAGAAATCACCCGCAGGGCAGAAGGGCGTCGGCAGCCTTATATCCAGTCCGTGACTCCACTCAGCCAGTCATCATCATTAGGCTCAGGTGCCCGATAATCAGGCTCATTACCTTCCTTTACCAAAATAGGGAGTTCACCAGACCTCAGTGACGAAGGGGAAAATGAACTCACAACACATAACTGTCACACCGCTCTCCCCGTGCCTCCTCATACTTCCCGGTCCGCGGCATCCCGACACACCTCCAGAGCTGGAGCGCGCCGCCCGACATCCTCACTTCCTGTCTCGCGGCTGGGGTCCCGTCGGGTGCGCTCGTGCCTCACGCTCTTGACTGCAGCTGCACGCCCAGCTCTGGGTCTCGTCGGGGGTGCTTGCACACATCCAGCAGCTCTGACTGCGGCCGCACTAAATCTGACGTCTCTATGGTCAGGTAGGACCCTAACCCAGAAGTCCTCCGGCGTGCATTCCCTATATCAGGCAGCCTCTTCATGTAGGCTGTGCCTGATTATTGTTTTGCTTCCTTGCTAGGCCAGCTTGGTGCCTGCATGGTTGCTCTCTGTACTCAGGTCCACTACCTGGTACTCTGGCGTGCTTCCTAGTACGTGCACTCCACTGTCTTTAACCCTGGCATGCTTCCCAGCACACGCTCTGCACTGTCTTGTTCCCAGGCATGCTGCCCAGTATGCGCTCTGCACTATCCTGTACCCTGCGTGCCCCCGTGTACACGCTCTATGCCCTCCTGTACCCAGCGTGTCCCCGTCTTCACCCTGCTAGACACGGTCTCTCATTCGAGCCGGCCACCTGGATCCAGCAGTTGTGGTACTTTATCCCCCTGGGTCTGCCCCTGACGCTCCCTGTATTGGGGGTGGTCCTCACTAGGTCAACTCACCCAGGGTGGGTTGGTATCACAGCCCAGAGGGTCCACTCCAGGAATCGTTATAGTATAATCAGGCCATGGACCCTGCTGGTACCTCCGCCACTACCCAAAAGGAACTGGTGTTTCTATGGGACAATCAGACTAGGATTATGTCCTTTTTGAAATCTATGGAGTCCCGCTTGTCGAACTTACAGTCCTCTGACCCTATGAATGCCTCCCAGTTGGTCAGTCGCCAACAAGCGCTCGCTCAGCAAAGCGACACCCAGGCCCACATCCTCAACTATATGGCGTTGGTACAAAACTGACTGCTTTCCTTACAATCTGTCGCCTCAGTTTATGCACAAGCCTCGGTCTCGCACCCGCTGCCTCGTTTAGGCAAACCACCCCGGTATAGTGGTGACCCCAAGTTGTGTCATGGGTTTTTGAACCAAGCCAACTTTATTTTGAGCTCCTACCGCAGCAATATCCCGCTGATCATTCTAAGGTGGCCTTTATAGTTTCCCACTTAGAGGGGGGAGGCTTTAGCGTGGGTGAATACTCTCTGGGAGCGTGATGATCCATTCGTCTCTCAACTCTCTGCCTTTTTGGACACCTTTCGCAGGGTGTTCGATGAGCCCGGTCATTTGGCTTCCACTACCGAGTCCCTCTTCAACCTTCACCAGGGTACTCTATCTGTTGGCCAATACGCCATCCGTTTCCGCATTTTGTCCTCCGAGCTGGGTTGGAACAATGAGGCTCTCGTAGGGGCCTTTTTGTGAGGTCTGTCCGGTGGGATTAAAGACGAACTGGCAGGTTAGGATACTCCTACCTCTTTGGAGGATTTAATCTCCCTTGCGACCCGCATTGACCTGCGTTTCCAGGAGCGCACCCGTGAGGCAGCCAGAGAGAGAAAACTGTCATCTATCCTTGTCAACTCATAGTCCTCCCCACTTGCGAGCCGTGTCATCTTCTGCGGCCTCTGCATCTTAGCCTATGGAGGCGGACTGACTTAAGATAGCTGAACGGCTTTATGAGGAGAAGCTCGCACAAGGACACTGTTTCTACTGTGGAAGTGCTTTCCATCTCCTTCATTCCTGTCCCGAGAGACTGGGAAACTCCTCCACCTAGGACTGGTAGGAGAGGCCTCCCTAGGTGTTTGTGATTCCTCTCCTCCCCTGTGTCTCTTTTGCTTAATCTTGGTTCCAAACGTTATTCTGAGGAGGCTTATGTGGATTCAGGCGCAGCAGGGAACTTTATCAGGCTTGAGGCGGTTAAAAAATATCAGATTCCTGTCAGGTCTCTGGAGACTCCCTGGCAGATAGCTTCGGTC
This sequence comes from Dendrobates tinctorius, assembly GCF_039654945.1. Lineage (NCBI taxonomy): Eukaryota > Metazoa > Chordata > Amphibia > Anura > Dendrobatidae > Dendrobates > Dendrobates tinctorius. Next base: position 3,058,775 of record NW_027361963.1, on the reverse strand, counting down.
GACAGTAAGCCCTTGCAGGAGACTGTCACCCTGGTCACCGAAGAAGTGGAGCTACAGATCAGAGCCTTGTATCGAGAGAAGATTTCCCTCTATATCTTATCTACTTTGTCTCATACCCTTCTTCTAGGGCTTCCTTGGCTTAGGGCTCGTGAGCCCACCCTCGACTGGCAATCAGGCGATGTACTCCGTTGGGGCCCATCTTGTCAGAAGAGGTGCGTGCTTATCGTCCATCCGATGGGTTCGGCTCATCAGTCCTTGGTGCCTGCAGGTCTACCATCAGCTTACTGGTCCTTTGCTGATATCTTGGACAAGGAGTCTGACACTCTGCCCCCACATCGACCATTTGACTGTTCGACTGACCTCGTTCCCCGCTCTAATCCACCGAGGGGTGGAATATATCCACCATCCCCTGCCGAGACCCAAGCCATGTCGGAGTATAATCAAGAGAATCTAGCCAAAGGCTTCATTCGAAAGTCTTCCTCGCCCACAGGAGCGGGTTTTTTCTTTGTCAAAAAGGACAGCTCTCTCCGTCCCGGCATTGTCTATAGAAGGTTGAACGACATCACGATCAAAAACAAGTACCCGCTGCGACTGATCCCGGGGCTCTTTGACCAGCTAAGAGGAGCATGAATTTTAACCAAATTGGATCTTCGTGGGGCCTACAACTTGATCCGTATTTGTTCCGGAGATGAGTGGAAGACCGCCTTTAACACCTGGAACGGTCACTACGAGTACTTACTCATGCCCTTCGGACTCTGCAACGCTCCAACGGTATTCCAGGATTTTGTGAAAGACATTTTCCGGGATATGCTGTACACCTGCGTGGTGGTGTACCTGGATGATATCCTCGTGTTTTCTCCAGATCTGTCTTCCCATAAGAGGAATGTGCGCCAAGTACTCCTACGTTTGAGGGAGAAATGCCTCTACGCCAAGTTCGAGAAATCTGTATTTGAACAAGCATCCTTACCGCACTTGGGGTACATTATCTCTGACTCTGGTCTTTGCATGGATCTGGGGAAATTCTCCACCGTCCTCAACTGGCCACAGCCCTGTGGGGTGAAGGCAACCCAATGATTCCTTGGCTTTGCGAATTACTATCGGCAGTTTGTCCCTCATTTCTCCTCATTGGCCGGGCCTATCTCGTCTCTTATCCTCAAAGGAGCCAACCCTAACATCTGGTCTCCTGAAGCTGAGAACGCCTTTTTGTCCTTAAAGCAAACTTTTGCTACGGCTCCCGTGCTCCATCATCCCGAGGCAAACAAACCCTTCTTCCTGGAGGTGGATGCTTTTTCCACAGGAGTCGGTGCAGTACTCTCCTAGAGCCTCCTCCGGATGACTGGTCACCTGCGGTTTCTTTTCCAAGACATTCTCCACAGCAGAATGAAACTATTCCATTGGCGACAGGGAGCTGTTGGCCATCAAGTTGGCACTGGAGGAGTGGCGATACTTACCGGAGGGTGCCATTCATCCTTTCAAAATCTACACTGACCATAAGAATCTGGCATACGTCCAGTCGGCACACAATTAATCACCGGGGGGGCGTAGCCTGCATGCAGACCAGAGAGGCCACATAACTCACAGGCTCCTGCTTCTCCGGACTTAAACTTGCTAATAACAGCACTCTATATTACCTCTCCTCCTCCCTGTGCACAGTAACGGCTCCTGGAAGGTCCTGGGCACATGATGACACAAGGGAGAGTGCAGAAACACAGTTCCCTGACGAAGCTCCCGGACTTCTTCCCACGAGGACAAACTGCACATGCTGCAGGTAAAATGGCGGCGGCTTCCCCCTCAGCTTCCTCCCGCTCGTCGGGTGGCTCTGGGGGGCATCTGAGACTCGCAGCAACCTGTCTCCTATTACTAAAGGAGACATGAGAGACTTTCTGGCCTCTATTCGTGCTTCCCTAAAGGAAGACATGCAGTCCATGCTGCAGGAGATTAGAGGGGAAGTCTCGTCCCTGGGGGTGAGAACTGCTCATGTTGAGGGCAACATGGCTGAATATGCAAAGACTATAAATGCACTAGTGGATGAGAACGAATCTTTGAGAGAGGATATGGCTGTGGTCCAGGATAAGATGTATGATCTAGAAGATAGATCACGGAGGAATAATGTGCGTGTCAGGGGCATACCGGAGGACATTCCAGATAAGGATCTGGCTGACTTTTTGCTTAAATTCATGCAAACTCTACTCCCAACCTTGCTCCCCAGGGATTTCCTGATTGACAGGATACATAGACTCCCCAAACCCCGGCATGTGGACCCAGCCTTGCCTAGGACACTTTGGCGCGCGTCCACTTCTATACTACCAAAGACACCTTCATGCAGAGGATGAGTAAACCCCCTGAGCTCCCTGCTGAATACCAAGGCTTACAGGTTGTAACGGGGTCTACCAATCTGGGGTACCTCTTTCAGTACCACCCCGTGTTTCAGGAGGTCCACTCTGCTTTGGCTGGAGTTTGAATGAAGGACGCTGGCTGGAATTCCTTGGTTACATGGGCGCATATAAAAGATCACTGCTTCTCCACGTATTTTCAGTCTGACAACACTTTACTCACAGGACACAGAAGATATAACACAGATACAGAGGGCAGGCCAATAGAAAAGCAGCAGGCCAGACATACATTATAATAGCCGCAGGTGGCCGGAGCCTGCCGATATTTACTGTGGGAATTACAAAGGTGTGGGGGGCGGACAAAAGGGGAATATCGTGTCCCCTCTGCTACCAAGGCGCAGCCTGTGGGCTGATGCATTAGGGACATGCATCTCACATGGAACCTATTATACATACATATAACTGCACAACATATTCTGGGTGCTGAGTGGTTCCATAACACGTAACATAGGTGTTCCCAGATTTATCAGCGTCCACGCTGGCAAGGAGGCGAGAATTCGCTCATGTTTGTAAAGCACTACGTGATGTTCATATCCGATACAAATGGGGATTCAATCCTGTCAGGCTGATAATATCTTATGAAGGTCGTGGTGTGGTCTGCCAATCTCCCAAACAGGCTGAGAACAAGCTAACCGATTGGAAGATTTCCCTTGCTCCCCGCCAGAACCCAATGGGAAAGAAAATTGTTCAGGACTGGATTCAAACTTGAAGAGGAGGATGAGATGCTGTCCGGATGCAGGACTCTGCTGTGAGGGAGCTGCGGATTTTGTCACCTTTTTTTTTTTTTTTCTTTTTGCTCCAGCACCCCGTCCAAGATAACTCCCGGTTATTTTCCATCTTTTTGGGATGAACCTTGGAACTGCCCTGAGCTGGCATTAACCTGCGGTCTATGACTGACCACTCAGGCATTTCACTGCCTGACTAGCCTGGCCTTTGGCCTAGTGGCTGCATGACTTTGTGCTTAGAATTTTAGTTTTCTCTGTGTTTTGTTTCCCTTGTCTCCTGTTTTTTATGTACACCTCGGAGATGGGTCTTTTTAATGTGGTTACTGTGGTTCTCTATGTTGCCAACACACAAGCCCAGATGCAGGTGATATGGGTTCATGAAGATGTATGTGTGATAGCAAGTTTTATAATGTATAATTATGAGTGTTACCTTTATGTCTGTAAATGTTAGGGGTTGAACTCCCCCTGTAAGAGGTCCATCCTATGGAAAGAGGTGAAAAAATCAGGTGCAGAGATTATCTGCCTGAAGGAGACACATCTGATAGAAGCTGATAATTTTAGTCTGCGCCACCCACAATCTAATATATAAAGCTCAAGTGTGTGTATGTATGTATGTATGTATGTGTGTATGTATGCATGTCCGGGATTGGCATCCGCACCGTCGCAGCTACAGCCACAAAATTTGGAACAGTCACACGTCTGGACCCCGAGAGCGTCCTAAGCTGTGTTGTGAGGTGAAATTTTAACCCCGCGAGTTCCAATTCACCAATTTTGCCCCTATCTACATACTGGGGAAAAAGTGTGTGTGTATCAAGCCCCGCCCCTCTTTATGATGTCATAATGGTTGCCATGGCGACGCTGATGTCATCATAGGTTGCAAGCCCCGCCGCTCATTATGATGTCATAATGGTTGACTATGGGTATATGGGCACGGGACTATGGGATGGAGGATATGTATGTTGGGTATATGGGCACAGGACTATGGGATGGAGGATATGTATGATGGGTATATGGGCACTGGACTATGGGATGGAGGATATGTATGATGGGATGATGGGTATATGGGCATGGGACTATGAGATGAAGGATGTGTGATGGGTATATGGGCACGGGACTATGGGATGGAGAATGTGGGATGGGTATATGGGCATGGGACTATGGGATGGAGGATGTGTGATGAGTATATGGGCACTCGACTATGGAATGGAGGGTATGTATGATGGCTATATGGGCATGGGACTATGAGATGAAGGATGTGTGATGGGTATATGGGCACTGGACTATGGGATGGAGGATATGTATGATGGGTATATGGGCACAGGACTATGGGATCGTGGATATGTATGATGAGTATAGGGGCACGGGACTATGGGATGGAGGATAGTTATAATTTGCTATAACTAACCACAGTTAGTTACTTTGCCCGGGCAGCGCCAGGCTCTTCAGCTAGTTCTCTAATATTTACTTTGTTAATTATAACACTAAAAGGCTGGGGTGTGCATCATCTTTAAAAATACAATAGCCATCAAATGTATTTGGAAGGTAGCGGATACTGTGGGCAGATTTCTGTCCCTCATATGCACATTGAATGGCGAGTTGCACACTATCACAGTCATCTACGCCCCAAATCATTCGCAACAGACATTTATCCGCAAAGTACTACATAGAGTGGATGGTCTGGCGCAGAGTGAAAAGATATACTGTGGAGACTTTAATCTTCCCATGGACAGGGATCTAGAATGCTCACGAGGTGGCATTCGGCCTGGGGGGGAGTTGAAAGGTATAGCCAAAGAATATCTACACGATTTCTGGAGGTACTCCCACTCGAGTGAAAAAGATTATACCTTTTATTCCTTCCGACACCGTACATATACTCGGATAGACCATATTCCGGTGGATACTTCTGTTCTTCCTAGATGCGTTTCCTCCATCATAGGATTAATTACCTGGTCTAACCATGCTCACATTGTGTTACAATTAGCGTTAAAACATCATGCGAACCCTGCTTTTTGGTGGCGTCTGAACCCGTCTCTTTTACTAAATGAGAAGGTGACGTGTGGTATCTCTACTGAGCTGACTCACTACTGCCATGTTAACGATAATGGGGAAGTTTCAGCTGAAACGCTATGGGCTGCGCATAAATTGGTTATACGGGGATATATCATACAACAAGCCTCCATACTGAAGCGTAATAGAGGGATACGGGATGACCTCTTAGCTAGACTTGACCAGTTGGAATCACTGAATAAAACCTCACCCTCGCAGGCGGTGTCTGATGAGATATACGGGGTTCACTTTCAGTTGCGGGAGATTTTGCTTTCTGCCTATGCCCGTAATTTATGTAAGCTTAAAACTCACTTTTACGCCACTGGAGATAGGGCAGGAGCAATGCTGGCACGTAGGGTACGTAAACGAGAGGCTAAATCCAGAATAGATGGTTTACAAAATCAGAATGGGTGTCTGGTTAGGAATCCGATTGACATCGCGGAGACATTTGTAAAGTACTACTCCCATTTATATAACTTACATTCTGACCCGCAGACCCGTCAACCCACTCAGGTAGCAATGGCTTCATATCTGCAATCTAATTTACCGCGTGTATCCCAAGAACAATTATTATTGTTAAACGCCCTATTTACAGAAGAGGAGATAAAAAAAAACAATTAAAAGCAGTAAGCTACACACCGCGCCTGGTCCGGATGGACTTTCAAATGAATATTATCGCACTTTTCAGGAACTTCTGGCCCCATATCTATTGAGGTTGTTTTCAAGTTGGCGGGACTCAGGCAAAGTTGCTGCCCCTAATTTGGTAGCTACTATTACCACTCTCCCTAAGCCAGGTAAGACCCCTGATAGTCCTGGGAAGTTTAGACCCATTGCTTTATTGAATTGTGATTTAAAGATATATACCAAATTGCTAGCCTCCCGCCTTCATTTAATAATCCCCTCTCTTGTCTCTCCTGACCAGGTCGGTTTTGTGGCTGGCCGGGAAACCAAGGATGGTACCCGCCGAATGTTGATTCTCATTAGGGTGGCGGAACTGTCGGGCCTTCCCAGTGCATTCCTGTCCTTGGACGCTGAGAAGGCCTATGACAGGGTGCACTGGGGATATTTGGGAAGTGTTCTTGGGAAGTTTGGTTTGGAGGGCCCCATCCTTTCGGCGATTTTAGCCATATATTCCACCCCATCTGCCAGAGTCCTAGCCTCTGGGTTTGTATCGACCCCATTATTGATCACTAACGGGACGTGGCAGGGATGCCCACTATCCCCCATTATATTTGCATTATGCATGGAGCCACTGGCGGAGAAAATCCGTCTTAACTCTGAAATATCTCCGGTCTGATGGTGAGCCCGGCTGCTCATAAGATCGGTCTTTACGCGGACGACGTTATCATAGCCTGTGTGGACCTGGAGCGGTCGTTTTCGGCCGTTGTGGTTGAACTAGAGGAGTTTGCGTCAGTATCCTATTACAAATTGAATGCATCCAAATCACTGGTATTCCCTGTCGTGGTCCCTTTGGTCACCAAAGCTGAATTGGAGAATAAGTTTCCCTTTCGTTGGACTGATCAGGGTATCCCTTACCTTGGTATAAAGCTCACGCACTCTCACCATATTATAGAGGCGAACTCTACTGCTCTATTCAGACAGATAAAGACTGAGCTGGACACCTTACATCTGTTTATGACCTCCTGGGTGGCTATAATTAATATTTTCAAGATGAAAATTCTCCCCAAGATATTATATTATTTCAGATGTCTCCCTTTGAGGGTCCCAAGCAAAATTATAACAAACCTTCAGCGCTTAACAAACAAATACATATGGGCCCACAAAACTCCTCGAGTGGCCAAGTCCCTTTTGTATTACCCTTATGATGGGGGAATGGGATTGCCAAATTTGATGGCGTAATATAAGGCCTCAGTGGTAGCGGGGCTGCGGGATTGGTGGCAGCTAGATAAGGATCATAGATGGTTGCAAATCGAAAATTTCTATGCGACTAGAGGCTCCACCCAATTTATGTTAGAGGTTGAAGCCTTTGGGCCGTGGCCTTGTAACCTCCCTCTACCGACCATGTCTACTGCACTGCATTTTTGGAGACAGAGGGTCCCGACTCATTAAAATCCCATTAACTGAAGTGTCACCGAAGGGGCTAGAATTACATATCCCGTATATAGATTTACAGCCATGGGTACTGGCTGGTGTAAAATCACTTCATCAGCTGTGTGACGGCACAGAGATTAAGTCGTTTGACCGCCTAGTTGCAAATCACCCGGATATTCAACATAGATTTTATCAGTTTTTGCAACTAAGACATCTTATACACACTACACAACCGTCGTACTTCTTTAATTCTAACCTAGACCGTACAGTAAATGGCCTCTTCCTGGTGCCCGGACCTAGTACTCGCAATGTATCTATCTTGTATAGAGCCCTGAATGATCCTGACCCAGAGGTTAAACTGCAATTCATGAGACAATGGGAGGATGACTTGCAGGTCACCCTAGCGCCTGATGGGTGGCGGGAGGTGGTGTTAGAGGTTCGGAGAGTTTCCTCATGTTTAAACCATCTGGAACAATTGAAAAAAGTCCACTTACGCTGGTACTATTACCCAGTTAAAGTTGCTCACTTTGGCCCTCAGTGCTCCCCATTGTGTTGGAGAGGCTGCGGTATGTTGGGGACACTTAGCCACATGTGGTGGTCATGCCCGGAAATTACTAAATTTTTGGGCTAGCCTAGAGGACATGATAGCTGAGGTAACTGGGATCCGTATGGCCTTACAACCCAGTATGGTTTTATTGCATATCGGTTTGGATGAGATGCCGCATGTGTTGAGAGGAGTGTTCTCACAGTTGTTTATAGCCGCTAGACTGGCAGTGGCATCCAAATGGAGAGTGGCCAGCGCTCCGACCATACAATTTGTGATTGACAGGATGAACCTTCATTGCCAATACGAAAGGGCTCTGGTATTATCTGCGTCATCTAAAAAGAAAAAGTCCCAGATTTGGGAACCGTGGCTTGGTAGCCGGCTCTCCAATCCACCATGATGGTGCTTGTGCTACTTCGATTCAGGGTCTGATATTCTCTAGGAAAAAGCAATTAGTTCCAGCTGCGTGTAAAAAAATTTCTTCTTTATTTCAACATTAAAATTATGTCATCTTCATAGTATGCCATACACACGGACACGGCAATGCGTTTCGATCTGTAAGATCTTTGTTTGTTTTTATGTTTCTGATATTCTCTGCCTGCGATGAACCCTGCTATGCGTCTAGCTTATATGCCACTTTGATATTCAGGAACCTGCACTTTAGCAGGTCAGTTTCTGTTAAGACCTTTGATCTAAGTAATTTACAGTCGTATTCTTAGGTGTACCTACCCCCTCCCCCCCCTTATTCCTTGCCTCCTACGTTTGTATGTCTGTTTTCTTGATGTACTGTATTATTAATCTACTCTGCACTGTTGGCGAAATTGGTGTGTTTTCCTTTTTAACTATGTAAAATTTCAATAAATATGATTTGGGGAAAAAAAAAAAGAATTAATCACCGGCAGGCCAGGTGGTCTCTCTTCTTTGCTTGGTTCGACTTTGAACTCCATTTCCGCCCTGGCAATAAGAACTTCAAGGCCAACACCTTGTCCAGATCCTTCCTGTCGGTTGATGCAGAGGAGGAACCCTCGCATATCATTGACCCTTCTAGAGTCATCACAGTAGCCCCTGTGACCCTGACCTCTTTACCACCGGGTAAAACGTTCCTTCAAGAGAACAATAGAAAGTGAGTCTTCCTCTGGGGACATTCATCCAAATTTCCAGGCCACGTCGGAGTAAAAAAGACCCTCATTCTCATAGCTCGCTACTACTGGTGGCCATCTCTTATCCATGATGTCCAAAGCTTTGTAGTCTCCTGTCCTTCTTGTGCAAAGAACAAGGTTCCTAGGCAGCTACCCTCTGGGCTCCTGCATCCCCTTTCAGTCCCTTCGGCTCCATGGCAGCATATAGCGATGGATTTTATCACCGATCTTCTGGCTGCACTGTTATCCTCATGGTTGTGGACCAATTCTCCAAGATGGTGCATTTCATCCCACTGCCAGGCTTGCCCTTTGCACCCGAATTGGCTAAAGTTTTCATCAGTCATATTTTTCGCATTCATGGCTTTCCGCTACACATTGTGTCTGACAGAGGAGTTTTGTTCACCTTTCGATTCTGGAAGGCACTATGTAAGCTTATGAATGTGACCCTGGACTTCACCTCTGCCTACCATGCTCAGACCAACGGTCAAGTGGAACGAACCAATCAGATCCTAGTGACTTACCTCCATCACTTCTCTAACGCCCACCAGAACGCTTGGTCCAGCTTCCTTGGGCGGAATTTGCACACAACAACCACACCAGCGAACCTTCCTCCAAGTGTCCCTTTTTTATTGTCTATGCACACCATCCTGGTGTGTCTCTGCTGGCACCTTCTGTCTCGGGTGTGCCGGCGGATTACTTTCTTTCCGAGGAGTTCTCCAGGGTCTGGCAGGAGACCAAAGCCGCCCTTGTAAAAGTGCGTGACAGGATGAAAAGTCATGCAGATAAGAGGCACTTGGATCCTCGTCCAGTGTATCGTCATGGTGACAAGTTGTGGCTATCTTCCAAGTACATTCGCCTTAAGATTCCTTCGTACAAATTGGGCCCCCGGTACATAGGTCCTTTCGAGGTTTTGGCTCATATTATTGATGTCGGCTACAAGTTGATGCTACCCGCCTCTCTTCGCATTCTCAATTCCTTCCACCTGTCCCTCCTTAAACCTGTTGTGCTTAACCAATTCCATGCTTCTCCCTGCCATACGCCTCAGCCTGTTTGCGCAGGGGATGTCTTTGAGGTTAGAGACATTCTTGCTATGAAGAAAGTAAGAAGGAGAACTATTTTCCTAATTGATTGGAAAGACTTTGGTCCCGAAGAGAGGTGTTGGGAACCTCGAGGGAACATTCAGGCTCCTCAAATTTTGACAAGATTTCTTTCCAGCCTTGGAAAGAAGGGGTGTAAAGAGGGGGGTACTGTCACACTGCTCGCCCCGTGCCTCCTCGTACTTCCTGGTCCGCGGCGTCCCGGAAAACCTCCGGAGCTGGAGCGCGCCGCCCAACATCCTCACTTCCGTACTCGCGTTGGCCAGAATTTTAGTTAAAATGTTATAATCCACGTTTACCAGTGATATAGGGCGATATGATCCACATTCTAGGGGATCTTTCCTCTCTTTCTTTAGAAATATAATGTTTGCTTCATAATAGGAGTCTGGTAGAGAGCTCCCCCCCTCCAAAATCCCCTGAAACACCTTCAGAAGGAGTGGTGCCAAAATATCTCGATATTTCCTATACATTTTTATGGGGAATCCATCTGGACTGGGGGCTTTTCAAGAAGCCATATCCGCTATAGCTTTATTTTACTCGAGTAAAATCTGCGTCCAGAAAGGCTTGTTGAATGGGACTCAGTGCGGGAAACTCTATGTCTGATAATTAATCAAGGCAATCCAAAGTGCTAAAAGCCCCTTTGGATCTATATAACGTTTTGTAGTAATCATGAAAACATTGGAGTATTTCGTCTGTCGAGGTCACTATTGAACCATCTTCTTTCCGAATTTTAAAGTATAGTATTAGATGTATTATGTTGGCGTACCATAAATGTTAAAAGCTTTCTGGATTGGTTTCCCAGTTCAAAATACACCTGTCGAGTAAAGAACAGTTCATGCTTAGATTTAGTGTCTGCATATTGATTATATAATCTAAGAGTTCAACCCCTCAGCTCTGTTCTCATTTGTTAGATTAGCTATATAAGCTGCTTCTGAGTCCCTCAAACGCTTTTCCATGTCATCATCCTCTTGTGAGGTCACTCGTTTAATGTAAGATATTGTGGAGGATAGACACCCTCTCAAGTATGCTTTGAGGGCATTCCAAAACATATTAATATTTTGTGGCTCAGGATGGGACGAGCCAAAGCACTTCAATTGGTCTATCAGCTTCAGCCACAATGGGTTGAGTTTCCAAACTAAGTTATGCTTTGCTTGGCTGAACCTAAGTTTAAACATTACTGGGCTATGATCTGAAATACCCCTGATCCCATGTTTCACCTCCCCCACCCACACTGCTAGGTTACTGGATCCAAATACATAATCCAATCAGGACAGAGTACGTCTGACAGATGAATGTCAGCTGTATTCTCTTGTGTCAGGATGGTGCATCCTCCACAGATCTAACCAACCACTACCTTCCATGAATATTGATAGTCGAGACGGAGGGGGGTCACCCTCAAAACCCCGCCATCCAATCTGAGCATATCAATGCAATTATCCATACCTAGATTGAAATCCTCCATGCACATAACATGCGCATCTGGATAATTTAAAGCAAAACTTACAGCCTTTTTATAATTGTCATATTAGCTGGGGGGATTGTATATACACATTATAACGTCTTTCAAGTTCACCGATGCATGTACAAAGGCAAAGCGCCCCTCAGGATCTTTCCGATCCTCTCTAACCTCCCACCTAACATCTTTGTATATTAACAGAGACACCCCTCTAGAGTAGCTAGTGTGGAATGCATGTACGGACCATTGCACCCATGGTTTCTGCACCCAACGGGCCAAATCACTGGTCAGGTGCGTTTCAACCAGGGCTACAATATGAGGATGATAGCGTCGTATTTGGGAAAAGACCTTAACACTCTTTTGGGGCGATCTAATACCTCTCACATTCCAGGTCATACATATAATATCAGATTCCGTGCCCCTCATCCAAATATGATATACATTGTCACACAGATCACATTTTCCATGTATAATGAATATCATGGCAGTAGTTTCTATATAAACAACAACTAACAAAACTAAAACAAGAAAAACAAAATATGCTTCAAAAGAGAGCATAGTTTCATGCTCCTGTCGCAGTCCAAAAAAGAGGGTGCCATCACTGAACACAGAGTCCGGTATCAATGTTATCTTGGAAATTGGCGGAAAGAGCTCGTATCATAAAAAACAATGAAAGAGTTCCATTTCCTGTACACCCATATCCAGGGGCATGACTACCGCGGTCACAGCTGCGACGGGACCCGGAGTGCTTAGGGGCCCGATCACGGAGCTGCAGCCGCTCATTGGCTGTGCAGCTCCGTGCTTTGATTGGCTGCCAGGCTGCAATCGGCCTGACATGATGGCTACTCTGTGCGCACAGGACCTGTGATGGTCACAGGAGGGGAGGAGTCAGGGGTCACATGATCAGGACCCTCCGTGTATTCAGGATTCTGCTGTGTTGCTTGTCATGGTGCTGGATGAGGGTAAGTTTCTGTGTGGGGTCAGGAGGGGTTCACAGGGTGGTTGTAGCAGAGCTGTGTGTGTACAAGGTGTACAGAGCGGAGCCATGTGTGTACGAAGTTTATGGAGCACAGCCATAGGTGTACGAGGTGAGCGGAGCCGTGTGTGTACAAAGTGGAGCCACGTGTGTATGAGGTGTATGGAGCGGAGCCGCATATGTATGAGGTGGACGGAGAGGAGTCGTGTTATGAGCTCATTTTCTCGTTCACCTTTGATGTCCGATGAACTCCCTCTGCTGGTAAAAGGAGGTGGTGAAACTGATTTGGATGGGAGAAACCTGTCACCTGAACAGGTGGATTGCGATTGGACATCCGGAATCTCTGAGTGGATATAAGGCAGCCGACGCCCTGTAGGGTTGCTGGTGATTTCTCTGCTCTGAGCTCTGGCCTCCAGTTCAGTTCCTGTCTTCTAAAGCTAAGTTTTTGCTCTGTTATTGTTCCATGAGATTTTGTCTGATTTGCTTGGTTTTGTGTTCAGCGAGCCCCGGCTGGGGCTTTGCTGAGTTTCCATTTTTGTCCCTGATCGGTTGATTCTCTTTTGCTCTGTCTTCAGAACGTATCGGAGTGCTGATATAGGGATTTTGAAGTCTAGTGACTTCAGGGCCGTTTTTCCTATCAGACGTGTTGGGACATTTTTGGTAGGGTTTTTGCGGATTGCAGCCAGCATCTTTTCTGTCCTTTCCTATCTAGTTAGTTGGGCCCCATCGTTTGCTCTGCCTGTCTTTCTGTCTGTGTTTGTGTTTTCATCTGTTTTCACCGTCAATACATGTTGGGGGCTGTCTATTGCTTTGGGGTCTGCTCTGGGGCAGTTTAGATTTCCCCTTTCTTTAGGCTTATTTAGTTCTCCGGCTGTGACCAGGTGTCTAGGACCACCGTAGGAACACTCCACGGCTACTGTTAGTTGTTGTGAATAGGATCAGGGGTCTGCAATCCGCTAGCTACCAACCTCTCCGGTTTTCTGGACTTAGCTTGCATTTTTGTTTTTTCCTCCTCCGGTGACTCATTCATAACAGAATCACCAGCCATACCGCAGATTCTAGGGTACTCAATAGCAAGAAAGAATTGTAAAGAAAAAAAAGCGTCAGAATTTTTTTTTATGTATATTTTTTCCTCTTGTTCTCTGGGGCCGTAGGAGGAATTTTTTTTTTTCTTAATGGAGATTAAGCAATTGTCTGATCGTGTGGAGCAGCTCGCTGCTGAAGTGCGGGGAATTTCCGCCTATCTTGCTCATTCACATGCTACTGAACCAAAGATTCCTACTCCTGATGTGTTTTTTGGGGATCGATCTTAAATTTTTGAATTTTAAGAATAATTGTAAATTATTTCTTGCCTTGAAGCCTAACTCATCGGGGAGCTCTGCGCAGCAGGTTAAAATTGTCATCTCTTTGCTGCGCGGCGATCCCCAGGATTGGGCGTTTTCTTTGACACCTGGTGATCCTATTCTAACTAATGTGGACGCATTTTTTCCAGCCTTGGGGTTGTTGTATGATGAACCTAATGCTATTGATCAAGCTGAGAAAGCCCTATTGGCATTGAGCCAGGGTCAGGATCCTGCAGAGTCATACTGTCAAAAATTCCAAAAGTGGGCGGTCCTTACTACCTGGAATGATGGTGCCTTGGCAGCTCTCTTTCGGAAGGGTTTGTCAGAAACCGTAAAAGATACTATGGTGGGATTTCCTGTTCCCTCTGGTCTTGACGATTCTATGTCATTAGCCATTCAGGTTGATCGGCGTTTACGTGAACGTAAAATTACACGAGAAATGTTGCCACCTGTTGAACAAATGTCTGAACCTATGCAATGTGATAGAGTTTTGTCTAGAGCGCAACGTCAGGAGTTCAGAAGGCGTAATAAGCTGTGTTTTTTCTGTGGAGATGCCTCTCATATTATTTCTGTCTGCCCTAAACGAGAGAAACATTTTGCACACACATTTGCTGTGGGTGGTGTACAACCTAAGTTTCTTCTGGCAATTACTCTGATCTGCTCCCTGTCCACATTTTCCGCTAAGGCTTTTGTGGATTCAGCAGCGGCTCTGAACCTGATGGACTTGGATTTTGCTAAACGTTGTGGGTTTCCTATGACACCTCTGCGGACGCCTATCCCTTTGAGGGGTATTGATGCTACTCCTTTGGCGAAGAATAAACCTCAGTTTTGGACCCAGGTGGTAATATGGGTCGCCCCAGACCATCAAGAAAATTGCAGATTTTTGGTGTTGCATAATTTGCATGATACAATTGTTCTGGGATTTCCCTGGTTGCAAATCCATAATCCAGTTTTGGATTGGAAATCTGTGTCTGTGGTGAGTTGGGGTTGTCGGTGTGCTCTTAGTGACGCTCCCTGTTTTCTCCACCTCTCCCCAGTCGCATGATGTTCCTGACTATTTGGCTGACTTTTTGATGTATTAAGTGAGAATAAGTCTGCGTCTTTGCCTCCTCATAGGAGTTATGACTGTGCAATTGAGTTGAGCCCTGTGTGTAAATTTCCCAAGGGTCGACTTTTCAATTTATCTGTACCCAAGCACGAGGCTATGCAATCTTATATTAAGGAGTCGTTGGAGAAGGGTCATTAGACCATCCTCTTCACCCTTGGGTGCTGGGTTTTTTTCGTGGCCAAGAAAGATGGTTCATTAAGGCCTTGTGTTGACTATCGTTCCCTCAACAAAATTACTGTTAAATATCAGTATCCGTTACCCCCGATTTCTGATCTATTCTCCAGAGTTAAAGGTGCTTGCTGGTTTACCAAGCTTGACCTCAGGGGGGCGTATAATCTTATTCGCATTAAGCATGGGGATGAATGGAAGACGGCGTTTAATACTTCGGAGGGACATTTTGAGTACCTGGTGATGCCTTTTGGGCTCACTAATGCTCCTTCTGTCTTCCAGTGCTTCATGAATGATATTTTCCGGGACTTCGTGGATAAATTTTTGATCATCTATCCATTTCAGGTAGAGGTGGATGCTTCTGAGATTGGTGCAGGAGCTGTTTTGTCCCAAAGAGATCCGGTGACCTCTAAAATGAACCCCTGTGCTTTCTTTTCCCGAAAGTTCTCCCCATCCGAACGCAACTATGATGTGGGGAATCGGGAACTGTTAGCCATGAAATGGGCATTTGAGGAGTGGAGACATTGGTTGGAGGGAGCTAATCATCAAGTCGTGGTCCTTACTGACCACAAGAACTTGATTTACCTTGAGTCGGCCAAACGCTTGAATCCTAGACAGGCTAGGTGGGCCTTGTTTTTCAGACGCTTTCATTTTGTGGTCTCTTTTCTTCCGGGCACTAAGAATGACAAGGCAGACGCCCTCTCTAAGAGTTTCTTTGCTGATTCTCCTATTGTGACCAAGCCTGTCAGCGTCAGGATTTCTTTTCTAGTCACCAACCTCGGGCAAAGCTCACTCAGAGCTTCTCTTACCTAGGATCCTAGGAGTGGAGAAATAAAAAGAGAGACACAGGTTGCTTGTCTTTCAAGTTAATCTCCTTTATTGGGAGGGTCAGGGTAGATCTTTTATAGTAAACCAGAAAGAGGAAATGAACAAATATGGACAATTCCGTAATATTGTGTGATAATTAACAAAATGGAGGAGATCTTGGCAAGAAAGATAGTTATATAACAGAAATGTCAGAGTATATTATGTGTTATAAGATATATTTAATTGAGGGTGTGGGGAGTACGTGGGATTTATGGCATTTCCCTTATGTCAATTTAACAATTCGTGGAACCGTATCCATTAGTACTTTTTGGCCAGAAACTGGATTTGGCCTCAACATATTTAGACATTCATTATGAGAGAGATTTAGATCTGACCACTGGCAGAATTATCCTATCATGTAGACAGATGATAACAATTAAAATGGTGTCATGGGTTACAAGTTGTTTTTCAGTTATTTTTCTAGAGTTTAGAGAACTAGGATTAACCATTTCTTTGACAACTCCCCTCTTTTTATTATCTGTCTACCTCTATCTTACCCTGCCTTTATCTGAGGCCTGCAAGATAACCCTACTTCACAAAATACACGGCTTGTCCTATGTATATCATGGGATACCAGTCCTGTGTATCCATTCAGATTATACCTGTGAATCAGACCTCCTTTCCCTATTTCTCTTTTACTTATTGCCCTATCTCAGAGGAATACAGATTTTATTGAGGGGAGTTTGTCTGTTTTGTGTGTAACATGTTAATAAGATATAGTAAATTCATAATTACTGTAATACATTATAACATATATTTTGATATATTAGTATATATATATATTTATATCTTTATTCATTAGTAAGTGTTAATCATTTAAAGTCCATAATGCGTGTAAATCTTCATCGTTGTAGTTCTTTGTAAAGTTCTTGTCTTTGTCTTTGTTCAGACCAGCGGGGTTTTCCACAATGCATACAATCAGCCAGGTCTACTGAAGTTTGCTTGTTGCAGAATATACATTCACGCTGACCAGTGGTTATGAAGGTCGTCAGCACTTGGGTTTGCTTTATATCAGAGTCAGTATTGATTTTAGCTTTATGTTTACCTGGAAAATATTTACAATTATAACCAAGAATTTTCTTTATGACTAAAACAAATATTCTTATCATCACTGCAATAACCAATATCACAAAAACTGCTTGAATTAGAAAATGAATTATTCCTGATATCCATCCGCCTATCCCTTTAAACAAATTCAAAGGATTTAACCATGCGAGCCATTCAGGGAGGGGCAGGTCCTCCAGGGAATTAACCTTCCGTATTCTTCCTTTATTAGCCTAGCTTGTTCAATGTCATGAGTGACTCTCATCAGTCCGGAAGGATTGAATAGTAACAGCATGCGGGTCCCACTACCTGACAGAATCCCCCTTGAGATGCCGTAAGATAGTCAAGCACCATAGAGTGTTGGTTAGTTATAACAATGAGCTGTCTCATATAAGCAGATCCTACATTGATGGCGTCAAATAAATACTCAGTTACATTATCAAAGATATCACTCAATTCTTCTATCATCTGAGCATTTCTTAGAGTTCCGAACATAATTCCCAAAGGACCAGTGAGAACCATCCCAGTCTTAAGACACCATGGGGTATGCATTAAATGTTTGGGTGGCTATGGAGAGGGTGCACTACGCTTTGCTATCATGTGATCAGGTCCATTTTTATAAGGGAAATCATTCTCTTTCCATACCCAGGTGACTGGCTCTAACCTAGCCAGTGTACATGCACCTTCAGCTCCTTTAGGAATCCACATATATGCATTACTCAGACATACTATGTTTATATACTGAAATTCATTAAGGAAAGCTATTGCTATTGAAACCAACCGGGTAGTGTCAGTGTAAAGACACCAAGAGTCATCTTAATCTGTAGTGACTGCCCTATAAAATTGTAATGTCTGGCATTCTGGGTCAGTATTTATACTTATGGACATCTCAGCAGCTCCATCTCCATACTGAAACTGGATTTGGCCTCAACATATTTAGACATTTATTATGAGAGAGATTTGGAACTGACCACTGGCAGAATTATCCTATCACGTAGACAGATGATAACAATTAAAATGGTATCATGGGTTACAAGTTGTTTTTCAGTTATTTTTCTAGTGTTTAGAGAACTAGGATTAACCATTTCTTTGACAGTCTGCTACCATCTAAGGTGAGGGGGTAGTTCTTTCTGCCATCTCGCCCGATTTGAGACGTGCTCTGGAGGAGTTTCAGGAGGACAAACCTGAGCGTTGTCCCATTGGAAAATTGTATGTTCCTGACCAGTGGAGGAAGAGAGTAATGTCTGAAGTTCATTGCTCCACATTGGCTGGTCATCCAGGTATTTTTGGTACTAGAGATTTGGTGAGTCGGTCTTTTGGTGGCCCGCCTTATCTCGTGATGTCAGGAATTTTGTGCAGTCCTGTGGGACTTGCTCCCGGTCTAAACCTTGTTCTCGCTCTAGTGGGTTGTTGATGCCTTTGCCGGTGCCCAGGAGGCCATGGACCCATATTTCAATGGATTTTATTTCTGATATGCTTGTTTCTCAGAGAATGGCTGTTATCTGGGTGATTTGTGATAGATTCTCTATGATGGTCCATCTTGTACCACTCCCTAAGTTGCCATCTTCCTCAGAGTTGGTGCCCTTGTTTTTGCAACAGGTGGTTCGCTTGCACGGGATTCCTGAGAACATTGTATCTGACAGAGGAGTTCAGTTTGTTTCTAGATTTTGGAGGACTTTTTGTTCCAAGCTGGGAATTCAGTTGTCCTTCTCCTCTGCGTTTCACCCTCAGACCAATGAGCAGATGGAGAGAACAAACCAGACTTTGGAGTCTTATTTGAGATGTTTCATCTCTGCTGATCAGGATGATTGGGTCTCATTTTTGCCCTTGGCCGAATTTGCTTTAAATAATAGAGCTAGTTCTGCCACTTTGAGGTCACCTTTTTTTTGTAACTTTGGGTTTCAGCCTCGATTCTCTTCAGGGCAGGTGGAGTCTTCTGCCTGCCCAGGTGTTGACACTGTGGTGGAGAGAATGCACCAGATTTGGGACCAAGTGGTGAATAAGTTGTCTCTCCCAGGAAAAGGCCCAGCGGTTTTCCAACCGGCATAGGACCATTGGTCCCCGGTTTAAGGTAGGTGATATGGTTTGGTTGTCATCAAAGAATATCTCTATGAAGGTGGCTTCTCCAAAGTTTAAACCTAGATTTATTGGACCTTACAAGATTTTGGAGATTCTTAATCCAGTCTCTTTTCGATTGGCTCTTCCTGTTACATTTAAGATCCATAACGTGTTTCATAAGTCTCTTTTGAAGAGGTTTGTTGAGCCAGTAGTTCCTGTGGTGGCACCTCCTGACCCTGTATTGGTTGAAGGTAATGTGGAATATGAGTTTGAGAAGATACTGGATTCTTGTCTGGCTAGACGGAGACTCCAGTATTTGGTTAAGTGGAAGGGTTATGGCCAGGAGGATAATTCTTGGGTCTCTGCATCCGATATTCATGCCAAAAGATTGGTGCGTGTTTTTTTTTCATCAGGCCCATCCTGATCGGCCTGGTGGCGTGGATGAGGGTTCGGTGACCCCTCCTCAAGGGGGAGGTACTGTTATGAGCTCATTTTCTCGTTCACCTTTGATGTCCGATGAACGCCCTGTGCTGGTGAAAGGAGGTAGTGAAACTGATTTGGATGGGAGAAACCTGTCACCTGAACAGGTGGATTGCGATTGGACATCTGGAATCTCTGAGTGGATATAAGGCAGCCGACGCCCTGCAGGGTTGCTGGTGATTTCTCTGCTCTGAGCTCTGGCCTCCAGTTCAGTTCCTGTCTTCTAAAGCTAAGTTTTTGCTCTGTTATTGTTCCATGAGATTTTGTCTGATTTGCTTGGTTTTGTGTTCAGCCAGCCCCGGCTGGGGCTTTGCTGAGTTTCCATTTTTGTCCCTGATCGGTTGATTCTCTTTTGCTCTGTCTTCAGAATATATCCGTGCTGATATAGGGATTTTGAAGTCTAGTGACTTCAGGGCCGTTTTTGCTATCAGACGTGTTGGGACATTTTTGGTAGGGTTTTTGCGGATTGCAGCCAGCATCTTTTCTGTCCTTTTCCTATCTAGTTAGTTGGGCCCCCTTGTATTTTTGTTTTTTCCTCCTCCGGTGACTCATTCATAACCGAGCCGCATGTGTATGAGGTGGACGGAGCAGAGCTACGCATGTACAAGGTGTGCAGAGAGGAGCCGCAGGTGTATGGAGCGGAGATGTGCATGTATTTTGGCATGGGGGGCCCCATTTGAAAGTTCACACTGGGGCCCATAAGTTTGCAGTTACGGCACTGTCCATATTTATATACCTCAGCAAACATCACGATTTTTTCCCAGTCGCTCCCATGTGGGACTGCATCCAATCCTCGGCTTCCGCGGGGGCTGTAAAAAAAATGAAGAGCCCTCATAAACAATTCGAAGTCAGGCAGGATAGACCATTGAGTATAGAATATTCCTTTCTCTGAGTTTCTTTATCTCCATGAATTTAGCCTGCTGCTTCTGAAGCTCCATAGATAAATCCAGAAATATTGAAATAGTTGCATTATTGAATTTGATGGGGCTTTCTTTTTGCCTTGCCATGCGGAGTATAGTATCTCTGTCTCTACAATTTAAGAGGCAAGCCAGGAAAGGTCTCGGTGAGGTACCTGGAGGAAGAGGCCTTGTAAGAACCCTATGGGCCCTTTTCACAGAGAATGTTAAGGAGACCATCCCCTAGAGCAGCGGTCCCCAACCTTTTTGACTTTGAGAGCCACATTCATAGAATCGTAGAGTTGGAAGGGACCTCCTGGGCCATCTGGTCCAACCCCCTGCTCAAAGCAGGATTCGCTAAATCATCCCAGACAGATTTCTGTCTAGCCTCTGTTTGAAGACTTCTATTGAAGGAGAGCTCACCACCTCTCGTGGCAGCCTGTTCCACTCATTGATCACTCTGTCAAAAAGTTTTTTCTAATATCTAATCTGTGTCTCCTCCCATTCAGTTTCATCCCATTGCTTCTAGTCTTTCATTGTGCAAATGAGAATAAAAATGATCCTTCTAGAATGTGACAGCCCTTGAGATATTTGTAGACAGCTATTAAGTCTCCTCTCAGTCTTCTCTTCTGCAAGCTAAACATTCCCAAATCCTTCAACCTTTCCTCATAAGACAGGGCTTTCAGACCGGTCATCATTCTGGTTGCACTTTTCTGAACTTGCTCCAGTTTGTTGATGTCTTTTTTTGAAAATGTGGTGCCCAAAACTGGACACAGAATTCCAGATGAGGTCTGACCAAAGAGGAGTAGAGAGCAATAATGACTTCACGTGATCTAGACTGTATGCTTCTGTTAATACATCCTAGAATTGCATTTGCCTTTTTTGCTGCTGCATCACACTGTTGACTCATATTCAGTCTGTGATCTATTAGTATACCCAAGTCTTTTTCACATGTGCTGCTGCTTAGCCCTATTCCTCCCATTCTGTATATGTTTTTTTCATTTTTAAATTTTTTATTTTCAAATTTAAACCACACCATAAGACACAACTCCATTTCACAAATACAGTTGGTGGAGTATTGCTTAGGAGTCGGTCCAAGGTGAAAGGAAAGAAAAGAGGGGAGGGAAATGTGGATGGGAGAAAGAGAGAAGGAAGGAAAGGGTAAAGAGGGATACATAGTAACGAACAATATCAATAACAACAACAAAAAGTAGCCGTCGGCATGAACACTAGCATTTGGTGGGTGTATTTAAGAATATAGAGTAGGTGGACTGTTCTGTAAACAACCGTGGGATCAGCTACCCCAGTATAAAGGCCATCAGGTCAAGTAAGACTTCATGTGATATTAGATTTCTCACCAAGAGGATTATCCTCTAGATATCTAGTCCACGGGGCCCAGGTCGACACACAAGATTTATGATTAAAAATCTCCCAGCTACACAGCTCCTCCAGACGAGAAACCTGATTTATCTTAACGTGCCACTCCTCCAATGTGGGGGGGGGCAACATCTTTCCAGTGTACAGCTATCAGCTGTTTTGCAGCACTTAGCATCAGTGGGAGTAAACCATGTCTTTTGGTAAGAAATCTTTTGACGGGCACGAAAGAAGAACTTCCGTAGCCCTAAGATTAGTCTTTATTAGTTGTAATTTTTTGAGAACTAGCTCAACGCCATCCCAAAAATGTCTCAGTTTGGGACAGTCCCAGAATATATGTGAGTGATGTCCTCCAGAGTTGAGGCATCTCCAACAAGCATTATTATCAGCAAGACCCATCTGAAAGAGCTTTGCGGGAGTCAAATGCCACCTGGTCAATATTTTATAAGAATTTTCCTGCAAAAGTACACACCTAGAAAATCCCCGTGCACTAGATAGCATTCTAGATATTTGTTTCTCTGTGAATGTAGTGTTGAGTTCCATTTCCCAGGAGTAAATAAATGAGGGTTTAAAATGTGATCTCGGAGAGATAAGGTGTGAGTAAATACGAGATATAATTTTTAGCCGTGGAGGCGGAAGTTTGATCATAATATCTAACCAGGACCAATTGGATTTGGTCGGGAATTTCATCCTAAATTGTAGAAGCGTACGTTGAACGTGCTGGCTCTGAAGAAAATTAGTTGGTTGAGTCGTTGCACTTGGTGGCCAAACTCCTCTCTGTAATATTTTATTACCATAAAAGCTACTCAATGTTTCTCTAGGGAGGGTAGACCATAAATTATATGGATCTTGAAAATCAAGATCTATTAGATAGGGTATTGAGCAAATCTGCGTTAGCGTCGAGGGAAATGTGTCCTCCGGTAGTTCTCCCAACATCAATCTTTTGATACGTAATGTAATAGAAGTTATCTCGTCTAGCCTAAAGGGGGTTTTACACTAAGCGATATCGCTAGCAATATCGCTAAAACGTCACTGGTTTTGTGACGTTATAGCGATATTGCTAGCGATATTGCTAGCGATATCGCTATGTGTGATACTTACCAGCGACCGGCTCCCCCGCTGTCCATCGCTGATCGCGCGAGAATGTCCGGCTCCATTTCTCGTCGGGCGCTTCCTGCTGAGACTTCCTGCTGTGACGACGAGCGACGCGTGGAGGCGGGCGGGAGAACGTCAGGATCGCTGTGTGTGAAAGGTGAGTATCGTGCGCTGCGTCGCTGCTGCATCGCTGTGAGGTCTTTCTGTATGAAAGCTCACTAGCGATCATTTAGCGATGCACCAGCGATCCTGACCGGGTCAGATCGCTGGTCGGATCGCTGGTGCATCGCTAAATGTAAAAGGGCCTTAAGAGCGACTGGTGGTTTAGCTTTAGTCCAGAGATAAGGTAAACCCCTCGGGCCCAATAGAGCCAGGTCAACACTAATTCCCTCCCCACCTTCAGCGCAAGACACCACCTTTAACCATCTGCTAAGATGGATTGCTTTATAATTTAAAAGGGGGTCTGGGACTCCCAATCCACCAGAGGAGCCTGGATAAAAAAGAAGCCTATAAGGCAACCTAGCCGGTTTAGATTTCCAGATAAATTTTCCTATTAGTGACTTTAACGACCCGAAAAAGGTCAGGGGTATCTGAATCGGAACCATATTCATGGCATACAATATGATAGGCATGATATACGCCTTAAACACGTTGATGCGACCCATCCAGGATAAAGTGGGTAGGTTATATTTATGAATCAGGTTTGTAACTTTAATTAAAGGAATGAAATTACTTTGAAATAAGTTAGTGGGGTCTCTAGTTATGAATATTCCTAAATATTTAATAGAGCTATTAGCCCAAGAGAAGGGAGTCTGTGTACGAATAGTGGAGAGTTGAGAATGAGGGAGAGTAATATTTAACGCTTCAGATTTAGTTAGATTAATTTTAAAATTAGAAAGGAAGCCAAACTGTTGAAAAATTTGGAGGATGATCGGGAATGCCTGAGAGGGGTTGGATATGAGGAAAAGCAGATCGTCTGCGAAAGCTAGCATTTTGAGTATCCCTGGACCCACCGACAACCCCTCTGTGCGTTGTTCTTGTCTGATGCTTTGTATCAAAGTTTCTATGACTAAAATGAACAAGGATGGAGACAGAGGGCATCCCTGCCTAGTCCCGTTGTGAATCTCAAAACTGTTTGACAGGATGCCATTAATCCTGACCTTGGCCGTCGGTTGAGAGTAGAGAGACAGAACTGCTGTGATATATTGAGGAGGGAAGCCAAATTTAATCAATACCTGTTCCATAAATCTCCAGCACACTCTGTCAAAAGCCTTCTCGGCATCCGTTGACAGGAGTACTAAGGGGACCTGCCGGGTCTTGGCAAATATTATAGACTGTATGGCCCTAGTGGAGTTGTCCTTCCCTTCCCTACCCCTCACAAAACCTGCTTGATCCACATGACTTAATTTGGGTAAAAAGTTGCTTACTCAGCCCGCTAGTATTTTAGCCCACATTTTGATGTCAGCATTAAGCAATGAGATTGGTCTGTAGCTGGTGCACAAGTTGGGATCCTTACCCTCCTTCGGAAGAACTGTGATATATGCCTCCAGGGATTGCTTAGGGGGGAGCTGGCCCTCCAAATTGGAATTGAACAAGGTCACCAGATGGGGTAAGAATGATTTTATGAACTTTTTATAGTATATAATGGGGAGACCATCCGGGCCTGGGGCCTTTCCATTTGGAATGGTGGAGAGGGTGTCAAAAATTTCTTTAGGGGTAACCGGAGCAGTTAGTAAAGATTGGCCTTCCGGGGTTATTTTAGGGAGATTCAGTGGAATCAGGAACTCTTTGATTTTTTCTATAGCTGTTATTGGGTCTTGCATACTATCTGGTATGCTTAAGTTGTATAAACTGTCATAAAAGGATCTAAACTCCTCGGCAATGTCTGCGGTCTCGAAAATTGAAGAGCCGTCCATAGCTTTGAGTTGTCTAATAAACGTCTTGTCCTGCTGCTTTTTAAGCAGTGAAGACATAAGCTTACTACTTTTTTTGCCGTGGTGATAGAACCTCTGTTTACTTCTCATATAGGTTTTGGCCGATTGAATATTTAAAAGATTTTTTAGTGAATTCCTTAGATCCGTGTATAGGTTACACAGAGTAACTTTAGTATTGGCTATAAGGCCCTTTAGTATAATATATCTACCTTCGGAATCTGAGAGGCAATCATGCAAGACAAAAGGAACATTCTTTTTAATAGCAATACTCACTCCTCTAGACGCCGACCCACCCGTACTATGATACCAGGACGGGTAACAGGATCTAGACATATCCGGGACTCTCCCCACTTTAAAATGTGTCTCCTGTAGGAAGACTACACTAGTCTTTTTTGAATATAGAAGGTTCAGTACCTGGCTCCTTTTATACGGGGAACGTAAGCCTTTTACATTGTATGAAGCCACTACCATAGTGGCGAAATTGACTTTATCACCCATAGCATAATAGATGGAGCAAAAAAATAAATGATTAAGTGCCCCATGCCGACGAGCCACAAAAAATACAAAATACAAGATAAAGTAACATATAGATAACAATAACCAACTACCTGCCTGCGGCAGAGGTAGGGGGTCAAGCATACCCCCCATAGCAGAGCAGGGAATTACATCACCAATACACGAGTGGTACATGTTAGCTTATAGGGCAGTTAAATGAAAGCAGCAACACATTAGCAGATGCCAATCAAGGCAAACTAAAGTGATCTAAAACATTACAGAGTTATACAAAAATTTCCGGGTCTATATGTGAGAAAATACGGCTAGACAGAGCACAATAGAACTCAGGGGGGCATCTCTTTCCTCGCCCCAGATTTCTCTCGTTTAGGAGGCATGCGTCTCTTCACTGAGGCCCAATCCCCCTGACCTCCTGTATAAGCATTGATAGGAGGAGGCGTGCGAAGATCCATGTCTAAAGGTAACCATGAAGGAATATCAATAGGAGCGATGTCGAATGTGTCCCATATTTTGGTTAAATCTTCGGGGCTCCTCACTGTTATTTGTTTGCCGTCTCCATGTACAGATATTCCAAACGGAAATAGCCATTTTACGCGAGCGTAGCACTTCCAATAGGGGTCTTAGCATCCTTCTTTTTGCAAGAGTCGACGGCGCAATGTCCTGATAAAGTTGGATAGCAGATCCTTCATAGGTGAGATTTTTAACGTCTCTTGAGGCAGACAAAATAATATTGGTGTCCACATAGCTGAACAAGCCGCAGATCACATCCCTCAGAAGGCTTAGGCTTGGGTCTGAGCGATCTATGGACCCTCTCTATTACAATTTGGTCACATTTTTCTTGCGAGATTAAGAGGGCAAAGATCTCTTTCGTGGATTTTTCTAATATTTCTGTAGAGACACTTTCAGGCAAGCCTTTAATCCTTATATTTTTTCTGCGACTCCTATTTTCTTGATCTTCTAAGGCCAGAAGATAGTTATTAAGCTGTGTTCTGTGGTAGTCCAAATGATCTCTCATGGCGTTGGAGTGGTTAATGAGAGAGGACTGAGATGATTCCAGGGACTCCACTCTATTACCAATATGTAACAAATCTGCTCTCATACCAGATATCTCCGTAACCAAAGGCTTTAAAGCTTGGGCCTGTAGTTTTTTAAAGACTGATCTAGATAACTTCCCAGAGTCCGAGTGGGTAATATCACTGCCTGAGACATCATCACTTGAGTCCGAGTCCTCGACATGTTCCTCCACCTCAGCATTTGCATGCAGCTTTTTAGGTGTGGACCTAGCCGACCCAGGTTTATTTTTCAGAAATTTCTCCATTTCACTTTGCCTGCCCTGATGTACACTAGTAGCCAGCGGTTTTACACGCTCTTTATTAGATTTAACCATAATGCTTAATTAAAGCGTGCGTTTGAATCACCCCTCGTGCATTCAGGAAAAGTCTACTAATGCATGCTCATAGATGAAGATAAACCCATGCGTCTTGAAAGGTGATGTGCTGACATGAGTGAATAGGGCGGTATCAGCCGCTCTAATGTGGTGCACTATATAGAAAGTCTTACACTGCCGTGGCATAAAATTAGGCCGGTCTTGGCGCCTCTGAAAGGGGGGAGCGGTACCCCCAAACCCCAGGTCGCCCCAGTTCCCTGTATGCAGCAGGAGCGACCGCCTCAGATTCCCCGGGCAATGCACCAGGAGCACCCAGCACCGCGGTCACCCTCCATTCACCAGCCAGGCCGAGAGCCCTTCGGGTGTCTCCAGAATCTCCACCAGTGCACGTGCGACCGGCTCGCCTCCCTCTCCTCCGGTAAGCGAATTCGTTCCTTCCCTTCCTTGTTAGTCAGCGTTCTCTCTTCCGGCAGAGGCCACGGGCCCTCCACCACCTCCAACGGCTCTCTACAGACTGCTGTCCGGACCACCTCAGGAAGAAGCAGTAAAGATGGCACCTGACCGCCTCTGGCGCCAAGGCCCACTCCCCGTGGCCGTTCTATGTCCCGGCGTCCGTGCAGAGAGCCGCGGTTCTCTCCTCGCTGTCCTTCACCACCTTCTCTAAGCTCAGCTCTCTGGGGGGCATATAGACACTTTCGTTGGGGTCAGAAGAGGGCATATTTTGTGGCTGGCAGCGGGAGCTGCAGCAAAGCGCGTCTTCCCTACAAGCGATCCAGGCCACACCCCCATGTTTTTTTCATTTTTATTGCCCAGCTGTAGTACTTTGCATTTTTCCCTGTTAAAAACCATTCTGTTACTTGCTGCCCACTGTTCCATTTTATTTATATCTTTTTGAATCCTCTCTCTGCTCTAGAGTTAGCTATCCCTCCTAGCTTTGTGTCATCAGCAAATTTAATCAGTTTACCCTCAATTCCTTCATCTAAATCGTTGATAAAGATGTTGTACAATACAGGGCCCAGGACAGAGCCCTGTGGTACCCCACTTGAGACATTCTTCCAACTGGATGTGCAGCCATTTACGACCACTCTGGGTTCGATCACTAAGACAGTTATGAATCCACCTAACAGTTGCCTTGTCCATTCCATACTTAGCCATTTTTTCAATAAGGATTGTGTGAGATACTTTGTCAAATGCTTTGCTGAAGTCAAGATATACTATATCTACAGCATTTCCCTTATCCACCCAATCAGTGATTCTGTCATAGAAGGAAATTAAGTTAGTCTGAAATAACTTATTAGTTACAAACCCATGCTGACTCTGTTTAACCACTTCATTCTTATCCAGGTACTTACATGTTGCTTAATAATTTGTTCAACGATCTTTCCTGGTATAGAAGTCAGGCTCACCGGCCTATAGTTGCCTGGGTCCACCTTCTTTCCCTTTTTGAAGATAGGAACAACATTTGCTCTTCTCCAGTCTTCTGGGACTTCTGTTCTCCAAGAATTTTCAAAGATTATGGAGAGGGGTTCAAAAATTTCTTCTGCTATCTCCTTCAGTACTCTGGTGTGTAATTCATCTGGACCTGGAGACTTGAATTCATTTAGGTTAGCTAAGTGTTTCCTCACTATCTTTCTGTTTATAGATATCCTGGATTCTTCTATTCCCTTAATAGGACAGTGAAGAACAGTTGATGTTACATTTCCTTTCTGAGAGAAAACAGATGCAAAATAGGAATTTAAAAGTTTGGCCTTCTCAACATCCTGTCTTACCATTTCATCATTTTCATCCTGTAAAAATCCTATAGCATCTTTGACTTTTCTTTTACTTTTGACATATCCCCAAAATACCTTTATTATTGCTTTTGACGTCTCATGCAAGCCTCAATTCCTTGTCAGCTTTAATAATAATAATCTTTATTTTTATATAGCGCTAACATATTCCGCAGTGTTTTACAGTTTGCACATATTTTCATCACTCACAATCTAACTCCTTGCAGATGTTGTCCTTGGTGGGATTCAAACCCAGGACTCCAGCGCTGCAAGGCCGCAGCGCTAACCACTGAGCCACCGTGCTGCCCAGCTTTAGTTAATCTGATTTGTGTCCTGCAAGTTCTGCAGACAGCATTATATTCTTCTTTAGATATGCCTCCCTCTTTCCATTTTAGAAACATTTCTTTCTTCCTTTTTAGCATGTGCTTAAGTTCTGTGTTCATCCATCCTGGTTTCCTTAAATGCTTTCTATTCTTCCCTCTTTTCGGAAATGTTAACTATTGTGCCTTGAGAATTTCATTTTTCAAGATTTCCCATCCTTCCTTGACATTCAGCACTGAGAGAGGGTTGAGAGCCACATTCAGGTCTGAGAGGGGGTCACAAGCAACATCCTGCTCCTGTCCCCCTCAAAGTAGTGTCAACCAAAGCCCCTATTTTGGGTATAATGATAACCGAAGCTTTTCTACAGAAATCACTCCAAAGCAATACACTGAGATCCAGGGGTTCCCACAATGCCCCAATTCAGAATTCTCCCATCAAGGACTCCCAACACACTGTCGCATCCAGATTCAAGAACCTCCTCTAACAGGTAGTATTATCCTCCAGCGTACCATACCTAAAACATCTCTAAACAGCTAAGACCAGTATATGTGCATCCAGATCTGCTCTTCTGTGCAAGGCGACTTAAAAATTCACCATTTTGAGATGTACTCTTCATACTTGTTTGCTAGACCTAGAGCTAATGCACCAAGCTGGCAGACAGTCACGAGCCACAATTTCTGGGATCACAAGCCACATGTGGCTCCCGAACTACAGGTTGGGGACCCCTGCCCTAGAGTATCTTTGAACCAGCTCTCCAGGAACTGCTCTGGCCGCTGACCCTCTGGTAGCCCAAAAATGGCGTAGTCTATTCTCTTAGTCATCTGCCTTCTGCTTCCAAGCATTTATGGAACCAGCCACTTTTGTCAGTTTAGTTTCCATAGGTACAATATTATCTTCTAGGTGGGACACCCTTGATTCAACTAACGTGATTCAACCTCCCATGGACTGCATATCCTGTCGGAGATGCCCCTCCTTAGAATGCACCTCTTCGATTTTCCCAGTCAGGGATGTCCTAGTTAGAGGTATAGCATAGCTCCCAACCATCCCGATTCTCGCAGGACAGTCCCGTTTTTGACCCCCCCACCCGGGTCCCACCCGGGACTCTATTTTTCTCGCACTGCACTGAGCCACCACACCCCCCATGCACCAACCCCATCCTCATCCTCCCAGAGAGCCACCGCAGCCTGCAGTGACGTCTAAGGCTACTTTCACACTAGCGTTGTGAGACGGCAGTCGCCCTGTGTCGGGGCGATGTACCGTCACACGCTGTGAAAGTTGTGCACAACGGGGGCAGCGGATGCAGTTTTTCAATGCACAAAATAAGTTACATGTAACGTTTTTGTGAGCGTCGCGGCTGACAAAACACGACGCATCCGTCGCATGACGGATGCGACGTGTGGCAATGCGTCGCTAATGTAAGTCTATGGAGAAAAAACGCATTCTGCGGGCAACTTTGCAGGATGCGTTTTTTCGGCCGACGCTATTGTGAAAGTAGCCTTAGACTGTTCTGGAGCTGTGCGCAGAGAACCTGTGATGAGGTCACAGGAGGGGAGGAGTCAGGGGGTCACATGATCAGGCGCCTCCGTGTCTGCACTCTGCAGGACTCTGCTGTGCTGGTTGTCGTGGTGCTGAATGAGGTGAAGTTTCTGTGTGGTGTCAGGAGGGGTTTACAGGGTGGATGTAGCAGAGCTGTGTGTGTACAAGGTGTACAGAATGGAGCCGTGTGTGTACAAGGTGTACGGAGTAGAGCCATGTGTGTATGAGGTTTACGGAGCCATGTGTGTACGAGGTTGAGGTTTACGGAGCCATGTGTGTACGAGGTGTATGGAGCCACATGCGTATGAGATGTACAGAGCAGAGCTGAGTGTGTACGAGGTGTACGGAGCGGAGCCATGTGTGTACTTGGTGTATGGAGCGGAGCCATGTGTGTATCGGATGTACGGACCAAGTGTGTACAAGGCATACAAAGCGGGCTTTTCCCACGGACACAGGAGTACACGGGGGAGCCCTGAGGAGCACTTTAAAACTCGTACATGACGTTCCACCGGAAGTGATGTGCTGGAAGCTGACCGTAAATGAGGTAATTTCATGAGGAGATTGTGACGGAACCATGGAGGCACTTCAAGGAATGCTTCAGATCCATCACCGTGTCCACCTCGGACAGCAGGATCGCCTTGTAATCGGGGATGCCGGCCATGTGAGCGAATCATGATATGATGGTAGCTGGGCTGCTATAGTGTCTTTATAGAATCTTTCATTTCTTTCTTTCTCTGTTCTTTCTCACTCTGTTTCTCTCTCTGTTCTTTCTTTCCCTCTCTTTTTCTCTCTCTCTGTTCTTTCTTTCCCCTCTTTCTTTCTTTTTCTTTCCCCTCTTTCTTTCTCTCTGTTCTTTTTCTCTTTACTTCTTTTGTTCTTTCTCTGTTCTTTCTCTGTCTCTTTTCTTTCTTTCCCCTTTGTTTCTCTCTATCTCTCTGTTCTCTTTCTCTCTCTGTTCTTTGTTTCTTTTCTCTTTCTTTCTCTTTCTTTCTCTGTTCTTTCTTTTCCCTCTTCCCCTCTTTCTTTTCTTTTTCTTTCTCTCTTTTCTTTCTTTCCCCTCTCTTTCTTTCTCTGTTCTTTCTCTCCGTTCTTTTTTCTCTGTTCTTTCCTTCCACTCTTTCTTTCTTGCTGTTCTTTCTTTCTTTCCCCTTTCTTTCTCTCTGTTCTTTCTTTCCCTCTCTAATCTTTCGTTTTTCATTTTCCTGCTATTTTTTCTCACTCTCTGTTCTTTCTTTCCCCTCTTTCTTTATATTTCTTTCCCCTCTTTCTTTTTTCTCTCTGTTCTTTCTTTACTTTTTTCTTTCTTTTTTTCTCTCTTCTTTCTTTCCCCTTTCTCTCTCTGTTCTTTCTTTCCCCTCTCTTTCACTCTCTCTGTTCTTTTTTTCTTTCCCTTCTTTCTTTCTGTCTCTCTGTTCTTTCTTTCTTTCTCTCTGTTTATTCTTTCCCCTCTTTCTCTCTCTCTGTTCTTCCTTTCTCTTTCTCTCTGTTCTTTCTTTCCCCTCTTTCTTTCTTTATCCAAAGATAGGGTAGGGGAAAAGGAAAGTCAGCTCACCACAGCATGCTGGTCTGTAATAGTGGAAGTCCTCTGAACGGAGCCGCCCCAGTCCAGGGCATCAGCAATCAGCAGAAAAAAAGAGATGTGCTCCAGCGATGAAACAATCCACTGATGTATTAAAAACAGTTTATTTGCTTCTTAAAAACATGAAAAAACGCATTTCAGCAATTAAGCCTTAATCTTTCTTTCTTTACCCTCTTTCTTTCTTTCTCTCTCTGTTCTTTTTTTCTGTCCCCTCTTTCTTTCTGTGTTCTTTCTTTTTCTGCTCTTTCTTTCTTCCCCTCTTGCTCTCTGTTTTTTCTTTCGCTCTCTGTTCTTTATTTCTCTTTCTTTCTCTGTTCTTTCTTCTTTCTCTGTCCTTTCTTCTCTCTGTTCTTCCTCTCTCTATTTTTTCTCTCTCTCTCGCTCTCCTTTCTTTCTCTGTTTTCTTTTTTCTCTCTCATTGTTTTCTTTCTTTTCCTCAGTACTTGTCAGTGTGCCCACAGTACCAGCCACTGTGCCCATAATGCCAGCCACTGTGCCCTAAGTATCCGTCAGTGTGATCAGCAGTGCTAAATGGGTGCGGTTGGGCGTGGACATGGGTGTGACTAGTAAAATGGGCGTGATCGGGGCATAGCCTAAAATTTGCCACTGTGCATGCTACAACCTTTATCCCTCTTTTCCTTCTTCAAAAGTTTGGAGGTACGGGTATAGCTTGCATTAACTGTTCGGATACCTGTTTCAAAGTTAGATCGTCATGATCCCCACTTTCCTCACCATCAGAATCATGATTTTTTTTCGTGGGCCTGTGACTTTAACCCCTGATGGGTTATCTCTGTGTGGCCGTGGATTATCAGGGGGATTAGATCTTGCGTACTTTTTTTTAACTTTTCAGCTGCACCCCAGTTTCTTGAGCGGTGCATAGTTGATGTTTTATAAATTATGATAGGCTGATTAAGTAGATTTCTTATCCCTTTGTTTTCAGCCACAACAGCACTTTAGTAAGGTGCAGGCGTTATTTGCCTGGTTCACTAATATGTAGCAATATAAACAGTTCTGTGCTGAGAACCTGTACAGCTTGCAGGTTTATTGCAAAGATAATGTATTGCAGTGCCAGTATTTTGCTAGGACACTTGCAGCTGTGGCCTCAGAGGGGGGAGGGCAAGGGAAGTGAAAGTGGGAGTAGAGGGGGCTCCGCAGGTAAGGCCTCTTTCACACATCAGTTTTTTGGCGTCAGTCGAAATCCGTCAGTTTTTCACAATTTTCGACGGATCCGACTAGCGGATCCGTCGCATCCGTTTGTTCCATTTTTCGACGGATCACTTTTTTAAAAACTCCAAAAGGGAGGCTCCCAAAACATTATTGGAACCCTATATATAGAGTTTTAACACCCCATGTTTGAAAGGTTGCAGAGCAAGTGGCAGAAATGGAAGGAGTTATAGCGAAGATTGTGAACATCTATGTGGATTTTGCATTCGAGGCTAATCGTTTGGCAGTGATCGTTCGGAAAAAGAAGCAAGAAAGAGCGCATCCTGCATCTGCGGCCACGTCTTTGGATCCACCCGATCACAGCACAGCGAATGACACGTGGGGTCTATTCAATCAGGCGGAGGGTGGAGAGCCAAGGCATCTTTCAGATGTTCAGACAGGCCTCTACGGAACAAACCCCGGAGGGCGGCGTCATTCCAGCAGACCTCAGCAGCCCAGCGTCTGAACTCTGATCAAAACCACTCGGCTGAGTGCTTTCCCTGGCACACACTCATCACCATGTCCTCAGCCATACGCATTTGATCAGGCTCATCATAAATATGCTACAGAGCTTCAAAAAATGCATCTACCGTCATAGGCTCAGGGGCCGTGGTCGGAAGGGAGAAAGCCCTAGCTTGGGGGGCTCCCCTTAACAGAGACATAATGACCCCCACTCTCTGACCTTCATCCCCAGAAGAGTGTGGTCTCAATGAAAAAAAGTTTACAGCCCTCCTTGAAAGCTCTGAATTTCCTTTTATCTCCAGAAAAGGTATCTGGTAACTTAACTGGAGATTCAGGGGAAACTAATGTAACATCCCGAGCCCCCGATGAGAATACCCCCTGCACTGTGTCAGCTATCAGCTGCTGAGACTGAGCCAGGACTCGTTGTTCTCCAAGGAGTTTCAGAGACATCTGAGTCAGGTGTCTCACCTGCTCAGAAAGAGCGTGCACAGGATCCATCACATGCACAGGAGAATGGGAGCAGAGAAAAAAAAATGGTATGGGTCAGTTATAATGTCAGAGACACCGCACTACACTCGCTCACAGAGCCAGTGCGCGTGTCCTGAGTACAGAAACTGCTAAAAGATACCTGTGGAGCAGGGCAGCAGAGGTGACAATGCGTGCTTCAAACTATTAGTGTCAGGGTCCAGTCAGCGCCGGAAAGTAAAGAGGCACAGGACCTGCGGACACTGAAATTAGCAAGCTGGCACAGGACCTATGGTCAGGTGACTGCAAGGGGGTGGGGCTTAGCGTCCTGCTTTCAGATATGACAGGACACCATACAACAACTCAGAGTCAGGCAAAACAGGTCACAACAGTATGGGCAAACGAGGCACAGGAGGGACAAACAGATGGGTAGTCAGACAAAGCCAAAGGTCATACACAAGAGGGAGACATGGTACCAAGGGGATGAGCAGAGAGAAGTCGGGTCACAAGCAGAGAGTCATACATGAGAGGTAGCGCAGTACAAGAGGGACAGGCAGAACTCGTAACAGGGACAGAACCGGATCAAAACCAAACAAGCAAGCAAGATATGAGGCACACGTACGCACAAGGTCAACTAACTCAGTCGAGGGCAGGAGTATAACTGACACCGGACCTAGGTCCAGTGAGCATTAAATAGCCGCCCTATGCCAGAGAGAGGCAGAACAATTAACCCCCAGTCTGATCAGGATGGGCCAAAGCGAAACCCCGTCCTGGATCATGACACCTGGAAAGCACTTTAAAACTAGCACATGACGTTCCACCGGAAGTGATGTGCTGGAAGCTGACCGGAAATGAGGTAATTGCATGAGGAGATTGTGACGGAACCATGGAGGCACTTCAGGGAATGCTTCAGATCCATCGCCGTGTCCTCTGACAGCGCGGACAGTGGGATCGCCTTGGAATCAGGGATGCCAGCCCTGTGAGCGAATCATGATATGACAGCAGTGGGAGGTGTTGTGAGTTCATTTTCCCCTTCACTACTGAGGCCCGATGAACTCCCTCTTCTGGTAAGGAAAGGTAGTGAGCCTGATTATCAGACACCTGAGCCTAATGATGATGACTGGCTGAGTGGAGTTACGGACTGGATATAAGGCTGCCGACGCCCTTCTGCCCTGCGGGTGATTTCTCTGTGGGATCCTTGGAGACCAGTCTGAATTCCTGCTCTTCTAAAGCTAAGTTTTTCTGCTCGGCTTTTTGCATTTGTGCTTTGACTTTGTTTGCTTTGTTTTTCTGGATTTCTTCCATTCCCTGCTGGGGTGAGCTGAATTTCTTTAGCTCTGTCTTCTGAAAATACCAGAGTGCCGATATAGTTTTTGAAGCCTAGCTGCTTCAGGGTCTTTTTCCATATCAGCTGTTGGCTTATGTCTTTGATAGGGTTTTTGGCAGATTGCAGACAGCAACCGTCCTTTCCTGTCCTGTTTAGTTTAGCTTGGGCCCCATCGTTTGCTCAGCCTATCTTTCTATCTGTGTGTGTGTTTTTTCATCTTGCTTCACCGTCATTATATGTTGGGGCTGCCTTTTACTCTGGGGCAGTTTAGATTTCCTTTTCTGTCTTTAGGCTATTTAGTTCTCCGGCTGTGATCGAGGGGTCTAGGGCACCGTAGGAACCCCCCACGGCTACTGCTAGTTCTGTTGATAGGTTCAGGGGTCTGCAATCTGATAGTTGCCAACTTCTCTGTGTTTCTGGACGTAGCTTCTATTTTTGTGTCTGCCTCCTACGGTGACTCATTCATAACAGAATCACCCGCCATACCGCAGATCCTAGGGTACTCAATAGCAGGAAAGAATTGTAAAAAAAAAAAGTGTGTATATGTTTTCCTCTATATCTCTGAGGCCGTAGGGGGAATTTTTTTTTCTCTCAATGGAGATAAAGCAATTGTCTGATCGTGTGGAGCAGCTCGCTGTGGAAGTGCGGGGAATTTCCGCCTACCTTGCTCATTCACATGCTGCTGAACCAAAGATTCCTACACCTGATGTATTTTTTGGGGATCGATCTAAATTTTTGAATTTCCAAAATAATTGTAAATTATTTTTTGCCTTGAAACCTAACTCGTCAGGGAGCTCCGCGCAGCAGGTTGCTGCGCGGCGATCCCCAGGATTGGGTGTTTTCTTTGAAACCAGATGATCCTATTCTGACTAATGTGAATGCATTTTTTCAAGCCTTGGGGTTGTTGTATGACGAACCTAATGCCATTGATCAGGCTGAAAAGACCCTGCTGGCATTGAACCAGGGTCGAGATTCTGCAGAATTGTACTGTCAAAAATTCCGAAAGTGGGCGGTACTTACTACCTGGAATGATAATGCCTTGGCTGCTCTCTTTCGGAAGGGTTTGTCAGAAGCCGTAAAAGATACTATGGTGGGATTTCCTGTTCCCTTTGGTCTTGACGATTCTATGTCATTAGCCATTCAGGTTGATCGGCGTTTGCGTGAACGCAAAACTGCACGAGAGGTGTTGCCACCTGTTGAACAAATGTCTGAACCTATGCAATGTGATAGAGTTTTGTCCAGAGAGCAGCGTCAGGAGTTCAGAAGGCGTAATAAGTTGTTTTTTCTGTGGAGATGCCTCGCATATTTCTGTCTGTCCTAAACGAGAGAAACGCTTTGCACACACGTTTTCTGTTGGTGGTGTTCAACCTAAGTTTCTTTTGGCTATTACTCTGATCTGCTCCCTGTCCACATTTTCCGCCAAGGCTTTTGTGGATTCGGGAGCAGCCCTAAACCTAATGGACTTGGATTTTGCTAAACGTTGTGGATTTCCGATGACACCTCTGCAGACGCCTATCCCTTTGAGGGGGATTGATGCTACTCCTTTGGCTAAAAATAAACCTCAGTTTTGGACCCAGGTGGTAATGCGGGTCGCCCCAGACCATCAAGAAAATTGCAGATTTTTGGTGTTGCATAATCTGCATGATACCATTGTTCTGGGGTTTCCCTGGTTACAAATTCATAATCCAGTTTTGGATTGGAAATCTGTGTCTGTGGTGAGTTGGGGTTGTCGGTGTGCCTTTAGTGAGGCTCCGGTGTTTTCCACCTCTGCTCAGTCGCATGATGTTCCTGATTATTTGGTGGACTTTTATGATGTATTTAGTGAGAATGAGTCTGCGTCTCTGCCTCCTCATAGGAGTTATGACTGTGCAATTGAACTGAGCCCGGGGTGTAAATTTCCCAAGGGTCGGCTCTTCAATTTATCTCTACCCGAGCACGAGGCTATGCGATCCTATATTAAGGAGGCATTGGAGAAGGGTCATATTAGACCATCCTCGTCACCCTTAGGTGCCGGGGTTTTTTTTTGTAGCCAAAAAGGATGGATCATTAAGACCTTGTATTGATTATCGTGCCCTCAACAAAATTACTGTTAAATATCAGTATCCGTTACCCCTGATTTCGGATCTATTCTCTAGAGTTAAAGGTGCTTGCTGGTTTACCAAGCTTGACCTCAGGGGGGCGTATAATCTTATTTGCATTAAGCAGGGGGATGAATGGAAGAAGGCGTTTAATACTCCGGAGGGACATTTTGAGTACCTGGTGATGCCTTTTGGGCTCACTAATGCCCTTTCTGTCTTCCAGTGCTTCATGAACTATATTTTCCGAGATTTTGTCGATAAATTTTTGATTATCTATCTGGATGATATTTTGATCTTCTCCAAGGATTGGGATTCTCATGTGGAACATGTTCGGACTGTGTTCCGGATCTTGAGGGAGAATTCCCTGTATGTCAAAGGATCTAAATGCCTTTTTGGAGTACAGAGGATTTCTTTTTTGGGATTTATTTTGTCTCTGTCAACTATTGAAATGGACCCGGCCAAGGTACAGGCCATTTACGATTGGGTTCAGCCCACTTCTTTGAAGGCCCGCCAGAAGTTTTTGGGTTTTGCTAATTTTTATCGGAAATTTATAGCAAAATTTTCTAGTATTGCTAAGCCATTGACTGATCTGACTAAGAAGGGTGCTGATGTGTTAAATTGGTCTCCGGAGGCTGTTTCTTCCTTTCAGGAGCTGAAGTGAAGATTCACCTCCGCCCAGGTTTTGCGGCAACCTGATGTCTCACTTCCGTTCCAAGTAGAGGTGGATGCTTCTGAGATTGGTGCAGGAGCTGTTTTGTCCCAAAAGGATCCTGTAACATCTAAAATTAATCCCTGTGCTTTCTTTTCCCGAACGTTCTCTCCATCTGAACGTAACTATGATGTGGGGAATCGGGAACTGTTGGCCATGAAATGGGCATTTGAGGAGTGGAGACATTGGTTGGAGGGAGCTAAGCATCAAGTCGTGGTCCTCACTGACCACAAGAATTTGATTTACCTAGAGTCGGCTAAGCGCTTGAACCCTAGACAGGCTAGTTGGGCCTTGTTTTTTACACGTTTTGATTTTGTGGTTTCTTTTCTTCCTGGAACTAAGAATGTCAAGGCTGACGTCCTCTCTAGGAGCTTCTTTACTGATTCTCCTGTGGTGACCAAGCCTGCTACCATCTTAGGCGAAGGGGTAGTTCTTTCTGCCATCTCGCCCGATTTGAGACGTGCTCTGGAAGAGTTCCAGGAGGACAAACCTGAGCGTTGTCCCAGTGGAAAGTTGTATGTTCCTGACCAGTGGAAGAAGAGAATGATGTCTGAAGTTCATTGCTCTGCTTTGGCTGGTCATCCAGGTATTTTTGGTACTAGAGATCTGGTGAGTCGGTCCTTTTGGTGGCCCTCCTTGTCTCGTGATGTCAGGAATTTTGTGCAGTCCTGTGGGACGTGCTCCCGGTCTAAATCGTGTTCTCGCTCTAGTGGGTTGTTGATGCCTTTGCCTGTCCCCAAGAGGCCATGGACCCATATTTCAATGGATTTAATCTCTGATATGCCTGTCTCTCAAAGGATGACTGTTATTTGGGTGATTTGTGATAGGTTCTCTAAGATGGTTCATTTTGTACCACTCCCTAAGTTGCCGTCTTCCTCTGAGTTGGTGCCCCTGTTTTTTCAACAGGTGGTTCGCTTGCACGGGATTCCTGAGAACATTGTATCTGACAGAGGAGTTCAGTTTGTGTCTAGATTTTGGAGAACTTTCTGTTCCAAGCTGGGAATTCAGTTGTCCTTCTCCTCTGCTTTTCACCCTCAGACCAATGGGCAGACAGAGAGAACAAACCAGACCTTGGAGTCATATTTGAGATGCTTTATTTCCGCTGATCAGGATGATTGGGTTTCATTTTTGCCCTTGGCCGAATTTGCTTTAAATAATAGAGCTAGTTCTGCCACTTTGATGTCACCTTTTTTTGTAACTTTGGGTTTCATCCTCGATTCTCTTCAGGGCAGGTGGAGCCCTCTGCCTGCCCAGGTGTTGACACTGTGGTGGAGAGAATGCACCAGATCTGGGACCAAGTGGTAGATAAGTTATCTCTCTCCCAGGAAAAGGCCCAGCGGTTTTCCAACCGACATAGGACCATTGGTCCCCAGTTTAAAGTTGGTGATATGGTGTGGTTATCATCAAAAAATATTGCTATGAAGGTGGCTTCTCCTAAGTTTAAGCCTAGATTTATTGGACCTTACAAGATTTTGGAGATTATTAATCCGGTCTCTTTTCGTTTGGCTCTTCCTGTCACATTTAAAATCCATAATGTGTTTCATAAGTCCTTGTTGAAGAGGTTTGTTGAACCTGTTGTTCCGGGGGTGGCACCTCCAGACCCTGTATTGGTTTAAGGTAACATGGAATATGAGGTAGAGAAAGTACTGGATTCTCGTCTGGCGAGACGGAGACTTTAGTATTTGGTTAAGTGGAAGGGTTATGGTCAGGAGGATAATTCCTGGGTCTCTGCCTCTGATATTCATGCCAAAAGATTGGTGCGTGCCTTTCATCGGGCTCACCCTGATCGCCCTGGTGGCGTGGTTGAGGGTTCGGTGACCCCTCCTCAAGGGGGAGGTACTGTTGTGAGTTCATTTTCCCCTTCAGTTCTGAGGCCCGATGAACTCCCTCTTCTGGTAAGGAAAGGTAGTGAGCCTGATTATCAGACACCTGAGCCTAATGATGATGACTGGCTGAGTGGAGTTACGGACTGGATATAAGGCTGCCGACGCCCTTCTGCCCTGCGGGTGATTTCTCTGTGGGATCCTTGGAGACCAGTCTGAATTCCTGCTCTTCTAAAGCTAAGTTTTTCTGCTCGGCTTTTTGCATTTGTGCTTTGACTTTGCTTTGTTTTTCTGGATTTCTTCCATTCCCTGCTGGGGTGAGCTGAATTCCTTTAGCTCTGTCTTCTGAAAATACCAGAGTGCCGATATAGTTTTTGAAGCCTAGCTGCTTCAGGGTCTTTTTCCATATCAGCTGTTGGCTTATGTATTTGATAGGGTTTTTGGCAGATTGCAGACAGCAACCGTCCTTTCCTGTCCTGTTAAGTTTAGCTTGGGCCCCATCGTTTGCTCAGCCTATCTTTCTATCTGTGTGTGTGTTTTTTCATCTTGCTTCACCGTCATTATATGTTGGGGGCTGCCTTTTACTTTGGGGTCTGCTCTGGGGCAGTTTAGATTTCCTTTTCTGTCTTTAGGCTATTTAGTTCTCCGGCTGTGATCGAGGGGTCTAGGGCACCGTAGGAACCCCCCACGGCTACTGCTAGTTGTGTTGATAGGTTCAGGGGTCTGCAATCTGATAGTTGCCAACTTCTCTGGGTTTCTGGACATAGCTTCTATTTTTGTGTCTGCCTCCTACGGTGACTCATTCATAACAGGGAGGCTCAGGTGGGCATTACAATGGGAGCCGGGCTGCTATAGTATCTTTATAGAATCTTTATTTCTTTATTTCTCTGTTCTTTCCTTCTCTCTCTGTTTCTTTCCTTCTCTGTTCTTTCTTTCTGTTTTTCTCTCCCTCTCTTTTCTCTCTCTAATCTTTCTTTCTTCTTTCTCTCTTTCTGTTCTTTCTTTCCCCTCATTCCTTCTCTCTGTTTTTCTTTTTTTCTCTGTTCTTTCTTCGTCGCTCTCTGTTCTTTCTTTCCCCTTTCTATCTCTCTGTTCTTTCTTTTCTCTTTCTTTCTCTCTCTCTGTTCTTTCCCCTCTTTCTATCGCTCTGTTCTTTCTTTCTTTCCCCTCTTTCGTTCTTTCTTTCTCTGTTCTTTCTTTCTTTTCTCTTTCTTTCTCTCTATTCTTTCTTTCCACTTTCTTTAACTCTCGGTTCTTTCTTTCGCTCTCCCTCTGTTCTTTTTTTCTGTCCCCTTTTTCTTTCTTTCCCCTCCTTCTTTCTCTCTCTCTCTCTGTTCTTTCTTTCTGTTGTCTCTCTGTTCTTTCTTTCCCCTCTTTCTCTCTGTTCTTTCTTTTCCCTCTTTCTTTCTCTCTGTTCTTTCTTTCCCCTTTCTTTCTCTCTCTGTTCTTTCTTTCCCTCTTTCTATTTCTTTCTTTCTTTCTCGCTCTGTTCTTTCTTCCCCTCTTTCTTTTTTTCTCTCTGTTCTCTCTTTCTTTACTTCTTTCTTTTTCTTTCCCCTCTTTCTTTCTCTCTCTCTGTTCTTTTTTTCTTTCCCCTATTTCTCTCTGTTCTTTATTTCCCCTTTCTCTCTCTGTTCTTTCTTTTCCCTCTTTCTTTCTCTGTTCTTCCTTTCTCTTTCTCTTCTTTCTTTCTCCTCTTTCTTTCTATCTCTGTTCTTTCTCTCTCTCTGTTCTTTTTTCTGTTTTTTCTTTCTTCCCCTCTTTCTCGCTCTGTTCTTTCTTTCCCCTTTCTCTCTCTGTTGTTTGTTTCGCTCTGTTCTTTCTTTCCCCTTTCTTTCTCTCTCTAGTCTATAATGGTTGTAAAAGGTGCTCAGAGAGGACCAGGTAGCTGCTTTACATATCTGGTCGATTGAGACTCCTGATCTCTCCACCCACAAAGTTGCCATGGCCCTGGTGGATTGTGCTCTTAGCTTGCCTGGAGCCGACCTGCCCTTCGAGGTGTATGCTAATGAAATGGCTTCCCTAATCCACTTAACTAGCGAGCTTTTTGATGCCCTAAGGCCTTTCCTGGTGCCATGATTGGAGATACATAGGGCATCATCTTTTCTCCAGGGTTCCGTAACCTTCAGGTATTCCAGGAGGCATCCCCTAACATCCAGGGTATGTAATTTCCTTTCCTCCTCGTTAGTTGGATTAGGGACAAAAGATGGAAGAACTATTTCCTGTGCCCTATGGAACCTGGAGGCTACCTTCGGCATGTATGCTGGGTCAGGTCTCAGTATTACTCTATCATCCTTTATTTCAGTATAATGGGGAAGCCTAGACAACGCCTGTATGTTGCCTATTCGGCGAGCTGATGTCAATGCTACCAGGAAGGCTACCTTGAAGGACAGGGTCTTTAAGAAGGCTGCTGCAATAGGCTCGAATGGAGCTTCTGTCATGGCGGTGAGAACTGTGTTCAAATCCGAGGCCATGAACCTCTCTTTCCATACTGGCCTAGATCTATCTGCCGCTTTAATGAACCTGTTGATCCAGTAATTACCGGTGATGCTGCAGTTAAAGAGGGCCCCTAAGGCAGATACCTGCACCTTAAGGGTACTGGTGGAAAGCCCCATGTCCAGGCCTTTTTGGAGAAATTCTAGAATGTGGTTAATCAGGGCTGCTTGACCAGCCACCACGCATGAGTCCTGAAGGATCTTTTCCAGATTCTGACATAAATCTGTGTTGTAACCGTTTTCCTGCTTTTGAGTAGGGTATTAATTAGGCCTGGAGAGAAACCCCTATCTTTTAGTAGTGTCCATTCAAAGTCCACGCCATCAGATGTAGGCCAGCCACCTGAGGATGATAAACTGGGCCCTGGGATAGGAGATCCAGGACCTCTGGCAGGACTCACGGATTGGACACTGACATCGTCCTGAGGCATGAGAACCATGCTGTCGCGTCCGTCTGCAAGTCTGGACTGCAGACAGACAGCGCCCCGAGTAGCACCGACACCCTTTACCCCTATACAGGGATCTGGATTTACTGCAGAGCCCAGGAAGCGCTGTCTGAACAGGAGCAGAGTGCCAGAGCAGAACGGTCGCAATAGAAAAGCAGGAAGGTAGCCAAAAATGGAGTCGGAAACCAGGCGAGCAGTGGAGGTACAGAAACGGCAGGCAGAGGCAGAGTTGAGAGTCCAGGCGGAGGTCAAAAAACCGGGAGAGTAGCTGAGGTACAAAATCGTCATGCAGTAGAGGGGGTCAGGAATCCAGGCCAAGATCAGCGTCAGTAATCGGGAGAAATGCAAGGTACAAAAATGGCAGGCAACAGAGTAGTCAGAAGTTCAGGCTGAGGTTGGAGTTAACGATAGGCAATCACAAGTAACACGTAGGGGAACCAAGAATATATCCGGCGGCTTGCAAGCCCAGTCCCAAGGTATTTGAGGGATCAGGTCGTCCCTCACAGACTCCCGGGCTGGTGATGTCATCAGGACCGCCCCCAGGACCAGACCTGATGATGCACCAGCCCCTTCATGACTGACAGAGGAGCGGAGTCTGCGTCCAGTAGACGCCTGCGCAGAAGCCCTTTCACTGTTGCCGCCCTCACTCGGGCGGGAGCCACGGCGCCTCCTAGTGGCTGAGGGCGGAACAGCAGGCCCTGAGATCGACGACGACATGTCAGTCCGGCGTCTCCTGGTGGCTGAGGCCTGGACAGCAGGCCCCGAGCCCGAGGGCGGCGTGACA
The DNA here is from genome assembly GCF_039654945.1 of Dendrobates tinctorius. NCBI lineage: Eukaryota > Metazoa > Chordata > Amphibia > Anura > Dendrobatidae > Dendrobates > Dendrobates tinctorius. Next base: position 3,015,086 of record NW_027361963.1, on the reverse strand, counting down.
GTCCGTCGCCTCCTAGTGGCTGAGGGCGGAACAGCCGGCCCCGAGTCTGATGGCGACTTGACAGTACCCCCTCTCCAGGAGGGGCCTCCGGACCCTCAAAACCCGGTTTGTCAGGGTGAAGGAGATGAAATCTCCTAATTAATGCCTTGGCATGGATGTTCCTTGCGGGGACCCAGGACCTCTCCTCCGGGCCGTAGCCCTTCCAGTGTACAAGATACTGTATGGAGTCTCTCACAAGGCGGGAGTCAAGGATACCCAGGACTTCATACTCCAAGGACCCTCCGACCGAAACAGGAGGAGGAGGGGACTGGACAGGGTGAATTGGGGAGCGATACAGTTTGAGGAGAGACTTGTGGAACACGTTAGGTAATTTAAATGACTGCGGAAGTTTCAAACGGAAGGCTACCGGGTTAACCACTTCTATAATTTCATATGGGCCGATAAATCTGGGACCCAGTTTGGCAGATGGTACTTTCAGTTTGATGTTTTTAGTAGAAAGCCAAACCTTGTCCCCAACCCCCAAGTGTGGCCCCTTGGACCGTCGTTTGTTTGCAGCTGAAGCCTGTCTAACCTGAGCCCCTTTCAAATTCGTATTTACTTCAGACCATATTGTTTTCAAGCGATGTATGTTTTTCTCTACCCCAGGGAGCTCCGACATCCTAGCCGAGAATGACCCAAAGCGCGGATGCAATCCAAGGTTACAAAAAAAAGGGGTAGTTTTAATGGAGTCCTGGTAGCGATTATTTAAGGCAAACTCAGCCAATGGCAGATGTTCTACCCAATCGGACTGGTGTCCTGACACGTAACAACGGAGGTATTGCTCCAGAGCTTGATTAGCACGTTCGGTTTGCCCATTGGTTTCGGGGTGGTAGGCCGAGGAGAAGGATAACTCAAAACCGATGCGTTTACAGAACGCCCTCCAGAATTTTGAGACGAACTGGGTACCTCTGTCGGACACATTATTTGATGGAACACCATGAAGACGTACAATGTGCACCAGGAACAATTTGCTCAAGGTTTCGGAGTTAGGTAAGCCAGACAGGGGAATAAAATGGCACTGTTTGCTGAACCTGTCTACCACCACCGAGATACATGTTTTCCCATCTGAGGTCGGCAGGTCTGTAATGAAGTCCATGGAGATGTGGGTCCATGGACTCTCAGGGGTGGGCAAGGACTGAAGCCAGCCAGCAGGGCGATTATGGGGGGATTTGGCGCGGGCACAGACTTCACATGCTGAAACATAGTTCTTACAGTCCTTGACCACCATCGGCCACCAAAAGTTCCTAGTTACCAACCTGGTGGTATTATTGAGCCCAGGATGGCCTGCCAGAACAGAGTCATGTGACTCTTTAAGAACTTGAAGGCGAAAGGTATTCGGAACAAACAATTTTTTTGGGGGTGTAGTGTCAGGAGCTCGTTCCGGAGACCTACGGATCTCCTCCAGAAGGTCCAAGGAAACTGCCGACACGACGATCCCATTGGCTAATATCGGAACGGGTTCACAGTCTTCAGCTTGTGTGGGGCAAAAACTGCGAGAGAGGGCATCGGCCCTCACAATTTTCGTACCAGGGCGAAAGGTGATTAAAAAATCGAACCTTGAAAAGAACAAGGCCCACCTGGCCTGCCTGGAATTCAGTCTTTTAGCTGACTCCAGGTAGGTCAGGTTTTTGTGGTCTAATGACGGTGACCTTGTGTTTGGCGCCTTCGAGAAAGTGACGCCATTCCTCGAAGGCCCATTTGATTGCTAGTAATTCCCGATTACCAATATCATAGTTCTTCTCTGTGGCAGAGAACTTTCGGGGAAAAAAAGCACATGGGCGCAGCTGAGTGAGGGCTGCAGTGCTTTGTGATAGCACTGCTCCCACTCCGACTTCGGAGGCATCCACCTCCACAATAAATGGGCGGTCTAAGTCAGGTTGTACTAAAACCGGGTTGGCCACAAAGCACTCCTTTAACGTAGAAAATGCTTGAATGGCCTCGGGATTCCAGTTGGCCACGTCCGCCCCCTTCCGGGTTAGATCCGTGAGTGGCTTGGCAATCTCAGAGAAACTCCTGATAAACTTAGGTAGTAATTGGCAAATCCCAAAAATCGCTGCAGTGCTTTCAGCGATTTGGGTTGCACCCACGCCTTAATAGGTTGGATCTTGGCAGGATCCATGCGGAACCCCCTGCCTGAGACCATGTACCCCAAAAATTGTACCTCCTCAGCGAAAAAGACACATTTCTCCAACTTAGCAAACAAGGAGTTCTCCCGCAGTCTCTGCAGTACTGAACGGACGTGTTGAGCATGTGTCACAGGGTCAGTGGAGTAAATCAAAATGTCATCCAAGTACACAACGACATACACACCACAGATGTCCCTGAAAATATCGTTAACAAAGTACTGAAACACTGCAGGAGCATTACTGAGTCCGAAAGGCATTACTAGGTACTCAAAGTGACCAAGAGGTGTATTAAACGCTGTCTTCCACTCATCGCCGTCTCTTATGCGGATTAGATTGTATGCCCCCCCGGAGGTCAAGTTTAGTAAACCAACGGGCTCCAATTAGCTGATTAAAAAGATCAGGGATGAGTGGAAGCGGGTACTGGTTCTTTATAGTGATTGCGTTTAATTCCCGGTAGTCAATGCAGGGTCTGAGACCACCATCTTTCTTCTCTACAAAGAAGAACCCAGCTCCAACTGGTGAAATAGATGGTCTAATGAACCCCTTTCTTAAGCTATCCGCTATGTAATCATTCATGGCCTGACGCTCTGGACCAGACAGATTAAATATTCTCCCTTTTGGAAGACTGGCATCTGGAATTAGGTTTATAGGACAATCATACTCTCTGTGGGGTGGTAGTTTCTCAGACTCTATAATGGAAAAGACATCTCCATAATCCCTGAGAGCAAACGGTATGAAGGGGTTTTTTTTTTAGCTTGGTTTGATTTACTGCTACAGACATGTAATTATCCTGGCATTGCGAACTCCAGCGCACCACATCACCCAGGTGCCAGTCAATGACAGGGTTATGTTGACGTAGCCACGGCATCCCCAAAATGACTGCAGAAGATAGATTGTCCAACACAAAAAAGGAAATAAGCTCGGTATGTAGTGCTCCTACTGACATAGTTATCTTAGCAGTAACAAATTTAACCCCCTCCTGAATAATGGATGTGCCATTAATAGCCATGGTTTTAATTGGAATATTAAGTTTCAGTAGTGGGACACCAAGTTTTTTAGCAGCAAAAGAGTCCATAAAATTCCCTTCAGACCCGCTATCGACATAGGCTTTTAAACACAGAGAATCCTGACCAAAATACAACGAAATAGGTAGTAAAACTTTGGCCGCATCTGCGGGCAATACCTGAGCCTCTGCGCAACCATAGCCAGAGCTGATCAGAGGCTGATGTTCCCGGGGTACGGATCTCTGACTTTCAGCTTTGTCCCTGGAATCTCCTAACTGCAGCATGCTCGAGCAGGAAGGTGAGACTGATCCTCCAGGCTGTATACTGAGGCTTAGTAACAGGTGTTTTAGGCCAACAATCAGCTCAGGCAAGAGAGGAAAGAAAAAAATTCAGAGAAACTGTCTTTATATAGGTGTGACATATATATATATATATATACATACACACAAGAGACAGTTTTATTTGGGCCGGATATAATGTCGCGTCCGTCTGCAAGTCTGGACTGCAGACAGACAGCGCCCCGAGTAGCACCGACACCCTTTACCCCTATACAGGGATCTGGATTTACTGCAGAGCCCAGGAAGCGCTGTCTGAACAGGAGCAGAGTGCCAGAGCAGAACGGTCGCAATAGAAAAGCAGGAAGGTAGCCAAAAATGGAGTCGGAAACCAGGCGAGCAGTGGAGGTACAGAAACGGCAGGCAGAGGCAGAGTCGAGAGTCCAGGCGGAGGTCAAAAAACCGGGAGAGTAGTGGAGGTACAAAATCGTCAGGCAGTAGAGGGGGTCAGGAATCCAGACCAAGGTCAACGTCAGTAATCGGGAGAAATGCAAGGTACAAAAACGGCAGGCAACAGAGTAGTCAGAAGTTCAGGCTGAGGTCGGAGTTAACGATAGGCAATCACAAGTAACACGTAGGGGAACCAAGAATATATCCGGCGGCTTGCAAGCCCAGTCCCAAGGTATTTGAGGGATCAGGTCGTCCCTCACAAGCTCCCGGGCTGGTGATGTCATCAGGACCGCCCCCAGGACCAGACCTGATGATGCACCAGCCCCTTCATGACTGATAGAGGAGCGGAGTCTGCGTCCAGTAGACACCTGCGCAGAAGCCCTTTCACTGTTGCCTCCTAGTGGCTGAGGGCGGAACAGCAGGCCCCGAGATCGACGACATGTCAGTCCGGCGTCTCCTGGTGGCTGAGGCCTGGACAGCAGGCCCCGAGCCCGAGGGCGGCGTGACAGTCCGTCGCCTCCTAGTGGCTGAGGACGGAACAGCCGGCCCCGAGTCTGACGGCGACGTGACACATGCCCTCCTGGGCCAGAACGGAGCAATCACTATGACCCTGTGAAGGGTTAAAACTAAAATCAAAGCTGAAGGTTTCATTTTTCCATTCTCTGAAGGTTTTGCTTCTCCATTTTTGTTGCTTTAAGATAAATTTTTGTAATTGGGGTAAAAGTTCAGGCTGTCATGAAACCAGACTGTTCCTCATCAGGTGCAAGATAAGGGACCCGGGGGTGTATTACTCTGAAGAGTATGCCATTATACTACTTTCTATGCTATGAAGATACGGACATATATGTAGTTTCCGTTTTTTTTTGCAATATTGGCATATAAAGTGAAGTATTACAATGATGCTATTGGTAGTTGAGAACTTTGCATAATTAAGCAAAATATAAAAGAAGTGACTAAAATGAACGGGACTAGTGATCTGCCTTGATCCTCCCATACAGAGACCCCCGTCTCCATGTGGCCATTCCCAGTTGCTAGCAATGCCCTGTGGATTAATTTGGAAATCACTTGGTCAACCGTGAAGGGTTAATTTAGCCCTCCCTCAATAGCTCTCTCAACAGCTGCCGCCCAACGTGGGGCCCCCGAATAGGGATGCCTCTGCCCCCAGAGGACAGCAAGACAAAGGACCCTCAGAGCAGACACAGGTGCTGGAAAATTGGGACTGATCATCCCCCACGACAACCACAGTAAGTTGGCAGTTATACTGTTCAGACTGGCCGTTTTGGTGTGGTTTTCCTGTGCTTGTTTCTGCAAAGAGAATCTGAGGTTTGTCCCCGATGGTGGGGTAATTCTTGGGTGGAATCATATAGAGGTGCAGTCCCGTTGGGGGCCCAGTGCTCGAACCGTATCTCATAAGGGACGGACACCCCGGATTGACCAGTGATTGTGACACTCTTTATAGTCAAAATATCCTGAAATCCCGATCACTGTTAGTATCGGGCGTGGTGAGGTGATCGAAGATTGGGTAGGATATGTAACTCAGGTATATATAGATATATATAACCAGAGGTGTCCAGAGGGATAGTCTGAGACACCCTCCTCCTTTCACTGAGTACCGCATTGAATTTTGGGCATCCCTGAGGGGGATTATTGACCCAGTGGAACAGAGACTGATACGGCCGCCAGTACTGTGCACAACTGAAATAAGGATATTTAGCTCTAAATGAGAGAATCCGTGGAAGGAAAAGAAGAATATCGTGGCTTGGCACATGAATTGTGTGACGAAGGTGTTAGGAAGAACAGAGGAAGTGAATTCTGATTGTTTCTGTTACTGCTATGTTCAAGAAGAAAAATTGTCTATTATGATAGGGACTGGATGTTTTGTGGTTCAAGGAAGTGACTGTGGTGTGAGAAAGTGATTGAAGAAGAAAGAAACCGAGATCGAGACTAATGTGTCAGGCAGACAAATAGTTAAGAATGATTTGAAACAAGAAGTCTCCCTGCTAGATGATAAGGTCCCTCCCCAGGAAATCAAGCCTCTCCTCCCGACTGTAAGCTCTGTGCCCCTTAACCCCAAGGCACCAATATATCCTGGACTACCAAAGCAGCCCCCACCCTGTGATCCTGCCGGGTGGATTTGTGCTGTATGCGGAGTTACTAATCCTCAGTGGAGAGAGGTTTGTTACAATTGTACAAGGAGACCGGAAGTAGCAGCCCCCACCTTTCCTTTGTTAAACGCTGATGGTACCTATTATCATCCGCCGCCAGCCTCAGTCCCCATTATGCCTAATATTGTTAGTGGTTATGAGTATCCACCCCCTTTACCCCATCCCAAATAGACACCCTTTGCAATCAATTACCCGATCCAGAGACTCCCCCCATGGCTTTCTACAGGCAAATGGCAGCAAATCGAGAATAATGTGCCGTCTCTGGACGATGCATTAAAGTAGAAAAAAAAAGTTTCCAGAAGAAATTAACCTGCTCCGTATCAGCAGAGAAAAAAAACAAGCTAGCAGCCAGCAGCTGCTCCAGTAATCCCAGCTCCCCCTCCCACATCACCCCCACTGCAGCTCGTTCACACACTGCAAACCCCAGCCCCTCCCTGACAATTCTCATCTGCAATGCTGGTGCTGTGCCCGACTCGGACACTTTCACAGAGATTGTCATACCCCCGTTGTTTTAATCGGAGTAGATGGCAGACCCAATAAACATACTCTTACAAAACCGATCCGTGTGGGACCCTTCCCCGAGGTTACTGCTCAGTTCATAATCTCTCCCACATGTCCAGTAACTTTACTAGGGGCAGATTTGTTATCACAGTTCCACTCTGGAATAGAATTCCAAGATGATGGTCAGATGGTTCTTACGTTACATAACCCCTATGCAGATGAAGACAGTGAGGAAATCTGTATTTTGCATGCCTTTTCCACAGTTATGACACAAGGGGCCCAAAACAGTCCCAACCAGTTTGCAAAAACCATGAGCAAGTGTCTCTTGTCCTGGCAGTTAGATCACCCCCAGGTCACACTGTTTTAGTATGTGGATGATCTTTTGTTGTGTGCACGGACGGAGCAGGAAGCCATTGCTGCCACTGTTAGCCTCCTCAAGCATCTGGCAGCACTGAACTGTCGGGTTTCGGCCTCGAGACTTCAGTTCTGTCTTGGTCAAGTGATATTCTTGGGTCACTGTCCCCTTTAGGGTGCCAGACACCTCGTAGAAGAAAGAAAAATAGCTGTCAGCTCCCTTTCTTTCCCAAAAGATGAAACTGAACTCCAGCGTTTTCTTGGACTATGTACTTAGTTTTGTCAGTGGATACCAGATGCATCCCGCATAATGCAACCCCTTTACAATGCCTTGAAAGACGGCATAATGTAATGAGCTACAAGGAAAAATCACCGATTTGAATGGAAAGCCTTTATCATGCCTTCTCTGAGTTAAAGTGGCTTATTGCTTCTGCCCCTGCCTTGGGCATCCCGGACTATACTCGACCGTTCCATTTGTATGTGTCTGAGAAAGAAGGACACGCAGCAGGGATACTTACACAATCACCTGGCAATAGGCAACGCCCAGTGGCCCAAGCATCACCAAGTTGCATGAGGGCAGTTCACGCCACTCACTCGTTGCTTGACAAGACTGCAGACATAATTCTTGGACATGAAACACACATTTTTGCCCCGCATGCCATTGTAGCAATACTGACACTTCAGCAACCAAGACATTTGACAGTGCAACAACACTTATGGCTGCAGTGTTCACTCCTTTTGCCTGGCTATGTCAAGTTGCATTTCTGTACTACAATCAACCCTGCTACTTTACTGCCGGTCCCCAAGAAAGATGGCAGTGATGATGATTACCTCCAACACGATTGTTCCCAATTTCTGATTGAAGAAAAAGCTACTCCACCAAATGTCAGTGAGAATCCACTTCCAAATCCAGATCTGGTGTTATACACGGATGGTTCAAGATATGCTGATGAGTTTGGTAGATTCTACACCGGATACGCTGTTACCACAGAGGACACTGTAGTGCATAAAGAAAAAGGAAAAAGAGGTGTGCAAAACTGGACGCGATCAACCCCAAAATAGGACAAAATAATAAAATATTTCACATAACTGTATGAAAAAATGATACATTTTTATTAGCATACAAAAGAAAAACACACAAATGACAAGAGGAAAAAGTAACCTTAAAAACAATTAAAAAGGCCAAGACAGATTGGCCATAAATGACACTCCAAAGAAAGGGGTTTCAAAGAAAACCCGATGTTTACCCCCTCCAATAAGCTGGGCAAAAACATGCAAAAGGTATACATGCATACATAAGATAAAACCTATATAATTAGGTATAACAGTGTGACAAAGCCGCACATAAATAGTAGTACGTCAGACAATTTGCATGTTCATGAAAAATGGAAATCAAGCGGACCTGATTAATACATGGCTAAAAATACACGAATCCTCATGTGTAGACAATGGTTTACACAATAAAATGCTATATCTGGTTTGCAGTTCCCAAAGTGAGTCCAAAAAAATGAAATGTCCCCAGAAAGGGTGAAACCTGAATGGACCCTATATTAAACATGACAATAAATCAAGGTAAAACATAAATGGCAGTGCGTAGAATGAACCATTTACATGTCAAACAAAAGGACATAATTATGGGTGACCATAAAAATATGTATCCTCATTGTAACTAGCCATAGAAGCATATGTCCTCCTTGTTGAGAATAAGTAGCCCTAAGCAAGATTCACAAAGTAGGGAAAAGGGTCCATAAAGGGAGATACCTCTCAATGAGTCTGCAAATATACCTGATCACATATAAGCAGAAAAAATATAACAAACACATGGGTCACCGTGGCAAAATAGAAAGGAGAATAAATGATCTCCACAATAGAAAGCATGCATATGCACAATCTGCCTAGAAAATGTGTAAACCCATGAGAAAAAGGCCCTGCATCAGTATAAAGATGAAACCTGCTGCCCGAAAGATCTAACAGAAGGAGGGGGAATACCACCCGACGCGCTGTCGCCACCCCTAATGTGGCTTCCTCAGGGTAGATGGAAGAGAGGACACTGTAGTGCACGCAGCTGCACTCCCGCCCTCACAGTCAGCACAAGAAGCAGAACTTCAGGCTCTGTCTACTGCATGTACTTTGGCCAAGAACAGACGGGCTAATATTTACACGGACTCACGGTATGCATTTGGTATTGCTCACGATTTTGGGGCTCTATGGGCCAATCGAGGGTTTATTAATACTGCCGGAACCCCAGTGAAAAATGCTGAAGCTGTTAAAACCCTCATGGACTCGATCAAATTACCTACTCAGGTGCTATTATCAAAGTTAAGGCGCACGGTCCAAGGAACAGTCCACAGACTGTTGGCAATGCATTTGCGGATATGCAAGCAAAAGCCGCCGCTCTTTTACCCGTTGAACCAACCATACCAACTATTGTGACCACACGCTCTCAGCGTAAACAGTTACTAGAAGCATTGACCTTACAAGAACCTGATGATCTATAACAGACTGAGGTTTTCTGTCGGACCCGCGAGACCTCTTAATGACGATGTAGAGAATGTCTCCAAAGGAAGAGGTGAAGTAATGGAAGACTGATGGGGCATGTGTGGATAATGGTCTCTGGAAAAAGGACCAACTCGTGTGTCTCCCTAAGCGGATGTACCCTGCTACGGCCATATGGGCCTACATATTGAGGAAAGAATCAGGCCCTCACCCTGGTGCAAAAATTCTACTGGGCCCCAGGAAATTCCACAGTTTTGACAGCGATCAACCGTGCCTATAATATCTGTCAGACTTGAAATCCCGGTCAACTTCAACGTGTACCCCCGAAGCATCTTGCTAAGTCTGACTATCCTTTCCAAAGGCTCCAGGTGGACCATATCATGTTACCTAAGTCTGGAAGGTATGAATACTGTTTGGTTGTTGTTGACATGTTCTCCAGTTGGCCGGAAGCATTCCCTGTCACCAACATGACTGCAAAAACCACAGCGAAGAATCTGGTGATGGAAGTCATATGCAGATATGGGGTTCCAGAAGTTGTTGAAAGTGATCAAGGTCCGGCCTTTTCTTCTCATGTGTACCAAGAAGTTCTGACAATGCTTGGATCCACTGTTGCCCTCCATACTCCGTATCGCCCACAATGCAGTGGGAAAGTTGAGAGGCTGAACGGCACACTGAGGGGACAATTGACCAAAATGATGCAGGAGACTACGGCTCCATGGCCAGAGATCTTACCCATTGTATTATACCACATTTGTACTACCCCTATTGCAAAACATGGTTTGTTCCCATATGAAATATTGTTTGGTGCTAGGCCCCCAATTGCAAATTTCCAGCCTCAGCAGTTATCAGAAGAAACTGACCGTGCTGTCCAATGTGTTATTCAGCTTAGTAAACATCTTGCTAACACCCATGCTCTAGTTTCTTTTTCTCTTCCAAATTCAGCAGAAACTGACATCTGTTATAACCTGAAGCCTGGTGATTTTGTAGTCGTGAAGAGGCATGTCAGGAAGCACGGACTAGAACCCTTGAAATTCTGCACTAAGACAGCTAATGATGATACTATAGGCGTCGTTGCCCCTGCTCTTCTCTACACCAATCTCTAAAGGTTACTTGATGAAGATGTTGAAGTCAAGCACATGGCTATCCACACAAGATCTCCACCACCGTTATCAAAAATTGTTATTTGGGAATTGCAGTATACAGGGGGGACGGGTGCGCCGCGACAGCCGTGACTGGTAACACGGCATCAGTCATGTGAAGACCAGTACCCCTCAAGCTGTTAGCTTGGGATAGCACCTCTGATGCTGCATATGTGTTAAAGAAAGTCATAGTTATTCACCGGTTAACGGTATTTTTCAGAGTCCATGACAGCACCACCTGAGAGAGGGGATCCGCCCTCCAGGAACAGGAAATCCTAGATACATAAGGGCGGCACCTCTCCCACGCATCAGTTGGTTTACAGAGCACAAGAGGACCACAATGGTTAATAGCATAATTTATATACAATACTCTACACGACTATTAATTACCCGTGTACATATAAGAGGAAGAAGTGCACACCCAAATTAAACTAAAGGGAGGGAATATACGGGTGCTGTAATGGACTCCGAAAAATACCGTTAACCGGTGAGTAACTACGACTTTATTTGGTCGTCGATGACAGCACCACCTGAGAGAATTACAGAGAGTAATAATTACTTTAGGGAGGGACTAAAGCCTGCAGAACCCTGACACCAAAGAAGAGGTCTGAGGAAGCACCCAGGTCTAGTCTATAATGATTGTAGAAGGTGCTCGGAGAGGACCAAGTAGCTGCCTTACATATCTGGTCGATCGAGACCTCCGATCTCTCTGCCCAAGAGGTTGCCATGGCCCTGGTGGAATGCGCCCTCAGCTTGCCAGGGGCCGGTTTGCCTTTTGAGGTGTATGCTAAAGAAATGGCCTCCCTAATCCATCTAGCTAGCGAACTTTTTGAAGCCCTAAGGCCCTTTCTAGTGCCCTGATAGGAAATAAATAAGGCATTATCTTTTTTCCAGGGGTCGGTAACTGCCAGGTACTCCAGGAGACATCTCCTAACGTCTAGAGTGTGTAATTTCCTTTCCTTATCGTTCGTGGGATTAGGGAGGAAGGATGGAAGAACTATCTAATGAGTTCTATGGAAACTGGAGGCTACTTTAGGCAGGTATGCTGGATCGGGTGTAAGAATTACCCTGTCATCCCTGAATTGTATGTAAGGAGGAAGTCTAGATAGCGCCTGGATGTTACTCACTCTACGGGCTGATGTCAACGCTACCAGGAGAGCCACTTTAAGGGACAGGTTTTTCATGGAAGCTGATGATATAGGTTCAAACGGGGCCTCTGTCATGGCCGTAAGAACTAGATTTAGATCCCATGGCATAAATTTATTTTTCACTATCGGTCTGGACCTGCCTGTTGCTTTAATAAACCAACTCATCCAATGGTTACTGGCGATGTTGCAGTTGAACAGTGCCCCTAGAGCTGACACCTGTACCTTAAGGGTGCTGGTGGAGAGTCCCATGTCCAGACCTTTTTGTAAGAACTCTAAGATCTGTGCTATGGGAGTGGACTGTCCAGCTACTACCCCTGAGCTCTGATGGAATCTTTTCCAGATCCTTACGTAGATTTTGGTTGTAACCGGCTTTCTGCTTTTAAGCAGGGTGTTAATTAGGGCCGGGGAAAAACCTTTCTCTTTTAGCAGTGCCCGCTCAAATTCCACGCCATCAGATGTAGGCCAGCTACCTGAGGATGGTAAACTGGGCCCTGGGACAGGAGGTCTGGGATTTTTGGTAGGACCCAAGGGTTGGATACCGACATGGTCCTCAGCCATGAGAACCATGCCCTCCTGGGCCAAAACGGGGCGATCACTATAATCCTCGCTTTGTCTTTCCTGACTTTCCTCATCACCAGGGGTATTAGATCCAGGGGAGGGAAGGCGTTTGCTAGCCTGAAGTCCCATTTGATTAGAAGAGCATCTACTGCCAGAGGGTTCTCCCTGGGATTCAGGGAGCAGAACTGAGGCACATTCCTGTTCTCTCTGGTGGCGAAGAGGTCCACTTCTGGCTGCCCCCATTTTTGTACTATCCGGTTGAAGATGGACGCTTTTAAGGACCATTCCCCTTGCTTTAGAAGGTTGCAGCTTAGGAAGTCTACTGTGGTGTTTTCCTTTCCTTTTATGCACAGAGCTGTTAAAGACAAGAGATGTTGCTCTGTCCATTGGAACAGCCGTTCTGCTACCTCCATCAGAGGCCTGGACCGAGTGCCGCCTTGGTGGTTGATGTAAGCCACGGTGACCTGATTGTCAGAGAATATTCGAACATGGCGACCCAGTAGATACACAAGAAGGTTTTTAACTGCCTGCTCTACGGCTGTTAGCTCTTTCAGGTTGGAGGAAATCCCCAACTGATGGCCATCCCACAGGTTCTGGATCAAGATTTCCCCCATGTGGGCTCCCCAACCCGTAGGGCTTGCGTCTGTGGTGTCTACCCGGGTTATGTTATATTCCCAGGGTACCCCTCTGGCTAGATTGTTCTCGTCTAGCCACCACTCAAGTGATCTCAAAGTGTGTTGGGATAGAGTCAACTGGCCTTCTAGTTAACCACCCAGGATCTTTTGATGGCGTAAAACCTCACCCTGTAGCCCCCTTGTATGGAAATGGGCCCACCGGACCGCGGGGATGCAGGATGAGAGAGAACCCAGGAGGGACATTGCTTTCCTGAGAGACATGCTAGGGCTATTGGAGGCGTTCAAGACCTGCTGATGTAGGCAAACCAATTTTTCGGGTGGAAGACGACATTCCTGATTCTGCCAATCTAGGATTTAGCCCAAGAACTGCTGGACCTTCATGGGCTGTAGACGGGACTTCTTAATGTTTAATAGCCACCTTAACCGTTCCAAAGCCAATTTTGCTTTTTGCAATTGATCCAGACAATGGACTGCTATTTTGCCTACAATAAGGAAGTCATCCAAGTAGGGGATTACTAGGATGTCTGCTTCCCGTAGATGGGCCATAACTTCCGCTATAACCTTAGTGAACACCCGGGGGGCGACTGCTATACCAAAGGGAAGGGCGGCATATTGAAAATGCTGTAACGACCCCTCCAAATGAACTGCCACTCTAAGGAAACGCTGATGAGACGCATAGATGGGTATATGGTAATAAGCATCTTTTAAATCCAACACCACCATAAAACAATTTTCAAACAGCAATTTTATTGTGGAGCTGATCATTTCCATTTTGAAAGGTCGAATGACCAGGTATCTGTTGAGTGCTTTCAGATTAATTATGGTCCTGTAGGAAGTATCTGGTTTACGGACCAAAAATAGGGGGGAGTAGAAGCCTTCGCCCTTCTCCGCCTCTGGTACCTTTATCAGTACTCCCTTCTGACATAGGTCAACAATTTCGGTTTCTAGGGCAGTCTGTTCCGCCAATGAAGACCTAAGCGGGGTGACCCTAAAACTGTTCTAGGGGACACAGGCAAATTCGAGCTTTAGGCCTGAGGCTACCAACACCAGGATCCAGTTACTGTTTGAAATCCATGACCAGGCCGATAGTCTACCTCCCACCGGGGTCTCTAGTCATTGGGGAGGTTTCTTGGTCTCACGGGATGCTTCTTGGCGTCCCCCTACAAACATAAAACCGGTACCTTTTCTTTTCTTATCTTCCCATCTGCCCCGGTCCCTGGATGACCTCCTCCGAAAAACCTCTTCCTATAGGAAGGGGTGGGCAGGGAAGGGAATTTCTTTTTATCGTCGCCAGCCTTCTCCAGGAGTTCATCTAGGACTGGTCCGAATAGATATTCCCCCTCACCTCACACGGGATGGAGCACAGCCGGGATCTGGCCTGGATATCCCCGGGCCAGCATTTCAGCCATATAGTCCGTCGGGCTGCATTTGATAGCCCTTCGGCCTTTGCCGCCATTCTCGCGGAGTCTGCCGAAGCGTCGGCTAAAAAGGCTGCCGCATCCTGGATGGTAGGTAGGTTTTTAAAATAGATTCCCTCGAGGCTCTCTCCTCTAACTGCGTTTCTAGCTGGTCCAGCCAGACCATCATAGATCTGGCCGTGCAGGTAGCTACGACCGCCGATCTCAGGGCGCCAGCCGACATCTCCCATGTGCCTTTCAAGTAGGAGTCCGCCTTTTTATCCAGCGGATCCTTTAAAGAGACCATGTCATCAAAGGGAATAGCGGATTTTTTGGACGCCTTAGCCACTGCTGCATCCAATTTCGGGGCTTTATCCCATTTATTCACCACAGGGTCCTCAAAAGGATATCGCCGTTTAAATCCTCCATTCTCTATTAATCAAATTTTGGACCTTGTCGTTTAACTGGAACGACTTACGTTTCCTGGGGTCTAAACCCCCGAACATTAGGTCCTGTGCTGACCGTTCAGGTTTGGTGTCTGTTACCCCCCATGGTAGCCATGACTGCCTTGTCCACTTGTTCAAGACCTAGGCAGAAACTGCTGGCGTCTTCCTCTGAAGAGGACGCAGACGCGGAGGTGGAGGGCTCTGAGGAGTCTTCATTCCCTCTAGGGTCTGCTGAAGAACCTGACCCTGAGAAACTCGCCCTCTTTCTCTTCCTAGACGACTCCCCCTGGGGTACGGATTTTAGGGCTTTAACCTCCGTCCTGATTATTTCCCTTAGATTTGTAGTGAAGTCAGGGGTTTCTTCCGCCACCTACAGGAGGGGGGACAGAGTAAGGAAGTATGCCTGTAATTTTTAGGGACTACGCCCCCCCCTTTTTTTTTTTTTTTTTTACCGTCCGCCGTATGCATGACTGGCACAGCCTCTTAGGGTACGCATCCGGCCACGGGCATTTGCAAAGGGCGCATTCCCTGTTTTTTGCCTTGTCAGCCCATTTCTTTCCCTAATGGAGGAAAATATAAAGGGAACACTGCATCAGGGCACATTCACAAAGATCTCTTACCCTGAGCAGAAGGCGTAGGTACCGGATCACGAGGGGGGCCAGCTGTATCTTTCGGCCTGGAGGAACTTCTATGGCCGGATTGTCCAGTTCATTTTTTCTTTTGCTGGGTGCTGGTTTCGGACCTCTCTGAGGTATGTTCCTGCTCTCTGTCCAGCTGGGGCACAGGAGCTTCCGGCTCGTCCATCCTGCACCTGAGCTGAAGCCGCTCGGCAGTGCCTCTGTGCCCTTTTTCTTGCCCCTGGTAATCCGAGTTTGCAGGTGACGTGGCCAGGGGCTGATTCTGGCCCCCCCATTTTCTCCAATGTCCATCCCTCTGCGTGCCATGCCCCCTTCACCCCCCCACTCTGTCGGCGCCTGCGCCGCCGCACCCGGCGATGCACGGGGAGAGAGAAAGCTGGCCAGCACCGACTTCCGGTCCGGCGCCACCGGCCCCGCCCCCACCACGTCTCTTCCGGTACGGTTGCGCGCGAAGACGCGCAGGCCACCAGCACCACCGGCCCCACGCCCGCTGCCCACTTCCGGTCCGGGCGCCAGCGAGGATGCGCAGGCCACCGGCCCCGCCCCCCACGTCACGTTTCGTTTCTCCATCTTTGTTGCTTTAAGATAAATTTTTGTAATTGGGGTAAAAGTTCAGGCTGTCATGAAACCAGACTGTTCCTCATCAGATTCAAGATAAGGGACCCGGGGGTGTATTACTCTGAAGAATATGCCATTATACTACTTTCTATGCTATGAAGATACGGACATATATGTAGTTTCCGGTTTTCTTGCAATATTATTGGCTTATAAAGTGAAGTATTACAATGATGCTATTGGTAGTTGAGAACTTTGCATAATTAAGCAAAATATTATAAAAGAAGTGACTAAAATAAACGGGACTAGTGATCTGCCTTGATCCTCCCGTACAGAGACCCCCATCTCCGTGTGGTCATTCCCAGTTGCTAGCAACGTCCTGTGGATTAATTTGGAAATCACTTGGTCAACCGTGAAGGGTTAATTTAGCCCTCTTTCAATAGCTCCCTCCACAGCCCTTGCCTTGTCTTTTTTGGCTTTTCTCAGCACGAGGGGTAGCAGGGACATGCTACTTTGAAGTCCCATTTTACCAGCAGAGCGTCTACAGCCAGAGGACCCTCCCGGGGATTTAGTGAGCAAAATTGCGCCACTTTCCTGTTTTATCTGGTGGCGAAGAGATCCACCTCTGGTTGCCTCCACTTTTGCACAATCAGGTCGAAGATGGTGGGTTTTAGGGACCATTCTCCCTGCCTCAGGGGATTGCGACTTAGGTAGCCTGTTGCGATGTTTTCTCTCCCTTTTATATGCAGAGCTGTTAAAGACAGAAAATGTTGCTCTGCCAGCTGGAATAGACGATCTGCTACGTTCCTCAAGGGTCTGGAGTGAGTCCCTCACTGGTGGTTGATATAAGCCACGGTGACCTGATTGTCGGAGAGTACTCGTACATGATAACCCTGTAGATACACAAGGAGCTCTTTAAGTGCCTGCTCCACTGCTGTTAACTCTTTCAGGTTAGATGACATTCTTAACTGATGATACTCCCATAGGCCTTGGACTAAAATCTCCCCTATATGTGCCCCCCAACTGGAGGGACTTGCGTCCGTGGTGACTATGCGTGTTACCTCATATTCCCATGGAACCCCCCTAGATAGATTATTTTCATCAAGCCACCAATTGAGGGATTCTATAGTGTCTCGTGATAAGGTTAGCTGACCCTCTAGGCAACCCCCGAGGATTTTCTGATATGTTGAAACATCACGCTGCAAACTCCTTGTATGGAACTGGACTGCTGGGATGCAGGACAGAGGGAGCCCAACAGGGACATGGCCTTCCTGAGGGACATGTTGGGGTTAATGGAGGCGTTCAAGACCTGTTGTTGTAGGTGAACTAAGTTTTCTGGGGGCAGACGGCATTCCTGGATTTGGAAATCCAGGATTAGGCCCAAGAATTGCTGGACTCTCCAGGGCTGAAGACGAGATTTTTTGACATTTAGCAGCCACCCTAGCCGTTCCAAGGCAGACATTGCTTTGCATAATTGCTTCAGACATTGATCCGCTGTCTTGCCTACAATGAGGAAGTCATCTAGGTAGGGGACCACTAGGATGTCTGATTCACGCAGATGAGCCATGACCTCTGAAATAACCTTGGTAAAAACCCGGGGGGTGTAAAATAATGCTTATCCTGTAAAATACTCAGGACTAGTTACCAGATAAAAATATAGTGGTTTATTTGGATTCTTCCATCAAAGAAAGGTTATTACAGAAAAACAGGTGAATAAAAATAGGTGAAAGAGAGATTGTCCATTGTTCATAGCAAAGCAACATGTATTCTTCTTCTCTCCGAGATCCTGAATAGCAAATGGCTGCTGTCTCTCAGTTCGGCTTCTCACATCGCCGTCAAGTAATATACCAGCTGTTATGTCATGTCATGGCCCAACACAGGCGACATCTTCGTGTCTGTCTCTCATGATGGTGAGGGAAGAAGACAGCGACCTCTACAGTTAGCCATGAATTATATACGTCTCTTGAAGCACGTGATCTCGGTATATATGGAGTTTGACATTTACCTCAAGGCTAAACTTAAATATGTAGTGAGCTGACATTTCTACCATGAGCCAAGCTTAAAAATAGCCTATGTCATATAAGCTAAAGCAATCTACAGAACTGGGTGTAATAAGAAATATTTAACGAATTATTAATATTTAACAATTCCCCCTTTTGAGGGAGACAGACATTAATTGGAACCCTCAAAATATAATGAGATCTTTTTTCTTTTCTGACAAAATAATTTAATATCAATAATAATAATAATAATTTCAGATTACCGTTATAAGTACTCAATGACATAATTGATGTGAATTCATATTATGGTAAGCCGTGAACAATATTCATATAAAATATGTATAATTATACTTCCCTAAGTCTAAATTGAAGCATCTCAGGTTCAGTCATCATCTGGTGTCATCTGGTCTTCATTTTGATGTCTTCTGTCTTCTTCTTGGTTCTTTTAAAAATACAGTTTTTCTCTAGCATATAGATGTTGTAGAAATCGTGTTGTATATAAAATCAAAGTCTATAGATGAAATGCAGCTTTAATATCTGTGCAGTGTCACCTTTAAAAACCTGGGCTTACATTGGCTCGTCTTGGATATTCTGGAATCCTCCATCGGTACTGGTCTTTGAACAGGTGTGACGTCTTTGGTCAGCAAAGCAAGGGTTAAAATGACTCTTCCTTGCTAAACATAGCACCATAACCAGTCCTTGTCCTAATGCACAGGACACATGTCAGGGTTAATTACCTTCATTGTTCACCAGCTTTACATTGAAGCTTTACAGGTGATTGAAAACCTCTGGAACTTGATAAGAACGTGATAACACAGTTCATCTCAGCATCTAGGATCATCCTCCTCTGGTTGTCAGGTTAGACACTTTAATTGTGACTGTCGGTGGTGGATACTGCACTTGTGATTGACAGTGGTGGATACTGCACTTGTGACTGACAGTGGTGGATACTGCACTTGTGATTGACAGTGGTGGATACTGCACTTGTGACTGTCAGTGGTGGATACTGCACTTGTGGCTGTCAGTGGTGGATACTGCACTTGTGGCTGTCAGTGGTGGATACTGCACTTGTGACTATCAGTGGTGGATACTGCACTTGTGACTATCAGTGGTGGATACTGCACTTGTGACTGTCAGTGGTGGATACTGCACTTGTGGCTGTCAGTGGTGGATACTGCACTTGTGACTGTCAGTGGTGGATACTGCACTTGTGACTGTCAGTGGTGGATACTGCACTTGTGACTATCAGTGGTGGATACTGCACTTGTGACTGTCAGTGGTGGATACTGCACTTGTGGCTGTCAGTGGTGGATACTGCACTTGTGACTGTCAGTGGTGGATACTGCACTTGTGACTATCAGTGGTGGATACTGCACTTGTGACTATCAGTGGTGGATACTGCACTTGTGACTGTCAGTGGTGGATACTGCACTTGTGACTATCAGTGGTGGATACTGCACTTGTGACTGTCAGTGGTGGATACTGCACTTGTGGCTGTCAGTGGTGGATACTGCACTTGTGACTGACAGTGGTGGATACTGCACTTGTGATTGACAGTGGTGGATACTGCACTTGTGGCTGTCAGTGGTGGATACTGCACTTGTGGCTGTCAGTGGTGGATACTGCACTTGTGGCTGTCAGTGGTGGATACTGCACTTGTGACTATCAGTGGTGGATACTGCACTTGTGACTATCAGTGGTGGATACTGCACTTGTGACTGTCAGTGGTGGATACTGCACTTGTGGCTGTCAGTGGTGGATACTGCACTTGTGACTGTCAGTGGTGGATACTGCACTTGTGACTATCAGTGGTGGATACTGCACTTGTGACTGTCAGTGGTGGATACTGCACTTGTGACTGTCAGTGGTGGATACTGCACTTATGGCTGTCAGTGGTGGATACTGCACTTGTGACTATCAGTGGTGGATACTGCACTTGTGACTGTCAGTGGTGGATACTGCACTTGTGACTATCAGTGGTGGATACTGCACTTGTGACTATCAGTGGTGGATACTGCACTTGTGATTAACACAGTTCATTTCTCAGAAGTCATAGCTTTGTTACCTTCTGGGACTTCTGGTAAGCGACATTCTTCTTCTTGCAACTGATAAGAATCAATTTTAATATGAAAAGTCTTTATTAACGTAATTTCAGTATCTTGCTTGAAGTCTTCATTCCCTATCCTATACCAAATCTGGTAATTTTCCTATCCTATAATATCACAGCGTACCATAGCAATCAGTAATATCCATATAATTATTATCAGAATTTGTACTGTATATGGATTTCAATGTTTGAAATAATAAACCAATAATAAGTGATAATACATTATTGTCCATATTTTTTTCATGTGATAGAACATTTTTTTTATGTCTTAGGTGTAATTACCTTTTTCAACCCATAGGTGTCACTGTGTTTTATGTAACCAGTGTTTTCATCTTTATTAATAAGGAATATATTTATTATACTAATAATATGTAGGAATGTATAGCCATGAACCAAAATAAGAATATATGAGTGAGCGAATGAATGAATAAAAGAATTGTTGCATATAACTCAGAAGTGAAACATTTTCCTTAGTAAAAGAACCATATCATTGCTATATTTAATGAAGCAATATTCTCAGTAGACATTACCCCACCAAATATTGGTGAAAGAATTAAAAATAATGAAAAATAAGAATAAAAATAAGAATAAGGCCTTTATGTTGATGCAGAGTAGTTATGTCCTCAGTAACATATACCCTTAATATTAATATTTCCATGATCTGGATTATTTCATAATTGTCATAAACTTGTGTTACCAAAATATTCAAATTATGCAACTTTGCATGTAATTCCTCTTAGTGTAAAGAAATGACTCTTTATAATACTTATTATACCCAATACTTATACCATTGTACCTTATTAATATTTTTTCCTATTAAAATGTGTGAAGAAGAGGTATTAATCAAATGTGATGATGTAGTCAGGATCAAAAACATATTTTCCCCCTTAATACCAAAAAATATTGTTCTATGAAATAATTCATTTATCAAAACCAAAATTAAAAATAATTAATGTATAAATTATGTGAATTTATACTTGCTTATACCATTTATTTGTCTGAAGATGTGTAACCATCAAAATTAATTTGAATATCATAAAATTATCCTTTGGAAAAATTAATTTGCATAAACCATTTTGATGTGCGATTGCACTTTGCACTTATCCACAATTAACTAAATCAAGAAATAATTACTATAGAAATACAGAAATATATGTTGTATAGATAATATTTCATTATGTATCTTAATATTCTAATAATTTAACTGATCTGCATATTTCTCCTAAAGATAAAAGCTTTGGGGTTTTTTTTTTTTTTCTCTCATTCAGAATCCTGAGGCCTCATCCATCAAACGTATCACATCACTCGCTCAGCAGCTGCTCCTACACTCAGTCACTGTCACTCAGACTGTGTCACATATACGAAGGTGTGATGAATACACGTATTTTAACCCAAATTATCCTAATTATCAATGCATTGTAAACTATTTAAATTTAGTCTTAATATTTCTTAGAATATTCCCCAAATACACATGACATAAATATATGTATAGCTATACTTGACATTTAGGCCTGGGAAAAAAAATTCCATTGCTTTGCAAAAGCTGAGACCCCTTTAAAAATTCTTTCCCTAAGGAACAGGGACATAGTATACTGGTCTGGTATACTTATTATTAGAACAAGGTACAAATTTCACATGCTGTGGTAGTCATTCGAACCATGCAGTGAAGGCACACACACAGAACATATTTTAAAATGCAGTTAGTTATTTTCTTTTAAGTGTTAAATATATGAAATCATGCAATTATTGCAACTTCCTGTGTAAATAAAGGCATAAATCCTTGGAAGAGAATTTTTCCTGATTAAGTCCTGCTTTGAAATGAAAATTCTAAGGAAACATAAAAAATAAGGTTAATATCATATTCATAATTCTAAATATTATTACTGATGTAGATTTTAATTTTCATTAAAAAATACAGTTCTACTATTTCTACTTCTACAAACACTCTATATATACTGTATGACTATGTATATATCCACAAACCATTGAACTACAGGATTATACTCTATATAATAATTACATATAACTAATACATCGTATAACACTTTTACACAATATATGTAATTACTTTTTCTAGCCAATTCCTACACCCATACTTATTTCTCTGCAAAAAATATCCTGAAAGGTTCTTGCCATTTTAAAGCTGATAGATTCTTGGAGCAGAGTATTCAGTTTACAGGCCATGATGTCACTCACCACCTGCTTCTGTCTGTCAAATTCGGCCATCTTGGTTACAGAAAGAAGATCAAAACTCATCATTTTTCTTAATTCAATTTGTGTCTTTTCGGTGTTCCTTTGCATCATTCCATATGGCTTATAACAAACATGTGATTTTCTTTGTTCTTCATATATTTGATTTTGGGGAAAACTCATTTTAGAAGGTTTTGCTAATACCGGCTTCTGATAAGATTTTACTCTGCCTGTCTTCACAAAATTAGCACAATTTACTTTCCTTTCACGATTCTCGTGTTTTCTGGCAAAATCAAGGGATTGCGCACATTCAAACAAAGAATCTTTTTGTGACGCAATAACACGAGATGCAGGACTTAGAAACCAAAATTTGCTTACAAAACTCCTTATGAGGGACGGTGTTTTGACATTCTCACTCAGCATTCTATACAAACGTTCATATATGGACATGAACGTAAAAATACATTCCTTCCGACCAATCCTTAATTTTTGAAGAATATCAATATCTGGATGATTTTCATTTGATGAACAAAAAATGAGAATTTTTAATCTGTCTTTATCAGTTAAATTCTCATGTATTTCACCAGATAACTTTAAAGACAATCTGCTAGCAAAATTTACAGGGATCCACATTTTGAACAACTGATTCTTCTCCTCGTTAGATAAATCAAATTTATCAACACAACTTTCAAAAACCTCAGAGTTTCTACAAACATGGATTGTATTGTCATATGCAGGTATTATTTTGCATATCTCTAGCAAAGTTTTTCTTACTTTCCTTCGTATTTCGGCCTGTGAGTCGTCTATTTTTAGTGGTCCGTCTTTCCCTTGTACGTCCTCTACGTCAGTTCTGAAGTCTCCTCCTACTTCTCCATCTTGTTCCACGTCTGCAAGGTCACCTTCAATGGCCGCTACAGACACTTGATTACAGTCAATCTCCCTAACTTTACAGCCAATCTCGAGAACATCACAACAATCATTTTTGGATTTCTCTGACACAGATCTATGAAATATATCTACCATCTGTAGAATATTTTTTAATCTCTCTCTTTCTCTATTGAAAAACTTAGAATCTAACCTTTGATTCTCGAGTTCACACTCGGCATATAAACTTAACCATAAAACTTCTGAATTAGAATTGTCTACAGACTTAAATTTCAATTTACTCTGCTTAGCAAGACAATTAATGACATCCATTTTATCTTACCTTGAAATGTCTCAGCTTGTTCCTTTGATGGACAACGCTGGGCTCCTGTCTTCACACGTCTGGCTTACGTCTGGTACTTTTGGCCCTTGTAGTACTTCTCAATCTATCTGGCACTTCTTAGTCCTCACGTCTAGGTTCCGTCTGATTCTTGTGAATAGTGGAGTTCCTGACAACTTGCACATATGAGCAAAGTTCAATCCCCCTTGTGGGCAAGTTGAGGGAAATCCGCAAAAAAGTACAAAAATTCAGATCTGGCTGGCTCTCCAATGTAAAATAATGCTTATCCTGTAAAATACTCAGGACTAGTTACCAGATAAAAATATAGTGGTTTATTTGGATTCTTCCATCAAAGAAAGGTTATTACAGAAAAACAGGTGAATAAAAATAGGTGAAAGAGAGATTGTCCATTGTTCATAGCAAAGCAACATGTATTCTTCTCTCCGAGATCCTGAATAGCAAATGGCTGCTGTCTCTCAGTTCGGCTTCTCACATCGCCGTCAAGTAATATACCAGCTGTTATGTCATGTCATGGCCCAACACAGGCGACATCTTCGTGTCTGTCTCTCATGATGGTGAGGGAAGAAGACAGCGACCTCTACAGTTAGCCATGAATTATATACGTCTCTTGAAGCACGTGATCTCGGTATATATGGAGTTTGACATTTACCTCAAGGCTAAACTTAAATATGTAGTGAGCTGACATTTCTACCATGAGCCAAGCTTAAAAATAGCCTATGTCATATAAGCTAAAGCAATCTACAGAACTGGGTGTAATAAGAAATATTTAACGAATTATTAATATTTAACAGGGGGCGACTGCAATAACAAAGGGAAGGGCACCATATTGGAAGTGCTGGACTGACCCATCTAAGTGAACTGCCACCCTCAGGAAACATTGATGAGCTGCGTGAATGGGACTATGGTAGTAGGCGTCTTTCAAATCTAACACCACCATAAAGTAGTTTTTAAACAACAATTTTATTGTGGAGTTGATGGTTTCCATTTTAAACGGGTGAGTGATAAGAAAATTATTAAGCGCTTTCAGGTTAATAATAGTCCTAAAGGACCCGTATGGTTTACGGACCAGAAACAGAGGGGAGTAGAAACCTTTACCCCTTTCTGCCTCTGGTACTGGTGTCAGAACCTTTTTGTTACATAAGTCCCTAATTTCTTTTTCCAGAGCAGCCTGCTCTGATGGAGAAGACCTGAGAGGAGTGATCATGAACCTGTTTCGGGGAACCCAGGAAAATTCTAATCGAAGCCCAGTGGCTAGTAAATCCAAGATCCAGTTGCTACTGGAAATTAGTGACCAGGCCGGGTAGAAAGCAGATAGTCTACCCCCTACCGGAGCCGTTAGCCATTGGGCCGGTTTCTTGGCCTCCCGGGACACCTCCTGGCGCCCCCTGTTCCAAACGTAAAGCCTGTACCTCTCCTGTCATCCCATCTGCCACGGTCTCTGGACAACCTTCTATGAGGATAACGTCTCCTGGTGAAGGGACGCCTGTAAGAAGGGGTTGGTAGAGAAGGGAATTTCTTCTTATCATCTCCCATTTTTCTAACAGCTCGTCTAAAACTGGCCCAAACAAGTAATCCCCCTCACACGGGATGGAGCAGAAATGAGACCTTGCCAGGATATCTCCCGGTCAACATTTTAATTATAGAGCCCTTCTCGTGGCATTGGATAGGCCCGCAGCTCTGGCCGCCATCCTTGCCGAGTCTGCCGAAGCATCTGCTAGAAAGGCTGCCGCGTTCTGAATTATTCCCAAGGACCTTGAAATGGACTCTCTAGAGGCACCATCCTCAAGTTGGGACTCCAGCTGATCCAGCCAGACCCTCATGGATCTGGCCGTGCAGGTAGCCGCAACAACTGGTCTCAAGGCACCAGCCGACATTTCCCATGTCCCTTTCAAAAAGGAGTCTGCCTTTTTATCCAGCGGATCCTTTAGAGAGGCCATGTCATCAAAGGGGATGGAAGATTTTTTGGAAGCCTTAGCTACGGCTGCGTCGAGCTTCGGTGCTTTTTCCCATTTGTCCACCAAGGGGTCATCGAAAGGGTATCTCCTTTTAAAGGCCGGTGGTATGGAGCCCCTTTTTTCCGGCTTCTTCCATTCTCTATCTACCAGGTTTTTAACCTTGTCATTCAATGGGAAGGACCTATGCTTTTTCAGGTCTAGGCCCCCGAACATAAGATCCTGTGCTGACAGGTCTGGTTTAGCGTCGGCCATCCCCATGGTGGACCTTACAGATTTGACTAACCGGTCCATCTGATCAAGGGCAAAGCAAAAGCTGTTAGAGTCTTCTTCTGAAGATGAAGCCGAAGAGGAAGTCGCGGGCTCTGAGGAATATTCGCCTCTCCCCGGGGCAGCTGAGGAGTCTGATTCTGAGACTTTTGCAGCTCTACTCTTTTTCAAGGATTCGCCCTGGGATAGGGATTTTAGGGAATCCTTCATCTCGGTCCTAATGATCTCCCTGAAGCTCGTGGTGAAGTGAGGGTTTTCCTCCGCCACCAGTAGGGGCTGGAAAAGCATAAGGGCATATATATTTTACCCCATCCGATTTTTTTTTTTTCCCTTTCCTGTTTTTGCTCACCATCTGCCGCACGCATAGCTGACATAATTTTTTAGGGTAGGCTTCTGGCAAGGGAGCACCGCAAAGGCCGCATTCCCTGTTTTTCCTCTTACCAGAGCACTTCTTCCCCTAGGAGATAGAAATATGCAATAGCATCGGACATGGCAGGAGATCGTGATCCGACCCCCCCACCCGGATGGCAGCGCGATGTGCCGCCGCCACCCACTGAGGCGGCGATCGGTAGCCGCTGCAATAATCTGCTCCCCCTCCGCTTCCTCCTGCCTTCCGATCGCCCCCTATAGCCCCCCCAGTACCTCCCGGTGTCCCGCTGTCTTCTCTCCATGGGCGCCGCCATCTTACAAAATAGCGGGCACATGCGCAGTGTGCCTGTGAATCTGCCGGTCGGCAGATTCATTCATTCTTTTTACAGGTACACTTTGATCACTGTGATAGTTTATCAAAATACATAAAAAAGTAAATAAAGCCCCACTTTATCACCCCCTTAGCTAGGGACACATAATAAAATAAAGAAAATATGTTTATTTTTATTTTTCCTTTATGGTTAGAATTAGGGTTAGGGTTAGAATTAGGGTTAGGTTTGCAATCAGGGTTAGGGTTGCAATCAGGGTTAGGGTTGCAATTAGGGTTAGGGTTGCAATTAGGGTTAGGATTAGGGTTAGGGTTGGAATTAGGGTTAGGGTTGGAACTAGGATTAAGATTCGGGTTAGGGGTGTGTTGGAGTTGGGATTAGGGTTAGGCTTGTGGTTAGGGTTAAGGTTGGGATTAGGGTTAGAGGTGTGTTGGGGTTAGGGTTGAGTTAGAATTGAGAGGGTTTCCACTATTTCCACACCAGGGGGGTCTGCAAACGCGACATGGTGCCACCATTGATTCCAGCCAATTTTGCATCCAAAAAGTCAAACAGTGCTCCCTCCCTTCCGAGCCCCGACATGTATCCAAACAGTGGTTTACCCCAACATATGGGGTATCAGCGTACTCAGGAAAAATTGCACAACAACTTTCGGGGTCTAATTTCTCCTGATACCCTTGGGAAAATAAAAAAATTGGGGGCTAAAAAATGATATTTGTGGAAAAAAAAATTATTTTTTATTTTCATCGCTCTGCATTATAAACTTCTGTGAAGCACTTGGTGGTTCAAAGAGCTCACCACACATCTTGGTAAGTTCCTTAGGGGGTCTAGTTTCCAAAATGGTGTTACTTGGGGGGTTTCCACTGTTTAGGCACGTCAGGGGCTCTGCATACGCAACATGGTGTCTGATCTTAACTCCAACCAATTCTGCGTTGAAAAAGTCAAACTGCGCTCTTTCCCTTCCGAGCTCTACCGTGTACCCAAACAGAGGTTTACTCCCACATATGGGGTACCAGCATACTCTGGACAAACTGGACAACAACTTTTGGGGTCCAATTTCTTTTTATTGCGGGCTAAAAAATCATTTTTTGAGGAAAAAAATGATTTTTTACTTTCACGGCTCTGCGTTATAAACTGTGAAGCACTTTTGGAGTTCAAAGAGCTCACCACACATCTAGATAAGTTCCTTAGGGGGTCTAACTTTCAAATTGGTGTCATTTGTGGGGGGTTTCCTCTGTTTAGGCACATCAGAGGCTCTGCAAATGTAACATGATGCCCGCAGACCATTCCATCAAGTCGGCATTTCAAAACGTCCCTACTTCCCTTCCGAGCCCCGACATGTGCCCAAACAGTGGTTTCCCGCCCCCATATGGGGTACCAGTGTACTCAGGACAAACGGACAACAACTTTTGGGATCCAATTTCTCCTGTTACATTGGTGAAAATAAAATATTTCGGAGGAAAAAAATTTTGAGGAATATTTTGAGGAAAAAAATGATTTTTTATTTTCACGGCTCTGCGTCATAAACTTCTGTGAAGCACTTTGGGGTTGAAAGCGCTCACCACCTATGTAGATAAGTTCCTCAGGGGGTCTAGTTTTCAATATTGTGTCACTTGTGGGGGGTTTCCACTGTTTAGGCACATCAGAGGCTCTGCAAATGTAACTTGACACCCGCAGACCATTCCATCAAGTCGGCATTTCAAAACGTCACTACTTCCCTTCCGAGCCCCGACGTGTGCCCAGTGGTTCTCCCCCACATATGGGGTACCAGCGTACTCAGGACAAACTGGACAACAAATTTTAGGGTCCAATTTTTCCTGTTACCCTTGTGAAAATAAAAAAATTGCGGGCTAAAAAAATCATTTTTTGAGGAAAAAAAAGATTTTTTATTTTCACGGCTCAGTGTTATAAACTTCTGTGAAGCACTTTTGGGTTCAAAGTGCTCACCACACATCTAGATAAGTTCCTTGGGTGGTCTAGTTTCTAAAATGGGGTCATTTGTGGGGGAGCTCCATTGTTTAGGCACACAGGGGCTCTCCAAACACGACATGGTGTCTGCTAACGATTGTAGCTAATTTTCCATTCAAAAGTCAAATGGCGCTCCTTCCCTTCTGGGCCCTGCCGTGCACCCAAACAGTGTTTTTTTTTTTTAAAAAGTACTTTTTTTTATTACGGATTAATTTGTGAAGCACCTGAGAGTTCAAAGTGTTAACTATGCATTTAGATAAGTTCCTTGGGGGGTCTAGTTTCCAAAATGGGGTCACTTGTGGGGAAGCTCCAATGTTTAGGCTCACAGGGGCTCTCCAAATGCAACATGGCAACCGCTAATGATTGAAGCTAATTTTCCATTCAAAAAGTCAAATGGTGGTCCTTCCCTTCCACGACCTGCTGTGCGCCCAAACAGTGGTTTATGACCACATATGAGGTATCATTGTACTCAGGAGAAATTGCCCAACAAATTTTATGATCCATTTTATCCTGTTGCCCATGTGAAAATGAAAAAATTGATGCTAAAAAAATTTTTGTTGGAAAAATTAAAATGTCCATTTTTTCCTTCCAAATTGCTTTAGTCCCTGTGAAGCACCTGAAGGGTTAATAATCTTCTTGTATGTGGTTTTGAGCACCTTGAGGGGTGCAGTTTTTAGAATGGTGTCACTTTTGGGTATTTTCTGCCATATAGACCCCTCAAAGTGACTTCAAATGTGAGGTGGTCCCTAAAAAAAATAGTTTTGTAAATTTTGTTGTAAAAATGAGAAATCGCTGGTCAACTTTTAACCCTTATAACTTCCTAACAAAAAAAAATTTTGTTTCCAAAATTGTGCTGATGTAAGGTAAACATGTGGGAAATGTTATTTATTAACTTTTGTGTCACATAACTCTCTGGTTTAACAGAATAAAAATTCAAAATTTGAAAATTGCAAAATTTGCAAAATTTTTGCCAAATTTCCATTTTTTTCACAAATAAACGCAAAAATTATCTACCTAAATTTACCACTATTATGAAGCCCAATATGTCACGAAAAAAGTCTCGGAATCGCTAGGATTCATTGAAGCGTTCCAGAGTTATTACCTCATAAAGGGACATTGGTCAGAATTGCCAAAAATGGCCTAGTTATTAGGGTCAAAATAAGCTTGGTCATGAAGGAGTTAATACCTGGGCTTCCAGGATTGTCTCGGTGGAATCTACTATCATTAGGTCGTCCAGGTAAGGCACTATGCAGATGCCCTGACTCCGGATGAATGACACGGCTTCTGCCATTACCTTGGAGAAAACTCTTGACGCTGAGGAGATGCCAAACGGAAGGACGTTGAACTGATAGTGCTCCACCTGATGACTCCCTTGTATCGCAAACCTGAGGTATCTTCTGTGTCTTGGGTGGATTGGGATATGAAAATAGGCGTCCTTTAAGTCGATGGTCGACATAAGGAAGTGTGGCTCTACCAGCGGGATGGCTGATCTTACGGATTCCATCTTCAACTTGCGATATTTTATGTGCCGGTTCAATCTCTTTAAATTTATAATAATACGGGCCTCGCCTGATGGTTTGGTTGCCAGAAATAACCGAGAGTAATGGCCCCGACCCCACTCCAGTTCCGGAACCGGGGAGATCGCATTTGATCCCACCAGGTCTCTGAGACCTAACTGCAGCGTTATCTGATCTTTTGGAGTCGGAAGGCAAGTGACTTTTAGACCCTGTGGAGAGGAGGAGATGAACTCTATTAATAGGCCCTCCTTGATGACATTGAGGACCCAGTGAGAACTGGTGATGTTTTCCCACTGATGTGCATATCTTGAGAGTCTCCCCCCCACCGGGTCGGAGTCATTGCTTCTCTGGCTGGGCATGCTGCTGCTAAGGGACGAGAATATTCTTTCCTCTACCTTTTGCGTAGCTCCATCTCCCTGTCTTGCCTTTACCTCTCGCTTGGGAGGTTTGAGACTGTGGGGCATGAAAAAGCTGTTTTTTGAAAGGCTTTTGTTCTGGGAGGGCTTTATTCTTGTTGATGGCCTTTTCTAGGATCTCATCTAGGGCCGGTCCGAAGACATACTCCCCCTTAAAGGGTATGGCACATAATCTGGCCTTGGAGGTGAAGACACCACTCTACATTTTGAGCCAGAGTGCTCTCCTAGCAGAGTTGGATTGCACCAGAGACCTAGCGGAAACTAATAGATTCCATGGAGGCATCCACTAAATACCCAGTAGCTTTATGAAGGATGGGTAGGGAGTCTAATAACTCACCCCTGGAGGTACCCTGAGATATATGGGTTTCTAATTCCTCAAGCCAATGGAACAGAGCTTGAGCTACACAGGTGGAGGCAATGTTAGCCTTCAAAGTGGACGTAAATGTCTCCAAGATTTCTTTAGGGGACTCTCTATTTTTCTTTCCATGGGGTCCTTCAATTGTGAAGAATCCTCAAATGGGAGCGACTCTTGCCACCTGAACGTCGACTTTGGGAATGTCCCATTTCACAGAATCATCTTTCAGGGGAAATCTGTTTCATCTCCGAGGGGGTGCTGAGACATTTTTCTTGTAGTTCCCACTCCTGCGAAATCATGTCCAGTATGTTGGCATGCACCGGGAACCCTATACGCTTTTCTGTTTTTAGCCCGCCAAACATTCTGAATGGATTGAGGCTCTGATTCCTCTTCTAACCCCATGGTTCTGCGTACTGCAGATACCAGCTCCTCAATATAGTCAGAGGAGAAGAGGTACTTTCAGATTTCAGAGGCCCTGGGCGATACAGTTTCCTCCCATCTACCCAAGGACGATGTATGAGACAGGTCAGACTCGGAATCAGAGTCCTCGACCTGTATCTTTCTTTTCTTCCCTGGAGAATTGTCACAGTCCAATTCTTGAATCTGTGTCAGATTCGGGATTCCCTCATGTAAAGCTTTATTTTCAGGCCTGAGAGCTTAATATGGGTTTTTGCCCCCGGTGGCCATAGGTGTTATTGCAGCTTTTTCCCTTTGCTATGTAAGATCAGCTGGTCTATGAGCAGGTGTTGGTGATAGCAGCAGCTCCTTTGTGGATTGCAACCACGGTGTAGTGAGCAGCTGGCTCTGAGGTGTTGAGCCACTGCTGAAACCTGGTGAAGTGAGCAGTTGGCTCTTAGGTGTCGAGCCACTGCTGAAAGCATGGTGCTGAACTCTGCCTGCCGGTGTCTGCAGCGGAGTTACATGGTGAAAGTGGCAACTGGCTCTGAAGTTCGAGCCAATGCTCAAAGAAATCTGGTGACTGAACTCTGCTGCCTGGTGACTGCAGCAGAGAAAGATAAGTGTTTGGTGTTTTCCCCTTCTTTCCTGGTGTGTATTGGTACAGCGGTGGGACCAGTGTCTGCATCACCCAGTTCCCTGGAAAGGGATAAGTGTAGGGTGAGCTAGGGACTCAGGTTCCTGCTCGGCGACAGGTGAAGAGCCTGTATAGGGATCGCTAGGAGTGCAGAGACACTGCCTCAGGGGAGTGCAGGAGGTCTCCATGTCCCCGTTCCCTATTGCAGGGCCCACTGTTGTAACTGTTTTCCCTTCCCCTTGTCTTGTTGTTTCAGTTACCGGCCTGCGGGTCGTGTCACACAGGACAGGTACACATGACAAGAATGGGGTGGTGGTGGTGGCGGAGGAGTAAAAGCCGCTAGGGAAGACTGCACCTCGTCTGACCAGCAAGCGAATTTCCTCTAAAAGGGATGGCAGCTCCGCTCTGACTACTTTGTCAGTGTAAGACTGGCAGAGTTTTTTATCCCATAATGAGGGCAATTTTATGTTACAAATTGGGCACTTTTTCCTATTTCCGGCTTTGGGGGTAAACTTGTCTCCCTAAAACAAGGAGAGATACATCAGGTAAAAAGGGCCCCCTAATAATAACCACCCCCCGGACCCCATCCCTGCATACACTCACTGTAGCAGGGGCAGTGCTGGGCTCTGCAGACGCAGGGCATGAAGTGCTATCCATGTTGAGGGATTCCAGTCTTAACCTCATGTGCAACTTCAGCAGGCTTTTTATGCTCGTTGGAGCCAGCATAAAAGCCAGAGTCCGGGTTTCCCCCTCCTCCTGGGTCCATGTGCCGGCATCAGTAGCGGGCACCGCGTGCTGTTGGGGCCAGCCATTAGCCAGAAATCAGTGCTCTCCATCCTGAAACGCCGATACCAGAATTGACGCGTGCGTTCCACTGATGTCACTTCCACGATGCCGCACGTGGAGGGGGAGAAGACCAGGGAGCTCCAGGAGGTCCCCGGTCTGGGATCCCTGGCCTGCTTTGCCCTCTCGGGGGTGCGGGAAGGCCAGAGGGGTCCCGAGGTCACCTAGAGGGGACAACGGGAGCAGCATAAAGGAGGCGGGACGCGACCACCAGCTGCCCAGCATTTCTTATACAGGTAACAAGCCTGTGTCCACGCTGTCATCGGCCACCACAGTATACGGACCTCTCCCTGCCCCATGGTGAACAGGAAAGACACTGGCAAGTGGGAGGACCTTTTAACCTCTCTCTGTTTCCTGTCCCTCATCAGGGCAAAGAGGCAACCTCCGTATACCGTCGTGGATGGTGACTAGAGAAAAAAAAGCTTGGCCGCACTTTCACACACAGCAGCACTTTGCTGGAAATACAAGTACAGTATGAAAAATAAAAAAATAGCTTGGTTGGACACACACACGTCGCCCTCACACACGTTGGCAGGACTCACGCTGGCCTCTGTGTGGCTGCACGCTGGCTGGATGCTGGCTGGCACATTGAGAAGTGGAGTCCTACATGGCAGGTTTATATAGATTTGGGGCTGTCTGGCCATTTGGCTACAAAATAAGATTTGGAGCATGCTCAGATTAAAAAAACAGAATCAGTCGCTGGATTCCGTCATTTGATGGACAGTGACGGATCCTGCACCCGTAGGCTTCCATTATAGCCAACGACGGACGGCGCTGGATCCATCGCTGTCCGACTTTTCGATGCAGACAAAAAACATTACTTTGTCCTTCGTCTCCAAACGACGGACAAACAATTTCCAATAGATCCAGTGAACGAAGAACGAAACGTGAGGCCATCTGTTGCTAATACAAGTCTATGAGAAAAAATCGGATCCAGCGGGATCATTCGCTGGATCCGATTTTTTCCAAAAACGACGGATTGTGACTCATGCCAAAAAACTGATGTGTGAAAGAGGCCTAATCTGATATGCACACCTCTCTACTTGTAATTTGTTATGACGACTGCAGTCGCTCCTTCTGAGCAATAGATAATTATAATAAAAGTCTTACAGCAGACCTCAGCGTGTTAACCAATAGATCAGACCACCAGCTAGATAACCGGGAAAGAGGCACCAGGTGCACCATCTTACACAAATGGTCGGTGACAACCCAAATAGAATCATAGAATCGTAGAGTTGGACGGGACCTCCTGGGCCATCTTGTCCAACCCCCTGCTCAAAGCAGGATTCGCTAAATCATCCCAGTCAGATGTCTGTCCAGCCTCTGTTTGAAGACTTCCATTGAAGGAGAACTCACCACTTCTCGTGGCAGCTTGTTCCACTCATTGATCACTCTGTCAAAAAGTTTTTTCTAATATCTAATCTGTGTCTCCTTCCATTCAGCTTCATCCCATTGCTTCTAGTCTTTCCTTGTGCAAATGAGAATAAAGTTGATCCTTCTACAATGTGACAGCCCTTTAGATATTTGTAGACAGCTATTAAGTCTCCCAAAATCCATACCATCTCCCAGGGCCTGTCCAATACCGGCAGGGGGTAAAGTAGTCCAGCGGGCCATTGCCGAGGGGACGTATTCTGGATGCAGGAGACACACGTCCGAAAATAGTCCCTGACATCACGGGCCATATGCGGCCCCCAGTACGTCATCGCCAGGAGCTCAGAGGTCCGTTTTGTCCCAAAATATCCACCCACCCTGGACGAGTGAGCCCAAGAGAGGACCTCCGGTCGCAGATGGCAGGGACAGATGTTTTGCCCGGTGGTACAGACTCAAGAGCAACCGAAGCTACGGTCCTCAGGCTCTCGGAAGGGACAATCAGCTGAGGCTCCTCCTCCGATGACACCACGGAGCGGGAGAGAGCATCGGCTTGGACGTTGCTCTCCCTGGAGAGAAAATGTAGGGTAAAGTGGAAACGGGAGAACAGGGATCATCTGGCCTGACGAGAGTTCAGCCCCTGGGCCGTCTGCAAATATACCAAGTTCTTATGGTCAGTGAACACCTGGAAAGTGTGGCGAGACCCCTCCAGGAGGTGTCTCCACTCCGAAAAGGCCAACTTCATTGCTAGCAACTCCCTGTCCCCGATGGAATAATTCCTTTCCGCCGGTATGAAGGTCTTGGAGAAATGCTTAGCTACTCACCGGTAGCAGTGTTTTTCAGGAGCACACGACAGCACCACGAGAGAGGGGATCCGCCCTTCAGGGACAGGAAACCTACAGACACAAAAAGGGGGCCCTCTCTCTCACCTCAGTTGGATCACAGAGCATGAGAGGACCTCCCTGGTCAATGGCAATTTACAGTTGTGGCCAAAAGTATTGACACCCCTGCAATTTTGTCAGATAATACTCAGTTTCTTCCTGAAAATGATTGCAAACACAAATTCTTTGGTATTATTATCGTCATTTAATTTGTCTTAAATGAAAAAACACAAAAGAAAATGAAGCAAAAAGCAAAACATTGATCATTTCACACAAAACTCCAAAAATGAGCCAGACAAAAGTATTGGCACCCTCAGCCTAATACTTGGTTGCACAACCTTTAGCCAAAATAACTGCGACCAACCGCTTCCGGTAACCATCAATGAGTTTCTTACAATGCTCTGCTGGAATTTTAGACCATTCTTCTTTGGCAAACTGCTCCAGGTCCCTGATATTAGAAGGGTGCCTTCTCCAAACTGCCATTTTTAGATCTCTCCACAGGTGTTCTATAGGATTCAGGTCTGGACTCATTGCTGGCCACCTTAGAAGTCTCCAGTGCTTTCTCTCAAACCATTTTCTAGTGCTTTTTGAAGTGTGTTTTGGGTCATTGTCCTGCTGGAAGACCCATGACCTCTGAGGGAGACCCAGCTTTCTCACACTGGGCCCTACATTATGCTGCAAAATTTGTTGGTAGTCTTCAGACTTCATAATGCCATGCACACAGTCAAGCAGTCCAGTGCCAGAGGCAGCAAAGCAACCCCAAAACATCAGGGAACCTCCGCCATGTTTGACTGTAGGGACCGTGTTCTTTTCTTTGAATGCCTCTTTTTTTCTCCTGTAAACTCTATGTTGATGCCTTTGCCCAAAAAGCTCTACTTTTGTCTCATCTGACCAGAGAACATTCTTCCAAAACGTTTTAGGCTTTTTCAGGTAAGTTTTGGCAAACTCCAGCATGGCTTTTTTATGTCTCGGGGTAAGAAGTGGGGTCTTCCTGGGTCTTCTACCATGCAGTCCCCTTTTCATTCAGATGCCGACGGATAGTATGGGTTGACACTGTTGTACCCTCGGACTGCAGGGCAGCTTGAACTTGTTTGGATGTTAGTCGAGGTTCTTTATCCAACATCCACACAATCTTGTGTTGAAATCTCTCGTCAATTTTTCTTTTCCGTCCACATCTAGGGAGGTTAGCCACAGTGCCATGGGCTTTAAACTTCTTGATGACACTGCGCACGGTAGACACAGGAACATTCAGGTCTTTGGAGATGGACTTGTAGCCTTGAGATTGCTCATGCTTCCTCACAATTTGGTTTCTCAAGTCCTCAGACAGTTCTTTGGTCTTTCTTTTCTCCATGCTCAGTGTGGTACACACAAGGACACAGGACAGAGGTTGAGTCAACTTTAATCCATGTCCACTGGCTGCAAGTGTGATATAGTTATTGCCAACACCTGTTAGGTGCCACAGGTAAGTTACAGGTGCTGCTAATTACACAAATTAGAGAAGCATCACATGATTTTTCGAACAGTGCCAATACTTTTGTCCACCCTCTTTGTTATGTTTGGTGTGGAATTATATCCAATTTGGCTTTAGGACAATTATTTTTGTGCTTTTTCATTTAAGACAAATTAAATGAAGATAATAATACCAAAGAATTGCAAGTGTTTGCAATAATTTTCAGGAAGAAACTGAGTATTATCTGACAAAATTGCAGGGGTGTCAATACTTTTGGCCACAACTGTGTGTGTATATATATATATATATATATATATATATATACAGTCATATGTAAACGTTTGGGCACCCCTATTAATGTTAACCTTTTTTCTTTATAACAATTTTGGTTTTTGCAACAGCTATTTCAGTTTCACATATCTAATAACTGATGGACTCAGTTATATTTCTGGATTCAAAAGAGGTTTATTGTACTAACAGAAAATGTGCAATCTGCATTTAAACAAAATTTGACCGGTGCAAAAGTATGGGCACCCTTATCATTTTCTTGATTTGAACACTCCCAGCTATTTTTTACTGACTTCCTGAAGCACTTAATTGGTTTTGTAACCTCATTGAGCTTTGAACTTCATAGCCAGGTGTATCAAATCATGAGAAAAGGTATTTCAAGTGGCCACTTGCAAGTAGTTCTCCTATTTGATTCTCCTATGAAGAGTGGCATCATGGGCTCCTCAAAACAACTCTCAAATGATCTGAAAACAACATAGCTTTTCAGGGGAAGGATACAAAAAGTTGTCTCAGAGATTTAACCTGTCAGTTTCCACTGTGAGGAACATAGTAAGGAAATGGAAGAACACAGGTACAGTTCTTGTTAAGCCCAGAAGTGGCAGGCCAAGAAAAATATCAGAAAGACAGAGAAGAAGAATGGTGAGAACAGTCAAGGACAATCCACAGACCAGCTCCAAAGACCTGCAGCATCATCTTGCTGCAGATGGTGTCACTGTGCATCGGTCAACAATACAGCGCACTTTGTACAAGGAGAAGCTGTATGGGAGAGTGATGCGAAAGAAGCCGTTTCTGCAAGCACGCCACAAACAGAGTCGCCTGAGGTCTGCAAAAGCACATTTGGACAAGCCAGTTACATTTTGGAAGAAGGTCCTGTGGACTGATGAAACAAAGATTGAGTTGTTTGGTCATACAAAAAGGCGTTATGCATGCGCTGTATTGTTGACCGATGCACAGTGACACCATCTGCAGCAAGATGATGCTGCAGGTCTTTGGAGGTGGTCTGTGGATTGTCCTTGACTGTTCTCACCATTCTTCTTCTCTGCCTTTCTGATATTTTTCTTGGCCTGCCACTTCTGGGCTTAACAAGAACTGTACCTGTGTTCTTCCATTTCCTTACTATGTTCCTCATAGTGGAAAATGACAGGTTAAATCTCTGAGACAACTTTTTGTATCTTTCCCCTGAAAAGCTATGTTGAATAATCTTTGTTTTCAGATCATTTGAGAGTTGTTTTGAGGATCCCATGATGCCACTCTTCATAGGAGAATCAAATAGGAGAACTACTTGCAAGTGGCCACTTGAAATACCTTTTCTCATGATTTGATACACCTGGCTATGAAGTTCAAAGCTCAATGAGGTTACAAAACCAATTAAGTGCTTCAGGAAGTCAGTAAAAAATAGCTGGGAGTGTTCAAATCAAGAAAATGATAAGGGTGCCCATACTTTTGCACCGGTCAAATTTTGTTTAAATGCAGATTGCACATTTTCTGTTAGTACAATAAACCTCTTTTGAATCCAGAAATATAACTGAGTCCATCAGTTATTAGACATATGAAACTGAAATAGCTGTTGCAAAAACCAAAAAGGTTAACATTAATAGGGGTGCCCAAACTTTTACATATGACTGTATACATCTAACTAAACATTCTTCACACCCGTGACTAAGGCCTAACTCCCGAAAGAAAGGTGTTGATCCATACATGAGAAAATGAAGAAAGGGAGGGAATGGAAAGGTGCTGCTGTGTGCGCCTGAAAAACATCGCTACCGGTGAGTAGCTAAGCATTTATTCAGTTGCCACGACCAGGGCTGCCACCAGGAATTTCAGGGCCTCATACTGGCAAATTTTTCAGGGCCCCCTTGAGACTCCGACCTTTTCCCACCCTATCTCCGCCTCCACCCCTTGAACCTTCCACAGTCCCCACTTCTGCACCACATCCTCAACAATCACACATTATCAGTTCCCATCGAACACCAGATCACACATATAGCCAGCAGCTTTTGTTTTGGCGAAAATATTTTTTCCAGTCGCCACCACAACAAGGTAGACTCTTTTGGGACGGTAATACTCTGTTCTAACCTATTCAAAATTTCTTTATATATCCAATACTCTTTTTAGGTACATTTTTATTTATTTTTTTTCAAGAGAATGTGTCACATACATTTTTGTAAGTGACCAATAATACCACATACAAGGAACAAATACCATCATGCCATGGCCAGACCACATATTGCCATGACATAATGACCTATAATGCCACATACAAGGGATACATAAAGTCACACCATGAGCAGACCACATATTACCACCACATAGTGACGGTATAATATCACATACAAGGAACAAATACTGCCACACCATGGCCGGACCACATATTACCACCACATGGTAACCAATAATACCCCAAACAAGGAACAAATACCACCACACCATGACCAGACCACATTTTACCACATCTTGACCGTATAATACCACATACAAGGAATACCGCCACACAATGACCAGACAAAATATTACCACCATATAGTGAATGGATAATAATGATGAACTGAAAGGATCTGCCATATAGTGCATGTCCACTGTTGAATGGAAAAAATTCAGACCCAGCGGTGGCTTCAAGAAAAGGAACGGTAACAGCGCATGTGTGGCTCCATTCATTTCTATAGGAACTCCAAAAATTTCTGAAAGACCCTGGTGGGACCTTTATGCATGTAACATAGATGATATATCCTATCAATCTGTGTTTCCCTATCCAGTCTAACCTTGGCTGATCACTGCCGACAGTATCAGACAGGCGCTGTCCGGCCGCGAATTGGTATGGAATTTGAATGACGCACGCCACCCCTACCGTCGGAAGATCTGCGGCGCTAGCAACTGATGTCCCAACGGTAGCCGTGGGTCATCTCCTGCCGCACGGAGGTCAGCGGTGACGCAGCCGGCAGATGACCGTCGCTAGCCTGATTGGTCACGCCCGGCCGCGACCAATCAGCGACAGGTGCAAATAAACTACATACATATTCTAGAATACCCGATGCGTTAGAATCGGGCCACCATCTAGTAGTGAAATAACCGCAGACAAGGGGGGTAACATCATCATGTGGCCTAAAACTATGTACGAGAAAGAGGCGTTTCGCCAATTATCTAACACCACTTGTTATAAAAAGCTTACTTTTAACCCCTTGTCTGCCTATGGTGCTCAACTCAGGGAGATTGTGTCTAGGGCTATTGTAGCAGAAGCTATTACCAAGGAATTGGGAGCTGCGTTAGTGGTTAATGAGCCTATAATACCCACATTCTATCTGCTTCCGAAAATTCATAAAGATGCACAATATCCACCAGGCAGACCCATAGTTTCGGATCGGGGGAATTACCTGGAGTGTGTGAGCCAATGGATTGACTCAGTGATGCAACCTTTGGTGGAGGAGTTACCCTCCTTCCTCAAAGATACAAATCAGCTACTTCGTAGAGTAGATGGGTTGTCTCTGGACACGGACTCTATACTAGTTACACCTGACATCGAGTCACTGTATACTAGTATAAGGCATTGTGGCGGATTGTGTGCTGTTGAATTCTTTTTGAACATTTCCAGCATGTCCACTGGTATGAAACGGTTCATACTAGAGCTACTAGAATTCACATTAACGCACAACTTCTTTGTGTTTAAGGGGTCCTTCTTCCTACAGACCCAGGGAACAGCCATGGGAGTGGCCTATGTGCCTTCCTATGCTATCTGTTCCTGGGTCTGTGGGAGAGGGACCTCTTCCTGTCAGATCCACACGAATCTATGGACCGCGTCCTTCACTGGACGCGGTACATAGATGACGTGTTTTTGATCTGGCAGGGTAACAGTGATTAGCTGGGCAACTTCTTCCATCAGTTAAACAACAATGATCATAATATAAAGTTGACTTTTGTATACAATGAGCATAAAATTGAATTCCTGGACGTGACATTGAAAAGAGACGTCAATCATATGATCCAAACTAATATCTTTAGGAAACCAACCTCAACGAACATGCTGTTGCACACCACCTCCTCTCACCCTAATCATATGACTAGATCGGTACCGACGGGCCAATTTTTACGCCTACGCCGAATCTGCTCGACAGATATGGATTATGAACAACAGGTTGAGGATCTTAAGCAACAGTTCCGTGAGAGGGGTTACAATCATAGGGGGATCAAAAAAGCCTATAATCTGGCAAAATATAGCACGCGAAATTCCCTGTTGTACAAAACTAAGGGGCGCCCATGTAAATCAGAACTTAGATTTGTTACGACCTTTCACTCTCAATCTGAAAAGATCAGTATTGGAGAAGTCATGGCCTATATTGTTAACTGATCCGATAATGGCAAAACTGCTACCGGATAGACCAATGATAACATACCGGAGGGCCAAAAATTTGCGTGGGCATCTAATTAGGAGCCACTATGAAGTTAATCCACAACCACTTTTTTGAACAGTGGGACTCCTAGACGGGGTTGTTTCACTTGTGGACGCTGCGTTGCATGTATTAACGTTGATTGCTGTGATACATATATGGACTCGTCGGGTACTAAAACATATAAGATAAAAAAAAACATCACATGCCTATCTAAATGTGTGATTTATTATGCCATGTGCCCGTGCTCCCTGATCTATATTGGACTAACTACGTGCGAACTGAAGGTCCAGATCAGGGAGCATGGGCATACAAGCCGCGGTAAATGAAGATGATCTCTCGGTTCTCAAAACTATACCCAAGCACTTTGAGGCTGTGTTCCAATAAATCTGCTATAAAACCGCGAAAAATAAGCTTCCCATTAATTTCTATACATTTTCCACTTTTTGTGCACATTGATGCATTTTTTACCACGAAAAAACCGCATCGCGGTAAAAAACGCAGCATACTCATTAATTTCGCGGATTTTTCCGTGTTTCTGGTTATTTCTATGTGTTTAAAAACGCATAAAAAACGCACAAATTGCGGTGAAAACGAGCAGAAAAAAATGCGCGTTTTCTGGGAAGGGATTCAGGTTTTCAAGCAGAAATTTTCTGCTACGTGTGCACTTAGCCTAAGTTATATCACCAATGTGATAGCAAAGTGTTTAGGGTTAAAGGGATAGAGAGCTTGGAGCTGGGTATCCGTGGGGGCAAAGTGTCACAACGTCTGGTTCAACTAGAGGCGAGATGGATCTGAACCTTAAATACGGTCTCTCCACATGGGTTAAATGAATGTCTAAACTTTGCGTTGTTTCTATGATCTCTGTCCGGCTTTACCGTGTGGTGCATTCGGTCACTCATGCCAATTTTGGTTGTTTTCAACCGGTTTTAACATTTTTTCTGTCTTTTTTACATTTTAGGTCATTTATTATTATTTTGTGTTCTTTATGCACTACTTATGACGTCGGACCCGGAGAGTATCTTCATCTGGAAGAAGGATCGCCACGGCTATTTATATATATATTTATTTATGTTGTGATACAATATACTGTATGTTTTGTGTGTGCATCGATAGGCGGTATCTGTATTTATGGATAAATGATACGGTACTAGGAATGTCTTTAGTGTAACCCTCGCTTGAGGTTTGTTGTAAATATACACATATGACGCGATTTGCATATTTGCTGTTGTATTTTTGTATAATACCTTGAGTATATGGCCTGTATCATTAAGCAATGTTTCACATTTATTTGCTATTAGGGATCTTGATGGAGTTCAATAGGTCTCTGCTTAATGTGACATTTGCCTTGACACTATCGGTATATAGGTACCTTAATGTTGAATCTATCTATGGATCAGTTTGATATTTGTTACACAATGGGGTTCTACATCTGTACTGGTGATTATTATTTCCAGGTGCCTATGCCAAATTATAAGATTCACATCATTATTGTTCTATAGCATTATGGTTTGGCCTCTAATTGCCCCATGTTATATTAGATGGCATTGGCGATGTTGTTTTGACCAGTACGCATGCGCGTCATGGTCCGG
This sequence comes from Dendrobates tinctorius, assembly GCF_039654945.1. NCBI lineage: Eukaryota > Metazoa > Chordata > Amphibia > Anura > Dendrobatidae > Dendrobates > Dendrobates tinctorius. The sequence continues at coordinate 2,972,631 of NW_027361963.1, read as the reverse complement.
GCTGCAGCGCGGCTTCTGGTGTCTGCCCTCGGCGAGTTGCTATGGCGTCAGTGACGCCCTGGCCCCCGCTGTTAGACGCTGGTGCCGCTCTGCATTCCCGGTCGTCACGACTGCGGATGCGTCATTTCTGGTCCATGCCTCCCAGCTCCTGGTATTAACTGAATACACGCCCCTGACGAAGGACGAGCATCCGAAACGCGCATCGGGGCAGACGGGCAGACCCCCGGGACCCCCTACCGCGCCGCCTATTATAGATAATGTACAGATAATTACTGGGCAGTTTGCCGCCATACATTGTATATGACTGGTATCTGGCCATTGACATAGTGTCAGCATATTTAGATAGGGACGGTAGTTTTATGGTTTAGCGTGATGAGTATAAGGCAGCAACTGTTTTAACCCATTGTGGTGATATGTTGGATAAGATTTTGCTGTATTGGGGCTCAATCATTATGTGTCTACCTTGATATTATACCTCAATACATATGTGGGAAGGAGGACCCCCATATAGTGATTGGGCCGGAACCAAGGGGACCGCCATCAGAGTTATTGAAGGAATCACATCAGGAGAATTACAAAGGGAGACATGCGACTGAGGTTGTCAGGGCAACAGGGGGCGGGGCTAGGGTAAAAGGAGCAGGGGACGCACTGAAGTGGCAGTTGGGGAAGAGAGAGAGTGAAGGCAGGACGCAGGGTGACTTGCAGGGGCACAGGTTTGTCCGTTTCATGCACTTTTCGGCACTGTTATTGTCTGTTCCTGCATAATTGTCTAATAAAGATGTACTATTTTAATATTGGATCTGTAGTCATTCATTAGTGGTTTTTCCACCACCCTTTGATTAGAAACACAGGCAGTATAGGCTCACCCTGATTTATCAACAGGAAAATACATATACTGTGCACTGTACATTACATACATCATACACTACAGATACACTAATACATATACAAGGGTCATCTGCAGTATACCCATAAACACTCATTTACAAACAAGAAAACACATATACTGCACACTATATATTACATACACTATATACACATACTACCATACTCACACTATTATGTCTATGCTACAGCAAGGTCTTCACCACCTGCCGCATCATCCCAGGACAGCAGACAGCCAGGGCAGACATCAGTAGGAAGAGTCCACAGCACGGCAGAAGACTTAGAGGGGCTGCTTCCTCTTCCAGTGGACACTTGTGATCCACCTCCCCCTCCCCTGGTCCCAATTGCAGCTGGTGATGTGAGTACAGGGAGACTTGTGCACTGCAGTTTCCTCACCAGTATTTTTGTTAATGAGGAGACAGTGTAGTGTAAGTGCAGTGCTGGCAGCTTGATCCCACAGGAATAGAGGGGCCCAGGCATCCCTCCTGCAGCCCAGTGAGAAGCCCTAGTTCTGGAGCCACTAGGAGGCAGTATCACAGAAATGCTGACCTTTTCTGGCTCCAGTCTCTTCCTGCTGATGTCCTGTCACTGCTGCTGTCATGTTCAGGAGTAGGAGGATGAGAGAAGATGGAGGCGGAGCCAGTGCTGGAGGCAGTGTAGGAAAGGTGACCTGACGGATGGACTTGTCAGCAAGTAGAAAAGAGGGTTTGCACATTTTAGGCAGATAGCAGTTATAACAGTGGGGAAACTGCTAGGAAAGTGTAGGTGACCACAAGATGGCAGGGAGGAGTGTGAGTTCAGGATTTAACAGCAGCTTAGGGCTTTAGAAACCGTTGGTCATGAGGGCGAAGTTACAGGGAACTGGAAAAGTTATAAATTTGATAGGAGGTTCGAGAAAGTTCCAGTCCCCGGGAGGTGCTCAAGAGACAAGAAGTCTGTGACAGTTTGTGTGCTGTGGGGAGAGCCAAACTAGAGGACTGAGGAGAGAGGAAGTCATGACATGAAGTACCGCAGTACAGATGAGGCCCCGCGGAAAAGCATACCGTATGGAAGACGATACCTGATCAGTAAAAGTGCTGATGGTGTACGGGCCTAAGGCGGCCATAGTGACTGCGCTGACAGGATCATCACTAAGTGAAAAAGGGACGGTACGTGTATTTATGTCCCTGGTGAAAAAGTACGGTGTATGTAGCGAGGCCTGTAAATGGAGGGCCGTGAAGGTATTAGGGTGTACTGCTGAGGCCGTCAGTCGGACGGTGAGGAATAAACTTGGACCTGTTGTACCCGAAACCTGCCTCCATCTTTTGTCTGTGATGTCTCTGCGCTGTATACAGAGGAACCACCCCCCAGCCCAGCCCACCACCTCTATACTTGTCGTAGTCGGCAGGATCGCCGCCGCTAATACAATATCTTCTGCGGCAGGCCTGCCTCTGAGGAATGGAAAAGGATTTGGACTATTCTGTTTGGATTATAAACAACTGTGGATTACAAACTGCTAACCTGTGGATTACAAATTGGGAACACTGTGGCAGATCTGCGGTGCTGGCAGAGAATCCGGGGCGGTACCAGGTTCTGTGCAAGATGGCGGTGTTGCTCCAACGCAGGAGAGAGGTCCTGGTGTTTGCCGTCGTTCCGGATGGACTGGGACCCCCTCCAACGTACCCCTGGGGGAAGCGATATGTACCAGGAGGCCGACGCTCCCACATACTGGACCCAGGCTGCTGGGTGGAAAAGCCTGCCATCGCCCCACCCAGCAGAGGGAGTGGCACAGAGGAAAAGATTGGCTGCTTGGCGCCATTCGATTGCTGCCCACCGGACGGGATGCGACGCTGTGGTTGTCGAGGCATCGGGCGCCTGGAGTGGCAATGGCGTCAGGAGGTCGAGCTTCGCCAGAAGACTTATTTTTCAGAGTCACGGGCAGGCAGTCGGATCTCGGGTGGAGGAGCGGAGCCCTTGCGGAGCCCGCGGGAGCAGCCGCCAAAGATACCATCAGAGAGTCTCCCCGCGGAACCCCTGAGCCTGGAGGCTAACCCCGCCGGATGGAGGCTGTGGGAGGAGCCGCGGGAAGATATGACGGAGGACGCGGTGCCGGGGAAGGTGAGAGTTCCTCCAGCCCCGCCAGCGGCTCCGCAAGTAGCCCCCACCACTCAACCGCAGCATGTGGCCCCGTGTCCCCGAAAGCCTTGCCAAGGAGGCCCTTACTGTCTACGTTGAGCTGAGCAGGGCCTCCGCTCCCGGCCCTGTGTCACCCCGCCCAGTGGCGCCACGCCTGGTGTCACCGGTGCGGAGCCTGCCTCCGAAAGGCGCTGCTGCGTTTCCCCTTCCAGAAGCAACCTCATCCCAGAAACCGGCAGCTACTCCGGCTCCGTCTGGAACTCCGGGTGCGGCCTACCCCGTGGCCGTGGTTATGCCGGCACTGGAGCCGGCTGCGGCCTACTTGTCAGGTCCTGTGGCCCAATCTTCGGTAAATACGGCTGTCCCTGCCCGCCACCCAGCCTGAGCGGCTGCTGGGCCGCTGACATCATCGGCCGCCTCTGCCCCACTATCACCCTTGGCGGAGTCCCGCCCACCGGACTCCGAGGCCTATGCCGGACCCTCTGTTTGGGTCGCGGAGGTTATAAAAAAGAAAAAGGCCAGGGAGCAGGAAGTGTGGAACCAGCTCCATGCAAAGGGAGAGGCTGGCATGGCGGCTACACGATCTCTGGGACGGCTCGTATACACGAATATATCAAAGGGATACAGGTTTAATTCAAAATCTTGCTACTGGCCAGAAAGTTTATATAAATGTGACCTCTATTCGCCACGGCAGAGCCTTGCAAGAGGGGGACTTGGTGTCCTATTATAAGGAATGCTGCCCCCGCGGCTACTATGCAGTAGCCGTGCTTGCTGAACCTGAAGATCATGAGCCCCCGTAAGAAGGAGTTTAAGGAAACTCCCTGCATCCCGGGAGCTCCGCGGCTGTGGGGTCCCTTGCTACCGGCTACCAGGAGATGGCGTGGACTGTCGGGAATTCGTTGCAACGTTATGCAGAACATGGGGACAGTTTGCGCCCTGAGTAACGGAGAATGTTGTTGTTTTTTTTTTGTTTTGCCTAACATCACGGGGATGCTATAAAGAAAAAAGGGAGTGTCAATGTCTAAGGAAGGGGGGAGGAAACTTGTTATGTTTTTGTTGCATGCTGGTTAAAAAAAAAAACAGTAAATGAAAAAAAAATAGAAAAAAAGGGTACTTGTGCTATTATAGAGTTGTTTTGTTGTATAATATGCAAAAGTAAAATGTAACAGGTCCGGGTACAGGAAAGTCTGTGTGACCAAAGGAAGTGTGAGACCAAAGGGGTCTACGAGATAAGAGTGTCTGTGTGACTGAGACGCCGACCATGACTTGTTACCAAGAGGAAGGTAAAGAGATGGAAGATGTGAGATGGACAGAAGTCCCAAGTCAGGTCCCTAACACCACGGACATTACCGAAGGAGAAAGCGGACACTGATAATGATCTGGTAGGTGTAAGGCCTCGATCATGGCGTACCGGAGAGTGAAAGGTGACAGAAGGGGAGAGTAGGAGAAGGTACACGCTGTAGAGAATCCGGGTGTACCTAGCCCAATTTGAAAGCCGTTGTCATGTGGCGTGCATGCTGGTGAGTGGCAGTAGGCTGCTCGGAGCATGGTGCTCCCGATTTGATTTGGCCCCCGCAGATAGCGGGTTTGGCCCAACAACTAGTCCGACAACAGATGGTAGGAGAAGTTTCAGAATGACGAAGGTAGGGGTTGTGATTGTCGGGGATGATAATAGACAAAGGAAGGGAGAGTGTAGGAAAGGTGACCTGACGGACGGATTTGTCAGCAAGTAGAAAAGAGGGTTTGCACATTTTAGGCAGATAGCAGTTATTACAGTGGGGAAACAGCTAGGAAAGTGTAGGTGACGTGCAGTACCGGGGGTTGACCACAAGATGGCAGGGAGGAGTGTGAGTTCAGGATTTAACAGTAGCTTAGGGCTTTAGAAACCGTTGGTCATGGGGGGCGGAGTTACAGGGAAGCGGGAAAGTTATAAATTTGACAGGAGGGTTCCAGAAAGTTCCAGTCCCCGGGAGGTGCTCAAGAGACAAGAAGTCTGTGACAGCTTGTGTGCTGTGAGGAGAGCCAAACTAGGGGACTGAGGAGAGAGGCAGTCAGGAGGGTGGTCCTGACATGAAGTGCCGCAGTACAGACGAGGCCCCGGGGAAAAACACCATATGGAAGACGATACCTGACCAGTAAAAGTGCTGATGGTGTACGGGCCTAAGGTGGCCACAGTGACTGCGCTGACAGGATCATCACTAAGTGAAAAAGGGACGGTACGTTTATTTACGTCCCTGGTGAAAAAGTACGGTGTGTGTAGCGAGGCCTGTAAACGGAGGGCCGTGAACGTATTACGGTGTACTGCTGAGGCCGTCAGTCGGACGGTGAGGAATAAACTTGGACCTGTTGTACCCAAAACCTGCCTCCATATTTTGTCTGTGACGTCTCTGCGCGGTATACAGAGGGACCACCCCCCAGCCCGACCCACCACCTCTACAGCTGCACCAAGCTCTGCACAGAACTAGTGCAGTGAGGACCTTGTGCATCGCGTCTGCTGCACTGAGTGCGGCGACATCAGAGAGGAGCCATGCAGTTAGCCCATAATGCCACTGGCCCAGCAGCAAAGTGCCACCCCTGTACCTGGAGCCTGATGAGCAGGAAGAAAATAGGTGGAGTCCGAAGTGTGTGAGACATGCTGCCAGCCTGTCTCAGTCAGTCCGGGCCCCTCCTCCTTGCCTCTGCTGATCGGGCCCCATACACAAGTATAGATAGTAGTGCCCTGATGGCGGCCCTGGTCACGACAGCACCACGAGAGAATTACAGAGATGTAAAGAACCTAGGGAGGGACAGCTGCCTCAAGCATCTTTCTCCCAAACATGAGATGGGAGGAGTCACCCAAATTCAATCTATGGTGTTTAAAGAATGTAGATTGAGAGGACCACGCAGCTGCCTTACACATGTCCTCAATGGATACTTTCGACCTTTCTGCCCATGATGTCGCCACGGCTCGAGTGGAGTGTGCTCTTATGCCTTCCGGGATTTCCGCGCCACCTTTTGCATAAGCCAAAGAAATTGCCTCCCTAATCCACCTGGCTAGAGTGTTCTTGGACACCCTAAACCCTTTCCTAACACCCTGGAAGGATACAAATAAGGAACTGTCCCTTTTCCAAGAGTCTGTGGCCGAGATATAAGCAAGGAGACATTTCTTATGTCTAGGGAATGAAGTTTTTCCTCTGACTGGCTAGCAGGGTTTGGGCAGAAGGAGGGAAGGACTATCTCTTGTAATCTGTGAAACTTTGAAGCAACCTTGGGCAGATACAAGGGGTCTGGTTTTAGTACGACTGTCTTCCCTAAACTGAGTATATGGGGGAAGTCTAGAGAGAGCCTGCAGATCACTAACCCTCCTAACAGATGTTAGCGCAACCAGCAGCACAGATTTAAAGAATAGGATTCTAATGGGGGCAGAATCAGTAGGCTCAAACGGGGCTTCTGTTAAAGCTGATAGCACCAAGTTCAGATCCCATGGAACTAGCTTCTTTTTAATGATGGGCCTGGACCTAGCCGCTGCTTTTATGATCTGGATACCCAGTAATTGCCCACTAGGTTATAGTTGTATAGTGCCCCTAGGGCCGAAACCTGGACTCTAAGCGTGTTTGTGGCTAGACCCATCTCTAACCCCTTCTGCAAGAATTCCAATATCTGGTTAATGCGAATTTTCTGACCAACCTCCGCCCCCGAGGCTCACAAGAATTTTTTACAAATTCTGACATAGATATTTGTTGTGGAAGGTTTTCTGCTTTTCAATAGGGTGTTGATTAGCCCCAGAGAGAAGCCCTTCCCACTCAGTAGTGCCCCTTCAAATTCCAAGCCGCTAGATGTAGGTTGGACACTCGGGGATGGAATACTGGACCTTGGGAGAGATCTGGGAGCTCCGGCAGAATCCATGGCTGAGTCACAGACATCTTCCTCTGCCAAGGAAACCACGCTCTCTTGAGCCAGAATGGGGCTCTCAGGATTATGCGAGCCCTGTCTTCTCGAAACTTCCTCAGCACTATCGGTATTAGATTCAGTGGGGGGAAGGCGTAAGCCAGGCCAAAGTTCCACGAGATCAGGAGAGCGTCCACTGAGTACGGGTTTTCTCTGGGATCCAAAGAACAAAACTGATGTAGTTGTCTGTTCTGTTGGCAAACAAGTCTATTTCTGGGGACTCCCACATGTGCACGATCTGTTCGAAGATGGCCCCGTTCAGTACCCACTCTCCTTGTTTCAGCTTGTTGTGGCTTAGGAAATCGGCCGTGATAGTGTTTCTCTTATACATGGAGGGATGTAAGGGATAGTAGATGAACCTCGGCTATCTGATTGTCTGAGAGAAGCCTGACGCGTCAGCCCTGTAGGGACATAAGGAAACCACTTAGAGCCCGCTCCACAGCTAGTAGCTCTTTTAGATTAGACAAATAATCTTGCTCAGATGGTGTCCATACTTCCTGGACTCAAATATCCCCAATATGCGCCCCCCAGCCCCTGGGACTAGCATCCATGGTTATGACTCGGGAGATATGATTTACCCAGGGAACTCCTCTACACAGGTTTGGTATGTGTGTCCACCATCGTAGTCATTGTACTGACTCGTAGGTTAATGTAAATTTTCTCTCTATGTGACCTTCTAGCCGACAAGTGTTGTGCAACACGTCCCACTGGAGGGTTCTGGTGTGGCATTGGGCCCAGAGAACCGCGGGTATACATGAAGTGAGTGAGCCCAGAAGCGACATTGCCCCCCTTAGAGTGACCGAAGGGTTATGCATTGCCCTGAGTGCACAGACCCGAGGAAGAAAAGGCCCCCGCGCGTATACTCACCTGTACGCGCGGCGATGGGCCCCTTAAAGTCATCCCCCCCTGGAGGGTGCTTTATCCTGCTGCCGCCTCACCAGCAGTCCCCCTACCGTGGGTACCTCCAGGACACCGGACAGGCCGAGGTAGGGGCCCTCCCGCTGCCTGAGTCAACCAGCCAGGTCTGGGAACATCTTCGATCTTCTGCAGGTATGTCTGAAGAGGCTTCCCTGTCAGGGACAGGAAACCAAACTGAGGCAAGGGACAGGGCCGCCCTTTTTGTGTCTGTAGGTTTCCTGTCCCTGAAGGGCGGATCCCCTCTCTCATGGTGTTGTCGTGGCGACTGAATAAAAAGCATGGGTGCTTCTGACCTTCCGTGTCCTTCTGGAACAGGACCGCTCCAGCACCGATGGAAGAGGCATCCACCTCCAGAATTAAGGGTTTATCTACATCGGGGGCAATATACAATGGGAGCACTAGCGAAATGGGACTTAATGGAGGAGAAGGCCTTAAAGACAGGTTCTGACCATAACTTGGGATTCGCTCCCTTCTTGGTGAGGGCCACCAAGGGAGCTACCAAAGTCGAGAAGTGGGGGATAAATTGTCGATAGTAATTTATGAACCCCATAAAGCGCTGCACCGCTTTAAGAGAATGGGGCTCCTGCCAATCCATCACCGCCTGTAGTTTGGCAGGATCCAAGGCCAATCCCTGGGCGGAGATGATATAGCCCAAGAAAGGCAAGGACTCCTGCTCAAACACACTTCTCTAACTTTGCATGGAGGGAGTTTGCCTGTAGGAGATAAAAAACTGTGCAAACATCTCTCCGGTGGGAGTCAATATCTGAAGAATAGATGAGTATATCATCCAGATAGACTACTACCCTAGTGGTAAGCATATCCCGGAAGATATCGTTCACAAAGTCTTGGAAGACGGCCGGGGCATTACAGAGCCCGAAGGGCATCACCAGGCATTCATAGTGCCCATCCCTGGTGTTAAATGCAGTCTTCCATTCGTCCCTCTCACGGATGCGAATCAGTTTGTAAGCCCCCCGCAGATCGAGTTTGGTAAACACTCTCGCTCCCCGTAGCCTATCAATCAGCTCCAATATCAGGGGCAGAGGGTACTTATTCTTAACAGTGATAGCGTTAAGACCCTGTAATCGATGCAGGGATGTAGTTCTCCGTTCTTCTTCTGGACGAAGAAGAATCCCGCCCCTGCTGCTGACACTGACTTCCTAATGAATCCCCTTGCCAGATTCTCCCTGATATACTGAGACATGGCCTCTGTCTCCGGGAGATAGGGGATAGACTCGACCCCGAGGAGGCTCAGCACCAGGCAAGAGGTCACTAGGACAGTCGTTGGGGCGATGGGGCGGAAGAGTCTCCAACGCCCTCTTGAAGAACACATCTGCACTGTTGAGGAGGGGAGAGAGGAAAGATCTGTGGGGTCTTCGGTGGAATCAACCTGAACGCACTCCCTCAGACATCTACCCTCATAGGCTTTACCCCAACCGAGAATCCTCCCCGAGGCCCACTCTATATGGGGAGAGTGGAACCGTAACCAAGAAACCCATAAAAGGACCTGATCGATACCCTCGGGCATGACGAGGAGGGATATTGTCTCCTGATGAGACGGGGACACAGAGTATCAACGGGACAGTCTGGTGGGTAATTTGTGAGGCTAGAGTTGCGCTGTTCACCACCCTGACGGTGACTGGCTTGGCCATCATAACCAGAGGTATTGCGTGCCGTTGAGCGAAGGCAGAAGACATGAAATTGCCATCCTTTCCGGAGTCCACGCAAACTTCCACCGCCAGAGTGGATGAACCAACCTCAAGCGTTCCCTTAAAGGTCAGCTTGGAAGAAAACGCCGCTGATTCTAATGAGTCCCCTCCTATGACCACTAGAGGCGAGCATTTTCCAGACCGTTGTGGGCACCAGTTGACAAGGTGACCAGACTGCCAGCAAACATGACATACCACAGGTGCTCGAGCGGATCGGGGCCTGGATCCCAAACGAAGAGCCCCTCGCGGCTTGGACGCCTGATCGGGAGATTCCAGAGATTTAGCGAAACCGGGTGCTAACCTAAACCTCTGCCTACACTGGGACCACTCCAACCTTCGCTCGGAGAAGCTTAGGTCTATACGGGTGGAGATGGTGATAAGCTACTTCAGTTTGGCAGGAACCTCCCTGGTGGCCAGGGCGTCCTTCATATGGTCAGCCAAGACTCTCCAGGAAGCCGGAATGAGGACCTTATCTGGCCACTCCAACTCAGAGGCCAGCTTATGGAACTGGATAGCGAAGTGGATGACCATGGACAAACCCTGTGACATAGCCAGCAGCCGGAGCGCGGTGTCATGGGTGACTCGCTGTCCAAAGAAGACCTGCTTCAGAGTGGCCAAGAACTGTGAGGCACTCTGCACCACATGATCACCACGCTCCCAAGGCAGTGTGGCCTACTCCAAAGCCCTGCCTGACAAAAGATGACAAATCACACTTTAGCCCGCTTGGAGGGGAATCATGCAGCCAGCAGCTCTAGCTGTATAGCGCACTGACTCACGAAACCCCTACATGAGGCACTATCGCCCGAGAACTTCTCGGGCAGCGGGAGGTGGGACAAAGTCGGAGCAGGGATGGCAGTGGTTACATGGGAGACAGCCTCTGTGGCTGCATGGAGCGCGACTGCGGTAACATCAACAGCTGAGGCTGAACACTCAAGAGCCGCCAACCTGCCGGATGTACTCATGGAGTCGCTGTTCGTCCACTATTAGAGCCAGACTCTGGCGCTAATATACTGTTAGGGTTGGCAGAACGCACCAAATAAAATATAATAATAAGGTGCGTTCACAACCCGGAGTCCACCATGCAGAGATGGTAACTGTTGCTCGGTAATGGCGGACACTGACTGAACACCGGCGGGGTAACCGCTGACCCGGTGTGTACAGGAGCGAACTCTGTTACTGCACAGTGCCGCAGAACACAAGTGCCGGAGCCTGGTAACCTCACAGGACTCGGCAAGGTGAACACTAGTTAAGAGACACAGGACTCTGCCCCAAGGACGCAGGGTTAGAGCCCCTCTGGTCCCACTTGCGTTCGACATCGCCACTGCAGTTCCTGAACTAAATAATATAGTCGCACCACGTGCGCACTGCACCAGTTCAGCGGATGCCATTAACCACCCAGAGCAGGGAGGGAAGCGCTTGACTTACGCACGGCGCCGCTGCGAGGAACCTTGCTGCACGTGCGATCCAGAGGTGCTTTGTGCTGACCGGCGCTAACGCTCGTGTGGAAAGCGGGATGCTCTGTGGCACAGTGTTAGGGACGGCGGAACACACTAAATATAAATAGGAAGTGCGTTCGCCACCCGGGGTCCACCGTGCAGGTGTAACAACCGCTGCTGAGTAATAGCAGACTCGCTATATGGTGGTATACTGTGCTCGGGTTAAACGTCACCCGAGGTGCGCAGAGCGGACTCTGTTAAACTCACAGAGGCGCTTTAGTACAAATAAAGCATAAACGCCGAGCCTGTTAGCTTCACAGGTCTCAGCTGGCGTGCACACGGTATTTGGTCACACGACACGGCCCAAGGCAGAGGTCGGTGTCCGTCTTGACCTACCATGCGTGCGGCGTCGCTACCACTGACGCCAGTAAGTGCTGCTAACTGCAGCGTGGCGGTAACTACTGCTGCTGTACGAGTGCCGTGAGGCATCACACTATCGGACACTAGTGTAGCGGTGCGGTATGCACTGTGGCGTATGGCTTGCCACTGACTGGCGCTGACTATATCTCTAATTCCCTATCCACATGCGTAATATCAGAGGGAAGGGGTTTTATAATGAGTCAGTCACCAGAATCATACATCCGTCACCATTCACACATAGCAAGTATAGTCTATACTAGCGCATGGCCGAGCGGCCATGCAGGCCTTTTATAGCCATGCCCCCCGGGACCTTCCAGACCTCTAAGATGGGCCAATCAGATCAGGACAAGGACCTGAGCACGTGACCCCCGATCTCCACTGGGAGATCATCTCGTGGGCATGCCCAGTAGCACGGCGAGAGGACTTAGCCTCTGGAGTGGTTTCCTGCAAAGCAGGTTGCGCTACCATTACTGGTCCAGAGGTGGTAGCAACATCCAGACCCAGAGAGCTGGTCTGAGCAGGGCGCCTGGATCACCGAGATTGCTGTGCAGGTCCCTGAGCGGTCAGAAAGGAATGGGAGACCGCTGGATGTATGGCTCTAGATTCCTGCTGTACAGCTGCAGGAATCCGACACCTAACATTACCCCCCTCTCCTAGGGCCCCCCCTCTGAGTCTCGCTGCGATGCGGAGCGTGGATGTTTTCCACTGGCTCCCAGGTCCGGGCCTCTGGACCATGACCCTTCCAGTCCACGAAATAAAACTTTTTGCCACGCACAATCCTGCGTCCCACAATGGCGTTAACCTCAAACTCGTCCGAAGACAAGTCTGATGACCCAGCAGATGACTCAGAGAACCAGGCCACGTAAACAGGTTTGAGAAGGGACATGTGGAAAACGTCAGAAATGGCTAAATGTGGAGGAAGAGCCAGGCGGTAGACCACCGAGCACAAAGGTCTTGCCCGGTGGCACTGACTCGAGAGCAACTGGAGCCACGGTCGTAAAGCTCTCCAATGGGAGAATTAGCCGTGGCTCAGCCTCCCCTTCCTCCGCTGAGACCACTGAGCATGAGAGAGCATCCGCACAGACGTTTTTTTCTCCAGAGAGATAGTGCAAGGTGAAGCGGGAGAAGAGCGACCACCTAGCTTGACGAGAGTTCAAGCGCTGGGCCGTTTGTAAATAGACCAGATTTTTATGGTCCGTTTACACCTGGAAGGGAAACCGAGCCCCCCTCCAGATGTCTCCACTCAGAAAAGGCCAACTTAAATTGCTAGCAGCTCCCTGTCCCCGATGGAGTAATTCTCCGCCGGTGAGGACTTAGAGAAGAAGCAAGGATGCTTCTGACCTTGAGCATCCTTCTGGAAAAGGACTGCTCCTGCCCCGACGGAAGAGGCACCTACCTCCAGGATAAACGGTTTATCCACATCGGGACGGTGTAAGATGGGAGCGCCAGCAAAATGGGATTTTAGAGACGAGAAGGCCTTGGAGACCTGTTCAGACCAAGCTTTGTGAGAGCAACCAAAGGAGCTACCAGTGTGGAGAAGTGAGGTATGAACTGGTGGTAATAGTTGACGAACCCTAGGAAGCGATGCACCGCATTGAGTGTGGTTCCTGCCAGTCCATTACCGCTTGCAGTTTGGCCGGATCCATAGCCAACCCCTGGGCAGAGATGATGTAGCCCAGGAACGGCAAGGACTCCTGCTCAAACTGGCACTTCTCCAGCTTGGCGAAAAGAGAGTTCTCCCGCAGACGGTCGAAAACCCTGCAGACGTCGCTCCGGAGGGAGGTAAAATCTGGCGACAGGATGAGGATGTCATCCAGATAGACCACCACTGAGGTGGAGAGCATATCACGAAAGACGTCGTTGACGAAATCCTGGAAGACAGCAGGCGCATTACAAAGGCCGAAGGGCATAACCAGATATTCGTAGTGGCCATCCCTGGTATTAAAGGCTGTCTTCCACTCGTCTCCTTCGTGAATGCGGATCAGGTTGTACGCCCCCGTAGATCTAATTTCGTAAAGATCCGGGCCCCTCGCAACCTGTTGAATAGCTCAGAGATCAACGGGAGAGGATATTTGTTTTTAACTGTTATGGCATTGAGACTTCTGTAGTCAATGCAGGGACGTAACTGTCTGGTCTTCTTGTCCACGAAGAACCCTGCACCAGCCAGCGACACCGACTTTCAGATAAAACCTCTAGCCAGGTTCTCCTGGATATATTGAGACATAGCCTCTGTCTCAGGGAGTGATAGCGGATACACACAGCCTCTAGGAGGTGCCGTGCCTGGCCGAAGATCTATCGGGCAATCATAAGGACAGTGCGGCGGGAGCGTCTCCGCTGATTTTTTAGAGAAGACGTCCGCGTATAGGTGGTAAGATTTAGGAAGCGCAGAGAGATCCGCGGGCACTTCAGTGGAAGCTACCTGAACACTACCCCTCAGGCACCTTCCCTCACAGTCCTTGCTCCAATCCAGTATATTCCCCGAAGCCCAATCAATTTGAGGGGAGTGACAACGGAGCCAGGGAACTCCGAGAAGCACCTGGTCGATGCCATCTGGCAAAATGAACAGGGACAGAATCTCACGATGCGAGGGTGAGATTGAGAGCCCGAGTGGGACACCTGAGATGGTAAAGGTGCACCATTAACCACCCTGATGTCCAGAGGTTGGGGCAGTAACACCAGTGGAATAGCGTGTTTCTAGGCGAAGGTCGAGGACATAAAGTTCCCCTCAGCCCCGGAATCCAAGGTAACCTCTACCTCCCAGGTGGAGGGACCCGCTAAGGTCCCTTGGAATACCGGTTTTGGAGAAAAGGGTTTCATATTTGTCTGACCACCACCTACGGCCACTGGACGTGATCGTTTTTCCGACCGCAGAGGACACGTGCTAGCCTAGTGACCAACTGCCGGCACTGGTAACAACGTGCAGAGCTTCGCACCAGACGTGGCTTGGGGCCGGCGCGAGACACCTCCATAGGTTCGGAGGATGTAAGCTCCTGAGCAGGAGATCTTAACGACTCGGTGAAGGTGGGAGCCAAGTTAACCCTTCGTCTCGATTGTGCACGTTCCAGCCCGCGCTCCATAAAAAGGAGTTCAATGTGAGTGGAGATGGCAATCACTTCCTCCAGACTTGTGGGGACCTGTCTTGTTGCTAGAGCATCTTTGACATGCTCTGCTAACCCTCTCCAAAACACAGGGATGAGTGCTTTATCAGGCCACTCTAGTTCAGAAGCCAATGTCCAGAATCAGACGGCATGGCTGACCAAGACCACTGTGTTAGGGCTAATAATTGGAGAGGTGTCGTGCGTGATCCGTGGTCCCAAAAATACCTGCTTCAGAGCCGCGAGGAACTGAGCAGCGCCTCGAACCACGGGATCATCACGCTCCCACAATGGCGTAGCCCACTCTAACGCCCTGCCAGATAAAAGAGAAACAATAAACCCCACCTTAGCCCGCTCTGTAGGGAACCGTGCAGCCAGTAACTCAAGCTGGATAGAGCACTGACTCACGAATCCCCTACAGGTGGCGCTGTCACCCGAAAACTTGTCGGGGAGCGGGAGGTGAGATATTGTCGGCATAGGCGTGAGTGTTAGCACGCGTGAGACAGCCTCTGCGACTGCCTGAGCAGCGGCTACCGTAGCATTCGCAGCTGAGGTGGAGCTCTCGATAGCCGCCAACCTGCTCTCCAGCTGCCGAATGTACCGCTGTAGCTGCTGCAGGTCCGCCATTACTAGCCAGACCCTGGCACTAGTATAATGTTAGGGACAGCGGAACGCACTAAATATAAATAATAGGAAGTGCGTTCGCCGCCCGGGGTCCACCGTGCAGTAGGTGGAACAACCGCTGCTGAGTAATGGCAGACTCGCTATATGGCGGTTTACTGCGCTTGGGTTAAACGTCACCCGAGGTGCGCAGAGCGGACTCTGTTAAACTTACAGAGGCGCTTTAGTATCAGTAAAGCATAAACGCCGCGCCTGTTAGCTTCACAGGTCTCAGCTGGCGTGCACACACGGTATATGGTCACAGGACACGGCCCAAGGCAGAGGTCGGTGACCGTCTTGACCTACCGTGCAGCGTCACTACTGCGGACGCCAGTAAATGCTGCTAACTGCAGCGCGGCGGTAACTACTGCCGCTGTACGACAGTGCCGTGAGGCATCACACTATCGGACACTAGTGTAGCGGTGCGGTATGCACAGTGGCGTATCGCTTGCCGCTGACTGGCGCTGACTATAACTGTAATTCCCTATCCACATGCGTAATATCAGAGGGAAGGGGTTTTATAATGAGTCAGTCACCAGAATCATACATCCGTCACCATTCACACATAGCAAGTATAGTCTATACTAGCGCATGGCCGAGCGGCCATGCAGGCCTTTTATAGCCACGCCCTCCGGGACCTTCCAGACCTCTGAGATGGGCCAATCAGATCAAGACAAGGACCTGGGCACGTGACCTCTGATCTCCACTGGGAGATAGTCTTGTGGGCATGCCCAGTAGTGCGACAAGAGGACTTAGCCTCTGGAGTGGTTTCCTGCAAAGCAGGTTGCGCTACCATTGCCGGTCCAGAGGTGGCAGCAACATCCAGACCCAGAGAGCTGGTCTGAGCAGGGCGCCTGGATCACCGAGATTGCTGTGCAGGTCCCTGAGTGGTCGGAAAGGAATGAGAGACTGCTGGATGTATGGCTCTGGATTCCTGCTGTGCAGCTGCAGCAATCTGATGTCTAACACATAGATTATACCACTACTGGCGCTCTCTCCCTAACTCATACACAGCCGAGGCTAGGGGAGTCATCATGAGTCAGTCTTCAGTCTCATACATCTGTCATCACACACACAACTAGCCATCAGCGTCTATATTAGCGCAGGGCCGAGCCGCCATGTGAACCTTTTATAGCAGCGTCCTTCCGGGACCTTCCTGATGGTCCAATCCGAGCTGCTTGAGGACCTGAGCATGTGACCTCCGACCTCCAATGAGAGGACGTCCCTCGGGCATGCTCAGTAGGCTGCAAAACGGACTTATCCTCTGGAGCTGCTGCTAGTGCGGATTGCTAAAGCTGGAGCAGAGGTGGCAGCAGCAGCCAACCTGCCCGCACTCGCCTGAGCAAGACGCCGGGAGCGAGGCCTCTGCTGAGCAGCCTCCTCTGCGGCCGGCACTGAAGGGGAGAGCACAGAAGGCGAGGCCGGGGATTCCTCCTGTGCCGGAGCCCGACCCCTCACACGCCTTCCTCCATGACAGGCGGTCTGCCGCGTCTGAGGGGGCGCCGGGTCTAGTGAGCGGAGGCGCTCGCTGTGCACAGACCTGTATGGGGGACGCAATGTGACCCCGGCCTTATGGAGACAAGGAGGAGCCGCGCAGTGTGAGAGAGAGCCGGGAATGTGGCGCCTCCTGGTGGCCAGGGGGGATCCTGCAGCCCTCTCTGTACACACAGCAGTCAGCGCTGAGGAGGGACAGAGCGGAAGCCCTCACTATACAGCGCCCACAGGGAACCCCGCACACTCCCGGGGCAGCGCCATGTAACAGCAGCCCCACGCAAAACACAGCGCCCCCACATAGACCCACAAGCAGCGCCCCCTGCAGCGTCTATGTGCAGCTACAGGAGGAACTGCGGAGCGGCCGCCACTGAGGGAGAAGCGGAGCCCAGCGCGGACTGCAGCAGAGGAGACACAGGCCCCGCCCCTTCACCGCACGTGACCGGGTCACAAGGGTCCTTCACCCCGTCTCTCCTGAGCCCCGCCCCCTGGTCACATGACGATGACGTCACCACATGTCCTTCACCACTTCCCTCCTGAGCCCCGCCCCCTGGTCACATGACGGTGACGTCACCACAGGTCCTCCCGCGCTCAGTGCAGCCGCTCCGTCCCGGGTGTGCGCAGCTCGTGTTCTCTGGAGTCAGCCAGCAGCAGATTTCCGGTTCCCGCCATTCCGGTGAGATGACAGGAGGGTTTGTGGTGAATCTGTGAGAGGAGAGTGTGGGGGGAGATCAGAGCTGTTCCTGTGGAGGCTCCTGCTCCATGTGACTGCGGCTCCTCAGTGTTGGGGACGGGCAGCATTGTATGGGGGATGTGCAGCGTCTCCTCCTCACCTCACGGCCCCCGCTGGAGGTGGAGTTACCACGGTGACCGTCCTCCGCTGGAGGTATAGTTACCACGGTGACCGTCCCCCGCTGGAGGTGTAGTTACCACGGTGACCGTCCCCCGCTGGAGGTGTAGTTACCATGGTGACCATCCCCCGCTGGAGGTGTAGTTACCACGGTGACCGTCCCCCGCTGGAGGTGTAGTTACCACGGTGACCGTCCCCCGCTGGAGGTGTAGTTACCACGGTGACCGTCCCCCGCTGGAGGTGTAGGATTTTGCATACCTCCCAACTTTTCAAGAAGGGAAAGAGGGACAGGGGTTGCGGGGTGCGCAGCGGCAGACTTTAGGCCACGCCCCTGACCAGTGTCGCAGTTCGGTGCCATGGGCCCACCAGTAGCGATGACTTTGGGGGCTTTCACTTTTCACCTGCATACAGATGTTACACTCCCCTCGCTCACAAATTTCCCTCTGTCTCCATTTAATGAGCTGTAGAGTTTGGTGAATGATGAGGAGATGCGGCGTTCTGCCAAGTCCTGTCCATAGAGTGGGGATGGGACACCAGATCTGCAGCGGGGCCCACCGGGGGATTCCCCTGTTACCCTACGGGCCAGTCCGAGCCTGACCACACCCATTTAGCGCTGCTGATCACTGTTCATAAACAATAATTATAAAGAGAAAAAATAAACTTATTTACAAGTAATGAATTAAATTATTAATGCAAACATGGTAATAAGCCGCACAATCCATCACAGCTCCGCTCTATGAGGCCGGGGTCACACAGGGGAGAAACTCGGACGAGTCTCACATCTTAACACCCGGCACTCAGGAGCGGAGCGCGCGGCCCCGTGTCGAACCGAATTCATATTTTTGTAAAGATGCAGATAACAATGACCGCTCAGGAGAATCGAAGGCCTTAGCCGCATCCAGCGAGGCCAAGACCCATTCATTATCTGGCACCAGGGAACTGCACTGGACACTGACTGAACTCTCCTAACATTAATAGATGTATTTGTCCCGGACATGAAACCGGTCTGGTCTGGATGTATTATTCCTGGTATCACCGAATTTAATCTAGAGGCCAGGATTGTAGTGAAGATCTTATAGTCCACATTTACCAACGATATGGGGAGGCACCTCACATGTATCACTAGGAACTTACAAGTCTGATATTTGGCAACAGAAACTAATTTATTGTCATTGATCTTTACAGGGGTTCTCTGGGCATGTGATATTGACTTCCTATCCAAATCTGTGAGGGTCCGAAACCTGGCACCCCCAACAATCAGCTGTTAGCTCCGGCATCCTGGGTGCTTCAGAAGAGCCACCGTTCAGTGTCTGATATTGAGGAGGATAGGTTATCAATATCATACCCCTATAAGGTGCACCTGTCCTCGACCACCGCTGATGCACAGCAGAGGTGGATGGTGACCTTGACAACCAGCAGCAAATTATAAAATTAAAAAATCCTTCCGTTACTGAGAACCAAGCAGATTTTTAATAAGAGGTAAATGTTGTGACATGATCAATATTCCCCCCAAATCTAGACATTACCCATATGCAATCTGGTATAGGCAACTTCCATCCTCCTGCACTCCCCCCACTTTCCCCTTTCCGGTTCTCACTCTATACTTACACCCGCAGAGCCTTGTACAACATGTCCCCGGGTCATCACGACTGTAGCAGACACAAAATCCACTAATACCTACAGCGTGGAACGCACATAAGTCTACTTCCGCCCGTACTCTTTCCTGATAGGACAATCAGTATCACGTGATAAATCCTTTTCCTATTCGACGTCTCCTGGGAGTTGTAGTTTGTTTGACATCGCAATATTATAAGGGTAACTGGAATAAAAACTGCAATTCCCATAATGCACCACACAGCGCACAGGCAAAATTGGGTTTTCTGTATATAGCATTTAATTTTAAATCACCAGTGCAGTGCGGGAAACGTAAGATCCTGACCGGGATAGCGGGACAGAGTTTCAAAAGCAGGACTGTCCCGCTGGATTGGGGACGGTTGGGAGGTATGATTTTGGGTGGTGAGCGGAGAGGTGACTGCTGGGACAATTTACAGGACAGCACTGGAGGATTCTGGGTGATGATGGAGAGATGAATGCTGGGATATTATAAAGGAGGGCACTGGAGGATTCTGGGTGATGATCGGAGAGATGAATGCTGGGATATTATAAAGGAGGGCACTGGAGGATTCTGGGTGATGATCGGAGAGATGAATGCTGGGATATTCTAAAGGAGAGCACTGGAGGATTCTTGGTGATGAGCGGAGAGGTGACTGCTGGGACTTTATACAGGACGGCACTGGAGGATTCTGGGTGATAACTGTATGGTTTTTGTCAGGTTCCTATAAGGTGTCAGGATGTCGCTGTCTATCTCTCCATGGAGGAGTGGGAGTATCTAGAAGGACACCAGGATCGGTACCAGGACGTGATGATGGAGGAGCACCGGCCTCTTGCACCACGAGGTGAGCAGCGAGGCTCCTTGTTGGCTCCGGTGGATGTGATGACGTCTCTCCAGCGTTGTCCTATAATAGATGAGTTTTCTCCAGACTTGCTCTGGTTTTCTCTACATTTTCTCCGTCTGACAACAGTTTTCATTTCCCTGATTATTTCCTTCTGATCTGTGAGTCGCGGTTTCTCCGCTGTTGTCATGTCTTCATTAGAGGTGGACGATCCTGAACACTGACTTCTCCCAGAAGACCGTGTTACTGTTCCGGTTTGGGAGCCTGAACATAGCTTGTTGTAAAGCTGCAACGCAGCCAATCAATAAGCTTTTCCTGTGGAGGCACTTCCGGCCCCATCACAGACATGTCAGGTATTGGCATGGCTGTCATTGGCCGGTGCACTATGTAAAATAAAAAAAAAAGAGACTTGGGGTCTCCCAATTTTGATAACATGCGCAGGTAAAGCAGACAGCTGGGGGCTGGTATTCTAAGGCTGTTAGGTGGTCATGGATATTTAGCCCTGACCAGAAAAGGCACATCCATTAAATGCGCCAATAGTTCTGGCTACCGGTGATAGTTTTGGGGTTGGTGTCAGCTGTGTAATATCGGCAGACATTAAGCCCGGGTGTCAGTAATGGAGAAGTGTCTACCCCACTAGTAACCCAGAAAGACACACACAGAAACAAATCAAAGACATTGTCAGCTGTCCGCCGAGAATCCATCATGATGATGTCCCACGACGAGCCAGAACTCTGCTACATCTGGTTGCATTGCTGAGCGGTGACACCGGTAATGTCAGCCCTGAGGTCAGTGTGAGAACGAGGCTGCGTGTGATTGTATAGAAACTGTCCTCAGCCTGTGCGGAGCAGAAATGTGTGTCACACTGTATATTGTGTTACTGTATATGTGTATATATAACCACATACACATTACACAATATACAGCGTAACTCACATTTGTGCTCAGGCTGAGGACAGTTTGTGCAGTTTATTCCAGCAGCTCCGCGGCGTCCTCCGGCCTCCAATACACCTTTCAGGCTGATGAGATAGATGTTGAATCTCCTCCGTCACCTACAAAGGTCGTCTCCTGCTTTACTCCGCTCTGTCTCCTCCGCGCGCTCTGTCTCCTCCGCGCGCTCTGTCTCCTCCGCGCGCTCTGTCTCCTCCGCGCGCTCTGTCTCCTCCGCGCGCTCTGTCTCCTCCGCGCGCTCTGTCTCCTCCGCGCGCTCTGTCTCCTCCGCGCGCTCTGTCTCCTCCGCGCGCTCTGTCTCCTCCGCGCGCTCTGTCTCCTCCGCGCGCTCTGTCTCCTCCGCGCGCTCTGTCTCCTCCGCGCGCTCTGTCTCCTCCGCGCGCTCTGTCCGGTTTGGTGGCAGGAAAGCGCATTCACGATACCGGACAGGACGCTGCCCTCACCCGACCTCTCGAGCAGACGTCTTTACGCAGCCCGTCCTACAACCTCACAGCTGGGAAACTGCTGGGAGCGGGCATATTTAACCACTTAACGACTGGAGTTATTTTCCTTTTTGTGTTTTTGGTTTTTGCCCCCCTTCTCAGAGCCATACCTTTTTTTTATTTTTCTTCAAAATGGCCATGTGAGGGCTTGTTTTTTGCGGGACGAGTTGTGTTTTTGAATGACACCATTGATTTTAACATATCGTGTGCTGGAAAGGTGGAAAAAATTCCAAGTGCAGTGAAATTGATAAAAAATGCAATTCTACAGTTGTGGGGGTTTTTTTTAACACCATGTTCACTAAATGCTAAAACTGCCCTGCCATTATGATTCTCCAGGTGATTACGAGTTCATAGACACCAAACATGTCTAGGTTCTTTTTAGTTAAGTGGTAAAAAAAAATCCAAACTTTGGTTAAAAACAAAAATGGCGCCATTTTCTGAGATCTGTAGCGTCTCCATTTTTCATGATCTCGGGTTGGGTGATGGTTTATTTTTTGCATGCCGAGCTGATGTCTCTATTGATACCACTTTGGTGCAGATACGATCTGTTGATTGCCCGTTATTGCATTTTATTGCAATGTAGCGTGACCAAAAAAACATAATTCTGGCGTTTTGATTTTTTTTTTGACGTTTTGGTCGATATTTTTTTGCATTTATTTTTGAAAATAACAAAAATTTGTAAATTTTCAAACTTTGAATTTTTTTGCCCTTAACCCCTTTCTGCCATCGGACGGTACAGTACGTCTGATGACAGCACCCCTGCTGGGGGGGAAGGGGGGGGCAGGGAAGCATTTCTAAATTGCTGGGTTTTGTTCATTCAAAAAATGAACATGAAATGAAAATCAGAATAGAAAGCGATCAAAAAAGTCATGTGCCCAAAAATGGTACCAATAAAAACGTCAGCTCTTCCCGCAAAAATCAAGCCCGCATGTGACTCTGTCGGCCGAAATATGGAAAAATTATAGCTCATTGAAGATCATTTTTGTGGAAAAAATATGATTTTTTAATTTTACGGCTCTATGTTATAACCTTCTGTGAAGCCCTTGGGGGTCCAAAGTGCTCAACACACATTTAGATAAGTTCCTTAGGGGGTCTAGTTTCCAAAATGGGGTCACTTATGTGGGGTTTCCACTGTTTAGGTACATTAGGGGCTCTCCAAATGCGACATGGCATCCGCTCTCGATTCCAGCCAATTTGACATTCAAAATCTCAAATGATGCTCCTTCCCTTCTGAGCACTGCCGTGCGCCTAGAGAGTGCTCTTCCTCCACACATGGGGTATCGGTGTACTCAGGAGAAATTGCACAACAAATATTGTGGTTCATTTTCTCCTGATACCCTTGACAAAATAAAAAAAATTGTGTCCAAATAAAAAATTTTGGGAAAAAAAGTTAAATGTTCATTTTTTTCCTTCCACATTGCTTCAATTCTTTTGAAGTACCTAAACGGTTAATAAACATCTTGAATGTGGTTTTGAACACCTTGAGGGGTGCAGTTTTTAGAATGGTGTCACTTTTGGGTATTTTCTGTTACATTGACCCCCCCAAACTCACTTCAAATGTGAGGTGGTCCCTAAAAAAATGCTTTTGTAAATTTTGTTGGAAAAATGAGAAATCGCTGGTGAACTTCTAACCCTTATAACTTCCTAAGAAAAAAAAATTTTGGTTCCAAATTTGTGCTGATGTAAAGTAGACATGTGGGAAATGTTATTTATTAACTATTTTTTGTGACATATCTCTCTGATTTAAGGGCATAAAAATTAAAAGTTTGAAAATTGCAAAATTTTAAAAATTTTCGCCATATAGCCATTTTTTTCATAAATAAACGGAAGTCATATCGAAGAAATTTTACCACTAACATGAAGTACAATATGTCATGAAAAAACAGTCTCAGAAACAGCGGGATACGTTGAAGCGTTCCAGAGTTATAACGACGGAAATTGACAGTGGTCCGATTTCAAAATTAAGGCCTGGTCTTTAACCTACAAAATGGCTTGGTCGTTAAGGGGTTAAATAAAAAAGAACCTAGACATGTTTGGTGTCTGTGAACTCGTAATGACCTGGAGAATCATAATGGCAGGGCAGTTTTAGCATTTAGTGAACCTCGCACAAAAGCCAAACAAAGAACAAGTGTGGGATTGCACTTTTTTTGCAATTTCTCCATACTTGGAATTTTTTCCCGTTTTCTGTTACACGACATGGTAAAACCAATGATGTCAATCAAAAGTACAACTCATCCCGCAAATAATAAGCCCTCACACGGCGATATTGACGGAAAAATAAAAAGTTATGGCTCTGGGAAGAAGGGGAGCGAAAAACGAAACCGCAAAACCGAAAAATGCTCTGGTCATTATGGGGTTAAACATTTCCCACATGTCTACTTAATATCAGCACCATTTTTGAAATATTTTTCTTGTTAGGAAGTTAGAAGAGTTGAATCTTTATCAGCAGTTTTTCTAACAAAATTTACAAAACCAATTTTTTTTAGGGGCCACATCCCATTTGAATTGACATTGAGGGGCCCATGTGACAGAAAATACCCCAAAGTGACACCATTTTAAAAACCACTCCCCTCAAGGTGCTCAACACCACATTCAAGAAGTTTATTAACTCTTTAGGTGCTTCACAGTAATTGAAGCACTGTAGAAAGAAAAAATGAAATTTTTGTTTTCCAGGACATCCCTCGCCTCCTTGCAGGGACAGGAAGAGCACACAAAAGGTTAAAAACAGTCTCCACCCCCATTCCCTCACTGTTTCTTCCTGTGGGATGCACAAGAGGAGTCGGCTTACCGGAGGTATCCAGGGGGATCGGGCGGCCCTGCCAATCCTTCCTCCTGCGAAGCGGCCCCGGCGCTGAAACCCTCCTGGGTGGGGGTCCCTCAGCCACAGAGACCAGGGGAGGATGAGCCCCCTGGGTAGAGCTGCTTCCTCCGGAGAGCGGAGGCTCTCAGCTCCGACGCCGGCTGCAGCGCGGGGACTGGAAGTCACGTGCAGAGAGGCTGCGATGCACTTCCGGTGACGTCAGAGCGCCGGAAATACAGGCCGCCGGCGGGCGCTCTGAAGGAGCAGAGCGCGGATCCAGCGAGACAGGCAGCACCCTCCTGTCCTGACCTCGCAGAGGCTCTCAAACAACAATGGAGAACCAGGGCAGAATCGACCCGTATGGGGTAAGTGCGCATAGCGCAGGCCGACCGACTGAGACCCGGACTGCCCAGGTCAGAGCCTGACTATCCCTCTCTTGCACTATGCAGGAAAAGGCACAGCCGACAGCGCCCATTCACACGACCAAACAGGCGGAGAAAGACCCAGGGAAGCCCAATAAGTGTCCCGTATGCAGAGGTAAGCTCCCCAGCAAGCACAAGAAATTGCTGTGTGACACTTGTACGGCCAAAGTAATGAAAGGCGAACAGCCATCCCTCCTATCGGAGATGAGATCGCTGATTCGAGAGGAGGTCCAGGCTTCCGTGGCCACCTTGGCCCAGCCACAGCCAGCCAGTCCAGGCCCCAGTGCTAAGCGAACCAGACAGGAGATGTAGCTTAGTTCGGAGGAAGGGTCCTACTCCTTGGAGTCGGATCAGGAAGAAGGCGAGTAGTGCACTAGCGAACCGGAGTATGGGAAAAGATACCTCTTTTCCTCGGATGATACAGACAATCTGGTTCAGGCGGTCAGAGACACAATGCAGATTGAGGAGGTCCAGAAACCTCAGTCCAGGCAGGACATGATGTTCGGGGGCCTTAGGGCGCAGAAAAAAGTGGTATTTCCTGTGAACGACCATGTGCGAGCTATGGTCCTGGAGGAATGGGAGGAGGCGGAAAAACGTCTCGTGATATCCCGGGACTTTAAGAGACGGCTCCCCTTCGACCCCGAGGACATAAAAGAATGGGAGGTAGTTTCCAAGATTGATGTCCCTGTGGCAAAAGTAGCCAAGAAAACAACGATCCCTTTTGAGGACGCGTCTAGTCTGAGGGACCCCATGGATAGGAAGGCGGATAACCTACTAAGGCGGGCCTGGGAAACATCAGCAGCCTTAATTAAGACAAACGTAGTAGCTACTTCGGTAGCAAGGTCTATGTGTTTATGGTTGGGCCAGTTAGAGGAACATTTAATAAAACCCCAAGGGAAGAAATTATAGATTCTCTTCCGATCATGAAGTCAGCCACAGCCTTCCTAGCCGATGCATCCGCGGAATCTGTTAGAATTGCCGCCCGGAATGGCTCTTTGTCGAATTCGGCACGCAGAGCCATCTGGTTAAAGACCTGGACGGGTGACGGAGCCTCTAAAAATAAGCTCTGTGCCCTTCCCTTCTCTGGGTTAAAAGTTTTTGGCCCTGCATTGGATGATCTATTAGAAAAAGCATCCGATGTAAAGAAAGGGTTCCCTGAGGAAAAGAAGCCTAGAGACCAGCGCTTTCATAGACCCGGGGGATATAGAAGGCAGCAGTACTATAGGTACCAGGGGAGCTCTCAGAGGGGTTCCTACGATAGCACCCACTCTAGAGCTGGAAGATCTAGAGCCCCTCCTACGGGATCACGTACTAGATCCAGGAGAACATGACTATACCAACATAGGGGGTCGACTCAGAGAATTCAGTTCCCAGTGGTCTCAGATCTTAAAAAATCAGTGGGTACTGAGAACAATAGCAGAGGGTTACCAAATAGAATTTTCATCCCCCTCCCCCCGAAAGGTCCATTTCTCCCCGCAGAATAGAAGACGACTTCCAGATGTGGGTCGACGTGACAGAACTGGCAAACTTAGGGGTGGTAATTCCGGTTCCCCGGGCAGAAATTGGGGCGGGCCACTATTCGTCCCTATTTGCCATCGCAAAGCCGTCCGGAGAATCCCGTACCATTATAAATCTGAAACCCTTAAATGCCTGGGTCACGTACAAAAGATTCTGAATGGAGTCAATCAGATCCACAGTCCATTTGATAGACAAGAATTCCCTGATGTGTACCCTGGACCTGAAAAGTGCCTACTATCAGGTGCCAATTCAACCAAGATCACAGAGATTCCTGAGGTTTGCAGTAAGACTTCAGAATCGGACCTGCCACTTTCAATTTCAGTGTCTTCTTTTTGGTCTGGCCTCTGCGCCTCGAGTATTCACGAAGCTAATCGCAGAAGTGGTAGCGTTCCTGAGAAATCACGGAATAATCATCATTCCATATATAGACGACTTCCTCCTGGTGGCGAGATCGGCAGAAGAACTACGGCGACACAAGGAGAAGACAATAGAGGTTCTAGAGTTTCTGGGCTGGATCATAAACAACGAAAAATCGAACCTAGTACCAGAAAGAAGGAAGATTTTTTTGGGGGGTACTACTGGATTCCACAAGCAGAACTTCCTTCTTACAGTACCACCAGAAAAACAGACAAGGATACGGGACAGCATGAAGGAACTTCAAAAAGGCCGCGTTTTCATCAGAATAGCCATGCGCGCTCTGGGCCTCATGACATACTGCATCCCTTGTGTTCGATGGGCACAGTTCCATGCGAGAACCCTTCAAAAAGAAGTATTGGCCTCCTGGGATCGTCACCAGACCTCCCTAGACAAGAAAATGGCCTTGTCTCCAGCAGCAAAAAGATCCCTGGTGTGGTGGATGCAGCGACAAAACCTAAGAAAAGGTGTCCCCTGGATCACCTCCCCATGCGTCATAATCACTACAGACGCCAGCAAATGGGGCTGGGAGGCTCACCTAGAAGGCAGAATTCTTCAGGGAGAATGGCCGGCAAACATGCGATCCACCTCCTCCAACTACAAGGAACTTTACGCCACATGGGAGGCCCTAAGAAGAAATCAGGACAAGCTAAGAAATCAACACGTCAAGATTCTATCGGACAACGTAACGGCGGTTTCCTTCCTCCGGCATCAAGGAGAAACAAGGCATTGGGCACTCCAGGACCTGGCAAAAAAGATCTTTTCCTGGGCAGAAAATACGGTTCTCTCAGTAACAGCCGTCCACCTCGAAGGGTCACAAAACACAGTGGCAGATTATTTAAGCAGGCAGAAGATCTGTCCCACGGAGTGGGAGCTGAACACAGAGATCTTTCAGAACTTATGCCAGCGCTGGGGAAGACCGCAGATAGACCTCTTCACAACCAGAAAGAATACGAAGACGTACAGGTTTCTCTCTGAATCCGTTGGACAATCCAGAAGGGGTAGACGCCCTAAGCCAAAAGTGGGGGCAGACTCTCTCATATGCATTTCCCCCGATAGCTCTCATTCCAGCCATCCTCAGGAAGATTCAGGAGGATCAGGTAAGAGTGCTAATGATAGCACCTTATTGGCCAAAAAGGAGGTGGTTTCCACTCCTGGGGATTATGGCAGAAGATCGACCACTCCTGCTTCCACAGAAAAAAGACATCATTCACCAAGGGCCGGTGCTTCACCAAGATCCGGGGAGACGTCACCTGTCAGCCTGGATCCTGAACGACAGATCCTGAGGGCTCGAGGCCTGTCAGACCAGGTCATATCGACTATTCAGGCCAGCAGAAAACCCGTAACTTCTGCGATATACTACAAAATTTGGAAAAGATTCTGTCTGGATTGTGGCAGGCCCGACTCAGCGGAAGGAAAGCCAGACATCCCAAAGATACTGGATTTTCTTCAGGCAGGCTTTAATAAAGGTCTTAGGCCTAGCACGCTGAAGGTCCAGATCTCGGCATTAAGCGCCTTTCTGGACTACCCCTTGGCCTCCCATCCCTGGGTAATAAGATTTATCAGGGCAACTCAGAGGATACGTCCCACAGTCAGGAGGTCAGTCCCCCCATGGGATCTTAGTCTTGTCCTGTGGTCCCTTTGCTCAGATCCCTTTATCCAGAGTCAGGAGATGCCCATCTCACATCGAACCATGAAGGTAGCATTCTTAGTGGCGATCACCACGGCAAAACGGATAAGTGAGATACAGGCGCTATCTATCCGAGACCCATATCTCCGAATCTGGGAGGATCGAATAATCATGAGATTAGACCCCACCTTTTTGCCCAAAGTTGCGTCAGTCCAAAACTTAAACCAGGAAATAATTTTACCTTCCTTTTGTGAGAACCCCTCAAATGGCAAAGAAAGGGCCCTGCACGAATTAGACGTACGTCAGGCAGTGATTGATTACATCAGGGCCACACAGGGTTGGAGACAGGACCATAACCTATTTTTACTCTTTGGGGGGAAAAACAAAGGGAGAAAAGCCTCAAAAGCCTCCATCGCGAGATGGATAACATCGCTAATCAGTTTAGCCTATGTCTCTCAGGGTGTTCCTCCCCCAGAAGGGTTAAAAGCTCACTCAACACGAGCTTTATCAGTTTCCTGGGCGGAAAGAGCAGGGGCTTCAGTAAACCAAATCTGTAGGGCCGCAATCTGGTCCAGGTTGGACACATTCTGTAAGCATTACAAATTAGATGTGTTATCTAACCAACAGACTGCTTTCTGGAGAATGGTTCTCCAGGCAGTCATCCCACCGTAAGGGGATACTTTGGTATTCTCCCTGGTGCTGTCAGGAGGGACGTCCTGGAAAAAATAGGCAATAAACCTACCGGAAATTATGTTTCCAGGAGTCCATCCTGACAGCACGGATAGTTCCCTTCCCGAATTAATGATGTCATATGTCGTACTATGATTCTGTAAATAAAGTGTTCAGATGCATCATCCACGGTGTGGTACTTGGAAAAACACTGAGGGAATGGGGGTGGAGACTGTTTTTAACCTCTTGTGTGCTCTTTCTGTCCCTGCAAGGAGGCGAGGGATGTCCTCCCTGGTGCTGTCAGGATGGACTCCTGGAAACATAATTACCGGTAGGTCTATTGCCTATTTGTTCCTCACAAAAGTATTGATTTAGCTCCAAATTTTTAATTTTGGAAAGGATAGAAAGTGGACCGTCCAATTTGTTGTGCAATTTCTCTTGAGTGCGCTGATACTCCATATGTGATGGAAAACCACTGTTTGGGCGCACGGCAGAGCTTGGAAGGGAAGGAGCGCCATTCGTCTTTTGGAGCTCAAAATTGTCTGGAATTAATAGTGGACCTCATGTCGTACTTGTACGTCCTTGATGTGCCTAAACAGTGGAAACCCTCCACATGTGACCCCATTTTGGATACTACACCCCTCAATGAATGTATCTAGAGTTATGGTGAGCACCTTGAAACTGCAGTTGCTTCACAGAATTTTATAACGTAGAGATGAGAAAATATAAAATCACATTTTTGTCCTAGAAAAATGTTTTCGCACCGAAATTTTTATTTTCGTAAGGGTAACAGGAGAAAGTGTACTCCAAAATTTGTTGTGCGATTTTCCCGAGTGCGCCAATACCCAATATTTGGTGGAAAACTACTGAGCACACGGCAGGGCTCGGAAGGGAAGGAGCACCAATTGAATTCTGCAGCACAATTTTGTCTGCAATGGATTGCGGATTCCATGTCACATTTGAAGAGTCCCTGACATGCCAAAACAGGAGGAACCCCCACAAGTTACCCAATTTTGGAAATTATGCCTCTTGAGGAGTTCATCTAGGGGAGTACTGATCATTTTTTTTTTTTTAACCCTCAGGCAATTCACGGAAAGGTGTTATTACTGAACACATGGAGTCAATAGTCCACCAATACAGTGGGGCAAAAAAGTATTTAGTCAGTCAGCAATAGTGCAAGTTCCACCACTTAAAAAGATGAGAGGCGTCTGTAATTTACATCATAGGTAGACCTCAACTATGGGAGACAAACTGAGAAAAAAAAATCCAGAAAATCACATTGTCTGTTTTTTTTTCATTTTATTTGCATATTATGGTGGAAAATAAGTATTTGGTCAGAAACAAAATTTCATCTCAATACTTTGTGATATATCCTTTGTTGGCAATGACAGAGGTCAAACGTTTTCTGTAAGTCTTCACAAGGTTGCCACACACTGTTGTTGGTATGTTGGCCCATTCCTCCATGCAGATCTCCTCTAGAGCAGTGATGTTTTTGGCTTTTCGCTTGGCAACACGGACTTTCAACTCCCTCCAAAGGTTTTCTATAGGGTTGAGATCTGGAGACTGGCTAGGCCACTCCAGGACCTTGAAATGCTTCTTACGAAGCCACTCCTTCGTTGCCCTGGCGGTGTGCTTTGGATCATTGTCATGTTGAAAGACCCAGCCACGTTTCATATTCAATGCCCTTTCTGATGGAAGGAGGTTTGCACTCAAAATCTCACGATACATGGCCCCATTCATTCTTTCATGTACCCGGATCAGTCGTCCTGGCCCCTTTGCAGAGAAACAGCCCCAAAGCATGATGTTTCCACCACCATGCTTTACAGTAGGTATGGTGTTTGATGGATGCAACTCAGTATTCTTTTTCCTCCAAACACGACAAGTTGTGTTTCTACCAAACAGTTCCAGTTTGGTTTCATCAGACCATAGGACATTCTCCTAAAACTCCTCTGGATCATCCAAATGCTCTCTAGCAAACTTCAGACGGGCCCGGACATGTACAGGCTTAAGCAGTGGGACACGTCTGGCACTGCAGGATCTGAGTCCATGGTGGCGTAGTGTGTTACTTATGGTAGGCCTTGTTACATTGGTCCCAGCTCTCTGCAGTTCATTCACTAGGTCCCCCCGCGTGGTTCTGGGATTTTTGCTCACCGTTCTTGTGATCATTCTGACCCCACGGGGTGGGATTTTGCGTGGAGCACCAGATCGAGGGAGATTATCAGTGGTCTTGTATGTCTTCCATTTTCTAATTATTGCTCCCACAGTTGATTTCTTCACTCCAAGCTGGTTGGCTATTGCAGATTCAGTCTTCCCAGCCTGGTGCAGGGCTACAATTTTGTTTCTGGTGTCCTTTGACAGCTCTTTGGTCTTCACCATAGTGGAGTTTGGAGTCAGACTGTTTGAGGGTGTGCACAGGTGTCTTTTTATACTGATAACAAGTTTAAACAGGTGCCATTACTACAGGTAATGAGTGGAGGAAAGAGGAGACTCTTAAAGAAGAAGTTACAGGTCTGTGAGAGCCAGAAATCTTGATTGCTTGTTTCTGACCAAATACTTATTTTCCACCATAATATGCAAATAAAATGAAAAAAAAACAGACAATGTGATTTTCTGGATTTTTTTTTTCTCCGTTTGTCTCCCATAGTTGAGGTCTACCTATGATGTAAATTACAGACGCCTCTCATCTTTTTAAGTGGTGGAACTTGCACTATTGCTGACTGACTAAATACTTTTTTGCCCCACTGTAAGTATCATAAGGTATTTTATTAAATCATAACAATAAAGCGTACACTTCACTCCATCAATAATTAAGGAAAAGGTCAGTAGCGATTACAGCAGGGCAATCGGGTATTAGTGGCATGTACTCCCACATTAATATAGAGGTGGGAGGCATATACATGACTCAATTACTATAAAGTGCTAGTGCTTTAATGTTAATGGTTTTAACAAAAAATGCTGAATGCTGATCAATTGATAGAAATCAGTACCAGTTTCCACACAACAATAATCAGTGCATACTGAGTGAGGTCTGAAATATAGTGCTACTCTATACTAGAGACCACATGTACATTCAAAGCAAATATATCCAGCAAAAAAGAGTATTACTTATTTACCCATATTACCCTTGGTGAAATACCACAATGATAGTCTCCCAGAAGAAGCACACGTGAAACGCGCGTTGGGGCTGCTGGCATGTGTTTTTTTTTTTTTTTTGCTTTAATTGTTGATGGATTGTTGTGTATGCCTTTCTGTTATTATGAGTTAATAAAATAACTTGATACTTATTGGTGGACTACTGACTCCATGTTTTCAGTAATAATTTCATATTGGTAGTGTCCATTGTGCTAATTTACATAAGCCCCCCCTAGTGAAGGTATGGGGTTGATTTTGATACATTTATGATTATAATATGATTTCTGTTCTGATGATATTGTTTTGATTCACAAAATGATTCAAGATTGGGCTGAGTCAATGAAAAATTACCATTTTTTTCCCCACTAAATTGTTGCCCCTACTTTACAATTTTCAAAAGGGATGATGGGAGAAAACTAACAGTGTAATTTGTTAACACAATTTCTTCTGAGTGCACCAATACCCCATATGTGGTTGAAAACTAATTTTTGTAATGCCGGCGTATCTGCATGCCTCCGCTACTACCCTCAGACAGGGACAACAACTTGCTCACTGCACAGATTACCCTGCTGCGTTTTGGGTTCTAGGTCCTGTGTTCTAGGCCTTGTGCACACCAGGCAGGTTTCCTGGGGGCGTGCTTAGTGCACCTGTGGGAGAGCTCCAGTGCACACACTCCTAATGTGTCCCCAGCCAAAAGCTGAGAAGCACTAGCTGGGAGGCACTTAGTACTTAAGGCACCTCCTTCTGTTGGGCGGTGCCTTAGCAACTTAGTTGATCAATGTATTCATGTCTATTTGGTTTATGGTCCCTGTACTCCAGCTTCCTGAACCTGTCCGCCCTATCAGTACCTGATCCTATCCATGTTCCCAATCCTGCCCGTCCTATTGAACCTGCTCCTGATTCCATCTGGTCTAGTCCTGATTCATCTAGTCCTAACCCATACCCTGACCTGTACAGCCTAACTCCATCTTAGTGGCCATCCTGTCTATCCTGAAGCTGCATAGTCTGAACCCATCCCAGTGGCCATCCTGCTCTGTTTGGCACCCTCTCCGAACCAGCATCCCGGACCGTGGGTCAGCTGCCATGGTACTGGGATCTGTCTCGTAGTAGCATCTGTGTATTGCCAAGATTGTAACACTGAAGTTTGGTTATGGCTTTAAAGGGGTTGTCCGGGCTTTTCACATAATCTCAGCACATATCTGGGCTGCAGAATTATGACAATAAGTAATTTACTTTCTGTCAATAGTTTGCACGGTTTTCTAGATACGGGGAGGGCCTGTAGCTATATGGAGGGTGGGGTTGTTGCTATAGAGGGCATGTTTGGAGTTCAGTGGGAGGTTACAACTAGTTCTTATTTCAATGCCATAACACCCCCCACTTAGACGTTCTGTTCAGAATATCTAGAAAACCGTGCAAACTAGTGACAGAAAGTAAATAACTTATTGTCATAATT
Organism: Dendrobates tinctorius; assembly: GCF_039654945.1. NCBI lineage: Eukaryota > Metazoa > Chordata > Amphibia > Anura > Dendrobatidae > Dendrobates > Dendrobates tinctorius. The sequence continues at coordinate 2,939,204 of NW_027361963.1, read as the reverse complement.
CTGCAGCCCAGATATGTGCTGAGATTATGTGAAAAGCCCGGACAACCCCTTTAAGGAAGGCTACTACTTGCGATATAACGCAGTTTTATTTCAAAGTGTAAAATTAAAGGAATAGTATGATTGTGTACACTTTTGTATATTTTAACATACAAAGATTAAATACATATAAATAAATACTTATAAAGATTAAGTACATAAACTCACATCTTCACCAAGGAGCTTTTTAAACATCGTCCGTCTGGAATATCAGAGAAGCAACCACCAAGACAGACAACTCCTAGCAAATTCACAACACTGCCTGGGCGTCCCTACTTATGCAGGTATCACAACACTGTACACGTATAAGTACAGGTACCCAACTTTCTGCTTCTATCCAAGTCATGTTTCTCTGGCCTTATATAGTGATTTACACTGTGTCCGGGCTGATAGAGACAAAGCTAAGTGTGGTGAGAAGAAGGGTGGTGGGCTGATATTATACATTAATAACAGATGGTGTAACCAGCAGCATATTACTGTTAAGGAAAGTGACTGCAGTCAAAATATTGAACTCTTAGCAGTTGACCTTAGGCCTCACTGTCTACCTAGAGAATTCTCCATTTGCATAGCAGTAGTCATGTATAACCTCCATCCACCAGGCAAGAGGCAGTGAGGAAGTGTTGTCAGGGGTGTTAGCTCTCCTTCAGACAAAGCACCCAAACTCGTTAATCGTAATCTCGGGGGATTTTAACAGAGTCATGAACTCAAAGGCTCTTCAAAAGTTCTATCAATATGTTAAATGTGCAACTAGGGACAACAGTATATTGGATCTCCTCTATGCAAATGTTAAAGACGTCTATTCATCGTCTGCACTACCTTCCATGGGGAAATCAGACCACAACCTCGTACTATTGTCTCCATCTTATCAACCAGGTGTCAGCAAACAACCAGAGACTATAAAACTAATCAGGAGGTGGTCTCCAGCAGATGAGGAAGTTCTGCAAGACTGCTGTGACCTCACAGACTGGGAGGTGATATGCGACAGGGGAGAGCATGATGATGTAAATGATATTGTCGGGAGAGTAACTGATTATATAAATTTTTGTACTGATACTGTAGTACCAGTTAAAAAGATTCGATGTTATGCAAATAACAAGCCTTGGATTGCAAAAGAATTGAAATGCTTACTAAACAAGAAAAAAATGGCATTTAAAATGGATACAAAGAAACTGAAATTGATACAAAGGGACTTAAAAGGGAAAATTAAGAATGCCCGTGAGGCGTTCCAAATTAAATTAGAAAATACATTGTCACACAACAATTCCATGGAGGTGTGGTCGGGCATGAAGCAGTTAACTGGGTTTACGGCAAGGCCGCAGCGTGGGGAAGTGGATCTGCCCATGGCTAATGAAATGAACAAGTTTTTCAACACATTCACCGACACATGCGCAGCATAATCATGAATGATGGATGGAGCAGGGGAAAAACCGGCAGCATTGACATTGGGGGATAAACAGTCTGCTTTCTCTGTCTCCCCAAGCGATGTGAGGAAACAATTTAGTAAACTAGTCATTGGCAAAGCAGCTGGGCCTGATGGCCTCTGTCCACGTGCCCTCGGAGTGTGTGCAAAGTAACTGTGTACTGTCTTCCAACTCCTGTTTAACAGTAGCCTACAATTACAGAAAGTGCCAATGCTGTGGAAGACCACCTGCCTGGTGCCGGACCCCAAGATCACTTTTCCGACTTCCCTAAACTACTATCGTCCAGTGGCCTTAACATCGCATGCTATGAAGTCGTTGGAGAGAATAGTACTTGCCTACTTGTGCCCAAGGGTGAGGGCCTACACAGACCCCCTACAGTTTACGTACCAGCAGAGATTGGGGGTGGATGACGCGATAGTGTCTCTGCTCCATACAGTACATTCATTCTTGGACAATAAGGGAACTGCAGTGCGAGCCATGTTCTTTTACTTCTCAAGTGCTTTCAATACCTTACAGCCGCCCCTACTACAAAACAAGTTGACTGATATGGTGGTAGATTAGGGGATGTTGAACTGGATAAGCGACTACTTGACGGACAGGCCGCAGTTTGAAAGAATGGGGGAGGTGGTATCTGGCAGTGTATGGAGCAATGTTGGGTACAGTGCTGTCGCCCTTCCTCTTCACATTGTGTACAGCTGACTTTCAGTATAAATCAGATCTCTGTCACCTCCAAAAATTCTCAGATGACTCAGTGATTGTAGGGGGCATTGTGGGGGACTGGGGGGAGGAGGAATATAGAAGGGTGGTTTCTGACTTTGTGGATTGGTGCCAAACTAACTGTCTAGAACTAAATGTGAAGAAAACCAAGGAGATGGTGGTGTATCGATCACTATTGCTGGCCAGGAGGTGGAGATGGTTGAGAGCTACAAATATTTGGGGTCCACCTTGATAGCAAACTCGTTTGGAGGTGTCATAAGGAGAAGGTTTACAAGAAGGGAAAGAGCAGACTGTACTTTCTACGGAAGTTCAGGTCATTCAATGTGTGCAATAAAATACCACGAGCCTGAGCTAGACGCTGGGACCGACGTCTATGCTGAGCAGCACCCGCAGCGGCCGAGCCCAAATGGGAGACCGCAGAGGCAGACAAGGCTTGGGATCTTCCCCGTGCGCAGGAGAATCCCGGCGCCTAGCATTACCCCCCCACTAGCATCCCTCCCGGCAACGTTCGCCACACTCTTAAGCCGCAATAAACTGGGGGGCACGAATGTGCTTGATAGGTTCCCAGGTCCATGACCCTTCCAGTCAACCAGAATTTGTTTTTTTACCACGTACCACCTTAGACCCGACAATGGCATTGACCTCAAAATCGTCCGAAGACGCATCCGAATCACCAGCAGGACTCCCAGACAACCGGGCCATTTACTCTGACCAAATGTCGTTACTGACGGACACAAAATGCCATAGATAATGACCAAAGATTGATTGGTCCTCTCTACCAGCCCATTCGTCTCAGGATGGTATGCAGATGACAAATGAAGCTCTGTACTGAGCAGGATGCAAAGTTCCCTCCAGAATCGAGACGCGAACTGAGGATCCCGGTCACTGACTATCTTATCAGGTATCCAAGGAGGCGAAAATATGCTTGATAAATAACAATGCCAGTGCTCGCGCGGAGGGTTACACGAGGCACTAGATGTACCATTTTAGAGAAATGATCGGTGACCACCCAAATGACTTATTATGGGACTTGGGCAAATCTACAATAAAGTCCATCCCGACCATCTTCCAAGGCCTATCTGCCACAGGCAGAGGATAGAGCAAACCCGCAGGTCTCTGCCTCAAAGGCCGGTTCCTAGCGCAGGAAACGGAGGGCTGCACATAGAGCTTGACATCTTGCGCCATCCGAGGCCACCAATAATATCTCTCTAAGAGTTCAGTGGTCCTCTTAGTGCCGAAATGACCACCTACTTTGGAGGTAGGTGCCCACAAGAGAACCTCAGACTGCAAGATAGGTGGTGCATAAGTTTTGCCCGGAGAAATCTGCTCAAGGGACACCGGTGCAACCGTTCGAAGGCTCTTCGAGGGGACAATTAGACGTGGTTCATCCCCATCCTCGGAAGAGACTACTGAACGAGACAAAGCGTCGGCACGTAACTTCTCCTCGGGCAAAAAATGTATGTAAAATTGAAACTGGAGAGGAATAAGGACCACCTGGCCTCTGGCGCAAATTCAGACGTTGAACAGTCTGTATATATGTAAGGTTTTTATGGTCCGTAAAAACCTTAAAAGGATACCAAGCTCTCTCCAGGAGATATCTCCACGCAGTAAAGGCCCATTTCATTGCCAACAACTCCCTGACCCCTCTGGCATAATTCCTCTCCGCTCGTGAGGTTTTGGAAAAGAAGAAGCAAGGAAGCTTTCGACCTTGAGCATCCTTTTGGTATAGGACAGCTCCGGGACCAACGGAAGAGGCATCCACCTTTAGGATCAGGGTCGGATTGGCCCACCAGAGGACTCTCCGGTGGGCCCAGGCATAGGCAGCTGCTGGCATACTGGCCAGCAACTGCCTAGGGCCCCCACTGCTCCAGGGGCTCCCAGCCAGTGGACAGCTACTATGGGAACCTCCAATGCCAGCGGAGTAGCATCTGGTGACAGGAAGCAGAAGCCAGCTGCTGTGGCTAAAACCTGTACCCGCTGATAGAGAAATGAATATTCATTGCTCCCCAAGCCCCATGGGTGTGGAGAGGGGTGAATATTAATTTCAATTTAGCAGCGGGCAGTGTTAGACTCAGTCTGCAAGTGAACATAAGTCACGTGTGCCAGCACCGCTCTCCCCTAGCAGTGACAGAAAAAGTCATGAGAATGCAAGAGCGCTCTGTTAGGCTAGTTTCACACTAGCGTATGGAGGAGCTGCGGAGGGATGCAGACTTCCTCCGTGAAGCTCTGCCCCCTGCTGCACTTCCTCCGGTCAGCTCCCTCTCCGTCGGTATGCAGCCTGCGTACCTTATCTTTAGCATTAGGTACGCAGGCTGTGCCAATGTATGTGGATGCCTCAGCATGCCTCATTTTGACGGTGCGGCGACCTGCGCCGAATGCAACGTGTTGCATTTTGGTTCGGTCGCCGCACCGTCAAAACTATGGATGCAGAGGCATCCGCAAACATCAGCACGGCCTGCATACCTAATGCTAAAGATAGGGTACGCAGACCGCATGCCGCCGGAGGCGGAGCTGACCGGAGGAGGTGTGGCCACGGGCGGAGCTTCACGGAGGAAGTCCGCATCCCTCCGCAGCTCCTCCTTACGCTAGTGTGAAACTAGCCTTACTTACAGTGTGCCGCAGTCTGCAGCAGCCGAACATGTCAGCTGTTATCAGTGACGCCCGCACTGCTCTCTGACTGACTGGGAGGAGCTGCGAACAGGACATCCTCCCAGCGTGACGTCACCAGCTCCGGTGCTCAGAGCTACTCGGAGAGCAGTGCGGGCGTCACTGAGAACACGGCTGACAATCATGTTCGGCTGCTGCAGACTGCGGCACACTGTAAGTAACAGCGCTCTTGCGTTCTCATGACTTTTTCTGTCACTCACCACTCTTCTCTGCGGGAGGGTTAAGCAGCTCTTGACAAGGCTAACACTGATAGGCTGCGCTGGGGCCAATCAGTGTTAGCTTTGTTTGTGACCTCTTCTCCCTGGCCGTATAGCATAGCTCAGGTAATGAGTTGCTGTCATCTATAAAGCGCGCTCCCCTCCCCCACAGTGTAAGCAGCAGAGAGAGATAGAGGACTCCCTGCTACAGCTACAAATGTTCAACAAGAGCCCCCCTGCCAGCCTAAAAGTAAGTGTAAATGGGGGGGGGATAGAGGGGGAGGGGCCAAATTACTTGGGGATAAATGAGGGCCCAATTACCTCATCTCTCCTTTCACTGACTGCACCTTCTCCCGTATCACCCCTGACTGCACCTTCTCCCGTATCACCCCTGCTGAATCCCCTTGCCCTGGAATCACCCTGACTGAGCCCCTCTACCCCTGTATTACCCGTGACTGCGCCACCTCCTCCTGTATCACCCGTGACTGCGCCACCTCCCCCCTGTATCACCCCTGGCTGCCTGTGTTCCTTTACCCTATATCACTAGCAAAGCCACTAAAGAAGACTCAAGGTCTCCAAAAATTAATTTTTAAACAGCAGAGAAAAAGGCAGCAACACTTACCTGCCTAGATCTAGGAACAAATGCACTGCAGGATGCACCCAGCCCATAAAGCAAGATGTTAGCAACACAGGTGCAAAATACCAGATTAACAGCCACTCTCCACCTACCCATTCCTGGAGGGGGTGACTGCTCTGTATACAATTGCACAATAAAGGCCCGCATAGGGTGCTGTTCACACAAGGGAACTGTATAGTGTCTGGTTCACAGCCTATTAGTCACGCCCCTACTATTCGATTCATAAGAGACCAGACTTGTCTGGGCTCGGCTGCACCCTGAAAAATATAGTGCAAAAAGTACAAAATTAGTGAGGTATTAGCTGATATTTTGGCCAAAATACGTGAGCCCGTAAACTGTGCCAAAGTTCCCCACGCTTACGGGTCCCTACACTTAACTAAATATAAATAGCAAAGCCACTAAAGAAGACTCAAGGTCTCCAAAAATTCATTTTTTTTCTTTATTTTTTTTTCTGTGAGGGGTGTTCACACTGGTATGCATTGACGGTGTGCTGGCCAGCCCGCCTAATCGAATAGTAGGGGCGTGACTAATAGGCTGTGAACCAGACACTATACAGTTCCCCTGTGTGAACAGCGCCCTATGCGGGCCTTTATTGTGCAATTGTATACTGGGCAGTCACCCCCTCCAGGAATGGGTATGTGGAGAGTGGCTGTTAATCTGGTATTTTGCACCTGTGTTGCTAACATCTTGCTTTATGGGCTGGCTGCACCCTGCAGTGCGTTTGTTCCTAGATCTAGGCAGGTAAGTGTTGCTGCCTTTTTGTCTGCTTCCCCTATATCACCCCTGGCAGTGCCACTTCCCTCTGTATCACCCTGACTGAGCCCCTCTCCCCCTGTATTACCCCTGACTGACTGTCGCCTCCCCCTGTATTACCCCTGACTGACTGTCGCCTCCCCCTGTATTACCACTGACTGACTGTCGTCCCCTCCCCCTGTATCACCCCTACATAACACTGAAGGTCTTTACCATTATGTTGTCTTGCTCTTTGGACTACATGGAGCACCAGCCACATTCCAGATGCTGATGGACATAGTGCTAGAACCCCATCAGAAGTATACGCCAGCGTACTTGGATTCCATCATCATCTTTAGTACTGTACTGGCTGGCGTACCCACTTGTCCCAGGTACAAGCTGTAGTGAATTCGCTCAGATTCGCATGCTTGATGGCGAGTCCCAAGAAATGTGCAGTAGGGCTCGAGGAAGTCCAGTACTTAGGATACATGATCGGCCGTGGGGTTATCAAACTCAAAATCGAGGCCATACAGAACTGGCCCCGACCTGTTACCGCCAAACAGGTGAGAGCATTATTTCGGCATTGTTGGGTGTTACCGGAGGTTTATACCTAATTTCTCTGGGAGAACAACACCCCTAACCAATCTCCTAAAGGGAAAGAAATCAGTAATGGTGCAGTGGAATCCTCAAGCAGAGGAAGCCTACCAGTCTATGAAGGTGACGCTGTGTGGACAGCCCGTTTTCATCAGCCACAACTTCAAGAGTGACTTTGTCGTGTAGACGGACGCCTCTAACGTTAGCCTAGGAGCAATCCTGTCGCAGGAGATGAACAGTGAGGAACATCCGGTCACCTACGTATGTAGGAAATTCACCGCGGCTGAGAAAAATTATACCGTAGTGGTGAAGGAGTGCCTGGCTATTAAGTGGGCCTTGGAGTCCCTATGCTATTATTTCCTCGGTCGAACACTTCGCTTAGTGACAGATCATTCACCCTTGGCCTGGATGAGAAATGACAAGGAGAGGAATGTTCGGGTCGCCAAATGGTTCCTGTCTCTGCAAAATTTCAATTTCACCATGGAACATCGTGCAGGGAAGGCTCAAGGGAATGCGGATGCCCTGTCCCAGGCGCCCTGTCCCATGCACCCTGTATGGTGACAAGGGTTCAACCCCCCCACAAGTTTGAGCAGAGGGGATTATGTGAGGCAATGAGGGGGATCATATTCGAGGGTCAATAGGTGTCCCCTAGGATGCGGACGGAGTCTTATTAAAAACGCAGGAGTGCCTTGTGTTCACAGCAGGACACCTGTGAGTCACAAGGCAAAGTAAAACAGTGTATTGGGCCCAAGTAGTGACTCAGTCAGGTTTTTAGGAAAACCTGTTAAGGAGTTTTATTTTTAGAGGGATTTGCAGGTTTGGTAGTGGGGCGAATCCCTCTCTCCAGCCCGGCTTTTGGAAGTGGCTCTATTGTTACGATTCCATTTAACTCAGTCAGTTTTTGCCTTGGGTGTGTCAGTTTGGAGTTTGCAAGTTGCAGGGAAGGTGTCTGTGCAACCCAGGACTGTGTGAAGCTAACATAGAACCAGGGAACTCAAGGCAGCTGATGCACCCAAAAAACACCAGTGGTGCCATCATCCACGGCAACGGGTTTGAAATTCTGGACTGTGTTTACGGTGACCGAGCTGCGATCCGGAGGACATCACTCCTGTGTGTGAGTTTTTAGACATTAAAGACATTTGCTGTGAACTTTTCTGTGGTCCCTGCCTATTTATTGCACTGCACCAACCCGCTGCACTACAGCACACTTAAAAAGATGGACACCACTGGATCACATGTAAGACAGTGTACACAGTGCCTCCATCTGCCTCATTATAGGGAATCTTCCACTGGGGGTTTCAGCTGAATCACATATTTCAGAGACTTACACGGACACCCCGATGTAAGCGCTCAGCGTAGAGTGCAGGATAGATGTTAGCTGAGCCTTACTTCAATCTTTGGGAAGCAGAATTAACAAATTAACAGCATCGTGAAGAATTGGTTTTATTTATTTTTTACGCTCTTCGAGTCAAGAAGGTGACAGGCGGCTTGCTGTAACGTCCGGTATAAGTGATTAGACGACTTTATTCTTCGGGTCGGTGCAATTACATCGATACCAGATTTATATCGGGTTTTTATATCTGGCTTCTGTCGAAATCTAAAAGACACTTTTTATTTACTAAACTAAGTTTTTGTATCACCATATTTGGAGCGCTATAATTTTCCTGATTTTTTGGGAGTTAGAATTAACAAAAAAACAGCAATTTAGGAACTGTTTAAGTTTAATTTTTTCTCTTTTTTATGCTTTTCACCGAGTGGTAAAACAGCTTTGGGTCAGTGCCATTACAGCGATACGACGTTTATAACATTTTTTTTTTACACAATGAAACTATTTTATAGTAAACGTAATAGTTTTTGCATTGCTTTTATTCTGAGAGCTATACGTATGTTATTTCTCCACTGATGGAGCTGTATGGCAGCTTGTTTTTTTGCGGGACAAGATGACTTTTTAGCGATAACATTCTTATATACATTTGTCTTTTAGATCTTGTTTTATTCCACTTTCCGTTCAGTGATATGATAAAGCATAAAGGGTGTGGTGTAGTGACCACTGTGTCCACTAAGGGGCGCTGTATGGATGTCCCAGGAGAGTGGATGAATGGCAAGATACTGAATGACCGTTATGTATCTCAAGGTGGGTGGCCTTGAGATGGAGATTTATGTGTGTGTTAATCAGCAGTGGTACTGCTGAGGTGCTGGTTCAATGTGTCAGGAACTAGTTACCTACAAACCCACCCGGGGGGGTGTTTATTAACGCTGTTGTAAAGAGTGTGAGTGGTTGAAGGACCTGTGATGAGGTCATAGTCTTGTGACCCGGTGGGCGTGGCTATGGACCATATAATGTGGCCAGGGTAGGTCGCATGAGGTGACTGCTGGGACCTGGTTGATCCAAGTGTGGAAGGTCCCGCTGGGAGAAGTATCTCCTGGCTACCAGCCTGTGGAGTGGCTGTGTGTCACGGCTGCAGCGTCTGAGAGTCCCAGAGGAGAGAGTGGATGTCTGCAGCGTGGAGAGACAGCCATGAGGAAACCCTGATGTGGGTGAGATAATGATGAGGCTGAAGAGCCTGTGTATGCCAACCTGTGTGACCACAGGAAGGACAGAGAGAAGCTCTGTCACAGGACGCTATGCTGATGTGAACTGTATGTTACTTGCTTTAGTTTATGCTGCACAATAAACCGCATGGACTATACTGGTTTATGGAAAACCCGTGCTGGATCTGGTTTTGTGGCGGCTAAGCGAGAATCCCCTATCTGAATGACAGCGCTCCCTCACAATTGGTGACAGACTGCGGGCAGTGGTTCCAAGAAGCACATGTTGCCATACTGGCGGCTCTGAGCCAGGAGAGCAGACGGTCTGGAAAATCGTGAGTAATACTGACCGAAGTCAGAGAAAGTGACTGTGTTGATATTTGTGGGATACCTCTGAGGAGAAGAGGCGTCCGGGAACCTGTGTGGCCGTCACCAGCAGGTGACAGACAGGAGTCTGTGGTGTGCTGACCTGGGTCAGTGATAAAGACTGTTCCTGGAGGGTTCAGTGAGCAAGGTCCTGGAGGGTTAGTTTTGGGAGGATCCCTGGAGCACGTGGTATGACCTTGGACCTGGTGAGGCGTGAGTGTTGGGCAGTCTCAGGCGGAGACGGATGTCCTGAAGAGCACCCGCTGAGCCCCTGGACCTGGTGGGGCCGGTGTGTTGGGAAACCCTGGGAGGAGGGTCAGCTCCCTGAATAGCACCCGGTACACCCTGTGTGTTGAACGGTCTCAGGCGGAGACGGTACGTCCTGAATAGCACACAGACAGGACATGTGAGTTTTTTGTGGTGTGTTTTTTTTTTTCTTCTTTTCTCGACTCAGCCTGCGGTGGCTCAGTTCAAGTCAAGAAGGTGACAAGCGGCTTGCTGTAACTCGGCGGGGTTACGAAGGGGACAAGCGGCTTCCGGTGGATCGGCGGGTCCACGAAGACGGCGCAGCAGGAGCTGCAGTGACACCTGCAGCTGCTTGTGAGCGACAGCCGGAGGTGCCGGTGATTTGTGACAGCAGGAGCTGTGGCAGTGCCAGAAGGAACTGGTGTGGTGTCGTGCTTAAAGGGCCAATACCAGCCCAAAAAAACATAAACTGTACTGTGTCAACTGTGGCATAAGAAGTTCTGCAGAACAGACATGGGGAAATCCCGAAAGGGGGCGGTGGCCCAAATCGGGGTGGTAGCCCAGAAAGGGGTGGAGTCCCAGAAGGGGGCGGTGACCCAAATTGGGGTGGTATCCCAAAAGGGGGTGGAGTCCCAAAAGGGGTGGTGACCCAAAAGGGGTTGGAGTCCCAGAGGAGGGCGGTGACCCAAATTGTGGTAATAACCCAAAAAGGGGTGGAGTCCCAGGAGGGGGCGGCGACCCAAATTGGGGTGGTTCAGGAAATGGCAGCACTGGTTGCCTCATTGGGTATGTCTGGGGAACCGCAGTGTGTGTATGAATTTTGAAGAGTGCAGCATAGAATCGTAGAAATGTCTGTCCAGCCTCTGTTTGAAGACTTCCATTGAAGGAGAACTCACCACTTCTCGTGGCAGCCTGTTCCACTCATTGATCACTCTGTCAAAAAGTTTTTTCTAATATCTAATCTGTGTCTCCTCCCATTCAGTTTCATCCCATTGCTTCTAGTCTTTCCTTGTGCAAATGAGAATAAAGTTGATCCTTCTACAATGTGACAGCCCTTGAGATATTTGTAGACAGCTATTAAGTCTCCTCTCAGTCTTCTCTTTTGCAAACTAAACATTCCCAAATCCTGCAACCTTTCCTCATAAAACAGGGTTTGCAGACCGGTCACCATTCTGGTCGCTCTTTTCTGAACTTGCTCCAGTTTGTTGATGTCTTTTTTAAAATGTGGTGCCCAAAACTGGACACAATATTCCAGATGAGGTCTGACTAAAGAGGAGTAGAGGGAAATAATGACTTCACGTGATCTAGACTGTATGCTTCTGTTAATACATCCTAGAATTGCGTTTGCCTTTTTGCTGCTGCATCACACTGTTGACTCATATTCAGTCTGTGATCTATTAGTATACCCAAGTCTTTTTCACATGTGCTGTTGCTTTGCCCTGTTCCTCCCATTCTGTATATGCTTTTTTCATTTTTATTGCCCAGATGTAGTACTTTGCATTTTTCCCTGTTAAAAACCATTCTGTTAGTTGCTGCCCACTTCTCCAGTTTATTTCTTTTTGAATCCTCTCTCTCTCTTCTCTAGTATTGGCTATCCCTCCTAGCTTTGTGTCATCAGCAAATTTAATCAGTTTACCCTCAATTCCTTCATCTAAATCATTGATAAAGATGTTGAACAATACAGGGCCCAGGACAGAGCCCTGTGGTACCCCACTTGAGACATTCTTCCAACTGGATGTGCAGCCATTTACGACCACTCTTTGGGTCCGATCACTAAGCCAGTTATGAATCCACCTAACAGTTGCCTTGTCCATTCCATACTTAGTCATTTTTTCAATAAGGATTGTATGAGATACTTTGTCAAATGCTTTGCTGAAGTCAAGATATACTATATCTTCAGCATTTCCTTGATTCACCCAATCAGTGATTCCGTCATAGAAGGAAATTAAGTTAGTCTGACATGACTTATTAGTTACAAACCCATGCTGACTCTGTTTAATCACTTCATTCTTATCCAGGTACTGACATACATGTTGTTTAATAATTTGTTCAAAGATCTTTCCTGGTATAGAAGTCAGACTCACTAGCCTATAGTTGGCTGGGTCCACCTTCTTCCCCTTTTTGAAGATAGGAACAACATTTGCTCTTCTCCAGTCTTCTGGGACTTCTCCTGTTCTCCAAGAATTTTCAAAGATTATGGAGAGGGGTTCAAAAATTTCTTCTGCTATCTCCTTCAGTACTCTGGGGTGTTATTCATCTGGACCAGGAGACTTGAATTCATTTAGGTTAGCTAAGTGTTTCCTCACTATCTTTCTGTTTATAGATATCCTGGATTCTTCTATTCCCTTAATAGGACAGTGAAGAACAGTTGATGTTACATTTCCTTTCTGAGAGAAAACAGATGCAAAATAGGAATTTAAAAGTTTGGCCTTCTCAACATCCTGTCTTACCATTTCATCATTTTCATCCTGTAAAAATCCTATAGCATCTTTTGACTTTTCTTTTACTTTTGACATATCCCCAAAATCCTTTATTATTGCTTTTGACATTTCTTGCAAGCCTCAATTCATTGTCAGCTTTAGATAATCTGATTTGTGCCGTGCAGGTTCTGCAGACAGCATTATATTCTTCTTTAGATATGCCTCCCTCTTTCCATTTTATAAACTTTTTTTCTTCCTTTTTAGCATGTGCTTAAGTTCTGTGTTCATCCATCCAGGTTTCCTTAAATGCTTCCTATTCTTCCCTCTTTTCAGAATTGGTAACAATTGTGCTATGAGAATTTCATTTTTCAAGATTTCCCATCCTTCCTGGACATTTTTGTCTTTAAGGATATCCAGCCATTGGATCCCTCCAATTCTCTTTCTGAATCCCTTAAAATCTGCCTTTCTGAAATCTAACCTTGACGTCTGAGTCTTCTCAGGTCTTCCTCCTCTAGTTATCCAAAATTCTAAAATAGCATGGTCGCTACCTCTAGGGTCCCAGCCACTTTTACCTCCTCAATCATTTCCTCCCTGTTGATGAGATGAGTTAAGATAAGATGAGACGACTGGGGTAAAAACACGGTTAAACGGTAATGGGACGGTTTACTCGACTGGTGGGACTGACCCAGTGATACCCTTTGACAATATAATTAAAGAGGTAGTGGTGAGACACGTGCTGGCCAAAAGAGAACAGGATCGTGAGATACAGCTGATAAAGGAGTCAGTGGAAGGACATCTCGAACGGGAAAAAGTCCTGAGACAAAAGGCCAAGCACAGGGTTGAGGAGCTCGAGAAAGAGGTCTTAGAGCTCAAAGAAACTGTAAGTGGTCTTCTGCGGGAGAAGAACTTGGACGGTGATGAACAGCGGCTGGGTCCGACTGGTGGTGGAACGGAGCTGCCGGTGGCCATCTTGTCAGACGGTCGGGAAGAGATGAGATCTCGTGAGGTTGAGGAGCTGAGAACTGAAGAAGTTACCCGGTCGGGGCAACTGTAGTGAGGGAAGTGTCCGTGGTAAAGCCAGAGCCTCCTGGTCAGGAAGAGAGCAAGGCCACGACCTTCGAGTTTGTGATTGATGTACCAGAAGACATGCAAAGAAGCCTGTGCTGAGAAAGGTGTGCCTGAGGCTTTCAAAGAGGTGGTCAAATTGTGTAAGGTGCACTGGTGGGCGCCTGAGACTCGGCAGTTGGTGATAATGTCAGCCAGGGAAGACACAGCAAAGCGGGTGGCTGTCTTGAAAAACATGCATCTACAGTGTCTCCATATCAAATAGTTGGTTAGGCGGAGTAATATGAAAGCTACTCGACGCCTAGAGTTAGCAAGAGAAGCTATGGATCGGTTGGGTTTGCGGAAAGAGGTAGTTCCGGTTCCCAAAGGTCTGATTGGGAGAATCACTGGAACATTCGGGAAGGTAATGCAAGACCTTGTAAATTGCTCCGGTGTGGTGAGGGTGAGGATCCCTCCTGATGATGAAGACCAGGTATCCAGTGAAGAGGATAGGATTCCCGTCCTGGTGGTTAGCTCCTTGGAAAGCCCGAGAAACTTTAGGATGCTCTTGGAGTATCGAGTGGGGTACCTGCAAGAGATTGAGCGGTTGAGGCTGGACCGTCGGCGAATCAATAAAGAGGTTAGGAACACCAAGTGGTGGCCACAGGGAGGACAGAGAGAAGATCTGTCAAAGGACGCTATGCTGATGTGAACTGTATGTTACTTGCTTTAGTTTACGCTGCACAATAAACCGCATGGACTATACTGGTTTATGGAAAACCCGTGCTGGATCTGGTTTTGTGGCGGCTAAGCGAGAATCCCCTATCTGAATGACAGCGCTACCTCACAAGGGGTTAATTAGTGTGACATTTTTATAGGTTGGGTCGTTCTGGACACTGTAATGCCAAATATGTGTACTTTATTTGTTTTTATATAAATATTGTCATGTTTTTTCATTTATTTTGTGATTTATTTTACTTTTTTTTACTTAGTTCTTCTATGTGACCTTAACTTATTAATCTGACTGCAGATATCATGCATTACACTGCACATGTACTGCATTGACAGAAGCCTCTTAGACTGTGCTCCTGGCATGGTCTAAACAGCCTGTCACTGGCAGATCCCGAGGTTGTCATGACGATCTCGGGTTGCCATGACAACCATTGGCCCTCTCCCGGGCTCCTAAATGTTGCGATCGATATTAATTTATCGCTGCATTTAGGGTCTTAAAATGTGGATCTTTCTCCAGCTCCTCTGTGGTTCTATTCCTGGTGGAGACGAAACTTGAAGAAGTTGTGTTTCTTAGTGCGGCTCCTCCATCTGACTGAGGAGGGTCTTCTCTGTCCTTCTCCTCAGGGTCCTCATCCTCCGAGTGCAGAGCAGAGAGCATTAGGCTTTGGCCTCACTGATTGTCTCTTCATACTTGGGGCCACAATGTGCTGGGACCTCGGTACCGGTGGTGAGGACCACAACAATGTAATTTAGTCCCTGATACATAAACCTAGAATTACCACTTCTGTGAGACGTGTCTCATACAGTGGGTACGGAAAGTATTCAGACCCCTTTAAATTTTCCCTTCTGTTTCATTGCAGCTATTTGGTAAATTCAAAAAAATCATTTTTTCTCATTAATGTGCACTTTGCACCCCATCTTGACTGAAAAAAAAACAGAAATGTAGGAATATTTGTAATTTTATTAAAAAAGAAAAACTGAAATATCCCATGGTCATTAGTATTCAGACCCTCTGCTCAGACACTCATATTTGTCACATGCTGTCCATTTCCTCATGATCCTCCTTGAGATGGTTCCACTCCTTCATTGGAGTCCAGCTGTTTTTAATTAAACTGATAGGACTTGATTTGTAAAGGCGCACACCTGTCTATATAAGACCTCACAGTGCATGTCACTCCAAATGAGAATCATGAGGTCAATGGAACTGGCCAAGGAGTTCAGAGACAAAATTGTGGCAAGGCACAGATCTGGCCACGGTTACAAAAGAATTTCTGCAGTACTCAAGGTTCCTAAGAGCACAGTGGCCTCCATATTACTTAAATGGAAGAAGTTTGGGACCACCAGGGCTTTATGGCAGAGTGGCCCGACGAAAGCCTTTCCTCAGTGCAAGACACATAAAAGCCCGCATAGAGTTTGCTAAAAAACACATGAAGGACTCCCATGAGAAATAAGATTCTCTGGTCTGATGAGACGAAGATAGACATTTTTGGTGATATTTCTAAAAATTTATGTGTGGAGAAAACCAGGCACTGCTCATCACCTGCCCAATACAATGCCAACAGTGAAACGTGGTGGCAGCATCATCAGCTGCAGAGACAGGATGACTGGTTGCAATTGAAGGAAACATGAAGGCGGCCAAGTATAGGGATATCCTGGATGAAAACCTCTTCCAGAGTGCTCTGGACCTCAGACTTGGCCGAAGGTTCACCTTCCAGCAAGACAATGACTCTAAGCACACAGCTAAAATAACTCAGGATTGGCTTCAGAACAACTCTCTGACCATTATTGACTGGCCCAGCCAGAGTCCTGACCTAAACCCAATTGATCATCTCTGGAGAGACCTGAAAATGGCTGTCCACCAACGTTCACCATCCAATATGACGGAACTGGAGAGGATCTGCAAGGAAGAATGGCCGAGGATCCCCAAATCCAGGTGTGAAAATCTTGTTGCATCATTCCCAAGAAGACTCATGGCTGTACTAGCTCAAAAGGGTGCGTCTACTCAACGCTGAGCAAAGGGTCTGAATACTTATCACCATGGGATAATTCAGGTTTTTTTTTAACAAATTTGCAAAATTTCTACATTTCTGTTGTTTTAGTCAAGATGGGGTGCAGAGTGTACACTAAAGAGAAAAAAATGAACTTTTTTGAATTTACCAAATGTCTGCAAAGAAACAAAGAGTGAGAAATTTAATAGGGTCTGAACACTTTACGTAACCACTGTATATAGACAGATACACGGCAGGTCATGTATTCAGTCTTTGTGTCTCCACAGATGGATCCAGGAGGAGAAATCCACCAGAGAGATGTCCCCGTCCTCTGTATCCCCAGGACTGTCCAGAGGAAAATCACAACATCCCGGAGGATCATCAGGTAGATGACACTGAAGCCCCCACAACATCTGACCATGAAGTGATGGGACCTGAGCTCATCTTACATTTTACTTTTTAGGGTGAAGATCTGATTAATATTAAGGTTGAGGTTATACATGGAGCAGAAGAGGCGATCGCAATATGGGCCGATCAGCAGGGTGAGGAGGGGAGACTCATGTCTGTTCTGTGGTCACCTACTACTCTATCTTCTCATGACACAATTTATTTAATCACTGTGTGTCTCCACAGATGGATCCAGGAGGAGAAATCCACCGGAGAGATGTCCCTGTCCTCTGTATCCCCAGGACTGTCCAGAGGAGAATCACAATGTCCTTGAGGAACATCAGGTAGATGATGCTGGGCCCTTATCTGGATCTGTATATGGGGGGACATTTCTGATCAATGTCATAGATGTAATAGATTTTGGTGGTTTCTTGTATTGTGCTGATTGTTACATCTGATATATCAGGGGGAAGATCTGATTAATATTAAAGTGAAGGATGAGACAGAAGAAGAATCGATGACGAGGGGGGATCAGCCGTGTGTGAGTGACGGGAAGGAGGAGATTCCCGTAGATTTTTCCACAGGTATGTAATAATGTCCAGCGCGTGATGATGACTGGCGTGTGATTATAATGATGCCTCCCACTGTCTCCTACACTGAGGTCAGCATGTTGGTCTTTCTGCATCCAGGCCGGCCGCCCGGTGGCATGAAGAGCCCTGTGGTAAGTCAGTAAGTGCCATGATATGGAGGTGTGGGTCAGACATACGTCTGTCGTTCCTCTGCCACTATGGACGCCATCTTGGATGTAGAAGGAACAGAACATCCGGCCCCGTCGCCACACCCTGGTGTAAAACAACCAGACCCATCACCCCCCCTCCGTTACACACACCTCCTCGGTGTATAGCATCCAGCCCCGTTGCCCTTCCCTCGGTGCATAACAGCCAGCCCTGTTGTGCCCCTAGTATATAACATCCAACCCCATTGCCCCTTAGTGTATAATAGCATTATGACTCCTGAAATGTGAGGATGAAAAAAAAATGAATAAAAAATGGATCTGTGAGGCATATAATGTGGGAAATGTTTGTCACAAAAATCAACTATAGTTGTACATGAAAGAAGCCACACCAGAGAGAAGCCGTACTCATGTTCACTATGTGGGAAATTCTTTAGAGATTAATTAAGTCTTGTTTGACATGAAAAAGTCACAAGATCGAAGCAGTAATCATGTTCACTATGTGGGAAATGTCTTATAAACACAATACTTCATATTAATCTCTTAAAAGGGGTTTTCTGATTGTGAAAAACCACTGTCTCTCAGTAACAAACACCAATCCTGTGCTGTATTCACTCTCCCCTGGTTCAGTGCTGAGTCTCCGTTGCTGCTATCAATGTCTGCTATTGGCTGCAGTGCTGATATCACATTGACAGCGCTGCCGCCTGTAAGGGAGCTCAGTGGTTTTGAGCAGCTGATGCCATTTATTCTGGCAGAGCCGCTGATCTCCGTTATTGGCTATAGTGCTCTTAATGAGTCGTCATCACTGCAGACAACAAGACAATGATCATTTTATTTCTATGGCGCCAACATATTCCGCAGCACTTTACATTTTAGAGGGGACTTGTACAGACAATAAAAGACATTACAGCATAACAATAATCTCATAATTCAACAGATACCAAGAGGAGTGAGGGCCCTGCTCACAAGCTTACATTATGGATGGTAATCTGGTCATTACCAGAATGGAGGGCACGGGTAGGGTGGTAGATGAGACGAGGGAGGAGATGTAGGGTGCTGCTGAAGCATGGAACGCTTTGTGGATGAAAGTAATAAGTTTATGTTGAACTCTGTAGCAGATGGGTAACCAGTGCAATGCGTGGCACAGAGTAGAGGCATCGGTGTAACGGTTAGTGAGGAATATGATCCTGACTACTGCATTCAGGACGGATAGTCCTGAGGGGAGGGTTTGGTAAGAGGGAGACCGATTAGTAGAGAGTTGCAATAGTCCAGACGAGACTAAGTAAGAGAAACAGTAAGAGTTTTTGCAGAGTCAAAAGTAAGAAAAGGTCAAATTCTAGAAATGTTTTTGAGGTGCAGATAACAAGAGTGAGCCAGTGATCGAATGTGGGGGGCGAATGAAAGATCGGAATCAAGTATGACCCTAAGACAGCGGGCATGTTGCTGGGGAGTAATGGTGGAACCACACACGGAGATGGCA
Organism: Dendrobates tinctorius; assembly: GCF_039654945.1. Classification (NCBI taxonomy): domain Eukaryota; kingdom Metazoa; phylum Chordata; class Amphibia; order Anura; family Dendrobatidae; genus Dendrobates; species Dendrobates tinctorius. The sequence continues at coordinate 2,920,278 of NW_027361963.1, read as the reverse complement.
ATGTCGGGCATAGGTAAGTTAGTGGAGGGAGGAAACAAGGAGTTTTTGACAGTTTCAGATACAGGGAGGACATGATGTTAGAGACAGTGGACAGACAATCACTGGTGTTTTGTAATAATCACCGAGGCAGGACCCAGTCTCCCTGAGCATCGCAATGTTGTGATGTGCGGTGAAAGTCCGTCCACAGCACAGTCACTCAGGAGACTGGGTCCTGCCTCGGTGATGCCGCTTCAGCTTCCAATTCCGAAAGTTGTCGTGACATCACCGGACATCAGAGTCAGCGGCAGCCGGGGGTCACGTAATAGAGATGAGCGTACAGTGATAGCGCCGCTCACAGGCACATTTGGAAATGCAAGGTATTTGAAGAAAGCCTTATTTCCAATGTTTAAATTGATTTGCCCAGTACACATTGAAGTGGACAACCTCTAAGGTTGTGATGTCATTATGGATTGTATAAATGACGGCATGTATTACTCAGCTTGTATTAGTCCGATGAAGGAGCTGGACCGGCTTCGTAACACGTAGCTTAATAGAATAATTTTAATAAGATAAGAAGACTCTCCATACATCATTGGCGGCACTTTCGGAAGCCCATTTTTTACTTACAGTGGGGAAAAAAAAGTATTTAGTCAGTCAGCAATAGTGCAAGTTCCACCACTTAAAAAGATGAGAGGCGTCTGTAATTTACATCATAGGTAGACCTCAACTATGGGAGACAAACTGAGAAAAAAAAATCCAGAAAATCACATCGTCTGTTTTTTTTTTTCATTTTATTTGCATATTATGGTGGAAAATAAGTATTTGGTCAGAAACAAGCAATCAAGATTTCTGGCTCTCACAGACCTGTAACTTCTTCTTTAAGAGTCTCCTCTTTCCTCCACTCATTACCTGTAGTAATGGCACCTGTTTAAACTTGTTATCAGTATAAAAAGACACCTGTGCACACCCTCAAACAGTCTGACTCCAAACTCCACTATGGTGAAGACCAAAGAGCTGTCAAAGGACACCAGAAACAAAATTGTAGCCCTGCACCAGGCTGGGAAGACTGAATCTGCAATAGCCAACCAGCTTGGAGTGAAGAAATCAACTGTGGGAGCAATAATTAGAAAATGGAAGACATACAAGACCACTGATAATCTCCCTCGATCTGGTGTTCCACGCAAAATCCCACCCCGTGGGGTCAGAATGATCACAAGAACGGTGAGCAAAAATCCCAGAACCACGCGGGGGGACCTAGTGAATGAACTGCAGAGAGCTGGGACCAATGTAACAAGGCCTACCATAAGTAACACACTACGCCACCATGGACTCAGATCCTGCAGTGCCAGACTTGTCCCACTGCTTAAGCCTGTACATGTCCGGGCCCGTCTGAAGTTTGCTAGAGAGCATTTGGATGATCCAGAGGAGTTTTAGGAGAATGTCCTATGGTCTGATGAAACCAAACTGGAACTGTTTGGTAGAAACACAACTTGTCGTGTTTGGAGGAAAAAGAATACTGAGTTGCATCCATCAAACACCATACCTACTGTAAAGCATGGTGGTGGAAACATCATGCTTTGGGGCTGTTTCTCTGCAAAGGGGCCAGGACGACTGATCCGGGTACATGAAAGAATGAATGGGGCCATGTATCGTGAGATTTTGAGTGCAAACCTCCTTCCATCAGCAAGGGCATTGAAGATGAAACGTGGCTGGGTCTTTCAACATGACAATGATCCAAAGCACACCGCCAGGGCAACGAAGGAGTGGCTTCGTAAGAAGCATTTCAAGGTCCTGGAGTGGCCTAGCCAGTCTCCAGATCTCAACCCTATAGAAAACCTTTGGAGGGAGTTGAAAGTCCATGTTGCCAAGCAAAAAGCCAAAAACATCACTGCTCTAGAGGAGATCTGCATGGAGGAATGGGCCAACATACCAACAACAGTGTGTGGCAACCTTGTGAAGACTTACAGAAAACGTTTGACCTCTGTCATTGCCAACAAAGGATATATCACAAAGTATTGAGATGAAATTTTGTTTCTGACCAAATACTTATTTTCCACCATAATATGCAAATAAAATGAAAAAAAAACAGACAATGTGATTTTCTGGATTTTTTTTTCTCAGTTTGTCTCCCATAGTTGAGGTCTACGTATGATGTAAATTACAGACGCCTCTCATCTTTTTAAGTGGTGGAACTTGCACTATTGCTGACTGACTAAATACTTTTTTCCCCACTGTATACTTTTATCCTGGTTCTTTCCATCTGGACCTCTTGGTGGAGGATTAGGCAGCACCGCTGCAGCCATGGAGGATCAATCATGTTAACACCAGGGTTGTGCCTGGAGCTGCACAGCTAATCCAGGGGAGTAGTAGCCACTCACCATAACCCAATATTATCTGCTGATTCACACAAGGAGCGCTTTTTATTTGTTTTTATTAAGTAAATTTAGAAATCCCTTCTGTATTGTAGAAAAAATTCACATCCAATCTATCCTTCATCCTTATAGGAAATCCTTGTGAGAATAACGGTTTATCACTAAATTGTAAGAAAGAAGATATCAGGAAGCAGTCTAATGGAGAAAACCTCATTACCCTTCATGGACCTCCTGGAGTTCACAGCACTTCACTTTCTTATACTCCTCCTAATCATGAGGAGCCCTCTCCTGAGCAATCTCACATTGTTACCACAATTCCAGGTGACAAAGTGGATACAAAATTTCAGTGTGACAAGCAACTTACTACAAGCACAGATTTTTTAGCACAAAGAAAACACAAAGGAAAAAAGACATACTGCTGTTCAGAATGTGGGAAATGCTTTACATATAAAGCAAAATTTCTAATACATCAGAGAACTCACACAGGAGAGAAGCCATATTCATGTTCGGAATGTGGAAAGGCCTTCTCAGAAAAAAGCAATCTTATTAAACATCAGAGAATTCATACAGGAGAGAAGCCATATTCATGTTCAGAATGTGGGAAATCCTACACAGAGAAAAAGAATCTTATTGCACATCAGAAAATTCATACAGGAGAGAAGCTGCATTCATGTTTGGAATGTATGAAGGCCTTCACAAATAAAAGCAATCTTATTATACATCAGAGAATTCATACAAGAGAGAAGCCGTATTCATGTTTGGAATGTGTAAAGGCCTTCACAAAAAAAGGCGATCTTATTAAACATCAGAGAATTCATACAGGAGAGAAGCCATTTTCATGTTCAGAATGTGGGAAATCCTACACAGAGAAAAATAATCTTATTGCACATCAGAGAATTCATACAGGAGAGAAGCCGTATTCATGTTTGGAATGTATGAAGGCCTTCATAAATAAAAGCAATCTTATTATACATCAGAGAATTCATACAGGAGAGAAGCCATTTTCATGTTTGGAATGTGTGATGGCCTTCACAAAAAAAGGCGATCTTATTAAACATCAGAGAATTCATACAGGAGAGAAGCCATTTTCATGTTTGGAATGTGTGAAGGCCTTCACAAATAAAAGCGATCTTATTAAACATCAGAGAATTCATACAGGAGAGAAGCCGTATTCATGTTCAGAATGTGGGAAATGCTTTACACATAAAGGCAATCTTACTACACATCAGAGAATTCATACAGGTGAGAAGCCATATTCATGTTTGGAATGTGTAAAGGCCTTCACAAATAAAAGCAATCTTATTATACATCAGAGAATTCATACAGGAGAGAAGCCATATTCATGTTTGGAATGTGTGAAGGCCTACACAAAAAAAGCGACCTTATTAAACATCAGAGAATTCATGCAGGAGAGAAGCCAAATTGATGTTCACAATGAGGGAAATTTTTAGCGCTAATTCAAGTCTTGTTAAACATCAAAGAACTCACAAAGGGGAGAAACCATTTTCATGTTTATAATGAGGAAAATGCTTTACAGGTAAATCACCACTTAATAAACATCAGAGAATTCACACAGGAGAAAACCTGTATTTGTCACAATTTCCACTCTGCTTCTGTCTTTTTGTTACTTTGTGTCGGGGCTGTCAGTCTGTGCTGGGTCTGTGCTGCAATCACCTGTGTTCATTTTCCTTAATCAGGCTTCTTCAGCATTCTAGTTCCTCCCCCCAGTGTCAATCGTACACTTGCTGTTGCCTTTGTAACATTGATCCCTCTGTGCCTGACCCAGTTTGACTTGATTCTCTTCCCAGACTCATGCCATTTGCTTGTGACCTGTCTTTGCTTGTGCCTGCTCCCTGTTTTGTCTTTCTGGCTTTCCTGAGCTCGGCTCGTGTATTGGACTTCGTCTCTGACTTTCCTTTGTCATTCCGCGCCATTTCCTGGACCTGACCGCAGATTGTTTGACCTCCCTTTACTTACAGTAAGTAGTTTATATAGTTACTATTGTGACTCGCATCACATTATGATTGACCGTTAAAATTTTTTCAGTTTCCCACCTATAGATCCGTTACATACTTTGTGTGATCAGGTGGCGAATCTGACTCAGTTCAAGCTTTAGCCTTGGAACAACACAAACTGGCTTCCTCTCATGCTCAGTTACAGGGCCAGATTTCTGGTGCTCTCACTGCCCCTCAGAAACCCTTTCCTCAGACCGCTGTTATGACTCCTGTACCATCTGACGTATCGTTAAGTTCCCCTGAACGTGTTATAGCACACCCTGACAAATTTCCTGGAAAAGGACCAGTTCAGAATTTTTAAAGAGAGTTGCAAATTATTGTTTACCTTGTGCTCCCGGTCATCAGGGAATGAGTCACAGAGGGTGGGAATAATGCCACTTTTGTAAGGGGGGGTCCTAAAACCTGGGTATTTTCCCTAACCTCTCTTAATCCTAAACGTCTTTCAGTGGACGACTTTTTTGAAGCTTTAGGACATTTATGACGAACCTGACGGGGTCAATGTGGCAGAGACAAGGATCATGAACCTGACACGGGAACCGCACAGCAGAAAACAATTATACTGAGCTTTGTCAGAGGTCTGAGGTCCTGTGGAATGACGCAACTCTCAGATGTCAATTCCTCGGAGGTCTCGGCCCTTACTTGTTCATCTGCGCGCACCTCCTGGCGCGCTCCTGCTCTCCGGCGCGTCCCTGCGCCCGGCCTCCGGCTCCCTCGGCGTTGGGCACCTGCGCACTGTCGTCTCCCTGGCACGCAGCCTCCTGGGTAGTGTGACGCGCATGGCTCCACCTCCAACATGGCGGCGCCCGTCGCTACTTATGGCCGGCGTCTGGAGTGGTAAGACGCCTGTCTACGATTTTGCTGTCTCTTGGCAGGGGTCTCTGTGTCTCAGGCAGGGCTGTGGAGTCGGAGTTGTGGAGTCGGAGTCGGTGCTCATTTTGGTGGAGTCTGAGTTGGAGTCGGTATAAAATGGACCGACTCCGACTCCTAAAATATATAATAAATTGGGTACAGTAATTCAATGCAGGATGTGCTGAATATTTTTTCATAGGAGTTTGGGAAAGTTATGAAATGTCCTATAAATGGCTGTTATATTCCTGATCTAAGGCTACATTCACACACAGCGTGTTTTTTGAGGATACGTTTTTCAGCTGCAAAAGCTGATCATCTTTTTAAAAAACTGCATCACCTGAAAGGTTTTTGAGCTCATAGATAATGTTTTCAATAGCAAAAGCAGATTAGAAATCTGCTCTATCTATCCATTTATCCATATCTGTCTATCCATATCGTATCTGTACCAAAAAGAATGAAAACCGGGTAGTACACCAATATATATTCTGTTCTATCTAAATATCTTGATTATTGGATCATAAAAATGATTAAATGTCTGAGGTTCACATTGTACTACAATAAATTTTTCAAGCAATATGTGTGGGAGTCGGAGTCGTGGAGTAGGAGTTGGAGTCGGAGTCGGTGTAAGGGAAATTGAGGAGTCGGAGTCGCAGGTTTGGCTTACCGACTCCACAGCCCTGGTCTCAGGCCCCCCAGCCTAACGCTTCTGTCTGCACTGTCATCTGTGTCTCCGGTCCTCTGCCTTTGAATCATAGAATCATTGCCGCTGCTAGTGCTGCCTCTGATCACTCGTCCCCTGTTTCTCCAGCCTTTCCTTGCTTCCCTGGGTCCTGGTGTCTTCCCTGTTCAGCCCCGTCCATCCATCCGTCCTTTCCTCTGATTTTCCCTGCTTGTCTGCCTTGCCTTTCGCTCAGTGTTATCTCTGTGCTTCCTCTTTTGCAGTCTCCAGCTCTTGCCTCCCGCTGCGCTCCAGTCCTGCGGCCTGCCCATTATCCACGGTCTCTGTGGTCCTCTGTGCTCTGTCTACGGACCCGCCTGTGCCTCCACTCCGGTCTTAAGCCCCAGTCGTCCCTTTGGTTCCGGCTATCGCGGTTCCATCCCCTGGGGGTCTGCCCCTAACACTCCCTGTATAGGGGGTGGTCCTCACCTGGATGCTCGCCCCCAGGTGCTCTGGAGCCGTGACCCAGAGGGTCCACTTCCAGGTTGCCTCCTCGTTCCTCTCCGCTACTGCAACCGTAACAGCTGGACAGGCCATGGACCCTGCTGGAGCCACGGCTGCCCAAAAGGAGTTGGTTTTCCTTCGGGAGAACCAGATGTGCATGATGTCCTTTGTGAAAACTATGGACTCGCGTCTCTCCGCTCTCCAATCCTCTGACCCTGGTAACGCCGCCCAGTTGGCTGGCTTGCAACAAGAATTGGCGCAGCAGCGTGACACCCAGTCGCATATCCTCAGCTACATGGCTTCGGTAGACGGTCGGTTACTTTCCTTGCACTTGGCTGGCTCTGCTCCTCCTGCTGCGGGTTCACATCCTCCGCGATTGGCCAAACCACCCCGGTATTGCGGTGATGCCAAATTGTGGCGGGGATTTATAAATCAATGCCTTCATTTTGAATTACTGCCTCAGCAGGACCCCACTGACCGAGCCAAAATGGCCTTCATCATCTCACCTAGAGGGGGACGCTCTGGCTTGGGTCAATCCTCTCTGGGAGCGTGATGACCCTGTGGTTACCCAGTTATCCGTTTTTCTAGACACTTTCCGTCGGGTTTTTGACGAACCGGGTCGTTTAGCCTCCACCACTGAGGCTTTGTTTAACCTCTGCCAAGGTTCTCTAACCGTGGGCCAGTACGCCATACAGTTTAGAACCCTGTTCTCCGACTTAGGTTGGAATAACGAGGCGTTGGTGGGCGCCTTCTGGCGAGGCCTCTCGAGTCGTATAAAAGATGAGCTCGCTGGTCGGAATACCCCTACAGCGCTAGAAGATTTGATTTCCCTAGCTACCCAGATAGATCTCCGGTTTCAGGAACGGGCCAGGGAGAGAAGGGTTTCCCGTCCAGTGTCTTCTGTTCGCAGGCCACTCAGTCCTCGACCCAGGATCCTCTCCTCTGCCTCTGTACCTGAACCTATGCAGGTGGACCGCCTGAAACTTGCTGACCAGAGTCACAGGGAGAGAAGCCTCCAGGGTCTTTTTTTCTACTGCGGTAGCGGGTCCAATTTGCTCCGAACTTGTCCTGATCGTCTGGAAAACTCCGCCTAGGCCAGGTAAGAGAGGCTTTCCTGGGCGTTTGTGATACCTCTCTACCCCTCACTCTGTCCTTTTGCATGTTGGTGGGAGGCGGGCTTCTCTAGAGGCCTACGTGGACTCGGGGGTCGCTGGGAACTTTTTTAGACTTGAGGTCAACAAATTTTCTGTTCCCGTAAGGACCTTGGAGAATCCTCAGGTTCTCGCATCCGTAGATGGTCGACCCCTGCTAGAGACAGTTACTCTTGTCACTCATGAGGTAGAGTTGCAAGTAGGGGCTCTGCACAAGGAAAGAATTTTGTTTTATGTCTTACCGGGTATTTCCCATCCAATCCTACTCGGTCTCCCCTGGCTGCGGCTCCACGAGCCCACCTTAGATTGGCATAGCGGCAACGTCTTATGCTGGGGGGAGTCTTGTCGGGCTCGGTGTCTGCTGTCGGTGCGTCCCGTGGGTATTCCCCGTTCTCCCCTTGTTCCCTCCGGATTGCCGGCGGCTTACAGTGCCTTTTTGGATGTTTTTGATAAGAGAGAGGCTGAGACTCTTCCGCATCGCCCCTACGATTGCCCTATTGAGCTCATTCCAGGTACTACTCCTCATGGAAGGATTTATCCTCTCTCCTCGGCAGAGACCCAAGCCATGTCTGAATACATCCAAGACAACCTGGCCTGAGGCTTAATTTGGAAGTCTTCGTCCCCTGCAGGAGCAGGCTTCTTTTTCGTAAAGGAAAAGGATGGGTCGCTGCGTCCGTGCATCGATTATCGAGGCCTGAATCGTATCACGGTGAAGAACAAATATCCACTGCCCCTCATCTCTGAGCTCTTTGATCGCTTGAGGGGAGCGCGTGTGTTTACGAAGCTTGATCTACGAGGGGCCTATAATTTGGTTCGCATACGCTCTGGGGACGAGTGGAAGACTGCGTTCAACACGCGTGATGGGCACTACGAGTATTTAGTTATGCCATTTGGTCTTTGCAACGCACCTGCAGTATTCCAGGAACTAGTTAATGATGTCTTTCGAGATCTCTACTCCTGTGTCGTAGTCTACCTGGACGATATCTTAGTCTTCTCCCCGAATCTGGCCACACATCGCCGAGACGTTCGCCAAGTCCTCCAACGTCTCAGAGAGAACCATCTTTTTGCCAAGTTGGAGAAGTGCCTCTTTGAGCAAACTTCATTGCCCTTTCTTGGATACATCGTCTCGAACTCGGGGTTAGAGATGGACCCTGAGAAAGTTTCGGCAGTTCTCAAATGGCCATGTCCCCTCGGAGTAAAGGCAATTCAGCGGTTTTTGGGTTTTGCCAATTATTATAGGCAATTTATCCGCAACTTCTCTTCGTTGACCAAACCTATCTCGGCTCTCGTCCGCAAGGGAGCTGATCCCAATCATTGGTCCTCCGATGCTAACGCCGCCTTTGAAGCTCTGAAACAAGAGTTCGCGAAATCTCCAGTACTCCATCGCCCAGATACCTGCAGGCCGTTCATTCTCGAGGTGGACGCATCCTCGGTGGGAGCAGGAGCAGTTCTGCAGAAATCATCCTCTGGCCGTGCTCTCACCTGCGGGTTCTTTTCTAAGGCCTTCTCCGCTCCTGAACGTAACTATGCTGTAGGAGATAAACTCTTGGCCATAAAAACGGCTCTCGAAGAGTGGCACCATCTCGAGGGGGCCCTTCATCTGTTTATCATTTTTACGGATCACAAAAATTTGGCCTACCTACAGTCCGCCCAAAAGCTCAACCCACGGCAGGCCAGATGGTCATTGTTTTTCTAACGCTTTGACTTCTTATCCCCGGGTCGGAAGTGGAGTTCGAACATCAAGGCGGATGCCCTATCACGGTCATTCCTGTCAGTGGATAAGGAGGAGGGTCCAGCAAATCTCTGATCCCGCCAAAATCCTTACTGTGGCACCTCTAAGCCTGGTCTCCCCACCATCAGGTAAAACCTTTGTTCGGAGTGGAGATAGTTTGAAGGTTCTACATTGGAGTCACTCGTCAAAATTTTCTGGACATTCGGGGGTTAAAAAGACTCTCGCGCTCATCTCCCGCCATTATTGGCCTTCGCTTCGTGGAGTCACCCAGGATTTCATCGCCTCCTGCCCTTCTTGTGCCCGGAACAAAGTCCCTCGACACCTTCCTTCAGGACTCCTACATCTGTTACCTGTGCCTGCCAATCCATGGACTCATATCGCTATGGATTTCGTCACTGATTTGCCTCCCTCTTCAAGATGTACGGTTATATTGGTGGTCCTGGATCGATTTTCCAAAATTGCCCATTTCATCGCACTACCTGGTCTGCCTACCGCTCCCGAGTTGGCAAAGATCTTCCTGCTCCATGTTTTTCGCCTCCATGATTTCCCTCAGCATATCATCTCGGATTGAGGAGTCCAGTTTACCTCCTGTTTTTGGCGAGCTCTCTGCGGATTGCTGAAGATAACTTTGGATTTTTCCTCAGCCTACCACCCCCAGTCTAATGGTCAGGTCGAGCGGGTCAATCAGGCACTGACATCCTACCTTCGGCATTTTTCCAATGCTCACCAAGATGACTGGGTCTCTCTTCATCCTTGGGCAGAATTCGCCTATAACAACCATCCAAGTGAAGCTTCCTCTAAATCTCCTTTTTTTGTGGTTTTTGGTCAACACCCCGGCATTCCCCTTCCTGTGTCCCCTACCTCGGGTGTACCGGCAGCGGACTCCTTGTCTGTAGACTTCTCTCAGATTTGGAGGGAGACCAAAATAGCCCTTGAGAGTGCCAGCCTCAGGATGAAGAGGTATGCCGACAAAAAACGGCTTGACGCTCCTCTGTATCGCCCTGGGGATAGAGTTTGGCTATCTTCTCGGTATATCAGGTTGAAAATTCCCTCTTATAAGTTAGGTCCACGTTACATTGGTCCCTTTGAGGTCTTGAGTCGCATCAACGACGTGGCCTACAAATTGAGATTGCCCGCCTCACTAAAGATTTCCAATGCCTTCCATGTATCTCCTCAAACCTGCAATATTTAACCACTTCCACTCAGCACCTCCTCAAATCTCCCAGCCTTGTACCTCGGATAACATCTTTGAGGTACGGGATATTTTGACGATGAAGACTGTTAAGGGAAAAACTCTGTTTTTGGTTGATTGGAAAGGCTTCGGTCCCAAGGAGAGATCGTGGGAACCCCAGGAGAATATTGATGCGCCTCGCATTATGAGACGATTTCTCACTAGTGTTAGGAGGAGGGGGCATAAAGGGGGGGTACTGTCACAGCCCTGGCCCTTGCTTGTTCATCTGCGCGCACCTCCCGGCGCGCTCCTGCTCTCCGGCGCGTCCCCGCGCCCGGCCTCCGGCTCCCTCGGCGTCGGGCACCTGCGCACTGTCGTCCCCCTGGCGCGCAACCTCCTGGGTAGTGTGACGCACATGGCTCCGCCTCCAACATGGCGGCGCCCATCGCTACTTATGGCCGGCGTCTGGACTGGTAAGACGCCTGTCTACGATTTCGGTGACGCTGTCTCTTGGCAGCGTTCTGTGTCTCAGGCCCCCCAGCCTAACGCTTCTGTCTGCGCTGTCCTCTGTGTCTCCGGTCCTCTGCATTTGCCGCTGCTAGTGCTGCCTCTGATCACTCTTCCCCTGTTCTCCAGCCTTTCCTTGCCTCCCTGAGTCCTGGTGTCCTCCATGTTCTGCCCCGTCCGTCCATCTGTCCTTTCCTCTGATTTTCCCTGCTTGTCTGCCTTGCCTTTCGCTCAGTGTTATCTCTGTGCTTCCTGTTTTGCAGTCTCGAGCTCTTGCCTCCCCCTGCGCTCCGGTCCTGCATCCTGCCCATTATCCACGGTCTCTGTGGTCCTCTGTGCTCTCTCTACGGACCCGCCTGTGCCTCCACTCCGGTCTTAAGCCCCAATCGTCCCTTTGGTTCCGGCTGTCGCGGTTCCATCCCCTGGGGGTCTGCCCCTAACACTCCCTGTATAGGGGGTGGTCCTCACCTAGGCGCTCGCCCCCGGGTGCTCTGGAGCCGTGACCCAGAGGGTCCACTTCCGGGTTGCCTCCTCGTTCCTCTTCGCTACTGCAACCGTAACAGCTATTAATCTTCCTAATGCCAAATTACTCAAGGCTTGCTTGTATAACTAGTCTGGCCCTAAGTGTTCAGCCATGAAAGTGTATATCAGCGAGAATTTGCAAAAAGGTTATATTCGCCCTTCCTTATCACCGGTACCTGCCGGATTATTTTTCGTTAAAAATAAAAATGGATGTCTTCGTCCCTGCCTCGATTTCTGAGAATTAAACAAAATAACGGTTAAAAATGCTTATTCACTTCCACTTATGCCCGATCCACATAATCAACTTTCCGGGGCCAAATGGTTTTCCAAACTGGATTTTAGAGGGGCATATAATCTTATACGGATTTGTGAGGGTGATGAGTGGAAGATACTTTATTGACCAATCATTAAAAAGTTTTCAAAACTTCAAAAAACAGGCAAACAAAAATAGGCTTATTGCTGATTTTCAAAATCCAGCCACAAACACTAGAGAGTCGTTCCCATGTCAGGTAGAGGGTCACAAACCTATTTGTCCCTATAGGGCCCTATATCTCTCTCCTACCTGACAGCGGAGGTTGGCACCCTCTTGATACGCAAATGGAGCCCCCGCTCCTCGGCGGCTCTCCCTAATCACCCTGTTGACTCCTATCTAAATAACATCAGCTTGGAGTACAGCAGATGGCCGGGAACAAAAATATAATAGATAATAACCCCATGCAACAAACCACCAAGACAAAAATGTAAGGAATAGTAACTGGAAAAAACTCTAATTTTTGGCAGATTTGTAAACATTTGCTTTGGGAGGAAAAGGGGTCTAAATAACCCTATTTAGGTGTCTCCCTGCCTGACAGCGGAGCTTTTACACCCTACGTTACTCTGGTGCCCCCGCTCCACGTGGGCTGACCCTCACCCAGAAAGATGAAAGAGGGTGTCAGAACATATGGCCAAGGGAGACAGGGGTAATAACTTAGAATTATCCCTGAAAAAATCCCCCCCAAAGACAAAAAATGTTTTATTAATAATAAATGAATCTGCAAACCGATGTATACAGTGTACAGGATAATAGTGCATTAGCAAAGGCAGTTGCAAGTAAAGGGGGCAAGATATCAATCAGAACAGATACACAATCATTTAAATGTTCTTACCTCTAATCCCCCATAACAGCATATGAATGCTCCCTTCGACATCTGATGCTCGGAGGGAGCATTCATAATACATCATGGGCCTCCTGATGAACTCCTTTTATGGGAGGGAAACGCGTCGAGGCGATTTTTCATTGGCCATGAGCTAAGTTCTTACATATTTGTCAATTTTGTTGATTTAATACTTGGGGATAGTGCAATTTGAGCCGGGTGATCAATGGCTTATTGTTTTTGGGCATGAAGCAATATGAAAATGTGCTGTTATGGGGGATTAGAGGTAATAGCAGCGGTTGGTGATTTGAGAAATGTTTATTATTGCTGTTTAAGAATACTCAGATGGTTGTATATCTGTTTTGATTGATACCTTACCCCCTTTATTTGAAACTGCCTTTGTCAAAGTACTATCACCCCGCCTATTATATATATTGAGGTGATTTTTCAGTGGCCATGAGCTAAGTCCTTACATATTTGTTCATTTGCTGATTTTTTTTTTTTATTTTTTTTTTTTTGGGACAGTGCAATTTTGAGCCTGAGCGATCAATGGCTCATTGTTTTGGGCATGATGCACTATGAAAAATGTGTTGTTGGGGATTAGAGGTAATAGCAGCGTTCTGTGATGTGAGAAATGTACATTAATGCTGCTTAAGAACATTTAAATGATTGTGTATCTGTTCTGATTGATATCTTGCCCCCTTTACTTGCAACTGCCTTTGCTAATGCACTATTATCCCGTACACTGTATACATCGGTTTGCAGATACATTTATTATTAATAAAACATTTTTTGTCTTTGGGGGGGATTTTTTCAGGGATAATTCTAAGTTATTACCCCTGTCTCCCTTGGCCATATGATCTGAGACCCTCTTTCATCTTTCTGGGTGAGAAGTGTAGGGGTCAGTAAGGGTCAGCCCACGTGGAGCGGGGGCACCAGAGTAACGTAGGGTGTAAAAGCTCCGCTGTCAGGCAGGAAGACACCTAAATAGGGTTATTTAGACCCCTTTTCCTCCCAAAGCAAATGTTTACAAATCTGCCAAAAATTAGAGTTTTTTCCAGTTACTATTCCTTACATTTTTGTCTTGGTGGTTTGTTGCATGGGGTTATTATCTATTATATTTTTGTTCCCGGCCATCTGCTGTACTCCAAGCTGATGTTATTTAGATAGGAGTCAACAGGGTGATTAGGGAGAGCCGCCGAGGAGCGGGGGCTCCATTTGCGTATCAAGAGGGTGCCAACCTCCGCTGTCAGGTAGGAGAGAGATATAGGGCCCTATAGGGACAAATAGGTTTGTGACCCTCTACCTGATATTGGAACGACTCTCTAGTGTTTGTGGCTGGATTTTGAAAATCAGCAATAAGCCTATTTTTGTTTGCCTGTTTTTTGAAGTTTTGAAAACTTTTTAATGATTGGTCAATAAAGTATCTTTTAAGGATTGATTTTTTTTTTTTGTATGAGCCGTTGAATAATTAATCCAGAATTATATTTATTAAGAATTGTTGATGAGTGGAAGACAGCATTTTTTAAAGTCTGAAGGTCTCTGAAAATCTCGTTATACCTTTTGGTCTAACAAACGCACCTGCAGTTTTTCAAAATTTTATGAATGGTATTTTTTCTGCTTATATTGGGATATTTATTGTGGTTTATTTGGATGACATTCTAGTTTTCTCACCTGACCTGGATTCACATCTATAGTGATAATGTCGATATGACGTAAGGTTGCCTGATTATTACACCACAGATGACACCTTGCCTGACAGCGGCTACGGCCACTCCTTCCCCCTCAGCTCACACACAAAACCAGTCTAACCTGAATTCCCAGTGTGAGCTCCTTCCTGCCTCACGGAGGGTGGTCCCTTTGTCTCTGAATCATGTGCAGCTTCTCATTGACAATAATGTGGATATAATCATTTGGTCATAAATCGCGGCGCGGTTATGGTAGAACCACGAACATTGCATTTCTGCAATATGTGTCGACCCAGCGTCCTAGCCCATGTTTTTCACGGTTCCAGTGCCGACAGAATCCGAGAAATGGATTTCTCCTAAACGGTGTGACATAATTACTGCATGTTTGGTCTCAAGGTATTGCCTTCGACAGGCTGGAAAAGATGAGCCTATGTGCATGTTTATACAAGGTACCCTCTGCAAGATACAGTTATTATAAGTTTGGTAGTCAAATTCTAACTCCAAGAGTAAGGGGAGGACCCTCACCAGACAGCCCCTTTTATGATGTCATGACCCAGAACTATAGCTCACACTCACTCAGTTGGGAGGCCTATTCGAGCAGAGATTCCATGCCAGAAGGAACTAAGATGAATGGAGACGTGTGGCTCCGCCTTCTTCCCACATGGTTAGCTGGTTAGCCTAAGACCATCTAAGCACATGTGAGTGTTAATTTCTTTTTTTAAACCCGCTTATTTTATATTTGCATTGTACATATCTATATCTCAACTTTGTAACAATCTTTTTACCTCTGTAACACTGCCCGTCTTTTGGGAATAAATTATAAATTTATTAGTCTGTCTTCATGCTCTAGAAACGAATTTACATGCCTTTAAGATAATTACGCTACTGCTTTGGGTTGGCTCCGAACCCCTCTATTAAATTTAAATATTAATAAGAGAAAATCTGGAGCTGGTGGCGGCGAAGTGTGGTCTGGGTCCCAGGTACTGCGGACTGTGACAGAAGGGGATTTTATAAGCTAATTGAGTGGCTGCGACCAGAGCATTTTATTATTCCCCAACTGCCAGTCCTCATTGAAGCAGCCAGCCAGCCACCAATTATCCCAGGTGTAGTTCCCTGACTGATCTGTGGGTAAAGGGGGGCGCCAGAGAGCTGCGAGTTCCAAAGTGGAACTGAAAGGTGGGATATACTTAAATCCCCGAAGTTCGTGAAGGATTGTTGGCAGTGGTGGGACACCCAAAATAACTCCCCTGCGATAAATTGTTAGGGCAAGATTAGCCTGCCGTGTTTTTTATCACATTGCGGCAGTGGTGGGATAACTAAGATAAGTCCCCCTGTGCATGTGATAGCCGTGTATCGGCAGTGCGTTGTGTCCCTCCGTCCATGGCCGTTTATTGTAGAGGTAGATATTTCTGAGGTCGGGGTGGGAGCTTTATTGTCTCAAGGTCCTGAGACTTTAACTAACCTGCGACCATGTGCATTCTTCTCTAAAAAAATTTTCTCCTGCTGAAACTATGATGTGGGTAATCAGGAGTTGCTTGTTGTCAAGTTGGCCTTTGAAGAGTGGAGGCATTTTTTTTGAGGGAGCTGTTCATCCAGTCACGATGGTAACATCACAAAAATCTTGCTTATATTGAATCTGCCAAGCGGTTGACACCTAAACAGATTCAGTGGTCTTTATTTTTTTTACGATTCAATTTTTCTATCTGGTTCAGATCAGGGTCTAAGAACGTGGAGGCAGATGCCCTGTCTTGATTCTGTGTCTCCTCCAGAACCTCCTTCCTCTATTCTTCCTCGGTGTTGTTGCCATGATTTCCTCGAGCTGAAATCCATACTGCTCAGTCCTTGGCTCCTTCCAATACTCCTGAATGCAAGCTGTTTGTCCCTGTGTCTCTCAGATTACACCTCTTGCAGGAATTCTATGATTCTGTGTTGTGGTCATCTTTGGGTCACTGCCACCCAGAAAGCAGTTGCTAGACTCTTTTGGTTGTCTGCTATGCATAAGGATGTTAGAGATTTTGTGTCTCGCCAAAGTACAGCATTACCGGCCGGCCGGGGAATTGGCTCCTCTGCCAATTCCAGAAAGACCATGAACTCATTTGTCCATGGGTTCATTTCAGATTTACCACGGTCTGGGGTGATGACTGCTATTTGGGTCGATCGCTTCAGCAAACAAGCTCACTTCGTCCTATTATCTGGGTTACCCAATGCTGAATCTCCAAACTGTTTATTGTTCATGTGGTACGATTGCATGGGATTCCTCTGAATATTGTATCTGATAGGGATGTACAAGTCATATCTAGATTTTGGAGGGCTTTCTGCAGAAAACTGGGGATTGATTTGTCCTTTTCCTCTGCTTATCACCCTGAGACTAACGGTCAGAGAGTACAAATCAGTCTTTGGAGGAAATTTTAAGATGATTTGTCACCGATCAGTAGGAGAATTGGTCATTTGATCCGCTGGCAGAGTTTGCCTTTAACAGTCAGGTTAATTAGTCCACGGGGATCTCGCCATTTTTCTGTAATTATGGGTTTCATCCTCATTTTGGTGAGTTTTCCAGGATAAGTTCTGGGTGTCCTGAGGTGGATGTCACCATCCAAGAGCTGGGGGATGTTTGGAGGAAGGTTAAAAAGAACATTGGGGTGGCTCAGCCTTGGCAGAAGCGGAATGCCGATAGGAGGGGCTCATCAGGGGTCGCCTTCAAAGTGGGAGATAAGATATGGCTTTCCTCTAAGAATATTAAGTTGAAGGTGCCCTCGCTAAAGTTGAGTCCTAGATTCATTGGTCCATATGAAATTCTGGAGGTGGTCAATCCAGTTGGCTTCCGGTAAAAGCTCTCGTTCTTTCTGTATTCCTAATATGTTCCACAAGTCGTTGAAGGAATTTATTCCCCCTGTTCTTGCCGCTGCCTCCTCCGGTGTCTTTTGAGGGAGGCTTAGAATATGAGGTACAAAGGGTCATTGATTCCTGAATGGTTCGGAATTCCCTTGGTACATTGGAAGGGGTGTGGACCTGAGGAACGATCCTGGGATCCAGCTCATTCTGTAAGGGCTTATCGGTTGGTCCAGATGGCCCCCATTGAAGAGGGGGTACTGTCATGATTTCCATTCTGCATATTTGTTACTTTGTGTCTGTGCTGCAATCACCTGCGTTCATTTTCCTTAATCAGGCTTCTTAAGCATGCTAGTTCCTCCCCCCAGTGTCAATTGTACACTTTCTGTTGCCTGTGTAACACTGATCCCTCTGCGCTCTGTGCCTGACCCAGCTTGACTTGATTCTCTTCCCGGACTCAGACCATTTGCTTGTGACCTGTCTTTGCTTGTGCCTGCTCCCTGTTACCGGCTTTGTCTCTCTGGCTTTCCTGACCTCGGCTCGTGTATTGGACTTCGTCTCTGACATCCCTTTGTCATACTGCGCCATTTCCTGGACCTGACCTCGGATTGTTTGACCTCCCTTTACTTACAGTAAGTAGTTTATATCTTCACTATTGTGACTCGCGTCACAGTACTCATGATCATTCTGTGAGAAATGCCTTACAGATAAATCAACTCTTATCACACAGGAGAGAAGCCGTATTCATGTTCACAGTGTGGGAAATCTTTAGTAAATAGATCAAATCTTGTCAGACAAGACTTAAGGCATACAGGAAATAAACTGTAATTATGTTCACTGTTATAAATGTTAATAAACATTGCTCAGAATAAATGAGTACACCCCTTTTGATAAGTAAGTTTTTAATTAATAACTCACTGAACACAAGAACAAAATTTTGGCAACAAGGAGTTTCATAGAACTTTTTTTAACCCCTTACCGACAGTCAGTAATAATACGTTCACGCATGCTGGTACTTATTGACGTGGGACGGATTATTACGTCCAGGCGATCGTGCGCCGGCTGATTCTGACAGCTGGCACTAAGTGCCAGGAGAGGTCCCGCACTACTCCCAGCACTTTAACCCCCTAAATACTGCGATCGAACTCGATCATTTCGGGATCTAGTAGAGGGACAATGGCCCCTCTGCCCTTGGATCAGAGACTGCGCTGCGTGATGGGTCAGCAGAGCTAGGAAAGTTGCTTGATCATGTGCAGTGCATGATCAGCAACTTTCTCTGTCAGTGCAGAGCTGACAGTTTACATAGCATGGGGATGCTGCATAGTGGGACAAAGTAAAAAAAAAAAAAAAAGTACATATATTTTTCAAATAATTGAAGAAATATTTACAAAAAAAAATCAAAATATAATGTATCCATAAATATTTGTATGAAAAAATATATAAACAATAAAAATACACATATTTGGAATCTCTGCATCTGGAACGACCTGATCTACAAAACTGTCCCGCTAGTTAACCCCTTTAACACCACAAAAAACAACAATGCTCTATCATCATACCGCCAAACAAAAGATGGAATAAAACGTGATGAAAAATACTTTTTTTTTGCAATAAAAATCGTCTTTTAGTGTGTGACAGCTGCCAATCATAATACTAATCTGATATCATTGTAATCGCACCGACCCGTACAATAAAGTCGCCTAATCACTTATACCGCACCAAGAATGGCATAAAAAAATCAAACCAATTCTTCACCCGCTGTTGATTTTTTTCATTCTGCCTCCCAAAGATCGCAGTAAGGCTCCTCGCACATTTACCCCACACTCTGCTCTTTTTCCGGGGTTTCCATGTAAATCTCTGAAATACACGATTCAGACAGAACCCCCGGCAGAAGATTCCCTATAAAGAGTCAGATGGAGGCTCTGTGGACGCCCTCTGACTTGTGATCTGGCGGTGTCCGTCTTTGTAGGATTTTATAAAAGTGCCATCAGCCACAGTTTTGTGCACTTGTGAAAAGAAGGACACCGGGGAACCGAGGACAGAGTCCAGAGTAACTGCTGCATCATTATAGTGAATGGATCCCTCGGGGTTTATCTAAATCATGTCACTCAGAGATATAGGTTGGAGTCACAATAACGATTTTAAAATCGGTCCGATTTTGTTCCTGTAAAGTCAGACGAGTGTAATGCAAGTGTCATGCGTTTTCTCCTTCGCCTCATTGGGGGACACAGAGACTGGGTGTATGCTTCTGTCGCTAGGAGGCTGACACTAAGTGAAAAAAAGAGGTTAGCTCCTCCGCAGTATACACCCTCGCCCCTATTGTGGGCGGAAATCAGTTTTTTGCTTAGTGTCCTTGGAGGCACACGTGTCTGGGTCTCTCCAGACTTCTTTTTCTATGAAGATAAGACAGGGGCAACGGACCCTATTGAAAGGGGCCGATCTCCCCAAACCAACAACGGGCGAGCACGCGTTGAGTATCATCTCCACGTATCCTTTCCCGCACCGTGGGACATATCTGGGCGGTTTTCCCCAGACATCTTCTTTTATTTTTCTTTATTATTTTATTTTTTCTATGAAGATTAGAAAGGGACAACGGATCCTATTGAAAGGGTCCGATTTCCCCAAACCATCAACGGGCGAGCACGTGCGAGTGTCCCTCCACGTATCCTCTTCCGCGACGTGGGACATGATGCCGGACTTAGCTCTGGCCACCCCTAGGAATTGAAACTATGGGCTTGTACAGAGGCACAAGACTAGTCTGTGCGGCCCCCATTGCTCCACCAATGCTAGACGGCGGTGCTGCAAGGTGGCAGACGGCCCCTCTCAGCCCTGGAAGGTGACAGAGTTAGGGTGCCTGCACCGTCCTGGATGTTACCCCCTACTCTCTACCTGGGCGGATCAAGGCGTCAGTATCCAGGGCACGGATGAAGGTACAGTCAGCGGGGAGGGCTCTGCAGCATCAAAGGAGTTCTTGGCAGGCGGCCAGGTGGAGCACTTCATGCGGCGCTTCCCACAGTCCCTCGTCTTGCCCCCCGGGCGGCGGGACGGATGCCGTTTTCAGTACAGCCCCCGCTCGTCCGAGAGCATGTATAGAGCGGGTAATGTCCGGCGCCGTCCTCGGCCCCGCAGGCAGATTAGCCCACAGCGTCGGCTGGTGGAGACCGCGGCCGGAAGTCCTGGCGTGATGTCATTTACGCCGGCCCACCCTACGGAGGAGGAGACACTTGGGCGGGCACCAGAAAAATTGAGTCCCCGGCTTCACGTCGGGGTTGGCCGCGACCGGGGAAAGGACGGTCGGCCGGCCCACCCCGCAGCAACCGGCGCAGAGAGGCAGCGGGTGCGGGGGCACAGGAGAGGGTAAGTGCAGCCCCATCCACGAGGCACGCTACAGCTCGAGCGGTGCCTCCCTCACTCACTGGCAGGGCAGCGTCCTGGCGGATAGAATATGGCTAGGAGAGGGAATATGCACACGTTTCTTTATGCTGCATGCAGCTCCTGTAGGGCTTCGTCTCCGCGGACGCAGAGCAGCAGGTTGTGCGAAGCCTGTGACTCCAAACGTGCCCAGGAGCCCTCCCCCGCAACTGAGCCTAGTGATCAAATCCTCCGGAATGGGCCTGTCAAGAGAGTCTCCCACTTATCGCTTACAAAGGCGATCGAGTCTCTTCGCGCCTCAGATTGGGGCAGGAATAGTGGCTCGCTTATCTGGGAAGGCTCCTCCACCTCACAGGAGCCTCCGGCGTACAGGGGCCGCTCTCACTTCAGGCAGACCCGGAGGAAACTAATCCACACGGTGTCGTCTAGTCCATCCGGTGCCTTGGCATCCGTAAGCTCTGCTTCTCGCTCCCCGTCACCAGTGGTTGATAGCGAGCAGTCCTCAGATGCGACTCAGATGAGCCCCTTGACCTGGACACTCCAGGGTCATGTGAGACAGTGGACAGCCTCATAGAAGCCGTCAATCAGACCCTGGACATTGAGGATGATCCCGCAGCGGCTACGGGGCATAAAGTGGCATTTAAGCGAGTGAAGCGGCCACACAAAATCTTTTCCTCTCACCCTGAGTTTGATGACATAGTGCAGCGGCACTGAGAACGTCCAGACCGGCATTTTCTCGGGTCAAAAGGCACTCAAAACGAGGTACCCGTTTGCTCCTGACCTCTGTAAAGAATGGATGGAATCCCCGATAGTGGATCCTCCGGTTTCATGCCTGGCCACTAAGACCCTGTTATCTGTCCCTACTGTTTCCTGGATTAAGTATCCCACGGACCACCTTATTGAGAGCCTAGCTCATTCAGTATAGGAGGCATCAGGGTCTGCACTCGCTCACTCGTTCGCAGCAACTTGGGTAGCTAAGGCTATGATATCATGGTCAATAAGCAAGGTCGCGCAGGAGCAGGGTCTACCTGCAGAGATTTCGGAGGTCGCAGGCTATGTAATTAATGCATCTTTGGTTGCGGCCATTTGTTCGGCACTTGCTGCCGTTAATGCAATCTTTATCAGAAGAGCCCTGTGGTTGAGGTCATGGCGAGCTGTTTCTACTTCCAAGAAGTCCTTGACTTCCCTGCCTTATCAGTGCGGCCGCCTATTTGGGGGAAAAGTTGGATCAACTCATCTCAGACTCCACAGGAGGAAAGAGCGGGTGTCTCCCTCAACAAAAGGTTAAACTGCTTTTTCATCACCCAATTCAGGCACGTTTTCGGGCCTTTCGCAACCCCGGGTGGACTACGGGGCCCAATTCCACCACCTCAAGCGGAGCGGCAGGTCTCATATAGAGCCAACCCATTGGGGAGAATGCATGCTCAACAGGCCACGTCGAGAGAATCCAGATCCCAGAGATCATCGGCCAAATGGCTCGGGACCTTTACCAGACGACACCAGCAAGGGGGGTGGCCGCCTACTCTGGTTTCACCATGTTTTGGTCAATGTCGCTCGCGAAGCATGGGTGAAGGAATTGGTGTACTCAGGTTACAAAATAGAATTTGTTAGTGGCCCTCCAAGACTGTTTTTTCTTTCCCGGTTTCCCAGGGTAGATTCCCAGGCAAGGGCTCTATTGGGAGCCATCAAATCGCTCCAGCACAACGGAGTCATTATTCCAGTGCTGGAACACGAAGGAACTCAGGGATTCTATTCCAACCTCTTTTTGGTTCCCAAAAGGGACGGGTCGGTCAGGCCTGGGTTGGACCTGAAGCTTCTGAACAGATTCGTCAAGATCAGACATTTTCGGATGGAGTCTCTCCGTTCTGCCATATCGGCCATGGAGCAGGGAGAACACTTGGCCTCAGTAGATATCCAGGATGCATATCTGCATATTTCCATTTTTTTCTCCTCATCAGAGGTTTTTACGCTTCGCCATCAACGATCAACATTTTCAGTTCATAGCGCTACCCTTCGGACTAGCCACGGCTGCCAGAGTGTTTGCAAGGGTTATTGCAGTTATCATGTCCATACTGCATTCTCAAGGCATAGTCATCTTGCCTTATCTGGACGACCTCTTGGTCAAAGGCCCGTCAATACGGGCATGCGAGGAAAATGTCAGCATCACGCTGGAGACCCTTGCCCGCTTAGGTTGGTTGGTCAATGTGAAGAAGTCATTCCTTGTGTCAGCTCAGAAGATTTCCTTCTTGGGAATGATCTTCGACACTTGCCGAGGGCTGGTGATTCTCCCTCAGGTAAAGGTACGGGCTCTCAGGCAGGGAGTCCGGGCACTTCGCCAACCAGTCCCTCATACCATCCGAGCTGGGATGAGGAGTCTAAGGGAAAATGGTGGCAGCAATGGAGGTGATGCCTTTCGCCCAGTTCCATCTTCGCCCCTTGCAACACGCCCTCCTGTCGGCTTGGAGCAAGAACTCTTTCACGCTCGATCGGCAGTGTCGTCTGTCCTTTCAGGTCAGGCATTCTCCTGGATGGTGGATAACCAGTTCCTCTCTGACCCAGGGGAAACCCTTTCCCCCAGACCATTGGTGGGTGGTGACAGCCGACGCCAGTCTCCTTGGCTGGGGAGCGGTGTGTCACAATGAATAGCGGCCGAAAGCCTGCTTCAGCACGAATTTACCACCACACCTGGGAGGTGTTCTTCGCTTGGTGTCGAGGCCGTGGTTGTTCTCCACTGAGATTCTCGATCCTCAACATCTTGGCTTTTCCCCAGTTGGACCTTGACTCGGGCTTGGCCCAAGTTCCCTCAGGAGACAAATATCGGTTTTATCCATTCTGTTCTGGCGCAGAATTGCTACCAATTGGCAGGTGAAGACTTTCATCCAGGGAGTCTCCCACTTGGTACCTCCCTATAAGGTGCCCCTGGTCGCCTGGGACCTTAACCTGGTACTAAGGGTTCTGCAGGAAGCTCCATTTGAACCACTTCAGGAAGTTTGAGGTACCTTTCCGGGAAGGTGGTGTGCCTAGTGGCCATCACTTCTATCAGGCGGGTCGGAGCTGGCGACCCTGTCCTGCTGAGCTCCGTTCCTCACTTTCCATAAGGATAAGGTGGTCCTCAGACCATCCCCTCCTTTTCTCCCAAAGGTCGTGTCCTCATTTCATTTTAATGTGGATATTGTCTTGCCTTCTTTTTGTCCAGCACCGGTGCACCGTCTGGAAAAGGCTCTTCACATGTTAGACCTGGTAAGGACCCTACGGAGATACGTGTTGAGGACGGTATCCTTTCGTCAGATGGACACGCTGTTCGTGCTCCCCGAAGGGCACAGGAAGGGACTCACTGCTTCAAAATCGACCAGAGCCAGATGGATTCGTTTGACTATTCAGGAGTCCTACCGCATTAGAGGCATGCCGATTCCAGCAGGGATCAGAGCGCACTTTACTCGGCAGTGGGCGCCTCTTGGGCGCTTCGGCATTAGGCTTCGACAGAACAGGTTTGCAAGGCAGCAACCTGGTCCAGTCTGCACACATTTGCCAGACATTGTAATAGTCATACTCAGGCCTCGGCGGATGTGAGCCTGGGTAGAAGGATTCTCCAAGCACCGGTGGCACACCTTTAACCAAGAGGTGCATGTAGCTTGGACCGGTGAGTCAATCTCCCACCGAGGGACTGCTTTAGGACGTCCCACAGTCTGTGTCCCCCAATGAGGCGAAGGGGAAACATGTATTTTTGTGAGTACTCACCGTAAAATCCTTTTCTCCGAGACACTCATTGGGGGACACAATACCCTCCCTATTAGCCAGTTGGCTCTTGTTTTGTTTAAATTTATATGCATTTACTAATTTGATACAAGGGTGGTGTTTTGGACATGTTGTACCTGTATTAAGGCTGATGATGTTGTCCTCCTACTGCTTTGGCACCAAACTGATTTCCGCCCGCAATAGGGGCGAGGGTGTATACTGCGGAGGAGGAGCTAACCTCTTTTTTTTCACTTAGTGTCAGCCTCCTAGCGGCAGAAGCATACACCTACAGTCTCTGTGTCCCCCACAGTCTCTGTGTCCCCCAATGAGCGTCTCGGAGAAAAGGATTTTACGGTGAGTACTCACAAAAATCCATGTTTTTATGCAAGTACAATCTGATTTTTCACACCTAGCATCTGATTTACATCCGAATGCAGTGTGATTGCTATCTTATCGCAATGCGATTTTAACATGAGCTTTTAGAGAAATTCTCTGTCATTTACACATCATTTTCAAAGGAAATATTCTTCAAAACACACACACACATATATACAGGGTGGGCCATGTATATGGATACACCTAAATAAAATGGGAATGGTTGGTGATATCAACTTCCTGTTTGTGGCATATTAGTATATGGGAGGGGGAAACTTTTCAAGATGGGTGATGACCATGGCGGCCATTGTGAAGTCGGCCAGTTTGGATCCAACTTTATTTTTCCAATGGGAAGACACATCAAACTTATTGAGAATTTCACAAGAAAAACAATGTTGTGCTTGGTTTTAACGTAACTTTAATCTTTCATGAGTTATTTACAAGTTTCTCTTTGTTTACAGCCATTGACATGTCGCAGAGGTTAACACGTGAGGAGCAGATAGAAATTGTGTTGTTGTCTGGTGAACGCAGTACCCGGCTCATTGCAACAGATTTCAATGCAAGACACCCTGTGCAAGAAAACTGTCACCATTCTCATTTTATTTAGGTGTATCCATATCAATGGCCCACCCAAAAAAGTTTGCCTCATCACTGAACATAATGTTCTGTGTAAACTGAGGGTCCTGTTCCAATTTCTGTTTCGCCCATTCTACAAATTCAGCGCGCCGATCTGGCATCAATCGAACATCCGTTCATCGGATATTAGCTACTCACAATTGGCACCCTTACAAAATCCAGCTGCTGCAGCATCTCAACGAGGACGACCTAGATCGGAAAAAATAAAGTTGGATCCATAATGGCTGACTTCAAAATGGCCACTATGGTCACCACCCATCTTTAAAAGTTTCTCCCCTCCCATATACTAATGTGCCACAAACAGGAAGTTGATATCACCACCCATTCCCATTTTATTTAGGTGTATCCATATAAATGGCTCACTGTGTGTATGTGTGATAGATAGATATAGATGAAAAGCCAGCAAATCATCTCCCGCGTACAGTAAAATCACAGCATGACAGGTTTGAATAAAATAGGTATATACACATAGAATAGATAGATGTCACTGATATATAAGTTGAAGAGCCCGGCGCTGCCCGGGCATAGTAACTAACTGGGGTTAGGTATAACAAATTATAATGATTATATATATCGTGAAGTGCAGCGGCAGCAATCATACGCAGTGATGAGGCAGTGACCCACAAAGTTCAAACACAAAAGTCTCTTTAATGTGTTATCTTCACACAGGAAGGTTCCAATCCACACAATTGCATATGACTTCAGTGCATATTATCAGTGTTGAATTCACACTCGTTCATAGCACTACATAGTGCACGGCTTTGTATCACAGTCCTTAAACATGACGAACTTCACCTTGTCCAGTTTCCACGGGCGACTGCATGCCGTGTCAATGTCTCTCCATCTGTTTGCAGCTGTTACGCCAGTCTTTCTTCGGGCACAGAACTGTCTACCTCCGGTTAACCTCCGGGCATAAGACATCCACATCTGATACCAGTCATCCTGGATGGCAGCATCACTGTGTACGCTGTGGGTGTACACCCCTTTAAAACGGGTAGGAAACCTGCTGACCTCAGGCAACATGCGGCCCGCAGGCAGGTCCCAGGAGTCTGCAATGCTTCGGTGGTAGCCCTGCCAGCTGCCGGCCGTATAACCCTCAAGTGCACGCAGCGTTCATTACAGAACGCTGCCTGCACATGAATGATGACGTTGTCAGGGTTAGAGTCAGGGTAGGCGGGGTTAGCACCGAGGTGGGCGCCCAATGCTCCCCCATCCTGTCCCAGAAGAGGAGCTGCTGCAGTGCCAGAGAATCCAGAGTGAGCTCTGTGCCAGCAACTCGGTGCCTGTCTGCTGGTAATTTCTGAATTGCTGCTGGTGATCTATGCCCCTCCGCTATGTGCCCAAATATAATCTGTGCCCCCGAACTATATGTCCCCCAGCTATATGCACCCCTTTGATCTGTGGCTCTCAGCTTTCTGCCCCTCTGTGATCTCTGTGCCTACCTGCTATGTACCCCTCTGTAATATTTGAGCTCCCCTTTGATCTCTGTGCCCCCAGCTATGTGCCCTCCTGTGATCTCTGTGCCCCCAGCTTTGTGCCCCCTTGTGATCTTTGTGCTCTCCCCGGTGATCTCTGTGCCGAGTGAGTAAACGGATCGATTCAAGCACGGAGAGCAAAACAAACAAATGTAAACAGCACGCACACCAGGGGGTCAGGCACACAGACTAAATGAAAGTATTGCTGACAGGGAATCCTAGTCCAGAGAGTGTATAAATACCCCTCCCAGATCCAAAAGGAGGCCACCACAATTAACCCTGAGAGGGCAGGACATGGACTCTGTCCAATACCATAACAGTACCCCCCTCTCAACGGGGACACTGGACCCCCAGACCTCTCAGGGTGTCTGGCATGAAAAGTCTGCACCAGTCGATTAGTGTGCACAGAACTGGCCGGAACCCATGACCGATCCTCAAGGGAATATCACTTCCAATGTATTGGGTACTGAAGCCTCTGGCGCACCCACTGTGAGTCAATGATGCGCCCTACCTCGTACTCCAGCTGACCCTCTACCAACACTGGTGGAACATCGGATGAGGAATCTTCCCTAACTGTCCCCACAGGCTTTAATAGAGACCTGTGGAAGACATTTAGATATTTTGAAGGCGGTGGGCAACTGTAATCTGTAGGCCACTGGGATGATCACCTCCACAATTTTGTACGGACCAATAAACCTGGGGCCCAGCTTCATAGTGGGTATCTTAACCTTGATATTATGGGTGGACAACCACACCATCTCCCCTACTGCCAATGCCAGAGCTGGCCCCCTCCTGTCCGCAAATCATTCATATCTTTTCTGGGCTTTAGAGATGTTCCCCTGAACCTCCCACCAAAGGGTTCTCAAATGTTGTACCATGTCCTCGGCACCAGGACAACCTGAATCCATGTGGGAAAACTCCCCAAACTGCTGGTTAAACCCATAGTTGACCTGAAAGGGAGACTTTCCAGTAGACTGATTCATACGACAGTTGAAAGCAAATTTTGCCATGGGCAATATCTCACACCAGTCCGCCTGTCTGGAAGAGGCCAGGCATCTCACAATTTGTTCTAATGATTGGTTCGTGCATTCAGTCTGTCCATTAGACTCCGGATGATAAGCAGAGGAAAATGATAACGTGATTCTCAACTTCTTACATAACGCTCTCCAAAACATGGCCATAAATTGCATACCCCTGTCTGACACCACATTCACAGGCACTCCATGCAACCGAACTATGTGCTGTATAAATAAGCGGGCCAAGGTTTCATCAGACGGTAACTCAGGCAACGGTACAAAGTGGGCTTGTTTGGAAAACCTATCCACCACCACCCATACCACAGAGTTGCCCCTGGAAGGGGGAAGATCAGATGTGTCCATGATCAATCCAGAATTGGCAAGGCACCAATTCCCTGGCCAGCCAGACCTGAGAGCATTTAGAGCGGGCGCACCCCCCACATGTATTTACAAACCTTTTAATATCAATAACCATAGAGGGCCACCAAAAACCCCTAGCCACTGCCCCCCCGGGTAGCTGCAATCCCAGGGTGAGCACTTAAAGCAGAATCATGAAATTCCTGCAGGAGTGTGAGACGGAAATGTTCAGGTACAAACAATTTACCTGGGGGTTTGTTCCTGGGAGCCTGTGCTTGTGCTTCCAGAATCTCTCTCTTACTCAGATGAGACTTCTGCCACAACCACTCCCGGTTGAAGAATGGAGGAGGGGGGTTCTGGCGGAGACACAGAATCAAAGCTTCGGGATAAGGCCTCCGCCTTTACATTTTTAGAACCTGGAAGGAACGTAATGGTAAAATGAAATCGAGAAAAAAAGCGCCCACAGAGCCTGTCTGGGGGTCAATCTCTTAGACTCGATATAGGCCAAATTTTTATGATCAGTGATGACCGTTATGGGATGGACGGCCCCCTCCAGAAAATGCCTCCATTCTTCGAAGGCCAATTTAAACCGCCAACAATTTCCTGTTGCCGACATCATAATTTTTTTTTACAGAAAAAGGCGCAGGGCTCGAGGTTAGTAAGGGTGGAAGGGCCCTGGGGCAACACCGCCCCCACTCCCACCTCAGAAGCGTCGACCTCCATGATAAAATTACTTGACCAGTAGCAGAGGGGGCGGAGCCCCGAGCTCTGAAGGGGCCCACCGGAGCTACACTACTGTAACTATCGGCATGCGCAGCGCGCCCATACAGTTACATTCTGTGGCAGAGCAGGGAGAATCGATCTCCCTACTCTGCCGCCCAGCCGCTATGGGCCCTGAGGAGGCGTGGGGGGCCCCGGTGCCAGCAGTGCGCCCCCCACCTCACAGCGAGCAATGTCATCCTGGGCTATTCTGTGCACATAGGACCTGTGATGAGGTCACGGGAGGGGCGGAGTCAGGGGGTCACATGATCAGGACTTCAACTGCTGCAGGGCTCTGGTGTGCTGGTTGTCATGGTGCTGGATGAGGTGAAGTAAGTTTCTGTGTGGGCTCAGGAGGGGTTTACAAGGTGGATGTAGCAGAGCTGTGTGTGTATGAGGTGTAGAGAGCGGAGCCGTGTGTGTAGAAGGTGTACGGAGCAGAGATATGCATGTATGAGGTGTACGGAGGAGCGGAGCCGCGTGTGTATGAGGTGAGTGGAGCCATTTGTGTTCAGAGTGGAGCCAAGTGTGTACGGGTCGGGGTGTACAGAGTAGAGCCATGTGTGTACGGGGTGTACGGAGCAGAGCCGTGTGTGCGTGGTGTACGGAGTGGAGCCGTGTGTGCAATGTGAACGGATTGGAGACGTATGTGTACGAGGTGTATGGTGCGGAGTCGCGTGTGTGCGGAGCAGAGTCGCGTGTGTGCGGAGCAGAGTCGCGTGTGTGCGGAGCAGAGTCACGTGTGTGCGGAGCAGAGTCGCGTGTGTACAGCGTGTACGGAGCGGAGCCGCATGTGTGCAAGTGCACGGAGCGGAGCCAGGTGTGTACAAGGTGTACGGAACAGAGCCGGGTGTGTACAAGGTATACGGAACAGAGCTGCATGTGTACAAGGTGTACGGAACAGAGCTGCGTGTGTACAAGGTGTACGGAACAGAGCTGCGTGTGTACAAGGTGTACGGAACAGAGTTGCGTGTGTACAAGGTGTACGGAGCAGAGCCATGTGTGTATAGGGGGTGTGGAGCAGAGGCTCAGTATTGGGGTATCAGGTGCAGTAATAGGGTCACATACGGCAGCAGCGGCATAGTATCGGAGTATCAGGTGCAGTAATAGGGATACATACGGCAGCAGAGGCTCAGTATCGGGGTATCAAGTGCAGTAATAGGGACACATACGGCAGCAGCGACTCAGTATTGGGGTGTCAGGTGCAGTAATAGGGACATATACGGCAGCAGTGGCTCAGTATTGGGGTGTCAGGTGCAGTAATAGGGACACATACGGCAGCAGAGGCTCAGTATTGGGGTGTCAGGTGCAGTAATAAGGACATACGGCAGCAGAGGCTCAGTATTGGGATATCAGGTGCAGTAATAGGGACACACGGCAGCAGAGGCTCAGTATTGGGATATCAGGTGCAGTAATAGGGACCCATACGGCAGCAGCGGCTCAGTATTGGGGTATCGGGTTCAGTAATAGGGACCCATACGGCAGCGGCGGCTCAGTATTGGGGTATCGGGTGCAGTAATAGGGACACATACGGCAGCGGCGGCTCAGTATTGGGGTATCAGGTGCAGTAATAGGGACACATACGGCAGCGGCGGCTCAGCATTGGGGTATCAGGTGCAGTAATAGGGACACATACAGCAGCGGCAGCTCAGTATTGGGGTATCAGGTGCAGTAATAGGGACACATACGGCAGCGGCGGCTCAGCATTGGGGTATCAGGTGCAGTAATAGGGACACATACAGCAGCAGCAGTTCAGTATTGGGGTATCAGCAGGATGAGGGGTTTGTGCAGGTTGGGGATACATGTTGATGGGGCTGGAATATGAGACGTGAAACGTGTCGTATTCTCTGTAGCAGAGTCGTGGCTGGAGGAGTTGTCATGTCGGTCTGGGCCAGATGGAAAAGACGTGAAAAGTGAGAAATCAGAAAGAACGTCAGCGGTAAGACACCAACTATACCTGTGCAGTAATCACATATGTTTTGTAGGACTGGTATTTACCACTGACCATATTGCGGTAATATTCATGTTTGTCTTTGTCTTTATATAGGGATTATTTTCAATAACAGCGCAGTCATCTCCTACATCCACTATTAGGGTGTGTCACCGAGTTGTAATCACAGTTACCTAGTTAGGGGCCCACTCAGAAGTTTTGCTCCCCCCCCCCCCCAAACCAAAACCCTAGCTACGCCTCTGGTCTTGACGAATCGGGTTGTACCAACACAGGGACTGAAGTAAAACATTTTGTTCGAGTCAGGAAGGAATTTTTTGCAGCCACTGACTAATTTTTCACATCCGCCCCGTAAGGTCCGTCGAGGATTTTACCACCTGCGAAAACCCTTTAATTAATTTCCTATAGAAGGAATCGCTGCAACCCCTTCAGGTCATGGGGCTGCACCCAATCCGTAATGGCCTGGACCTTCTTAGGATCCATGCAGAATCCCTCCACAGATACAGTTAAGCCCAGAAAAGACCGTTCTTGCACAAAGAATGAACTTTTCTCCAGTTTAGCATATAAATGGTTCTCTCAGAGTCTCTTAAGAACCATACGCAGATGGTGTAAGTGAGATTGACTGACTGTCATCTGAGTATATGAAGATGGCATCCAGGTAGATGACTACATAACTGTCACACCGCTCTCCCCATGCCTCCTCATACTTCCCGGTCCGCGGCATCCCGACACACCTCCAGAGCTGGAGCACGCCGCCCGACATCCTCACTTCCTGTCTCGCGGCTGGGGTCCCATCGGGTGCGCTTGTGCCTCATGCTCTTGACTCTGCAGCTGCACGCCCAGCTCTGGGTCTTGTCGGGGGTGCTTGCACACATCCCGCAGCTCTGACTGCGGCCGCGCTAACTCTGACGTCTCTATGGTCAGGTAGGACCCTAACCCAGAAGTCCTCCGGCGTGCATTCCCTATATCAGGCAGCCTCTTCATGTAGGCTGTGCCTGATTATTGTTTTGCTTCCTTGCTAGGCCAGCTTGGTGCCTGCATGGTTGCTCTCTGTACTCAGGTCCACTACCTTGTACTCTGGCGTGCTTCCTAGTACGCGCACTCCACTGTCTTTAACCCAGGCATGCTTCCCAGCACACGCTCTGCACTGTCTTGTTCCCAGGCATGCTTCCGAGTATGCGCTCTGCACTATCCTGTACCCTGCGTGCCCCCGTGTACACGCTCTATGCCCTCCTGTACCCAGCGTGTCCCCGTCTTCACCCTGCTAGACACGGTCTCTCCTTCGAGCCGGCCACCTGGATCCAGCAGTCATGGTACTTTATCCCCCTGGGTCTGCCCCTGATGCTCCCTGTATTGGGGGTGGTCCTCACTAGGTCAGCTCCCCCAGGGTGGGTTGGTATCACAGCCCAGAGAGTCTACTCCAGGAATCGTTATAGTATAATCAGGCCATGGACCCTGCTGGTACCTCGGCCACTGCCCAAAAGGAACTGGTGTTTCTATGGGACAATCAGACTAGGATTATGTCCTTTTTGAAATCTATGGAGTCCCGCTTGTCGAACTTACAGTCCTCTTACCCTATGAATGCCTCCCAGTTGGTCAGTCGCCAACAAGAGCTCGCTCAGCAAAGCGACACCCAGGCCCACATCCTCAACTATATGGCGTTGGTACAAAACTGACTGCTTTCCTTACAATCTGTCGCCTCAGTTTATGCACAAGCCTCGGTCTCGCACCCGCTGCCCCGTTTAGGCAAACCACCCCGGTATAGTGGTGACCCCAAGTTGTGTCGTGGGTTTTTGAATCAATGCCAACTTTATTTTGATCTCCTACCGCAGCAATATCCCGCTGATCATGCTAAGGTGGCCTTTATAGTTTCCCACTTAGAGTGGGGAGGCTTTAGCGTGGGTGAATACTCTCTGGGAGCGTGATGATCCATTCGTCTCTCAACTCTCTGCCTTTTTGGACACCTTTCGCAGGGTGTTCGATGAGCCCGGTCATTTGGCTTCCACTACCGAGTCCCTCTTCAACCTTCACCAGGGTACTCTATCTGTTGGCCAATACGCCATCCGTTTTCACATTTTGTCCTCCGAGCTGGGTTGGAGCAATGAGGCTCTCGTAGGGGCCTTTTTGTGAGGTCTGTCCGGTGGGATTAAAGACGAACTGGCAGGTTAGGATACTCCTACCTCTTTGGAGGATTTAATCTCCCTTGCGACTCGCATTGACCTACGTTTCCAGGAGCGCACCCGTGAGGCAGCCAGAGAGAGAAAACTCGTCTATCCTTGACAACTCATAGCCCTCCCCACTTGCGAGCCATGTCATCTTCTGCGGCCTCTGCATCTTAGCCTATGGAGGTGGACTGACTTAAGATAGCTGAACGGCTTTATGAGGAGAAGCTTGCACAAGGACACTGTTTCTACTGTCCTGAGAGGCTGGGAAACTCCTCCACCTAGGACTGGTAGGAGAGGCCTCCCTAGGTGTTTGTGATTCCTCTCCTCCCCTGTGTCTCTTTTGCTTAATCTTGGTTCCAAACGTTATTCTGAGGAGGCTTATGTGGATTCAGGCGCAGCAGGGAACTTTATCAGACTTAAGGCGGTTAAAAAATATCAGATTCCTGTCACGTCTCTGGAGACTCCTCGGCAGATAGCTTCGGTCAACAGTAAGCCCTTGCAGGAGACTGTCACCCTGGTCACCGAAGAAGTGGAGCTACAGATCAGAGCCTTGTATCGAGAGAAGATTTCCCTCTATATCTTATCTACTTTGTCTCATACCCTTCTTCTTGGGCTTAGGGCTCATGAGCCCACCCTCGACTGGCAATCAGGCGATGTACTCCGTTGGGGCCCATCTTGTCAGAAGAGGTGCGTGCTTATCATCCATCCAATGGGTTCGGCTCGTCAGTCCTTGGTGCCTGCAGGTCTACCGTCAGCTTACTGGTCCTTTGCTGATGTCTTCGACAAGGAGTCTGACACTCTGCCCCCACATCGACCATATGACTGTTCGACTGACCTCGTTCCTGGCTCTAATCCACCTAGGGGTGGAATATATCCACCATCCCCTGCCGAGACCCAAGCCATGTCGGAGTATATTCAGGAGAATCTAGCCAAAGGCTTCATTCGAAAGTCTTCCTCGCCCGCAGGAGCGGGCTTTTTCTTTGTCAAAAAGGACAGCTCTCTCCGTCCCGGCATTGTCTATAGAAGGTTGAACGACATCACGATCAAAAACAAGTACCCGCTGCGACTGATCCCGGGGCTCTTTGACCAGCTAAGAGGAGCATGAATTTTAACCAAATTGGATCTTCGTGGGGCCTACAACTTGATCCGTATTTGTTCCAGAGATGAGTGGAAGACCGCCTTTAACACCTGGAACGGTCACTACGAGTACTTAGTCATGCCCTTCGGACTCTGCAACGCTCCAACAGTATTCCAGGATTTTGTGAAAGACATTTTCCGGGATATGCTGTACACCTGTGTGGTGGTGTACCTGGATGATATCCTCGTGTTTTCTCCAGATTTGTCTTCCCATAGGAGCAATGTGCACCAAGTACTCCTACGTTTGAGGGAGAAATGCCTCTACGCCAAGTTCGAGAAATCTGTATTTGAACAAGCATCCTTACCGCACTTGGGGTACATTATCTCCGACTCTGGTCTTTGCATGGATCTGGGGAAATTCTCTGCCGTCCTCAACTGGCCACAGCCCTTTGGGGTGAAGGCAACCCAATGATTCCTTGGCTTTGCGAATTACTATCGGCAGTTTGTCCCTCATTTCTCCTCATTGGCCTGGCCTATCTCGTCTCTTATCCTCAAAGGAGCCAACCCTAACATCTGGTCTCCTGAAGCTGAGAACCCCTTTTTGTCCTTAAAGCAAACTTTTGCTACGGCTCCCGTGCTCCATCATCCCGAGGCAAACAAACCCTTCATCCTGGAGGTGGATGCTTTTTTCACAGGAGCCGGTGCAGTACTCTCCTAGAGCCTCCTCCGGATGACTGGTCACCTGCGGTTTCTTTTCCAAGACATTCTCCACAGCAGAATGAAACTATTCCATTGGCGACAGGGAGCTGTTGGCCATCAAGTTGGCACTGGAGGAGTGGCGATACTTACCGGAGGGTGCCATTCATCCTTTCAAAATCTACACTGACCATAAGAATCTGGCATACATCCAGTCGGCACACAGAATTAATCACCGGGGGGGCGTAGCCTGCATGCAGACCAGAGAGGCCACATAACTCACAGGCTCCTGCTTCTCCGGACTTAAACTGGCTAATAATAGCACTCTATATTACCTTTCCTCCTCCCTGTGCACAGTAATGGCTCCTGGAAGGTCCTGGGCACATGATGACCCAAGGGAGAGCACAGAAATGCAGTTCCCCACCGAAGCTCCCGGACTTCTTCCCCCGAGGACAAACTGCACATGCTGCAGGTAAAATGGCGGCGGCTTCCCCCTCAGCTTCCTCCCACTCGTCGGGTGGCTCTGGGGGGCATCTGAGACTCACAGCAACCTGTCTGCTATTACTAAAGGAGACATGAGAGACTTTCTGACATCTATTCGTGCTTCCCTAAAGGAAGACATGCAGTCCATGCTGCAGGAGATTAGAGGGGAAGTCTCGTCCCTGGGGGAGAGAACTGCTCATGTTGAGAGCAACATGGCTGAATATGCCAAGACTATAAATGCACTAATGGATGAGAACGAAGCTTTGAGAGAGGATAAGATGTATGATCTAGAAGATAGATCACTGAGGAATAATGTGCGTGTCAGGGGCATACCAGAGGACATTCCAGATAAGGATCTGGCTGACTTTTTGCTTAAATTCATGCAAACTCTACTCCCAACCTTGCTCCCCAGGGATTTCCTGATTGACAGGATACATAGACTCCCCAAACCCCGGCATGTGGACCCAGCCTTGCCCAGAGACACTTTGGCGCGCGTCCACTTCTATACTACCAAAGACACATTCATGCAGAGGATGAGTAAACCCCCTGAGCTCCCTGCTGAATACCAAGGCTTACAGGTTGTAACGGGGTCTACCAATCTGGGGTACCTCTTTCAGTACCACCCCGTGTTTCAGGAGGTCCACTCTGCGTTGGCTGGAGTTTGAATGAATGACGCTGGCTGGAATTCCTTGGTTACATGGGCGCATATAAAAGATCACTGCTTCTCCACGTATTTTCAGTCTGACAACACTTTACTCACAGGACACAGAATATATAACACAGATACAGAGGGCAGGCCAATAGAAAAGCAGTAGGCCAGACATACATTACAATAGCCGCAGGTGGCCGGAGCCTGCCGATATTTACTGTGGAAATTACAAAGGTGTGGGGGGCGGACAAAAGGGGAATATCGTGTCCCCTCTGCTACCAAGGCGCAGCCTGTGGGCTGATGCATTAGGGACATGCATCTCACATGGAACCTATTATACATACATATAACTGCACAACATATTCTGGGTGCTGAGTGGTTCTGTAACACGTAACATAGGTGTTCCCAGATTTATCAGCGTCCACGCTGTCATGGAGGCAAGAATTCGCTCATGTTTGTAAAGCACTATGTGATGTTCATATCCGATGCAAATGGGGATTCAAGCCTGTCAGGCTGATATCTTATGAAGGTCATGGTGTGGTCTGCCAATCTCCCAAACAGGCTGAGAACAAGCTAACCGATTGGAAGATTTCCTTTGCTCCCCACCAGAACCCGATGGGAAAGAAAATTGTTCAGGACTGGATTCAAACTTGAAGAGGAGGATGAGATGCTGTCCGGATGCAGGACTCTGCTGTGAGGGAGCTACGGATTTTGTCACCTTTTTTTTTTTCTTTTTGCTCCAGCACCCCGTCCAAGATAACTCCCGGTTATTTTCCATCTTTTTGGGATGAACCTTGGAACTGCCCTGAGCTGGCATTTACCTGCTGTCTATGACTGACCACTCAGGTGTTTCACTGCCTGACTAGCCTGGCCTTTGGCCTAGTGGCTGCATGACTTTGTGTTTAGAATTTTTTTTACTTTTCTCTGTGTTTTGTTTCCCTTGTCTCCTGTTTTTTTTAGGTACACCTCCAAGATGGGTCTTTTTAATGTGGTTATTGTGGTTCTCTATGTTGCCAACACACGAGCCCAGATGCAGGTGATATGGGTTCATGAAGATGTATGTGTGATAGCAAGTTTTATAATGTATAATTATGAGTGTTACCTTTATGTCTGTAAATGTTAGGGGTTGAACTCCCCCTGTAAGAGGTCCATCCTATGGAAAGAGGTGAAAAAATCAGATGCGGAGATTATCTGCCTGAAGGAGACACATCTGATAGAAGCTGATAATTTTAGGCTGCGCCACCCACAATCTAATATATAAAGCTCAAGTGTGTGTATGTATGTATGTACAGTATGTATGTATGTGTGTATGTATGCATGTCCGGGATAAGCATCCGCACCGTCGCAGCTACAGCCACAAAATTTGGAACAGTCACACGTCTGGACCCCGAGAGCGTCCTAAGCTATGTTGTGAGGCGAAATTTTAACCCCGCGCGTTCCAATTCACCAATTTTGCCCCTATCTACAAACTGGGGAAAAAGTGTGTGTGTATCAAGCCCCTCCCCTCTTTATGATGTCATAATGGTTGCCATTGCGACTCTGATGTCATCATAGGTTGCAAGCCCCACCGCTCATTATGATGTCATAATGGTTGACTATGGGATGGAGGATGTGTGATGGGTATATGGGCACTGGACTATGGGATGGAGGATATGGATGACGGGTATGTGGGCACGGGACTATGGGATGGCAGATATGTATGATGGGTGTATGGGCACTGGACTATGGGATGGAGGATATGTATGACGGGTATATGGGCACGGGACTAAGGTTTGGAGGATATGTATGATGGGTATATCGGCACTGGACTAAGGGATGGAGGATATGTATGACGGGTATATGGGCACTGGACTATGGGATGGAGGATATGTATGATGGGTATATCGGCACGACTAAGGGATGGAGGATATGTATGACGGGTATATGGGCACTGGACTATGGGATGGAGGATATGTATGATGGGTATATTGGCATGGGACTATGAGATGAAGGATGTGTGATGGGTATATGGGCACGGGACTATGGGATGGAGAATGTGTGATGGGTATATGGGCATGGGACTATGGGATGGGGGATGTGTGATGAGTATATGGGCACTCAACTATGTGATGAAGGATATGTATGATGGGTATATGGGCACAGGACTATGGGATCGTGGATATGTATGATGAGTATATGGGATGGAGGATAACTATAATTTGCTATAACTAACCACAGTTAGTTACTATGCCCGGGCAGTGCCGGGCTCTTCAGCTAGTTCTCTAATATTTACTTTGTTAATTATAACACTAAAAGGCTGGGGTGTGCATCATCTTTAAAAATACAATAGCCATCAAATGTATTTGGAAGGTAGCGGATACTGTGGGCAGATTTCTGTACCTCATATGCACATTGAATGACGAGTTGCACACTATCACAGTCATCTACGCCCCAAATCATTCGCAACAGACATTTATCCACAAAGTACTACATAGAGTGGACGGTCTGGCGCAGGGTGAAAAGATATACTGTGGAGACTTTAATCTTCCCATGGACAGGGACCTAGACTGCTCACGAGGTGGCATTCGGCCTAGGGGGGAGTTGAAAGGCATAGCCAAAGAATATCATCTACACGATTTCTGGAGGTACTCCCACGCGAGTGAAAAAGATTATACCTTTTATTCCTTCCGACACCGTACATATACTCGGATAGACCATATTCTGGTGGATACTTCGGTTCTTCCTAGATGTGTCTCCTCCAGCATAGGATTAATTACCTGGTCTAACCATGCTCACATTGTGTTACAGCTAGCGTTAAAACATCATGCGAACTCTGCTTTTTGGTGGCGTCTGAACCCGTCTCTTTTACTAAATGAGAAGGTGACGTGTGGCATCTCTACTGAGTTGACTCACTACTTCCATGTTAACGATAATGGGGAAGTTTCAGCTGAAACGCTATGGGCTGCGCATAAAGTGGTTATACGGGGATATCTCATACAACAAGCCTCCATACTGAAGCATAATAGAGGGATACGGGATGACCTCTTAGCTAGACTTGACCAGTTGGAATCACTGAATAAAACCTCACTCTCGCAGGCGGTGTCGGATGAGATATACGGGGTTCGCTTTCAGTTGCGGGAGATTTTGATTTCTGCCTATGCCCGTAATTTATGTAAGCTTAAAACTCACTTTTACGCCACTGGAGATAGGGCAGGAGCAATACTGGCACGTAGGGTACGTAAACGAGAGGCTAAATCCAGAATAGATGGTTTACAAGATCAGAATGGGTGTCTGGTTAGGAATCCGATTGACATCGCGGAGACATTTGTAAAGTACTACTCCCATTTATATAACTTAAATTCTGACCCGCAGACCCGTCAACCCACTCGGGTAGAAATCGATTCGTATCTGCAATCAGTTAATTTACCGCGTGTATCCCAAGAACAATTATTATTGTTAAACGCCCCATTTACAGAAGAGGAGATCAAAAAACTATTAAAAGCAGTAAGCTACACATCGCACCTGGTCCAGATGGACTATCAAATGAATATTATCACACTTTTCAGGAACTTCGGGCCCCATATCTATTGATTTTGTTTTCAAGTTGGCGGGATTCAGGCAAAGTTGCTGCCGCTAATTTGGAAGCTACTATTACCACTCTCCCTAAGCCAGGTAAGAATTAGTCCTGGGAATTTTAGACCCATTGCTTTATTGAATTGTGATTTAAAGATATATACCAAATTGCTAGCCTCCGGCCTTCATTTGATAATCCCCTCTCTTGTCTCTCCTGACCAGGTCGGTTTTGTGGCTGGCCGGGAAACCAAGGATGGTACCCGCCGAATGTTGAATCTCATTAGGGTGGCGGAACTGTCGGGCCTTCCCAGTGCATTCCTGTCCTTGGACGCTGAGAAGGCCTTTGACAGGGTGCACTGGGGATATTTGGGAAGTATTCTTGGGAAGTTTGGTTTGGAGGGCCCCATCCTTTTGGTGATTTTAGCCATATATTCCACCCCATCTGCCAGAGTCCTAGCCTCTGGGTTTGTATCTACCCCCTTTTTGATCACTAACGAGACGTGGCAGAGATGCCCACTATCCCCCATTATATTTGCATTATGCATTGAGCCACTGGCGGAGAAAATCCGTCTTAACTCTGATATCTCCGGTCTGATGGTGGGCCCGGCTGCTCATAAGATCGGTCGTTACTCGGACGACGTTATCATAGCCTGTGTGGACCTGGAGCTGTCATTTTCGGCCGTCATGGTTGAACTAGAGGAGTTTGCGTCAGTATCCTATTACAAATTGAATGCATCCAAATCACTGGTATTCCCTGTCGCGTTCCCTTTGGTCACCAAAGTTGAATTGGAGAATAAGTTTCCCTTTTGTTGGACTGATCAGGGTATCCCTTACCTTGGTATAAAGCTCACGCACTCTCACCATATTATAGAGGCGAACTGTACTGCTCTATTCAGACAGATAAAGACTGAGCTGGACACCTTACATCAGTTTGACCTCCTGGGTGGCTAGAATTAATATTTTCAAGATGAAAATTCTCCCCAAGATATTATATTATTTCAGATGTCTCCCTTTGAGGGTCCCAAGCAAAATTATAACAAAGCTTCAGCGCTTAACAAACAAATACATATGGGCCCACAAAACTCCTTGAGTGGCCAAGTCCCTTTTGCATTACCCTTATGATCTGGGGGGAATGGGATTGCCAAATTTGATGGCGTAATATAAGGCCTCAGTGGTAGCGGGGCTGCGGGATTGGTGGCAGCTAGATAAGGATCGTAGATGGTTGCAAATCGAAAATTTCTATGCGACTAGAGGCTCCACCCGATTTATGTTAGAGGTTGAAGCCTTTGGGCAGTGGCCTTGTAACCTCCCACTACTGACCATGTCTACTGCACTGCATTTTTGGAGACAGACGGTCCCGACTCTTATTAAAATCCCGTTAACTAAAGTGTCACTGAAGGCGCTAGAATTACATATCCCGTACATAGATTTACAGCCATGGGTACTGGCTGGTGTAAAATCACTTCATCAGCTGTGTGACGGCACAGCGATTAAGCCGTTTGACCGCCTAGTTGCAAATCACCCGGATATTCAACATAGATTTTATCAGTGTTTGCAACTAAGACATCTTATACACACTACACAACCATCGTACTTCTTTAATTCTAACCTAGACCGTACAGTAAATGGCCTCTTCCTGGTGCCCGGACCTAGTACTCACAATGTATCTATCTTGTATAGAGCCCTGAATGATCCTGACCCAGAGGTTAAACTGCAATTCATGAGCCAATGGGAGGATGACTTGCAGGTCACCCTAGTGCCTGATGGGTGGCGGGAGGTGGTGTTAGAGGTTCCGGGAGTTTCCTCATGTTTAAACCATCTGGAACAATTGAAAAAAGTCCACTTACACTGGTACTATTACCCAGTTAAAGTTGCTCACTTTGGCCCTCAGTGCTCCCCATTGTGTTGGAGAGGCTGCGGTATGTTGGGGACACTTAGCCACATGTGGTGGTCATGCCCGAAATTACTAAATTTTTGGGCTAGCCTAGAGGACATGATAGCTGAGGTAACTGGGATCCGTATGGCCTTACAACCCAGTATGATTTTATTGCATATCGGTTTGGATGAGATGCCGCATGTGTTGAGAGGAGTGTTCTCACATTTGTTTATAGCCGCTAGACTGGCAGTGGCATCCAAATGGAGAGTGGCCAGCGCTCCGACCATACAATTTTTGATTGACAGGATGAACCTTCATTGCCAATACGAAAGGGCTCTGGTATTATCTGCGTCATCTAAAAAGAAAAAGTCCCAGATTTGGGAACCGTGGCTTGGTAGCCGGCTCTCCTTCAATCCACCGTGATGGTGCTTGTGCTACTTCGATTCAGGGTCTGATATTCCCTGCCTGCGATGAACCCTGCCATGCGTCTAGCTTATATGCCACTTTGATATTCAGAAACCTGCATTTTAGCAGGTCAGTTTCTGTTAAGACCTTTGATCTAAGTAATTTACAGTCGTATTCTTAGGTGTACCTACCCCCTCCCTCCCCCTTATTCCTTGCCTCCTACGTTTGTATGTCTGTTTTCTTGATGTACTGTATTATTAATCTACTCTGCACTGTTGGCGGAATTGGTGTGTTTTCCTTTTTAACTATGTAAAATTTCAATAAATATGATTTTGGGAAAAAAAAAAAGAATTAATCACCGGCAGGCCAGGTGGTCTCTCTTCTTTGCTCGATTCGACTTTGAACTCCATTTCCACCCTGGCAATAAGAACTTCAAGGCCAACACCTTGTCCAGATCCTTCCTGTCGGTTGGTGCAGAGGAGGAACCCTCGCATATCATTGACCTTTCTAGAGTCATCACAGTAGCCCCTGTGACCCTGACCTCTTTACCACCGGGTAAAACGTTCCTTCAAGAGAACAATAGAAAGTGTCTTCCTCTGGGGACATTCATCCAAATTTCTAGACCACGTCGGAATAAAAAAGACTCTCATTCTCATAGCTCGCTACTACTGGTGGCCATCTCTTCTCCATGATGTCCAAAGCTTTGTAGTCTCCTGTCCTTGTGCAAAGAACAAGGTTCCTAGGCAGCTACCCTCTGGGCTCCTGCATCCCCTTTCAGTCCCTTCGGCTCCATGGCAGCATACAGTGATGGATTTTATCTCCGATCTTCTGGCTGCACTGTTATCCTCATGGTTGTGGACCAATTCTCCAAGATGGTGCATTTCATCCCACTGCCAGGCTTGCCCTCTGCACCCGAATTGGCTAAAGTTTTCATCAGTCATATTTTTCGCATTCATGGCTTTCCGCTACACATTGTGTCTGACAGAGGAGTTTAGTTCACCTTTCGATTCTGGAAGGCACTATGTAAGCTTATGAATGTGACCCTGGACTTCTCTGCCTACCATGCTCAGACCAAAGGTCAAGTGGAA
Source organism: Dendrobates tinctorius (assembly GCF_039654945.1). Classification (NCBI taxonomy): domain Eukaryota; kingdom Metazoa; phylum Chordata; class Amphibia; order Anura; family Dendrobatidae; genus Dendrobates; species Dendrobates tinctorius. Next base: position 2,877,504 of record NW_027361963.1, on the reverse strand, counting down.
CGAACCAATCAGATCCTAGTGACTTACCTCCATCACTTCTCTAACGCCCACCAGAACGCTTGGTCCAGCTTCCTTGGGCAGAATTTGCACACAACAACCACACCAGCGAACCTTCCTCCAAGTGTCCCTTTTTTATTGTCTATGCACACTGTCCTGGTGTGTCTCTGCTGGCACCTTCTGTCTCGGGTGTGCCGGCGGATTACTTTCCTTCCGAGGGGTTCTCCAGGGTCTGGCAGGAGACCAAAGCCGCCCTTGTAAAAGTGCGTGACAGGATGAAAAGTCATGCAGATAAGAGGCACTTGGATCCTCGTCCAGTGTATCGTCCTGGTGACAAGGTGTGGCTATCTTCCAAGTACATTCGCCTTAAGATTCCTTCGTACAAATTGAGCCCCCGGTACATAGGTCCTTTCGAGGTTTTGGCTCGTATTATTGATGTCGACTACAAGTTGAGGCTACCCGCCTCTCTTCGCATTCTCAATTCCTTCCACCTGTCCCTCCTTAAACCTGTTGTGCTTAACCAATTCCATGCTTCTCCCGGCCATACGCCTCAGCCTGTTTGCGCAGGGGATGTCTTTGAGGTTAGAGACATTCTTGCTATGAAGAAAGTAAGAAGGAGAAATATTTTCCTAATTGATTGGAAAGGCTTTGGTACCGAAGAGAGGTGTTGGGAACCTCAAGGGAACATTCAGGCTCCTCAAATTTTGGCAAGATTTCTTTCCAGCCTTGGAAAGAAGGGGTGTATAGAGGGGGGTACTGTCACACTGCTCTCCCCGTGCCTCCTCGTACTTCCTGGTCCGCGGCGTCCCGGAAAACCTCCGGAGCTGGAGCGCGCCGCCCAACATCCTCACTTCCGTTCTCGCGGTGGCCAGAATTTTAGTTAAAATGTTATAATCCACGTTTACCAGTGATATAGGGCGATATGATCCACATTCTAGGGGATCTTTCCTCTCTTTCTTTAGAATTATAATGTTTGCTTCATAATAGGAGTCTGGTAGAGAGCCCCCCTCCAAAATCCCCTGAAACGCCTTCAGAAGGAGTGGTGCCAAAATATCTCAATATTTCCTATACATTTTTATGGGGAATCCATCTGGACTGGGCGCTTTTCAAGAAGCCATATCCGCTATAGCTTTATTTATCTCAAGAGTAAAATCTGCGTCCAGAAAGGCTTGTTGAATGGGACTCAGTGCGGGAAACTCTATGTCTGATAATTAATCAAGGCAATCCAAAGTGCTAAAAGCCCCTTTGGATCTATATAACGTTTTGTAGTAATCATGAAAACATTGGAGTATTTCGTCTGTCGAGGTCACTATTGAACCATCTCGTTTCCGAATTTTAAAGTATAGTATTAGATGTATTATGTTGGCGTACCATAAATGCTAAAAGCTTTCTGGATTGGTTTCCCAGTTCAAAATACGCCTGTCGAGTAAAGAACAGTTCACGCTTAGATTTAGTGTCTGCATATTGATTATATAATCTATAAGAGTTCAACCCCTCAGCTCTGTTCTCATTTGTTAGATTAGCTATGTAAGCTGCTTCTGAGTCCCTCAAACGCTTTTCCATGTCATCATCCTCTTGTGAGGTCACTCGTTTAATGTAAGATATTGTGGAGGATAGACACCCTCTCAAGTATGCTTTGAGGGCATTCCAAAACATATTAAAATTTTGTGGCTCAGGATGGGACGAGACGAAGCACTTCAATTGGTCTCTGGACCTGTCCTTGGGGCCTATCAGCTTCAGCCACAATGGGTTGAGTTTCCAAACTAAGTTATATTTTGCTTGGCTGAACCTAAGTTTAAATATTACTGGGCTATGATCTGAAATACCCCTGATCCCATGTTTCACCTCCCCCACCCGCACTGCTAGGTTACTGGATCCAAATATATAGTCCAATCGGGACAGAGTATGTCTGACGGATGAATGACAGGTGTATTCTCTCGTGTCGGGATGGTGCATCCTCCACAGATCTAACCAACCACTACCTTCCATGAATATTGATAGTCGAGACGGAGAGGGGGTAACCCCCAAAACCCCGCCATCCAATCTGAGCATATCAATGCAATTATCCATACCTAGATTGAAATCCTCCATGCACATAACATGCACATCTACTTACGGCCTTTTTTATAATTGTCATATTAGCTGGGGGGATTGTATATACACATTATAACGTAGTTCACCGATGCATGTACAAAGGCAAAGCGCCCCTCAGGATCTTTCCGATCCTCTCTAAACTCCCACCTAACATCTTTGTGTATTAACAGAGACACCCCTCTAGAGTAGCTAGTGTGGAATGCATGTACGGACCATTGCACCCATGGCTTCTGCACACAATGGGCCAAATCACTGGTCAGGTGCGTTTCAACCAGGGCTGCAATATGAGGATGATAGCGTTGTATTTGGGAAAAGACCTTAACTCTCTTTCGGGGCGATCTAATACCTCTCACATTCCAGGTCATACATATAATATCAGATTCCATGCCCCCTCATCCAAATATGATATACATTGTCACACAGATCACATTTTCCATGTATAATGAATAATATCATGGCAGTAGTTTCTATATAAACAACAACTAACAAAACTAAAACAAGAAAAACAAAATATGCTTCAAAAGGGAGCATAGCTTCATGCTCCTGTCGCAGTTCAAAAAAGAGGGTGCCATCACTGAACACAGATTCCGGTATCAATGTTATCTTGGAAATTGGCGGAAAGAGCTCCTATCATAAAAAACAGTGAAAGAGTTCCATTTCCTGTACACCCATATCCAGGGGCGTGACTACCGCGGTCGCAGCTGCGACGGGACCCGGAGTGCTTAGGGGCCTGATCACAGAGCTGCAGCCGCTCATTGGCTGTGCCGCTCCGTGCTTTGATTGGCTGCCAGGCTGCAATCGGCCTGACACGATGGCTGCTCTGTGCGCACAGGACCTGTGATGGTCACAGGAGGGAAAAAGTCAGGGGTCACATGATCAGGAGCCTCCGTGTATTCAGGATTTTGCTGTGCTGCTTGTCATGGTGCTGGATGAGGGTAAGTTTCTGTGTGGGGTCAGGAGGGGTTTACAGGGTGGTTGTAGCAGAGCTGTGTGTACAAGGTGTACAGAGCAGAGCCATGTGTGTACGAAGTGTATGGAGCACAGCCGTAGGTGTACAAGATGAGCGGAGCCGCGTGTGTATGAGGTGTATGGTTCGGAGCCGCATATGTATGAGGTGGACGGAGAGGAGCCGTGTTATGAGCTCATTTTCTCGTTCACCTTTGATGTCCGATGAACTCCCTCTGCTGGTAAAAGGAGGTGGTGAAACTGATTTGGATGGGAGAAACCTGTCACCTGAACAGGTGGATTGCGATTGGACATCTGGAATCTCTGAGTGGATATAAGGCAGCCAACGCCCTGTAGGGTTGCTGGTGATTTCTCTGCTCTCAGCTCTGGCCTCCAGTTCAGTTCCTGTCTTCTAAAGCTAAGTTTTTGCTCTGTTATTGTTCCATGAGATTTTGTCTGATTTGCTTGGTTTTGTGCTCAGCCAGCCCCGGCTGGGGCTTTGCTGAGTTTCCATTTTTGTCCCTGATCGGTTGATTCTCTTTTGCTCTGTCTTCAGAATATATCGGAGTGCTGATATAGGGATTTTGAAGTCTTGTGACTTCAGGGCTGTTTTTCCTATCAGACATGTTGGGACATTTTTGGTAGGGTTTTTGCGGATTGCAGCCAGCATCTTTTCTGTCCTTTCCTATCCAGTTAGTTGGGCCCCATCGTTTGCTCTGCCTGTCTTTCTGTCTGTGTTTGTGTTTTCATCTGTTTTCACCGTCAATACATGTTGGGGGCTGTCTATTGCTTTGGGGTCTGCTCTGGGGCAGTTTAGATTTCCCCTTTCTTTCTTTAGGCTTATTTAGTTCTCCGGCTGTGACAAGGTGTCTAGGACCACCGTAGGAACACTCCACGGCTACTGTTCGTTGTTGTGAATAGGATCAGGGTTCTGCAATCCGCTAGCTACCAACCTCTCCGGTTTTCTGGACTTAGCTTGTATTTTTGTTTTTTCCTCCGGTGACTCATTCATAACAGAATCACCAGCCATACCGCAGATTCTAGGGTACTCAATAGCAGGAAAGAATTGTAAAGAAAAAAAAGCGTCAGAATTTTTTTTATGTATATTTTTTCCTCTTTTTCTCTGGGACCGTAGGAGGAATTTTTTTTTCTTAATGGAGATTAAGCAATTGTCTGATCATGTGGAGCAGCTCGCTGCTGAAGTGCGGGGAATTTCCGCCTATCTTGCTCATTCACATGCTGCTGAACCAAAGATTCCTACTCCTGATGTGTTTTTTGGGGCTCGGTCTAAACTTTAGAATTTTAAGAATAATTGTAAATTATTTCTTGCCTTGAAGCCTAACTCATCGGGGAGCTCTGCGCAGCAGGTTAAAATTGTCATCTCTTTGCTGCGCGGCGATCCCCAGGATTGGGCGTTTTCTTTGACACCTGGTGATCCTATTCTATCTAATGTGGATGCATTTTTTCAAGCCTTGGGGTTGTTGTATGATGAACCTAATGCTATTGTTCAAGCTGAGAAGGCCCTGTTGGCATTGGGCCAGGGTCAGGATCCTGCAGAGTCATACTGTCAAAAATTCCAAAAGTGGGCGGTTCTTACTACCTGGAATGATGGTGCCTTGGCAGCTCTCTTTTGGAAGGGTTTGTCAGAAACCGTAAAAGATACTATGGTGGGATTTCCTGTTCCCTCTGGTCTTGACGATTCTATGTCATTAGCCATTCAGGTTGATCGGCGTTTACGTGAACGTAAAATTACACGAGAAATGTTGCCACCTGTTGAACAAATGTCTGAACCTATGCAATGTGATAGAGTTTTGTCTAGAGCGCAACGTCAGGAGTTCAGAAGGCGTAATAAGCTGTGTTTTTTCTGTGGAGATGCCTCTCATATTATTTCTGTCTGCCCTAAATGAGAGAAACGTTTTGCACACACATTTGCTGTGGGTGGTGTTCAACCTAAGTTTCTTCTGGCAATTACTCTGATCTGCTCCCTGTCCACATTTTCCACTAAGGCTTTTGTGGATTCAGGAGCGGCTCTGAACCTGATGGACTTGGATTTTGCTAAACGTTGTGGGTTTCCTATGACGCCTCTGCGGACGCCTATCCCTTTGAGGGGTATTGATGCTACTCCTTTGGCGAAGAATAAACCTCAGTTTTGGACCCAGGTGGTAATGTGGGTCGCCCCAGACCATCAAGAAAATTGCAGATTTTTGGTGTTGCATAATTTGCATGATACCATTGCTCTGGGATTTCCCTGGTTGCAAATCCATAATCCAGTTTTGGATTGGAAATCTGTGTCTGTGGTGAGTTGGGGTTGTCGGTGTGCTCTTAGTGATGCTCCTGTTTTCTTCACCTCTCCCCAGTCGCATGATGTTCCTGACTATTTGGCTGATTTTTATGATGTATTAAGTGAGAATAAGTCTGCGTCTTTGCCTCCTCATAGGAGTTATGACTGTGCAATTGAGTTGAGCCCTGGGTGTAAATTTCACAAGGGTCGACTTTTCAATTTATCTGTACCCGAGCACGAGGCTATGCGATCTTATATTACGGAGTCATTGGAGAAGGGTCATTAGACCATCCTCTTCACCCTTGGGTGCTGGGGTTTTTTTCGTGGCCAAGAAAGATGGTTCATTAAGGCCTTGTATTGACTATCATTCCCTCAACAAAATTACTGTTAAATATCAGTATCCGTTACCCCTGATTTCTGATCTATTCTCCAGAGTTAAAGGTGCTTGCTGGTTTACCAAGCTTGACCTCAGGGGGCGTATAATCTTATTCGCATTAAGCATGGGGATGAATGGAAGACGGCGTTTAATACTCCGGAGGGACATTTTGAGTACCTGGTGATGCCTTTTGGGTTCACTAATGCTCCTTCTGTCTTCCAGTGCTTCATGAATGATATTTTCCGGGACTTTGTGGATAAATTTTTGATCATCTATCTGGATGATATTTTGATCTTTTCCAGGGATTGGGACTCTCATGTGGAACATGTTCGGACTGTGTTCCGGATTTTGAGGGAGAATTCCCTGTATGTTAAGGGATCGAAATGCCTTTTTGGTGTACAGAGGATTTCATTTTTGGGATTTATTTTGTCTCCGTCAACTATTGAAATGGACCCCGCCAAGGTACAGGCCATTTATGATTGGGTTCAGCCCACTTCTTTGAAGGCCCTCCAGAAGTTTTTTGGTTTTGCTAATTTTTATCGTTAATTTATAGCTAATTTTTCTGGTATTGCCAAACCATTGACTGATTTGACTAAGAAGGGTGCTGATGTGCTGAATTGGTCTCCAGAGGCTGTTTCTTCCTTTCAGGAGCTGAAGCGGAGGTTCACTTCTGCTCCAGTTTTGCGGCAACCTGATGTCTCACTCCCGTTTCAGGTAGAGGTGGACGCTTCTGAGATTGGTGCAGGAGCTGTTTTGTCCCAAAGAGATCCGGTGACATCTAAAATGAATCCCTGTGCTTTCTTTTCCCGAAAGTTCTCCCCATCCGAACGCAATTATGATGTGGGGAATCGGGAACTGTTAGCCATGAAATGGGCATTTGAGGAGTGGAGACATTGGTTGGAGGGAGCTAAACATCAAGTCGTGGTCCTTACTGACCACAAGAATTTGATTTACCTTGAGTCGGCCAAACGCTTGAATCCTAGACAGGCTAGGTGGGCCTTGTTTTTCACACGTTTTGATTTTGTGGTCTCTTTTCTTCCGGGCACTAAGAATGTCAAGGCAGATGCCCTCTCTAAGAGTTTCTTTGCTGATTCTCCTATTGTGACCAAGCCTGTCAGCGTTGGGATTTCTTTTCTAGTCACCAACCTCGGGTAAAGCTCACTTAGAGCTTCTCTTACCTAGGATCCTAGGAGTGGAGAAATAAAAAGAGAGACACAGGTTGCTTGTCTTTCAAGTTAATCTCCTTTTTTGGGAGGGTCAGGGTAGATCTTTTATAGTAAATCAGAAAGAGGGAATTAACAAATATGGACAATTCCGTAATATTGTGTAATAATTAACAAAATGGAGGAGATCTTGGCAAGAAAGATAGTTATATAACAGAAATGTCAGAGTATATCATGTGTTATAAGATATATTTAATTGAGGGTATGGGGAGTATGTGGTATTTATGGCGTTTCCCTTATGTCAATTTAACAATTCGTGGAACCGTATCCATTAGTACTTTTTGGCCAGAAACTGGATTTGGCCTCAAAATATTTAGACATTTATTATGAGAGGGATTTGGAACTGACCACTGGCAGAATTATCCTATCACGTAGACAGATGATAACAATTAAAATGGTGTCATGGGTTACAAGTTGTTTTTCAGTTATTTTTCTAGAGTTTAGAGAACTAGGATTAACCATTTCTTTGACAACTCCCCTCTTTTTATTATCTGTCTACCTCTATCTTACCCTGCCTTTATCTGAGGCCTGCAAGATAACCCTACTTCACAAAATACACGGCTTGTCCTATGTATATCATGGGATACCAGTCCTGTGTATCCATTCAGATTATACCTGTGAATCAGACCTCCTTTCCCTATTTCTCTTTTACTTATTGCCCTATCTCAGAGAAATACAGATTTTTTTGAGGGGAGTTTGTCTGTTTTGTGTGTAACATGTTAATAAGATATAGTAAATTCATAATTACTGTAATACATTATAACATAGATTGTGAGCCCTCGCGGGCAGGGTCCTCTCTCCTCCTGTACCAGTTATGACTTGTATTGTTTAAGATTATTGTACTTGTTTTTATGTATACCCCTCCTTACATGTAAAGCGCCATGGAATAAATGGCGCTATAACAATAAATAATAATAATAATAATAATAATAATAATAACATATATTTTGATATATTAGTATATATATATTTTTATATCTTTATTCATTAGTAAGTGTTAATCATTTAAAGTCCATAATGCTTGTAAATCTTCATCGTTGTAGTTCTTTGTAGAGCCTTTGTCTTTGCTCAAACCAGCGGGGTTTTCCACAATGCATACAATCAGCCAGGTCTACTGAAGTTTGCTTGTTGCAGAATATACATTCACGCTGACCAGTGGTTATGAAGGTCGCCATCACTTGGGTTTGCTTTATATCAGAGTCAGTATTGATTTTAGCTTTATGTTTACCTGGAAAATATTTACAATTAGAGCCAAGAATTTTCTTTATGAGTAAAACAAATATTCTTATCATCACTGCAATAACCAATATCACAAAAACTGCTTGAATTAGAAAATGAATTATTCCTGATAGCCATCCGCCTATCCCTTTAAACAAATTCAAAGGATTTAACCATGCGAGCCATTCAAGGAGGGGCAGGTCCTCCAGGGAATTAACCTTCCGTATTCCCTCCTTTATCAGCTTAGCTTGTTCAATGTCATGAGTGAGTGAGTCCGGATGGATTGATATAGTGACAGCATGCGGGTCCCACTACCTGACAGAATCCCCCTTGAGATGCTGTGAGATAGTCAAGCACCATAGAGTGTTGGTTAGTTATAACAATGAACTGTCTCATATAAGCAGATCCTACATTGATGGCGTCAAATAAATACTCAGTTACATTATCAAAGATATCATTCAATTCTTCTATCATCTGAGCATTTCTTAGAGTTCCGAACATAATTCCCAAAGGACCAGTGAGAACCATCCCAGTCTTAAGATACCACGGGGTATGCATTAAATGCTTGGGTGGCTGGGCAGAGGGTGCACTACGCTTTGCTATCATGTGACCAGGGACATTTTTATAAGGGAAATAATAATAATAATAATCATTATTTTTATATAGCGCTAACATATTCCGCAGCGCTTTACATTTTGCATACATTATCATCACTGTCCCCAATGAGGCTCACAATCTAAATTCCCTATCAGTATGTCTTTGGTATGTGGGAGGAAACCCATGCAAACATGGGGAGAACATACAAACTCCTTGCAGATGTTGTCCTTGGTGGGATTCGAACCCAGGACTCCAGCGCTGCAAGGCTGCAGTGCTAACCACTGAGCAACCGTGCTGCCCAAATCATTCTCATTCCATACCCAGGTGGCTGGCTCTAACCTAGCCAGTGTACATGCACCTTCAGCTCCTTTAGGAATCCACATATATGCATTGCTCCCACATACTATGTTTACAAACTGAAATTCATTAAGGAAAGCTATTGCTATTGAAACCAACCGGGTAGTGTCAGTGTAAAGACACCAAGAGTCGTCTAAATCTGTAGTGACTGCCCTATATTATCATAATGGCTGGCATTCTGGGTCAGTATTTATACTTATGGACATCTTAGCAGCTCCATCTCCATACTGACCTTCTCTGGTTTCTTCATTTACATGAACTGCCTCTCTCTGTTGTGAGTTCATTTTCCCCTTCACCATTGAGGTCTGATGAACTCCCTCTTCTGGTGAGGGAAGGTAGTGAGGCTGATTACCAAGCACCTGAGCAGGATGGACTGGGTGACTGGAATTGCTGACTGGATATAAGGCAGCCGACGCCCTTCTGCCTTGCTGGTGATTTCTCAGAGGGATTCTAGGAGACCAGTCTGATTCCTGCTCCTCAAAAGCTAAGTTTTTTGCTCTGCTTTTTGCATTTGTGTTTTGGTTTTGTTTTGCCTTGTTTTTCTGGATTTCTGCCATTCCCTGCTGGGGTGAGCTGAATTCCTTTTTGCTCTGTCTTCAGAAAATACCAGAGTACTGATATAGCCTTTTTGAAGCCTAGCGTCTTCAGGGCTTTTTTCCCTATCAGTCTGTTGGCGCTTGTTTTGATAGGGTTTTGGTGGATTGCAGACAGCAGCTTTTCTATCCTGACCTATTTAGTTAGCTTGGGCCCCATCATTTGCTCAGCCTATCTTTCTATCTGTGTGAGTGTTTTTTCTTCTTGCTTCACCGTCATTATATGTTGGGGGCTGCCTATTGCTTTGGGGTCTGCTCTGGGGCAGTTTAGATTTCCCTTTCTGTCTTTAGGCTATTTAGTTCTCCGGCTGTGATTGAGGGGTCTAGGGCATCGTAGGAAACCCCCACAGCTACTGCTAGTTGTTGTTGATAGGTTCAGGGGTCTGCAATCCGATAGCTGCCAACTTCTCTGGTTTTCTGGACTTAGCTAGTATTTCTGTTTTTGCCTCCTACGGTGACTCATTCATAATGTCTCTCTCTGTCAATGAAGTTACAAAATATTGCATAGTTTTTGCAGCAATTGGGGCATGTGAACAAAATCCAGCAATTGGTTAGATTTCTGATCTGGGCAATATAGTTATGGTACTGGATAAATTTATTAGCCCACCGTTTTGACACATCACTATCCCATGGTTCGAAGACATCATTATTATTATTTTTTATTGAATAGATGGTCACAGTGCGAAGCAAGAATGGATAGCACTTCCCAAATTCCATTCTTTTAATTCTTGTAGAATTTCTTGCAGTGAGACGTGTGAATCCAGGCAGACTTTCCTTCCAGCTTAACAGATGTGGGCGTGATCAGCTGGACTTGGTAGGGTCCTTCAAAGTGAGGATCTAGACTTTTCCTCAGGTGCTTTCGCGTTACCACCCAATCTCCAGGCTTAAGGTAATGCGAGCCTGATAAGGAGGACGGATCTGGAAGGGAACTGAAAACACGCTTATGAATTTGCTGCAACACCTGTTGTGATGTGCCCACATAGGCCGTCATATTTGAATGAGAGGCCTGCATGTGCTGGGTAAAGTACAATCCTGTCTTGGGAGGGCTCCCAAACAATACCTCATATGGACTTAAACTTGTCTTTTGGTTGGGAGTTACCCTAACAGTGTACAATGCAATGGGAAGACACTCAGTCCATGGTTTACCTGTTTCTGCCATTGCTTTCTGAATTTTCAATTTCAGTGTACCATTTAACCTTTCCACCCTGCAACTGCTCTGTGGATGATAGGGAGTGTGAAATGATTGCTCCATTCCTAAGGCTCGGGTGATTCCTTGGCACACTTGTGACGTGAAATGACTACCTCGGTCACTTTCAGTTACCTCTGGCACGCCAAACCTGCAAACAACTTCTGACATTAGCTTTTTAACCACAGTTCGTGCATTTGCATGAGCACAGGGCCATGCTTCTGGTCAATTGGAGAAAAGATCTACACATACCAGCATGTATTCATAGTTGCCTACCCTTGGAAGCTGAATGAAATCAATCTGCAGTCGCTGAAAAGGGTACAATGGCCTGGGGGTGCACTTTGGTGGCACCTTCATCGTTTTTTCCCACATTATGGCATGCGCAGATTACACATCTCTGTACGAATTTTGCAGCAGCATAATGGAACCCTGGTGTGACCCAACTTGCTTTTACCTGGCTTACCATTCCATCCTTGGATTGGCGTGTTAATCCATGGGAGAGGGAGCATACCATAGGGAACAGCGCCCTAGGCAAGCAATACCTACCGTCCGCTCTCCACAATCCATCTTCTTCCTTCGCACCTGTGTGCCTTTGCCATTCTTCCTTTTCTGGTGCAGAGGCCTGGTCTTGCAGGCTCTGGAGTAATTGAAGATCCACCTCCCCGACACCTATACAGTGTATGTTTCTGCGGGAGGAGGGAACAAAGCAGCAGCCTTGGCTGCAATATCAGCTCGGCTATTACCTTCGGCTTCCTTAGTGCACTCTTTAGTGTGAGCTTGCACTTTCACTATAGCAACTTTCTTTAGGCAGCTCCAATGCTCTGGGAAGCTGGGCTACCAATTCTGCTTTTTTAATGGGCTTACCAGTGGAACCAACAAAGTTTCTGATCTTCCATATGGGACCATAATCAAGGCAGATGCCAAATGCATAGCGGCTATCTGTAAAAGTATTTTCTGTCAAATGTTCAGCGATTACACACACCTCAGCGAGTGCTTTCAATTCAGCTTCTCAAGTAGACATTCTAGAAGGCAAAGCTTTACTTTGTACCACCTTCTGTTGATCAACTATTGAATAAATAACCTGTATAAGGTACTTCATTTTGATAAACCTGTGACATATCTACATAAAACTCTTGATCTACATTAGGGAATGGTGTCTCTTGCACATTGGCAAGTAGCCATGTTAAAAATACAGTATACCCTTAGCATGTCCCCCATTCATGACAGTGCAAATGGAAGTGGAGGTCATAATTTGGGATTCCTAGAGCCGAGGCTGAGAGAATGGTTTCCTTCATGTCCTTGAACCCCTCTTTTGCTTCCGGGGTCAGTTGGTATGACTTCTCTACAGTAGCTGGTCAGCCCCAGGAATATACTCAGTGGCAGATGGAAGTGAGCTCCATTGCTTGGCTTATGGCTTTTTCTTCTGGTGTTATGTGTTTCAGCTGAAGTGAAATGCAATGACCTAAGAAAACAACCTTTTCCTTTGCTATTAGCAGTTACCTCTTTAGACCTTACATACTTCATGGTACAAAAATATTAACAAGGAAGCTGTTTCCATTAGACACACCTGTTTTCTCTCTGCTCAGGTGATATCATCTAATACTCACCGGTTTAGTTTCTGACTTCAATCTAATGAATACTGGTACTATCCTAAACCAACACCTGTCTTATCCTTTACCCATACTGCAGCTGGTATCTGCTCGAGCATCTGCAGTATGTCCGCATCTTGCTCAACCTGTTGTTTTTCCTGTTCTTCTAACGGCATCATGAACATCACCGTGGATAGGGCTTCTTCCGATAAAGGGCCTGAAACAGTAATTCCCTTTTTCCCAAACTTAATGATTGCATTGACAGCATTCAAAATATCGGCACCTATCAAATTCAGCAGACTTTTCTCTGAAACTAACAATTGGGCACATAAGTCAGTAGTCTGAGCTATAAGCACATTCATAGGTTCTGTTTCATACAAAGGATGAACTATTCCTCCTGCTCCTAATCCCTGTACCATTTTTCCTGTCATGAATTGTTGTGGCATATCCTTTTTCTTATATATTATAGTACGGCTCACCCCCTATCAATCAGGCATTTTAATTTTTTCCCAGGAAGATTTAATTAAGTCATAGTGATTGGACCAACCTGTGGGGGAACCGCTATTCTTGTTTACACTTCTCTGGGTCTGATATCCCATCTTTCCTTTTCTTCTCTCCCCCTGTGATGTATACCTGCCACCTGGACCACAGTTTTCACAGCATTATTAAATGCATCCGGAGGTATATTCACCATAACAGGAGTCGCCTTCTGCTGCTTCTTTACTTTCCTATTGTTAATCTGGTCCTCTATCCCCTAAACGTGGGAAGGGATTGTATATACATTCTGGCCGTATTCTCATCACTTCTGTTCTCAGATCTTCCTTCAATCCTATCAGTAACATATTTTTACAAATCTAGCTTCTCTGGGGTTTTTCAAATCATAGTTATGAGGTGTAAGGGTTGTCTGCAAGTGAAATATAAAATGTTTCCTCATTTCTTCCCTCCGTAGGAATTGCTTGGGGCTGTTCCTTACCGGAGTGGAGAAACTGTCTGTGAACCCCTGTGGCAACCCAAGGGTGATAAGTATAGAGGAGAAGCATCATATACAAGTCAGCTAGTTTGCATCTGCGGAGACATAGGGATCAGTCCTCCCCCCATGTTTGGCACCTATGGGACCCCTGGCTGATGGTATATCACCAGGGTCTACCAGAGATGGGGTGTATAGAATTATACAGATGTTAAGGCTGCAGAAATCTCCTGTCAGCACATAACTTCGCTCTTTGGGCTGCTTAAGGGGGGCCGGTCTCATCCCCTCCGCTACTACAGGGGTGGAGGGAGCTGTGGAAACACAGACTTATCTTGTGAAGGGGGAGCAGCCTGTGTGTGGAGACGCTGCAGATTGCCTGACATACATTCTCTCATTCTAACTTCATCACACTTAGTATTAACTTCATCATTCATCATAACTTCTTAGTAATAAAACAAACCATATCAGTTCTGATCCACGCTGAAACTTGCACACCATAATCACATTTTCCAATCCATACAGCATACTCCTTACTTAAACACTCGTATCTCTCAGCATCCAAACGTCCATTCCTTGGCACTTCTGCCTTTTCAAGAATTGTCAGTGGTATCGTTAACTGCTTCATAATCCTGCAGGTCCTTTATCCTATATCTCGGATCCGTAGTCTGTCCTGACCTGGTGTGCCTGGCACCATAACAGCTGTCAAGGGTAGCGACCCCTATCTTCAGCCCTGTTATGTATTAGTGGGATCCCACTGGTCTACCTACAATAGCCAGCAATCCCACTATCAAAGCAATAACATAAACCGCAGCTCTCTGTTCTGTCCTAATGCTGATACATACTCTATACAACTTATTTCCTCTCCTGTACTGATGGGGAACAACTGGCGTCAAATGTATTCTTTCCAGAAACCAATCAGACCTTAATCTTCTCACTCTTTTCCAACTATAGTAACCAAACACAAACAATTTTCACACGACATGTAACACCTACACTTCACAGACTAGTATTCATCTCAAAGTGTCTCAAAGCCACCAGGCAATAACTGGCTCCTGCACTTCCAAATCTTTGCAATATCTCCGCTATCTCATAATTGACCGGAGTATCTCGAGGCACTCTAAAATGAATATTTATAGTCAATATATACACTCTCACAGGTCCGAGCCACGTTATGCCTGCCCACCAGCCAACTCCTCCAGTAATCTTTTCCTCAGACTTCCAATAACGTGGGGTTTTCAGATTCACACCAATCAACTAATTCTTATCCTTTTACTACTTACCAACTGGATTCTGTCCCTTGTAGGACTGCAACTACTGGTAACATTTGAGTCACTAAGAGAGATTTCCCTACTCTCACTCAAAGGGGCGGAGGGAGCTGCGGACACAGACTGTCGCTGTAAAGGAGGGGCTGCTGCTCGTCCCTGCGCTATTTGATTTTTCCCTCTCCTATTCTGGGCGAACTCCCTCTCGTCATCAGTATTAAAATATGGATCATGCTGCTCAGCTGTTATCATTCATGCAGCCACTTGCTCCTCATAACCATGTTTCTTAATCCATTTATCATGTTCTCTGCTAAATCGCTTCCATCTCTCAATCTCAACAGCGCAGCTTAGTGCTCCACAACACAGATATAGCAACATATCAGGACTGCATTATAATCAGAACAGTTCAGCACAGCATTATCATACTACTTATCAATTAACATTTGACAAGGCATCAACAAACAAAAGAAGAATAAAAGTTAGAACAAACATAAACCAAGTATAGCAAAGCAGGATCAAGACAATTTGATTGCAATATTTTCAATATTAACAAACACTGACATCATTACAAACAGAAAGACAGGAACCTTTATTACAGATACAGACAAAACAAATGGAAAATCATCGCACTTCATCCTGAAACAAAACAATTGTTAACAGCCCTTTTGGTCTATTGCCCGGTCTTTGCTTTGCAACAACAATTAAGCACACAATATTAGAATGTTAAGATGGTTAGTAATTTTAGACAGATGAACAAGTGCAAATATGCAACAACAGACAAAGACACAAAAACAAAATAGATTAAAGCAAAGAGACAAAAATAAAATAAACCTAACTCTTTTAAATTTTGTTACCTGAGGGGATTCCCATTCAAAGATCCAGACAGACTGACCTACCTACCTTGTCTGAGGGAGACAAGAAAGGATGCGAGCAAAAATGCTCACTTACCCGGGTTCTCTTTCTGCTCTCACTCCGACAAAAGCAAGGCAATCTTTTTCAGTCCAAATCGATAGTTAAAGGGGAATGCAATCCTGCTGTGGGCCTCCACGTTGTCAGTGTCGGGATTTCTTTTCTAGTCACCAACTTCGGGTAAAGCTCACTTAGAGCTTCTCTTACCTAGGATCCTAGGAGTGGAGAAATAAAAAGAGAGACATAGGTTGCTTGTCTTTCAAGTTAATCTCCTTTATTGGGAGGGTCAGGGTAGATCTTTTATAGTAAACCAGAAAGAAGAAATGAACAAATATGGACAATTCCGTAATATTGTGTAATAATTAACAAAATGGAGGAGATCTTGGCAAGAAAGATAGTTATATAACAGAAATGTCAGAGTATATTATGTGTTATAAGATATATTTAATTGAGGGTGTGGGGAGTACATGGGATTTATGGCATTTCCCTTATGTCAATTTAATAATTCGTGGAACCGTATCCGTTAGTACTTTTTGGCCAGAAACTGGATTTGGCCTCAACATATTTAGACATTTATTATGAGAGAGATTTGGAACTGACCACTGGCAGAATTATCCTATCACGTAGACAGATGATAACAATTAAAATGGTGTCATGGGTTACAAGTTGTTTTTCAGTTATTTTTCTAGTGTTTAGAGAACTAGGATTAACCATTTCTTTGACAGTCTGCTACCATCTAAGGTGAGGGGGTAGTTCTTTCTGCCATCTCGCCCGATTTGAGACGTGCTCTGGAGGAGTTTCAGGAGGACAGACCTGAGCGTTGTCCCATTGGAAAATTGTATGTTCCTGACCAGTGGAGGAAGAGAGTAATGTCTGAAGTTCATTGCACCACATTGGCTGGTCATCCAGGTATTTTAGGTACTAGAGATTTGGTGAGTCGGTCTTTTTGGTGGCCCGCCTTATCTCGTGATGTCAGGAATTTTGTGCAGTCCTGTGGGACTTGCTCCCGGTCTAAACCTTGTTCTCGCTCTAGTGGGTTGTTGATGCCTTTGCCGGTGCCCAGGAGGCCATGGACCCATATTTCAATGGATTTTATTTCTGATATGCCGGTTTCTCAGAGAATGACTGTTATCTGGGTGATTTGTGATAGATTCTCGAAGATGGTCCATCTTGTAGCACTCCCTAAGTTGCCATCTTCCTCAGAGTTGGTGCCCTTGTTTTTGCAACAGGTGGTTCGCTTGCACGGGATTCCTGAGAACATTGTATCTGACAGAGGAGTTCAGTTTGTTTCTAGATTTTGGAGGACTTTTTGTTCCAAGCTGGGAATTCAGTTGTCCTTCTCCTCTGCGTTTCACCCTCAGACCAATGGGCAGACGGAGAGAACAAACCAGACTTTGGAGTCTTATTTGAGATGTTTCATCTCTGCTGATCAGGATGATTGGGTCTTATTTTTGCCCTTGGCCGAATTTGCTTTAAATAATAGAGCTAGTTCTGCCACTTTGATGTCACCTTTTTTTTGTAACTTTGGGTTTCATCCTCGATTCTCTTCAGGGCAGGTGGAGCCTTCTGCCTGCCCAGGTGTTGACACTGTGGTGGAGAGAATGCACCAGATCTGGGACCAAGTGGTGGATAAGTTGTCTCTCTCCCAGGAAAAGGCCCAGCGGTTTTCCAACCGGCATAGGACCATTGGTCCCCAGTTTAAGGTGGGTGATATGGTTTGGTTGTCATCAAAGAATATCGCTATGAAGGTGGCTTCTCCAAAGTTTAAACCTAGATTTATTGGACCTTACAAGATTTTGGAGATTCTTAATCCAGTCTCTTTTCGATTGGCTCTTCCTGTTACATTTAAGATCCATAACGTGTTTCATAAGTCTCTGTTGAAGAGGTTTGTTGAGCCAGTAGTTCCTGTGGTGGCACCTCCTGACCCTGTATTGGTTGAAGATAATGTGGAATATGAGTTTGAGAAGATACTGGATTCTCGTCTGGCTAGACGGAGACTCCAGTATTTGGTTAAGTGGAAGGGTTATGGCCAGGAGGATAATTCTTGGGTCTCTGCATCCGATATTCATGCCAAAAGATTGGTGCGTGCTTTTCATCAAGCCCATCCTGATTGACCTGGTGGCGTGGATGAGGGTTCGGTGACCCCTCCTCAAGGGGGAGGTACTGTTATGAGCTCATTTTCTCGTTCACCTTTGATGTCCGATGAACTCCCTCTGCTGGTGAAAGGAGGTAGTGAAACTGATTTGGATGGGAGAAACCTGTCACCTGAACAGGCGGATTGCGATTGGACATCTGGAATCTCTGAGTGGATATAAGGCAGCCGACGCCCTGTAGGGTTGCTGGTGATTTCTCTGCTCTGAGCTCTGGCCTCCAGTTTAGTTCCTGTCTTCTAAAGCTAAGTTTTTGCTCTGTTATTGTTCCATGAGATTTTGTCTGATTTGCTTGGTTTTGTGTTCAGCCAGCCCCGGCTGGGGCTTTGCTGAGTTTCCATTTTTGTCCCTGATCGGTTGATTCTCTTTTGCTCTGTCTTCAGAATATATCAGTGCTGATATAGGGATTTTGAAGTCTAGTGACTTCAGGGCCGTTTTTACTATCAGACGTGTTGGGACATTTTTGGTAGGGTTTTTGCGGATTGCAGCCAGCATCTTTTCTGTCCTTTTCCTATCTAGTTAGTTGGGCCCCCTTGTATTTTTGTTTTTTCCTCCTCCGGTGACTCATTCATAACAGAGCCGCATGTGTATGAGGTGGACGGAGCAGAGCTACGCGTGTACAAGGTGTGCAGAGAGGAGCCGCAGGTGTATGGAGCGGAGATGTGCATGTATTTTGGCATGGGGGGCCCCATTTGAAAGTTCACACTGGGGCCCATAACTTTGCAGTTACGGCACTGTCCATATTTATATACCTCAGCAAACAGATCACGATTTTTTCCCAGTCGCTCCCATGTGGGACTGCATCCAATCCTCGGCTTCCACGGGGGGCCGTAAAAAAAATGAAGAGCCCTCATAAACAATTCGAAGTCAGGCAGGATAGACAATTGAGTATAGAATATTCCTTTCTCTGAGTTTCTTTATCTCCATGAATTTAGCATGCTGCTTCTGAAGCTCCATAGATAAATCCAGAAATATTGAAATAGTTGCATTATTGAATTTGATGGGGCTTTCTTTTTGCCTTGCCATGCGGAGTATAGTATCTCTGTCTCTACAATTTAAGAGGCGTGCCAGGAAAGGTCTCGGTGAGGTACCTGGAGGAAGATGCCTTGTAAGAACCCTATGGGCCCTTTTCACAGAGAATGTTAAGGAGACCATCCCCTAGAGCAGCGGTCCCCAACCTTTTTGACTTTGAGAGCCACATCCATAGAATCATAGAATCGTAGAGTTGGAAGGGACCTCCTGGGCCATCTGGTCCAACCCCCTGCTCAAAGCAGGATTCGCTAAATCATCCCAGACAGATGTCTGTCTAGCCTCTGTTTGAAGACTTCTATTGAAGGAGAGCTCACCACCTCTCGTGGCAGCCTGTTCCACTCATTGATCACTCTGTCAAAAAGTTTTTTCTAATATCTAATCTGTGTCTCCTCCCATTCAGTTTCATCCCATTGCGTCTAGTCTTTCATTGTGCAAATGAGAATAAAAATGATCCTTCTAGAATGTGACAGCCCTTGAGATATTTATAGACCGCTATTAAGTCTCCTCTCAGTCTTCTCTTCTGCAAGCTAAACATTCCCAAATCCTTCAACCTTTCCTCATAAGACAGGGCTTTCAGACCGGTCATCATTCTGGTTGCTCTTTTCTGAACTTGCTCCAGTTTGTTGATGTCTTTTTTTTGAAAATGTGGTGCCAAAAACTGGACACAGTATGCCAGATGAGGTCTGACCAAAGAGGAGTAGAGAGCAATAATGACTTCACGTGATCTAGACTGTATGCTTCTGTTAATACATCCTAGAATTGCATTTGCCTTTTTTGCTGCTGCATCACACTGTTGACTCATATTCAGTCGGTGATCTATTAGTATACCCAAGTCTTTTTCACATGTGCTGTTGCTTAGCCCTATTCCTTCCATTCTGTATATGTTTTTTTCATATTTAAATTCTTTATTTTCAAATTTAAACCACACCATAAGACACAACACCATTTCACAAATACAGTTGGCGGAGTATTGCTTAGGAGTCGGTCCAAGGTGAAAGGAAAGAAAAGAGGGGAGGGAAATGTGGGTGGGAGAAAGAGAGAAGGAAGGAAAGGGTAAAGAGGGATACATAGTAACGAACAATATCAATAACAACAACAAAAAGTAGCCGTCGGCATGAACACTAGCATTTGGTGGGTGTATTTAAGAATATAGAGTAGGTGGACTGTTCTGTAAACAACCGTGGGATCAGCTACCCCAGTATAAAGGCCATCAGGTCAAGTAAGACTTCATGTGATATTAGATTTCTCACCAAGAGGATTATCCTCTAGATATCTAGTCCACGGGGCCCAGGTCGACTCATAAGATTTATGATTAAAAATCTCCCAGCTACACAGCTCCTCCAGACGAGAAACCTGATTTATCTTAACATGCCACTCCAATGTGGGGGGGCAACATCTTTCCAGTGTACAGCTATCAGCTGTTTTGCAGCACTTAGCATCAGTGGGAGTAAACCATGTTTTTTTGGTAAGAAATCTTTTGACGGGCACGAAAGAAGAACTTCCGTAGCCCTAAGATTAGTCTTTATTAGTTGTAATTTTTTGAGAACTAGCTCAACGCCATCCCAAAAATGTCTCAGTTTGGGACAGTCCCAGAATATGTGAGTGATGTCCTCCAGAGTTGAGGCATCTCCAACAAGCATTATTATCAGCAAGACCCATCTGAAAGAGCTTCGTGGGAGTCAAATGCCACCTGGTCAATATTTTATCAGAATTTTCCTGCAAAAGTACACACCTAGAAAATCCCCGTGCACTAGATAGCATTCTAGATATTTGTTTCTCTGTGAATGTAGTGTTGAGTTCCATTTCCCAGGAGTAAATAAATGAGGGTTTAAAATGTGCTCTCGGAGAGATAAGGTGTGAGTAAATACGAGATATAATTTTTAGCCGTGGAGGCGGAAGTTTGATTATAATATCTAACCAGGACCAATTGGATTTGGTCGGGAATTTCTTCCTAAATTGTAGAAGCGTACTTCGAACGTGCTGGCTCTGAAGAAAATTAGTTGGTTGAGTCATTGCACTTGGTGGCCAAACTCCTCTCTGTAATATTTTATTACCATAAAAGCTACTCAATGTTTCTCTAGGGAGGGTAGACCATAAATTATATGGATCTTGAAAATCAAGATCTATTAGATAGGGTATTGAGCCAATCGGCGTTAGCGTCGAGGGAAGAGTGTCCTCCCGTAGTTCCCCCAACATCAATCTTTTGATACGTAATGTAGTAGAAGTTATCTCGTCTAGCCTAAGAGCGACTGGTGGTTTAGCTTTAGTCCAGAGATAAGGTAAACCCCTCGGGCCCAATAGAGCCAGGTCAACACTAATTCCCTCCCCACCTTCAGCGCAAGACACCACCTTTAACCATCTGCTAAGATGGATTGCTTTATAATATAAAAGGGGGTCTGGGACTCCCAATCCACCAGAGGAGCCTGGATAAGAAAGAAGCCTATAAGGCAACCTAGCCGGTTTAGATTTCCAGATAAAATTTCCTATTAGTGACTTTAACGACCTGAAAAAGGTCAGGGTATCTGAATCGGAACCATATTCATGGCATACAATATGATAGGCATGATATATGCCTTAAACACGTTGATGCGACCCATCCAGGATAAAGTGGGTAGGTTATATTTATGCATCAGGTTTGTAACTTTTTTAATTAAAGGAATGAAATTACTTTGAAATAAGTTAGTGGGGTCTCTAGTTATAAATATTCCTAAATATTTAATAGAGCTATTAGCCCAAGAGAAGGGAGTCTGTGTACGAATAGTGGAAAGTTGAGAATGAGGGAGAGTAATATTTAACGCTTCAGATTTAGTTAGATTAATTTTAAAATTAGAAAGGAAGCCAAACTGTTGAAAAATTTGGAGGATGATCGGGAATGCCTGAGACGGGTTGGATATGAGGAAAAGCAGATCGTCTGCGAAAGCTAACATTTTGAGTATCCCCGGACCCACCGACAACCCCTCTATGCGTTGTTCTTGTCTGATGCTTTGTATCAAAGTTTCTATGACTAAAATGAACAAGGATGGAGACAGAGGGCATCCCTGCCTAGTCCCATTGTGAATCTCAAAACTGTTTGACAGGGTGCCATTAATCCTGACCTTGGCCGTCGGTTGAGAGTAGAGAGAGAACTGCTGTGATATATTGAGGAGGGAAGCCAAATTTAATCAATACCTGTTCCATAAATCTCCAGCACACTCTGTCAAAAGCCTTCTCGGCATCCGTTGACAGGAGTACTAAGGGGACCTGCCGGGTCTTGGCAAATATTATAGACTGTATGGCCCTAGTGGAGTTGTCCTTCCCTTCCCTACCACTCACAAAGCCCGCTTGATCCACATGAATTAATTTGGGTAAAAAGTTGCTTACTCAGCCCGCTAGTATTTTAGCCCACATTTTGATGTCAGCATTAAGCAATGAGATTGGTCTGTTGCTGGTGCACAAGTTGGGATCCTTACCCTCCTTCGGAAGAACTGTGATGTATGCCTCCAGGGATTGCTTAGGGGGGAGCTGGCCCTCCAAATAGGAATTGAACAAGGTCACCAGATGGGGTAAGAATGATTTTATGAACTTTTTATAGTATATAATGGGGAGACCATCCGGGCCTGGGGCCTTTCCATTTGGAATGGTGGCGAGGGTGTCAAAAATTTCTTTAGGGGTAACCGGAGCAGTTAGTAAAGATTGGCCTTCCGGGGTTATTTTAGGGAGATTCAGTGTAATCAGGAACTCTTTGATTTTTTCTATAGCTGTTATTGGGTCTTGCATGCTATCTGGTATGCTTAAGTTGTATAAACTGTCATAAAAGGATCTAAACTCCTCGGCAATGTCTGTGGTCTCGAAAATTGAAGAGCCGTCCAGAGCTTTGAGTTGTCTAATAAACGTCTTGTCCTGCTGCTTTTTAAGCAGTGAAGACATAAGCTTACTACTTTTTTTGCCATGGAGATAGAACCTCTGTTTACTTCTCATATAGGTTTTGGCCGATTGAATATTTAAAAGATTTTTTAGTGAATTCCTTAGATCCGTCAGTTCAGTTTTATTTACTGTCGTCTGATTTACTTGAGACCTCTTGTGCAATCTTTCCAAGGAATTAATTTGGTGCAAAATAGACACAACCTGTTTTGTTCTTTCTTTTTTGAGATGGGAACTCAAAGCTATAAATTCTCCCCTAATTACCGCTTTATGTGATTCCCACACCACAGGTAAGGGCGGGCCAGAGTGTAAATTTGTCTGGAAAAAGAATTCAAGAGTGCCAGTCAGTTTTGTAATGTGGGAATCAGAATCTAATAATGTCTCGTTAAGTGACCATGACTTGGCTGGCCGCGGAAGGGTTACTATGCCTATGTCGAGAAAAATAGGAGCATGGTCCGAGAGAGAGATAATGTCTATAGTCGCATTTTTAACTAATGGGAGATTAGTTGTTTGTGTCAATAGATAGTCAATTCTGTGATAGCTACCACACGGGTGGGAGTAAAAAGTGTTGTCTCTGCCCGAAGGAAAGAGTGCCCTCCAGGGGTCTATCAAGTGCAATTCATGTAAAGAAAGGTGTAACTTTCTCAGTGCCCTTTGAGAAAGGGTCGACTTGCCCGTTGAGGTATCTAGGGATGGATTAAGTGATACATTAAAGTCTACCCCCATCAACAACAAACCCTCAGTAAATAGTTTTAAGGTATTCATTGTTTTGCACAGCCATCCAATCTGATTCCTATTTGGGGCGTATAGGTTACACAGAGTAACTTTAGTATTGGCTATAAGGCCCTTTAGTATAATATATCTACCTTCGGAATCTGAGAGGCAATCATGCAAGACAAAAGGAACATTCTTTTTAATAGCAATACTCACTCCTCTAGACGCCGACCCACCCGTACTATGATACCAGGTCGGGTAACTGGATCTAGACATATCCGGGACTCTCCCCACTTTAAAATGTGTCTCCTGTAGGAAGACTACACTAGCCTTTTTTGAATATAGAAGGTTCAATACCTGACTCCTTTTACACGGGGAACATAAGCCTTTTTACATTGTATGAAGCCACTACCATAGTGGCGAAATTGACTTTATCACCCATAGCATAATAGATGGAGCAAAAAAAATAAATGATTAAGTGCCCCATGCCGACGAGCCACAAAAAATACAAAATACAAGATAAAGTAACATATAGATAACAATAACCAACTACCTGCCTGCGGCAGGGGTAGGGGGTCAAGCATACCCCCCATAGCAGAGCAGGGAATTACATCACCAATACACGAGTGGTACATGTTAGCTTATAGGGCAGTTAAATGAAAGCAGCAACACATTAGCAGATGCCAATCAAGGCAAACTAAAGTGATCTAAAACATTACAGAGTTATACAAAAATTTCCGGGTCTATATGTGAGAAAATACGGCTAGACAGAGCACAATAGAACTCAGGGGGGCATCTCTTTCCTCGCCCCAGATTTCCCTCGTTTAGGAGGCATGCGTCTCTTCACTGAGGCCCAATCCCCCTGACCTCCTGTATAAGCATTGATAGGAGGAGGTGTGCGAAGATCCATGTCTAAAGGTAACCATGAAGGAATATCAATAGGAGCGATGTCGAATGTGTCCCATATTTTGGTTAAATCTTCGGGGCTCCTCACTGTTATTAGTTTGCCGTCTCCATGTACAGATATTCCAAACAGAAATAGCCATTTTACGCGAGCGTAGCACTTCCAATAGGGGTCTTAGGATCCTTCTTTTTGCAAGAGTCAACGGCGCAATGTCCTGATAAAGTTGGATAGCAGATCCTTCATAGGTGAGATTTTTAACGTCTCTTGAGGCAGACAAAATAATATTGGTGTCCACATAGCTGAACAAGCCGCAGATCACATCCCTCGGGGGTTCAGAAGGCTTAGGCTTGGGTCTGAGCGATCTATGGACCCTCGCTATTACAATTTGGTCGCATTTTTCTTGCGAGATTAAGAGGGCAAAGATCTCTTTCGTGGATTTTTCTAATATTTCTGTAGAGACACTTTCAGGCAAGCCTTTAATCCTTATATTTTTTCTGCGACTCCTATTTTCTTGATCTTCTAAGGCCAGAAGATAGTTATTAAGCTGTGTTCTGTGGTAGTCCAAATGATCTCTCATGGCGTTGGAGTGGCTAATGAGAGAGGACTGAGATGATTCCAGGGACTCCACTCTATTACCAATATGTAACAAATCCGCTCTCATACCAGATATCTCCGTAACCAAAGGCTTTAAAGCTTGGGCCTGTAGTTTTTTAAAGACTGATCTAGATAACTTCCCAGAGTCCGAGTGGGTGATATCACTGCCTGAGACATCATCACTTGAGTCCGAGTCCTCGACATGTTCCTCCACCTCAGCATTTGCATGCAGCTTTTTAGGTGTGGACCTAGCCGACCCAGGTTTATTTTTCAGAAATTTCTCCATTTCACTTTGCCTGCCCTGATGTACACTAGTAGCCAGCGGTTTTACACGCTCTTTATTAGATTTAACCATAATGCTTAATTAAAGCGTGCGTTTCAATCACCCCTCGTGCATTCAGGAAAAGTCTACTAATGCATGCTCATAGATGAAGATAAACCCATGCGTCTTCAAAGGTGATGTGCTGACATGAGTGAATAGGGCGGTATCAGCCGCTCTAATGTGGTGCACTATATAGAAAGTCTCAAACTGCCTTGGCATAAAATTAGGCCGGTCTTGGCGCCTCTGAAATGGGGGAGCGGTACCCCCAAACCCCAGGTCGCCCCAGTTCCCTGTATGCAGCAGGAGCGACCACCTCAGATTCCCCAGGCAATGCACCAGGAGCACCCAGCACCGCGGTCACCCTCCGTTCACCAGCCAGGCCGAGAGCCCTTCGGGTGTCTCCAGAATCTCCACCAGTGCACGTGCGACCGGCTCGCCTCCCTCTCCTCCGGTAAGCGAATCCGTTCCTTCCCATCCTTGTTAGTCAGCAGTCTCTCTTCCGGCAGAGGCCACGGGCCCTCCACCACCTCCAACGGCTCTCTACAGACTGCTGTCCGGACCACCTCAGGAAGAAGCAGTAAAGATGGCGCCTGACCGCCTCTGGCGCCAAGGCCCACTCCCCGTGGCCGTTCTATGTCCCGGCATCTGTGCAGAGAGCCGCGGTTCTCTCCTCGCTGTCCTTCACCACCTTCTCTAAGCCCAGCTCTCTGGGGGGCATATAGACACTTTCGTTGGGGTCAGAAGAGGGTATATTTTGTGGCTGGCAACGGGAGCTGCAGCAAAGCGCATCTTCCCTACAAGCGATCCAGGCCACACCCCCATGTTTTTTTCATTTTTATTGCCCAGCTGTAGTACTTTGCATTTTTCCCTGTTAAAAACCATTCTGTTACTTGCTGCCCACTGCTCCAGTTTATTTATATCTTTTTGAATCCTCTCTCTCTCTTCTCTAGTATTAGCTATCCCTCCTAGCTTTGTGTCATCAGCAAATTTAATCAGTTTACCCTCAATTCCTTCATCTAAATAGTTGATAAATATGTAGTACAATACAGGGCCCAGGACAGAGCCCTGTGGTACCCCACTTGAGACATTCTTCCAACTGGATGTGCAGCCATTTACGACCACTCTGGGTCCGATCACTAAGACAGTTATGAATCCACCTAACAGTTGCCTTGTCCATTCCATACTTAGCCATTTTTTCAATAAGGATTGTATGAGAGACTTTGTCAAATGTTTTGCTGAAGTCAAGATATACTATATCTACAGCATTTCCCTGATCCACCCAATCAGTGATTCTGTCATAGAAGGAAATTAAGTTAGTCTGAAATAACTTATTAGTTACAAACCCATGCTGACTCTGTTTAACCACTTCATTCTTATCCAGGTACTTACATACATATTGCTTAATAATTTGTCCAACGATCTTTCCTGGTATAGAAGTCAGGCTCACCGGCCTATAGTTGCCTGGGTCCACCTTCTTTCCCTTTTTGAAGATAGGAACAACATTTGCTCTTCTCCAGTCTTCTGGGACTTCTCCTGTTCTCCAAGAATTTTCAAAGATTATGGAGAGGGGTTCAAAAATTTCTTCTGCTATCTCCTTCAGTACTCTGGTGTGTAATTCATCTGGACCTGGAGATTTGAATTCATTTAGGTTAGCTAAGTGTTTCCTCACTATCTTTCTGTTTATAGATATCCTGGATTCTTCTATTCCCTTAACAGGACAGTGAAGAACAGTTGATGTTACATTTCCTTTCTGAGAGAAAACAGATGCAAAATAGAAATTTAAAAGTTTGGCCTTCTCAACATCCTGTCTTACCATTTCATCATTTTCATCCTGTAAAAATCCTATAGCATCTTTGACTTTTCTTTTACTTTTGACATATCCCCAAAATACCTTTATTATTGCTTTTGACGTCTCATGCAAGCCTCAATTCCTTGTCAGCTTTAATAATAATAATCTTTATTTTTATATAGCGCTACACCTAGAGTATCTTTGAACCAGCTCTCCAGGAACTGCTCTGGCCGCTGACCCTCTGGTAGCCCAAAAATGCGGATATTGATCCGGTGTAGTCTATTCTCTTAGTCATCTGCCTTCTGCTTCCAAGCATTTATGGAACCAGCCACTTTTGTCAGTTTAGTTTCCATAGGTACAATATTATCTTCTAGGTGGGACACCCTTGATTCAACTAACGTGATTCAACCTCCCATGGACCGCATATCCTGTCGGAGATGCCCCTCCTTAGAATGTACCTCTTCTATTTTCCCAGTCAGGGATGTCCTAGTTAGAGGTATAGCATAGCTCCCAACCATCCCGATTCTCGCGGGACAGTCCCGTTTTTGACCCCCCCCCACCCGGGTCCCACCCGGGACTCTATTTTTCTCGCACTGCACTGAGCCACCACAACTCCCATGCACGAACCCCATCCTCATCCTCCCAGAGAGCCACCGCAGCCTGCAATGACGTCTAAGGCTACTTTCACACTAGCGTACCGTCACACGCTGTGAAAGTTGTGCACAACGGGGGCAGCGGATGCAGTTTTTCAATGCATCCGCTGCCCCATTGTAATGTCTGGGGAGGAGGGGGCGGAGTTTCGGCCGCGCATGCACAGTCGAAAATGGCGGAGATGATGCACAAAATAAGTTACATGTAACGTTTTTGTGTGCGTCGCGGCTGACAAAACACGACGCATCCGTCGCATGACGGATGCGACGTGTGGCAATGCGTCGCAATGCGTCGCTAATGTAAGTCTATGAAGAAAAAACGCATTCTGCGGGCAACTTTGCAGGATGCGTTTTTTCGGCCGACGCTAGTGTGAAAGTAGCCTTAGACTGTTCTGGGGCTGTGCGCAGAGAACCTGTGATGAGGTCACAGGAGGGGAGGAGTCAGGGGGTCACATGATCAGGCGCCTCCGTGTCTGCACTCTGCAGGACTCTGCTGTGCTGGTTGTCGTGGTGCTGAATGAGGTGAAGTTTCTGTGTGGTGTCAGGAGGGGTTTACAGGGTGGATGTAGCAGAGCTGTGTGTGTACGAGGTGTACAGAATGGAGCCGTGTGTGTACAAGGTGTACGGAGCAGAGCCATGTGTGTACGAGGTTTACGGAGCCATGTGTGTACGAGGTGTATGGAGCCACATGCGTATGAGATGTGCGGAGCAGAGCTGAGTGTGTACGAGGTGTACGGAGCGGAGCCATGTGTGTATGGGATGTACGGACCAAGTGTGTACAAGGCATACAAAGCGGGCTTTTCCCACGGACACAGGAGTACACGGGGGAGCCCTGAGGAGCACTTTAAAACTCGTACATGACGTTCCACCGGAAGTGATGTGCTGGAAGCTGACCGTAGATGAGGTAATTTCATGAGGAGATTGTGACGGAACCATGGAGGCACTTCAAGGAATGCTTCAGATCCATCACCGTGTCCTCCTCCGACAGCGCGGACAGCAGGATCGCCTTGTAATCGGGGATGCCGGCCATGTGAGCGAATCATGATATGATGGTAGCTGGGCTGCTATAGTATCTTTATAGAATCTTTCATTTCTTTCTTTCTCTGTTCTTTCTCGCTCTGTTTCTCTCTGTTCTTTCCCGCTCTTTTTCTCTCTCTCTGTTCTTTCTTTCCCCTCTTTCTTTCTTTTTCTATCCCCTTTCTTTCTCTCTGTTCTTTTTCTCTTTCTTTACTTCTTTCGTTCTTTCTCTGTTCTTTCTCTGTCTCTCTTTTCTTTCTTTCCCCTTTGTTTCTCTCTATCTCTCTGTTCTCTCTTTCTCTCTCTGTTCTTTCTTTCTTTTCTCTTTCTTTCTCTGTTCTTTCTTTTCCCTCTTTCTCTCGATCGCTCTGTTCTCTTTCCCCTCTTTCTTTTCTTTTTCTTTCTCTCTGTTCTTTCTTTCCCCTCTCTTTCTCTCTCTGTTCTTTCTCTCCGTTCTTTTTTCTCTGTTCTTTCCTTCCACTCTTTCTTGCTGTTCTTTCTTTCTTTCCCCTTTCTTTCTCTCTGTTCTTTCTTTCCCTCTCTAATCTTTCGTATTTCATTTTCTCTGCTATTTTTTTCTCACTCTCTGTTCTTTCTTTCCCCTCTTCCTTTATATTTCTTTCCCCTCTTTCTTTTTTCTCTCTGTTCTATCTTTACTTTTTCTTTCTTTTTTCTCTCTTCTTTCTTTCCCCTTTCTCTCTCTGTTCTTTCTTTCCCCTCTCTTTCACTCTCTGTTCTTTTTTTCTTTCCCTTCTTTCTTTCTGTCTCTGTTCTTTCTTTCTCTGTTTATTCATTCCCCTCTTTCTCTCTCTCTGTTCTTCTTTTCTCTTTCTCTCTGTTCTTTCTTTCCCTTCTTTCTTTCTTTATCAAAAGATAGGGTAGGGGAAAAGGAAAGTCAGCTCACCACAGCATGCTGATCTGTAATAGTGGAAGTCCTCTGAACGGAGCCGCCCCAGTCCAGGGCATCAGCAATCAGCAGAAAAAAAAGAGATGTGCTCCAGCGATGAAACAATCCACTGATGTATTAAAAACAGTTTATTTGCTTCTTAAAAACATGAAAAAACGCATTTCAGCAATTAAGCCTTAATCTTTCTTTCTTTACCCTCTTTCTTTCTTTCTCTCTCTGTTCTTTTTTTCTGTCCCCTCTTTCTTTCTGTGTTCTTTCTTTTTCTGCTCTTTCTTTCTTCCCCTCTTGCTCTGTTTTTTCTTTCGCTCTCTGTTCTTTATTTCTTTCTTTCTCTGTTCTTTCTTCTTTCTCTGTGCTTTCTTCTCTCTGTTCTTCCTCTCTCTATTTTTCTCTCTCGCTCTCCTTTCTATCTGTTTTCTTTTTTCTCTCTCATTGTTTTCTTTCTTTTCCTCAGTACTTGTCAGTGTGCCCACAGTACCAGCCACTGTGCCCATAATGCCAGCCACTGTGCCCTCAGTATCAGTCAGTGTGATCAGCAGTGCTAAATGGGTGCGGTTGGGCGTGGACATGGGTGTGACTAGTTGTAAAATGGGCGTGATTGGGGCGTAGCCTAAAGTTTGCCACTGTGCATGCTACAACCTTGATCCCTCTTTTCCTTCAAAAGTTCGGAGGTATGGGTATAGCTTGCATTAACTGTTCGGATACCTGTTTCAAAGTTAGATCGTCATGATCCCCACTTTCCTCACCATCAGAATCATGATTTTTTTTCATGGGCCTGTGACTTTAACCCCTGATGGGTTATCTCTGTGTGCCCGTGGATTATCAGGGGGATCAGATCTTACGTACTTTTTTTTTAACTTTTCAGCTGCACCCCAGTTTCTTGAGCGGTGCATAGTTGATGTTTTATAAATTATGATAGGCTGATTAAGTAGATTTCTTATCCCTTTGTTTTCAGCCACAACAGCACTTTAGTAAGGTGCGGGCGTTATTTGCCTGGTTCACTAATATGTAGCAATATAAACAGTTCTGTGCTGAGAACCTGTACAGCTTGCAGGTTTATTGCAAAGATAATGTATTGCAGTGTCAGTATTTTGCTAGGACACTTGCAGCTGTGGCCTCAGAGGGGGGAAGGCCAGGAAAGTGAAAGTGGGAGTTGAGGGGGCTCAGCAGGTAAGGCCTCTTTCACACATCAGTTTTTTGGCGTCAGTCGAAATCCGTCAGTTTTTCACAATTTTCGACGGATCCGACTAGCGGATAGGATACGTAACTCAGGTATATATAGATATATATATAACCAGAGGTGTCCAGAGGGATAGTCTGAGACACCCTCCTCCTTTCACTGAGTACCGCATTGAATTTTGGGCATCCCAGAGGTGGATTATTGACCCAGTGGAACAGAGACTGATATGGCCGCCAGTACTGTGCACAACTGAAGTAAGGATATTTAGCTCTAAATGAGAGAATCCGTGGAAGGAAAAGAAGAATTTCGTGGCTTGGCACATGAATTGTGTGACGAAGGTGTTAGGAAGAACAGAGGAAGTGAATTCTGATTGTTTGTTACTGCTATGTTGAAGTAGAAAAATTGTCTATTATGATAGGGACTGGATTTTTTGTGGTTCAAGGAAGTGACTGTGGTGTGAGAAAGTGATTGAAGAAGAAAGAAACTGAGATCAAGACTAATGTGTCAGGCAGACAAATAGTTAAGAATGATTTGAAACAAGAAGTCTCCCTGCTAGATGATAAGGTCCCTCCCCAGGAAATCAAGCCTCTCCTCCCGACTGTAAGCTCTGTGCCCCTTAACCCCAAGGCACCAATATATCCTGGACTACCAAAGCAGCCCCCACCCTATGATCCTGCCGGGTGGATTTGTGCTGTATGCGGAGTTACTATTCCTCAGTGGAGAGAGGTCTGTTACAATTGTACAAGGAGACCGGGAGTAGCAGCCCCCACCTTTCCTTTGTTAAACGCTGATGGTACCTATTATCATCCGCCGCCAGCCTCAGTCCCCATTATGCCTAATATTGTTAGTGGTTATGAGTATCCACCCCCTTTACCCCATCCCAAATAGACACCCTTTGCAATCAATTACCCGATCCAGAGACTTCCCCCCCATGGCTTTCTACAGGCAAATGGCAGCAAATCGAGAATAATGTGCCGTTTCTGGACGATGCATTAAAGTAGAAAAAAAAGTTTCCAGAAGAAATTAACCTGCTCCGTATCAGCAGAGAAAAAAAAACAAGCTAGCAGCCAGCAGCTGCTCCAGTAATCCCAGCTCCCCCTCCCACATCGCCCCCACTGCAGCTCGTTCACACACGGCAAACCCCAGCCCCTCCCTGACAATTCTCGTCTGCAATGCTGGTGCTGTGCCCGACTCGGACACTTTCACAGAGATTGTCATACCCCCGCTGTTTTAATCAGAGTAGATGGCAGACCCAATAAACATACTCTTACAAAACCGATCTGTGTGGGACCCTTCCCCGAGGTTACTGTTCAGTTCATAATCTCTCCCACATGTACAGTAAATTTACTAGGGGCAGATTTATTATCACAGTTCCGCTCTGGAATACAATTCCAAGATGATGGGCAGATGGTTCTTACGTTACATAACTGCTATGCAGATGAAGACCGAGGAAATCTGTATTTTGCATGCCTTTCCCACAGTTATGCCACAAGGGGCCCGAAACAGTCCCAACCAGTTTGCAAAAACCATGAGCGAGTGTCTCTTGCCCTGGCAGTTAGATCACCCCCAGGTCACACTGTTTTAGTATGTGGATGATCTTTTGTTGTGTGCACGAACGGAGCAGGAAGCCATTGCTGCCACTGTTAGCCTCCTCAAGCATCTGGCAGAACTGAACTGTCGGGTTTCAGCCTTGAGACTTCAGTTCTGTCTTGGTCAACTGATATTCTTGGGTCACTGTCTCCTTCAGGGTGCCAGACACCTTGCAGAAGAAAGAAAAATAGCTGTCAGCTCCCTTCCTTTCCCAAAAGATGAAACTGAACTCCAGCGTTTTTTTGGACTATGTATTTAGTTTTGTCAGTGGATACCGGATGCATCCCGCATAATGCAACCCCTTTACAATGCCTTGAAAGACGGCATAATGAGCTACAAGGAAAGATCACCAGTTTGCATGGAAAGCCTTTATCATGCCTTCTCTGAGTTAAAGTGGCTTATTGCTTCCGCCCCTGCCTTGGGCATCCCGGACTATACTTGACCGTTCCATTTGTATGTGTCTGAGAATGAAGGACACGCAGCAGGGGTACTTACACAATCACATGGCAATAGACAATGACCAGTGGGCTATTATTTGGCCCGCCTCGACCCAGTGGCCCGAGCATCACCAAGTTGCATGACGGCAGTTCATGCCACTCACTCATTGTTTGACAAGACTGCAGACATAATTCTTGGACATGAAACGCACATTTTTGCCCCACATGATATTGCAGCAATACTGACACTTCAGCAACCAAGACATTTGACTGTGCAACGACACTTACGGCTGCAGTGTTCACTCCTTTTGCCTGACTGTCAAGTTGCATCGCTGTACTACAATCAACCCTGCTACTTTACTGCCGGTCCCCAAGAAAGATGGCAGTGATGAGGATTACCTCCAACACGATTGTTCACAATTTCTGATTTGAAGAAACAGCTACTCCACCAAATGTCAGTGAGAATCCACTTCCAAATCCCGATCTGGTGTTATACACGGATGGTTCAAGATATGCTGACGAGTTTGGTAGATTCCACTCCGGATACGCTATTACCACAGAGGACACTGTAGTGCACGCAGCTGCACTCCCACCCTCACAGTCAGCACAAGAAGCAGAACTTCAGGCACTGTCTACTGCATGTACTTTGGCCAAGAACAGACAGGCTAATATATACACGGACTCACGGTATGCATTTGGTATTGCTCACGATTTTGGGGCTCTATGGGCCAATCGAGGGTTTATTACTACTGCCGGAACCTCAGTGAAAAATGAATGCTGAAGCTGTTGAAACCCTCATGGACTCGATCAAATTACCTACTCAGGTGCTATTATCAAAGTTAAGGTGCATGGTCCTAGGAACAGTCCACAGACTGTTGGCAACGCATTTGCGGATATGCAAGCAAAAGCCGCCGCTTTTCTACCCGTTGAACCAACCATACCAACTATGGTGACCACACGCTCTCAGCGTAAACAGTTACAAGAAGCATTGACCCTACAAGAACCTGATGATCTACAACAGACTGAGGTTTTCTGTCGGACCCCGTGAGACCGCTTTGTGATGATGTAGAGAATGTCTCCAAAGGAAGAGGTGACGCAATGGAAGACTGATGGGGCACGTATGGATAATGGTCTCTGGAAAAAGCACCAACTCATGTGTCTCCCTAAGCGGATGTACCCTGCTATTGCCATATGGGCCTACATATCGAGGAAAGAATCAGGCCCTCGCCCTGGTGCAAAAATTCTACTGGGCCCCAGGAATTTCCACAGTTTTGACAGCGCTCAACCGTGCCTGTAATATCTGTCAGACTTGTAATCCCGGTCAACTTCACTGTGTACCCCTGAAGCATCTTGCTAAACCTGACTATCCTTTCCAAAGGCTCCAGGTGGACCATATCATGTTACCTAGGTCTGGAAGGTATGAATACTGCTTGGTTGTTGTTGACATGTTCTCCGGTCAGCCGGAAGCATTCCCTGTCACCAACATGACTGCAAAAACCACAGCGAAGAAACTGGTAATAGAAGTCATATGCAGATATGGGGTTCCAGAAGTTGTTGAAAGTGATCAATGTCCGGCCTTTTCTTCTCATGTGTATCAAGAAGTTCTGACAATGCTTGGATCCACTGTAGCCCTCCATACTCCGTATCACCCACAATCCAGTGGGAAAGTTGAGAGGCTGAACAGCACACTGAGGGGACAATTGACCAAAATGATGCAGGAAACTATGGCTCCATGGCCAGAGCTCCTACCCATTGTACTATACAACATTTGTACTACCCCTATTGCAAAACATGGTTTGTTCCCATATGAAATATCGCTTGGTGCTAGGCCCCCAATTGCAAATTTCCAGCCTCAGCAGTTATCAGAAGTAACTTACCATGCTGTTCAATGTGTTATTCAGCTTAGTAAAAATCTTGCTAACACCCATGCTCTAGTTTCTTCTCTTCCAGATTCAGCAGAAACCGACATCTGTTATAACCTGAAGCCTGGTGATTTTGTAGTCATGAAGAGGCATGTCAGGAAGCATGGACTAGAACCCTTGAAATTCTGCACTAAGACAGCAAATGATGATACCAAAGACATCGTTTGTTATAAATGAGTCA
Organism: Dendrobates tinctorius; assembly: GCF_039654945.1. Classification (NCBI taxonomy): domain Eukaryota; kingdom Metazoa; phylum Chordata; class Amphibia; order Anura; family Dendrobatidae; genus Dendrobates; species Dendrobates tinctorius. The sequence goes on along the minus strand of NW_027361963.1, from coordinate 2,842,621 downwards.
CCGAAGGAGGAAAAAACAAAAATACAAGCTAAGTCCAGAAAACCGGAGAGGTTGGTAGCTATCGGATTGCAGACCCCTGATCCTATCCACAACAACTAACAGTAGCCGTGGGGGGTTCCTACGATGCCCTAGACCCCTCGATCACAGCCGGAGAGCTAAATAGGCCTAAAGAAAGAAAGGGGAAATCTAAACTGCCCCAGAGCAGACCCCAAAGCAACAGGCAGCCCCCCAACATATAATGACGGTGAAGCAAGATGAAAACACTAACACAGATAGAAAGATAGGTTGAGCAAACGATGGGGCCCAAGCTAACTAAAAAGGACAGGATAGAAAAGCTGCTGTCTGCAATCCGTAAAAAACCCTACCAAAAAATGTCCCAACCGTCGCTAGGACTTCAAAAAGACTATATCAGCACTCAGGTAAATTCTGAAGACAGAGCAAAGAGACAAACTGATCAGAGACAAAAATGGAACTCAGCACACCCCCGACCAGGGATGGCTGAACTCCAAAAAACAAGGTAAACAAAACAAAACTAATAAGTTCAATAGCAGAGCATAAACTTATCTTTGGGAAGCAGGAATCAGACTGGTCTCCAAGAATCCAGCAGAGAAATCACCAGCGACTCAGAAGGGCGTCGGCTGCCTTATATCCAGTCAGAAGTTCCTGTTACCCAGTCATCATCTACCAGATCAGGTGTTTGGTAATCAGCCTCACTACCTTCCTTCACCAGAAGAGGGAGTTCATCAGACATCGACGGTGAAGGGGAAAATGAACTCACAACAATCGTTGCCCCTGCTCTTCTCTACACCGATCTCAAAAGGCTACTTGATGAAGATGTTGAAGCCAAGCACATGGCTATCTACAAAAGATCTCCACCACCGTTATCAAAAATTGTTATTCATGAATTGCAGTATACGGGGGGACGGGTGCGCCGCGACAGCCATGACTGGTAACACGGCATCAGTCATGTGAAGACCAGTACCCCTCAAACTGTTAGCTTGGGATAGCACCTCTGATGCTGCATATGTGTTAAAAAAAATTATCTAGGGGGGATTGTAAAGGGTTAAAACTAAAATCAAAGCTGAAGGTTTCATTTCTCCATTCTCTGAAGGTTTCGTTTCTCCATTTTTGTTGCTTTAAGATAAATTTTTGTAATTGGGGTAAAAGTTCAGGCTGTCATGAAACCAGACTGTTCCTCATCAGGTGCAAGATAAGGGACCCGGGGGTGTATTACTCTGAAGAATATGCCATTACACTACTTTCTATGCTATGAAGATACGGACATATATGTAGTTTCCAGTTTTCTTGCAATATTATTGGCTTATAAAGTGAAGTATTACAATGCTGCTATTGGTAGTTGAGAACTTTGCATAATTAAACAAAATATTATAAAAGAAGTGACTAAAATAAACGGGACTAGTGATCTGCCTTGATCCTCCTGTACAGAGACCCTCGTCTCCGTGGGGTCATTCCCAGTTGCTAGCCACGCCCTGTGGATTAATTTGGAAATCATTTGGTCAACCGTGAAGGCTTAATTTAGCCCTCCCTCAATAGCTCCCTCCACAGCCCTTGCCTTGTCTTTTTTGACTTTCCTCAGCTCGAGGGGTATCAGGGACAGGGGAGGGAAGGCATATGCTAGTTTGAAGTCCCATTTTACCAGCAGAGCGTCTACAGCCAGAGGACCCTCCTGGGGATTTAGTGAGCAAAATTGCACCACTTTCCTGTTTTCTCTGGTGGCAAAGAGATCCACCTCTGGTTGCCTCCACTTTTGCACAATCAGGTCGAAGATGGTGGGTTTTAGGGACCATTCTCCCTGCCTCAGGGGATTGCGACTTAGGTAGTCTGCTGCGATGTTTTCTCTCCCTTTTATATGCAGAGCTGTTAAACTATCATAGTGATCAAAATACAAAAAAAGGAAATAAAGCCCCCCTTTATCACCCCCTTAGCTAGGGACACATAATAAAATAAAGAAAATATATTTATTTTTATTTTTCCTTTAGGGTTAGAATTAGGGTTAGAATTATGGTTAGGTTTTCGGTTAGGGTTAGGGTTGCAATCAAGGTTAGGGTTGCAATTAGAGTTAGGGTTGCAATTAGGGTTGCAATTAGTGTTATGGTTAGAATTAGGGTTAGGGTTGCAATTAGGGTTAGGGTTGGAACTAGGGTTGGGATCAGGGTTAGGCTTGTGGTTAGGGTTATGGTTGGGATTAGGGTTGGGGTGTGTTGGGGTTAGGGTTGGGATTAGGGTTAGGGGTGTGTTGGGGTTAGGGTTGAGTTAGAATTGAGAGGGTATCCACTATTTAGGCACACCAGGGGGTCTCCAAACGCGACATGGCGCCACCATTGATTCCAGCCAATTTTGCATCCAAAAAGTCAAACAGTGCTCCCTCCCTTCCGAGCCCCAACATGTATCCAAACAGTGGTTTACCCCAACATATGGGGTATCAGCGTACTCAGGAAAAATTGCACAACAACTTTAGGGGTCTAATTTCTCCTGATACCCTTGGGAAAATACAAATTTGGGGGCTAAAAAATGATATTTGTGGAAAAAAAAATGATTTTTTTATTTTCATGGCTCTGCGTTATAAACTTCTGTGAAGCACTTGGTTCAAAGAGCTCACCACACATCTAGATAAGTTCCTTAGGTGGTCTAGTTTTCAAAATGGTGTCACTTGTGGGGGGTTTCCACTGTTTAGGCACATCAGGGGCTCTCCAAACGTAACATGGTGTCCGATCTCAATTCCAGCCAATTCTGCTTTGAAAAAGTCAAACGGTGCTCTTTCCCTTCCGAGCTCTACCGTGCACCCAAACAGAGGTGTACCCCCACATATGGGGTATCAGCATACTCAGGACAAATTGAACAACAACTTTTGGGGTCCATTTCCTCTTGCTACCCTTGGTAAAATAAAAAAATGGGGCCATTAGATCATTTTTGCGAAAAAAAAATATTTTTTATTTTTACGGTTCTACGTTATAAACTTCTGTGAAGCACTTGGGGGTTCAAAGTGCTCACCACACATCTAGATAAGTTCCTTGGGTGGTCTAGTTTCCACAATGGGGTCACTTGTGGGGGAGCTCCAATGTTTAGGCTCACAGGGGCTCTCCAAATGCGACATGGCAACCACTAACGATTGGAGCTAATTTTCCATTCAAAAAGTCAAATGGTGGTCCTTCCCTTCCACGCCCTGGTTTATGACCACATATGAGGTATCAGTGTACTCAGGAGAAATTGCCCAACAAATTTTAGGATCCATTTTATCCTGTTGCCCATGTGAAAATGAAAAAATTGATGCTAAAAAAAATTTTTGTTGGAAAAATTAAAATGTCCATTTTTTCCTTCCACATTGCTTTAGTCCCTGTGAAGCACCTGAAGGGTTAATAATCTTCTTCAATGTAGTTTTGAGTAGCTTGAGGGGTGCAGTTTTTAGAATGGTGTCACTTTTGGGTATTTTCGGCCATATAGACCCCTCAAAGTGACTTCAAATGTGAGGTGGTCCCTAAAAAAAATGGTTTTGTAAATTTTGTTGTAAAAATGAGAAATCGCTGGTCAACTTTTAACCCTTATAACTTCCTAACAAAAAAAAATTTTGTTTCCAAAATTGTGCTGATGTAAAGTAGACATGTGGGAAATGTTATGTATTAACTATCTTGTGTCACATAACTCTCTGGTTTAACAGAATAAAAATTCAAAATTTGAAAATTGCGAAATTTGCCACATTTTTGCCAAATTTCCTTTTTTTCACAAATAAACGCAAAAATTATCAACCTAAATTTACCACTATCATGAAGCCCAATATGTCACGAAAAAACAGTCTCAGAATTCCTAAGATCCGTAGAAGCGTACCAGAGTTATTGTTAGGGTTCTAGGTAGAAACCCGAGAGTGGACCCTCTGGGTCGTGGCTCCAGAGGCCCCGAGGGCGAGCGGACCAGGTGATGACCACCCCCTATACAGGGAGTGTTAGGGGCAGGCCCAAGGGGGGTGAGACCACGACAGCCGGAACCAAAGGGACGACCCGGGGAGTGTACAGAGGAGAAGGCCAAAGAATGCTGAATAGAGTAGACCCGGGGCAGGAGGGAACAGACTGAGGGAACAGGACCGATCAGGACGGAGCCGGGGCAGGAACGCTGGAATGGAAGAACGAAATAAGATTAGGAGGGACTGGCCTGGGGGTACAGACAGAGCACTAGCTAAGGGGGCTACAGACGACTGCAGCAGCGGAGGACCAGGCAGGGAACAGGCAAAGAAACAGAGAAGAAGGCAGCAGAGGGAACTGAGCGAAGATCCCAGATGGGGCTACCGAGCGGGGAGCAGAGCGCAGTCTAGGAGAGCGGGGGCGACGCTGCGCAGGAACGCTAAGCGCCACAGAGAATGACAAACAGGCGTCTTACCTGTCAAGACGCCAGACAGAAATACCCGGTGGGCGCCGTCACGTGCTCCCAGGATGCCCAGCGGTCAGAAACGAGCAAGTGCGCATGTGCGGACCTCTGACGCGCCGTGACCCTGCAAAGCCAGACAGGGCACGGCGCGAGGATGAAGGGGGAGTGCACCGGGAGGAGGAGGACCCCAGGTGAGCGTCGGGGTGCGTAATAGTACCCCCTCTCTTACTCCCCTCCTTCAGGTGGGATAGAAACCTCATGATATGAGGAGCATTGATGTTCTCCCGGGGCTCCCATGACCTCTCCTCAGGACCGAATCCCTCCCAATCTACCAGAAAGAAGGTTCTACCCCGGACAGTCCTCTTTGCCAGGATGTCCCTGACATCAAAGAAGTCCCCAGCGGAGCTAGGTTGCAGAGCGTGGGACGAGGCTGGCTGAAAGCGATTAAACACTGCGGGTTTGAGAAGCGAGACGTGGAAGGCGTTGGGAATCCGTAGGGAGGCAGGCAGTTTTAGTTTATAGGTTACATCATTGATGCGACTCAAAACCGCAAAGGGACCAACGTAACGTGGACCCAACTTATAAGAGGGGACTTTAAGTCGGATGAAGCGCGAGGATAGCCAGACCCCATCGCCCGGATGATAAGGAGGGGTGTCCAGGCGCTTCTTGTCGGCGTATCTTTTCATCCGATCGCTAGCTCTCTCAAGGGCCCTTTTAGTCTCCTCCCAAATTTTAGAGAACTCTGAGGACAAGGAGTCCGCCGCCGGCACGCCCGAGGTGGGGGACACGGGAAGGGGAATGCCCGGATGCTGCCCAAAAACTACAAAAAAGGGAGATTTGGAAGAGGACTCATTGGGGTGATTGTTGTGAGCGAATTCCGCCCAGGGAAGCAGCGAGACCCAGTTGCTTTTGGTGTGCATTAGAAAAATGTCGAAGATAAGTGGTTAACACTTGATTGATTCGCTCCACTTGGCCGTTGGATTGTGGATGATAGGCGGAGGAGAAATCCAGGGCTACCCCCATTGAGCCAGACAGGGCTCTCCAGAAACGAGAGGTGAATTGAACACCACGGTCAGACACGATGTGTTGGGGGAAACCATGAAGTCGGAAAACGTGATGCACGAAGATCTTCGCCAACTCGGGCGCAGAAGGCAGACCAGGTAGCGGGATGAAATGAGCCATTTTGGAAAAACGATCCACCACCACCAAAATGACAGAGCAGCCGGAAGATGGAGGTAGATCCGTGACGAAATCCATGGCGATGTGGCTCCAGGGAACTGATGGTACCGGCAAGGGATGTAAGAGACCAGAGGGTAGCTGTCGTGGAACTTTATTTCGGGCACAGGAGGAGCAAGAAGTGGTGAATTCCAGGACGTCCTGGCGGAGCGAGGGCCACCAATAATGGCGGGAGATGAGGGATAGAGTCTTCTTGGCTCCGGCATGCCCGGCGACCTTAGAGGAGTGTCCCCAGTGCAGAACCCTTACTCTGTCATGGTCCAATACCAAGGTCTTGCCTGGTGGTGGGTTGACCAAACTTAGAGGAGCTAGGGTGACGATCTTTGCTGGATCGATGATGTGAGCGGGGCTTTCCTCTTCATCGGTCAGGAGAAATGATCTTGATAGAGCATCTGCTCTGGTGTTCCTATTACCCGGTCGAAAGTGGAGCTCGAAATCAAAGCGTCCAAAGAATAAGGACCATCTGGTTTGCCGAGGATTGAGCCTTTGGGCAGACTGAACATAGGCCAAATTCTTGTGGTCGGTAAAAATCGTAAAGGGATGGACAGCTCCCTCGAGAAGGTAATGCCATTCCTCTAAAGCCAGTTTAATTGCCAGTAGTTCCTTGTCCCCAATAGAGTAATTGCGTTCGGGGGGAGAAAAGGCTTTAGAGAAAAAACCACAGGTGACTGTCCGGCCAGAGGAGGTTCTTTGCAGGAGAACCGCCCCCGCTCCCACGGAGGATGCGTCGACCTTGAGAATAAAGGGTCTATCGGCATCTGGACGGTGGAGAACGGGCGCTGTAGAGAATTCTTTCTTCAGAGTTTGAAAGGCGTCTTCTGCCTCTGGAGGCCAGAGGCGGGGATTGGCTCCTTTGCGTATGAGAGCAGAGATAGGCTTGGTTAGGGTGGAGAAATGAGGAATAAATTGCCTATAATAGTTAGCAAAGCCGAGAAAGCGTTGAATGGCTTTGAGACCAAGGGGACGGGGCCAGGCCAGGACCGTGGACACTTTCTCGGGATCCATCCTCAGACCAGACCTTGAAACGATATATCCTAGAAACGGCAGGGACTGTTGTTCGAAGACGCATTTCTCCAACTTGGCAAACAGGTGGTTCTCCCTTAGACGCTGCAACACCTGCCGTACATCTCGCCGATGGGTGGAGAGATCTGGAGAGAAGACAAGAATGTCGTCAAGATAAACCACGACACAGGAGTAAAGGAGATCCCGAAAAATATCGTTCACGAGCTCCTGGAATACCGCTGGTGCGTTACAGAGACCGAACGGCATCACCAGGTATTCATAGTGACCGTCACGGGTGTTGAACGCGGTCTTCCACTCATCCCCAGCACGAATTCGGACCAAGTTATAGGCTCCTCGAAGATCAAGTTTGGTAAATATTTGTGCCCCTCTAAGGCGATCAAAGAGTTCGGGGATGAGAGGTAACGGGTACTTGTTCTTTATCGTGATGCTGTTCAGACCTCTGTAGTTGATGCACGGGCGGAGTGACCCGTCCTTCTTCGTGACAAAAAAGAAGCCTGCACCCGCAGGAGAGGAAGACTTCCGTATGAAACCCTTGGCTAAGTTTTCTTGAACGTATTCCGACATGGCTTGCGTCTCTGCCGGCGAGAGCGGATAAATCCTACCCCGCGGAGGGATGGCTCCAGGGACGAGCTCGATGGGGCAATCATAGGGTCGGGTGAGGCGGAAGGTTCTCGGCCTCCCTCTTGTCAAAAACATCCGAAAAAGAGCTGTAAGCAATGGGCAACCCGGAGGGTAAGGAGGGGGAAGAGGAACCACCCACGGGACGCACCGGCAGCAGACACCCAGACCCACAGGAATCCCACCAGCGCAGGATATTGCCCTTATGCCAGTCTAAGGTAGGCCCGTGGGCTCGTAACCAGGGAAGGCCTAGAAGGATAGGGTGAGAGATGCCCGCTAGGACATAAAAGGCAATCCTCTCTTTGTGTAAGGCCCCTACCTGGAGTTCTACCTCATGGGTGACCAGGGTAATGGTCTCTTGAAGAGGTTTACCGTCCACGGAAGCGAGGATCCGTGGAGTTTCTAAGGTCTTGACCGGGACCGAAAATTTAAGGACCTCTTTGAGCCTAATAAAATTTCCCGCTGCGCCGGAATCCACATAGGCTGCCAGAGAAAAACGTTTTCCACCAACGTGCAACAAGACAGACAGAGTGAGGGGTAGAGAGGTATCACACACACCTAGGGAGGCCTCTCTTACCTGACCTAGGCGGAGGAGTTTTCCGGGCGTTCCGGGCAGGTAAAGTGCGTCTTTCCTCCCGGCGTTATCCAGATACCTTAAGCCGGTCTACTTGCATGGGTTCCGGCATGGAAGCAGAAGCGGATATTCCGGACCGAGGACAGGGCGGACCGCAGATGGCTGGGGAAGCACGGGGAAGTCTCCTTTCGCGAGCACGTTCCTGGAACCGTAGGTCGATGCGTGTGGCCAGCGAAATGAGATCTTCTAAGGCGTTGGGAGTATCACGCCCAGCTAACTCATCCTTAATTCGACCCGCAAGGCCTCACCAAAAGGCACCCACCAAGGCCTCGTTATTCCATCCCAAGTCAGAAGATAGGGTTCGGAATCGGATGGCATATTGACCCACGGTTTGGGACCCTTGGTGGAGGTTAAATAAAGATTCCGTAGTAGAGGCCAGGCGACCCGGCTCGTGGAACACTCGACGAAACGTCTCGAAGAAGGTACTTAGCTGGGAGACTACAGGATCATCACGTTCCCAGAGGGGGTTAACCCACGCTAAAGCGTCTCCCTCAAGATGGGAGACAATAAAAGCCACCTTGGCCCGCTCAGTGGGATATTGCAGAGGCAGGAGTTCGAAATGGAGGCGGCACTGGTTCAGGAAACCCTGGCACAGCTTGGGATCCCCGTTGTAGCGGGGCGGTTTAGCTAAATGAGGTGGCGGGTGAGGTGCCAGGGCTGGGACGGGGGCTGCGGCGGCCGACTGCAAGGAGAGTAGGCGGTCATCTATGGAGGCCATATAACTGAGGATATGGGTCTGGGTATCTCTTTGCTGCGCCAGTTCCTGCTGCAGTCCAGCCAATTGGGAGGCATTCCCAGGATCAGAGGACTGGAGCACGGAAAGACGAGAATCCATGGATTTCATGAAGGCCATGATACGGGTTTGATTCTCCCGCAAAAACAGCAACTCCTTTTGAGCCGCAGCGGCTCCAGCGGGGTCCATGGCCTGTTTGTTCTGTTAGGGTTCTAGGTAGAAACCCGAGAGTGGACCCTCTGGGTCGTGGCTCCAAAGCCCCCGAGGGCGAGCGGACCAGGTGATGACCACCCCCTATACAGGGAGTGTTAGGGGCAGGCCCAAGGGGGGTGAGACCATGACAGCCAGAACCAAAGGGACGACCCGGGGAGTGTACAGAGGAGAAGGCCAAAGAATGCTGAATAGAGTAGACCCGGGGCAGGAGGGAACAGACTGAGGGAACCAGGACCGATCAGGACGGAGCCGGGGCAGGAACGCTGGAATGGAAGAAGGAAATAAGATTAGGAGGGACTGGCCTGAGGGTACAGACAGAGCACTAGCTAAGGGGGCTACAGACGACTGCAGCAGCGGAGGACCAGGCAGGGAACAGGCAAAGAAACAGAGAAGAAGGCAGCAGAGGGAACTGAGCGAAGATCCCAGACGGGGCTACCGAGCAGGGAGCAGAGCGCAGTCTAGGAGAGCGGAGGGACCTGAGAGTCGGGGGCGACGCTGCGCAGGAACGCTAAGCGCCACAGAGAATGACAAACAGGCGTCTTACCTGTCAAGACGCCAGACAGAAATACCCGGTGGGCGCCGCCATGATGGGGCGGAGCTACCGGGTCACGTGCTCCCAGGATGCCCAGTGGTCAGAAACGAGCGAGTGCGCATGTGCGGACCTCTGACGCGCCGTGACCCTGCAAAGCCAGACAGGGCACGGCGCGAGGATGAAGGGGGAGTGCACCGGGAGGAGGAGGACCCCAGGTGAGCGTCGGGGCACGTAATAGTTATTACATCATAAAGGGACACTGGTCAGAATTGCAAAAAATGGCCTGGTCATTAAGGTCAAAATAGGCTTGGTCATGAAGGGGTTAACACCTGCACTTCCAGGATTGTCTCGGTGGAAGCTGCTATCGTTAGGTCATCCAGGTAAGGCACTATGCAGACGCGCTGACTCCGGATGAATGACACGGCTTCTGCCGTTACATTGGAGAAAACTCTTGGTGCTGAGATGCCAAACGGAAGGACGTTGAACTGATAGTGCTTCACCTGATGACTCCCCTGTACCGCAAACCTGAGGTATTTTCTTTGTCTCGGGTGGATTGGGATATGAAAATAGGCGTCCTTTAAGTCGATGGTCGACATAAGCAAGTGTGGCTCTATCAGGGGGATGGCTGATCTTACGGATTCCATCTTGAACTTGGGATATTTTATGTGCCGGTTCAATCCCTTTAAATTTATAATAATACGGGCCTCGCCTGATGGTTTGGTTACCAGAAATAACTGAGAGTAATGGCCCCGACCCCACTCCGATTCCGGAACCGGGGAGATTGCATTTGATCCCACCAGGTCTCTGAGACCTAACTGCAGCGTTGTCTGATCTTTTGGAGCCAGAAGGCAAGTGACTTTTAGACCCTGTGGAGGGGAGGAAATGAACTCTATTAATAGGCCCTCCTTGATGACATTGAGGACCCAGTGAGAACTGGTGATGTTTTCCCACTGATGTGCATATCTTGAGAGTCCCCCCCCCCCCCCACCGGGTCGGAGTCATTGCTTCTCTGGCTGGGCCTGCTGCTTCTGAGGGACGAGAATATTCTTTCCTCTACCGTAGCTCCATCTCCCTGTCTTGCCTTTACCTCTTGCTTGGGAGGTTTGAGACTGTGGGGCACGAAAAAGCAGTTTTTTGAAAGGCTTTTTTTCCGGGAGGGCTTTTTTCTTGTTGGTGGCCTTTTCTAGGATCTCATCTAGGGCCGGTCCGAAGACATACTCCCCCTTAAAGGGTATGGCACATAATCTGGCCTTGGAGGTGATGTCACCTCTACATTTTGAGCCAGAGCGCTCTCCTAGCGGAGTTGGATTGCACCAGAGACTTAGCGGCAACGCTAATAGATTCCATGGAGGCATCTGCTAAAAAACCAGTAGCTTTATGAAGGATAGGTAGGGAGTCTAATAACTCACCCCTGGAGGTACCCTGAGATATATGGGTTTCTAATTCCTCAAGCCAACAGAACAGAGCTCTAGCTACACAGGTGAAGGCGATGTTAGCCTTTAAAGTGGATGTAAATGTCTACCAAGATTTCTTTAAGAGACTCTATTTTTCTTTCCATGGGGTCCTTCAATTGTGAAGAATCCTCAAATGGGAGCGACTCTTGCCACCTGAACATGGACTTTGGGAATGTCCCATTTCACAAAATCACCTTCCAGGGGAAATCTATGTTTCATCTCTGAGGTGCTGAGATCATAGAATATTTTTCTTTCTCCATCCAGGAGGACTCTGAAGGCGTACAAGGTTGCTGTTTGTGGGCAAAGTCTTATCCTGATGTATTTCTTCATCGTTTTCCTGCGTGAGCGCCTGGTACTGGTTCCTGAGCAGTATGGGTGCTGACTGCCTCCTGATCCTCCTGCTTCTCTGGGTCACATGTCTCCATTCCTCTGTTTCTTCAGGTGCACTTTGAATTTCTTCTCTTTCTGTAACATGAAGAGATAATTCTGCTCTGTCTAAGAATTCTTCACCTTCCTTAATGATCTTCAACGTAGCTAACCTCTCTTCGAGATTTTGCAACTTTTCCTCCAACAGGGACACAAGCTTGCATTTGTGGCATGTGAAGTTTGGCTTTTCCACTGGTAAGTCTGTGGACATGTAGCAAGAAATGCAGCTCACCAAATGGCTCCTGGCCTCTTCCATCTTGAGATTTCTTAAAAACGATGAAAGATGAGCCAAAATTCGCGCGCGATTTCCTCATTTCAGCTGCAACGGCCAAAACCCAGTGATCGTTGAGCTCGCGGAGACTTTTCACTTATCCCAGATGGCACTGGGAATATGCAAATGATCTCCTCAGGACTCTTCCCGTTTTTCTTGTAGTTCCCACTCCTGCGAAATCATGTCCAGTATGTTGGCATGCACCGGGAACCCTGTACGCTTTTCTGTTTTTAGCCCGCCAAACATCCTGAATGGATTGAGGCTCTGATTCCTCTTCTAACCCCATGGTTCTGCGTACTGAAGATACCAGCTCCTCAATATAGTCAGACGAGAAGAGGTACTTTTGGATTTCAGAGGCCCTGGGCGATACAGGTTCCTCCCATCTACCCGAGGACGATATATGAGACAGGTCAGACTTGGAATCAGAGTCCTCGACCTGTATCTTTCTTTTCTTCCCTGGAGAATTGTCACAGTCCAATTCTTGAATCTGTGTCAGATTTGGGATTCCCTCATGTAAACCTTTATTTTCAGGCCTGAGAGCTTAATATGGGTTTTTGCCCCCGGTGGCCATAGGTGTTATTGCAGCTTTTTGGTCCCTGCTCATGTGACCATTTCCTTTTCCTATGTAAGGTCAGCTGGTCTATGAGCAGGTGTTGGTGATAGCAGCAGCTCCTTTGTGGATTGCAACCACGGTGTAGTGAGCAGCTGGCTCTGAGGTGTTGAGCCACTGCTGAAACCTGGTGAAGTGAGCAGTTGGCTCTTAGGTGTCGAGCCACTGCTGAAAGCATGGTGCTGAACTCTTCCTGCCCGGTATCTGCAGCGGAGTTAGATGGTGAAGGTGGCAGCTGGCTCTGAGGTTCGACCCACTGCTGAAAGAAATCTGGTGACTGCACTCTGCTGCCTTGTGACTGCAGCAGATAAAGATAAGTGTTTGGTGTTTTCCCCTTCTTTCCTGGTGTGTATTAGTACAGTGGTGGGACCAGTGTCTGCATCACCCAGTTCCCTAGAAAGGGCTAGGTGTAGAGTGAGCTAGGGACTCAGGTTCCTGCTCGGCGACAGGTGAAGAGCCTGTATAGGGACCGCTAGGAGTGCAGGGACACTGCCTCAGGGGAGTGCAGGAGGTCTCCACGTCCCCGTTCCCTATTGCAGGGCCCACCATTGTAATTATTTTCCCTTCCCCTTTGTCTTGTTGTTTGTTACCGGCCTGCGGGTCATGTCACACAGGACAGTTACACGTGTCAGTCTTGTTGTTTTAGTTACTGGCCTGCGGGTCGTGTCACACAGGACAGGTACATGTGACAGATTATCACCAACCTACCAATTTCTCTGGTGAGCCATGGGCCAAGTTCAGACCTGTGATCAATTGCTGCTGGTCCTCACTGAGGAGAGTGAGGAGCTGCACGGTGTGTTGGAGCAGCAGCAGTTATCAGGGTCTGGGGCCTCCCCTCTGGCTCAACCAGAACCCCAATGTGCGGCTTTGGCAAGTATGCCCCCTGCAGTCCCTGCTGGTGAGCGGGACTTGCTCATACGCGCGGACGCACCCAGGCAGGTGGGAGGAGTTGGTGTCCCCATGGTGCTGCCTGGTATTCCCTGAGGTGAAGGGGTACATCCCTGTAGTGAGCAGACTGATGATTTGGTCCGCGGGGCTCACGCCGAAACTTCCACACTATCGAAGAAGCCGCCCCCTCCTGGTCGTGTGAGGGAATACGACCAGGAAGAGTATATTTCCTTCTCTTCCCAATTGCGGCTCTGGTGAATATGCCCCCTGTAGTCACGACTGGGGAGCGGGACTTTCTCATACACGTGGACTCACTCAGGCAGATGGGAGGAGTTGGTGTCCCCATGGTGCTGCCTGGTGTTCCCCGAGGTGAAGGGGTACGTCCCTGTAGCGAGCAGACTAATTTGGTCCGCGGGGCTCACGCCGAAACTTCTGTACCACCGAAGAAGCCGCCCCCTCCTGGTCGTGTGGAGGAAGACGTCCAAGGAGTGTATATTTCCTCCATATTCCCATCCCCTTCTCCTCCAGTGGTGGCAGCAGGGGTGCTGCCAGAGAGTAGGGTTAAGTCGCAGCTCTCACCACAAGCTGCCCCTCAGAGTCGGAGTCCCCTTAGGAGGGGGGGCAGAGAGGAGTGCTTACCTCTGAGCCTTGTGGGGGTGTGTGTGTTACGACGGGGAGACGCTTCTGTTGTTGGTTCTGGGAGTTCACCAACTAGAGGCAAGAGAGTGAATGACGGTGAACGTTCAGGTCCGGACCTGGGTGTGTACGTGTTTGTATGGGTGTCTGAGTTATCCTTTGTTATACCCAGGCCTAGCTCATTCCCCAGGTCGGCACTCTGGAGATTTGTGGTGCCTCCAGAGTATACGTCGCCACCTCCATCTGCCCTCTCTTGCCATGACCCGGTGTTTCATATGATTGTTGAAGTGATCTCTGATGGAACAAGGCGTCCGCACTGTAGGTGGTATGCAGTGTTGTACGGTGTTGCGGGTCCAGAGGCCCCTCATTGAGGGAGGGGTACTGTCGCAGTCCAATTCTTGGATCTGTGTCAAATTTGGGATTCCCTCATGTAAACCTTAAGGGTATGTGCACACGGAGTTTTTTGGTGGTGCGGATTTTGTAGTAAAATCCGCAGATAAATATCTGCCGATTTGCCTGCGGTTTCACACCTCATAATGGATGAGGTGTGAAACCGCAGCGTTTCTGCACAAAAGAATTGACATCCTGCGGATTGTAAACCGCAGCAAAACCGCGGGGAAAAATCCGCAGCATGTGCACAGCGTTTTCCAGTTTACCATTGAAAACAATGGTACTGTACAACGCACCTAAGTCTGCTGCGGAACCGCAGCTGCAGAAACGCTGCGGATCCACAGCAGAATCCGCACCGTGTGCACATACCCTTATTTTCAGGCCTGGGAGCTTAATATGGGTTTTTGACCCCGGTGGCCATAGGTGTTATTGCAGCTTTTTCCTTTTCCTATGTAAGGTCAGCTGGTCTATGAGCAGGTGTTGGTGATAGCAGCAGCTCCTAACTGTTTGCCCTTCCCCTTTGTCTTGTTGTTTCAGTTACCGGCCTGCGGGTCGTGTCACACAGGACAGGTACACGTGACAAGAATGGGGTGGTGGTGGTGGTGGAGGAGTAAAAGCCGCTAGGGAAGACTGCACCTCTTGTCTGACCAGCGAGCGAATTTCCTCTAAAAGGGATGGCAGCTCCGCTCTGACTACTTTGTCGGTGTAAAGGTACTGTCACACTTAGCAATGCACCAGAGATATGACGCGGTCAGGATCGCTGGTACATCGCTAAGTGGTCGCTAGTGAGCTGCCACAAAGGCAGATCTCACCAGCGACATCGCAGGGGATGGGGGTCGCTACTTACCTGTCACACTAGGCGATCCTGACGTCCTCCCGCCCGGCTCCACGCTCGTTGCTCGTCTCTCCGCAGGAAGCTGATGACGAGAAACGGTCCAGGATGTTCCCGCGCAATCAGCGACAGACAGCAGGGGAGCCAGTCGTAGGTAAGTATCACACACCGATATCGCTAGCAATATCGCTATAACGTCACAAGTTATAGCGATATTGCTAGCGATATCGCTTAGTGTGACAATACCTTAAGACTGGCAGAGTTTTTTATCCCATAAAGAGGGCAATTTTATGTTACAAATTGGGCACCCCCCGGACCCCATCCCTGCATACACTCACTGTAGCAGGGGCAGTGCTGGGCTCTGCAGACGCAGGGCATGAAGTGCTATCCATGTTGAGGGATTCCAGTCTTACCTCATGTGCGACTTCAGCAGGCTTTTAATGCTCATTGGAGCCAGCACCTGCCCCCAGCGTTCCGGTTTCCCCCTCCTCCTCCTGGGTCCATGTGCCGGCATCAGTAGCAGGCACCGCGTGCTGTTGGGGCCAGCCATTAGCCAGAAATCAGTGCTCTCCATCCTGAAACACCGATACCGGAAGTGACGCATGCGTTCCACTGACGTCACTTCCAGGATGCCCAGACGCCGCGCGTGGAGGGGGAGAAGACCAGAGAGCTCCGGGAGGTCCCCGGTCGGGGATCCCTGGCCTGCTTTGCCCCCTCAGGGGCACGGGAAGGCCAGAGGGGTCCCGAGATCACCTAGAGGGGACAACGGGAGCAGCATAAAGGAGGAGGCGGGACGCGACCACCTGCTGCCCAGCATTTCTTATACAGGTAACAAGACTGTGTCCACGCTACTGCAGTCGCTGGCCACCACAGTATACGGACCTCTCCCTGCCCCATGGGGAACAGGAAAGACACTGGCAAGTGGGAGGGCCTTTTAACCTCTCTCTGTTTCCTGTCCCTCATCAGGGCAAAGAGGCAACCTCTGTATACCGTCGTGGAAGGTGACTAGAGAAAAAAAAGCTTGGCCGCACTCACACACACTGCAGCACTTTGTTGGAAATACAAGTACAGTATGAAAAATAAAAAAAATAGCTTGGCTGGGCACATACACATATCGCCCTCACACACGTTGGCAGGACTCACGCTGGCCGCACTCACGTTGGCAGGACTCACGCTGGCCGCACTCACGTTGGCAGGACTCACGCTGGCCGCACTCACGTTGGCAGGACTCACGCTGGCTGCACGCTGGCTAGATGCTGGCTGGCACATTGAGAAGTGGAGTCCTACATGGCAGGTTTATATAAATTTGGGGCTGTCAGGCCATTTGGCTACAAAATAAGATTTGGAGCATGCTCAGATTAAAAAAACAGAATCCGTCGCTGGATTCCGTCATTTGACGGACAGAGACGGATCCTGCACCCGTAGGCTTCCATTATAGCCAACGACGGACGGCGCTGGATCCATCGCTGTCCGACATTTCGATGCAGACAAAAAACATTACTTTGTCCTTCGTCTCCAGACGACGGACAAACAATTTCCAATAGATCCAGTGAACGAAGAACGAAACGTGAGGTCATCCGTTGCTAATACAAGTCTATGAGAAAAAAATCGGATCCAGCGGGGTCATTCGCTGGATCCGATTTTTTCCAAAAACGACGGATTGTGACTCACGCCAAAAAACTGATGTGTGAAAGAGGCCTAATCTGATATGCACACCTCTCTACTTGTAACTTGTTATGACGACTGCAGTCGCTTCTTCTGAGCAATAGATAATTATAATAAAAGTCTTACAGCAGACCTCAGCGTGTTAACCAATAGATCAGACCACCAGCTAGATAACCGGGAAAGAGTCACCAGGAGCACCACCTTAGACAAATTGTCGGTGACAACTAGTGTTGAGCGATACCACTCAATACTGAAAAATATCGGATCGGAATGGATCGGCCGATCTAAAAAAAAAGTATCGGGTATCGCCGATTCCGATCCCGGAAGTCCCGTTCAAGTCTATGGGACAGAAATATCGGAATTACAAAAACCCTTTCTTGCCTTGTACAGCCTGTGTGGGCGGTGCGTGGGCAGACACTGTGCGTGTCTGTGTGTGCGGGCGGGGTCTGTACGGGCCTCTCGGTGGTCTGTACGGGCCTCTCGGTGGTCTGTACGGGCCTCTCGGGGGCCTGTGCCGGCTGTCGGTGGTCTGTATGGGCCTCTCGGGGGCCTGTGCCGGCTGTCGGTGGTCTGTATGGGCCTCTCGGGGGCCTGTGCCGGCTGCCGGTGGTCTGTACGGGCCAGCCGGGTGCCTGTGCCGGCTGCCGGTGGTCTGTACGGGCCTGCCGGGGGTCTTGTGTGTGTGCAGGCATCGTCCGATGGGACTACAAGTCCTATCGGGCGATGCCTGCTACACTGACAGTGATTGACACATTAGCCAATGATGGGACAGTAGTAGTCCCATCATCCGGCTAATGTGTTGAATGTAAAAAAAAACAAAACATACTACATACTACATATATACATACTACCTACATGCTACATATATACTACATATATACATACTACATACATGCTACATATATACTACATATATACATACTACATATATACTACATTCATGCAACATACATACTACATACATGCTACATATATACTACATTCATATAACATACATATATACTACATTCATACAACATACATACATTCTACATATATACTACATTCATACAACATGCATATCTACTACATATATACATACTACCTACATGCTACATATATACTACATATATACATACTACATATATACTACATTCATACAACATGCATACTACATATATACTACATTCATACAACATACATACATACTACATACATGCTACATATATACTACATTCATACAACATACATATATACTACATATATACTACATTCATACAACATACATACTACATATATACTACATACATGTATACTACATTCATACAACATACATACACACTACATACATGCTACATATATACTACATTCATACAACACACATATATACTACATACATGTATACTACATTCATACAACATACATACATACTACATATATACTACATTCATACAACATACATATATACTACATATATACTACATTCATACAACATACATATATACTACATACATGCTACATATATACTACATTCATACAACACAAATATATACTACATACATGTATACTACATTCATACAACATACATACATACTACATATATACTACATTCATACAACATACATATATACTACATACATACTACATATACTACATTCATACAACATGCATACATAGTACATACATACAACATACATACTACATATATACATACTACATATATACTAAATTCATACAACATACATATATACTACATACATACAACATATATACTACATTCATACAACATACATACTACATTCATACAACATACATACATACATACTACATATATACTACTTTCATACAACATACATAGATACAACATGCTACAGACCTACAACATACTGCATACAATACATTCATACATTCATACAATACATACATATAGACATACAGTACAAATAACAGAGTACATACTCACCAATACTTGTCACTTTGATCCCCGAAGCCAGTGTCATCTAAGGAAAAATATGAAAATAACAAACAAGCCATATACTCCCTGATCCGCAGAAATCCACGCGTGAGTGTCCCACGCCGATCTCCCGTGGAGAACAGCAGCATCAGCTGATGTGACCGCTCTCTACGGGGCTCAAGGAATCCAATGACGGGAGGTAGGTATCCTTCCGCACTGTATTCCTCCTCCACTGTAAAAAAATAGTCCCTGGTCTAACTTTATGGCAAATGCTGTGTGGATACCTACCTCCCAACACTGGATTCCTTGAGCCCCGTAGAGAGCGGTCGCATCAGCTGATGCTGCTGCTCTCCACAGGAGATCGACGTGGGACACTCGTGGATTTCTGAGGATCAAGGAGTATATGGCTTGTTTGTTATTTTCATATTTTTCCTTAGATGACACTGGCTTCGGGGAACAATGTGACAAGTATTGGTGAGTATGTACTCTGTCTATATGTATGTATTGTATGAATGTATTGTATGTATGTAGTATATATGTATGTTGTATGAATGTAGTATATATGTAGCATGTATGTAGTATGTATGTTGTATGAATGTAGTACATATGTAGCATGTATGAATGTAGTATATATGTAGCATGTATGTTGTATGAATGTAGTACATATGTAGCATGTATGAATGTAGTACATATGTAGCATGTATGAATGTAGTATATATGTAGCATGTATGTTGTATGAATGTAGTATGTATGAATGCAGTAAATATGTAGCATGTATGTAGTGTGTATGTATGTTGTATGAATGTAGTATGTATGTAGTATGAATGTAGTATATATGTAGCATGTATGTAGTATGTATGTATGTTGTATGAATGTAGTATATATGTAGCATGTATGTATGCTGTATGAATGCAGTATATATGTAGCATGAATGTAGTATACATGTAGCATGTATGTATGTTGTATGAATGTAGCATATATGTAGTATGTATGTATGAATGTAGTATATATGTAGCATGTATGTATGCTGTATGAATGTAGTATACATGTAGCATGTATGTAGTATGTATGTATGTTGTATGTAGTATGTATGTATGAATGTAGTATATATGTAGTATGTATGTTGTATGAATGTAGTATATATGTAGTATGTATGTTGTATGAATGTAGTATGTATGCAGTATGTATGTATGTTGTATGAATGTAGTATATATGTAGCATGTATGTATGTTGCATGAATGTAGTATATATGTAGCATGTATGTAGTATGTATGTATGAATGTAGTATGTATGCTGTATGAATGTAGTATATATGTAGCATGTATGTAGTATGCATGTTGTATGAATGTAGTATATATGTATGAATGTAGTATATATGTAGCATGTATGTAGTATGTATGTATGTTGTATGAACGTAGCATATATGTAGCATGTATGTAGTATGTATGTTGTATGAATGTAGTATATATGAAGTATGTATGTATGTTGTATATATGTAGTATGTATGTTTTTTGGTTTTTTTTTACATTCAACACATTAGCCGGATGATGGGACTACTACTGTCTAATGTGTCAATCACTGTCAGTGTAGCAGGCATCGCCCGATGGGACTTGTAGTCCCATCGGATGATGCCTGCACACACACAAGACCCCCGGCAGGCCCACACAGACCACCGACAGCCGGCACAGGCACCCGGCTGGCCCGTACAGACCACCGGTAGCCGGCACAGGACCCCGAGAGGCCCGTACAGACCACCGGCAGCCGGCACAGGCCCCCGAGAGGCCCGTACAGATCCCCGACAGTCGGCACAGACCTCCCGCAGTCGGCACAGACCGCGCATCATGATGACGTCATTTCAGCAGCCAATCACAGCCATGCCAATAGTTAACATGCCTAACAGGATGTGCCCACACTTCTGAGGATTCCCATTGGCTGAATCAAAGCGAGCGGGCTCATAGCATTATGGGAACTTCCAATTCCGGTATCCGATATGAAAAAAGTATCGGTAGTCAGTATCGGAATTCCGATACAGCTAATATTGGCCGATACTTGCGGTATCGGAATGCTCAACACTAGTGACAACCCAAATGACTGTGCTGCCACTGGACTTGGGCAGTCCCACCACAAAATCCATACCATCTTCCAGGGTGTCCGATACCGGCAGGGGGTAAAGTAGTCCAGCGGGCCGTTGCCGAGGGGACGTATTCTGGGTGCAGGAGACACACGCCCGAAAATAGTCCCTGACGTCACGGGCCATATGCGGCCACCAGTACGTCCTCGCCAGAAGCTCAGAGGTCCGTTTTGTTCCAAAATGTCCACCCACCCTTGATGAGTGAGCCCAAGAGAGGACCTCCGGTCGCAGACGGGCAGGGACAAATGTCTTGCCCGGTGGTACAGACCGGTCCTCAGGCTCTCGGAAGGGACAATCAGCTGAGGCTCCTCCTCCGATGACACCACGGAGCGGGAGAGAGCATCGGCTTGGACGTTGTTCTCCCCGGAGAGAAAATGTAGGGTAAAGTGGAAACGGGAGCACAGGGATCATCTGTCCTGAAGAGAGTTCAGCCCCTGGGACGTCTGCAAATATACCAAGTTCTTATGGTCAGTGAACACCTGGAAAGTGTGGCGAGCCCCCTCCAGGAGGTGTCTCCATTCCGAAAAGGCCAACTTCATTGCTAGCAACTCCCTCTCTGCTGGTGTGAAGGTCTTGGAGAAATGCTTAGCTACTCACCAGTAGCGGTGTTTTTCAGGAGTACACAACAGCACCATGAGAGAGGGGATCTGCCCTTCAGGGACAGGAAACCTACAGACACAAAAAGGGGGCCCTCTATCTCACCCCAGTTGGATCACAGAGCATGAGAGGACCTCCCTGGTCAGTAGGAATTTATATATATACATCCAACTAAACATTCTTCACACCCGTGACTAAGGCCTAACTCCCAAAAGAAAGGTGCTGATCCATACATGAGAAAATAAAGAAAGGGAGGGAATTGAAAGGTGCTGTTGTGTGCTCCTGAAAAACACCACTACCAGTGAGTAGCTAAGCATTTATTCAGTTGCCACAACCAGGGCTGCCACCAGGAATTTCAGGGCCTCATACTGGCAAGTTTTTCAGGGCCCCCTTGAAACTCCGACCTTTGTCCACCCTATCTCCGCCTCCACCCCTTGAACATTCCACAGTCCCACTGTCCACTCTTGGAAAAACTCCACTTCTGCACCACATCCTCAACAATCACACATTATCAGTTCCCATCGAACACCAGATCACACATATAGCCAGCAGCTTTTGTTTTGGCGAAAAGATTTTTTTCAGCCGCCACCACAAGGTAGACTCTTTTGGGACGGTAATACTCTGTTCTAACCTATTCAAAATTTCTTTATATATCCAATACTCTTTTTAGGTACATTTTTATTTATTTTTTTCAAGGGAATGTGTCACATTACATTTTTTTAAGTGACCAATAATACCACATACAAGGGATAAATACCATCATGCCATGGCCAGACCACATATTGCCACAACATAATGACCTATAATACCACATACAAGGGATACATACCGTCACACCATGACCAGTCCACATATTACCACCACATAGTGACCGTATAATATCACATACAAGGAACAAATACTGCCACACCATGGCCGGACCACATATTACCACCACATGGTAACCAATAATACCCCATACAAGGAACAAATACCACCACACTATGACCAGACCACATTTTACCACCACATCGTGACCGTATAATACCACATACAAAGAATACCGCCACACAATGACTAGACAAAATATTACCACCATATAGTGAATGGATAATAATGACGAACTGAAAGGATCTGCCATATAGTGTATGTCGAATTAATGTTCCACTGTTGAACAGAAAAAATTGAGACCCAGCGGTGGCTTCAAGGAAAGGAACGGTAACAGCGCATATGTGGCTCTCTCCATTCATTTCTATAGGAACTCCAAAAATTTCTGAAAGACCCTGGTGGGACCTTTATGCATGTAACATAGATGATATATCCTATCAATCTGTGTTTCCCTATCCAGTCTAACCTTGGCAGATCACTGCCGACAGTATCAGACTGTATGGATGCATCTTATATAGAAGAGGAATGGTAATCCCTAGTTGTCAGTTAGGCCTGGGGTACAGATTTTGCAATGTGACTGATTAATTGTAACCATTGAGAATTGCATGGCACGCAGTAAATTGCTTTGTTCAGCAGCTGTAGCGCTTTAGGTAAGATTAGGTAGTTGTGTCTGCTTAGGCCAGGTGATATACACATATTTCCAAGAGTAACAACAGAAGAACTGCACAACAAAGGGTCCACAGGCATTATATATTAAAGTGGTTGTCCACTATTAGGACAGCCCCTCCTTGGTCAAAATGTTGGCCCTGATAAAATCATAAAGCTTTTACTCACCTCCCGTGCCGGCGCCGTTCCCGAAGTGTCAGCAGTCGCTCCCGTGCAGTGTTGGGTCCCACATGTAATAGTTTGTGAAAATATAAAGAGAGACCTCAGTGACCATATAAAACAGACATGATAATCAGCGCGGACCCTGACCGCGCTCATCTCTAAACCTACATATCTACTAAATAATCATCTAATTCTGTCTGTCTGTTTGTAACAGAAATCCCGCATCACTGATTGGTCGTGCCCGGCTGGGCGCGACCAATCAGCGACAGGCGCAGTCAAGCCGCGAATTGGCACGGAATTTGAATGACGCACGCCACCCCTACCGTCGGGAGATCTGTGCTCCACGAGTTTAGAGATGAAGGGGAGATTGGAGACTGGTCTGTAGTTGTTTCTGCAGGATGGGTCGAGAGCAGGTTTCTTTAGTAATGGAATAATGATAGAGTGTTTGAAGGAGGATGGGAAAATGCCCGAGGAGAGGGAGAGATAAAAGATTGTAGTTAGGTGAGTTGTGACGACTGGAGAGAGACTGGAGATGTGAGGGAATGGGGTCGGTAGTGCATGCAGTCGGACGAGAAGAAGCGAGGAGTCTGGAGACTTCTTCTTCTGTGATGGGATCAAATGTGGAAAGTGAGCCAGGGGAAATGCAGGTAGGGATGGGAGTCACAGCACTTGGTGGTTGCAAGCTGATTTCCTGACGGATATTATCTATTTTCTCTATAAAATGGGAGGCCAGGTCATCTGCACAAATGTCTGAGATAGGAGCTTGTGCTTTTGGCCTGAGGAGGGAGTGAAAGGTGTCAAAAAGTTTCTTGGGGTTGTTGGCTAGTGAGGAGATCAGGGTGGTGAAGTAGGTTTGTTTGGCGAGGTGAAGGGCAGAGTTGTAGGTTCTTAACATAAATTTGAAGTGGATGAAGTCTTCTGGTGTGTGAGTTTTTCTCCATCGGCGTTCAGCACTCCTAGAGCATCGCTGGTGAAATTGAGTTTGCGATGTGAGCTAGGGCTGTTTTACTCTGTGTTTGGAGGTTCTGAAGGTGAGGGGCGCTACCTGGTCAAGGGTGCTTCTAAGAGTGTTGTTGTAGTGATGAACAGCCAGATCAGGACAGGAATAAGAGGAGATTGGGGACAGGGAAGATTGTAGGGAGTCTGAAAGTATCTGAGGGTTAATGGCTTGCAAATTTCTGAATGTGTGATAGGTATGAGTGTGCTGAGGTTGGCGAGGATTTGTGAGCGTGAATGAGAGAATGTTGTGGTCAGAGAGGGGAAGCGGTGAGTTATTTAGGTAGGAAATTGAGCAAAGCCGGACAAAGACCAGGTCAAGGGTGTTACCGTCCTTGTGTGTCTCAGAGGTTGAGAGCTGTGAGAGGCCGAGAGAAGTGGTTAGTGATAGAAGCTGGGATGCAGATGTGGTAGTAGGGCTGTTAATGGGGATGTTGAAGTCTCCCAGGATAAGAGTTGGTAGTTCTGAGGACATGAAGTGCAGCAGCCAGGCTGAGAAGTGGTCAAGGAAGTGGGTGGGTGAGCCTGGGGGGCCGGTATATGACCGCTACTCTGAGGGCCATTTAAAAAGGTAAAAGAAATGCAGTGAAAACATTTGAAGAATGGACACGCTGCAATTTTTTTAAAGAGCGCACAAGGGCTCAGAAATGCAAGGAAAAAATATTTTGCGGCTACTATAAAATGCTCACTTATATATACAGTATGCTGACGTATTATAGATCAGGTAGGTTAATAAAAATAAGACTCATTGAGGGCGATAATTCATGGACTTACACACATTCATTGTGTGCTGGCATGCAGACATGGCCGCTCTACAGTCACTGTACATCGATAGCACCACAAATACCAGCACCCTACAGGGGATTATTTATCAGGGGGGTCTATTACACCATGGGTCCAATGGGAATCTGCCAGGAAGGGTTAATTATGACTTCAGGCCTGATCACACATATACTAGAATCACAGGCAAATCAAGGAAAATACTCATGAATACAACGAGTGCTAAAGGGCATGTCCCTGACATAATGCTATACACCTGGGTGCCTCCACCGTTGTACAGAACATTGAATATAGATCAATCGCTACAGAGCAAATAATCAAAGGGTGGTGGAAAAACCACTAATGAACAACTACAGATCCAATATTAAAATAGTACATCTTTATTAGAAAATTATGCAGGAACAGACAATAACAGTGCCGAAAAGTGCATGAAACGGACAAACCTACGTCAATGATGGGAAAAACGCTGCGATCCCCAAAACCCAGGTATGGAGGTATAATATCAAGGTAGACTCATAACAATGATTGAGTCCCCATACAGCAAAATCTTATCCAACATATCACCACAATGGATTAAAACAGTTGCTGCCTTATACTCATCACATTAAACCATAAAACTACCGGCCCTATCTAAACATGCTGACTAGTGTTGAGCAATCCGATACCGCAAGTATCGGGTATCGGCCGATATTAGTTGTATCGGAATTCCGATATTGACTTCCGATACTTTTTTCAGATCGGATACCGGAATCGGAAGTTCCCATAATGCTATCAGCCCGCTCGCTTTGATTCAGCCAATGGGAATCCTCAGAAGTGTGGGCACATCCTGTTAGGCATGTAGGCATGTTAACTATAGGCATGGCTGTGATTGGCTGCTGAAATGATGTCATGATGCACTATAAAAGCCACCGCCGCCGCCATTTCTGGTCACTCTGCTGTGAATTCAGTTAGGGACAGGCTGCTGTTGAAGACTGTGAGGGACAGTTAGAAATAGCGATTCTCAAAACAATATTGTGCTTTACCCAGGCTACATAAACCACCACTGTAGCTTTCTTTTCCCTAGCAGCAGTGTTCACAGCTGTCTGCAAGGGCTGTGTGAGTGCAGCTCATGCTGTGGAGTGGGTCCTTCAGCCATGTCCGGTTGTAGGACGCCCAGCGTGCGTCACTGCTGCCTCATACATATTTTTCTTTTTGAGCTGCTTATTTTTCAAAAATTATATCTAGTGTGCTTCCATCCGTATCCATATACGTTGGTTGCAAACACTAGTAGTAGACAGCGGAGCCTTTCTGCAGCCTTTCAGTGCTAGTGTCCACTTAGCTGCACTGTTCACGGCTGTCTGAGAGGTCTCTGACTGTGTGAGTGCAGCTCACGCTGAGTAGTGTGTCCTGCAGCTACGTCTGGTTGTAGGCCGCTCAGCGTGCGTCACTTGCCTCACACATTTTTCTTTTATGGCAGCTCATTTTTTCTCCTATTAGTGTGGATCCATCCGTATCCATATACGGTGGTTGCAAACACTCTAGGAGTACACAGCAGAGCCTTTCTGCAGCCTGTCAGTGCTAGTGCCCACTTAGCTGCACTGTTCACGGCTGTCTGAGAGGTCTCTGACTGTGTGTGAGTGCAGCTCACGCTGTGTAGTGTGTCCTACAGCTACGTCTGGTTGTAGGCTGCTCAGCGTGCGTCACTGCCTCACACATATTTTTCTTTAATTGCAGCTCATTTTTTCTTCTATTAGTGTGCATCCATCCATATCCATCTACATTGGTTGGTTGCAAACACTATATAGGAGTAGATAGAGGAGCCTTTTTTCTGGCTTGTGCCCTTCAGCTGCAGCCAGATTAGTATTACCCAATTTTGTTGGAGCCTCATCTTTTGCATTGTAGGTTACCTGCCTGCATTGTAATAGCTCCAGAAAGTTGGTGATACTCTGACTTTCAAATCTTTGGTCATATCCTTTTAGTTTTTTTTCCCCCCAAAAAAACAACAAAGTTCACCAAACACTACATTTGAAAGTTGTGTAGGCCACATTAGCTCCCATTAAAGTGTAGTCGACACACACACTTCATAAAATTAGTGTTTCTTATACCTGTAACCAGCTGTTCAGGAATAAGCACACTAAGGCCCCCCTTTGTACTTTTCTGCCTATCTTTCTCAGTCTAGCAAGATGAAGAAGGCAGGGAGTAAGGCACGTGGGCGTGGAGTTTCAGCAGGGAGAGGACATGGGGATTCTGCAGGGAGAGGACGTGGGGATTCTGTGCCTGCTGTTGGCACCAGTGAGTCAGCATCCCCCAGTTTTAGCAGGCAACAGTCCTTTATGCACAGCTTTGTAGGACCTCAAGGTACCACACTGCTGCGGGAGGAAGAAATTGAAGCCGTTGTCGGATGGATGGCAGCTAACGCATCGACTTCAATTACTTCCACATCCTCTCAGGGCCAGAGCACTGAAGAGCACCCATCTGTCTCTTCACCACCTGCCAAAGTGCCCAGGCAGTCAGAGAGCCCTGGACAGGAGCCATCACAGTCTCTACTTCAGTTCTCGGAATCTGTTGGTTTGGAAAGAGGGGGCCAGCCAAGCAGCATTTCAGAATGTGAAGAAGAGGGAGTATGCAGTGATGCGCAACTTCTTTGTCCCTCTGAATCTGAAGAGGTGGGTGGGCCAGTACCTATGGTCAGCACACCTCAGTGCGCATCAGATGATGATGAGACTCAGTTACCACTTTCTGGTGCGTACGGTGCTGGCGAGACAACCCAGGAGAAGCAGGTGTTTGAAGAGGGGAGTGTAGATGATGAGGTCCTTGACCCATCATGGCATGAGGAACAGGAAGGTGGTGGGAGCAGCTCTGAGGAAGAGATTCCCCGAACAGCCAAAACTGGAAGGAGAGGGAGGGGGCAGACTTGGTTGCCTGTAGCCTCCACTTCGGCACCCGTTAGGAGCATTCCACTTTCAAAAGGCAAAACGGGCGCTCCCAAGACTTGCAGTGTTGGGGCCTCTTCCTCCAGCTCACACACAGCTGGTTCGGCTTCCTCACAGGATCGCCAAGGAAGAACCTCTGGCACTGTTGTCCGGAGACCCTGTGACATTCCACCCACAGCACCACGTTCCAAGTCATCCTCACACTCCCAGGCCACTCGGCAGCCATCGGTAGCACAGGCATGGGAGAAAAGGCGGCCATACTCGGCAAACCATCCCCGAGCACAGGCTCTGAATGTTGGCATTGCCAAACTACTGGCCCTTGAAATGCTGTCATTCAGGCTGGTGGAGACTGACACCTTCCGGGATTTCATGGCATTGGCAGTCCCACAATACACCATGGCCAGCCGCTTTTATTTCAGCAGACGAGCCGTCCCTGCCCTGCAGAAACATGTGGAGGCAAACATAAAACATGCGCTACTAAACGCCGTCAGTAGCAAGGTCCACCTGACCACTGATGCGTGGACCAGTAACCATGGACAGGGACGATACCTTTCCCTCACTGCCCATTGGGTCAATGTTGTGGAGCCAGGTACAGATCTGGAGAGTGGCGCTCTACGTGTTCTGCCAACTCCACGGATTGCAGGAATCCAGTCTGTACATATTGACTCCTCCTCCTACTCAAGTTCCTCTGAAACAGCGCAGCAGGAGCCTGTTATGACCGATATGAGCACAGCCGTGGCCAAACATCAACAGGCCGTACTGAAATTAATTTCTTTGGGGAATCGAAGCCACACAGCGCTGGAGCTCTGGAATGCCATCAAGCAGGAGAGCAACATGTGGTTTGTGCCAGCGAATCTCCAGCCGGGCTTGGTAGTGTGTGACAATGGCCGAAATCTGGTGGCAGCTCTTGGCCTAGGCAACCTCACTCACATCCCATGTCTGGCACATGTGCTTAAAGTATAGGAGTAACCCCGGCACACTAATAACATTAAAGTAAAGTCTTCTCAACGACAGTCTTTAATTGTTGTGATTTTATTGATTATGAAAAAAAAGGGTGGTGTTACAATCCAAAAAAGGGTGGTGTTACAATCCAACGTTTCAGCTCTACATCTCGAGCTTTCATCAGGGATATGACTACAATATATACAATAAAAGAACAAAAATCAATAAATAAACTTTATAAAGTATTATAAAACCAAAAATCTAGTGATAGGTGATACATAAGGTGGGGACAGTGTCATACATCCTTTGTGAAGGTGTGTATGGATCTATAATGATGTGAGGCCAGTGAGTATGTATTGTGGTGTGATACGGTGAACATGTGAGAGGTTGAACAGAGGAATAGAGTGAAGGTGTAAGGAGTTGAAAAGCATGAATGTGTAGGTAGTGTTGAGAAAGGGCATTAGGGGACAGTGAAGTGGAGTGGGAATAAAGGTGAGGTCATCTAAGGAGGCAGTGTGTAAGGGGTGCTCTTGGAAATGTTAAGGCATAAAGTATAAATACCTAGATCCTTGGATTTGAGGTGTGTGTATAAGTGGTATAGGTTTGCCTTTGTAATCCAGCTGCTGGAACGGTACCTATAGTAACCACTGAGAAAGGGTATAGGTTAAGGAATAGCAAGGTATATAGAAAGAAAAGATATAAAAGAAAGTTTTAGGGGTCATATACCGATGTGTAGGGTCAGCACGTGACTCCCGTCCTAAGGACAAAAAAGCAGGTCAATAAGCTGAGATGGAGAAAGGAAACCCAGTCTATGAAGACTGTAGGGCACCATTACCTTGTGTCCTAAATCTAGTCAGGTGTGGAGGAGGCCGGAAGTGCATGTGGCTTAGTGCAGTGATGTTAAATACTGTCAAGCACTTCCTGATTGGGTGGGGAAGGGGCGGGAATGGGGGGAAGGGCCATCGCCATCTTAGAGAGGTCAAAAATGTCTGAATGAATGTATTGAGCATGTGCAGGGCGGGGATAGAGAATGAGCATGTTTTGATTTGACAGGAAGTGATGTTGGCAGTCGCCATCTTGGTGAGGTCAAAAAATGTCAGAATGAATGTACTGAGCATGTGCAGGGCGGGGATAGAGAATGAACATGTTTTGATTTGACAGGAAGTGATGTTGGCAGTCGCCATCTTGGTGAGGTCAAAAAATGTCAGAATGAATGTACTGAGCATGTGCAGGGCGGGGATAGAGAATGAACATGTTTTGACTTGACAGGAAGTGATGTTGGCAGTCGCCATCTTGGTGAGGTCAAAAATGTCAGAATGAATGTACTGAGCAGGTGCGAGCCATCCAGGAAGTGAAGTAAAAAAGGGAGGGTTGTGAGGAAATGTCACATGCATACAGGCGGCCATTTTAACGGTGGGACTGTGCTGAATTCATGCACGGTGATAATTTCAGTGCTGGTTGTGCCTATCAGGTTTCAGAGAAACTTCCTTTTCCTGCCTAAAAACAAAGAAAGGTAATTAGAGCAAGGTTTACATACAAAGAGTAATATGGCGTTCATATTAACACACTTATGTCAGAAATATCTCCTATAAACCAAAAAACGTTGTGTAGGAAAAGAACTTATTTGGTAGTGATTTTAAACTCCTGATGAAAAACAAAACTAATTCACTATGAAGTGGAATTTAGAAGGGATTAATAATACATTTCAGATTCTCTATTGAGACCGTGTGGATGGAGGGTATTTAGGTGATACATCCAATACGCTTCACGCTCTTTGAGCGTTTGGATTCTATTACCCCCTCGTCTGGGTACAGGGATTTGTTCGATAACTTGAAATTTCAGTTGGCTTACAGAGTGTCTATTCTCCACAAAATGGGCAGGAATTGGTAAAAGTGTGTTCTCACACCGGATGGTTGATTTATGTTTGGAAATGCGGTCTTTCACATGCTGGGTGGTTTCCCCAACGTATCCTAGGCCGCATGGGCATTTGATTAAATAGACGACAAAATTTGAGTTGCAGGTAAAATAGCCATTGATCTTGTACCGTTTGCCGGACCTCGGATGGGTGAATGAATCGCCTTTACTAACATTCGTGCATTGTGCGCAACCCAAACAAGGGAAGGTTCCGTTGCGCACCGTGCTAAATGTCTTCTGCCTGAATGTCTTGAAGTGGGAGCCCACGTCGGCTCTAACCAAAGTGTTTTTTAGGTTCTGAGCCCGCTTATGGCAGATGAGAGGAGGATTTTAGAAATTTTCAATCCCCGGGTAAGCCTTTTCTAGTAGGGGCCAGTGTTCAAGGACTGCTTTTTTGATCAGAGGAGAGAACGGGTGATAGGTGTTGATGAACTTAACCCTATTCTCTACATCACAGTCACGTTGGGTAATTCTGGTTTGTTGTTCAGCGTTAATTTTGGGGTATCCTCTTGTTTGAAACTTTTCAGTCATCTCGTCATGTCTCATTTGCCTGATATCAGGTGTTGAGACTATGCGGTCAATTCTGTCATGTTGGGATTTAGGTAGAGCTATCTTCACGTGTCTTGGGTGACAACTGGACCAGTGTAGTAGACTATTACGGTCTGTAGGTTTGACGTAAAGGTCACTTGTAAGGGTGCCAGAGTCAGTTTTAGAGATCATGGTGTCAAGGAAACTGACAGACTGTGTGTTGGAATGTGAGGTAAAGGTTAGGTTCGGTATACTCTGGTTGAGGTCATGTGCAAAATCTGTGAGGCTATTGGTGTCACCTGTCCATACACAAAAGATGTCGTCTATGTATCTGAGCCAGGTAAGAGCATGTTTTCTATATAGATGATGTGTGTAGACAAAGTCAGCCTCAAATTTACACATGAAGATGTTAGCGTAACCTGTCAATAACCTTGGAAAAGATCCTCACTCCACTAGTACCAAAAATTCCATCTTATCTCAAAGACACCGGTGATTTTCTGAACCACGTTAGAACCCTCCATGACATTCCTTCCTTTTGTTTATTAGCCAGCCTAGACGTCAACAGCCTATATACTAGTATAGATCACGATCTTGGCATCGAGGCTGTCAGATGGTTCCTAGATTTACAATCCTCTCTTAGCGAACCCCAGAAATTGTTCTGTACCGATACACTCAAATTGGTCCTCAACAACAACTATTTCCTCTTTGAGGACCAATTCTACCTTCAGGCACGGGGTACCGCGATGGGGGCGAATGTAGCCCCCCCGTACGCTAACATCTTCATGTGTAAATTTGAGGCTGACTTTGTCTACACACATCATCTATATAGAAAACATGCTCTTACCTTGCTCAGATACATAGACGACATCTTTTGTGTATGGACAGGTGACACCAATAGCCTCACAGATTTTGGACATGACCTCAACCAGAGTATACCGAACCTAACCTTTACCTCACATTCCAACACACAGTCTGTCAGTTTCCTTGACACCATGATCTCTAAAACTGACTCTGGCACCCTTACAAGTGACCTTTACGTCAAACCTACAGACCGTAATAGTCTACTACACTGGTCCAGTTGTCACCCAAGACACGTGAAGATAGCTCTACCTAAATCCCAACATGACAGAATTGACCGCATAGTCTCAACACCTGATATCAGGCAAATGAGACATGACGAGATGACTGAAAAGTTTCAAACAAGAGGATACCCCAAAATTAACGCTGAACAACAAACCAGAATTACCCAACGTGACTGTGATGTAGAGAATAGGGTTAAGTTCATCAACACCTATCACCCGTTCTCTCCTCTGATCAAAAAAGCAGTCCTTGAACACTGGCCCCTACTAGAAAAGGCTTACCCGGGGATTGAAAATTTCCAAAATCCTCCTCTCATCTGCCATAAGCGGGCTCAGAACCTAAAAAACACTTTGGTTAGAGCCGACGTGGGCTCCCACTTCAAGACATTCAGGCAGAAGACATTTAGCACGGTGCGCAACGGAACCTTCCCTTGTTTGGGTTGCGCACAATGCACGAATGTTAGTAAAGGCGATTCATTCACCCATCCGAGGTCCGGCAAACGGTACAAGATCAATGGCTATTTTACCTGCAACTCAAATTTTGTCGTCTATTTAATCAAATGCCCATGCGGCCTAGGATACGTTGGGGAAACCACCCAGCATGTGAAAGACCGCATCTCCAAACATAAATCAACCATCCGGTGTGAGAACACACTTTTACCAATTCCTGCCCATTTTGTGGAAAATAGACACTCTGTAAGCCAACTGAAATTTCAGGTTATCGAACAAATCCCTGTACCCAGACGAGGGGGTAATAGAATCCAAACGCTCAAAGAGCGTGAAGCGTATTGGATATATCACCTAAATACCCTCCATCCACACGGTCTCAATAGAGAATCTGAAATGTATTATTAATCCCTTCTAAATTCCACTTCATAGTGAATTAGTTTTGTTTTTCATCAGGAGTTTAAAATCACTACCAAATAAGTTCTTTTCCTACACAACGTTTTTTGGTTTATAGGAGATATTTCTGACATAAGTGTGTTAATATGAACGCCATTTTACTCTTTGTATGTAAACCTTTCTCTAATTACCTTTCTTTGTTTTTAGGCAGGAAAAGGAAGTTTCTCTGAAACCTGATAGGCACAACCAGCACTGAAATTATCACCGTGCATGAATTCAGCACAGTCCCACCGTTAAAATGGCCGCCTGTATGCATGTGACATTTCCTCACAACCCTCCCTTTTTTACTTCACTTCCTGGATGGCTCGCACCTGCTCAGTACATTCATTCTGACATTTTTGACCTCACCAAGATGGCGACTGCCAACATCACTTCCTGTCAAGTCAAAACATGTTCATTCTCTATCCCCGCCCTGCACATGCTCAGTACATTCATTCTGACATTTTTTGACCTCACCAAGATGGCGACTGCCAACATCACTTCCTGTCAAATCAAAACATGCTCATTCTCTATCCCCGGCCTGCACATGCTCAGTACATTCATTCTGACATTTTTTGACCTCACTAAGATGGTGATGGCCCTTCCCCCCATTCCCGCCCCTTCCCCACCCAATCAGGAAGTGCTTGACAGTATTTAACATCACTGCACTAAGCCACATGCACTTCCGGCCTCCTCCACACCTGACTAGATTTAGGACACAAGGTAATGGTGCCCTACAGTCTTCATAGACTGGGTTTCCTTTCTCCATCTCAGCTTATTGACCTGCTTTTTTGTCCTTATGACGGGAGTCACGTGCTGACCCTACACATCGGTATGTGACCCCTAAAACTTTCTTTTATATCTTTTCTTTCTATATACCTTGCTATTCCTTAACCTATACCCTTTCTCAGTGGTTACTATAGGTACCGTTCCAGCAGCTGGATTACAAAGGCAAACCTATACCACTTATTCACACACCTCAAATCCAAGGATCTAGGTATTTATACCTTATGCCTTAACATTTCCAAGAGCACCCCTTACACACTGCCTCCTTAGATGACCTCACCTTTATTCCCACTCCACTTCACTGTCCCCTAATGCCCTTTCTCAACACTACCTACACATTCATGCTTTTCAACTCCTTACACCTTCACTCTATTCCTCTGTTCAACCTCTCACATGTTCACCGTATCACACCACAATACATACTCACTGGCCTCACATCATTATAGATCCATACACACCTTCACAAAGGATGTTTGACACTGTCCCCACCTTATGTATCACCTATCACTAGATTTTTGGTTTTATAATACTTTATAAAGTTTATTTATTGATTTTTGTTCTTTTATTGTATATATTGTAGTCATATCCCTGATGAAAGCTCGAGATGTAGAGCTGAAACGTTGGATTGTAACACCACCCTTTTTTGGATTGTAACACCACCCTTTTTTTTCATAATCAATAAAATCACAACAATTAAAGACTGTCGTTGAGAAGACTTTACTTTCATGTTATTAGTGTGCCGGGGTTACTCCTATACTTTAGTCTTGTTTTTTCCCAGAGCACCTAAGTTGGGGTTTGAGCCTGTCATATCTACTTTATATGGCACATGTGCTTAACTTGGTCATGCAGAGCTTTCTGAGGGACTATCCGGATCTTGATGCACTGCTGCACAAGGTCCGCATAGAGTGCGCTCACTTGCGTCGTTCCAGCACAGCAAGATCGCGCCTTGCTGCTCTGCAGCGCCGATTACGCCTTCCGGAACATCACATCATATGTGACCTACCCACCAGGTGGAATTCTACGTTACATATGTTGGAGCGGTTGTGTGAGCAGCAGGCAGCAGTCATGGAGTACCAGCTGCATCAGGCGCAAACAAGTCGCAATGTGCGCCGGTCACACTTCAGCACCACTGAGTGGGCCTCTATGAAGGACATCTGCTTCGTTTTGCGTGCCTTCGATGATTCCACGCAGATGGCGAGTGCAGATGATGCACTAGTCAGCATGACTGTCCCGCTTATCTGCATGCTTCAAGAAACACTGCAAGCACTAAGGGATGAGGTTTTGGAAGAGGTGGAGGATGAGGAGTCCCAAATGCCATCTGCTTCTGGACAGTCTGCACTACGTGCTTCTTCACAAAGGCCTAGGCAGGGGACACTTTGTGAGGAGGATGAGGAGGAGTCGATGGAGGAGGAAGACATCTCTCCACAGGAGGGAGGTACACAAAGCTCTAGTCAGTATGTACAGCGAGGGTGGGGTGATGCAGAGCAGGCAGAGATCATGCCTCAAGCAAGGGACAGCGGTTCTTTGGCAGTTGGGAGTCTGCAGCACATGGTTGACTTCATGCTGCAGTGCCTGAGAAACGACCGCCGCATCGCCCACATTCTCTACACGGCTGATTATTGGGTGTACACCCTCCTAGATCCTCGCTACCGGGACAACTTGCAAACCCTCATACCAACGTTGAACCGGGAGCGTAAACTGCAGGAGTACCAAGACACACTGGTGCAGTCCATCATGTTTTCCATTCCACCCGACAGCAGTGGTGCTAGTGCTTTACAAAGCACCTCTGTGCGTCGAGCCAGTGGAGGAAACTTGGCACAAAGAGGGAGCAGAGGCAGCGCCTCAGCACAAGGCAAGACCACTATGGCCCAAATGTGGCAAAGTTTTGTGTGTCCGCCACAATTGTCTACACCATCACTGACTGCTCCAGTCAGCAGGAGGCAACGTTTCCGTCAGATGGTGACAGACTACATGTCTTGCCCTGTGAGTGTACTGGCTCTTCCCCCTTCAAGTTTTGGGTCTCTAAGCTGGATACATGGCCAGAGCTTAGCCAGTATGCATTGGAGGTGCTGGCTTGCCCTGCTGTCAGTGTATTATCGGAACGCGTCTTTAGTGCCGCAGGTGGTGTACTAAACAGACCGTTGCACGCGACTTTCTTCCGATAACGTCGACCGGCTTACTTTTCTGAAAATGAACAAGGCCTGGATCTCCCCAGAATTTGCCAGTCCTCTTCCCGACTAAATAATTGGTTGGCAACTGTATCCAGGTATCCTGTTGTGTTCATGTTTCTACCACCTGAACTATAATCCCTGGGCTTCAACACAGCCAGTTGTCGCTCAGATGTGTCATCTGCACAGAGAAAAACACTAGCTCCTGTGTTAGTGGGGTTCAGTAACGCCAGCTGCTCCCCTGCTGTGTGGACGGCAAAGTCTCCTGCTCCATCCACATTCAAACTACTACTGATTTTTAACCCTGCTCCACTTAGGCCTCTGGCTCCACTGTCTCTAGTATTTCCCCTGGCCTCCAATCCCGCCAGTGACAGCTCTTAAGTGGCGTCTGCATAATCCACACTTGTTTCAGTGTTACTTGGCCTCAGTCACGTCAGTTGATCCCCTGATGTGTGTCCGGCAAGGTCTCCTGCTCTGTCCACATTCCCATTACTAGTAGTGTGAATGAGGAAAGAGCAGGAGACCTTGCCGGACACACATCAGGGGATCAACTGATGGGACTGAGCCCAAGTAGCACAGGAACAAGTGTGGATTGTGCTGATGCCACTTCAGAGCTGTCACTGGCGGGGTTGGAGGCCAGGGGAAATACTAGAGACAGTGGAGCCGGAGGCCATAGTGGAGCACGGTTACAATCAGTAGTAGTCTACTACCTCTATAAAACGTGCTGCAAGTTGTCCTCAGCCAGCTCCATGCCTCATCCTGGGCTCCAACAACGTCAGTTGGTGTTCAGAAGTGCCGTCTTCGCAGAGAAACACACACTAGCTCCTGTGTTAGTGGGGTTCAGTATTGCCAGCTGTTCCCCTGCTGTGTAGATGGCAAAGTCTCCTGCTGCCTCCACATGCCAACACCATCAGGCCTCAGCCTGCTCCATGCCTCATCCCGGGCTTCAACAACGCCAGTTGGTGTTCAGAAGTGCCGTCTTCACAGAGAAAAACACACTCGCTACTGTGTCTGTGGGGTTCAGTAATGCCAGCTGTTCCCCTGCTGTGTAGACGGCAAAGTCTCCTGCTGCCTCCACATGCCAACACCATCAGGCCTCAGCCTGCTCCATGCCTCATCCTGGGCTCCAACAATGCCAGTTGGTGTTCAGAAGTGCCATCTTCGCAGAGAAACACACACTAGCTCCTGTGTTAGTGGGGTTCAGTATTGCCAGCTGTTCCCCTGCTGTGTAGACGGCAAAGTCTCCTGCTGCCTCCACATGCCAATACCATCAGGCCTCAGGATGCTCCATGCCTCATCCTGGGCTCCAACGCCAGTTGGTGTTCAGAAGTGCCGTCTTCACAGAGAAACACACACTAGCTCCTGTGTTAGTGGGGTTCAGTATTGCCAGCTGTTCCCCTGCTGTGTAGACGGCAAAGTCTCCTGCTGCCTCCACATGCCAACACCATCAGGCCTCAGCCTGCTCCATGCCTCATCCTGGGCTCCAACAACGCCAGTTGGTGTTCAGAAGTGCTGTCTTCGCAGAGAAAAACACACTAGCTCCTGTGTTAGTGGGGTTCAGTAATGCCAGCTGTTCCCCTGCTGTGTAGACGGCAAAGTCTCCTGCTGCCTCCATATGCCAACACCATCAGGCCTCAGCCTGCTCCATGCCTCATCCTGGGCTCCAACAACGCCAGTTGGTGTTCAGAAGTGCCGTCTTCACAGAGAAAAACACACTCGCTATTGTGTCTGTGGGGTTCAGTAATGCCAGCTGTTCCCCTGCTGTGTAGACGGCAAAGTCTCCTGCTGCCTCCACATGCCAACACCATCAGGCCTCAGCCTGCTCCATGCCTCATCCTGGGCTCCAACAACGCCAGTTGGTGTTCGGAAGTGCCGTCTTCACAGAGAAAAACACACTCGCTACTGTGTCTGTGGGGTTCAGTAATGCCAGCTGTTCCCCTGCTGTGTAGACAGCAATGTCTCCTGCTCCATCCACATGCAAACTACTACAGATTTGTAACTTTGCTCAACTTAGGCCTCTGGCTCCACTGTCTCTAGTATTTCCCCTGGCCAACAACCCCGCCAGTTACAGCTCTGAAGTGGCGTCTGCACAATCCACACTTGTTCCTGAGTTACTGTGGCTCAGTCCCGTCAGTTGATCCCCTGATGTGTGTCCGGCAAGGTCTCCTGCTCTGTCCACATTCACATTACTAGTAGTGTGAATGAGGACTGAGCAGGAGAGCTTGCCAGACACACATCAGGGGATCAACAGACGGGACTGAGCCACAGTTACACAGGAACAAGTGTGGATTGTACAGATGCCACTTCAGAGCTGTAACTGGCGGGGTTGTTGGCCAGGGGAAATACTAGAGACAGTGGAGCCGGAGGCCATAGTGGAGCACGGTGACAATCAGTAGTAGTCTACAACCTCTATAAAACCAGCTGCAAGTTGTCCTCCGCCTGCTGCATGCTTCATCCTGGGCTACAACACAGCCAGTTGTAGCCTGGAAGTGCCGTCCGCACAGATATAAACACTCGCTCCTGTGTTAGTGGGGTTCAGTAACGCCAGCTGTTCCCCTGCTGTGTGGATGGCAAAGTCTCCTGCTGCCTCCAAACTCGCACTACAATGCTTTTTCTCCTCGCTCCAAGTAGGCCTCAGCCTGCTCGGAGCATTGATCCTGGGCTACAACACAGCCAGTTGTAGCCTGGAAGTGCCGTCCGCACAGATTGAAACACTCGCTCCTGTGTTAGTGGGGTTGAGTAATGCCAGCTGCTCCCCTGCTGTGTGGACGGCAAAGTCTCCTGCTCCATCCACATTCAAACTACTACTGATTTTTAACCCTGCTCCACTTAGGCCTCTGGCTCCACTGTCGCTAGTATTTCCCCTGGCCTCCAACCCCGCCAGTGACAGCTCTGAAGTGGCGTCTGCACAATCCACACTTGTTCCTGTGTTACTTGGCCTCAGTCACGTCAGTTGATCCCCTGATGTGTGTCCGGCAATGTCTCCTGCTCTGTCCCCATTCCCATTAATAGTTGTGGGAATGTGGACAGAGCAGGACACCTTGCCGGACACACATCAGGGGATCAACTGACGTGACTGAGCCCCAGTAACTCAGGAACAAGTATGGATTGTGCAGACAACACTGCAGAGACAGTAGAGCCAGAGGCCAAAGTGGAGCACGGCTACAATCAGTAGTTGTGTACAACCAATATAAAACTCGCTCCAAGTTGGCCTCAGCCTGCTGCATGATTGACCCCTGGGCTTCAACATCGCATGTTGCTGCTCAGAAGTGTGTTTGCCATGGGTACTCCCTCCTGCCCAGCCGGGTTCCAGCACAGTCAGCTGTTTCTCGGCAGAGCCTTTGGCCTAGGTGCCTCCTTCTTGGTATCCGAGTTCCAGCAACGTCTGCTGGTCCTTGGTAGTGCTTTTTAGCACAGGTAACTCCTGCTTAGAAACCGTGTTCCAGCACCGTCAGCTGGTCCACAGTTGTGCCATTGGCTCTTGTTCCTTTTGCTGCCCCTCCGGGTTCCAGCACCATCAGCTGGTTCTCGGCAGTGTCTTTGGCATGGGTACGCCCTCCTGCCCAGCCTGGTTACAGCACACCTGCTGTTTCTGGGTAGTGTCAACGTCACTTTGCCACTGATACGTTGTCCTGTCGTGTTGCGGTCGGGTTAGCCGAGTCTATGGTGCCTGCAGTTTCAGTGAATCCTATGTGGGCTGTGGGTTCTGGTAACAAAGGCTGGCTCCATAGTGCCAATAGGAAAAGCAACCCCTGTAGGACTGTGGGTTTCGGTAACTGCGGCCGGCTCGCGGCCTTGCAACTTTTTTTTTTTCTTGGGTACCTTCTGCTACCCATCCAGGTTCCAGCACCTTCAGCTGGTTCTCGGCAGTGCCTTTGGCTAAGGTGCCTCCTTGTCGGTATCCGAGTTCAAGCAATGTCTGCTGGTCCTTGGTAGTGCTTTTTAGCACAGGTACCTCCTGCTTAGAAACCGTGTTCCAGCACCGTCAACTGGTCCACGGTTGTGCCATTGGCTCTTGTTCCTTCTGCTGCCACTCTGGGTTCCACCACCATCAGCTGGTTCTCGGCAGTGTCTTTGGCACGGGTACTCCCTCCTGCCCAGCCTGGTTACAGCACACCTGCTGTTTCCGGGTAGTGTCAACGTCACTTTGCTACTGATACGTTGTCCTGTCGTGTTGCGGTTGGGTTAGCCGAGTCTATGGTGCCTGCAGTTTCAGTGCTTCCTATGTGGACTGCGGGTTCTGGTAACAAAGGCTGGTTCCATAGTGCCAATAGGAAAAGCAACCCCTGCAGGACTGTGGGTTTCGGTAACTGCGGCCTGCTCATGGACGCGACACTTTGTTAATCATGGGTACCTTCTGCTACCCATCTGGGTTCCAGCAACGTCAGCTGGTTCCTGGCAGAGCCTTTGGCCTAGGTGCCTCCTTGTCGGTATCCGAGTTCCACCGTCTGCTGGTCCATGGTAGTGCTTTGTAGCACAGGTACCTCCTGCTTAGTAACCGTGTTCCAGCACCGTCAGCTGGTCCACGGTTGTGCCATTGGCTCTTGTTCGTTCTGCTGCCCCTCCGGGTTCCAGCACCGTCAGCTGGTTCTTAGCAGTGTCTTTGGCACGGGTACTCCCTCCTGCCCAGCCTGGTTACAGCACGCCTGCTGTTTCTGGGTAGTGTCAACGTCACTTTGCCACTGATACGTTGTCCTGTCGTGTTGCCGTCGGGTTAGCCGAGCCTATGGTGCCTGCAGTTTAGGTGCTTCCTATGTGGGCTGCGGGTTCTGGTAATAAAGGCTGGTTCCATAGTGCCAATAGGACAAACACCCCCTGTAGGACTGTGGGTTTCGGTAACTGCGGCCGGCTCACGGCCTTGCAAGTTTGTCTTTTTCATGGGTACCTTGTGCTACCCATCTGGGTTCCAGCACCGTCAGCTGGTTCTCGGCAGAGCCTTTGGCCTAGGTGCCTCCTTCTTGGTAACCGTGTTCCAGCACCGTCAGCTGGTCCACGGTTGTGCCATTGGCTCTTGTTCCTTCTGCTGCCCCTCCTGGTTCTAGCACCGTCAGCTGGTCCTCGCTAGTTTCATTTCCTCTTGCAGCTTCTGTTACCCATCCGGGTTCCAGCACCGTCAGCTGGTTCTCATCAGAGCCTTTGGCCTAGGTGCCTCCTTCTCGGTATCCAAGTTCCAGCAACGTCTGCTGGTCCTTGGTAGTGCTTTGTAGCACAGGTACCTCCTGCTTAGTAACCGTGTTCCAGCAACGTCAGCTGGTCCACGGTTGTGCCATTGGCTCTTGTTCCTTCTGCTGCCCCTCCGGGTTCCAGCACCGTCAGCTGGTCCTCGCTAGTTTCATTTGCTCTTGCAGCTTCTGCTACCCATCCAAGTTCCAGCACCGTCAGCTGGTTCTCGGCAGAGCCTTAGGCCTAGGTGTCTCCTTCTCGGTATCCGAGTTCCAGCAACGTCTGCTGGTCCTTGGTAGTGCTTTGTAGCACAGGTACCTCCTGCTTAGTAACCGTGTTCCAGCACCGTCAGCTGGTCCACGGTTGTGCCATTGGCTCTTGTTCCTTCTGCTGCCCCTCCGGGTTCCAGCACCATCAGCTGGTTCTCGGCAGTTCCTCAGCCTTCTTGTACTTTCTGCTACTTTTCCAAGTTCAAGCTTGTGG
Source organism: Dendrobates tinctorius (assembly GCF_039654945.1). Classification (NCBI taxonomy): domain Eukaryota; kingdom Metazoa; phylum Chordata; class Amphibia; order Anura; family Dendrobatidae; genus Dendrobates; species Dendrobates tinctorius. Next base: position 2,801,094 of record NW_027361963.1, on the reverse strand, counting down.
AATTGTTTTTTGATTCTCACTCTGGATCTCCCTGACAATGACCCTGAAGATGACCCTGAAGACCACACCGAAGAAGACCAAAAAGATGACTCTCAAGAAGATGACCAAGAGGACAAAGAACATGAAGACAACCACCAAGATGCAGAACAACAAGAGACAGAAGACCAAGAAGCATAAAAACCAAAAGCAGAAGAACATTAAGCATAAGACTAAAAATCTGAGCAAATGAGATTATCAAATTTATAAGCAGAAGAAGACTAAGCAGTCTATGGGGGTGAGTCCGTTCCTCCTCGTGGTGCCCCTGGAAAAGGCCTGCTGCTGCAGGCCAAACTGAACACGAACAAATCTTGTTGTAAATCTTTTGTGACAGGCTGAACGGAAGGTGTAATCTTCAAACTTTTATAGATAACAACTACAGGAATGCCTGACACAAATAAGAATATGATGAAGAAGAATAGGAAGAATATGAAGAAGTAGAATATGAAGAAGAATAAAAGAAGAAGAAGAAGTAGAATATGAAGAAGAATAGAAGAAGAAGAAGAAGAAGATACTGCTGCTGCTGAAGATGATGAAGGAGAAAGTGTGGGAGAAGTAAAAAAGGTGAAGAGCATGGAAGTAGTGAAACATACATATCTGACAAAAAATGAAAGACTTTAACATAGTCAATATCTTTGTAACTACGAACGTCTTTAAAAAAAAAAAAAATCCTGCTATTCCATTTGATTGGGCTAAACCTCTATGGCTTTAATGTCTCCTCCACCTCCCACAATACATTCTACATTATTATTAGTTGTTTTTCTTCATGTAGAATTAACCTACAGGAAAAGAAAGGTTTTTTTTTAATTCCGATATTTCTGTTCCATTGACTTGAATGGGACTTCCGGGATCGGAATCGGCGATACCCGATACTTTTTTTAGATCGGCCGATCCATTCCGATAGGATATTTTTCAGTATCAGGTGGTATCGCTCAACACTAATGCTGACACTATGTGAATGGCCAGATGCCAGTCATATACAATGTATGGCGACAAATTGCCCAGTAATTATCTGTACATTACCTATAATAGGCGGCGCGGTAGGGGGTCGCGGGGGTCTGAGTGTCTGCCCCGACGTGCGTTTCGGATGCTCGTCCTTCATCAGGGGACATGTATACAGTAAAAAGCGGGAGCTTTAAAAAGGCAGTCGGCCCGGAAGATGGGAGGCGTGGACCGGAAATGACGCATCCGCAGTCATGACGACCGGGGATGCAGATCAGCGTCTAATAGCGGGAGCCAGGGCGTTGCTGACGCCATAGCAACTCGCCGAGGGCAGACACCAGAAGCCGCGCTGCAGCCCGGACCATGACGCGCATGCGTACTGGTCAAAACAACATCGCCAATGCCATCTAATATAACATGGGGCAATTAGAGGCCAAACCATAATGCTATGGAACAATAATGATGTGAATCTTATAATTTGGCATTGGCACCGGGAAATAATAATCACCAGTACAGATGTAGAACACCATTGTGTAACAAATATCAAAACTGATCCATAGATAGATAGATTCAACATTAAGGTACCTATATACAGATAGTGTCAAGACAAATGTCACATTAAGCAGAGACATATTGAACTCCATCAAGATCCCTAATAGCAAATAAATGTGACACATTGCTTAATGATACGGGCCATATACCCACTTAGAAGATCAGACGTTTGTGAACGAATGGGAGGAGGCGTGCAACACTTGTTCTAGTGGTTTGATGCAGTTACTAATCAATTTAAACACAATTGATTGGTGACTTGGATAAGAATATCGTCTCCACATTGTCTGAATTGCGGTCAGGCGGTACTGGAGAACGCATAAAGACGTTTGAGATTGAATTAGAGAAAACCATTGACGGTGTGGTCAAAAAAAAGTAATGACTCACAGACCTCCAAGATTAATAGAGACATGAAGGACTATCAGTCCAATAATGTCTATTATTGGAGAAAGGCACCCACTGATCCTCGCCCAATACAATGTACAATACAGAGTTTCTCGGTGTCCTCTTTAAGCGCCCAATCTGACGTCTCTACTTCTTCAATGGTAACACGGTCAGGAACAAATAACAAGCGGGCAAGGAATCATGATTATTATCCATAGAAGAGACATAAGACTCGATCCCATGAGAATGGTCATGGAGACAATAAGGTAATCAACCTAAGCCACCATGTCCTTTCTGATATACACTCACTGGCCACTTTATTAGGTACACCATGCTAGTAACGGGTTGGACCCCCTTTTGCCTTCAGAACTGCCTCAATTCTTCGTGGCAGAGATTCAACAAGGTGCTGGAAGCATTCCTCAGAGATTTTGGACCATATTGACATGATGGCATCACACAGTTGGCGCAGATTTGTCGGCTGCACATCCCTGATGCGAATCTCCCGTTCCACCACATCCCAAAGATGCTCTATTGGATTGAGATCTGGTGACTGAGGAGGCCATTTGAGTACAGTGAACTCATTGTCATGTTCAAGAAACCAATCTGAGATGATTCGAGCTTTATGACATGGCGCATTATCCTGCTGAAAGTAGCCATCAGATGCCTGTTCTTAGCTGAGAGGAGTGGTACCCAGTGTGGTCTTCTGCTGCTGTAGCCCATCTGCCTCAAAGTTCGATGCACTGTGCGTTCAGAGATGCTCTTCTGCCTACCTTGGTTGTAACGGGTGGCAATTTGAGTCACTGTTGCCTTTCTATCAGCTCGAACCAGTATGCCCATTCTCCTCTGACCTCTGGCATCAACAAGGCATTTCCGGCCACAGAACTGCCGCTCACTGGATTTTTTTTCTTTTTCGGACCATTCTCTGTAAACCCTAGAGATGGTTGTGCGTGAAAATCCCAGTAGATCAGCAGTTTCTGAAATACTCAGACCAGCCCTTCTGGCACCAACAATCATGCCACGTTCAAAGGCACTCAAATCACCTTTCTTCCCCATACTGATGCTCGGTTTGAACTGCAGGAGATTGTCTTGACCATGTCTACATGCCTAAATGCACTGAGTTGCCGCCATGTGATTGGCTGATTAGAAATTAAGTCTTAACACACAGTTGGACAGGTGTACCTAATAAAGTGGCCAGTGAGTGTAGATTGCTCACTATTACATAGGGGTTTATCTTTTTCTTCATCTGCTGGCCCTGATATATTCTCTATAGTTAACGATCTGCACATCTTTGCACGATCGCTGCTATTTAAACGTTTTTTCTTCAATAATCTGCATAAACTCTTTCCTACAGAGGATGAACAGGCAGCGTTGAGGGCACTGGAGGAATTATCTGAGGAACACAACACAGCTGAAGGAGGTAAGATACCTCTGTTGTGAGTTCATTTTTCCCTTCAACACTGAGGCCCGAGGAACTCCCTCTTCTGGTAAGGAAAGGTAGTGAGCCTGATTATCAGGCATCTGAGACTAATGATGATGACTGGCTGAGTGGAGTTTCTGACTGGATATAAGGCTGTCGACGCCCTTCTGCCCTGTGGGTGATTTCTCTGTGGGATCCTTGGAGACCTGTCTGAATTCCTGCTCTTCTAAAGCTAAGCTTTCTGCTCTACTTTTGCATTTGTGCTTTGAGTTCGTTTTCTTTGTTTTTCTGGATTTCTGCCATTCCCTGCTGGGGTGAGCTGAATTCCTTTAGCTCTGTCTTCTGAAAATTCCTGAGTGCTGATTTAGTTTTTGAAGCCTAGTTGCTTCAGGGCCTTTTTCCATATCAGCTGGTTGGCTTTTGTCTTTTACAGGGTTTTGGCAGATTGCAGATAGTAACCTTCCTTTCCTGTCCTGTTTAGATTAGTTTGGGCCCCATCGTTTGCTCAGCCTATCTTTCTATCTGTGTGAGTGTTTTTTCATCTTGCTTCACCGTCATTATATGTTGGGGGCTGTCTTTTACTTTGGGGTCTGCTCTGGGGCAGTTTAGATTTCCTTTTCTGTCTTTAGGCTATGTAGCTCTCCGGCTGTGATCGAGGGGTCTAGAGCATCGTAGGAACCCCCCACGGCTACTGCTAGTTGTGTTGATAGGTTCAGGGGTCTGCAATCTGATAGTTGCCAACTTCTCTGGTTTTCTGGACGTAGCTCCTATTTTTGTGTCTGCCTCCTACGGTGACTCTATCATAACAGAATCACCCGCCATACCGCAGATCCTAGGGTACTCAATAGCAGGAAAGAATTGTAAAAAAAAAAAAAAAAAGGTGTGTATATTTTTTCCTCTATATCTCTGAGGCCGTAGGGGGAATTTTTTTTTCTCTCAATGGAGATAAAGCAATTGTCTGATTGTGTGGAGCAGCTCACTGCGGAAGTGCGGGGAATTTCCGCCTACCTTCCTCATTCACATGCTGCTGAACCAAAGATTCCTACACCTGATGTATTTTTTGGGGATCGGTCTAAATTTTTGAATTTCAAAAATAATTGTAAATTATTTTTTGCCTTGAAGCCTAACTCTTCAGGGAGCTCCGCGCAGCAGGTTAAAATTGTCATCTCTTTGCTGCGTGGCGATCCCCAGGATTGGGCTTTTTCTTTGAAACCAGATGATCCTATTCTGACTAATGTGAACGCATTCTTTCAAGCCTTGGGATTGTTGTATGACGAACCTAATGCCATTGATCAGGCGGAAAAGACCCTGCTGGCATTGAACCAGGGTCGAGATTCTGCAGAATTGTACTGTCAAAAATTCCGAAAGTGGGCGGTACTTACTACCTGGAATGATAATGCCTTGGCTGCTCTCTTTCGGAAGGGTTTGTCAGAAGCCGTAAAAGATACTATGGTGGGATTTCCTGTCCCCTCTGGTCTTGACGATTCTATGTCATTAGCCATTCAGGTTGATCGGCGTTTGCGCGAACGCAAAACTGCACGGGAGGTGTTGCCAACTGTTGAACAAATGTCTGAACCTCTGCAATGTGATAGAGTTTTGTCCAGAGAGCAGCGTCAGGAGTTCAGAAGGCGTAACAAGTTGTGTTTTTTCTGTGGAGATGCCTCGCATATTATTTCTGTCTGTCCTAAACGAGAGAAACGCTTTGCACACACGTTTTCTGTTGGTGGTGTTCAACCTAAGTTTCTTCTGGCTATTACTCTGATCTGCTACCTGTCCACATTTTCCGCCAAGGCTTTTGTGGATTCGGGGGCAGCCCTAAACCTAATGGACTTGGATTTTGCTAAATGTTGTGGATTTCCGATGACACCTCTGCAGACGCCTATCCCTTTGAGGGGGATTGATGCTACTCCTTTGGCTAAAAATAAACCTCAGTTTTGGACCCAGGTGGTAATGCGGGTCGCCCAAGACCATCAAGAAAATTGCAGATTTTTGGTGTTGCATAATCTGCATGATACCATTGTTGTGGGGTTTCCCTGGTTACAAATTCATAATCCAGTTTTGGATTGGAAATCTGTGTCTGTGGTGAGTTGGGGTTGTCGGTGTGCCTTTAGTGAGGCTCCGGTGTTTTCCACCTCTCCTCAGTCGCATGATGTTCCTGATTATTTGGCGGACTTTTATGATGTATTTAGTGAGAATGAGTCTGCGTCTCTGCCTCCTCATAGGAGTTATGACTGTGCTATTGAGCTGAGCCCGGGGTGTAAATTTCCCAAGGGTCGGCTCTTCAATTTATCTGTACCCGAGCACGAGGCTATGCGATCCTATATTAAGGAGGCGTTGGAGAAGGGTCATATTAGACCATCCTCGTCACCCTTAGGTGCCGGTTTTTTTTTTGTAGCCAAAAAGGATGGATCATTAAGACCTTGTATTGATTATCGTGCCCTCATCAAAATTACTGTTAAATATCAGTATCCGTTACCCCTGATTTCGGATCTATTCTCCAGAGTTAAAGGTGCTTGCTGGTTTACCAAGCTTGACCTCAGGGGGGCGTATAATCTTATTCGCATTAAGCATGGGGATGAATGGAAGACGGCGTTTAATACTCTGGAGGGACATTTTGAGTACCTGGTGATGCCTTTTGGGCTCACTAATGCCCCTTCTGTCTTCCAGTGTTTCATGAACGATATTTTCCGAAATTTTGTCGATAAATTTTTGATTATCTATCTGGATGATATTTTGATTTTCTCCAAGGATTGGGATTCTCATGTGGAACATATTCGGACTGTGTTCCGGATCTTGAGGGAGAATTCCCTGTATGTCAAAGGATCTAAATGCCTTTTTGGAGTACAGAGGATTTCTTTTTTGGGATTTATTTTGTCTCCGTCAACTATTGAAATGGACCCGGCCAAGGTACAGGCCATTTACGATTGGGTTCAGCCCACTTCTTTGAAGGCCCTCCAGAAGTTTTTGGGTTTTGCTAATTTTTTTCGGAAATTTATAGCAAAATTTTCTAGTATTGCCAAGCCATTGACTGATTTGACTAAGAAGGGTGCTGATGTGTTAAATTGGTCTCCGGAGGCTGTTTCTTCCTTTCAGGAGCTGAAGCGAAGATTCACCTCCGCCCCGGTTTTGCCGCAGCCTGATGTCTCACTTTCATTCCAGGTAGAGGTGGATGCTTCTGAGATTGGTGCAGGAGCTGTTTTGTCCCAAAAGGATCCTGTAACATCTAAAATGAATCACTGTGCTTTCTTTTCCCGAAAGTTCTCTCCATCTGAACGTAACTATGATGTGGGGAATCGGGAACTGTTGGCCATGAAATGGGCATTGGAGGAGTGGAGACATTGGTTGGAGGGAGCTAAGCATCAAGTCGTGGTCCTCACTGACCACAAGAATTTGATTTACCTAGAGTCGGCTAAGCGCTTGAACCCTAGACAGGCTAGGTGGGCCTTGTTTTTTACACGTTTTGATTTTGTGGTTTCTTTTCTTCCTGGAACTAAGAATGTCAAGGCTGACGCCCTCTCTAGGAGCTTCTTTGCTGATTCTCCTGTGGTGACCAAGCCTGCTACCATCTTAGGCGAAGGGGTGGTTCTTTCTGCCATCTCGCCCGATTTGAGATGTGCTCTGGAAGAGTTCCAGGAGGACAAACCTGAGCGTTGTCCCAGTGGAAAGTTGTATGTTCCTGACCAGTGGAAGAAGAGAGTGATGTCTGAAGTTCATTGCTCTGCTTTGGCTGGTCATCCAGGTATTTTTGGTACTAGAGATCTGGTGAGTCGGTCCTTTTGGTGGCCCTCCTTGTCTCGTGATGTCAGGAATTTTGTGCAGTCCTGTGGGACGTGCTCCCGGTCTAAATCGTGTTCTCGCTCTAGTGGGTTGTTGATGCCTTTGCCTGTCCCCAAGAGGCCATGGACCCATATTTCAATGGATTTCATCTCTGATATGCCTGGCTCTCAAAGGATGACTGTTATTTGGGTGATTTGTGATAGGTTCTCTAAGATGGTTCATCTTGTACCACTCCCTAAGTTGCCGTCCTCTTCTGAGTTGGTGCCCCTGTTTCTTCAACTGGTGGTTCGCTTGCACGGGATTCCTGAGAACATTGTATCTGACAGAGGAGTTCAGTTTGTGTCTAGATTTTGGAGAACTTTCTGTTCCAAGCTGGGAATTCAGTTGTTCTTCTCCTCTGCGTTTCACCCTCAGACCAATGGGCAGACAGAGAGAACAAACCAGACCTTGGAGTCATATTTGAGATGTTTTATTTCCGCTGATCAGGATGATTGGGTTTCATTTTTGCCCTTGGCTGAATTTGCTTTAAATAATAGAGCTAGTTCTGCCACTTTGATGTCACCTTTTTTTTGTAACTTTGGGTTTCATCCTCGATTTTCTTCAGGGCAGGTGGAGCCCTCTGCCTGCCCAGGTGTTGACACTGTGGTGGAGAGAATGCACCAGATCTGGGACCAAGTGGTAGATAAGTTATCTCTCTCCCAGGAAAAGGCCCAGCGGTTTTCCAACCGACATAGGACCATTGGTCCCCAGTTTAAGGTTGGTGATATGGTGTGGTTATCATCAAAAAATATTGCTATGAAGGTGGCTTCTCCTAAGTTTAAGCCTAGATTTATTGGACCTTACAAGATTTTGGAGATTATTAATCCGGTCGCTTTTCGTTTGGCTCTTCCTGTCACATTTAAAAAACATAATGTGTTCCATAAGTCTTTGTTGAAGAGGTTTGTTGAACCTGTTGTTCTGGGGGTGGCACCTCCAGATCCTGTATTGGTTGAAGGTAACATGGAATATGAGGTAGAGAAAGTACTGGATTCCCGTCTGGCTAGACGGAGACTCCAGTATTTGGTTAAGTGGAAGGGTTATGGTCAGGAGGATAATTCCTGGGTCTCTGCCTCTGATATTCATGCCAAAAGATTGGTGCATGCCTTTCATCGGGCTCACCCTGATCGCCCTGGTGGCGTGGTTGAGGGTTCGGTGACCCCTCCTCAAGGGGGAGGTACTGTTGTGAGTTCATTTTTCCCTTCAACACTGAGGCCCGAGGAACTCCCTCTTCTGGTAAGGAAAGGTAGTGAGCCTGATTATCAGGCATCTGAGACTAATGATGATGACTGGCTGAGTGGAGTTTCTGACTGGATATAAGGCTGTCGACGCCCTTCTGCCCTGCGGGTGATTTCTCTGTGGGATCCTTGGAGACCTGTCTGAATTCCTGCTCTTCTAAAGCTAAGTTTTCTGCTCTACTTTTGCATTTGTGCTTTTGAGTTTGTTTTCTTTGTTTTTCTGGATTTCTGCCATTCCCTGCTGGGGTGAGCTGAATTCCTTTAGCTCTGTCTTCTGAAAATTCCTGAGTGCTGATTTAGTTTTTGAAGCCTAGTTGCTTCAGGGCCTTTTTCCATATCAGCTGGTTGGCTTTTGTAATATACGGAGTTTTGGCAGATTGCAGATAGTAACCTTCCTTTCCTGTCCTGTTTAGATTAGTTTGGGCCCCATCGTTTGCTCAGCCTATCTTTCTATCTGTGTGAGTGTTTTTTCATCTTGCTTCACCGTCATTATATGTTGGGGGCTGTCTTTTACTTTGGGGTCTGCTCTGGGGCAGTTTAGATTTCCTTTTCTGTCTTTAGGCTATGTAGCTCTCCGGCTGTGATCGAGGGGTCTAGGGCATCGTAGGAACCCCCCACGGCTACTGCTAGTTGTGTTGATAGGTTCAGGGGTCTGCAATCTGATTGTTGCCAACTTCTCTGGTTTTCTGGACGTAGCTCCTATTTTTGTGTCTGCCTCCTACGGTGACGCTATCATAACATACCTCTGTCCATTAGGCCGCGCTCCAGGCGGTTCCCCCCACTATCGAACTGTAGCCCTATTGATTTGTCAAGGTCGTATCTAAGGAATTGTGCAAAATTCCACGATATATCCAGCACGACAACCTGAATAAGGGTGAGCGGACTAGACTTAAATATTTACGTGGTCTCCCTGATGTTGTCATCAAGCTGGCAGACAAGGGGGGTAACATCATCATATGGCCTAAAACTATGTACGAGAAAAAGGCGTTTCACCAATTATCTAACACCACTTTGTTATAAAAAGCTTACTTTTAACCCCTTGTCTGCCTATGGTGCTCAACTCAGGGAGATTGTGTCTAGGGCTATTGTTGCACACACCTGATACTCTTTTATAGAGCAATCACACCTGTTAATTAAACACGTGCACAAACTAAGGTAACCAGAGTGCAATGACCCTAATGGCCACCGGGGGGAAAACTACAACTGAAACCACCACAGTGCAATGACCCTAATGGCCACCAGGGGCAAAACCACCTTTGGCACACATTTGCCTTGACACTATCGGTATATAGGTACCTTAATGTTGAATCTATCTGTGGATCAGTTTTGATATTTGTTACACAATGGTGTTCTACATCTGTACTGGTGATTATTTCCAGGTGCCTATGCCAAATTATAAGATTCACAACATTATTGTTCCATAGCACTATGGTTTGGCCTCTAATTGCCCCATGTTATATTAGATGGCATTGGCGATGTTGTTTTGACCTGTACGCATGCGCGTCATGGTCCGGGCTGCAGCGCAGCTTCTGGTGTCTGCCCTCGGCGAGTTGCTATGGCGTCAGCAGCATCCTGGCCCCCGCTGTTAGACGCTGGCGCCGCTCTGCATCCCCGGTCGTCACGACTGCGGATGCGTCATTTCCGGTCCACGCCTCCCAGCTCCTGGTATTAACTGTATACACGCACCCTGACGAAGGACGAGCATCCGAAACGCGCGTCGGGGCAGACACGCAGACCCCCGGGACCCCCTACCGTGCCACCTATTATACGTAATGTACAGATAATTACTGGGCAATTTGTCGCCATACATTGTATATGACTGGTATCTGGCCATTGACATAGTGTCAGCATGTTTAGATAGGGCCGGTAGTTTTATGGTTTAACGTGATGAGTATAAGGCAGCAACTGTTTTAACCCATTGTGGTGATATGTTGGATAAGATTTTGCTGTATTGGGACTCAATCATTGTTAGGAGTCTACCTTGATATTATACCTCAATACATACCTGGGTTTTGGGGATCGCAGCGATTTTCCCATCATTGACGCAGGTTTGTCCGTTTCATGCACTTTTCGGCACTGTTATTGTCTGTTCCTGCATAATTGTCTAATAAAGATGTACTATTTTAATATTGGATCTGTAGTCATTCATTAGTGGTTTTTCCACCACCCTTTGATTAGAAACACAGGCAGTATAGGCTCACCCTGATTTATCAACAGGAAAATACATATACTGTGCACTATACATTACATACAGTGGGGCAAAAAAGTATTTAGTCAGTCAGCAATAGTGCAAGTTCCACCACTTAAAAAGATGAGAGGCGTCTGTAATTTACATCATAGGTAGACCTCAACTATGGGAGACAAACTGAGAAAAAAAAATCCAGAAAATCACATTGTCTGTTTTTTTTTCATTTTATTTGCATATTATGGTGGAAAATAAGTATTTGGTCAGAAACAAGCAATCAAGATTTCTGGCTCTCACAGACCTGTAACTTCTTCTTTAAGAGTCTCCTCTTTCCTCCACTCATTACCTGTAGTAATGGCACCTGTTTAAACTTGTTATCAGTATAAAAAGACACCTGTGCACACCCTCAAACAGTCTGACTCCAAACTCCACTATGGTGAAGACCAAAGAGCTGTCAAAGGACACCAGAAACAAAATTGTAGCCCTGCACCAGGCTGGGAAGACTGAATCTGCAATAGCCAACCAGCTTGGAGTGAAGAAATCAACTGTGGGAGCAATAATTAGAAAATGGAAGACATACAAGACCACTGATAATCTCCCTCGATCTGGTGCTCCACGCAAAATCCCACCCCGTGGGGTCAGAATGATCACAAGAACGGTGAGCAAAAATCCCAGAACCACGCGGGGGGACCTAGTGAATGAACTGCAGAGAGCTGGGACCAATGTAACAAGGCCTACCATAAGTAACACACTACGCCACCATGGACTCACATCCTGCAGTGCCAGACGTGTCCCACTGCTTAAGCCTGTACATGTCCGGGCCCGTCTGAAGTTTGCTAGAGAGCATTTGGGTGATCCAGAGGAGTTTTGGGAGAATGTCCTATGGTCTGATGAGACCAAACTGGAACTGTTTGGTAGAAACACAACTTGTCGTGTTTGGAGGAAAAAGAATACTGAGTTGCATCCATCAAACACCATACCTACTGTAAAGCATGGTGGTGGAAACATCATGCTTTGGGGCTGTTTCTCTGCAAAGGGGCCAGGACGACTGATCCAGGTACATGAAAGAATGAATGGGGCCATGTATCGTTAGATTTTGAGTGCAAACCTCCTTCCATCAGCAAGGGCATTGATGATGAAACGTGGCTGGGTCTTTCAACATGACAATGATCCAAAGCACACCGCCAGGGCAACGAAGGAGTGGCTTCGTAAGAAGCATTTCAAGGTCCTGGAGTGGCCTAGCCAGTCTCCAGATCTCAACCCTATAGAAAACCTTTGGAGGGAGTTGAAAGTCCGTGTTGCCAAGCGAAAAGCCAAAAACATCACTGCTCTAGAGGAGATCTGCATGGAGGAATGGGCCAACATACCAACAACAGTGTGTGGCAACCTTGTGAAGACTTACAGAAAACGTTTGACCTCTGTCATTGCCAACAAAGGATATATCACAAAGTATTGAGATGAAATTTTGTTTCTGACCAAATACTTATTTTCCACCATAATATGCAAATAAAATGAAAAAAAAAACAGACAATGTGATTTTCTGGATTTTTTTTTCTCAGTTTGTCTCCCATAGTTGAGGTCTACCTATGATGTAAATTACAGACGCCTCTCATCTTTTTAAGTGGTGGAACTTGCACTATTGCTGACTGACTAAATACTTTTTTGCCCCACTGTACATCATACACTACAGATACACTAATACATATACAAGGATCATCTGCAGTATACCCGTAAACACTCATTTACAAACAAGTTAACACATATACTGCACACTATATATTACATACACTATATACACATACTACCATACTCACACTATTATGTCTATGCTACAGCAAGGTCTTCACCACCTGCCGCATCATCCCAGGACAGCAGACAGCCAGGGCAGACATCAGTAGGAAGAGTCCACAGCACAGCAGAAGACTTAGAGGGGCTGCTTCCTCTTCCAGTGGACACTTGTGATCCACCTCCCCCTCCCCTGGTCCCAACTGCAGCTGGTGATGTGAGTACAGGGAGACTTGTACACTGCAGTTTCCTCACCAGTATTTTTCTTAATGAGGAGACAGTGTAGTGTAATGTAGTGTAAGTGCAGTGCTGGCAGCTTGATCCCACAGGAATAGTGGGGCCCAGGCATCCCACCTGCAGCCCAGTGAGAAGCCCTAGTTCTGGAGCCACTAGGAGGCAGTATCACAGAAATGCTGACCTTTTCTGGCTCCAGTCTCTTCCTGCTGATGTGCTTGTCATGTTCCGGAGTAGGACGATGAGAGAAGATGGAGGCGGAGCCAGTGCTGGAGGCGGCACCAGGCTCTGCACAGAACTAGTGCAGTGAGGACCTTGTGTGTAGCATCTGCTACACTGAGTGCGGCGACATCAGAGAGGAGCCATGCAGTTAGCCCATAATGCCACTGGTCCAGCAGGAAAGTGCCACCCCTGTACCTGGAGCCTGATGAGCAGGAAGAAAAGAGGTGGGGCCCGAAGTGTGTGAGACATTCTGCCAGCCTGTCTCAGTCAGTCCGGGACCCTCCTCCTTGCCTCTGCTGATCGGGCCCCATACACAAGTATAGGTAGTAGTGCCCTGATGGCGGCCCTGGCCACGACAGCACCACGAGAGAATTACAGAGGTGTAAAGAACCTAGGGAGGGACAGCTGCCTCAAGCATCTTTCTCCCAAACGTGAGATCGGAGGTGTCACCCAAATTCAATCTATGGTGTTTAAAGAATGTAGATGGAGAGGACCACGCAGCTGCCTTACAAATGTCCTCAATGGATACTTCCGACCATTCTGCCCATGATGTCGCCACGGCTCGAGTGGAGTGTGCTCTTATGCCTTCCGGGATTTCCGCGCCACCTGCTGTATAAGCCAAAGAAATTGCCTCCCTAATCCACCTGGCTAGAGTGTTCTTGGACACTCTAAGCCCTTTCCTAACTCCCTGGAAGGATACAAATAAGGAACTGTCCCTTTTCCAAGAGTCTGTGGCCGAGATATAAGCAAGGAGACATTTCTTATGTCTAGGGAATAAAGTTTTTCCTCTGACTGGCTAGCAGGGTTTGGGTAGAAGGACTATCTCTTGTAATATGTGAAACTTTGAAGCAAGGGCAGATACAAGGGGTCTGGTTTTAGTACGACTCTGTCTTCCCTAAACTGAGTATATGGGGGAAGTCTAGAGAGAGCCTGCAGATCACTAACCCTCCTAACCGATGTTAGCGCAACCAGCAGGGCAGTTTTAAAGAATAGGATTCTAATGGGGGCAGAATCAGTAGGCTCAAACGGGGCTTCTGTTAAAGCTGATAGCACCAAGTTCAGATCCCATGGAACTAGCTTCTTTTTAATGATGGGCCTGGACCTAGCCGCTTGCCCACTAGGTTATAGTTGTATAGTGCCCCTAGGGCTGAAACCTGGACTCTAAGCGTGTTTGTGGCTAGACCCATCTCTAACCCCTTCTGCAGGAATTCCAATATCTGGTTAATGCGAATTTTCTGACCAACCTCCGCCCCCGAGGCTGACAAGAATTTTTTACAAATTCTGACATAGATATTTGTTGTGGAAGGTTTTCTGCTTTTCAATAGGGTGCTGATTAGCCCCAGAGAGAAGCCCTTCCCACTCAGTAGTGCCCCTTCAAATTCCAAGCCGCTACATGTAGGTTGGACACTCGCGGATGGAATACTGGACCTTGGGAGAGATCTGGGAGCTCCGGCAGAATCCATGGCTGAGTCACAGACATCTTCCTCAGCCAAGTAAACCACGGTCTCTTGGGCCAGAATGGAGCTATCAGGATTATGCGAGCCCTGTCTTCTCGAATCTTCCTCAGCACTATCGGTATTAGATTCAGTGGGGGGAAGGCGTAAGAAAGGCCGAAGTTCCACGAGATCTGGAGAGCGTTCACTGCGTACGGGTTTCCTCTGGGATCCAAAGTACAAAACTGATGTAGTTGTCTGTTCTTTCTGTTGGCAAACAAGTCTATTTCTGGGGACTCCCACATGTGCACGTTCTGTTCGAAGATGGCCCCGTTCAGTACCCACTCTCGTTTCAGCTTGTTGCGGCTTAGGAAATTGGCCGTGATATTGTGTTTCTCTTTTATATGGAGGGATATAAGGGATAGTAGATGAACCTCGGCTATCTGATTGTCTGAGAGAAGCCTGACGTGTCGGCCCTGTAGGGACATAAGGAAACCACTTAGGGCCCGCTCCACAGCTAGTAGCTCTTTTAGATTAGACAAATAATCTTGCTCAGATGGTGTCCATACTTCCTGGACCCACATATCCCCCATATGCGCCCCCCAGCCCCTGGGACTAGCGTCCGTGGTTATGACTCGGGAGATATGATTTACCCAGGGAACTCCTCTACACAGGTTTGGTATGTGTGTCCACCATCATAGTGATTGTACCGACTCGTAGGATAATGTAAATTTTCTCTCTATGTGACCTTCTAGCCGACAAGTGTTGTGCAATATGTCCCACTGGAGGGTTCTTGTGTGGTATTGGGCCCAGAGAACCGCGGGTATACATGAAGTGAGTGAGCCCAGAAGCGACATTGCCCCCCTTAGAGTGACTGAAGGGTTATGCATTGCCCTGAGTGCACAGACCCGAGGAAGAAAAGGCCCCAGTGCGTATACTCACCGGTACGTGCGGCGCCGGTCCCCTTAAAGTCATTCCCCCCCTGGAGGGTGCTTTATCCTGCTGCCGCCTCACCATCAGTCCCCCTGCCGTGGGTGCCTCCAGGACATCGGACAGGCCGAGGTAGGGGCCCTCCCGCTGCCTGAGTTGACCTGCCAGGTCTGGGAACATCTTCGATCTTCTGCAGGTATGTCTGAAGAGGCTTCCCTGTCAGGGACAGGAAACCAAACTGAGGCGAGGGACAGGGCCCCCTTTTTGTGTCTGTAGGTTTCCTGTCCCTGAAGGGCGGATCCCCTCTCTCGTAGTGCTGTCGTGGCGACTGAATAAAAAGAAGCATGGGTGCTTCCGACCTTGCATGTCCTTCTGGAACAGGACCGCTCCAGCACCGATGGAAGAGGCATCCACCTCCAGAATGAAGGGTTTATCTACATCGGGGGCGATATAGAATGGGAGCACTAGCGAAATGGGACTTAATGAAGGAGAAGGCCATAAAGACAGGTTCTGACCATAACTTGGGATTCGCTCCCTTCTTGGTGAGGGCCACCAAGGGAGCTCCTAAAGTCGAGAAGTGGGGGATAAATTGTCGTAATTTATGAACCCCATAAAGCGCTGCACCGCTTTAAGAGAATGGGGCTCCTGCCAATCCATCACCGCCTGTAGTTTGGCAGGATCCAAGGCCGATCCCTGGGCGGAGATGATATAGCCCAGGAAAGGCAAGGACTCCTGCTCAAACACACTCTTCTCTAACTTTGCATACAGGGAGTTTGCCTGCAGGAGATAAAAATCTTTGCAAACATCTCTCCGGTGGGAGTCAATATCTGAAGAATAGATGAGTATATCATCCAGATAGACGCCTCCGACGCCCTCTTGAAGAACACATCTGCATACTGTTGATAGTGCGTTTGGAGAGAGGAAAGATCTGCGGGGTCTTCGGTGGAATCAACCTGAACGCACTCCCTCAGACATCTACCCTCATAGGCTTTACCCCAACCGAGAATCCTCCCCGAGGCCCACTCTATATGGGGAGAGTTGAACCATAACCAAGAAACCCCTAAAAGGACCTGATCGATACCCTTGGACATGACGAGGAGGAATATTGTCTCCTGATGAGACGGGGACACAGAGTATCAACGGGACAGTCTGGTAGAGTTGCGCCGTTCACCACCCTAACGGTGACTGGCTTGGCCATCATAACCAGAGGTATTGCGTGCCTTTGAGCGAAGGCAGAAGACATGAAATTGCCCTCCGTTCCAGAGTCCACGCAAACTTCCACCGCCAGAGTGGATGAACCAACCTCAAGTGTTCCTTTAAAGGTCAGCTTGGAAGAAAACGCCGCTGATTCTAGCGAGTCCCCTCCTATGACCACTAGAGGCGAGCATTTTCCCGACCGTTGTGGGCATCGGTTGGCAAGGTGACCAGGCTGCCGGCAAACATGACATACCACAGGTGCTCGAGCGGATCGGGGCCTGGATCCCACAAGAGCCCCTCGCGGCTTGGACGCCTGATCAGGAGATTCCAGAGATTTAGCGAAACCGGGTGCTAACCTAAACCTCTGCCTACACTGGGACCACTCCAACCTTCGCGCAGAGAAGGTCTATACGGGTGGAGGTGGTGAAAAGCTCCTCCAATGTGACAGGAACCTCCCTGGTGGCCAGGGCGTCCTTCATATGGTCAGCCAAGACTCTCCAGTAAGCTGGAATGAGGACCTTATTTGGCCACTCCAACTCAGAGGCCAGCTTCCGGAACTGGATAGCAAAGTGGATGACCATGGACAAACCCTGTGACATAGCCAGCAGCCGGAGCGCGGTGTCATGGGTGACTCGCGGTCCCAAGAAGACCTGCTTCAGAGTGGCCAAGAACTGTGAGGCACTCAGCACCACATGATCACCACGCTCCCAAGGCAGTGTGGCCTACTCCAAAGCCCTGCCTGACAAGAGGGAGATGACAAATCCCACTTTAGCCCGCTTGGAGGGGAATCATGCAGCCAGCAACTCTAGCTGTATAGCGCACTGACTCATGAAACCCCTACATGAGGCACTATCGCCCGAGAACTTCTCGGGCAGCGGGAGGTGGGACAAAGTCGGAGCAGGGATGGCAGTGGTTACATGGGAGACAGCCTCTGTGGCTGCATGGAGCGCAACTGCGGTAACATCAGGCTGAACACTCAAGAGCCGCCAACCTGCCCTCCAGCTGCCGGATGTACTCATGGAGTCGCTGTTCGTCCACCATTAGAGCCAGACTCTGGCGCTAATATACTGTTAGGGTTGGCAGAACGCAGCAAATAAAATATAATAATTTGCGTTCGCAACCCGGAATCCACCATGCAGAGATGGTAACTGTTGCTCGGTAATGGCGGACACAGACTGAACACCGGCGGGGTAACCGCTGACCCGGTGTGTACAGGAGCGAACTCTGTTACTGCACAGAGCCGCAGAACACAAGTGCCAGAGCCTGGTAACCTCACAGGACTCGGCAGGGTGAACACTACTGAAGAGACACAGGACTCTGCCCCAAGGACGCAGGGTTAGAGCCCCTCTGGTCACTAGCGCTCGACACCGCCACTGCAATACCTGAACTAAATAAAATAGTCGCACCACGTGCGCACTGCACCATTTCAGCGGATGCCACTAACCACCCAGAGCAGGGAGGGAAGCGCTTGAGTTGCGCACGGTGCCGCTGCGAGGAACCCTGCTGCACGTGCGGTCCAGAGGTGCCTTGTGCTGAGAGGCGCTAACGCTCATGTGGAAAGCGGGATGCTCTGTGGTACATAGTGTAAGGGACGGCAGAATGCACTAAATATAAATAATAGGAAGTGTTTGCTGCCCGGGGTCCACCGTGCAGTAGGTGTAACAACCGCTGCTGAGTAATGGCAGACTCACTATATGGCGGTATACTGTGCTCGGGTTAAACGTCACCCGAGGTGCGGAGAGCGGACTCTGTTAAACTCACAGAGGCGCTTTAGTATAAGTAAAGCATAAACGCCGAGCCTGTTAGCTTCACAGGCATCAGCTGGCATGCACACACGGTATATGGTCACAGGACACGGCCCAAGGCAGAGGTCGGTGTCCGTCTTAGCCTACAGTGCGTGCGGCGTCACTACTGCGGACACCAGTAAGTGCTGCTAACTGCAGCGCGGCGGTAACTACTGCCGCTGTACGACAGTGCCGTGAGGCATCACAGTATCAGACGCTAGTGTAGCGGTGCGGTATGCACCGTGGCGTATGGCTTGCCGCTGACTATATCTCTAATTCCCTATCCACATGCGTAATATCAGAGGGAAGGGGTTTTATAATGAGTCAGTCACCAGAATCATACATCCGTCACCATTCACACATAATAAGTAATGTCTATACTAGCGCATGGCCGAGCGGCCATGCAGGCCTGTTATAGCCATGCCCTCCGGGACCTTCCAGACCTCTGAGATGGGCCAATCAGATCAGGACAAGGACCTGAGCACGTGACCCCCGATCTCCACTGGGAGATAGTCTCGTGGGCATGCCCAGTAGCGCGACGAGAGGACTTAGCCTCTGGAGTGGTTTCCTGCAAAGCAGGTTGCGCTACCCCACGGGCATGCTCAGTAGGCTGCAAAACGGACTTATCCTCTGGAGCTGCTGCTAGTGCGGATTGCTAAAGCTGGAGCAGAGGTGGCAGCAGCAGCCAACCTGCCCGCACTCGCCTGAGCAAGACGCCGGGAGCGAGGCCTCTGCTGAGCAGCCTCCTCTGCGGCCGGCACTGAAGGGGAGAGCACAGAAGGCGAGGCCGGGGATTCCTCCTGTGCCGGAGCCCGACCCCTCACACGCCTTCCTCCATGACAGGCGGTCTGCCGCGTCTGAGGGGGCGCCGGGTCTAGTGAGCGGAGGCGCTCGCTGTGCACAGACCTGTATGGGGGACGCAATGTGACCCCGGCCTTATGGAGACAAGGAGGAGCCGCGCAGTGTGAGGAGAGAGCCGGGAATGTGGCGCCTCCTGGTGGCCGGGGGGGATCCTGCAGCCCTCTCTACACACAGCAGTCAGCGCTGAGGAGGGACAGAGCGGAAGCCCTCACTATACAGCGCCCACAGGGAGCCCCGCACACTCCCGGGGCAGCGCCATGTAACAGCAGCCCCACGCAAAACACAGCGCCCCCACATAGACCCACACGCAGCGCCCCCTGCAGAGTCTATGTGCAGCTACAGGAGGAACTGCGGAGCGGCCGCCACTGAGGGAGAAGCGGAGCCCAGCGCGGACTGCAGCAGAGGAGACACAGGCCCCGCCCCTTCACCGCATGTGATCGGGTCACATGGGCATGACGTCACCACAGGTCCTTCACCACTTCTCTCCTGAGCCCCGCCCCCTGGTCACATGACGGTGACGTCACCACAGGTCCTTCACCACATCTCTCCTGAGCCCCGCCCCCTGGTCACATGACGGTGACGTCACCACAGGTCCTTCACCACATCTCTCCTGAGCCCCGCCCCCTGGTCACATGACGGTGACGTCACCACAGGTCATTAACCTCTTCCCTCCTGAGCCCCGCCCCCTAGTCACATGACGGTGACGTCACCACAGGTCCTCCCGCGCTCAGTGCAGCCGCTCCGTCCCGGGTGTGCGCAGCTCGTGTTCTCTGGGGTCAGCCAGCAGCAGATTTCCGGTTCCCGCCATTCCGGTGAGATGACAGGAGGGTTTGTGGTGAATCTGTGAGAGGAGAGTGTGGGGGGAGATCAGAGCTGTTCCTGTGGAGGCTCCTGCTCCATGTGACTGCGGCTCCTCAGTGTTGGGGACGGGCAGCATTGTATGGGGGATGTGCAGCGTCTCCTCCTCACCTCACGGCCCCCGCTGGAGGTGTAGTTACCACGGTGACCGTCCCCCGCTGGAGGTGTAGTTACCACGGTGACCGTCCCCCGCTGGAGGTGTAGTTACCACGGTGACCGTCCCCCGCTGGAGGTGTAGTTACCACGGTGACCGTCCCCCGCTGGAGGTGTAGTTACCACGGTGACCGTCCCCCGCTGGAGGTGTAGTTACCACGGTGACCGTCCCCCGCTGGAGGTGTAGTTACCACGGTGACCGTCCCCCGCTGGAGGTGTAGTTACCACGGTGACCGTCCTCCGCTGGAGGTGTAGGATTTTGCATACCTCCCAACTTTTCAAGTAGGGAAAGAGGGACAGGGGTTGCGGGGTGCGCAGCGGCAGACTTTAGGCCACGCCCCTGACCAGTGTCGCAGTTCGGTGCCATGGGCCCACCAGTAGCAGTGACTTTGGGGGCTTTCACTTTTCACCTGCATACAGATGTTACACTCCCCTCGCTCACAAATTCCCCTCTGTCTCCATTTAATAATGAGCTGTAGAGTTTGGTGAATGATGAGGAGATGCGGCGTTCTGCCAAGTCCTGTCCATAGAGTGGGGATGGGACACCAGATCTGCAGCGGGGCCCACCGGGGGATTCCCCTGTTACCCTACGGGCCGGTCCGAGCCTGACCCTGACCACACCCATTTAGCGCTGCTGATCGCTGTTCATAAACAATAATTATAAAGAGAAAAAAATAAACTTATTTACAAGTAATGAATTAAAGTATTAATGCAAACATGGTAATAAGCCGCACAATCCATCACAGCTCCGCTCTATGAGGCCGGGGTCACACAGGGGAGAAACTCGGACGAGTCTCACATCTTAACACCCGGCACTCAGGAGCGGAGCGTGCGGCCCCGCGTCTCTCTGTGCGGCCCCCGCGTCTCTCTGTGCGGCCCCCGCGTTTCTCTGCAGCCCCGTGTGGCTCCGTGTACATCGCGCTGATCCACTTCCTGAATTTGGAACCGAATTCATATTTTTGTAAAGATGCAGATAAAAATGACCACTCAGGAGAATCGAAGGCCTTAGGCCTCTTTCACACTTCCGTTTTTGACAATCAGTCAAAATCCACCAGGTTTTGAAAAAAACGGATTCGCAATTTTTTTTTGCGGATCCGTTTTTTTCCCCATTGAGTTGCATTACTGGCGGATCTTGACTGATGGTCATCCGTCGGATCCGTTTTTGTGAGGATCCGCCAAATTTTTTTCATCCGCCGGCATGCCTGGCCGGACAATGCAACTTTTTTTTGTGGTTGGATCCGCATTTTCCAGTGCGCATGCTCGCTCTTTCTCTCCTCATTGTGCGGATCCGTCAAAAAACGGATCCTGTGGCATCCGTTCACATCAGTTAGGAACAGATCCACTTGTCCGCCTTTTTGGCGGATTTTAACTGACACAAAAAACTGAAGTGTGAAAGAGGCCTTAGCCGCATCCAGCGAGGCCAAGACCCATTCATTGTCTGGCACCAGGGAACTGCACTGGACACTGACTGAACTCTCCTAACATTAATAGATGTATTTGTCCCGGACATGAAACCGGTCTGGTCTGGATGTATTATTCCTGGTATCACCGAATTTAATCTAGAGGCCAGGATTGTAGTGAAGATCTTATAGTCCACATTTACCAACGATATGGGGAGGCACCTCACATTTATCAATAGGAACTTACAAGTCTGATATTTGGCAACAGAAACTAATTTATTGTCATTGATCTTTACAGGGGTTCTCTGGGCATGTGATATTGACGTCCTATCCAAATCTGTGAGGGTCCGAAACCTGGCACCCCCAACAATCAGCTGTTAGCTCCGGCCTCCTGGGTGCTTCAGAACAGCCACTGTTCAGTGTCTGATATTGAGGAGGATAGGTTATCAATATCATACCGCTATAAGGTGCACCTGTCCTCGACCACCGCTGATGCACAGCAGAGGTGGACGGTGACTTTGACAACCAGCAGCAAATTATAGAATTAAAAAATCCTTCCGTTACTGAGAACCAAGCAGATTTTTAATAAGAGGTAAATGACAAATGTTGTGACATGATCAATATTCCCCCCAAATATAGACATTACCCATATGCAATCAGGTATAGGCAACTTCCATCCTCCTGCACACCCCCACTTTCCCCTTTCCGATTCCCACTCTATACTTACACCCGCAGAGACTTGTACAACATGTCCCCGGGTCACCACGACTGTAGCAGACCCAAAATCCACCAATACCTACAGCGTGGAACGCACACAAGTCTACTTCCGCCCGTACTCTTTCCTGATGGAACAATCAGTATCACGTGATAAATCCTTTTCCTGTTCAACATCTCCTGGGAGTTGTAGTTTGTTTGACATCGCAATATTATAAGGGTAACGAATAAAAACTACAATTCCCATAATGTACTACACAGCGCACAGGCAAAATTGGATTTTCTGTATATAGCATGTGCAGTGCGAGAAAAGTAAGATCCTGACCGGGAAAGCGGGACAGAGTCTCAAAATCGGGACTGTCCCGCTGGATCCGGGACGGGTGGGAGGTATGATTTTGGGTGGTGAGCGGAGAGGTGACTGCTGGGACAATTTACAGGACAGCACTGGAGGATTCTGGGTGATGAGCGGAGAGGTGACTGCTGGGACATTATACAGGATGGCACTGAAGGATTCTGGGTGATGACCAGAGAGGTGACTGCTGGGATATTATATCTGAGAGCACTGGAGGATTCTGGGTGATAACTGTATCATTGTTGTCAGGTTTCTATAAGGTATCAGGACGTCGCTGTCTATATCTCCATGGAGGAGTGGAGTATCTAGAAGGACACCAGGATCGGTACCAGGCCGTGATGATGGAGGAGCGCCGGCCTCTTACACCACGAGGTGAGCAGCGAGGCTCCTTGTTGGCTCCGGTGGATGTGATGACGTCTCTCCGGCGTCGTCCTGTAATAGATGAGTTATCTCCACACTTGCTCTGGTTTTCTCTACATTTTCTCCGTCTGACAACAGCTTTCATTTCCCTGATTATTTCCTTCTGATGTGTGGGTCGCGGTTTCTCCGCTGTTGTCATGTCTTCATTAGAGGTGGACGATCCTGAACACTGACTTCTCCCAGAAGTCTGTGTTACTGTTTGGGATTGGGAGCCGAACATAGCTTGTTGTATAGCTGTAACGCAGCCAGTCAATAAGCTTTTCCTGTGGGGGCACTTCCAGCCCCATCACAGCCATGTCAGGTATTGGCATGGCTGTGATTGGCCGGTGCACTGTGGAAAATAAAAAAAGAGACGGGGTAGGTAAAGCAGACAGCTGGGGGCTGGTATTCTCAGGCTGTTAAGTGGCCATGGATATTTAGCCCTGCCCAGAAAAGGCACATCCATTAGATGCGCCAATAGTTCTGGCTGCCGGTGATAGTTTTGGGGTTGGTGTCAGCTGTGTAATATCGGCTGACATTAAGCCCGGATTTCAGTAATGGGGAAGTGTCTACCCCACTGGTACCCCATAATCAAAAGGAAGAAAGACACACACAGAAACAAATCAAAGACATTGTCAGCTGTCTGCCGAGAATCCATCATGATGATGTCCCACGACGAGCCAGAACTCTGCTACATCTGGTTGCATTTCTGAGCGATGACACCGGTAATGTCAGCCCTGAGGTCAGTGTGAGAACGAGGCTGCGTGTGATTGGATAGAAACTGTCCTCAGCCTGTGCGGAGCAGAAATGTGTGTCACACTGTATATTGTGTTACTGTATATGTGTATATATAACCACACACACGTTACACAATATACAGCGTAACTCACATTTGTGCTCAGGCTGAGGACAGTTTGTGCAGTTTATTCCAGCAGCTCCGCGGCGTCCTCCGGCCTCCAATACACCTTTCAGGCTGTTGAGATAGATGTTGAATCTCCTCCGTCAGCTACAAAGGTCGTCTCCTGCTTTACTCTGCGCGCTCTGTCTCCTCCGCGCGCTCTGTCTCCTCCGCGCGCTCTGTCTCCTCCGCGCGCTCTGTCTCCTCCGCGCGCTCTGTCTCCTCCGCGCGCTCTGTCTCCTCCGCGCGCTCTGTCTCCTCCGCGCGCTCTGTCTCCTCCGCGCGCTCTGTCTCCTCCGCGCGCTCTGTCTCCTCCGCGCGCTCTCTCTCCTCCGCGCGCTCTCTCTCCTCCGCGCGCTCTCTCTCCTCCGCGCGCTCTCTCTCCCCCGCGCGCTCTGTCTCCTCCGCTCGTCCTGTCCGGTTTGGTGGCAGGAAAGCGCATTCACGATACCTGACAGGACGCTGCCCTCACCCGACCTCTCGAGCAGACGTCTTTACGCAGCCCGTCCTACAACCTCACAGCTGGGAAACTGCTGGGAGCGGGCATATTTAACCACTTAACGACTGGAGTTACTTTCCTTTTTGCGTTTTCGGTTTTTGCTCCCCTTTTTCTCAGAGCCATACCTTTTTTTATTTTTCTTCAAAATGGCCATGTGAGGGCTTGTTTTTTGCAGGACGAGTTGTGTTTTGGAACGACACCATTGGTTTTAACATATCGTGTACTGGAAAGGGGAAAAAAATTCCAAGTGCGGTGAAATTGATAAAAAATACAATTCTACAGTTGTGTGGGTTTTTTTTTCTCACACCATGTTCACTAAATGCTAAAACTGCCCTGCCATTATGATTCTCCAGGTCATTACGAGTTCATAGACACCAAACATGTCTAGGTTCTTTTTATTTAAGTGGTGAAAAAAAAATCCAAACTTTGGTTAAAAAACAAAAATGGCGCCATTTTCTGAGATCTGTAGCGTCTCAATTTTTCATGATCTCGGGTTGGGTGATGGTTTATTTTTTGCGTGCCGAGCTGATGTCTCTATTGATATCATTTTGGTGCAGATACGATCTTTTGATCGCCCGTTATTGCATTTTATTGCAATGTAGCGGCGACCAAAAAAACGTAATTCTGGCGTTTTGAATTTTTTTGAAGTTTTGGTCGATATTTTTTGCATTTATTTATGTAAATAACAAAAATTTGTAAATTTTCAAACCTTGAATTTTTTTGCCCTTAAGGCCTCTTTCACACTTCAGTTTTTTGCCATCAGTCAAAATCCGCCAAAATTTGAAAATGGCGGATCCGCTAAAAATGTGTAAAAACGGATGCAAGCTGATGGAACGGATCTGTTTTTTTTAAGGATCCGCTATACCGATTTTAGTGCGGATCCTCAACAAAACGGATCCGTTCCATCAGCTTGCATCCGTTTTCACATCCGTTGGATCCGTTTTCTTGCGGATCCGTTTTTCCACACCTCCAAAATGGGATGCTCCCAAATATGATTTGCTCTTGGAAAATGCTCTCAAATGTGATTGAATACTGGAAACTAGGGAGAAATATATCTAGGGTGTTGTGATACAATTTCTTTGAAAGGTTTTAGAGCTAGTGGCAGCGATGGAAGGAGTTATTGCGAGTATTGACAGCTTCTGTGTGGAATTGGATCTTCACTTGAATCGGTTGGTAATTATTGCTCTCGAGAGGGAGAAAAGAAGACTGCGGATCCTGCGTCTGAGGAGACGGTGCCAGTGGATTCATCCCATTAATGCGCAGAGGTTCACCCGTGGCGTTTTTTCCACATTGTACCTGGAATTGAGGGATAATCCGCACAAGTTCTTCAACTACGTGCGCATGAGGCTGGAATTCTTTGAGATATTGGTGGATCGTGTTGGAGAACAAATCCGGAGAAGGGACACACAAATGCGGTTTTCTATATCACCGGCGGAGCGTTTGATGGTGACCCTTCGGTAAGTTGTCTACCTTTTAAAATGTTTCAGATTCTGCAGGATTTTATTGTTATGTTATGGCTTGTAGTTTGTATTAATTTTACTGTTTCAATTTTTTTAACAGATTCCTGGCAACTAGAGAATCCTTCACCTCCCTCCATTTCCAGTTCCGGATTGGGATTTCCACTATTGCTGGAATTGTACAACAGACCTGCCGGGCATTGTGGGATTCTCTACAGGAGGAATACATCCCACAGCCAACACAGGAGAGGTGGCTGGAGATTGCCGACAAGTTTCAACAAATCTGCCAGTTTCCAAACTGCATCGGTGCCGTGGATGGCAAGCATATCAGGATTGTGAAACCTATGGGATCTGGTTCACAGTTTTACAACTATAAGAAATACTTTTCTATTGTGCTGATGGCCATTTCGGATGCAAACTGCAAATTCATTGCCATGGACATCGTTGCATACGGTCGTTCTAATGACTCTCAGGTATTCAAGATGTCCGCCATGGGCCGTCGCTTGTATGGAGACAATTTTAACTTCCTATCTCCTAGACCACTCCCTGGAACAACAGGCCCACCAATGCCTTCTGTGTGCGTTGGCGGCTCCCGGTTTTCCACCTCACGGATGAGGTCATCAGTATCAATGACCACACCCTCCTCCAGATGTCTCCGGGGGGCACGCTGTGAAACCTGTGAAGATAAAAAAAAAAAAAATTACATTCTATTTAAACATATGATGTTCATTTAAACAATTATCCAAATAGGGTTACTTACCTTTTGCCGACCAACAGACGCATCACCTTGACGACCCTGGGATGTCCTGGGAGTCACTCTAGTGCGGGCACCGGATTCTGAAGACTGTGGGAAAAAAAAAAATTTTGTTTGGATGGATGCGTAGTTATGGTGTGTGCACTGTGATGAATGTTTGTGTTGGGTGTAGCATTATGTATCTGTGTATGTGCTAAACTTACACTCTGCGCACCCCCTCCTTGCGTCTCTCCACCCTGCACGTCTCCTCCTGGAAGCTCCTCTGAATCAGCTTCCTGTTAAAACATAATAGGATAGTGTTTTTAACCCCCAAAAAAAAATTAGTTTAAAAAAAAAAAAAATAATTGAAGGTGTGTAATTGCTGTGTATACCAGTGTTTGCATTCCCTCAAACTCTCACCGAGAGTGTAACCAGTGATTGAAGGTGTTACCAAGTGTAACCAGTGATTGAAGGTGTGTGATTGAAGGTGTGTAATTGCTGTGTATACCAGTGTTTGCATTCCCTCAAACTCTCACCGAGAGTGTAACCAGTGATTGAAAGTGTGTGTAACCAGTGATTGAAGGTGTTACCAAGTGTAACCAGTGATTGAAGGTGTGTGATTGAAGGTGTGTAATTGCTGTGTATACCAGTGTTTGCATTCCCTCAAACTCTCACCGAGAGTGTAACCAGTGATTGAAAGTGTGTGTAACCAGTGATTGAAGGTGTTACCAAGTGTAACCAGTGATTGAAGGTGTGTGATTGAAGGTGTGTAATTGCTGTGTATACCAGTGTTTGCATTCCCTCAAACTCTCACCTTGAGTGTAACCAGTGATTGAAGGTGTTACCAAGTGTAACCAGTGATTGAAGGTGTGTGATTGAAGGTGTGTAATTGCTGTGTATACCAGTGTTTGCATTCCCTCAAACTCTCACCGAGAGTGTAACCAGTGATTGAAGGTGTTTAATTTGTGTATACCCACACTGTGTCTGGATGTTAATTCCCTGAAAAACTCAGCTGTGTATACCCAGATTTTCATATTGCAATCTCACTTTTAACCACACTTGTATACCAAAAATTTAATGTACCTTTATGGTAACTTAATTTTACCTTTTTTTTAAATGATACAAAAGGAGATTTTTTCAAAACAGTTTATTATTTTTTTTTTCCAACAAATAGGAGCTCCTCTGCTCTTTATTTTAAATACCTCAATAAATGAAAAATAAAAAAACACCAATTTACAACAGATACATTAATAACACCACAATTGCAAATCTGAAAATAAAATAAAAAAACCCACACAAACACGCATAACACACAGCCAGGCCACACACACACACACACTCTTGCAGGTGGAAGTTTTGCAGCTGAGTTTGATAGGCTGGTGTTTGATGTCTGGCTCGGTGTCTTCAGTGTGGCTGTTGCCAGATGTCTGGGCCCAATTACGCCACATACAATACCAGTTAGGCCGGTTTCACATTTGCACTTTATAGCGCAGCGATGGCCTGCACACGGCCGCCGCTAATCCCCGTTCCATCCGGTCATCGCCGCCTACTAGCGCACATGGACGCTTGGGATCTGCGCACCCTATGTTTAGTATGGGGTGCGCAGATGGTGCGCTGGCAGGATTTTACAGTGTGCTGTGCACTTTTGAAGGTGTGCCCTTGTGCGCCAAATGCAGCATGTTGCATTTTGTCGCGCATGGCACACCTTCAAAAGTGCGCAGCACACAGTAAAATCCTGCCAGCGCTCCATCTGCGCACCCCATACTAAACATAGGGTGCGCAGATCCCAAGCGTCCATGTGCGCTAGTAGGCGGCGATGAACGGATGGGACGGGGATTAGCTGCGGCCGTGTGCGGGTCTTCGCTGCGCTATAAAGTGCAAATATGAAACCGGCCTTACACCACACAATCACAGCATAAAAAATACAATATAATTACAGTTGTATGAAAATAAAATGCAGTACACATGCAACAGAAAAAAAATAAAAAATGCATTACACACACATGCACGCATCCACACACACACGCTCCAGGGGTCTTGCAGGTGGTAGACTTGCAGCTGGGCAGGCAGGTTTTATAGCTCTAGTTCAATCTTCTATCAGTCAGGCTGCAGTCAGATATCTTGCTTGGTGTCTTCAGTGTTGCTGGTGCCAGATTGTCTGGGCCCAATTACACCACATTCCATACACCACTCAATCACAGCATAAAAAATACAATATAATTACAGTTGTATGAAAATAAAATGCCGTACACATGCAACAGAAAAAAAAAGTATGAAAAAAAAAAAAAACATGCAACACTCGCAGACCACACATTAGCAGGCCATACACACACACACACAGAAATGTCATAAATAGGTATACTCACACTTGTAGGTGAGCTGCTACTGGCAGGCTTGGTGGGGGTCCTCTGGCAGAGGCTTGGTGGGTGTCCTCTGGCAGGCTTGGTGGGTGTCCTGTGGCAGAGGCTTGGTGGGTGTCCTCTGGCAGGCTTGGTGGGTGTCCTGTGGCAGAGGCTTGGTGGGTGTCGTCTGGCAGGCTTGGTGGGTGTCGTCTGGCAGGCTTGCTGGCTGACACTGCATGTCTGGGCCCAATTAGCCCACCTTATATAGTTTTGGGACTGTCTGGAAAAGTATCTTTTTTTCTGGGCATGCCCAGTGCGATTTTGCGGATCCTGCCCACGCCTATTAACTAGTTAAATGCCACTGTCAAACTCTGACAGCAGTATTTAACAAGCGCTCTCAGCCATCCGGCCGGAAATGCGCTCACCGGTGACCCCGTCACGTGATCAGGGGTCATCGGTTCGTCGGCATGACCACCAGAGTTCTACTTGAGACCTCTATGGTTGTTCATGCCAGATTGCTATGAGCACCACCCTGTGGTCAGCGCTCGTAGCAATGCAGTAAATCTGCTACATAGAGGGGATCTGAGCATTGCCTCTATGTAGCAGAGCTGATCAAGCTATGGCAGCTTCTAGCCTCCCATGGAGACTATTGAAGCATGCCAAAAGTAGAAAAAAATCTTTTAAAAATATGAAAAAAATAAAAAAAACAAATGTTCAAATCACCCCTCCTTTCGCCCCATTCAAAATAAAACAATAAAAAAAAAAATCACACATACAGATATTAGGTATCGCCGCATTCAGAATCGCCCGATCTAGAAATAAAAACAAGGATTAACCCGATCGCTAAACGGCAAAGTGAGAAAAAATATCAAAACACCAGAATTACGCTTTTTTAGTCGCCATGACATTGCATTAAAATACAATAACGGGAGATCAATAGATCGTATCTGCACCAAAGTCATATCATTAAAAACGTCAGCTCAGCACACAAAAAATAACCCCTCACCCAACCCCAGATCATGAAAAATGGAGACACTACGGGTCTCAGCGCAATTGTTCGTTTTTTTATTGTGTTTTTTTTTAGCAAACTTTGGAAAAAAATTTCATCACTTAAATAAAATAGAACCTAGACATGTTTGGTGTCTATGAACTCGTAATGGCCTGGAGAATCATATTGGCAGGGCAGTGTTAGCATTTAGTGAACCTCGCACAAAAGCCAAACAAAAAAAACAAGTGTGGGATTGCACTTTTTTTGCAATTTCACCGCCCTTGGAATTTTTTTCCCCGTTTTCTGTTACACAACATGGTAAAACCAATGATGTCAATCAAAAGTACAACTCGTCCCGCAAATAATAAGCCCTCACACGGCCATATTGACGGAAAAATAAAAAAAGTTATGGCTCTGGGAAGAAGGGGAGCGAAAAACGAAACCGCAAAACCGAAAAAGCTCTGGTCATTAAGGGGTTAAACCAAATAGTTAAACATTTCCCACATGTCTACTTAATATCAGCACCATTTTTGAAACTTTTTTTTTTGTTAGGAAGTTAGAAGAGTTGAAACTTTATCAGCAGTTTTTCTAACAAAATTTACAAAACCAATTTTTTTTTTAGGGGCCACATCCCGTTTGAATTGACATTGAGGGGCCCATGTGACAAAAAATACCCCAAAGTGACACCATTTTAAAAACCACTCCCCTCAAGGTGCTCAACACCACATTCAAGAAGTTTATTAACTCTTTAGGTGCTTCACAGTAATTAAAGCACTGTAGAAAGAAAAAATGACATTTTTGTTTTTTCCTCACAAAAGTATTGATTTATCTCTGATAAGAACTGAATGAGTTAAATGAATTCTGCTGAACTTTATCTTTTCTTTGAGGAGATGTCTCAGACATCTCCCTTGTGAACCAAGGTCAAATATTTCCTGCTTACATGGCAAAGCTGTTGTAGAAGTAACTATTTTTCTTTTCTTTATTGCACATGTCTGTAGATATCTAAATTCTTTGCTATAAAAGATGGAAGCCTAACTGATAAGCCAGAGGCGCGCAGCAGGCATCCCGAGTTGTATTATACAGCTTGTGTCTGTGTTATTCTTCTCGACGGAGCAATCAATTAGAGACATATGGTGCCTTACACCCAAGAACATCGGTCCTTCAGATGAAAGAGATATCTGCATCTCCAAATTTTTAATTTTGGAAAGGATCGAAAGTGGACCGTCCAATTTGTTGTGCAATTTCTCTTGAGTGCGCTGATACTCCATCTGTGATGGAAAACCACTGTTTGGGCGCATGGCAGAGCTTGGAAGGGAAGGAGCGCCATTCGTCTTTTGGAGCTCAAAATTGGCTGGAATAAATAGTGGACCTCATGTCGTATTTGTACGTCCTTGATAGGCCTAAACAGTGGAAACCCTCCACAAGTGACCCCATTTTGGATACTACACCCCTCAAGGAATGTATCTAGAGTTATGGTGAGCACCTTGAAACTGCAGTTGCTTCACAGAATTTTATAATGTAGAGATGAGAAAATCACATTTTTTCCTAGAAAAATGTTTTGGCACCGAAATTTTCATTTTCATAAGGGTAACAGGAGAAAGTGTACCCCAAAATTTGTTGTGCGATTTTCCCGAGTGCTCCAATACCCAATATTTGATGGAAAACTACTGAGCACACGGCAAGGCTCGGAAGGTAAGGAGCACCAATTGAGTTCTGCAGCACAATTTTGTCTGCAATGGATTGCGGGTTCCATGTCACATTTGAAGGGTCCCTGACATGCCAAAACAGGAGGAACCCCCACAAGTTACCCAATTTTGGAAACTATGCCTCCTGAGGAGTTCATCTAGGGGAGTACTGATCATTTTTTTTAACCCTCAGGCAATTCACAGAATGGTGTTATTACTGAACACATGGAGTCAATAGTCCACCAATAAGTATCATAAGGTATTTTATTAAATCATAACAATAAAGCGTACACTTCACTCCATCAATAATTAAGGAAAAAGTCAGTAGCGATTACAGCAGGGCAGTCGGGTATTAGTGGCATGTACTCCCACATTAATATAGAGGTGGGAGGCATATACATGACTCAATTACCATAAAGTGCTAGAGCTTCAAAGTTAATAGTTTTAATAAAAAATGCTGAGTGCTGATCAATTGATAGAAATCAATACCAGTTTCCACACAACAATAATCAGTGCATACTGAGTGAGGTCTGAAATATAGTGCTACTCTATGCTAGAAACCACATGTACATTGAAAGCAAATATCCAGAAAAAAAGAGTATTACTTATTTACCCATATTACCCCTGGTGAAATACCACAATGATAGTCTCCCAGAAGAAGCACACGTGAAACGCGCGTTGGGGCTGCTGGCATGTGTTTGTTTTTTTTTTGCTTTAATTGTTGATGGATTGTTGTGTATGCCTTTCTGTTATTACGAGTTAATAAAATAACTTCTGATACTTATTGGTGGACTACTGACTCCATGTTTTTAGTAATAATTTCATATTGGTAGTGTCCATTGTGCTAATTTACATAAGCCCCCCCAGTGAAGGTATGGGGTTGATTTTGATACATTTATGATTATAATATGATTTATGTTCTGATGATAATGTTTTGATTCACAGAATGATTCAAGATTGGGCTGAGTCAATGAAAAATTACTATTTTTTTTCCCCACTAAATTGTTGCCCCAACTTTACAATTTTCAAAAGGGATGATGGGAGGAAACTAACAGTGTAATTTGTTAACACAATTTCTTCTGAGTGCACCAATACCCCATATGTGGTTGAAAACTAATTTTTTAATGCCGGCGAATCTGCATGCCTCCGCTACTACCCTCGGACAGGGACACCGACTTGCTCTCCACAGGTTGCCTTGCCGCTTTTTCAGTTCCAGGTCCTGTGTTCTAGGCCTTGTGCGCACCAGGCAGGTTTCCTGGGGGCGTGCTTAGTGCACCTGTGGAAGAGCTCCAGTGCACACACTCCTGATGTGTCCCCAGCCAAAAGCTGGGAAGCACTAGCTGGGAGGCACTTAGTACTGAAGGCACCTCCTTCTGTTGGGCGGTGCCTTAGCAACTTAAGGCTCTTTTACATTTAGCGATGCACCAGCGATCTGACCAGCGA
The DNA here is from genome assembly GCF_039654945.1 of Dendrobates tinctorius. Taxonomy (NCBI): domain Eukaryota; kingdom Metazoa; phylum Chordata; class Amphibia; order Anura; family Dendrobatidae; genus Dendrobates; species Dendrobates tinctorius. The sequence goes on along the minus strand of NW_027361963.1, from coordinate 2,768,163 downwards.
TACGACCCGGTCAGGATCGCTGGTGCATCGCTAAATGATCGCTAGTGAGCTTCCACACAGGAAGATCTCAGCGATGCAGCGGACGATACCTTTCACACACAGCGATCCAGACGTCCTCCTGCCCGCGTCCAGCGTCGCTCGTCTCACACAGCAGGAAGCCGACGACGAGAAATGGAGCCGCCTGATCTCGCGCAATGAGCGACAGACAGCAGGGGAGCCGGTCGGAGATAAGTATCACACATAGCAATATCGCTAGCGATATCACTGCTGCGTCACCAAATCGGTGATGCTTTAGCGATATTGCTAGTGATATCGCTATGTGTAAAACCCCCTTTAGTTGATCAATGTATTCATGTCTATTTGGTTTATTGTCCCTGTACTCCAGCTTCCTGAACCTGTCCGCCCTATCAGTACCTGATCCTATCCGTGTTCCCAATCCTCCCATCCTGTTGAACCTGCTCCTGATTCCGTCTGGCCTAGTCCTGATTCATCTAGTCATAACCCATACCCTGACCTGTACAGCCTAACTCCATCTTAGTGGCCATCCTGTCTATCCTGAAGCTGCATAGTCTGAACCCATCCCAGTGGCCATCCTGCTCTGTTTGGCACCCTCTCCGAACCAGCATCCCGGACCGTGGGTCAGCTGCCATGGTACTGGGATCTGTCTCGTAGTAGCATCTGTGTATTGCAAAGATTGTAACACTGAAGTTTGGATATGGCTTTAAGGAAGGCTACTACTTGCGATATAACGCAGTTTTATTTCAAAGTGCAAAATTAAAGGAATAGTATGATTGTGTACACTTTTGTATATTTTAACATCCAAAGATTAAATGCATATAAATAAATAGATATAAAGATTAAGTACATAAACTCACATCTTCACCAAGGAGCTTTTTAAACATCATCCGTCTGGAATATCGGAGAAGCAACCACCAAGACAGAGAACTACTAGAAAATTCACAACACTGCCTGGGCGTCACTACTTATGCAGGTATCACAACACTGTACACGTATAAGTACAGGTACCCAACTTTCTGCTTCTATCCAAGTCATGTTTCTCTGGCCTTATATAGTGATTTACACTGTGTCCGGGCTGATACAGACAAAGCTAAGCATGGTAAGAAGAAGGGTGGTGGGCTGATATACATTAATAACAGATGGTGTACCCAGCAGCATATTACTATCAAGGAAAGTCACTGCAGTAAAAACATTGAACTCTTAGCAGTTGGCCTTAGGCCTCACTATCTACCTAGAGAATTCTCCATTTGCATAGCAGTAGTCATGTATAACCTCCATTCCCCAGGCAAGAGGCAGTGAGGAAGTGTTGTCAGGGGTGTTAGCTCTCCTTCAGACAAAGCACCCAAACTCGTTAATTGTAATCTCTGGGGATTTTAACAGAGTCATGATCTCAAAGGTTCTTCAAAAGTTCTATCAATATGTTAAATGTGCAACTAGGGACAACAGTATATTGGATCTCCTCTATGCAAATGTTAAAGATGCCTATTCATCATCTGCACTACCTTCCCTGGGGAAATCTGACCACAACCTTGTACTATTGTCTCCATCTTATCAACCAGGTGTCAGCAAACAACCAGAGACTAAAAAACTAATCAGGAGGTGGTCTCCAGCAGCTGAGGAGGCTCTGCAAGACTGCTTTGACCTCACAGACTGGGAGGTGATATGCGACAGGGGAGAGCATGATGATGTAAATGATATTGTCGGGAGAGTGATTATATAAATTTTTGTACTGATACTGTAGTACCAGTTAAAAAGATTCGATGTTATGCAAATAACAAGCCTTGGATTACAAAAGAATTGAAATGCTTACTAAACAAGAAAAAACTGGCATTTAAAATGGATACAAAGAAACTGAAATTGATACAAAGGGACTTAAAAGGGAAAATTAATAATGCCCGTGAGGCGTTCTGAATTAAATTAGAAAATAAATTGTCACACAACAATTCCATGGAGGTGTGGTCGGGCATGAAGCAGTTAACTGGGTTTAAGGCAAGGCCGCAGCGTGGGGAAGTGGATCTGCCCATGGCTAATGAAATGAACAAGTTTTTCAACAGATTCACCGACACATGCGCAGCATAATCATGAATGATGGATGGAGCAGGGGAAAAATCGGCAGCATTGACATTGTGGGATAAACTGTCTGCTTTCTCTGTCTCCCCAAGCGATGTGAGGAAACAATTTAGTAAACTAGTCATACAGCATACAGTCTAGATCACGTGAAGTCATTATTTCCCTCTACTCCTCTTTGGTCAGACCTCATCTGGAATATTGTGTCCAGTTTTGGGCACCACATTTTAAAAAAGACATCAACAAACTGGAGCAAGTTCAGAAAAGAGCGACCAGAATGGTGACCGGTCTGCAAACCCTGTCTTATGAGGAAAGGTTGCATGATTTGGGAATGTTTAGTTTGCAAAAGAGAAGACTGAGAGGAGACTTAATAGCTGTCTACAAATATCTAAAGGGCTGTCACATTGTAGAAGGATCAACTTTATTCTCATTTGCACAAGGAAAGACTAGAAGCAATGGGATGAAACTGAATGGGAAGAGACACAGATTAGATATTAGAAAAAACTTTTTGACAGTTAGAGTGATCAATGAGTGGAACAGGCTGCCACGAGAAGTGGTGAGTTCTCCTTCAATGGAAGTCTTCAAACAGAGGCTGGACAGACATCTGACTGGGATGATTTAGCGAATCCTGCTTTGAGCAGGGGGTTGGACCAGATGGCCCAGGAGGTCCCTTCCAACTCTACGATTCTATGATTCTATGATTCATTGGCAAAGCAGCTGGGCCTGATGGCCTCTGTCCACGTGCCCTCGGAGTGTGTGCAAACCAACTGTGTACTGTCTTCCAACTCCTGTTTAACAGGAGCCTACAATTACAGAGAGTGCCAATGCTGTGGAAGACCACCTGCCTGGTGCCGGTCCCCAAGATCACTTTTCCGACTTCGCTAAACTACTATCGTCCAGTGGCCTTAACATCGCATGCTATGAAGTCATTGGAGAGAATAGTACTTGCCTACTTGTGCCCAAGGGTGAGGGCCTAGACCCCCTACAGTTTACATACCAGCAGAGATTGGGGGTGGATGACGCGATAGCGTCTCTGCTCCATACAGTACATTCATTCTTGGACAATAAGGGAACTGCAGTGTGAGCCATGTTCTTTTCCATCTCAAGTGCTTTCAGTACCTTACAGCCGCCCCTACTACAAAACAAGTTGACTGATATGACGGTAGATGAGGGGATGTTGAACTGGATAAGCAACTACTTGACGGACAGGCCGCAGTTTGTAAGGATGGGGGAGGTGGTATCTGGCAGTGTACGGAGCAGTGTTGGAGCCCCTCAGGGAACATTGCTGTCGCCCTTCCTCTTCACATTGTATACAGCTGACTTTCAGTATAAATCAGATCTGTCACCTCCAAAAATTCTCAGATGGCTCAGTGATTGTAGGGGGCATTGTGGGGGACCGGGGGGAGGAGGAATATAGAAGGGTGGTTTCTGACTTTATGGATTGGTGCCAGACTAACTGTCTAGAACTAAATGTGAAGAAAACCAAGGAGATGGTGGTGAGTTATAGAAGGAAAAAGAATGATTACTTACCGATCACTATTGCTGGCCAGGAGGTGGAGATGGTTGAGAGCTACAAATATTTGGGGTCCACCTTGATAGCAAACTCGATTGGAGGTGTCATAAGGAGGTTTTCAGGAAGGGAATGAGCAGACTGTACTTTCTACAGAAGTTCAGGTCATTCAATGTGTGCAGTAAAATACCACAAGCCTGAGCTAGACGCTGGGACCGACGTCTATGCTGAGCAGCACCCGCAGCGGCCGAGCCCGACAAGGCTTCGGATCTTCCCCGTGTGCAGGAGAATCCCGGCACCTAACATTACAGCCACCCCCGCTTGCATCCCTCCCGGCAACGTTCGCCACACTCTTAAGCCGCAATAAGCTGGGGGGCACGAATGTGCTCGGTAGGTTCCCAGGTCCTATCCTCAGGTCCATGACCCTTCCAGTTAACCAGAAATTTTTATTTTCCACGTGCCACCTTAGACCCGACAATGGCATTGACCTCAAAATCGTCCGAAGACGCATCTGAATCACCAGCAGGACTCCCAGAAAACCGGGCCATGTACTCTGGCTTTAGAAGAGACCCATAAAAAGTGTTGGTGATCCTCAGCTGCGGTGGAGGACTGAGACGGTAAACTACAGGTTTTACCTGCTCAAGGACCTTGAATGGGCCTAAATAGCGGGTTAGCAAATTTAGTGGACTCCCGGGGCGAAGACTAGAGTGGGACGACGATGCGTGTCAGTGAAAGCCTTCATCCTCTCCTTCGACAGTCTGATTGCATCCTGCATACGCTCCCAGATGTCACGAGCCACCACCGCCCAGTCCACCACTTTTGGGTCGGAAGACGAAACGGGCATGGGAACAGGAACCCGCGGATGTTGACCATAATTTAGGAGGAAAGGAGTCTGCCCCGTGGAATCAGAGACGGCATTGTTTAACACAACCTCCGCCCATGGCAGCAGGGACGACCAAATGTCTTGACTGACGGACACAAAATGCCATAGATAATGACCAAAGATTGAGTGGTCCTCTCCACCAGCCCATTTGTCTCAGGATGGTATGCAGACGACAAATTAAGCTCTATACTGAGCAGGCTGCAAAGTTCCCTCCAGAATCGAGACCCGAACTGAGGACCCCGGTCACTGCCTATCTTATCAGGCATCCATGAAGGCGAAAATCTGCTTGATAAATAGCAATGCCAGTGCTCGCGCGGAGGGTTACACGAGGCAGAGGCACTAGATGTACCATTTTAGAGAAATGATAGGTGACCACCCAAATGACTGTTATTATGGGACTTGGGCAAATCTACAATAAAGTCCATCCCGACCATCTTCCAAGGCTTATCTGCCACAGGGAGAGGATAGAGCAAACCCGCAGATCTCTGCCTCAAAGGCCGGTTCCTAGCACAGGAAACGGAGGGCTGCACATAGAGCTTGACATCTCGCACCATCCGAGGCCTCCAATAAGATCTCTCTAAGAGTTTAATGGTCCTCTTAGTGCCGAAATGACCACCTACTTTGGAGGTATGTGCCCACAAGAGAACTTCAGACTGTAAGTTAGGTGGTACATAAGTTTTGCCCAGAGGAATCTGCTCAAGGGACACCGGTGCAACCGTTCGAAGACTCTGCGAGGGGACAATTAGACGTTGTTCATCCCCATCCTCGGAAGAGACTACTGAACGAGACAAAGCGTCGGCACGTAAATTCTTCTCGGACAAAAATGTATGTAAAATCGAACCGCAAGAGGAATTAGGACCACTTGGCCTTGCGCAAATCCAGACGCTGAGCAGTCTGAACATATGTAAGGTTTTTATGGTCCATAAAAACCTTAAAAGGATACCGAGCTCTCCAGGAGATATCTCCACGCGGTAAAGGCCAATTTCATTGCAAACAACTCCCTGACCCCTCTGGCATAATTCCTCTCCGCTGGTGAGGTTTTGGAGAAGAAGAAGCAAGGATGCTTTCGACCTTGAGAATCCTTTTGGTATAGGACAGCTCCGGCACCAACGGAAGAGGCATCCACCTTTAGGATCAGGGTCGGATTGGCCCACCAGAGAACCAGAGGACTCTCCGGTGGGCCCAGGCATAGGCAGCTGCTGGCATACTGGCCAGCAGCTGCCTAGGGCCCCCACTGCTCCAGGGGCTCCCAGCCAGTGGACAGCTACTATGGGAACCCCCCGATGCCAGCGGAGCAGCATCGGGTGACAAGAAACAAGCCGGCTGCTGTGGCTAAAACCTGTACCCGCTGATAGAGAAATGAATATTCACTGCTCCCCAGGCCCCATGGGCGTGGAGAAGGGTGAATATTAATTTCAATTTAGCAGCGGGCACTGTTTGACGCAGTCTGCAAGTGAACATAAGTCACGTGTGCCAGCACCGCTCTCCCCTAGCAGTGACAGAAAAAGTCATGAGAATGCAAGAGCGCTCTGTTACGCTAGTTTCACACTAGTGTATGGAGGAGCTGTGGAGGGATGCGGACTTCTTTCGTGAAGCTCCGCCCCCTGCTGCACCTCCGGTCAGCTCCGTCGGTATGCGGCCTGCGTATCTTATCTTTAACATTAGGTACGCATTCCGTGCCGATGTATGTGGATGCCTCAGAATGCGTCGTTTTGACAGTGTGGCGACCTGCGCCGAACGCAACGTGTTGTATTTTGGTTCGGTCGCCGCACCGTCAAAACTATGGATGCAGAGGCATCCGCATACATCGGCACGGCCTGCATACCTAATGCAAAAGATAGGGTACGCAGGCCGCATGCCAACGGAGGCGGAGCTGACCGGAGGAGGTGTGGGCGGAGCTTCACGAAGGAAGTCCGCTTCCCTCCGCAGCTCCTCCATACGCTAATGTGAAACTAGCCTTACTTACAGTGTGCTGCAGTCTGCAGAAGCCGAACATGTCAGCTCTTATCAGTGACGCCGCACTGCTCTCTGACTGACTGGGAGGAGCTGCGAACAGGACATCCTCCCAGCGTGACGTCACTACTTCTTGCGGCTTCGGTGCTCAGAGCTACTCAGAGAGCAGTGCAGGCGTCACTACTGAGAACACGGCTGACAATCGTTTTCAGCTGCTGCAGACTGCGGCACACTAAGTAACAGCGCTCTTGCGTTCTCATGACTTTTTATGTCACTCGCCACTCTTCTCTGCGGGAAGGTTAAGCAGCTCTTGACAAGGCTAACTGTTATGATTGAGTCACCGTGGGAGGCAAAAACAGAAATGCAAGCTAAGTCCAGAAAACCAGAGAGGTTGGCAGCTATCGGATTGCAGACCCCTGAACCTATCAACACAACTAGCAGTAGCCGTGGGGGGTTCCTACGATGCCCTAGACCCCTCGATCACAGCCGGAGGACTAGATAGCCTAAAGACAGAAAGGGAAATCTAAACTGCCCCAGAGCAGACCCCAAAGCAAAAGGCAGCCCCCCACACATAATGACGGTGAAGCAAGAAGAAAGAACACAACACAGACAGACTGAGCAAAGACGGGGCCCAAGCTAACTAGATAGGAAAGGACAGGAAGGCTGCTGTCTGCAATCCGTGAAAAACCCTATGAAAATAAGAGCCAACAGACTGACAGTGAAAAAGGCCCTGAAGACGCTAGGCTTCAAAAAGACTACGTCAGTACTCAGGAATATTCTGTAGACAGAGCAAAAGGAGATTCAGCTCACCCCAGCAGGGAATGGCAGAATCCAGAAAAGCAGGGCAAACAAAAACCAAACACAAATGCAAAAAGGCAAAGCAGAAAACTTAGCTTTAGAGGAGCAGGAATCAGACGTGTCCTAGAAGTCCACAGAGAAACCACCCGCAGGGCAGAAGGGCGCCGGCAGCCCTATATCCAGTCAGCGACTCCACTCAGCCAGTCATCATAATTAGGCTCAGGTGCCTGATAATCAGGCTCATTACCTTCCTTCACCAGAACAGGGAGCTCACCAGACCTCAGTGACGAAGGGGAAAATGAACTCACAACAGCTAACAATGATTGGCCCCAGCGCAGCCAATCAGTGTTAGCTTTGTTTGTGTCCTCTTCTCCCTGGCCATACAGCACAGCTCAGGTAATGAGCTACTGTCATCTATAAAGCGCGTTCTCCCCCACAGTGTAAGCAGCAGCAGAGGGAGATGGAGGACTTCCTGCTACAGCTACAAATGTTGAACAAGAGCCCCCCTGCCAGCCTAAAAGTAAGTGTAAATGGGGGTCTTTAGTCTGGGGTAATAGAGGGGGAGGGACCAAATTACTTAGGGATAAATGAGGGCCCAATTACCTCATCTCTCCTTTCACTGACTGCACCCCTCCCCCGTATCACCCCTGACTGAGCCCCCTCCCTTGTATTACCCCTGTCTGCACCCCCTCCCCCGTATCACCCCTGACTGAGCCCCCTCCCTTGTATTATCCCTGACTGCACCTCCCGTATCACACCTGCTGAATCCCCTTGCCCCAAAATCACCCTGACTGAGCCCCTCTACCCCTGTATTACCCCTGACTGCGCCACCTCCCCCGTATCACCTCTGCTGAACCCCCTCGCCCTGGAATCACCCTGACTGAGCCACTCTACCCCTGTATCACCCCTAACTGCACCCCCTCCCCCTGTATCACCCATGACTGTGCCACCGCCTCCTGTATCACCCGTGACTGCGCCACCTCCCCCTGTATCACCCCTGACTGCGACACCTCCCCCTGTATCATCCCTGACTGCCTGTGTTCCCTTCCCCTATATCACCCCTGGCAGTGCCATTTCCCTCTGTATCACCCTGACTGAGCCCCTCTCCCCCTGTATTACCCCTGACTGACTGTGTCGTCTCCCCCTTTGTTACCCCTGACTGACTGTGTCACCTCCCTCTGTATCACCCATACATAACACCGGAAGGTCTTTACGATTGTCGTCTTGCCCTTTGGACTACATGGGGCACCAGCCACATTCCAGATGCTGATGGACATAGTGCTAGAACCCCTTCGGAAGTATACGCCAGTGTACTTGGATTCCATCATCATCTTTAGTACTGTACTGGCTGGCATACCCACTTGTCCCAGGTACAAGCTGTAGTGAATTCGCTCAGATTCGCATGCTTGATGGCGAGACCCAAGAAATGTGCAGTAGGGGTCGAGGAAGTCCAGTACTTAGGATACGTGCTCGGCCGTGGGGTTATCAAACTCAAATAAAATCGAGGCCATACAGAACTGGCCCCGACCTGTTACCGCCAAACAGGTGAGAGCATTTCTCGGCAGCATTGGGTATTACCGGAGGTTTATACCTAATTTCTCTGGGAGAACAACACCCTTAACCAATCTCCTAAAGGGAAAGAAATCGGTAATGGTGCTGTGGAATCCTCAAACAAAGGAAGCCTACCAATCTATGAAGGTGACGCTGTGCGGACAGCCCATTTTCATCGGCCCCAACTTCAAGAGTGACTTCGTCGTGTAGACGGATGCCTCTAACATTGGCCTAGGAGCAGTCCTGTCGCAGGAGATGAACGGTGAGGAACATCCGGTCACCTACGTATGTAGGAATTTCACCCCGACTGAGAAAAATTATAGCGTAGTGGTGAAGGAGTGCCTGGCTATTAAGTGGGCCTTGGAGTCCCTACGCTATTATTTGCTTGGTCGACCACTTCGCTTGGTGACAGATCATTCACCCTTGGTCTGGATGAGAAATGACAAGGAGAGGAATGTTCGGGTCACCAAATGGTTTCTGTCTGCAAAATTTCGATTTCACCGTGGAACATCGTGCAGGGAAGGCTCAAGGGAATGCGGATGCCCTGTCCCAGGCACCCTGTATGGTGAGAAGGGTTCAACCCCACAAGTCTGAACAGAGGGGATTATGTGAGGCAATGAGGGGGATCATATTCGAGGGTCAATAGGTGTGCTCTAGGATGCGGACGGAGTCTTAAACATGCTGGAGTGCCTTGTGTTCACAGCAGGACGCCTGTGAGTCACAAAGCAAAGTAAAAGAGTGTATTGGGTCCAAGTAGTGACTCAGTCAGGTTTTTAGGGAAACCCGTTAAGGGCTTTTATTTTTAGAGGGATTTGCAGGTTTGGTAGTGGGGCGAATCCCTGTCTCCAGCCTGGCTTTTGGAAGTGGCTCTATGGCTACGATTCCATTTAACTCTGTCAGTTTTTGCCTTGAGTGTGTCAGTTTGGAGTTTGCAGGCTGCAGGGAAGGTGTCTCTGTGCAACCCAGGACTGTATGAAGCTAACATAGAACCAGGGAACTCAAGGCAGCTGATGCACGCAAAAAACATGGTGGTGCCATCATCCACGGCAACGGGTTTGGAGTTCTGGACTGTGTTTACGGTGACGCATCTGCGATCCGGACGACATCGCTCCTGTGTGTGAGTTTTTAGAGATTAAAGACATTTGCTTTGAACTTTTCTGTGGTCCCTGCCTATCTGTTGCACTGCAACAACCCCACTGCACTACAGCACGCTTAAAAAGATGGACACCACTGGATCACAGGTCAGACAGTGTGTACACAGTGTCTCCATCTGCCTCATTATAGGGAATCTTCGACTGGGGGTTTCAGCTGAATCACATATTTCAGAGATTTACACGGACATCCCGATGTAAGCGCTCAGCGTAGAGTGCAGGATAGATGTGAGCCGAGCCTTACTTCGATCTTTGGGAAGCAGAATTAACAAATTAACAGCAGGTGAAGAATTGGTTTTATTTATTTTTGCACTGTTTTTCGTACGGTATAAGTGATTAGACGACTTTATTCTTCGGGTCGGTGCAATTACAGCGATACCAGATTTATATCGGGTTTTTATGTCTGGCTTCTGTCGAAATCTAAAATACAAAAACTTAATTTAGTAAATAAAAAGTGTATCACCATATTTGGAGCGCTATAATTTTCCTAATTTTTTGGGGAGTTGGAATGAAGAAAAAAAAAGCAATTTAGGAAATGTTTTTTAAGTTTATTTTTTTTTCTCTTTTTTATGCTTTTCACTGAGTGGAAAAACAACTTTCAGTCAGTACCATTACAGCGATATGACATTTATAACTTTTTTTTTCACACAATGAAACTATTTTATAGTAAACATAATAGTTTTTGCATTGCTTTATTCTGAGCTATGCGTATGTTATTTCTCCACTGATGGAGCTGTATGGCAGCTTGTTTTTTTGCGGGACAAGATGACTTTTTAGCGATAACATTCTTATATACATTTGTCTTTTAGATCTTGTTTTATTCCACTTTCCGTTCAGTGATATGATGATAAAGCATAAAGGGGTTAATTAGTGTGACATTTTTATAGGTTGGGTCGTTCTGGACACTGCAATGCCAAATATGTGTACTTTATTTGTTTTTATATAAATGTCATGTTTTTTCATTTATTTTGTGATTTATTTTGCTCTTTTTACTTAGTCCTTCTATGGGACCTTAACTTATTAATCTGATTGCAGATATCATGCATTACACTGCACATGTACTGCATTGACAGAAGCCTCTTAGACTGTGCTCCTGGCATGGTCTAAACAGCCTGTCACTGGCAGATCCCGAGGTTGTCATGAAGATCTCGGGTTGCCATGACAACCATCGGCCCTCTCCCGGGCTCCTAAATGTTGCGATCGATATTAATTTATCGCTGCATTTAGGGTCTTAAAATGTGGAGCTTTCTCCATCTCTGTGGTTCCATCCCTGGTGGAGACGAAACTTGGAGAAGTTGTGTTTCTTAGTGCTGCTCCTCCATCTGACTGACGAGGGTCTTCTCTGTCCCTCTCCTCAGGGTCCTCATCCTCCGAGTGCAGAGTAGAGAGCATTAAGCTTTGGCCTTACTGATTGTCACTTCATACTTGTGGCCAATGTAATTTAGTCCCTGATACATAAACCAAGAATGACCACTTCTGTGAGACGTGTCTCATACAGTGGGTACGGAAAGTATTCAGACCCCTTTAAATTTTCCCCTCTGTTTCGTTGCAGCCATTTGGTAAATTCAAAAAGTTCATTTTTTTTTTCTCATTAATGTACACTCTGCACCCCATCTTGACTGACAAAAGAAATGTAGGAATATTTGCAATTTTATTAAAAAAGAAAAACTGAAATATCCCATGGTCATAAGTGTTCAGACCCTCTGCTCAGAGACTCATATTTAAGTCACATGCTGTCCATTTCCTCGTGATCCTCCTTGAGATGGTCCTACTCCTTCATTGGAGTCCAGCTGTGTTTAATTAAACTGATAGGACTTGATCTGTAAAGGTACACTCCTGTCTATATAAGACCGCACAGTGCACGTCACACCAAATGAGAATCATGAGGTCAAAGGAACTGGCCAAGGAGCTCAGAGACAGAATTGTGGCAAGGCACAGATCTGGCCAAGGTTACAAAGGAATTTCTGCAGTACTCAAGGTTCCTAAGAGCACAGTGGCCGCCATAATCCTTAAATGGAAGAAGTTTGGGACCACCAGAAGTCTTCCTAGACCTTGGCCGTCCAGCCAAACTGAGCGATCGTTGGAGAAGAACCTTTTTTTTTTTTTTTTTGATCAAATAGATTTTTATTAATCAGAATTCAAAATAAAGAATGTACAGTAAATCTTCCACAAACAGTAGATTTATAAATTGAACAACCCTATTCCCCCCCTCTCATCCCCCCCATGTAGACAGCATATATAACTCTTTTCTCCATAAGATTCCTCTTACACCGTAATTTAACATTAGTTATTTCCTCTTACACCGTAATTTACCATTAGTCATCCTCTTTACCCATATTGTCAATCAAACCATACAAAACAGAAATGTTCCTATGTTCGGGTATTAATGGTCTATCCACAACACCAGCATTGTAAAATATTGCATACTCCCATCAGTTAACTGTACCGTTTTGTAACCAGGGATTCCACAGCCTCTCATAGGTTTTAGAATTGCCTCTTTTAGCATATATCCTTTCCTCCAGCTGGATGATACAAGACACCTGTTTCACAAACTCTCTCCCAGAAGGTGGTTCTTTCCTGATCCAGTTCCTCGCAATCAGCTTCCTTGCTACATATAGTAGTCTGGCTATAGCAAGCTTTGCACTATTAACTATTTCAATTTCCTCCACATATCCCAGTACGCAGACCAGTGGGTTTTTGGCTATAACACTTCCCGTAAGCCCCTTCTATTCTGTTAATGACATTAAACCAGAACACAGATAGCCTGGGACAAGTCCACATCATATGAAGGATTCCGGCATCAGACCCCCCACATCTTGGACAGCCAGAGTTGTCCCTCAGCCCCATTTTAAACATCAGAAGTGGGGTACGGTACACACGATGGATCACATAAAGATGGGACAACCTAGCTGGTTCACTCATAGTGAGTTTGTGGACATATTCTAGGATGCTGTCCCTTACCTCGTCAGTCATCACCCTAATCTCTCCCTCACATTTGGATCTTGCTTTAAGTGGGAACCCCATTAAATGTGTATGCAATATATCTTTGTAGGTGTTAGAAATTATCCCTTTTGTAAGTCCAGCACCACCACATATATAGTCCAACACTATGTCACATTGTATCTGCAGGTTTCTGGAAAGTTTTTGAGCCGTAATGGCATGCCGTACCTGACAGTAGTGATACCATTCAGAATCCGGCAACTGAAACTCACTCTGTAATTGCACAAACGGTCTCAGCTCCCCGTTATCCATAATTTGAGACATTAACGTCAGCCCCCTACATTTCCAGCATTCCAGTCTCCCAAGTTTCCAAATCTCTGGGAGGTTACTATTATCCCATCTAACTGAATCTACTCAACCCGGTCACCCCTCTCGCCCTCTTTAGTCTGTTCCATAGGTCTTGTAAGAGTCACAGAGTGGGACACCCGTCTCCCATTACACCCATCGTCCCATCCTCTAGGCCAAGTATCAACGGGTTTATATTTAGTACGTATTCCAGCATTCCTGATGACGCCTGCCTTCTCTTGATTAGACCACCCTCTGAGATGTTGACTTTGGGCAGCTAAGAAATACAGTTCCGGATTTGGTAGTGCCAGTCCCCCCTCATCCTTTGGTCTTTGCAAGGTTTCAAGCCTTATTCTAGGTTGTTTCTTACCCCATACCAAGGCCCTAAACAGTGAATTCACCACTCCGAACCTTTTCTGCGGTATCCAGATTGGGGAGTTGTGTAATATATATAAAAGCTTGGGCATTAAAACCATTTTAAGTAGATTAATCCTTCCCACCACCGACAAGTGTAATTTGTTCCAAGTATCCACCTTAGTTCTTAGAATTGCCAGTAGGGGTACTAGATTAGTAGTAAGGTACTCAGTCACCGGTAGGGAAACCTGTATCCCCAAATATTTAAACATTTCCACACATTGTAGTTTATTGGCCCCTATGTCTTCCTGAGTCCATACCACCTCCTTGTCCACTTTTTAAATAGGCTTGATTTAGACCAATTTATGGTCAGTCCTGAGATCTCACCGAACTCCTCAATGGTCTGCACAGCATGATCCAATGAAGCCGAGGGGTCCCCTAGGAATAACAAAAGGTCATCCGCATACAGGCCACCTTTTCCTCCAAATCGCCATATTGAAACCCCTTTATTGCCTTGTTGCGTCTAATAGCAGACGCCAATGGCTCTATTGCAATAGCGAACAGGAGCGGTGACAGTGGACAGCCTTGCCTCATTCCTCTATGCAGCTGTATTTCCGTGGACATTACCCCATTAATCTTAACTCTAGCTGTGGGTTGAGTATACAATAGCTGAATCCACGCTGTAAATTGAGGACCAAAGCCCATACTATGCAGCACTCTCCACAGGTATGACCATTCTACAAAGTCAAGGCTTTATGGGCATCAAGTGAGGCTATCACCCTCCCACCTGGGTTATCGACTGGCAACTGCAGATTGAGATATAGTCTCCGTATATTGGATGCTGTTGATCTGTTGGGCATAAACCCCGATTGATCCATATGAATCAATGTATCTATAACACCAGTTAGTCGGTTCGCCAGCACTTTAGCCAGTATTTTCACATCAGCTGTCAGCAAGGATATTGGCCTGTATCAATCTGGAATTCCTGGATTCTTACCGTCCTTAGGAATCACCGCCTCCCGCATAGACGCAGGCAAAATCCCTTCTTTCATAGCCTCCTCAAACACTATTAATAGCTTGGGTAGCAGAATTTCTTCTAGGTGTTTGTATATTTCCTCAGGAAGACAGTCTGCTCCCGGGGCCCTCTCATTAGTCATGCCATGCAGAGCCATTTCCAACTCCTCTACTGTGATAGGAGACTCCAACTTATCCCTATCTTCCATAGATAGTGTCGGAAGCAGTCCTGCTCCTAGAAATGCCTCCGCCCCCCTTCCCCTCCCATTCTACTCGATGAATAGAGGTTCTGGTAAAAACCTGCGAAGACCTCCAGAATTTCGGGCGTCTCAGTAACCCTTGTCCCCTTTGCAGTATCCATACTATGTATAAATGAGCTGCCTCTCTGGGCTGCAGCTATAATCGACAATAGATGACCAACTTTTTCCCCTTCTTCATAGAATCTAATCTTCTGAAAAGCCTGCTTCTTAGTTGCTTTATCCAGTAGTAACCTATTGACCCTTTCATTTGCCTGCCTAAGTGTCAGTTGAGTGTCGGGTGTAGCGTGCTGTGCCATTTCTATTTCCGCCTTAGTTAGGGCTTCCAGACTATCCACCTCATCTCGCTTAGTTTGTGTCTTTCTCCTACATATATCCCTGTATAGAATTCCCCGGAGATATGCCTTCATGGCGTCCCATACCACCAGAGGGTGAGCACTATCATCATTATGGACAAAGAATTCCCCAATCTCCCGCATGATGCCCTGCATATTTATATGTTGTATCCAGGCCGGATGTAATTTCCACTCTCCCCTTATCCGCCCTCTCAAACGCTCCCGTTTAATGGACACAAGGATGGGACTGTGGTCCGAAATCACTCTTGGTAAGTATTGCACATCCCCCACCACTGCATTCATCAACTCATTAGCTAATGCCATGTCGATGCGAGATAGGGTATTATAAGAAGCTGAATAGCAGGAGAAGCACTGTTTCCCGTCATTTCTTACCCTCCAAATGTCCATCAAACCCATTTCCCGAACTAAATTGCCAAATGGGGTTATAGTGTCACTCAATACTCCCAACGGCCTCCTAGTCCTGTCCCAATAAGAGTCTATTACATTATTATAGTCACCCACTATCAAAAGAGGCAATACTCCCCCTCTTCCTGAGAATTCCCAAGTCTCCCTCAGCTTAGTACTCGAGTAAGGGGGTGGAATATAAATAGCGGCAATGCACATAAGGTGGCCAAATAGTTTACATTTGATGACTACACACTGTCCATCCAGGTCAATATGCACCTCTATTTCCTCATATTGTATTGAAGTATGAATTAGCACAGATACCCCCCTTGCGTAGCTAGAAAAAGTAGAGTGATATGCCCTCTGTATCCATCGCCTATTCAAGACTATCGTTGTGTTCGGTAAAAGATGAGTCTCCAGGAGGCATACCACCGATGGGCCCTGGTCTTGTATATATTTGAATATAGCTGCCCTCTTTGTTTTGTCAGATAAACCCCTAACATTCCAACTTAGTACCTTAATTTCCCCCCCCTCCATAGTGTTGATAACTGGAATTATTAATCGGTGCAGTTTTCCCCCTTGCTGTCTGAACCCATCCCTCCTCCCTCACCCTCCCCTTCACCCATCCCCCCCCTCCTCTTCTCCCCCTTCATAGTGCATATACTCTCAAAGAGAGCTGGGTAGTCTGGTCCCTGGCCCCCCTCCCCTCCCGCCTCCCCCACCACTATCCTTCTACATTCATCTAATTGCATACGTAGAGCAACTATCTTCCCAGCCCCCCCCCCACAGTCCTGTTGTGCAGGATAGAAGATCCCATTGTATAACATCAATAATATAATAAAACATATAAACAATTCAAATTTTGGAAATTATAACAATAGACACCCCCGCTGTGCCCAACATTGGCCAACCACTAAATCTCAATCATCTCGCCCCGCCAAAGCCTCAATCTCAACCATATGCCAGTGGATCTAAAGAAGATCATATTCAGGAGATCAAGAGGCGTATAATAAAAGGGCCAAAGAACCGAAGGCAAAAAAAAAAAAAAACAGACAGGAAAACCAGGAACAAGGCCAAAGCCTTCCAAAAATCAGTTCTTCGACAGGAAAAAAACAGTCAAGAATTCCTTGCGAGACACTGAAAGATGTAATATGTCCTCAGCTGACAATCTCAGGCATAGTCCTCTTGACTAATTAATCAATTCCAGCTCATGTCTTCCCCCGGAATTTATGCGCATTAATGTCAATCCATTGGTTAGCTTCTATCGAATCGATGAAAAATTGCACTTTGTCAAGCGCCACCACCCTTAGTTTAGCCGGGAAAATCATGGAGTACTGCACTCCCAGCTCTCTAAGACGCTTCTTCACTCCTCCAAATTGCATACGCTGTTTTTGGACTGCAATAAAAAAGTCTGGGTAAGTAGCTACTTTTTCACCATTCATGGCAAGATCCCCCATCTCTCTCGCCCTTCTTAGAATTATGTCTCTATCCCTATAATGGAGAAGCTTAGCAAGCATAGTGCGTGGTCCCCTACCCGGTGGTTGTGGCTGCATGGGAACTCTGTGTGCACGCTCCACAGCAAAAAACTTGGTCAGAGTATCTGTGCCAAATTTCCCTAAGCCACTCTTCCATAAATTCTGTGGGGTTTCTCCCTTCGGATTTTTCCGGGAGGCCAACAATCCTTATATTACGTCTAGAGCGATTCTCTAGATCATCATTTTTGCCCACTATTTCAGAGATTTGCTGAGCGAATCTTTTTTCTGCTTTCTGGAGTTTAGTGATGTGGTCCTCTGCTTGCCCCACTCTCTTTTCTACCTCTTCTGTTCTGCTTTCAGCTTTTTTCATATCTTTTTTAAACCAGCCACTTCAGATTGAATTCCCAGAACCTGCTGTGTCAGCGTGGTTAAGGCATTCTTACAGAAGGAGACCGCGGCAAATATGTCCTTCAGTGTGGGATTCTCATGATCCTCCCCTGCCTTCTAGGTCTCACCTGCGCCCATCACAGCTCCTCCATTTTGCGGCTGCTCCTCTTCCTCCCCCATCTCTCCCGGGGAATCCTCTGAATCATTCTCCTCCTCCTCCCCTCGTTTACCTCCAGATCGTAGGGAATCCTCAGTTCTAGCAAACTTCTTCAGGTTAGCTGCAGCCTCCATACGTCTCTGACATTCAGTGTTGGCTCTCTCCGCCTCCTTCCTTGCCTCAGCTCCATCTTGTGAGCAGAGTCCATCTCCCCCTCCTGCATCTTTCTGTCTCCGGCGTGTCATGGCTCCTCACCAGGGCTTCAGGATGCAGCTGCAGGTAGTCTCCCCCTTATCTATCTGATTGTCTGGCCAATGATATCAATGGTGTCAGCGGGGCTGCGGATTACTCCAGGCACCAGAGGGAGAAACAGACCCTGTGTCCTTTCACATTGCCTGCCAGGCCACGCCCCCCGTTGGAGAAGAACCTTGGTGCGAAAGGTAAAGAACCCCAAGATCACTGTGGCTGAGCTCCATAGATGCAGTAGGGAGATGGGAGAAAGTTCCACAAAGTCAACTATCACTGCAGCCCTCCACCAATCAGGGCTTTATGGCAGAGTGGCCCGACGAAAGCCTTTCCTCAGTGCAAGACACATGAAAGCCCACATAGAGTTTGCTAAAAAAACACATGAAGGACTCCCATAAGAAATAAGATTCTCTGGTCTGATGAGACGAAGATAGACCTTTTTGGTGATAATTCTAAGGGTTATGTGTGGAGAAAAATTGGCACTGCTCATCACCTGCCCAATACAATGCCAACAGTGAAACGTGGTGGCAGCATCATCAGCTGCAGAGACAGGACGACTGGTTGCAATTGAAGGAAACATGAATGCGGCCAAGTATAGGGATATCCTGGATGAAAACCTCTTCCAGAGTGCTCTGGACCTCAGACTTGGCCGAAGGTTCACCTTCCAACAAGACAATGACCCTAAGCACACAGCTAAAATAACTCAGGAGTGGCTTCAGAACAACTCTGTAACCATTCTTGACTGGCCCAGCCAGCCCTGACCTAAGCCCAATTGATCATCTCTGGAGAGACCTGAAAATGGCTGTCCACCAACGTTCACTATCCAGTAAGACAGAACTGGAGAGGATCTGCAAGGAAGAATGGCAGAGGATCCCCAAATCCAGGTGTGAAAAACTTGTTGCATCATTCCCAAGAAGACTCATGGCTGTACTAGCTCAAAAGGGTGCGTCGCGTCTACTCAACACTGAGCAAAGGGTCTGAATACTTATGACCATGTGATATTTCAGGTTTTTAACAAATTTGCAAAAATTTCTACATGTCTGTTGTTTTAGTTAAGATGAGGTGCAGAGTGTACACTAATGAGAAACAAATGAACTTTTTTGAATTTACCAAATGGCTGCAATGAAACAGAGTGAAAAATTTAATGGGGTCTGAATACTTTCCATACCCACTGTATATAGACAGATACACGGCAGGTCATGTATTCAGTCTTTGTGTCTCCACAGATGGATCCAGGAGGAGAAATCCACCAGAGAGATGTCCCCGTCCTCTGTATCCCCAGGACTGTCCAGAGGAAAATCACAACATCCTGGAGGATCATCAGGTAGATGACACTGAAGCCCCCACAACATCTGACCATGAAGTGATGGGACCTGAGCTCATCTTACATTTTACTATTTAGGGTGAAGATCTGATTAATATTAAGATTGAGGTTATACATGGAGCACAAGAGGCGATCGCAATATGGGCCGATCAGCAGGGTGAGCAGGGGAGACTCATGTCTGTTCTGTGGTCACCTACTACTCTATCTTCTCATGACACAATTTATTTCATCACTGTGTGTCTCCGCAGATGGATCCAGGAGGAGAAATCCACCAGAGAGATGTCCCCATTCTCTGTATCCCCTGGACTGTTCAGAGGAGAATCACAATGTCCTTGAGGAACATCAGGTAGACGGCGCTGGGCCCTTATCTGGATCTGTATATGGGGGATCATTTCTGATCAGTGTCTTAGATGTAATAGATTTTGGTGGTTTCTTGTATTGTGCTGATTGTTACATCTCATATATCAGGGGGAAGATCTGATTAATATTAAAGTGAAGGATGAGACAGAAGAAGAAGCGATGACGAGGGGGGATCAGCCATGTGTGATTGAAGTGAAGGAGGAGATTCCCGTAGATGTTTCCACTGGTGTGTAATAATGTCCAGCGCGTGATGATGACTGCGGTGTGATTATAATGATGCCTACCACTGTCTCCTACACTGAGGTCAGCATGTTGGTCTCTCTGCATCCAGGCCGGCCGCCCGGTGGCATGAAGAGCCCTGTGGTAAGTCAGTAAGTGCCATGCTATGGAGGTGTGGGTCAGACATACGGCTGTCGTTCCTCTGCCACTATGGAGGCCATCTTGGATGTAGAAGGACCAGAACATCCGGCCCCGTCGCCGCACCCTGGTGTAAAACAACCAGACCCATCACCCCCCCCCCCGTTACACACACCTCGGTGTATAGCATCCAGCCCCGTTGCCCTTCCCTCGGTGCATAACAGCCAGCCCTGTTGTGCCCCTAGTATATAACATCCAACCCCATTACCCCTTAGTGTATAATAGCATTATGACTCCTGAAAGGTGAGGATGTAAAATAATGAATAAAAAAATGGATCTGTGAGGCATATAATGTGGGAAATGTTTGTCACAAAAATCAACTATAGTTGTACATAAAAGAAGTCACACAGGAGAGAAGCCGTACTCATGTTCACTATGTGGGAAATTCTTTAGAGATTAATTAAGTCTTGTTAGACATGAAAAAGTCACACGAAGCAGTAATCATGTTCACTATGTGGGAAATGTCTTATAAACACAATACTTCATATTAATCTCTTAAAAGGGGTTTTCTGATTGTGAAAAACCACTGTCTCTCAGTAACAGACACCAATCCTGTGCTGTGCTCACTCTCCCCTGGTTCAGTGCTGAGTCTCCGCTGCTGCTATCAGTGTCTGCTATTGGCTGCAGTGCTGATATCACATTGACAGCGCTGCCGCCTTTTGAGGGAGCTCAGTGGTTTTGAGCGGCTGATGCCATTTATTCTGGCAGAGCCGCTGATCTCCGTTATTGGCTATAGTGCTCTCAATGAGACGTCATCACTGCAGACAACAAGACAATGATAATGTTATTTCAATACCGCCAACATATTCCGCAGCACTTTACATTTTAGAGGGGACTTGTACAGACAACAAAAGACCCCAAGACAGCGGGCATGTTGCTGGGGAGTTATGGTGGAACCACACACAGAAATGGCAATATCGTGCATGGGTAAGTTAGTGGAGGGAGGTGACACAAGGAGTTTTTGACAGTTTCAGATATAGGGAGCACTTGATGTTAGAGACAGTGGACAGACAATCACTGGTGTTTTGTAATAATCACCGAGGCAGGACCCAGTCTCCCTGAGCATCGCAATGCTTTGATGTGCGGTGAAACTCCGTCCACAGCACAGTCACTCAGGAGACTGGGTCCTGCCTCGGTGATGCCGCTTCAGCAAATCCGTGAGTTGTCGTGACATCACCGGACATCAGAGTCAGCGGCAGCCGGGGGTCACGTAATGGGGATAAGCGTACAGTGATAGCGCCGCTCACAGGCACATTTGGAAATGCAAGGTATTTGAAGAAAGCCTTATTTCCAATGTTTAAATTGATTTGCCCAGTACACATTGTAGTGGACAACCTCTAAGGTTGTGATGTCATTATGGATTGTATAAATGACGGCCTGTATTACTCAGCTTGTATTAGTCCGATGAAGGAGCTGGACCGGCTCCATAACACGTAGCTTAATAGAATAATTTTAATAAGATAAGAAAACTCTCCCTACATCCTTGGCAGCACTGTCGGAAGCCAATTTTTTACTTATTTTTTTATCCTGGTTCTTTCCATCTGGACCTCTTGGTGGAGGATCAGGCGGCACCGCTGCAGCCATGGAGGATCAATCATGTTAACACCAGGGTTGTGCCTGGAGCTGCACAGCTAATCCAGGGGAGTAGTAGCCACTCACCTTAACCCAATATTATCTGCTGATTCACACAAGGAGCGCTTTTTATTTGTTTTTATAAAGTAAATTTAGAAATCCCTTCTGTATTGTAGAAAAATTCACATCTAATCTATCCTTCATCCTTATAGGAAATCCTTGTGAAAATAACGGTTTGTCACTAAATTGTAAAAAAGAAGATATCAGGAAGCAGTCTAATGGAGAAAACCTCAATACCCTTCATGAACCTCCTGGACTTCACAGCACTTCACTTTCTTATACTCCTCCTAATCATGAGGAACCCTCTCCTGAGCAATCTCACATTGTTACCACAATTCCAGGTGACAAAGTGGATGCAAGATTTCAGTGTGACAAGCAACTTACTACAAGCTCAGATTTTTTAGCACAAAGAAAACACAAAGGAAAAAAGACATACTGCTGTTCAGAATGTAGGAAATGGTTTACATATAAATCTAAATATGTTGCACATCAGAGAATTCACACAGGAGAAAAACCATTTTCATGTTCAGAATGCGGGAAATCCTACACAGAGAAACAGAATCTTACTAAACATCAGAGAATTCATACAGGAGAGAAGCCATACTCCTGTTCAGAATGTGGGAAGTGCTTTACACAGAAATCAAACTTTGTTATACATAGCAGAATACACACAGGAGAGAAGCCATTTTCATGTTCAGAATGTGGGAAATCCTGCACAGAGAAAAAGTATCTTATTGCACATCAGAGAATTCATACAGGTGAGAAGCCATATTCATGTTTGGAATGTATGAAGGCCTTCATAAATAAAGTAAGTCTTATTAAACATCAGAGAATTCATACAGGAGAGAAGCCATTTTCGTGTTCAGAATGTGGGAAATCCTACACAGAGAAACAGAGTCTTATTACACATCAGAGAATTCATACAGGAGAGACTCCACCATACTCCTGTTCAGAATGTGGGAAATGCTTTACAAATAAATATCACTTTGTTATACATAACAGAATACACACAGGAGAAAAGCCATTTTCATGTTCACAATGTGGGAAATCCTACACAGAGAAAAAGAGACTTATTGCACATCAGAGAATTCACACAGGAGAGAAGCTGCATTCATGTTTGGAATGTGTAAAGGCCTTCATAAATAAAAGAAGTCTTATTAGACATCAGAGAATTCATACAGGAGAGAAGCCATATTCATGTTTGGAATGTGTGAAGGCCTTCACAAATAAAAGCGATCTTATTATACATCAGAGAATTCATACAGGAGAGAAGCCATTTTCATGTTCAGAATGTGGGAAATGCTTTACAGATAAAGGGAGTCTTATTAAACATCAGAGAATTCATACAGGAGAGAAGCCGTATTCATGTTCGGAATGTGTGAAGGCCTTCAGAAATAAAAGCGATCTTATTAGACATCAGAGAATTCATACAGGAGAGAAGCCATATTCATGTTCGGAATGTATGAAGGCCTTCACAAATAAAAGCAATCTTATTAAACATCAGAGAATTCATGCAGGAGAGAAGCCATATTGATGTTCACAATGAGGGAAATTTTTAGCGCTAATTCAAGTCTTGTTAAACATCAAAGAACTCACAAAAGGGAGAAACCATTTTCGTGTTTATAATGGGGTAAATGCTTTACAGGTAAATCACTTAATAAACATCAGAGAATTCACACAGGAGACAACCTGTATTTGTCACAATTTCCACTCTGCGTCTGTCTTTTTGTTACTCTATGTCGGGGCTGTCAGTCTGTGCTGGGTCTGTGCTGCAATCACCTGTGTTCATTTTCCTTAATCAGGCTTTTTCTTAAGCATGCTAGTTCCTCCCCCCAGTGTCAATCGTACACTTGCTGTTGCCTGTGTAACACTGATCGCTCTGTGCCTGACCCAGCTTGACTTGATTCTCTTCCCGGGCTCAGACCATTTGCTTGTGACATGTCTTTGCTCGTGCCTGCTCCGTTACCTGCTTTGTCTCTCTGGCTTTCCTGACCTCGGCTCGTGTATTGGACTTCGTCTCTGACTTCCCTTTGTCATACTGCGCCATTTCCTGGACCTGACCGCAGATTGTTTGACCTCCCTTTACTTACAGTAAGTAGTTTATATAGTTACTATTGTGACTCGCCTCACATTACGATTGACCGTTAAAATTTTTTCAGTTTCCCACCTATAGATCCGTTACATACTTTGTGTTATCATGTGGTGAATCTGACTCAGTCCAAGATTTAGCCTTGGAACAACACAAACTGGCTTCCTCTCATGCTCAGTTACAGGCCCAGATTTCTGGTACTCTTACAAAACCTACAAAAGACAAAATGAAAAAAAACCCTGATATAATTAAATAAGTAGAAAGCAAAAGTGCATTTAAATCATACAGAGTTCTCAGTAATACTGTATTTGATCAAACATAGCATAAAAGCCGTCCCACCATCAACAAGGTGACTCTGTGGTCGGGGCGGTCCTACACTGTCTAGTATTAATAACCTTATCATGTGTCAAAGTTGAGGTCTGTGTGAATTAAGGGCAGACCATTTGTGTTTTTTCTTTGTATTTTTGCATTCTGTGCAAGCTGGGGTGTGGCCTCCCTCTCCTGAGCTGGAAATTGTATTTAAAGGCTTTCCCTGACTGGTGTCCACTGGTTGGGACCCGATCCTTGTCTGCCCTTTTTCACACAGAGAGTTGCAAATTATTGTTTACCTTGCGCTCCCGGTCATCAGGGAATGAGTCACAGAGGGTGGGAATAATGCCACTTGTAGGGGGGGTCCTCAGACCTGGGTATTTTCCATTACCGCTCTTAATCCTAAACGTCTTTAAGTGGACACCTATTTTGAAGCTTTAGGACACATCTATGACGAACCTGACGGTCAATGTGGCAGACAAGGATCATGAACCTGACACAGGAGAACCGCACAGCAGAAAACTATTGTAATGAGCTTCGTCAGTGGTCTGAGGTCCTGTGGAATGACGCAACTCTCATGTCAATTTCTCAGAGGTCTTTCGGAGTCTCTTAAGGACACTGGCTCTACATGCTCCGCCTGGTTGGTGGAGGCCATTACTCAGACTATCCACATGGATTCAAGAATGCGGGAGAGACGCAAGGTGCAAGAAAAGGCTCCATTTTGTCCAACCGGCCCGGTTTGTGCACCTGAGGTGGAACTTATGGAGGTTGGTGCTAACTCAAGGATTAAAGAGAGGAGACGCCGTCGGGAACTTGGACTTTGTCTCTATTGTGGCCAAGCTGGACGTTTTTTAAAGGATTGCTTGGCACGACCTGCAGCTAACAAGCCGTCGGGAAACGAAAACGTCTGGGTGATTGACGAGGTCACTCAGACTTACGGGTACCCTTTTACTCCTCTGATAAAGTGTTGAATGCTGAACTTTTTCAAGATGAATGTCTGTTCACAATTGCCTTTATTGACTGCGGATCTGCTCCTAATTTCATAGATGCGGGACTGGTTCTGAAGTTAGCATTAGGGACAGTTAAGCTAGAAAGCCCCATTCAAATTGTGGCCATTGACAGAACAACGTTGCTTCAAAATCTGGTTCAGTTAGTTACGGTGTAGTTCACACTCAAGGTGGGGTCTCTTCATACAGAATTAATCTCCTGTTATGTTTTGGACAATTTACCTGCTGGAATTGTGTTGGGTATTCCTTGGTTGCGTACACATAATCTGATTATTGACTGGAATCTGAGAGATATTGTCAAATGGGGTTCTTATTGTATTGAAAAATGTCTTAAGCCTGTGCATGTTTGTTCCTTTAGTCTGGAGGTTCTTCCAGAATACCTAAAAGACTTTGGAGATGTTTTCTTGGAAAAAGAGTCTAAGATATTACCTCCTCACCACCCCTATGACTGTGCTATTAATCTTCCTAATGCCAAATTACCCAAGGCTTGCTTCTATAACTTGTCTGGCCCTAAGCGGACAGCCATGAAAGTGTATTTTAGCAAGAATTTACAAAAAGGTTATATTCGCCCTTCCTCATCACCGGTACCTGCCGGATTATTTTTTGTTAAAAATGGATGTCTTCGTCCCTGCCTCGATTTCTGAGAATTAAACAAAATAACGGTTAAAAATGCTTATTCACTTCCACTTATCCCCAATCTATATAATCAATTTTCCAGGGCCAAATAGTTTTCCAAAATGGATCTTAGAAGGGCATATAATCTTATACGGATTTGTGAGGGTGATGAGTGGAAGACAGCATTTTTAACGTCTGAAGGTCTCTTTGAAAATCTCGTTATACTTTTTGATCTAACAAATGCACCTGCAATTTTTCAAAATTTTATTAATGGTATTTTTTTTGGTTATATTGGGAGTTTTATTGTGGTTTATTTGGATGACATCCTAGTTTTCTCACCTGACCTGGATTCACATCTGTAATGATGTCGATATGACATAAGGTTCCCTGATTATTACACTATGGATGAGACCTTGCCTGCCAGCAGCTGCGGCCCCTCCTCCTTCCCCCGCAGCTCACACACAAAACCAGTCTAACCTGAATTCCCAGTGTGAGCTCCTTCCTGTTAGGAGTCAGGTTCCTGCCTCTGCTCTGCAGGAATCCAGACCCTTACATTCTGCGGTCTCTTGCTCTAGTCATGTGTTCAGGTCCTGCTCCAGATCTCATTGGTCCATCTCGGAGCTCTGGAAGCTTCCGGAAGGTCCCGGCTGCTCTAAAAAGCGTGCATGGCCGTTCCGCCATGCGCTAGTATAGACTATACTGCCCATCTCAGAGGTCTGGAAGGTCCCGGAGGGCATGGCTATAACAGGCCTGCATGGCCGCTCGGTCATGCGCTAGTATAGACTATACTTGCTATGTGTGAATGGTGACAGATGTATGATTCTGGTGACTTATTATGAAACCCCCTTCCCTCTGATATTGCGCATGTGGTTAGGGAATTAGTTCAGTAGTCTGTGGCAAGCCTTAGGCCACTGTGCACACCGCACCTCTGTGCTAGTGTCCGACATAGCGCCTGCTTTGTAGCTGTGTCCTCCAGCGGCAGTGTCCTGCACCGTGCTGCAGCCCTTCTTGGCGCTCGCAGTAGCAACGCCACACACACGGTAGGTCTAGACGGACGCAGCCCCTCTGTCTTAGTTCCTGATCCTGTGACCTTATACTGTGTCTGCATTTACCTGAGGCCTGTGACTCTAACAGGCTCAGCCTTTTTGTATGTTTTTGTTGCAGCGCCTCTGTGTGTGAACAGAGCCCGCTCTGCGCACTTCAGGTGAAGTTGAACCTGTGCGCATTATATTGCCATATTGCTCGTCTGCCATTACTCAGCAGTGGTTGTAACACCTACTGCATGGTGGACCTCGAGCGGCGAATGCACTTTATTATTTTTATTTAGTGCATTCCGCCGTTCCTAACACTTCCTGCCTCACAGCGGGGGGGTCCCTTTGTCTCTGAAACATGTGCAGCTTCTCATTGACAGTAATGGGGATATAATAATTTGGTCATAAATCGCGGCGCGGTTAAGGTAGAACCACGAAAATTACATTTCTGCAATGTGTCGACCCAGCGTCCTAGCCCATGTTCATGGTTCCAGCGCCGACAGAATCCGAGAAATGGATTTCTCCTAAATGGTGTGACATAATTACTGCATGTTTGGTCTCGAGTTATTGCCTTTGACAGGCCGGAAAAGATGAGCCTATGTGCATGTTTATACAAGGTACCCTCTGCGAGATATAGTTATAAGTTTGGTAGTCAGATTCTAACTCCAAGAGTAAGGGGAGGACCCTCACCAGACAGCCCCATTTATGATGTCATGACCCAGAACTATAGAGCACACTCAGTTGGGAGGCCTATTCGAGCAGAGATTCCATGCCAGAAGGAACTCGGATGAAAGGAGACGTGTGGCTCCGCCTTCTTCCCACATGGTTAGCCTAAGACCATCTAAGCACATGTGAGTGTTAATTTGTTTTTTTTAAACCCGCTTATTTTATATTTGCATTGAACATATCTGTTATGATTGAGTCACCAAGGAGGAAAACAAAACCAAGCCAAGTCACAGAAAAACCAGAGAGGTTGGTAACTACGTGGATTGCAGACCCCTGATCCTAACCACACAGTTAACAGTAGCCGTGGAGCGTACCTACGATCATTCTAGATGCCTCGTCACATCCGGAGGACTAAATAAGCCTAAAGCAAGAAAAGGGGAAATCTAAACTGCCCCAGAGCAGACCCCAAAGGAATAGACAGCCCCCACACATGTATTGATGGTGAGACAAGATGAAAGCACAAACACAGGTAGGAAAATAGGCTGAGCAAACGATGGGGCCCACACTAGCTAGAAAGGACAGGAAAGGAAAGATACTGTCTGCAATCACGCCAAAAAACCCTGCAAAAATGTCCAACACTTCTGATAGCAAAAAATACCCTGAAGTCACTAGACTTCTCCCACTATATCAGCACTCTGGCTTCATTGTGCTGTTCTCAGAATATGCCAATCTAATAAGGGACAAAAAGCAAACAGGCACACACAGTGACATAAGAGTGGAAATTCAGCACAGCCCCAGCCGGGGCTGGCTGAGGACAAAAATCTGAATAAACCAAATCGAATGTGAACATTAGCAAAGACAACTTAGCTTGAGAAGGCAGGAACTGAGCTGGAAACAGACCTCAGGAGGCAGGAAAAAATCACCAGCATGGGAATAAGGAGTCGGCTATCTTAAATCCAGTCTAAGACTCCAGATGTCCACTCCTCTTCCTCATCAGGTGGCAGGTCTCTGTTAATTACATCAGCTTCACTACCTCCTGCCACCACCAGAGGGAGTCCGGAAAGAGAACTCACAACTCCTGTCAGCACAACCAGCTCCCTCACCAGAAACCAGAGGCAGACCAGAAAATGAGTTCACAACACATATCTATGTCTCAACCTTTGTAGCAATCTTTTTATCTCTGTAACACTGCCCATATTTTGGGAATAAATTATAACTTTATTAGTCTGTCTTCATGCGCTAGAAATGAATTTACGTGCCTTTAAGATAATTACGTTACTGATTTGGGTTGGCTCCGAACCCCTCTATTAAGTTTAAATATTAATAAGCGAAAATCTGGAGCTGGTGGAGGCGAAGTGTGGTCTGGGTCCCAGGTACTTCTGACTGTGACAGAAGGGGATTTTATAAGCTAATTAGGTGGCTGCGGCCAGAGCATTTTATAATTCCCTCACTGCAGCATGCCGGGTGAGTAGTCCTCATTGAAGTAGCCGGCCTGCGACCAATTATCCTAGGTGTAATTCCCTGACTGATCGAGTAAAGGGGGGCGCCGGAGAGCTGCGAGTTCCAAAGTGGAACCAAAAGGTGGGATATACTTAAATCCCCGCAGTTCATGAAGGATTGTTGGCAGTGGTGGGACACCCAAAATATCCCCCTGTGATAAATTGCTAGGGCAAGACTAGCTTGCCGTGTTTTTTATCACATTGTGGCAACGATGGTATAACTAAGATAAGTCCCCCTGTGCATGTGATAGCCGTATGTTGGAAGTGCGTCGCGTCCCTCTGTCCGTGACACCGGTGTCAGCGGCGGGATCGTGACATATTGGTGGCAGCGCGGTGGGATGATAGAGCATTAGTGATCTGGTTTGAGCAATCATTCCTCACTAAAAACCTGCCCGGTTCCTGCGGGAATCCTGCGTCATAGGTATTGGAGAACAGACCCAGTGTTTACTAGTCCTGAGACATTTGTGTGTACTTGCGAGTATCCCCTTCCCCGTCTTCGTTTTTCATTTCTATCTTATTTGGCAACCATGGCGGAAAAAGGAGAACGCTGGTACGCACAGCAGAAAAAGGAAATCCTTGCTGGAGTATGCACGTACCAAGGCATTGATGCCACAAACAAAACCAGAGACCAACTGATCGCGGCTCTGGTGCAGCTGGACAGTGCCGAAAGCCCAGCGGGTGCAGAACCCGGCCCAAGCGACAATGGTGCTGTAGCAGAGGCTCCACTCTTGAATGCTGGCCCCTCATGCAATTCGGACAGATTGGACCCCTACCTGCAAGCGGCCTTGGATGAACTCCCTGCCGACGACCGTGATGCACGGGTGAGGCTGATCCAGCAATAACGGCAGGAGGCCCGAGCTGAGCGCCAAGCAGAGGCCCAGAGAGTCCATGAACTGGAGCTGCTCCGACAAGGGGTGATTCCCTCCACAGCCCAGAGCCATGAGCCCAACAGCACTCAGAGTCCGAAGCCCCGGCCAGAGCATTTTTCAGTGATGGGGACCTGGACATTTTTCTGCAGGCTTTTGAGAAAGCCTGCAGACAGTACCAGCTGCCTAGTGGACAATGGGCAAGGTACTTGACCCCAGGGCTAAAAGGCAAAGCTCTGGAGGCATTTGTTTCTCTGCTGCCAGAAGATGATGACTAATACCGGCTGACACCTGAGGTATACCAAAAGAAGTTCCGGAACCTTCAACGTGGCCCACACAATAGTTATAGCGATGTGGTGCAAGGACTCAGGACCCACTTTGACCAGTGGATCCAGGGACTGTCAGTTGATACCTTTGAAATTAAATATATTGGGAGCGCTAGTACTATAGGAGGGATATCTGCTGCAAGACAAAACAACACACCACTGAGTCGTTGATTAAAATCCCTGATGAAGGAAGCCGTGCACTTCCGAAACAGGTTGGAAGGATTTGGTCCGTATTACTCACTGACCTCAGCCACGTGACTTTCTGACGTCACAAAGGTCCTGCAACTCCACTGCAGCTGGCGGCACCGTGCTGTGAAGAACGCCGGCGCATCGAGGGAGCGGCGTACAGTGAGTAATCAGAGACTGTCACCGGCCAGGACAGTTCTCTCAGTAGTTATCGCTGGACTAAATGACTTTTATTTTGTTTTTAGACACTGCATCTGCATAACAGAGCATTTGATTACTATTGTAGCGACGGAGCTCTGACTTTACTAGCTCCCATACAATCGCTACACTCTGGGCCCCTCTATGAGGCCTCGAATGCCTTTTTGAATATCAAAGCTATACACATATATCCCCTTGAAGTGTCTTCAATATTTATGTGTCCATTATATACATATATAATTGATCTTTTCTTTTAAAAAAAAATTTTTTTCTATTTTCACATGCTGTTGCCTTATAGTTCTAATCAGTGTGATTTTTGGGGATCGTGATTTTCTCAGAACATATAAGTCTGGCGAATATATTTTATTTTGCATTGTATACATTGATCAATTGAGACCCCCATATCTATCTGTAATTTATTGTCATATTGTGCCTTTCTTTAATCCTTGTTTTTGGATTTGTGTGGTTATTCAGCGCAGACATTTTCTACATCAGTTGATACCTTTGACCTGCTGAAGGACCTGATGATCAAAGATCAGTTCCTGCATATTTGCACAGCTGAGGTCCGACAGTTCATCCTGGACCGAGAACCAATGAATGCAGACAAAGCTGCGCAGATCGCCGACAACTACAAGGCCAACCGGAAGCCAGAGACACGGAGGCCTGTCACCGCCAGCTGGAGAGGGGGTAAGCCTGCAACCAACCCCAGTGTCCCTGCTAGCCGTCCCTCCGGAGGCCCTGTCCCTGTTGCCAACACCAGGCCTACTACTGACAGTCGCAAGTGTTTCTTCTGCAATCGGACTGGTCATATGAGTGCCACCTGTTCGGAAGAGCAGAAGAACCCCCCCAGTCAAGGCCTCTGGGCCCAACGCCTCTGTTCTTTTGGTGGGTGGTGTGGTTGGGAGGATTGATGACAACGTGCAGCCTGTCCGGGTGGGGGCCCGTCGTACTACAAGCCTCAAAGACACCGGGGCTGAATGAACCCTCATCCGACCCGAACTGGTGACCCGTGAAGAGATGATTGAGGGGAAAACCCAAACTGTCACCAGCATTGGGGGTGTCCGCTCTCCCTTGCCAGTGGCCCGGGTTTTTCTTGATTGGGGTGTTGGGAGTGGGGAGACGGAAGTGGGGGTGTCCGAAAACCAGCCCACTGATTTTTTTGGGGAACTGATTTGGGGAAGATGGTTGCATACAACGTCCCTGACACCCCTCCCCAATCTGATCATAATGCTGAAAATGATGATGGGAAACTGAATGTGTTACCTGACAATGCCTTATCGAGTAATGATGCCTCTGACAATCATTCTTTTCCTAGGAACGATGCTGATGGTGATGCAATACCAACGAAATCTGCTAACCATTCTTTTCCTAGGAATGATGATGATGAGGTATCTGTGTTAACTGAACCTGATAACCATTTCTCTGAAACGGTAGATGTGTCCACAGGTACCGAAGTGCTCAGCCACGTCGCTCCGGAGTGAGACGGCTGAGGAACCCCTAGCAGGAGCAAGTGTCGGTGCTCAAGGAGATGGGGAGGTGCATGGGAACCATGAGGAAGGTGATGCCAAGCAACTGACCAGTGCCACCAAGGAAGGTAACTGGCCCACAAGTAACACTGCTCCTGAAGTGTTGGGGGTGGATAGGGAGGTAGAGCCCATAGCAGCACCGACTGGTGGGTCTGTAGAAATCCCCGGGGAGACAGCATATATAGATGCTAAATAAATATAGAAAGGATGGAGGGCACCACTAATAAATTTTCAAAGCAAGAGGGCTCACTAAGGGCCTGCGAAAAACATGACATGAGAAGACAAGAAAAAAGATCATGCCCGTAATCAAGGAGCACCTCAATTGTATAAAAGGATAATGACACTTTATTGAACAGCAACTGTGCAAACAGCAAAAACACACAGTGTTAAAAACATTTAAAATACATAGCGGACCTATAATGAATCATGTCTTATTATAAGAGCCATGATTACCCACACCTGATAGTCTCCCAAAAGAAAGCCACCATAGGTGGTATGGCAAAGAAATATTTGAGTATTTTTCAATATTTATTAGTAACCATAGAGGAAACCTATATAACTAATATATTGTATGCATACCAGCAACAATTAGTTTGCCGAAAAACTAAAAGGTGCATGAAAACACTGTCATATGTATCCAGAAAAATACCACAAAAATATGCGGAAAATAAATCACTCATCTGAGAAATACAGATCCCCCACACATGAACTAAGAAGGGAGAGCTGGTGATATCCAGATTTTGAATAGCAACGACACTGTACAATGGTTATAAGGTACATATAAAAAGTACCACATGGGCCCAAAAAGACACATAGCAAGACATCAAGAAGAGAAGTGCTAATAACCCCATTAAACAAAGGTAAATGCACAGTGGCAAAAATTGAAAACCAACTGGCATTATAATATATAAGCCAAAAAATAGAGATAATGGCAATTGTAATAGGAGTAGCAAACCTATTCACAGGCTAGAGTGCGCTCACACATCAGAATAAATGCAGAACCTGAGATATGTACCAGGACCCTGGCAGAAGGGAGAGAAAGAGGTGGGTGATAGGTTCCCACGCGTATCGCCACAAAATGTGGCTTCCTCAGGG
The DNA here is from genome assembly GCF_039654945.1 of Dendrobates tinctorius. Lineage (NCBI taxonomy): Eukaryota > Metazoa > Chordata > Amphibia > Anura > Dendrobatidae > Dendrobates > Dendrobates tinctorius. Next base: position 2,735,171 of record NW_027361963.1, on the reverse strand, counting down.
AAAGAATGGCATGTTCTGCTTGGCGTTTCCAAAACCCTATATATCCACATAATTAGAGTATATAGTTCACCTGTGAAATCTAAAGACCACGAGATGCCGCATGGAAGGTATGGGCACGGCCATCTTGTGAATGTCCATGGACCGGCGCCATCGATAAAGTTAGGTCAATTTGAAAGAGACTGCGTCAAGCGCATGCGCAGAGTATCAGAGACACAGACACAGTAGGTGTTTCAAATGCGCAGGCGCTAAGCATACCACAGTAAAAAAGTTCTTTTGGAGAGAGATACACCTCCCCATTGTATACCCGGTAGCCGTTCACATACACACGCTTGTGTAATAAGCCGCACCGCATGGATAGAAGTGGGCGCGGCCATCTTGTGAATGTCCGTGACTATTAATAAAGTTAAATCGGTAGAAAAGACTATATACTGCGCAAAGCATCAAGAACACAGTGAGTGTATTTTACAACAAGGAACGATATCGGTAAACTGCGCAAGCGCCGAGTAAAACACGGCGATGTGAGCGTCCTGAGAGACATCTCCCCTATACGTGCCCAATATCCGTCAATGTATACGCATGTATATTGTGAGGTAGCGCTGTCATTCAAGTAGGGGATCACTTGCTTGCAGCCACAAAACCCGACCCAGCACGGGTTTTCATAAAACAATCAGTCCCTTCGGTTTATTCAGCATCATAAACCATCAAAGCAACAGGAAACAGCATATAGTCAGCATAGCATCCATTGCAGAGTTCAGCTCTGTTGTACACGTTATGCACTGTTCAGCGCACAGGGTTTCTAGCCACCAAGTTATCTCACCCTGTCAGGGTTTCCTCATGCTGTTTCACTATGCTGTACGCGTTGATTCCCTCCAGGGAACTAACAGGCACACATCACCATTACTCACAGCCACTTCACAGGCTGTTAGCCAGGAAACCCCCATCTCAGCGGGACCTTCCACACTAGACCAGCCGGGACCCAGCATTCACTCCATGTGACCAGACCTCAGGTACCTTATATGGTCCATAACCACACCCACAGGTGATCACATGGCTATGACCTCACTAAAGGTCCTATTGCACACAGCCACATACAGGCTTCCCTGACACATTGTAACAGAAACGTCAGCAGTACGTCTGCTGATCAATACTCGATCCTGCAACCCAAGGCCACCCACCTTGAGATACATAATGGTCCTTTAGGACCCTTATCCTGTTACCACACTGGATGTGCCTGTACACCCGTCCTGGGACACCCACATAGCGCCCCCTAGCGGACATAGTGGTCACTACACCACAATATATATAATAAGTATAATAAACTGCGCCACGTACAGAAGTATCAACGCGATCATCTTGGCAATGTCCATGCATGGACGGTGTAAATAAGTAAGATTCGATCAATTGAATAGAAATTGCACTGCGCATGCGCAGAACGTCAGAGACATAATGGACTTTTTTTTTTTGAGCCTGATGAAAACCCAATCAACTGCACAAGCGCAGTACATAGGGTAGTGGCAAAGGCACTTGTAATGTGCACCATACCCATCTATGTTGCGCGTATATTAACAATGATATAGATGCATTAGAAAATATTCTTTAAATGCTGCAATATATCAAAGTTGAGACTCAATGCTTTACTACTGTGCATATATAGAATAAAGACAGGTAGCACACTATAATGAAAATAGCCATATTATCACAAACGCTTTTGGCGTGACAAAAAATAAGCAAAAATAAAAAGTCAAAAAATCACAAGGGCATAACAGAGGTCTAGTCTCAAAAAGAGACAAAATGCAAATATTGATCACATATATAGGTAGACAAAAAGAGGAGCTACCGGTCATCTAATGACATGCAGATCCTCATATCCATGTTACCTGGACAGCATGTACACAAAGATGGACATAATTCCTACAATAAAGAATACAAAATATATAATATATATATATATATATATAGTGGGAAATACTCAGAGTGAAAAGGAGTGATAATAAACTAGTTACTTTCTAGATGTCTGAATGAACAGACTATATGTTCTATTCCCCTCACAACATGAAGGTTAATATGTAGAAAACTGACCATGCTATGTCCAAGAAACAATTGTCTAAAAAAATGATACATCATAAATGGGACAGATGACAAATATCCCATATTGGGTTCAGGAAAAAGTTATTAAACGCAAACAAAAAGAGAGAGAAAATATATCCAAAAAAGCACAGGTACGTTATGTTACACCAACACACGTAGAGGTTTGATATTCAAGAAAAAGTCATTTTTTTTTTATTTATTAACTGTATTGATTATTAAACCTTGGGACCTAAATATTTATCCCAAAGGAAGTAAAAGATTCTCACATGGAAACAGAAAGAGGAACATAGGAAATGAGGCCCATATGGTACTATGAAATCATCATTCAGATTAGTTGGAAGGATTATACTCCAGTTGAGACATCCTCAAGAATCGTTTTTAGGCCTGAAAACTAAAATAGTAGACAAAGCTCACAGAATATGATAGAATCTCATATGGGAAAGAAAGCTGGAACCCATATGGTACTGTTGAAAGGCCATTAAAAATAATAATGGGAGTGGTGTTACAAAAACCCCATTGGTCACAATCTGAATGAAGCATCATCAGAAAACTGCCCTTGTAGCTCAAGAGGCAGAAGGTAAGTAGACAAGTTATGATGAAAATTCTCTGTTCATAAGAATGAAACACAGTATTCCTACAGACAATGCCATTTTACTCCAACAGGAGTGAGATCTTTTTAGCTAAACAGTACAAAGTGTCGTAAAAATGACAAGTGTATAAAAGTCATGATATAAAGATCAAGAAGCCAACATGTGAGAATGAGCTTCCTAAATCAAGAAGCTCCTAAAGAGTTCAACAATGATGCCGCAAAATATTCCTGTATGTTCAAACAATGTCCATGTGAACGAAGAAAATGGTCCCAATTCCAAGGGTATGTGGCGATGACTCAATACATCAAGAGGATCTTCCAAGACTTTAGACACAACCCCAAGACAAAAATCTGGAAAAAAGGAAATCAAAGAAATAAAAAAATGGAAATTGGATATTTGAAAACAGAAATTAAAAGAGAAGTTAACCATAGAACCCTGAAAACAAAAGTTCCTCATTCAAACCCTTAGGTGACATGCTTTTGAGGTTGTATATCCAATGGGATTCTTGGCAAAGAAGTTCTTTAGTGAGGCTGCCCTCTCGTATACTCTCATGGACACCTGGTCCACAACCATAACTCGCAATCTCTGATGTCTACCGTTGTGATGTTATAAAAAGTGAGATGCCACCGATGAGATGGGCTTACCCTTTTCTCTGTCTTCCTTTGCTTTGCCAATGTTCGAAAAATGCTGTTGAACTCTGCATCTGATCTCCTGACTCATCTGGCCCACATACAACTTGGGACATGAACAGATAAGTAAATATATCACATTTCTTGAAAGACAATTAGAGTACAGCCTTGTCCTTATTTCACCTGGAAAGATTGGCAGGGTAATGGTGTCAGTGGCAATCATGTGAGGGCAAACATTGCAGTTTCCACAACGGAAGGAACCCATTACACAGTTACCTGTTATGATTGAGTCACCATAGGAGGCAAAAATAGTAATGCTAGCTAAGTCCAGACAACCAGAGATGTTGGCAGCTATCGGATTGCAGACCCCTGAACCTATCAACACAACTAGCAGTAGCCGTGGGGGGCTCCTACGATGCCCTAGGCCCCTCGATCACAGCCAGAGGACTACATAGCCTAAAGACAGAAAGGGAAAATCTAAACTGCCCCAGAGCAGACCCCAAAGTAAAAGGCAGCCCCCAACATATAATGACGGTGAAGCAAGAAGAATGAACAAAACACAGACAGAAAGATAGACTGAGCAAAGATGGGGCCCACGCTAGCTTAGATAGGAAAGGAAAGGAAGGCTGCTGTCTGCAATCCGTGAAAAGCCCTATGAAAATAAGAGCCAACAAACTGACAGTAAAAAAAGGCCCTGAAGACGCTAGGCTTCAAAAAACTATGTCAGTACTCAGGAATATTCTGAAGACAGAGCAACAGGCAAAAGGAGATTCAGCTAACCCCAGCAGGGAATGGCAGAATCCAGAAAAGCAAGGAAAACAAAACACTAATGCAAAAAGGCAAAGCAGAAATCTTAGCTTTAGATGAGCAGGAATCAGACTGGTTTCCTAGAAGTCCACAGAGAAATCACCCGCAGGCCAGAAGGGCGTCGGCAGCCTTATATCCAGTCATCAACTCCACTCAGCCAGTCATCATCATCAGCCCCAGGTGTTTGACAATCAGGCTCACTACCTTTCTTCACCAGAAGAGGGAGTTCCTCGGGCCTCAGTAGTGAAGGGGAAAATGAACTCACAACAGTACCTCCCCCTTGAGGAGGGGTCACCGAACCCTCAACCACGCCACCAGGGCGATCAGGGTGAGCCCGATGAAAGGCACGCACCAATCCTTTGGCATGAATATCAGAGGCAGAGACCCAGGAATTATCCTCCTGACCATAACACTTCCACTTAACCAAATACTGGAGTCTCCGTCTAGCCAGACGGGAATCCAGTACTTTCTCTACCTCATATTCCATGTTACCTTCAACCAATACAGGGTCTGGAGGTGCAATCCCCGGAACAACAGGTTCAACAAACCTCTTCAACAAAGATTTATGGAACACATTATGGATTTTAAATGTGACAGGAAGAGCCAAACGAAAAGAGACCGGATTAATAATCTCCAAAATCTTGTAAGGTCCAATAAATCTAGGCTTAAACTTAGGAGAAGCCACCTTCATAGCGATATTTTTTGATGATAACCACACCATATCACCAACCTTAAATTGGGGACCAATGGTCCTATGTCGGTTGGAAAACCGCTGGGCCTTTTCCTGGGAGAGAGATAACTTATCCACCACTTGGTCCCAGATCTGGTGCATTCTCTCCACCACAGTGTCAACCCCTGGGCAGGCAGAGGGCTCCACCTGCCCTGAAGAAAATCGAGGATGAAACCCAAAGTTACAAAAAAAAGGAGACATCAAAGTGGCAGAACTAGCTCTATTATTTAAAGCAAATTCGGCCAAGGGCAAAAATGAAACCCAATCATCCTGATCAGCAGAAATAAAACATCTCAAATATGACTCCAAGGTCTGGTTTGTTCTCTCTGTCTGCCCATTGGTCTGAGGGTGAAAAGCAGAGGAGAAGGACAACTGAATTCCCAGCTTGGAACAGAAAGTTCTCCAAAATCTAGACACAAACTGGACTCCTCTGTCAGATACAATGTTCTCAGGAATCCCGTGCAAGCGAACCACATATTGTAAAAACGGGCACCAATTCAGAGGAAGACGGCATCTTAGGGAGTGGTACAAGATGAACCATTTTAGAGAACCTATCACAAATCACCCAAATAACAGTCATCCTTTGAGAGACAGGCATATCAGAGATGAAATCCATTGAAATATGGGTCCATGGCCTCTTGGGGACAGGCAAAGGCATCAACAACCCACTAGAGCGAGAACACAATTTAGACAGGGAGCACGTCCCACAGGACTGCACAAAATTCCTGACATCACGAGACAAGGAGGGCCACCAAAAAGACCGACTCACCAGATCTCTAGTACCAAAAATACCTGGATGACCAGCCAAAGCAGAGCAATGAACTTCAGACATCACTCTCTTCTTCCACTGGTCAGGAACATGCAACTTTCCACTGGGACAACGCTCAGGTTTGTCCTCCTGGAACTCTTCCAGAGCACGTCTCAAATCGGGCGAGATGGCAGAAAGAACTACCCCTTCGCCTAAGATGGTAGCAGACTTGGTCACCACAGGAGAATCAGCAAAGAAGCTCCTAGAGAGAGCATCAGCCTTGACATTCTTAGTTCCAGGAAGAAAAGAAACCACAAAATCAAAACGTGTAAAAAACAAGGCCCACCTAGCCTGTCTAGTGTTCAAGCGCTTAGCCGACTCTAGGTAAATCAAATTCTTGTGGTCAGTGAGGACCACGACTTGATGCTTAGCTCCCTCCAACCAATGTCTCCACTCCTCAAATGCCCATTTCATGGCTAACAGTTCCCGATTCCCCACATTATAGTTACGTTCAGATGGAGAGAACTTTCGGGAAAAGAAAGCACAGGGATTCATTTTAGATGTTACAGGATCCTTTTGGGACAAAACAGCTCCTGCACCAATCTCAGAAGCATCCACCTCTACCTGGAACGGAAGTGAGACATCAGGTTGCCGCAAAACCGGGGCGGAGGTGAATCTTCGCTTCAACTCCTGAAAGGAAGAAACAGCCTCCGGAGACCAATTTAACACATCAGCACCCTTCTTAGTCAAATCAGTCAATGGCTTGGCAATACTAGAAAATTTTGCTATAAATTTCCGATAAAAATTAGCAAAACCCAAAAACTTCTGGAGGGCCTTCAAAGAAGTGGGCTGAACCCAATCGTAAATGGCCTGTACCTTGGCCGGGTCCATTTCAATAGTTGACGGGGACAAAATAAATCCCAAAAAAGAAATCCTCTGTACTCCAAAAAGGCATTTAGATCCTTTGACATACAGGGAATTCTCCCTCAAGATCCGGAACACAGTCCGAATATGTTCCACAGGAGAATCCCAATCCTTGGAGAAGATCAAAATATCATCCAGATAGATAATCAAAAATTTATCGACAAAATCTCGGAAAATATCGTTCATGAAGCACTGGAAGACAGAAGGGGCATTAGTGAGCCCAAAAGGCATCACCAGGTACTCAAAATGTCCCTCCGGAGTATTAAACGCCGTCTTCCATTCATCCCCATGCTTAATGCGAATAAGATTATACGCCCCCCTGAGGTCAAGCTTGGTAAACCAGCAAGCACCTTTAACTCTGGAGAATAGATCAGAAATCAGGGGTAACGGATACTGATATTTAACAGTAATTTTGTTGAGAGCACGATAATCAAAACAAGGTCTTAATGATCCATCCTTTTTGGCTACAAAAAAAAACGGCACCTAAGGGTGACGAGGATGGTCTAGTATGACCCTTCTCCAACACCTCCTTAATATAGGATCGCATAGCCTCGTGCTCGGGTACAGATAAATTGAAGAGCCGACCCTTGGGAAATTTAAACCCTGGGCTCAGTTCAATAGCACCGTCATAACTCCTATGAGGAGGCAGAGACGCAGACTCATTCTCACTAAATACATCATAAAAGTCCTCCAAATAATCAGGAACATCATGCGACTGAGGAGAGGTGGAAAACACCGGAGCCTCACTAAAGGCACACCGACAACCCCAACTCACCACAGACACAGATTTCCAATCCAAAACTGGATTATGAATTTGTAACCAGGGAAACCCCAGAACAATAGTATCATGCAGATTATGTAACACCAAAAACCTGCAATTTTCTTGATGGTCTGGGGCGACCCGCATTACCACCTGGGTCCAAAACTGAGGTTTATTTTTAGCCAAAGGAGTAGCATCAATCCCCCTCAAAGGGATAGGCGTCTGCAGAGGTGTCATCGGAAATCCACAACGTTTAGCAAAATCCAAGTCCATTAGGTTTAGAGCCAGAAGAAACTTAGGTTGAACACCACCAACAGAAAACGTGTGTGCAAAGCGTTTCTCGCGTTTAGGACAGACAGAAATAATATGCGAGGCATCTACACAGAAAAAACACAACTTATTACGCCTTCTGAACTCCTGACGCTGCTCTCTGGAAAAAACTCTATCACATTGCATAGGTTCAGACATCTGTTCAACAGGTGGCAACACCTCTCGTGCAGCTCTGGGGAAGTAAACGCCGATCAACCTGAATAGCTAAAGACATAGAATCGTCAAGACCAGAGGGAACAGGAAATCCCACCATAGTATCTTTTACGGCTTCTGACAACCCCTTCCGAAAGAGAGCAGCCAAGGCACTATCATTCCAGGTAGTAAGTACCGCCCACTTTCGGAACTTTTGACAGTACAATTCTGCAGAATCACGACTCTGGTTCAATGCCAGCAGAGTCTTTTCAGCCTGATCAATGGCATTAGGTTCGTCATACAACAACCCCAAGGCCTGAAAAAATGCGTTCCCATTAGTCAGAATAGGATCATCTGGTTTCAAAGAAAACGCCCAATCCTGGGTATCGCCACACAGCAAAGAGATGACAATTTTAACCTGCTGCGCGGAGCTCCCTGACGAGTTAGGCTTCAAGGCAAAAAATAATTTACAATTATTTTTGAAATTCAAAAATGTAGACCGATCCCCAAAAAATACATCAGGTGTAGGAATCTTTGGTTCAGCAGCATGTAAATGAGCAAGGTAGGCGGAAATTCCCCGCACTTCCGCAGCGAGCTGCTCCACACGATCAGACAATTGCTTTATCTCCATTGAGAGAAAAAAAAAATTCCCCCTTCGGCCTCAGAGATATAGAGGAAAAAATATACACACTTTTTTTTTTTTTTTTTTACATAATTCTTTCCTGCTATTGAGTACCCTAGAATCTGCGGTATGGCGGGTGATTCTGTTATGATTGAGTCACCGTAGGAGGCAAAAATAGTAATGCTAGCTAAGTCCAGACAACCAGAGAAGTTGGCAGCTATCGGATTGCAGACCCCTGAACCTATCAACACAACTAGCAGTAGCCGTGGGGGGCTCCTATGATGCCCTAGGCCCCTCGATCACAGCCGGAGGACTACATAGCCTAAAGACAGAAAGGGGACATCTAAACTGCCCCAGAGCAGACCCCGAAGTAAAAGGCAGCCCCCAACATATAATGATGGTGAAGCAAGAAGAAAGAACAAAACACAGACAGAAAGATAGACTGAGCAAAGATGGGGCCCACGCTAGCTTAGATAGGAAAGGAAAGGAAGGCTGCTGTCTGCAATCCGTGAAAAGCCCTATGAAAATAAGAGCCAACAAACTGACAGTAAAAAAAGGCCCTGAAGACGCTAGGCTTCAAAAAACTATGTCAGTACTCAGGAATATTCTGAAGACAGAGCAACAGGCAAAAGGAGATTCAGCTAACCCCAGCAGGGAATGGCAGAATCCAGAAAAGCAAGGAAAACAAAACACTAATGCAAAAAGGCAATGCAGAAATCTTAGCTTTAGATGAGCAGGAATCAGACTGGTTTCCTAGAAGTCCACAGAGAAATCACCCGCAGGCCAGAAGGGCGTCGGCAGCCTTATATCCAGTCATCAACGCCACTCAGCCAGTCATCATCATCAGCCCCAGGTGTTTGACAATCAGGCTCACTACCTTTCTTCACCAGAAGAGGGAGTTCCTCGGGCCTCAGTAGTGAAGGGGAAAATTAACTCACAACAGTTACCTGTGCCCAAGCTTGTAGTTGGTCTCTTAAAATGGCTCGATGTTAGATGATCCCTTAAACTCCTCACCCTTCTGGCAATTATCCTGGGGTGAATCAGATAAAAAAAGGTCTTAGTTTGGGTTCCTGTAATAGGATGCCCCAATGTCTACCCAAGATGTCATAAACATACTGCCACTGGTTGTTATATACCGTAGTCAAGTTGGTAGTACATTTGTCATCTCGGACTCTCGGTTGTAAAATAGCTTCCCGATCACTCTTTAAGGAATTTTGGAATGCCTTCGAGATAATCTTGAGTGGGTACCCCCTATCAGACAGACGGGTAGATAAATCTCATGCTCCTTCTCGAAAGTGGACATCAGAGCTACAGTTTCGTCTTATCCTAAGAAATTGTCCCTTTGGAAGATTCTTTTGTAGGTGTCGAGGGTGAAAGCTCGAAAAATGGAGCAAGCTATTCGTAGCTGTAGTTTTTCGATAGATATTATTCTGGATCCGACATCCCTCTTTTATCACCTTTAGGTCAAGAAATTCCACCTATGTCTCCAACAAGGAGGCTGTTAGAGAGATATTAAATGGATTATTGTTTAATTCTGCAATAAAATCCAAACATTCAGCCTCCGATCCAGTCCAAAAGAACAGTAGGTCATCAATATATCAGAACCAATGTAGTACCTTAGCTTGAAATACATGCAAAGGGCGCACCTGTGTCTCCTCCCACCAACCCATGAAAAGGTTGGTGTAAGAGGGCGCACAGCGTGCGCCCATTGCAGTGCCTGCAATTTGCTTATAAAAGACCCTATCGAACACAAAGTAGCTGTTCGAAAGAACAAAAAAGATCTATGACTGATGCCTGCGGTCACCTGAGATCTGTTGGTTCAAGTAGACGGAAACTGCATCAATACCCAAGGTGTGACTTATGCACGTATATAATGATGTAACATCCATTGTGACCAATATTGTGTTTTCCGGGACAGTCAAGTCTTGCAGTCGGCGAAATAAGTGAGATGTATCTTGAACATAAGAACCTAAAGAAACAACAAATGGTTTTAAAAAATGGTCCAAGTATATACACGGCTTCTCAAAGAGACTGCCAATACCCACCACTATTGGTCTACCTGGAGGCTATTAGATGGACTTTAGGAAGAAGGTATAGAGTCTGAACAACTGGGGCAGATGTAGTCAAAAATGTAAATTCTTTGTCACTCAAAATTTTATTGTATTTGGCCGAGGTCAGCAAACGGTCCAATTTTCATTAAAGATATCTGTGGGGTCAGAGAGGAGGACTTGATAACAATCATGGTTGCTCAACTGGCACCGTGCCTCCTTTAAGTACATTTCAATAGGCCACAAAACAATATTACCGCCTTTGTCGGCTTCTTTTATTATAAAGGACGGATTATTCTTTAATTTAGACAAAATCACTCTGGGTCCAAGATTCTCCCCTTGGTGCCCATTTAGGTTCAATTTCACAATATCTTGGCTTACCATTTCAAAAAATATTTGGACTGCAGGAGAAATCGACAAAGGAGGTGTTGCTTGTGACGGTAGGCGACACAATCTATTAAAGGCAGCATTAAAACCCTCATTTTCCTCAAGTAGCTCAACCAGGTCATTGAAGACTTGTCTCTCATCTTGAGGTAATGTATCAATAATCGATGGTTGATGGTAGAAAAGCTTGAAGGTAAGCTGCCTACAAAAAAGATAGACATCTTTTGTGAGAGTAAATTTATCTAATCTGTTCATAGGTGAAAAAGACAGGCCCCTAGATAACAGATCGATCTCCACATCTGATAAAGTGTAGTCTGACAGGTTAATAACTTGTAAATTACCTGAATCAGATGCGTTTGTAGTTATCATTTTCTCCTGTTGTATCTCAGCTGCCTCTTGCGTGATGGAGACCAGGGCCGGACTGTGACTAAAATTCAGCCCTGGCATTTGAAGTTACACAGACCCACTAGTCACATGGTGACTATATAATATCTTTGTACACTTGTAGGTTACAAGAAGTGAGAGGAGATTAACACGACTATATAACATGTAGTCACAGCTGTGCCCAGTATTTCAACTCAGTCCTATTTATTGCTTTTAGTTGCAGTACTCCTCCCAAAGCTCTGTCCCCTTTTTTACGCACGGTGACAGAATTCCTGGCAGAACTGCTATCCATTGGGCAACCAGACCCCCTGGTCCTAGTTGCCCCTATCATACCTCCCAACTTTTGAAGAAGGGAAAGAGGGACGCGCCGCTGCAAATTTTAGGCCATGCCCTGGCCACATCCATTTCGCAACTAGTCACACCCATGTCCACGCCCAACTGCACCCATTTAGCACTGCTGATCACACTGGTACTGAGGGCACAGTGGCTGGCATTATGGGCACATTTGCTGGTACTGTGGGCACACTGACTGGTACTAAGGAAGAGAGAAAACAGAGAAAAAAGAAAACAGAAAGAAAGAAGAGCGAGAGAGAAAGAACAGAGAGAGAAGAAAGAACAGAGAGAGAAAGAAAGAAGTAAAGAAAAGAAAGAACAGAGAGAAAGAAAGAGAGGAAAGAAAAAGAAAGAACAGAGAGAAAGAAAATGAGGGAAAGACAGAACAGAGAATGAGAAAGAAAGATTCTATAAAGATACTAAAGCAGCCCGGCTCCCATTGTAAAGCCCACCTGAGCCTCCCGATGCAGGACATATGATCCGCTCACATGGCCGGCATCCCCGATTCCAAGGCGATCCTGCTGTCTGTGCTGTCGGAGGAGGACATGGTGATGGATCTGAAGCATTCCTAGTTCTGTCACAATTTCCTCATGAAATTATCTCATTTCCGGTCAGCTTCCAGCACATCACTTCCGGTGGAACATCATGTGCGAGTTTTAAAATGCTCCTCGGGGCTCCGCCATGTACTCCTGTGTCCGTGGGAAAAGCCCGCTTTGTATGTTTCGTACACACTTGGCTCTGCTCCATACGTCCCATACACATATGGCTCCACTCCGTACACGCATGGCTCTGCTCCATACACCTCGTACACACACGGCTCTGCTCCATACACCTCGTACACACACGGCTCCTGTTATGAGCTCATTTTCTGCTCCACCAGCTGGGAGTTCTTCCGTTCTCCCTCTGGTAGTGACAGGATGTAGTGAGGTTAGTTTAATTGGTAATGGTCAGCCACCTGACGAGGAGGATAGTGATTTGATCTCTGGAGTATCAGACTGGATATAAGACAGCCAATGCCCTATCCTGTTGCTGGTGTTGAAACACCACTGTACACTGTACACTGTTTCTCAGGTCTTGGACTTCAGCTCTGTTCCAGTCATCTCAAGTTAAGTTTGTTTTTTGCTAATGTTCACACTTGCTCTTGTTGGTCATCTCAGTTTTTGTGTGGTCAGCCAGCCCGGCTGGGCTGTGCTGTGTTGAATTTCCACTCTTATTTATCTGTATTTGCCTTTTTGTCCTTTATTAGATTGGCCTCTTTTTGCTCTGTCTCAGAATATTCCAGAGTGCTGATATAGTGGGAGAAGTCTAGTGACTTCAGGGTTAATTTTGTTATCAGAAGCATTGGACATTATTTTTGGTAGGGTTTTTTGGCAGATTGCAGACAGTATCTTTCCTTTCCTTTCAAGTTAGTGTGGCCCCATCGTTTGCTCAGCCTATTTTTCTGCCTTTGTTTGTGTTTTCATCTTGCTTCACCATCAATACATGTAGGGGGCTGTCTTTCCTTTGGGGTCTGCTCTGGGGAGTTAGTTTTCCTCTTTTCTTACTTTAGGCTTATTTAGCTCTCCGGTTGTGATGAGGCGTCCAGGACCACCGTAGGCACGCTCCACGATTGCTTCTAGTTGTGTGTTAAGATCAGGGCTCTGCAGTCTGCATAGTTACCAACCTCTCTGGTTTTCTGAGACTTAGCGTGTGTTGCTTTTTTCCTCCTCGGTGACCCATTCATAACAGGCTCCGCTCCGTACACCTCATACACACACGGCTCTCCGTACACCTCGTACACATCCGGCTCTGCTCCGTACACCTCGTACATGCGCGGCAGCGCTCCGTACACTTCGTACACATGGCTCCGTTCCGTACACCTCATACACACGCGGCTCTGCTCCGTACACCTCGTACACATCCGGCTCCGCTCCATACACCTCGTACACACACGGCTCCGCTCCGCCGCTCCGTACACCTCATAAACACACAGCTCTGCTACATCTACCCTGTAAACCCCTCCTGACCCCACACATACTTCCCTCATCCAGCACCATGACAACCAGCACAGCAGAGTCCTGCAGACACCAAGAGGCAGGGCTGTGCGCACAGGACCTTTGATGAGGTCACAGGAGGGGCGGAGTCAGGGATATGGACAGACTCCTGATTAAGTGACCCCTGATTCCTCCCCTCTTGTGACCTCATCTCACCAATCCGGGCCTGATGGAGACCATGTCTGATAGCGCCGTCCAGTTTTCTTTTGGTTTGGCCGATTTTCTGCGGCCTCTCCGGTTACGCTTTCTTGGTCGCTGGGACCTGAGGATAAAAATCGCTAGTGGAAGAGTCCCCTGTAGCCACAACAGGGATAGATTTTTTGTCCATTCCATCAAATTTATTCAATCTTCCATTGCCGTGATTTAAAAATTTGTTGGTTATCAAAATCCCCTTTATCCCGTATGAATTTTTTCTTCTTTTTTTGTATGATATCTTTCTCAAAGGCATCAATAGTCTCCTTGAGACGTTGCTGAAAAGGCAACACTGTACTTTAGGAATCAAAGGCATTTAGTTGAGCTTCCTTCTCCTTAATACTGTCTTTTAATTTGGTCATAAGGTGACGGTCATGGTCAATCAGTAAATTAATTAGAGGAGCATTTTAGAAGCCCTGCTTCCCATGTTTGCTTAAAATCCTTATCTGCTTCCCAGGCTGGAAAGATTTTAACCCTCAACCCTCTGGGAAATATCCCCAGTTTATGATACTCTTCCAGACTTTTTACATTCCACCATGTAATGATTTAGGAAGATTAGTAATTTCAAAGCAGAGTGCAGTTGAAGAGCTATCCTGCACAATATCCGTACTGCCTGACCCAAAAACACTGTCAACCTGTCCCCTCCAAGCTGATTCTCTAGTCTCCAAATCCATGGTGAATGACACAATAATACTCAATACGCAAAAAACAACTACCAATAACTGACAAAAGCAGCGTCCTTATATTATTTCTATCAAAGGAGACACAATGACCAAAAAATATATATAAACAATGATTATTACAATAGTCACAATAGATAGTGTGCCTGCACTCCACAAGAAAGTTCGGGGAAACCGAACAAGACCAGAGGATAAAATATAGAAAGGATGGAGGGCACCACTAATAAATTTTCAAAACAAGAGGGCTCACTAAGGGCCTGCGAAAAACATGACATGAGAAGACAAGAAAAAAGAGCATGCCCATAATCAAGGAGCACCTCAATTGTATAAAAGGATAATGACACTTTATTGAACAGCAATTGTGCAAACAGCAAAAACACACAGTGTTAAAAACATTTAAAATACATAGAAGACCTATAATGAATCATGTCTTATTATAAGAGCCATGATTACCCACATCTGACAGTCTCCCAAAAGAAAGCCACCATAAATGGTATGGCACAGAAAAATTTGAGTATTTTTCAATATTTATTAGTAACCATAGAGGAAACCTATATAACTAATATACTGTATGCATACCACCAACAATTAGTTTGCTGAAAAGCTAAAAGGTGCATGAAAACACTGTCATAAGTATCCAGAAAAATACAAAAATATGTGGAAAATAAATCACTAATCTGTAAAATACAGATCACCCACACATGAACTAAGAATGGAGAGCTGGTGATATCCAGATTTTGATTAGCAATGACAGTGTACTATGGTTATAAGGTGCATATAAAAAGTACCATATGGGCCCAAAAAGACACAAAGCAAGCCATCAAGGAGAGAAGTGCTAATAGCATACATAGATGCTGTCACGCAGTCAGAGTGCCCGGATCGCAGGTAGCACCCTGCCTTCTGGACCCTCCTCCGCTACAGAAGAGACAGAACCAGAGGTGAACCCATAGCAGGTTCCAGAGGGTCCCAGTGAGGAAGGAACCCTGATGTCACTTCTAGCTGCCTCCAGCCAGGAGTTCCAGGCTGCTCTGCACTTGGATGCAAGCCTGGAGAAATTGAGACATCTCGCCGAGACGCCCACCTCCGGGACTGATAATTAGAGGGTGTTCTGGGAACGAGGAAGGTTGTATCGGGAGACAGTACCCGGAGAATCCCAAAAAGAGTGGTTGAGGGAAAGACAGCTGATCAACCCCTATCAGTTCAGAACGGAGTTGTTGCAGATTGCCCATGAGATTCCACTCGCTGGACACTTGGGGGTCAGCAAAACTAAGGCACGGCTGTCTCAACACTTCTATTGGCCCAAGATGTGGACAGATGTAACAAACTACTGCCGCTCCTGTACCACCTGTCAAAGAGTGGGTAAGGCGGAGCCTGCTCTTAAGGCTCCCCTTATCCCTTTGCCAGTGTTAGAGGAGCCTTTCCAGAGAATCACGGTGGACATTGTGGGCCCGCTAGCCATCCCAAGCAGCCCTGGAAAGCAATACATTCTCACCATGGTGGACTACGCTACCCGGTACCCAGAGGCAGTAGCTCTGTCTTCAACAAGGGCAGATAAGGTGGCTGATGCACTCGTGACCATCTTTTCAAGGGTAGGATTTCCAAGGGAGTTGCTTACCGACCAAGTGACCAAATTCATGTCTCGCCTAATGGAGGCTCTCTGTAAGAAAATGCAGGTGAAGCAGCTGGTATCGAGTGCGTATCACCCACAGACCAATGGTTTGTGTGAATGCTTCAATGGTACCCTCAAACAGATGCTACGCATGCTGGTTGAGACCCAAGGGCACGACTGGGAGCGGTACCTCCCACACCTGCTATTCGCTTACAGAGAAGTTCTGCAGGCCTCGACGGGGTTCTCCCCCTTCGAACTCCTGTATGGCAGGCGAGTCCGGGGACCCCTTGGGTTGATAAGAGAATCCTGGGAAGATGAGCAAAACCCCTCTGAAGTGTTCAGCGTGGACTATGTCATGCGCTTCCGTGACAAGATGCAGACCTTGTTGCAGTTGGTACATGACAACATGGTGCAGGCTCAGGCTGATCAGAAGCACTGGTACGACCAGAATGCCCGGGAGCGGACCTACCAGGTGGGTAAAAAGGTTTGGGTGCTGGTCCCCGTACCAAAGGATAAGCTTCAGGCAGCCTGGGAAGGCCCATACCATCGTCCACCAACAGCTCAACCAGGTCACCTATGTGGCCATGCTTGACCACAGACGGGGTAGGCACAAGGCCTTCCATGTCAACGTGATGAAGGCTCAACATGAACGGGAAGCCTGCATCCTACCGGTCTGCAACCTGCCCGTGGATGGGGGGAAAGATTCCCTCCTTGACATGCTGGCCCAAGCCAAGGCCGGTATTATCGTCCCCGTTGCGCCCCACGATACTCACAGGTTCGGTCCCGCACCGCAGCCTTGTCTCCCGGCGGTCGCGGTGTCCTGTGACCGGACCGTGGTCTGCGACGTCATTGCATGCTTTGCGCATGCGCCGCGGCCGCGTCCCTCTCGGTTCTTATGCTCCGGTGGTACCTTGAACCGGAAGCACCACCGGACCAATGGGGGCTTCGTCCTGGGCATTTCAGGCCGCCCTCCTGTACTGGAGGTGCCTGATTGTGGTTGTTTCTTCCACACATTAAGTTCCTGTGCCTTTGCCCCGTGCACTGCACCGGTTCTCACATCTTCCTCTGCTTCCTTTGCAGTCCTACTCCAGTCCTGTGTGTTCCTGCTCCGTCCTGCCTGCCCGTGCCTTGCTCCTACAGTCCTACTCCAGTCCTGTGTGTTCCTGCTCCATCCTGCCTGCCCGTGCCTTGCTCCTACAGTCCTACTCCAGTCCTGTGTGTTCCTGCTCTGTCCTGCCTGCCCGTGCCTTGCTCCTACAGTCCTACTCCAGTCCTGTGTGTTCCTGCTCCGTCCTGTCTGCCCGTGCCTACTCCTACAGTCCTACTCCAGTTCTGTGTGTTCTTTCTCCGTCCTGCCTGCCCGTGTCTTATTCCTGCAGCCCTAATCCGGTCCTGCCTGCCCATGTCTTATTCCTGTGGTCCTGCTCCGGTCCTGCCTGCCCGTGTCTTACTACTACAGTTCTACTCCAGTCTTGTGTGTTCTTGCTCCGTCCTGCCTGTTCCCCTTTGTCTCCAGCTGTCCTACTCCAGTCACTCCTCCTGAGCTCTACGCTTACTCTGAGCTTGTGGTACCTGGTCCTCTGTCTCGCTCCAGTCTACTCCAAGCCGCCCCTCTTGGTACCGACTGCCGTGGCATTCGAACCCCTGGGCCTGCTCCTAATGGTCCCTGTATAGGGGTCGGCCCCACCTGGTTGCTTGCCCGGGGTCCCCTCGGTGCCACGGTCCCGAGGATCCACTCCTGGAATCCTACCTTGCCTAGCGAAACCCTAACAGTACGATCAGGCCATGGATTCCGCCAGTGCTTCTACCCCCACTCAAAAGGAGTTTCTCTTTTTGCGGGAGAACCAGGGGTGTCTCATGTCCGTAATGAAATCCATGGAATCGCGTTTGTCAGCTCTTCATGCCGCTGATCCGGGAAATACCGCTCAGCTGGCCAGTCTCCAACAGGAGCTGGGCCAGCAGCGTGACGCTCAGTCCCATATCTTGACTTATATGGCCTCTGTAGACAATCGCTTGGTGACTCTCCATTCCGCCGCCGCAGCATCCGCCTCTCCCCCCAGTCCCTTTTCTTTTCCTTCTCCTCGCCTTGCCAAACCTCCCCGGTTCAATAGCGACCCCAAACATTGCAGAGGGTTCTTGAACCAATGTAGCCTTCACTTCGAGCTGCTACCTCACCAGTATCCCTCCGATAGGGCCAAAGTGGCCTTTATCATGTCCCATCTGGAGGGAGAGGCCTTGTCTTGGCTAAACCCCCTCTGGGAGAGGGACGATCCCGTGGTCTCGAATCTTCCGATCTTTTTGGATACATTCAGGAGGGTCTTTGATGAGCCAGGTCGGCTAGCCTCTCTTACTGAGTCCCTTTTCAACCTCCACCAGGGCGCTCTCACCGTCGGACAGTACGCTATCCAGTTCCACACACTTTCCTCTGAGTTGGGATGGAATAATGCGGCACTGGTAGAGGCATTCTGGCATGGTCTCTCGGGCAGGATAAAAGATGAGTTGGTGGGTCGAGATACCCCAACCACTATTGAGGACCCGATTTCCCTGGCTACCCGCATAGATCTCCAGTTCCAGGAGCGCACCCGGGAATCGGCTAGAGACAGGAGACCCACGAGACCCGCTCTTTCCTCCAACCAGTCCTCTAGTTCTCGTCCAGCCAGGGTTCCCCATGCTCCTAAGCCTGAACCGATGCAGGTTGACTGTGTCAAGTTGGCCGAGGTATGGCAAAGAGAGAGATGGGCACAAGGTCTGTGTCTCTATTGTGGAGGAGCTTCGCATTTCATCTGTTCCTGTCCTGAGAGACCGGGAAACTTGTCCGCCTAGGCCAGGTAAGAGAGGCCTCCCTAGGTGTCCATGATTCCTCTCAACCACTTACAATCTCCGTTCTTTTAATTTCGGGGCTGAGGCGTGGCTCCGAGGTGGCTTACGTGGATTCGGGTGCAGCAGGTAACTTCATCCGACGTGAATGGTGGAGAAGTACCAGATTCCCGTGGTCACTCTGAAGAATCCTCGGCTAATTGTGTCGGTGGATGGCCAACCGCTCTCGGAATGCATCACCATGGTCAATGAAGAAGTAGGCTTGCAAGTCGGCGTCTTACACCAGGAAAGAATTGGCTTCTACGTGCTCCCTGGTCCTTCCCACGCGATCCTCCTGAGACTTCCGTGGCGACGGACACATCAGCCAGTTCTCGACTGGTCATCCGGAGAGGTTCTTCACTGGGGACACTCGTGCCATGATCGGTGCCTGAATCCTATTTGGCCGGCTACTTCTTCACATCCACCCTCCGACCTCTCGGCTCTACCTTCAGCCTATAGGTCCTACGCAGACGTCTTTGATAAGAAGGAAGCGGAGTTCCTTCCCCCGCACCGGCCTTTTGATTGTCCCATTGAGCTAGTTCCCGGTTCCACTCCTCCTTGGGGTAGAATCTACCCACTGTCTCCTGCAGAGACCTTGACCATGTCCGAATACGTCCGGGAGAATCTCGCCAGGGTCTTCATAAGGAAATCCTCCTCTCCCGCAGGAGCCGGCTTCTTCGTAAAAAAAAAGGACGGCTCTCTGCATCCGTGCATTGACTATAGGGGCCTGAACAACATCACCATCAAGAACAGGTACCCCCTTCCTCTCATTCCGGAGCTATTTGATCGCCTCAGAGGAGCACGGATTTTTTCCAAGTTAGATCTCAGAGGAGCCTACAATCTGATCCGTATCCGCGCAGGCGATGAATGGAAGACCGCTTTTAACACTCGAAACGGTCACTATGAGTACCTTGTCATGCCTTTTGGTCTGTGCAATGCTCCCGCTGTGTTTCAAGAATTCGTCAATGAGATCTTCCGGGACCTCTTGCACTCCTGTGTCGTAGTGTACTTGGACGACATTCTTGTTTTCTCGCCAGACCTTTCGTCTCATAGGAGGAGTGTCCACTTGGTTCTCCAGTGCCTTCGAGAGAATCGCCTGTATGCTAAGATGGAGAAATGTCTCTTTGAGCAGACCTCGCTACCATTTTTGGGCTACATCATCTCCGATGCTGGATTGAAGATAGATCCGGAGAAACTGTCCGCCATTCTCAAGTGGTTTCGTCCCGTCAGCATAAAAGCTATCCAACGGTTTCTCAGATTCGCCAACTATTACCGGCAATTTATTCCTCATTTTTCTTCAATTACCAAACCCATTTCCGCCCTCACCCGAAAGGGGATGAGCTCCAACTCTTGGACCACGGAGGCTGAAGAGGCCTTTCTGACATTAAAACGGGCATTCTCTACAGCTCCAGTCTTGTCCCATCCCGTGAGCAGCAAACCCTTTGTGCTAGAGGTGGATGCATCTTCAACAGGAGACGGGGCTGTACTATCTCAGAAGACCATCTCTGGTCACCTACAACCCTGTGGATTCTTCTCCAAGGCCTTTTCTCCGTCCGAGTGCAATTACTCAATTGGCGACCGTGAACTCTTGGCCATAAAATTGGCCTTGGAGGAATGGCGTCACCTTCTGGAGGGGGCTGTCCACACTTTTGTGATTTACTCAGACCACAAGAACCTGGCCTATCTTCACTCCGCCCAGAGACTCAATCCTCGACAGGCTAGGTGGTCCTTGTTTTTCGCTCACTTCAATTCTGAGCTCCATTTTCGCCCGGGTGACAAGAACACCAAACCTGGCGCCTTATCCAGAGTCTTCCAGCCGTCCGAGGATGGAGATGAACCCGCTCACATTATTGAGCCCTCAAGGATAATCACCATGGCTCTGGTGAATCTGCTTTCTCCACCCCCAGGCAAGACTCTCGTGCCCGAGGATGCCAAGAGAAGAGTCCTACTCTGGGGCCATTCTTCCAAACTGGCAGGCCATGCCGGGACCAAGAAGACTCTCGCTCTCATCTCTCGGTACTACTGGTGGCCTACCCTCCGCCAAGATGTGGCGGACTTCATGGCCTCTTGTCCCTCCTGAGCAAGAAACAAAGTTCCACGATGACCTCCGTCCGGCTTGCTCCTCCCCCTGCCCGTCCCTACAGTACCTTGGGAACACATCCCCATGGATTTCGTCACCGACTTACCCCGCTCATTTGGCTGTACGGTGGTTCTACTGGTGGTAGATCGTTTTTCCAAAATGGCACATTTTATCCCATTGACCGGACTTCCCTCTGCGCCTGAACTAGCCAAGATCTTCATTCACCAGATTTTCAGGCTCCATGGTCTACCTCAACGCATTGTGTCCAACCGGGGGTCCAGTTTACTTCCAAGCTCTGGAGGGCACTTTGCAAACGATTGGATATATCTTTTTAGATTTTTCCTCCGCCTACCATCCGCAGACTAACGGGCAAGTAGAGCGAACCAACCAAACGATGACGGGATATCTATGCCATTTTTCCAACATCCACCAAAATGACTGGGTTGACCTGCTTCCCTGGGCGGAGTTCGCCTACAACAACCATACTGGCGAATCCTTAACCAAATCTCTGTTTTTTTGTGGTGTTTGGCAGACATCCCGGTCTTCCTCTTCCGGTAGGTCCAGCTTCCAAAGTTCCAAATTCCAAAGACTCTGTGTCCCTGGAATTTTCTGAGATCTGGGCCGAGACCAACACAGCCCTCGAGAAAGCCAGCCAGCAGATGAAGAATCACGCCGACAAGAGGAGATTGGATCCTCCGCTGTTTCATATCGGGGATAAAGTCTGGCTCTCATCCAAACATATCCGGCTAAAAATACCCTCGTACAAGTTGGGTCCCAGGTACATCGGCCCCTTTGAGATTCTCAATCAAGTCAATGATGTCGCCTACAAGTTGAAGTTGCCTGCTTCGCTTCGAGTCCCGAACACCTTCCACGTTTCTCTCCTGAAACCTGTGGTACTAAGTCGGCTTCACTCTTCACCCTGTTCCGTTCCTCGGCCGCGTCCTGTGACCTCCCGCCGGCCTGCAACGTCATTGCATGCTTTGCGCATGAGCCGTAGGCCGCGGTCATGTCCCTCTCTCGGTTCTTATGCTTCGGCGGTGCCTTGAACTGGAAGTACCGCCGGAACAATGGGGGCTGCATCCTGGGTATTTCAGGCCGCCCTCCTGCAATGGAGGCACCTGATCGTGGTTGTTTCTTCCGCACGTTAAGTCCCCGTGCCTTTGCCCCGTGCACTGCGCCAGTTCTCACATCTTCCTCTGCTTCCATTGCAGTCCTACTGCGGTCCTGTGTTCCTGCTCCGTCCTGCCTGCCCGTGCCTTACTCCTACAGTCCTACTCCAGTCCTGTGTGTTCCTGCTCCGTCCTTCCTGCCCGTGCCTACTCCTACAGTCCTACTCCAGTCCTGTGTGTTCCTTCTCTGTCCTGCCTGCCCGTGTCTTATTCCTGCAGTCATACTCCGGTCCTGCCTGCCCGTGTCTTATTCCTGTGGTCCTGCTCCGGTCCTGCCTGCCCGTGTCTTACTCCTACAGTTCTACTCTGGTCCTGTGTGTTCTTGCTCCATCCTGCCTGTTCCCCTTTGTCTCCAGCTGTCCTACTCCAGTCTCTCCTCCCGAGCTCTCTGCCTACTCGTGGTACCTGGTCCTCTGTCTCGCTCCAGTCTATTCCGAGCTGCCCCTCTTGGTACCGGCTGCCGTGGCATTTGAACCCCTGGCCTGCTCCTAAAGGTCCCTGTATAGGGTCGGTCCCACCTGGTTGCTCGCCCGGGGTCCCCTCGGTGCCATGGTCCAGAGGGTCCACTCCTGGAATCCTGCCTTGCCTAGCGAAACCCTAACAGCCGGTGGGTACATCGAGGACATGGAGATAAGCGACTTGTTAACTGTACCACAGCAGTCGCCCGTTCCAGGTACAGATTGATGCCAGCGAGTTTGGCCTCGGTGCTGTGCTCAGCCAGGTCGACTCAGGCAGCCAGGAGCACCCCCCGTTGTACCTGAGCCGGAAACTTTTGCCGAGGGAAGTGGCATACTCCACCATCGAGAAGGAGTGCCTGGCCATGGTGTGGGCACTGCATCGTTTGCATCCTTACCTGTACGGGCGCACCTTCATGGTAGTAACTGACCATAACCCTCTGTGCCGGTTGCATACAGTGCCCAGAGAAAGTGGACACAATCGTGTCCTGCCCACCCCCTAGGATCAAGAAACAGGTGACGTTCTTCGGGGACAAATCCGCGGAGGTGCGTCAGGCAGCATACCAACAGGTACTATCTCCCTAAACGCACTCTAAAAGGGGGAGGTGTAATGATAATGTCGATATGACGTAAGGTTCCCTGATTATTACACTACAGATGAGACCTTGCCTGCCAGCAGCTGCGGCCCCTCTTTCCCCCACAGCTCACACACAAAACCAGTCTAACCTGAATTCCCAGTGTGAACTCCTTCCTGCCTCATGGCGGGGGTCCCTTTGTCTCTGAAACATGTGCAGCTTCTCATTGACAGTAATGGGGATATAATAATTTGGTCATAAATCACGGTGCGGTTATGGTAGAACCACGAAAATTACATTTCTGTAATATGTGGACCCAGCGTCCTAGCCCATGTTTTTCACGGTTCCAGCGCTGACAGAATCCGAGAAATGGATTTCTCCTAAAAGGTGTGACATAATTACTGCATGTTTGGTCTCAAGGTATTGCCTTCGACAGGCCGGAAAAGATTAGCCTATGTGCGTGTTTATACAAGGTACCCTCTGCGAGATATAGTTATTATAAGTTTGGTAGTCAGATTCCAACTCCAAGAGTAAGGGGAGGACCCTCACCAGACAGCCCCTTTTATGATGTCATGACCCAGAACTATAGCGCACACTCACTCAGTTGGGAGGCCTATTCAAGCAGAGATTCCATGCCAGAAGGAACTCAGATGAATGGAGACGTGTGGCTCCACCTTCTTCCCACATGGTTAGCCTAAGACCATCTAAGCACATGTAAGTGTTAATTTCTGTTTTTTTAAACCCGCTTATTTTATATTTGCATTGTACATATCTATGTCTCAACTTTGTGACAATCTTTTTATCTCTGTAACACTGCCCATCTTTTGGGAATAAATTATAACTTTATTAGTCTGTCTTCATGCTCTAGAAACAAATTTACATGCCTTTAAGATAATTACACTACTGATTTGAGTTGGCTCCGAACCCCTCTATCAAGTTTAAATATTAACAAGAGAAAATCTGGAGCTGGTGGCGGCGAAGTGTGGTCTGGGTCCCACTTACTGCTGACTGTGGCGGAAGGGGATTTTATAAGCTAATTGGGTGGCTGCGGCCAGAGCATTTTATAATTTCCTCACTGCAGCATGCCAGGTGGCCAGTCCTCATTGAAGCAGCCGGCCGGCGACCAATTATCCCAGGTGTAGTTCCCTGACTGACCTGCGGGTAAATGGGGGCGCTGGACAGCTGCGAGTTCCAAAGTTGAACTGAAAGGTGGGATATACTTAAATCCCTGCAGTTCGTGAAGGATTGTTAGCAGTGGTGGGACACCCAAAATAACCCCCTGCGATAAATTGTTAGGGCAAGACTAGCTTGCCGTGTTTTTTATCACATTGCGGCAGCGGTGGGATAGCTAAGATAAGCCCCCCTGTTCATGTGATAGCTGTGTGTCGGCAGTGCCAGGGCTGTGGAGTCAGAGCTCATTTTGGTGGAGTCGGAGTCGTTATAAAATGGACCGACTCCGACTCCTAAAATATATAGTAAATTGGGTACAGTAGTTAAATGCAGAATGTGCTGAATATTTTTTTTATAGGAATTTGGAAAAGTTATGAAAAGTCCTATAAATGGCTGTTCTATTCCTGATCTAAGGCTACATTCACACACAGCGTTTTTGCTGCTTTATTGAGGATACATTTTTCAGCTGCAAAAGCAGATCAGCTTTTCAAAAAGCGCATCACCTGAAAGGTTTTTGAGCTCTTAGATAATGTTTTCAATAGCAAAAGCAGATTAGAAATCTGCTCTATATATCTCTCTATCCATCCATTTATCCATATCTGTCTATCCATATCTTATCTGTAGCAAAAAGAATGAAAGCCGGGTAGCACACAGACTAACACTCCTTTTTTTTTTAGCACCAGTCAGGTACACCTCATAGCTGCCCAAAAGGACGCCCAGGACAGGCATTGCTCGTCTTCAGTAACATCAACATCAATTGATAGTTGGAATAAATAGACTGCATTCACCACATCTTCTTAAGGTGCAGGCTTTATTTTCAAGTGTAGGGGTGTGCAGTATGAGGTTCTGCAGCAGCTGAGGTGTGCAGTATGAGGTTCTGCAGAACAGTATGAGGTTCTGCCCCCCCTAGTTTTGATTCTGGCTACGCCCATGGTGTGAATGTAGCCTGAGGATCTAGCTTTGTTTTAGCTGAGATAAGTCAGTGCTGCACTCCAGCACCAGTGAAGCTCCTCTACAGACATGGGTACAAAGTAAACACTCAGAAAGAAGGAAGGCCTGCACTCATCTCAGAAGAATTGCTAGAGTGAACAGGATAACAAGGTTAAGGTAATTACATCTTAGAGCATATTTAAACTTTCAATAAACTGTGCATAAATCAATAGTCCAGTATACTGTATGTTCTCTCTGTATGCTTTATGCTTGTTTGTTTTTTCTTTGAGCTCATATACTTTTGGGAAGCTAGCTTTTATACAATATACTTACAATATACAGGGAAAATAGAGCAACAGGATTGATGAGGACTTATATGAGGACTTGTATAGGTAATCAGTTTCTTTGTTCCTGGAGTATGATACACAACAAACTTGCTCCCTCCCTCCTCCCCTCTTCATAGTCTTCATAGACTGTGAAGCATTTAGTGAGCTGTACCCTAAGAAAAGCCTTGGAAATTCAAAGTAAAGCTATCTAATAACATATTTTACAAACTTTATATTTGTCATCTGTACTATTGATTTATGCAAAGCTTGTTTTATTTCTATCTAAAATTATACAGTGGGGAAAGTATGTATTTGATACAGTGTCGATTCTCACCTACAAAGAATGGAGAGGTCTGAAATTTTTAATCATAGGTACACTTCAACTGAGAGAAACAGATTCTACAGGAAATGTCTGACCTCTGTAATTGCAAACAAAGGTTTCTGTACCAAATATTAGGTTCTGTTCTTCTATTGTATCAAATACATATTTCATGCAATAAAATGCATATTATTTAAATCATACAATGTGAATTTCTGTTGTTTTTTTTAGTCTGTCTCACAGGCGAAGTGTACAATTGCAGTCCTCTCCACTCTTTGTAGGAGGGAAAACTTGCAAAATTGTCAGTGTAGCCAATTCTTATTTTCCCCACTGTACATGGTTCCCTGTTCTTGCTGGAATTATAATATACATTATTTTATTTTATAGGACAAAATTATTTTGAGTGAATTTATATGATTACAAAATGTCTAAGAAGCTCCCCATGAAGTCAGCTGTATTTGAGCATTTCACAGTGACTCAAGATGAAAAATATTTTGTGTGTCAATATATGACAAGTGACCCAGAGGAAAACAAATGCTGTGATACCAAAATCAGTGCATACTCAGGCTGTGATAAAAATGCTCATATAAGAGCTTCCAATCTAAAAAGACATTTACAATGCTTCCACCCAGAAGTTTTGAAAGCTGTGACTGAGAAAGATAAAAGCAGCACCAAGAAACCCACGCCCAGCACTTCCTGCCAGGCAAAGGAGGAGGAAAGAGCATCTCAAACATCATTAACAAGATATTTCATAAGTGACAAAGTTACTGTAACAATGACAGCAGATATGTTTAAAAGACAACTCATACAGCTGAGGAAGGGAAGCGGTGTTGCTTCCGAAACATACGTTGGGCTGTTTTCCTTGCGCCAGTGGTCCAGTGCCCCCTTAGGTATGAGTATTATGCCTGTACTTTGATTTCCCATACCCCCTTTTCTTTGGGTTGCCTGCCGGTCCTGGGACTTTACCCTTTACTTTACTATGACTAGTCGGCCTGTGTATACTAGGTATGGAGATATATTTTACCATATTGATATACCTTAGGGATGCTTTGTACCTCTGTGCGCTTTTCTTGTGTCACTCCTGTCATGCCAATTTTTATCTGTGTCTTTAATAAAGATTTATGTGATTTCTATTTATCTTGGATGTTTATGCACTGTTTTTTTCGGTTGTTTCTCTATATATTATAGTCAGTGTATCCCATTTTTGAATTGTGTTGGGCTTTTAAAAAACATGTTTAAAAAACATGATTATTTGGATTTTCATTAAATTGAATCTAAATTATATATACCTACTTTTTAGCCCTATGCACTGTCAATTTTGTTGCTTACAGCTTGTTGTGAAGAACGGTGTACCATTATCATTATTTGCATGACCAGCTTTTACAGCTCTTAATGGAAAAATGGCACGCAAACTTGGTGTTTCTCTGGAAAGAGAAAGTATTAGGAAATTAGTGATTGAAGAAGCCCTTAAACAAAAGGAAGATCTTACAAAGACTCTCAAAAGACGCTTCATGTTTCTTAAAATGGATGCCTGCACACGTCACAGAGTGAACTATTTTGCATCAATGTTCGATGTGCTTGTGGCAACAACAAAGAAATTGTTACCAAGACACTGGCAGTAAAAGATACTAAAGCTCATCACAGCAGCCAGTTTCTCCAGGCCTTAGTGGAAAAAGTTCTGCAAGATTACAAACTCAAAAAAGAACAGGTTCTTGCTATTATAATGGACAATGCTTCAAACATAAGTACAATTAAACTGATGAATGAGAATAATGAACAACAGTTAGCAGAAAATTTAGGATTCAGTATGTTTGAGATGGAAGGCCACAGTGCTGTTCATGTAACTGAGGAACAAACATATTACAACAGAAGAACAGCAAAATTATACTTTAGAAATAGATGATCTTGTTGAAGCTGCTTCAAAACACTTTCATATTCATCACATGCGCTGTGTTGTGCACACGCTGCAGCTGGCAATAAGAGACAGTCTGCAAGAGAGACATGCTGGAAATCTGATTGGAAAAGTGAGGAAATTGGCTATTGCCATCAGAACCCCAAAAATTGATTCCATCTTGAAGAGACGTGCAGGGAAAGAGGCAATTGTCGATCAAGCCACTCGGTGGGGCAGCACTTATTTAATTATAGAGCGATTGCTTGAACTAAAAACCATTTCTTATAGATATGGGGAACCTTCAGGTAACCCTAAATGAAGGTCAATGGACACAGGTGGCTGAATTGAAGGAATTGCTTAACCACCCATTTACCGTGACTAAAAAATTACAAGCTGATTTAACTCCTGGCATTTTCATAAGGGAGTGGAAGAACTTGCTATTTTGCCTGTCCCAAAGAGGAGGTTTAGCCACAGATGGCATTTATGCTTCAATGAAACGGAGAGAGACACAGCTATTGGAAAATAAACTTTTTCTGGCAGCTGTTTATGTGGACCCAAGTCATCATATACTGCTTGATGATCAACAGCTTACTAAAGGAAAAGAAGCTGTGACTGAGGTAGCAGTTAGGATGAGTGGCCTTGCCAGGCGCAAAAGGACTTGGGTCCTGACAGTGCTACTGCTGCCATATCTTCATCCTCATCAGATGAGGAGTTTGACTTTGACAAGTATTTGGATGACATGGAGCAGGCAAAGCGTTGCTGCAAGGAAAAACATTTCACTCCGTCTCCTATAGCAAGCAGATTAACCATATTTCAGAAAAATGTTTCACTTGCTCTCAAAGAAATAGAAAAATTCAACCGTTCATCAAAACTGACTGTGCATGAGGCAATTTCTTTATACCTGGAAATTGTTAGAGATATTGCCCATGTGGTTAAAGCTTTGTCTCCAACCCAAGTTAGCGTAGAGAGGTTGTTCTCTGGCCTTAAAATTATTAGGTCAGATTTGAGGTCATCTATGAAGGAGGATCTGATGGAGGCAATTCTATTTCTTAGAACAAATTCATAGAGTGCACAAATGTTATTTAGTATGTTTTTGATGAAAACTGTTTTTTGCCACTTACATAGTTTATTACATAGTGATATATATATATATATACTGTATATATATATATATATGTAATCGATATTACACAGTGCATTACATATTTACAATTTATTACAGTTTTTTGTGTTAAGTTGTATTCCAAAAAATATATATTATGTTCTATCTAAATATCTTGATTATTGTATCATAACAATGATTAAATGTCTGATGTTCACATTGTACTACAGTAAATTTTTCACTTAAATATAAGCAATATATGTGGGAGTCGGAGTTGTGGAGTCGGAGTCTGTGTAAGGGAAATTGAGGAGTCGGAGTCGCAGATTTAGCTTACCGACTCCACAGCCCAGGGTAGTGCGTCGCGTCCCTCCGTCCGTGACATACCTGTGTCAGTGGCGGGATCGTGACATATTGGCAGCACAGAGGGAGGATCCTAGAGCATTAGTGATCTGGTTCGAGCAATCATTCCTATCACTAAAAACCTGCACGGTTCCTGCTGGAATCCTGCGTCATAGGTTTTGGAGAACAGACCCAGTGTCCTGAGACATTTTTGTGTACTTGCGAGTATCCCCTTCCCCCTCTTCGTTTTTCTTTTCTATCTTTTATTTGGCAACCATGGTGGCAAAAGGAGAACGCTGGTACGCACAGCAGAAAAAGGAAATCCATGCTGGAGTATGCACGTACTAAGGCATTAACGCCACAAACAAAACCAGAGACCAACTGATCGGGGCTCTGGTGCAGCTGGACAGTGCCCAGAGCCCAGCAGGCGCAGAACCCGGCCCAAGCGACAATGATGCTGCAGCAGAGGCTCCACTCTTGAATGCTTGCCCCTCATGCAAATCAGACAGATTGGACCCCTACCTGCAAGCGGCTTTGGATGAACTCCCCGCCGATGACTGTGATTCACGGGTGAGGCTGACCCAGCAATACTGGCAGGAGGCCTGAGCTGAGCGCCAAGCAGAGGCTAAAAGAGCTGAGCGCCAAGCAGAGGCCCAGAAAACCCATGAACTGGAGCTGCTCCGACAAGGGGTGATTCCCTCCGCAGCCCAGAGCCGTGAGCCCAACAGCGCTCAGAGTGTAAAGCCCCGGCCAGAGCATTTTACCGTGATGGAGAAGGACGGGGACCTGGACATTTTTCTGCGGGCTTTTGAGAAACCCTGCAGACAGTACCAGCTGCCTAGAGGACAATGGGCAAGGCACTTGACCCCAGGGCTAAAAGGCAAAGCTCTGGAGGCGTTTGTTTCTCTCCTGCTAGAAGAAAATGACAACTAATACCGGCTGACACCTGAGGTATACCGAAAGAAGTTCTGGAACCTCCAATGTGGCCCACATGATAGTTATAGCGATGTGGTGCAAGGACTGAGGACCCACTTTGACCAGTGGATCCAGGGACTGTCAGTTGATACCTTAGACCTGTTGAAGGTCCTGATGATCAAAGACCAGTTCCTGCATCTTTGCCCAGCTGTGGTCCGACAGTTCATCCTGGACCGAGAACCAATGAATGCGGACAAAGCTCCGCAGATCGCCGACAACTATGAGGCCAACCGGAAGCCAGGGACACAGGCCAGTTACCGCCAGCTGGAGAGGGGGTAAGCCTGCAACCAACCCCAGTGCCCCTACCAGCCGTCCCTCTGGAGGCCCTGTCGCTGTTGCCAACACCAGGCCTACTACTGACAGTTGCAAGTGTTTCATCTGCAATCGGACTGGTCATATCAGTGCCACCTGTCCGGAAAAGCAGAAGAACCCCCCAGCCAAGGCCTCTGGGCCCAACACCTCAGTTCTTTTGGTGGGTGGTGTGGTTGAGAGGATTGATGACAATGTACAGCCCGTCTGGGTGGGGGCCTGCCTTGCTACAGGCCTAAAAGACATCGGGGCTGAACGAACCCTCATCTGACCTGAACTGGCGACCCATGAAGAGATGACTTTGGGGAAACCCTGTCACCGGGATTGGGAGCGTCCGCTGTCCCTTGCCAGTGGCTCGGGTTTTTCTTGATTGGGGTGCGGGGTGAGGGAAGTGGGGGTGTCCGAAAACCTGCCCACTGATGTTTTGTTGGGGACTGATTTGGGGAAGCTGGTTGCATACTACATCCCTGACACCCCTCCCCAATCTGATCATAAGGGTAATGCTGAAAATGATGATGATGATAGGAAACTGAATGTGTTACCTGTCAATGCCTTATCGAGTAATGATGCCTCTGATAACCATTCTTTTCCTAGGAACGATGCTGATGGTGATGCAAATGTACCAACAAAATCTGCTAACCATTCTTTTCCTAGGAATGATGATGAGGTATGTGTTAACTGAACCTGATAACCATTTCTCTGAAACGGTAGATGTGTCCACAGGTACCGAAGTGCTCAGCCACGTCGCTCTGCGGAGTGAGACGGCTGAGGAACCCCTAGCAGGAGAAAGTGTCGGTGCTCAAGGAGATGGGGAGGTGCATGGGAACCATGAGGAAGGTGATGCCATGCAACTGACCAGTGCCACCGAGGAAGGTAACTGACCCATAAGCAGCACTGCTCCTGAAGTGTTGGGGGTGGATGGGGAGGTAGAGCCCATAGCAGCGCCGGCTGATGGGTCTGTAGAAATCCCCGGGAAGACAGCATACACAGATGCTGTCACACGCAGTCAGAGTGCCCAGATCGCAGGTAGCGTCCTGCCTTCTGAACCCTCCTCCGCTACAGGAGAGTCTGAACCAGAGGTGAACCTAGAGCAGGTTTCAGAGGGTCCCAGTGAGGAAGGAACCCCAATGTCACTTCTGGCTGCCTCCAGCCAGGAGTTCCAGGCTGCTCTGCACTCAGATGCGAGCCTGGAGAAATTGAGACACCTCGCCGAGACGCCCACCTCCGGGACAGATAAGGAGAGGGTGTTCTGGGAACGAGGAAGGTTGTACCGGGAGACAGTACCCGGAGAATCCCAAAAAGAGTGGTTGAGAGTGGACGACCAGCTGTCTTTCCATCATTTCAGCACTGAGTTGTTGCAGATTGCTCATGAGATTCCACTCGCTGGACACTGGGGGTCAGCAAAACTAAGGCACGGCTGTCTCAACACTTCTATTGGCACAAGATGGGGACAGATGTAACAAACTACTGCCGCTCCTGTACCACCTGTCAAAGAGTGGGTAAGGTGGAGCCTGCTCTTATGGCTCCCCTTGTCCCTTTGCCAGTGATAGAGAAGCCTTTCCAGAGAATCACGGTGGACATTGTGGGCCCGCTGGCCATCCCCAGCAGCTCTGGAAAGCAATACATTCTCACCGTGGTGGACTACGCTACCCGGTACCCAGAGGCAGTAGCTCTGTCTTCAACCAGGGTAGATAAGGTGGCTAATGCACTGGTGACCATCTTTTCAAGGGTAGGAAGGGAGATGCTTACCGACCAAGGGACCCAATTCATGTCTCGCCTAATGGAGGCTCTCTGTAAGAAAATGCAGGTGAAGCAGCTGGTATCAAGTGTGTATCACCCACAGACCAATGGTTTGTGTGAACGCTTCAACGGTACCCTCAAACAGATGCTCCGCATGCTGGTTGAGACCCGAGGGCGCGACTGGGAGCGGTACCTCCCACACCTGCTATTCACTTACAGGGAAGTTCCGCAGGCCTTGTCGGGGTTCTCCGCCTTCAAACTCCTTTATGGCAGGCGAGTTCGGGGACCCCTTGGGTTGATAAGAGAATCCTGGGAAGATGAGCAAACCCCCTCTGAAGTGTCCATCGTGGATTATGTCATGCACTTCCGTGACAAGATGCAGACCTTGTCGCAGTTTGTACATGACAACATGGTGCAGGCTCAGGCTGATCAGAAGCACTCGTATGACCAGAATGCCCGGGAGCGAACCTACCAGGTGGGTCAAAAGGTGTGGGTGCTGGTCCCCGTACCAGAGGATAAGCTTCAGGCAGCCTGGGAAGGCCCATACATCATCCACCAACAGCTCAACCCGGTCACCTACGTGGTCATGCTTGACCACACACGGGGTAGGCGCAAGGCCTTCCACGTCAACGTGATGAAGGCTCACCATGAACGGGAAGGAGGCTGCATCCTACTGGTCTGCAACCTGCCCATGGATGGGGGGAAGATTCCCTCCTTTACAAGCTGGCATAAGCCAAGGCCAGTGGGTCCATCGAGGACATGGAGATAAGTGACTTGTTAACTGTACCACAGCAGTCACCCGTTCCAGGTACAGATCGACACCAGCGAGTTTGGCTTCGGTGCTTTGCTCAGCCAGGTCGACTCGGGGAACCAGGAGCACCCCGTGTTGTACCTGAGCTGGAAACGTTTGCCGAGGGAAGTGGCATACTCCACCATCGAGAAGGAGTGCCTGGCCAAGGTGTGGGCACTGCATCGTTTGCAGCGCTACCTGTACGGGTGCACCTTCATGGTAGTAACCGACCTCAACCCTCTGAGCCGGTTGCATACAGTGTCCGGAGTCTGAGAAAGTGGATGCAATTGTATCCTGGCCCACCCCCCAGGATCAAGAAACAGGTGACATTCTCCGGGGACGAATCCGCGGAGGTGCATCTGGTGGCATACCGACAGGTACTACCTCCCTAAATGCACTCTAAAAGGGGGAGGTGTAATGATGATGTCGTTATGATGTAATGTTCCCTGATTATTACACTACAGATGAGACCTTGCCTGCCAGCAGCTGCGGCCCCTCCTTCCCCCACAGCTCACACAGAAACCAGTCTAACCTGAATTCCCAGTGTGAGTTCCTTCCTGCCTCACAGCAGGGGTTCCCTTTGTTTCTGAAACATGTGTAGCTTCTCATTGACAGTAATAGGGATATAATAATTTGGCCATAAATCGCGGCGCGGTTATGGTAGAACCACGAAAATTACATTTCTGCAATATGTGTCGACCCAGCGTCCTAGCCCATGTTTTTCACGGTATCTCTGTAACACTGCCCGTCTTTTGGGAATAAATTATAACTTTATTAGTCTGTCTTCATGCTCTAGAAATGAATTTATGTGCCTTTAAGATAATTACACTACTGATTTGGGTTGGCTCCGAACCCCTCTATTAAGTTTAAATATTAATAAGAGAAGATCTGGAGCTGGTGGCGGCGTAGTGTGGTCTGGGTCCCAGGTACTGCTGACTGTGATGGAAGGTGATTTTATAAGCTAATTGGGTGGCTGCGGCCAGAGCATTTTAGAATTCCCTCACTGCAGCATGCCGGGTGGCTAGTCCTCATTGAAGCAGCCGGCTGGCGACCAATTATCCCATGTGTAGTTTCCTGACTGACCTGTGGGTAAAGGGGGGTGCTGGAGAGCTGTGAGTTCCAAAGTTGAACTGAAAGGTGGGATATACTTAAATCCCCGCAGTTCATGAAGGATTGTTGGCAGTGGTGGGACACCCAAAATAACCCACTGCGATAAATTGTTAGGGCAAGACTAGCTTGCCGTGTTTTTTATCATATTGCGGCAGTGGTAGGATAATTAAGATAAGCCCCCCTGTGCATGTGATAGCTGTGTCGGCAGTGCGTCGCGTCCCTCCATCCGTGAACTACTGGTGTCAGCGGTGGGATCGTGACACAGTTGACCACTGCCTACTGCTACAGATTCTTTCTTCCCTTGGCATAAAAGACCTCACCCTGTCCTGGATTTCCTCATACCTTTCTGACCGTACATTCAGCGTTTCCCACTCCCACACTATCTCCTCACCCCGCCCCCACTCTGTTGGAGTCCCCCAAGGCTCTGCCCTGGGGTCCCTACTTTTTTCCATCTATACTCTTGGCCTAGGACAACTCTTAAAGTCCCATGGCTTCCAGTACCACCTGTATGCAGACGACACTCAGATCTACCTCTCTGGCCCAGATGTCACCTCTCTGCTGACCAGAATCCCGGAGTTTCTATCAGCCACTCCTTTTTCACCTCTCGCTTCCTAAAACTCAACGTAGACAAAACTGAGCTCATTATCTTTCCTCCATCTCACGTATCTTCCCTACCCGATCTATCTATTTTGGTAAATGGCATCATGCTCTCTCCCGCACCTGAAATCCACTGTAACTCTCGACTCTGCCCTGTCCTTCAAACCGCACGTTCAATCTCTTGCCACCTCCTGTCGCCTCCAACTCAAAAATATTTCCAGAATCCGTCCCTTCCTCAGTCCTCAATCTACTAAAACTCTTGTACATGCCCTCATCATCTCCCTCCTTGACTACTGCAACACCCTCTGTGGCCTCCCTGCTAACTCTCTTGCACCACTCCAGTCTGTCCTAAATTCTGCCACCTGACTAATCCACCTCTCTCCTCGCTACTCCCCTGTCTCTCCCCTCTGCAAATCCCTCCATTGGCTCCCAATTCCCCAATGAATCCAGTTCAAACTACTAACACTGACCTACAAAGCCATCCACAACCTTTCCCCTCCCTATATATCTGAACTAATCTCCCAATATCTTCCCTCACGTACTCTTCGATCCTCCCAAGACCTCCTACTCTTCTCCACGCTTATTCGTTCCTCACACATCCGCCTCCAAGATTTCTCCCGAATATCCCCCATCCTCTGGAATGCCATGCCTCAACACTTCCGGTTATCCACCACCCTCGAATCCTTCAAACGGAACCTGAAAACCCATCTTTTCAGGAAAGCTTACAGACTGCAATAACCATCCTGCCGCCTCATCACCACCCGAGCTGCTGCACCCCTGACTTTCTGTCTTTTCCCCGCTATCCCGTAGAATGTAAGTCGGCAAGGACAGGGTCCTCTCCCCTCTGTACCAGTCTGTCATTGTAAATTTGTTGTGGAAATTTAACGATATCTATAACTTTGTATGTAACCCCCCTTCTCGTGTACAGCACCATGGAATTAATGGCGCTATATAAATAATAATAATAATAATAAATAATAAAAAAAATCAACATGTCAGCTTGGTTTTGCAAAGTTGAGTGATAATTGTTCACTAAAATTGAAAGATGCACCTTTTTTGTTCAAGAAATATCATTTTTGGGTTTCATTGTGTCAGCCTCCGGGTTTAAGATGGATCCTGGGAAAGTTCAGGCTATCAGTGATTGGGTTCAACCCAGCGACTTTTAGGTTCTGCAGCGCTTTTTAGGGTTCACAAATTATTACAGAAAATTTATTAAAGGATTTTCTCAGATCATGAAGCCTCTTATGGACCTCACTCGTAAAGGGGCCGAGCTAAAGGTTTGGTCACCGGAAGCGGTTGGGGCTTTTGAAAATTTTTAAGAAATGTTTTATGTCTGCTCCTGTTCATGTGCAACCTGACCTCCAGAGGCTGTTTATTGTAGAGGTAGATGCTTCTGAGGCCGGGGTGGGAGCTGTATTGTCTCAAGGTCTTGAGACTTTAACTAACCTGCGACCATGTGCCTTCTAAAAAATTTTCTCCTGCTGAAACTATGATGTGGGTTATCGGGAGTTGCTTGTGGTCAAGTTGGCCTTTGAAGAGTGGAGTCATTTTTTGGAGGCAGCTGTTCATCCAGTCACCGTGGTGACGGATCACAAAAATCTTGCTTATATTGAATCTGAAAAAAAAAAAAAACCACTAAGGTGGCAACAAATTAATGAGCTCACCATAAAGAAGCGAACCAAAAAATAGATTAAAAATATTTTTTATTTGCAAGATTATATACAGAAAAAGGGCCACATACTCATAATCACATCAGAAAATACCCCAAAAGGAGACTGCAGCAAAACAGATATTCAAAAATTTCTTAAACAGCATCATCTCTTTTATCCCTGCATTTGTGCTTCATTGAAAGAACATATGACATCAGGCAAAACTGACCATACCATAAACACCATATATCTTGTTTACTAAAACAGCAATGAAAACAGCAATGAAAACCTATTTATACCTTAATGCTTAATACTATAATACAAAATGCAACCAGTGTAGCTAATACGTAATTAACACCCACAGTGGGGATTTCAAAATAGACAAAAAGTATATCGTTGTTACCTAATGGAATGCTGGTAAATCCCTACCAATATCCCCTGCACTCCACTATACAAAGTGCAACCAATGCGGCCAGTACATAATTAACACCCACAAAGGGGAAAGTGCGACTAGTGCAGCCAATACATAATTAACACCTGCAATGGGGAATTCAAATGGATAAAAGATATATTGTTATTACCTAATGGTATGCTGATGAAGTCCTGCTGTTGTCCCCTGCGCCCCGACGCGCGTTTCACCCTACTGCTTCTTCTGGGGCGTGGCTAGATAGCGTCAGTGAGGGGTTTAAATATATACAAGGAACCAATTAAAAGAGCCCCATCCCGATCATGTGACCCGAGGAGGAGTGTCTTACGCTGAACTATAAGGAAGCCGTAGCCATGGTTACCCATGAGAGCTGATTATAACTGGGAATAACGTCTTCATTAAAAACAGGTCAACAGCGGTGCATGCGTCCATCATATGTCTCCTGAATTAAGGAGTACTTCCATCCCTGCGCCCAGTGAGCAGCATCATATACAATGCGCTGTCCACATCTATGGCACGGCAGGAAATACCAGGAGCACTGATGAATCACGCATGCGCACTGCCTGCTATAATGAAAATATATTCAAATAAAACATCCTAATCTTTCCACATACATCATGAGAGAATAGATATATAAACGTGACCTTACAAACTATTATATGTTAATCAAGCTATTCAAAATGGTGACTTTTTTTAAAATGCATATATTATGTAAAGTGACCAGTGCTGACAAAGTGCAAAGTGTTTCTCATAAACCGCGAAGTGCGGTGCAACATACCAACATGTACAATATACATAGATGTGGACAGTGCATTGTATATGACGCTGCTCACTGGGCGCAGGGAAGGAAGTACTCCTTAATTCAGGAGACTTATGATGGACGCATGCGCCGCTATTGACCTGCTTTTAATGAAGACGTTATTCGTAGTTATAATCAGCTCTCACGGGTAACCATGGCGACAGCTTCCTTATAGTTCGACGTAAGACACTCCTCCTCGGGTCACATGGTCAGGATGGGGCTTTTTTAATTGGTTCCTTGTATATATTTAAACCCCTCACTGACGCTGTCTAGCCACGCCCCAGAAGAAGCAGTAGGGCGAAACGCGCGTCGGGGCGCAGGGGACAACAGCAGGACTTCATCAGCATACCATTAGGTAATAACAATATATCTTTTAACCATTTGAATTCCCCATTGTGGGTGTTAATTATGTATTGGCTGCACTAGTCGCACTTTCCCCATTGTGGGTGTTAAATATGTACTGGCCGCATTAGTTGCACTTTGTATAGTGGAGTGCAGGGGATATTGGTAGGGATTTACCAGCATTCCATTAGGTAACAATGATATACTTTTTGTCTATTTTGAAATCCCCACTGTGGGTGTTAATTACGTATTAGCTACACTGGTTGCATTTTGTATAATAGTATTAAGCATTAAGGTATAAATAGGTTTTCATTGCTGTTTTAGTAAACAAGATATATGGTGTTTATGGTATGGTCAGTTTTACCTGATGCCATATGTTCTTTCAATGAAGCACAAATGCAGGGATAAAAGAGATGATGCTGTTAAACAGTCTATACAGATTGTTTGAAGGTTTTTTTGATAAATAAAAAAAAATCACTTTTTTGATAGATGCCTATAAAGGCACTAATTGAATCTGATATTTTTTACATAGATGTGTGATTCTATGGTATATTTGATAAGTATACGACTTCAAAAAATCTGCATTTAAGAAATTTTTGAATATCTGCTTTGCTGCAGTCTCCTTTTGGGGTATTTTCTGATGTGATTATGGGTATGTGGCCCTTTTTATGTATATAATCTTGCAAATAAAAAATATTTTTACTCTATTTTTTGGTTCGCTTCTTTATGGTGAGCTCATTAATTTGTTGCCACCTTAGTGTTTTTGTTTCATACTGAAGTGCCATTTGTGTATTTGGACATATTGTTGAAATATAATATTGAATCTGCCAAGCGGTTGACACCTAGACAGGCTCGATGGTCTTTATTTTTTTACGATTCAATTTTTCTATTATGTTCAGACCAGGGTCTATCTCGTTGTCTTGATTCTGCGTCTCCTCCAGAACCTCCTTCCTCTATTCTTCCTTAGGGTGTTGTTGCCATAGTTTCCTCTGGAGCTGAAATCCTTGGCTCCTTCCAATACTCCTGAATGCAAGCTGTTTGTCCCTGTGTCTCTCAGATTACGCCTCTTGCAGGAATTCCATGATTCTGTGTTGTGGTCATCTTTGGGTCACTGCCACCCAGAAAGCAGTTGCTAGACTCTTTTTGTTGTCTGCTGTGCATAAGGATGTTAGAGATTTTGTGTCTCGCCAAAGTACAGCATTACCGGCCGGCCAGGGAATTGGCTCCCCTGCCAATTCCGGAAAGACCATGATCTCATTTGTCCATGGGTTTTATTTCGGATTTACCACAGTCTGGGGGGATGACTGCTATTTGGGTGGTAGTCGATCGCTTCAGCAAACAAGCTCACTTCGTCCCATTATCTGGGTTACCCAATGCTGAATCTCTCTCCAAACTGTTTATTGTTCATGTGGTACGAGTGCATGGGATTCCTCTGAATATTGTATCTGATAGGGGTGTACAAGTCATCTCTAGATTTTGGAGGGCTTTCTGCAGAAAACTGGGGATTGATCTGTCCTTTTCCTCTGCTTATCACCCTGAGACTAAAGGGGGTTTTACACATAGCAATATCGCTAGCAATATCGCTATAACGTCACCGATTTTGTGACGTTATAGCGATATTGCTAGCGATAGCGCTATGTGTGATACTTACCTCCGACCGGCTCCCCCACTGTCCATCGCTGATCGTGCGAGATCGGCCGGCTCCATTTCTCGTCGGGTGCTTCCTGCTGGGCTTCCTGCTGGTGCTGACGAGCAACATGTGGAGGCGGGCAGGAGGATGTCAGAATCCCTGCGTCTGAAAGGTAAGTATCATCCGCTGTATCGCTGCTGCATCGCTGTGAGATCTGCCTGTTTGGCAGCTCACTAGCGATCATTTAGCAATGCACCAGCGATCCTGACCGGGTCGTATCGTGGTCAGGATCGCTGGTGCACCGCTAAATGTAAAAGGGCCTTAACAGTCAGAGAGTACAAATCAGTCTTTGGAGCAAATTTTAAGATGAGTTGTCACCTATCAGCAGGCGAATTGGTCATTTCTTCCGCTGGCTGAGTTTGCCTTTTAACAGTCAGGTTAATCAGTCCACGGGGATCTCGCCATTTTTCTGTAATTACGGGTTTCATCCTCATTTTACAGTAGTGAGTTTTCCAGGATAAGTTCTGGGTGTCCTGAGGTGGATATCACCATCCAAGAGCTGGGGGATGTTTGGAGGAAGGTTAAAAAGAACATTGGGGTGGCTCAACCTCGGCAGAAGTGGAATGCCGATAGGAGGGGCTCATCAGGGGTCGCCGTCAAAGTGGGAGATAAGATATGGCTTTCCTCTAAGAATATTAAGTTGAAGGTGCCCTTGCTAAAGTTGTGTCCCAGATTCATTGGTCCATATGAAATTCTGGAGGTGGTCAATTCAGTTGGCTTCCCGTTAAAGCTGTCTCGTTCTTTCTGTATTCCTATTGTGTTCCACAAGTCGTTTTTGAAGGAATTTATTCCCCCTGTTCTCACCGCCGCTGCCTCCTCCGGTGTCTTTTGAGGGAGGCTTAGAATATGAGGTACAAAGGGTCATTGATTCCTGAATAGTCCGGAATTCCCTTGGTACATTGGAAGGGGTGTGGACCTGAGGAACGATCCTGGGATCCAGCTCATTCTGTTAGGGTTTATCGGTTTGTCCTGGCCTTTCATCATCTGAGGTTTCCTGGGAAACCTGGGGGTCCGGTGGCCCCCATTAAAGAAGGGGTACTGTCATGATTTCCACTCTGTTTCTGCATATTTGTTACATTGTGTCTGTGCTGCAATCACCTGTGTTCATTTTCCTTAATCAGGCTTCTTCTTAAGCATGCTAGTTCCTCTCCCCAGTGTCAATCGTACACTTGCTGTTGCCTGTGTAACATTGATCCCTCTGTGCCTGACCCAGCTTGACTTGATTCTCTTCCCGGACTCACACCAGTTGCTTGTGACCTGTCTTTGCTTGTGCCTGCTCCCTGTTACCTGCTTTGTCTCTCTGGCTTTCCTGACCTCGGCTCGTGTATTGGACTTCATCTCTGACTTCCCTTTGTCATACTGCGCCATTTCCTGGACCTGACCTCGGATTGTTTGACCTCCCTTTACTTACAGTAAGTAGTTTATATCTTCACTATTGTGACTCGCGTCACAGTACTCATGATCATTCTGTGAGAAATGCCTTACAGATAAATCAACTCTTATCACACAGGAGAGAAGCCGTATTCATGTTAACAGTGTGGGAAATCTTTAGTAAATAAATCAAACCTTGTTAGACAAGACTTAAGGCATGCAGGAAATAAACTGTAATTATGTTCACTGTGTTTTATAAATTTTAATAAACATTGCTCAGAATAAATGAGTACACCCCTTTTGATAAGTAATATCTCACTGAACACAAGAACAAAATTTTGGCAACAAGGACTTTCATAGAACATTTTTTAACCCCTTACCGACAGTCCGTAATAATACGTTCATGCATGTGTGGCGCCCCTGAGGGTTCAGTCGCCACAGAGGTACTGCACCTCCTCCGGAGGTGTGGTGCCCCACCATCCAGGTAAGGTGGGACCTCCTAACCATGCTCCAACCCCTGCACCCCTCACCACAAAGTAGTGTAGCAAAGCCACATTGCGGCTCCCTGCTTGGAGTGTAGCAGAGCACCTTTGGTGGTTCCCTGCTTGGAACACGAAACGTGCTGGGAGGCGGGTGGAGTTTAGAATACATAAAAGAGCGGGAAGGTTTGGAATTTCAGGCAGTTGAGTTTAAGTCAGTCAGTGAGTGAGGAGGAGAAGGAGAAGATCCCGGGGAGAGGGATGGAGGAAGGAGTGCTGCAGCTGCCTCAGTGATCTGAGCCAGCTGGCATAGGAAAGGAAAGGAGAAAGACATTGAACAGAAACCTAATCTTCCATCAGAAGGGAAAGAATAGTATGGAACGTAGGAGTAAAAAGGAACAGAGGACGTGGGTTAGGAGAGAACTCTGCCAAGAAGTTCTAAGCGCAAGGCCAGGGCCCTATCTTGCCTGGAGGTTGACTGAGCCCCGGACCCGGAGGACACGGCACGGAGGCAGGCATCTGTGTGAACTGCAGACTGTGATTAAAGCTTTGGAACTACATGCCCTGGTGTCCTCCACTTATTCCCGCACCAATACACTCCACACCGCTACATCTGGGTACCAGCTTCTACCCTGCCTGCGTCTCCCCTCCATTAGTAGATCCACACTGCCCTGGGACTACAGCTCCACCTGTGGGGAGCTTCACCATCTCGGCTGCAACACACCACCAGTCCCAGAGGATCTGCATGCAGCGTCGGCCTAACATCTCACTTGCCGAACACCACAGGTGGCGTCACGAACTATTCATAAACTCTATTTCAATGTTCATTCATCCCCTTTTGCCATGGAGCCCCAGGGCCACGGGCCGGGTCAGAGCTTCCGTGACAACTCCCATTGAGATCAACGGGCCCGGTACAGAGTACCCCGCTAGCCCTGGCGGGTGCTCCACATGCTGGTACTTATTGTCCAGGCGCTCGTGCGCTGGCTGATTCTGACAGCTGGCACTAAGTGACAGGAGAGGTCCCGCACTGCTCCCAGCACGTTAACCCCCTAAATGCTGCGATCAAACTCGATCACTGCATTTCGGCAGCTAGCAGAGGGACGACGGCCCATCTGCCCTTGGGTCAGAGATCGTGCTGCGCGACGGGTCAACAGAGCAAGGAAAGTTGCTTGATCATGTGCAGTGCATGATCAGCAACTTTCTCTGTCCGTGCAGAGCTGACAGTTTACATAGCATGGGGATGCTGCTGCACAATGGGACAAAGTAAAAAAATATATTTATTTTTACAATTATTTAAAAAAATTTACAAAAAAAATCAAAAGATAATGTATCCATAAATATTTGTATGAAAAAATATATAAACAATAAAAATACACATATTTGGAATCTCTGCATCTGGTACGACCTGACCTATAAAACTGTCCCACTAGTTAACCCCTTTAACACCAAAAAAACAACAATGCTGTATCATCATACCGCCAAACAAAAAATGGAATAAAACGAGATGAAAAAGACATTTTTTTTACAATAAAAAGCATCTTTTAGTATGTGACAGCTGCCAATCATAAATACCTGATACAAATCTGGTATCACTGTAATCGCACCGACCCGTACAATAAAGTCGCCTAATCACTTATACCGCACAAAGAACGACGTAAAAAATCAAACCAATTCTTCACCTGCAATTCTGCACTCTGCGCTTTCACTGGGGTTTCCATGTAAATCTCTGAAATACATGATTCAGACAGAACCCCGGCAGAAGATTCCCTATAATGAGGCAGGTGGAGGCTCTGTGGACGCCCTCTGGCCTGTGATCTGGCGGTGTCCGTCTTTGTAGGATTGTATA
Organism: Dendrobates tinctorius; assembly: GCF_039654945.1. Taxonomy (NCBI): domain Eukaryota; kingdom Metazoa; phylum Chordata; class Amphibia; order Anura; family Dendrobatidae; genus Dendrobates; species Dendrobates tinctorius. The sequence continues at coordinate 2,691,812 of NW_027361963.1, read as the reverse complement.
AAAGTGCCGTCGGGCACAGTTTTGTGCACTTGTGAAAAGGACACCGGGGAACAGAGGACAGAGTCCAGAGTAACTCTGCTGCATCATTATAGTGAATGGATCCCTCGGGGGTTTCATCTAAATCTTGTCACTCACAGATTTAGGCTGGAGTCACACTAGCGATTTTACAATCGGTCCGACTTTGTTCCTGTAAAGTCGGACGAGTGTAATACAAGTGTCATGCGTTTTTTATGCAAGTACAATCTGATTTTTCACACCTAGCATCTGATTTACATCCGAATGCAGTGCGATTTCTATCCTACTGCAATGTGATTTTAACATGAGCTTTTAGAGAAATCCTCTGTCATTTACACATCATTTTCAAAGGAAATATTCTTCAAAACACACATATATACAGGGTGGGCCATGTATATGGATACACCTAAATAACATGGGAATGGTTGGTGATATCAACATCCTGTTTGTAGCACATTAGTATATGGGAGGGGGAAAACGTTTCAAGATGGGTGGTGACCATGGCGGCCATTTTGAAGTCGGCCATTTTGGATCCAACTTTATTTTTTCCAATGGGAAGAGGGTCATGTGACACATCAAACATTGAGAATTTCACAAGAAAAAGTGTGCTTGGTTTTAACGTAACTTTATTCTTTCATGAGTTATTTACAAGTTTCTCTTTGTTTACAGCCATTGACATGTCGCAGAGGTTAACACGTGAGGAGCAGACAGAAATTGTGCTGATGTCTGGTGACCGCAGTACCCGGCTCATTGCAGCAGATTTCAATGCAAGACACCCTGCACAAGAAAACTGTCACCATTCCCATTTTATTTTGGTGTATCCATATCAATGGCCCACCCAAAAAAGTTTTCCTCATCACTGAACATAATGTTCTGTGTAAACTGAGGGTCCTGTTCCAATTTCCGGTTCCCCCATTCTACAAATTCAGCGCGCCGATCTGGCATCAATCGAACATCCATTTGGTGTATATTAGCTACTCACAAATGGCACCTTTACAAAATCCAGCTGCTGCAGCATCTCAGCGAGGACGACCTAGATCGGAAAAAATAAAGTTGGATCCAAACTGGCTGACTTCAAAATGGCCGCCCTTCATGGAAGAATTAACAGCCGCGATTATTTAGGCATTTTGGGTGAGAAAGTGCATCCTATGGTTCAAGCACTGTTCCTGGAGGGGAACGCCATCTTTCAGGATGATAATGCACCAATTCATACAGCTAGAATCGTTAAAACATGGCACGAGGACCATTGCAATGAAGCTGAGCATCTCATCTGGCCCCCACAATCCCCAAACCTCAACATTATTGAGCATTTATGGTCGATTTTAGAGATTCAAGTTAGATGTCGATTTCCGCCGCCATCGTCGCTCAAAGAACTGGAGGGTGTTTTACCTGAAGAATGGGCTACAATTCCTTTGGAAACAATTCACACCTTGTATGAATCCATACCTCAGAGAATTGAGGCTATAATCGCCGCAAAAGGCGGACCTACACCATATTAAACTAACTTTTGTTAGTTTAACTTTTGTTTTTGCTCAAAACGCATTTGTTCAGAGCGGCCTATCACATTCAGTAATCAAAGTCATGTTATGTTTGTGTGTGTGTAGCCCATTCACTATCTCCATCTAACCCCCACCGACTGAAGATGGCTGGACCGTCATTGTAAATACATCATTGTAAATACAAACCTGTGCTTTGTATCTCCCCCACCTCATTGTAGATTGTAAGCTCCACGAGCAGGGTCGTCTTATTTCGCTTTAATTATTGTATTGTTAACGTTGTTACTTATGACTGTTGTGTTTGAAACTGTTCAACTGTAAAGCGCTGCGGAATATGTTGGCGCTATATAAATAAAGATTATTATTATTATTATTATGTTTCCAAGTGGTTCCATTATTTTGTCCAACCCCTGTATATAGATGAAAAGCCGGCAAATCATTTGCCACGTACAGTAAAATCACAGCATGACAGGTTTGAATAAAATAGATATATACACATAGAATAGATAGATGTCACTGATATATAAGCTGAAGAGCCCGGCGCTGCCCCGGCATAGTAACTAACTGTGGTAAATTATAATGATTATATATATCGTGTAGTGCAGAGGCAGCACCGTGCACAGTGAGGAGGCAGTGACCCACAAAGTTCAAACACAAAAGTCTCTTTAATGTGTTATCTTCACAGAAAGGTTCCAATCCACACAATTGCATATGACTTCAGTGCATATTATCAGTGTTCAATTCACACTCATTCATAGCACTACATAGTGCACGGCTTTGTATCACAGTCCTTAAACATGCCGAACTTCACCATGTCCAGTTTCCATGGGCAGTCAACTGTGCACCATGCCAATGTCTCTCCATCTGTTTGCAGCTGTTACGCCAGTCTCTTCGGGCACAGGACTGTCTCCCTCCGGTTCACCTCCCTGCTTAAGACATCCACATCCGATACCAGTCACCGTGGACGGCAGCATCACTGTACGCTGTGAGTTGCCAGGCCCAGATTGTTAACCTGCCCAGCCGTGCAGATGCCCAGTGGGCTGGTGGCTCTGTAATACAAAATGGGCCACCGGCCCTTTAAAACAGGGGTGGGGAACCTGCAGCCCGCAGGCCACATGCAGCCCGTGGACAGGTCCCTGGAGTCTGCAATGCTCCGGTGGTAGCCCTGCCAGCTGCCAGTTATTTAACCTTCAAGTGCACGCAGCGTTCATTACAGAACGCTGCCTGCACATGAATGATGATGTTGTCAGGGTGGGCGGGGTTAGCACCGAGGTGGGCTGGGTTAGCGCCCAATGCTCCCCCGTCCTACTGTCCTGGAAGAGGAGCTGCTGCAGTGCCAGAGAATCCAGAGCGAGCTCTGTGCCAGCAGCTCAGTGCCTGACTGCTGGTAATTTCTGTGACTTTCCGCTGGAGATCTATGCCCCTCAGCTACGTGCCCAAATATCTCTGTGCCCTCCAACTATGTGCCCCCCTGTGATCTGTGCCCCCCAGCTATATGCACCCCTTTGATCGGTGGCTCCCAGCTTTCTGCCCCTTTGATCCCTGTGCCCACCTGCTATGTACCCCTCTGTGATATTTGAGCTCCCCTGTGACCTCTGTGCCCCCCAGTTATGTGTCCCTCCATGATCTCTGTGCCCTCCAGCTATGTGCCCTCCTGTGATTTTCGTGCCACCCCCCTCCGGTGATCTCTTTGCCCCCCCATCTATGTGCCAACCTGTGATCTTTGTGCTCCCACTGTGATCTTCGTGTCACCACCAGTGATCTCTGTGCCCCCTGTGATCTTTGTGCCGAGAGAGTAAACAGACCGAGTCAAGCACGGAGAGCATAACAAACAGACGTAAACAGAGCACAAACACCAGGGGGTCAGGCACACAGACTAAACGAAAGTATAGCTGACAGGGAATCCTAGTCCAGAGTTTGTATAAATACCTCTCCCAGATCCAAAGGGATGCCACCACAATTAACCCTGAGAGGGCAGGATATGGACCCTTTCTGAAAACCTGACTGTACCCCCCTCTCAACGGGGGGACACTGGACCCCCAGACTTCTCAGGGTATCTGGCATGAAAAGCCCGCACCAGTCGATCAACGTGCACAGAACTGGCCGGAACCCATGACCGATCCTCAAGGGAATATCCCTTCCAATGTATTGTGTACTGAAGCCTCCGGCGCATCCCCCGTGAGACAATGATGCACCCTACCTCATACTCCAGCTGACCCTCTACCAACACTGGCAGAACTTCGGATGAGGAATCTTCCCTAACCGTCCCCACAGGCTGTGGAAGACATTAGATATTTTGAAGGCAGTGGGCAACTGTAATCTTGTCATGATCCAAGGTGGATCTGACAAGTAAATGGACAAAATGAACTTTTTTTCCTTTGGCTTGGTGCCAAAGTGGGTTGATTGCCCTGGTGGCCATTAGAATTATTACACGTGGTGTCGTTTGTTCTAAGTTGCCCCGGTGGTGGTGAGTGGTAGTGCACTTTAGTTTCTTTGGTTTAATGTGCACGTAATTATAAAACAGGTGTGATGCTCTATAAAAGAGTGTCAGGTGTGTTTGATAACTGTTGGTGATAGTAAGTCATTCACAAGGAAGCCTGGGTGAAAGATGTAGCTGAACAAGAGTCCTGGGCAGCCCAGCCAGAGGGGACGAGTGCCAACTATAGAGTCTGCAGGGAGTGCTGGCATGGATTGGTGGAGTCCAACGATGGGGTCTGCAGTAAGGGCTGGCATGGCGTGGTGGAGTCGCAGTTTATGGTGTCAGCAGGAAGTGCTTGCTTGGCTTGGTGGAGTGGCGACTATGATGAGAGTTGCACTCAGCATGCTGGACTTGGTTGCTGAAAACTGGACTCAAGCATGCTGGACTTATTGGCAGAAAAGTTGAACTCAAGCATGCTGGACTTTTTGGCAGAAGCTGGACTCATCTTTGGGACTCTGTTTACTGGGCAGCTGCAACTGGTGGTGGACTCTGCTCCAAGGCTGCATTATGTTGATGGATATGGTTATGGCGATGGATCCGGTTGGAGAAGATGCACGCAGGTGGTGGGCTCTTGGGCTCTGTTGCTGGGAGCGTAAGCAACAGAGCAAAGCTAAGTGGTGTCCCCTGTTTTGTCATTTTCCCTTATGTGTGTTTAGTGCAGTGGTGGGATTAGTTTCCGCACCGACCAATTCCCTAGTGAGGGTTTGGGTGCAGGGCGAGTCAGGGTTTTAAGGTACGCGTGCGTCGCCCGGTGCGGAACCGGCATAGGGAACGTTAGGAGTGCAGGGACACTGGCTCAGGGGTGTACAGGAGGTTTCCACGTCCCTATTCCCTATCGCAGGGCCCACCATTGTTATTGTTACCCAGGTTTCCCCTTTATTATTTAAATTCGCCTCACTGGAGGCGGGGTTTCCAGACTACTGTATATATAACGTGTATTACCTAAATTCGCCAGTTGGAGGCGGTGTATCCAGCTGCACGTTTTATTATTTAAATTCGCCCTACTGGAGGCAGTGTATCCAGGGTCACGCGTGTCATGGGTTCGCCTTGCGGTACTTGCTGCGTCCAGACACACGTGACCGTGACATTATCACCAACCCTACATTTTTTTTTCTGGTTTGCCTTGGCCATGTGGAGACCGCTGAGTAATTGCTGCCGGGCCTCACTGAGGTGAGTGAGGAGGGGCATGGTGTGTTAGAGCCACTGCAGCAGTAGTTATCAGGGTCTGGGGTCTTCCCTTTGGCTTCACCAGAAAATCAAATGGTGGCTGTGGTCTGGCAAAAAGCCCCTAGAGTCACTGCTGGGGAGCGGGATTGTTCATACAGGCGGACGCACCCAGACAGGTGGGTGGAGGTGGTGATCCCCATGGTGCTGTCTGGGGTTCCCCGAGGTGAAGGGGTATGTCCCTGTAGTGAGCAGACTGGTGTATAGTCCGCAGGGCTCATGCCAAATCTTCAATACCACCGAAGAAGCCGCCCCTCCTGGTCGTGTGGAGGCGACCAGCCAGTGTATTTCTCCTCCATATCCCTGCGGCGCTGGCAAAAAGCCCCCTAGAGTCGGTGCTGGGGAGCGGGACTTGTTCATACAGGCGGATGTACCCAGACAGGTGAGTGGAGTTGGCGATCCCCATGGTGCTGTCTGGGGTTCCCCGAGGTGAAGGGGTATGTCCCTGTAGTGAGCAGACTGGTGTTATAGTCCGCGGGGCTGACGCCAAATCTTCTATACCACCAAAGAGGCCGCCCCCTCATGGTCGTTTGGAGGAAGGTGACCAGCGAGTGTATATTTCCTCCATATTCCTGTCCCCTTCTCCAGGTGTGAGCGGCAGGTGTGCTGCGGGGGAGTAGGGACAAATCTCACCCCTCGCCATTAACCAACCCTGGGAGGCGCAGACCTCATGGTGAAAGGGTTGGAGGGTGGTGTCCCTTGGTGAATAGCGGGGGTGTGAGTGTGGTGACACAGGGGGACGCCTCTGTTGTCGATCCAAGAGTGAGTTCATCGAATAATGACAAACGAATGCATGGCAATAAACGTTCAGGTCCGGACCTGTGTGTGAACGAGCATGTATGTGTGGCCACTAAAAAACATCTTGTGGAAGTGTGTTGTGGAGTCTGATCAGCTCATAGCAAGCATACACATACATAAACTCCTTCCCCAGGTCGGCGATGTGGAGATGAGTGGTGCCTCCAGAACATGTATTGCCAATACCAGCGATGCGTTTGTCGTAAACCTGAAGTTTCAGGTGGTGGTGGGGTGAACCCAGGATCTGGGCGTCCCCGCTGTAGGTGTTTCCCTTATGAGGAGTGGTCTTGAGGGTCCAGAGGCCCCTCATTAAGGAGTGGGTACTGTCATGATCCAAGGTGGATTTGGCAAGTAAATGGACAAAGTGAACTTTTTTTCCTTTGGCTTGGTGCCAAAGTGGGCTGATTGTCCCCGCTGGCCATTAGAATTATTACACGTGGTGTTGTTTGTTCTAAGTTGCCCTGGTGGTGGTGAGTGGTAGTGCACTTTAATTTCTTTGGTTTAATGTGCACGTAATTATAAAACAGGTGTGATGCTCTATAAAAGAGTGTCAGGTGTGTTTGATCACTGTTGGTGATAGTAAGTCATTCACAAGGAAGCCTGGGTGAAAGATGGAGCTGAACAAGAGTCCTGGGCAGCCCAGCCAGAGGGGACGAGTGCCAGCTATGGAGTCTGCAGGGAGTGCTGGCATGGATTGGTGGAGTCCAACGATGGGGTCTGCAGTAAGGGCTGGCATGGCGTGATGGAGTCGCAGTTTATGGTGTCAGCAGGAAGTGCTTGCATGGCTTGTGGAGTGGCGACTATGGTGAGAGTTGCACTCAGCATGCTGGACTTGGTTGCTGAAAACTGGACTCAAGCATGCTGGACTTATTGGCAGAAGCTGGACTCATCTTTTGGACCCTGTTTACTGGGCAGCTGCAACTGGTGGTGGACTCTGCTCCAAGGCTGCACTATGGTGATGGATCCGTGTTGTGAGTTCATTCTCTGGCTCAACAGTTGTGAGTTCCCCTTCTGGACTCCTTCTGGTGGTGACCGGAGGTGGTGTGGCTGGTTTGATCGGTGGAGATCTGCCACCTGAGAATGAGGATGACGATTGGATCTCAGGATTCTCAGATTGGATTTAAGACAGCCGACGTCCTATTCAGTTGCTGGTGATTCCTTCTGGCTTGTCAGCTCTTGGTTTTCAGCTCTCTTCCAGTCATCTAAAGCTAAGTTTTTCTGCTAATGTTCACACTTGATTTTGTTGGTCTATTCAGATTTTTGTGTGGTCTGCCAGCCCCGGCTGGGGGCTGAGCTGAATTTCCACTCTTATTTATCAGTATTTTGCCAATTGGCTTTTTGTCCCTTACTAGTTCGGTCTCTTTTTGCTCTGTCTCAGAATATTTCAGAGTGCTGAGATATAGTGGGAGAAGTTTAGTGACTTCAGGGTTAATTTTGCTATCAGAAGTGTTGGACATTATTTTTGTAGGGTTTTTTGCAGGTTGCAGACAGTGTCTTCCCTTTCCTTTCCTGTCTAGTTAGTTTGAGCCCCATCATTTGCTCAGCCTATTTTCCTGCCTGTGTTTGTGCCTTCATCTTGTTTCACCGTCAGTACATGTGTGGGGGCTATTCCTTTGGGGTCTGCTCTGGACAGTTAGTTTTCCCTTTTCTTGCTTTAGGCTTATGTAGTCCTCCGGCCGTGACGAGGCGTCTAGGTTCATCGTAGGCACGCTCCACGGCTACTGCTAGTTGTGTGGTAATATCAGGGATCTGCAATCTGCATAGTTACCAACCACTCTGGTTTTCTGTGGCTTAGCTTGTTTTGCTTTTTTCTCCTTGGTGACCCATTCATAATATCTATGCAGGTGGACTGACTTAAGATAGATGAACAGCGTTGTGAGAAGTTTGCACAAGGACTCTGTTTCTACTGTGGGAGTGCTTTCCATCTCTTTTGTTCCTGTCCCGAGAGGGCAGGAAACTTCTCAGCTTAGAACTGTTAGGAGAGGCCTCCCTAGATGTTTGTGATTCCTCTCCTCCCCTGACCGTGTCTGTTTTGCTGAATCTTGGTTCCAAACATTATTCTGAGGAGGCTTATGTCGATTCAGGTGCAGCAGGGAACTTTATCAGGCTTGAGGCAGTTAAAAAATATCAGATTACTGTCAGGTCTCTAGAGACTCCTAGGCAGATAGCTTTGGTCGACAGTATTATTATTATTATTATTATTATTATTTATTTATATAGCACCATTGATTCCATGGTGCTGTACATAAGAAGGGGTTACATACAAATTACAGATATCACTTACGGTAAACAAACTTACAATGACAGACTGATACAGAGGGACGAGGACCCTGCCCTTTCGGGCTTACATGCTACAGGATGGTGGCGAAGGAGACAATAGGTTGATGGGTTGCAGCAGTTCCGGTGTTGGTTGAGGTGATATCTTCGGTAGTGGTGAGGAGGCAGCGGGGTCATTGCAGGCTGTAGGCTTTCTTGAAGAGGTGGGTTTTCAGGTTCCGTCTGAAGGATCCGAATGTGGTTGATAGTCGGACATGTTGGGGCAAAGAATTCCAGAGGATGGGGGCTATTCTGGAGAAGTCTTGGAGGCGGTTGGGTGAGGAACGAATAAGTGTGGAGAGAAGGAGGTCTTGGGATGACCGGAGATTACGTGAGGGAAGGTATAGGGAGATTAGTTCAGAGACATATGTAGGAGACAGGTTATAGATGGCCTTGTAGGTCAGTATTAGTAATTTGAACTGGATACGCTGAGGGAATAGAAGCCAGTGAAGAGATTTGCAGAGGGGAGAGAGATGAATTAGTCGGGCAGCAGAGTTAAGGATGGACTGTAGAGGTGCGAGGGTGTTAGCAGGGAGACCACAGAAAAGGATGTTGCAGTAGTCGAGGCGGGAGATGATGAGGGCGTGCACAATCATTTTAGTAGATTGAGGGTTGAGGAAAGTACGGATTCTGAAAATATTTTTGAGCTGGAGTTGACAGAAGGTAGAAAGAGCTTGGATGTGCGGTTTTAAGGACAGGGCAGAGTCAAGGGTTACTCCGAGGCAGCGGACTTCCGGTACTGGGGAAAGCGTGATGTCATTAATTGTGATAGGTCAGGTAAGGAAGATCTGTGAGATGGGGGAAATATGATCAGTTCAGATTTGAGTGTCGTCCGCATAAAGGTGGTACTGGAATCCATGGGACTTTGAGTTGTCCCAGGCCAAGGGCATAAATTAAGAGTAGGGGTCCTAGAACAGAGCATTGGGGGACTCCAACAGAGAGAGGGTGGGATGAGGAGGTAGTGTGGGAGTGGGAGACGCTGAATGTGCGGTTTGAAAGGTATGAGGAGATCCAGGATAGGGCGAGGTCTTTGATGCCAAAGGAGGAGAGGATCTATAGTAGGAGGCAGTGGTCAACTGTGTCAAATGCAAAGGACAGGTCTAGAAGCAGGAGTATAGAGTATTGTCCGTTTGCTTTGGCTGTAAGTAGGTCATTAGTCATTTTGGTTAGGGCTGTCTCAGTGGAGTGATGGGGGCAGAAACCAGATTGTAGATTGTCAAAGTTAGATGAGAGGTGGGAGGAAAGTTCACCGTGGATGTGCAGCTCCAGGAGTTTGGATGCGAATGGGAGCAGTGATATTGGGCGATAGCTGGACATAGCGGTTGGGTCAAGAGTTGGCATTTTAAGGATAGGCGTGATTGTGGCATGTTTAAAAGCAGAAGGGAAGGTACCGGATGTTAGCAATAGGTTGAATAGGTGGGTTAGGGATGGGATAAGTGTGGTGAGGTTGGGGAGGAGGTGGGATGGGATGTGGTCAAATGCACAGGTTGCGAGGTGTGATTTGGAGAAGAGGCGATTAAGCTCCCCTTCAGTGATGTTAGAGAGGGAGTTTATGGGGTTTGGGCATTGGTCTGGTATACAAAGGGGTTGTGGTAGTTGAACAATGAAGACTTGCCTTGTTTGGTCGATCTTATTTTTGAAGTGTGTGGCAAAGTCCTAAGCAGAGATGAGGAAGGTTGGAGGGGGCAGTGATGGGCGGAGGAGGGGGTTGAAAGTTATGAATAACTGTTTGGGATTGTGGAATAGGGAAGATACGAGGGTTGTGAAGTAGCCCTGTTTAGCAGAGGTGAGGGCAGATTTGAAAGTCAGTGTTGCCTGTTTGAATGCAGTGAAGTCATCTTGCGACTTTATTTTCTTCCAACGCCGCTCTGCAGCCCTGGACAATTGCCGGAGCTTTTTAGTGGTGTTATTGTGCCAAGGTTGTCTGTTGGTACGTCACATTCAGCCATGAACGAGAGGGGTGACCGTGTCAATAGCTGATCCGAGAGTGGCATTGTAGAAAGCAGTGGCACTGTCTGTGTCTTGGAGTGAGGATATGGATGCCAGTGGTAGAATAGAGTCAGAGAGCGCGTGGGTGTCTAGGTGTGCAAGGTTTCTGCGGGGGTGCGCTTGTTGCTGGACGTGGGTGCCAGTAGAGGAGAACAGGGATGAGAAAGTGAGTAAATGGTGGTCAGATAGAGGGAGAGGGGAGGTTGTGAAGTTATATAGGGAGCAGAGACGGGTGAAGACCAGGTCTAGTGTGTTCGTCTGTGTGGGTGGTTGAGGAGGACCACTGAGTAAGTCCAAAGGATGAAGTAAGGGACAGGAGTTTGGAGGCTGCTGACTGAAGGGTATCAGTGGGGATATTGAAGTCACCCATGATGATAGTGGGGATGTCAGTTGAAAGAAAGTGAAGAAGCCAGGTAGAGAATTGGTCAATGAAGGCAGTGGTTGGGCCTGGAGGTCGGTATATGACGGCCACTTGGAGGTTGGAGGGAGACTAGATGCGGACAGAGTGGACTTCAAAAGAAGGGAGGATTAGGGAGGGAAGAGGTGGGATTGGGTTAAAGGTGCAGTTGGAAGAAAGGAGAAGACCCACTCCTCCACCATGTCTGTTGCCAGGGCGAGGAGTGTGGGTGAAGTGGAGGCTGCCGTAACACAGCGCTGCAGGGGAGACGGTGTCAGAGGGTGTCAGTCAGGTTTCTGTGAGGCCGAGAAAGGCAAGATTACGAGAAAGAAAGAGGTCATGAATCACATAGAGCTTATTGCAGATGGAGCTGGCATTCCAAAGTGCTCCAGAGAGAGGGAGCAGGGGGTTGGGTGTCAATGGCACGGGTTTTAAGTAGGAAAGATTGCGGTAGTTTTTAATAGATAGGGAGCAGTAGGAAGGGGTAGTAATGGGGGTTATGTCATGCTCACCTCCTCCCCGGCGCCTGGCATGCTCACCTTCCCGGCTCTGGCCCGCTCTGCAGCGTCTACGGCCGCTGTCCCGACAGCCGCTGTCCCTGCTACCTCTGCCCGGGCTCCTGTCACTGCCGCGGCTCCACCGCTTGCGGCGCCTTCGGTCCCCGCTGCCTCTTGGGCCTCCACTTCGCCTGGGGCTCGCCAGCGCGTCCGGTCCTCTCGCTCCGCCCTCTCAGCTGGCACCTGTCAATCATCCTTCCGGCGGCCGGCCCCTGCTCCTTCACACAGGCGTACAGCTAGATACGCCCCCTAGACCTGGCGTCCTATCTCCTGGCCCCATGGTACAGCTGCACTCTGACCCGGAAGTTCACCAGCATTCCCTATATCAGGCAGCCTCACCCTATGCTTGCTGCCTATCATTTGTGGTATCGGGTCCACGTGCTCCTGTGTTCCTCTTTGTCTCTGTGTTGTGTCCCACTCCGTGGCCTCCGCTGACTTCCCTGTTTGTGACTTTCCTGTGTTCCCTCCTAGATCCAGTCCGTGCCTGCCTCTGTCTTCCTGCTCCTGTGTCTCGTCCTGTACCTGTTCCTGCTGCCCGCCATTGCCATTCACGTCTGCGATCCACCGCAGTTCCCGCTGTCTCTGCAGTCATCCCTGTGGCTGTCGCCACCTCCATCTGGTCGCCTGCACTTTCCTGCCTGCATACCTACCCGGCTCTTCCCAGGTATCTGCTTCTGAGGCGATAGTCTCCCGTGGGTCTGTCCCTAATGCTCCCTGTATAGGGGGTGGTCCACCTGGTCAGCTCGCCTGAGGGAAGTTTGTCGTCGCGGTCCTGAGGGTTCACTTCCGGAGATCCCCAGTCTCACAGGTTATAAGCTGTGGGGGTCCAGGATTGGGAGATATGTCACCAGCAGTGAGGAGAAGCAGAGAAAGGGAGAGCAGAAGGGAGAAGGAGAGTGGGCAGTAAGCCCTTGCAGGAAACCGTCACCCTGGTCACTGAAGAAGTGGGACTACAGATCGGAGCCTTGCATCAAGAGAAGATATCCCTCTATATCTTTTCTACTTTGTCTCATACACTTCTTCTTGGGCTTCCTTGGCTTAGGGCACATGAGCCAACTCTCGACTGGCAATCAGGTGTACGCCGTTGGGCCTCATCTTGTCAGAAGAGGTGCCTGCTTCCCGTCCATGGGTTCGGCTCGTCTGTCCTCGGCGCCTGCAGGTCTACCGTCAGCTTACTCGTCCTTTGCTGATGTCTTCGACAAGAAGGAGGCTGACACTCTGCCCCCACATCGACCATATGACTGTCCGATTGACCTCGTTCCCGACTCTATCCCACCTAGGGGTAGAATATATCCGCCATCCACTGCCGAGACCCAAGCCATGTCGCAGTATAATGTATTCAGAAGAATCTAGCCAATGGCTTCATTCAAAAGTCTTCCTCGCCTGCAGGAGCGGGTTTATTCTTTGTCAAAAAGGACAGCTCTCTCCATCCCTGCATTATCTATAGAAGGTTGAACGACATCACAATCAAAAACAAGTACCCGCTGCCACTGATCCCGGGGCTCTTTGACCAGCTAAGAGGAGCACGAATTTTCACCAAATTGGATCTTCGTGAGGCCTACAACTTGATCCGTATTTGTTCCGGAGACGTTTGGAAGACCACCTTTAACACCTGGGACGGTCACTATGAATACTTGGTCATGCCATTCGGACGCAGCAACGCTCCAGCGGTATTCCAGGATTTTGTGAAAGACATTTTCGGGGATATGCTGTACACCTGCATGGTGGTGTACCTGGATGATATCCTCGCATTTTCTCCAGATCTGTCTTCCCATAGGAGGAATGTGTGCCAAGTACTCCTACGTTTGAGGGAGAATTGCCTCTACGCCAAGTTCGAGAAATGTGTATTTGAACAAATATCCTTATTGCACTTGGGGTACATTATCTCCGACTCTGGTCTTCGCATGGATCTGGGGAAAGTCTCCGCCATCCTTAACTGGCCACAGCCCTATGGGGTGAAGGCAATCCAATGATTCCTTGGCTTTGCGAATTACTATAGGCAGTTTATCCCTCATTTCTCCTCATTGGCCCGGCCTATCTCTTCTCTTATCCGCAAAGGAGCCAACCCTAACATCTGGTCTCCTGAAGCTGAGAACGCCTTTTTGTCCTTAAAGCAAGCTTTTGCTACGGCTCCGTGCTCCATCGTTCCAAGGCAAACAAACCCTTCATCCTGGAGGTGGATGCTTCTTCCACAGGAGCCGGTGCAGTACTCTCCCAGAGGGCCTCCTCCGGATGTCTGGGCGGTTTCTTTTCCAAGACGTTCTCCACAGCAGAATGAAACTATTCCATTGGCGACAGGGAGCTGTTGGCCATCAAGTTGGCACTGGAGGAGTGGCGATACTTGCCAGAGGGTGCCATTCATCCTTTCAAAATCTATACTGACCATAAGAATCTGGCATTCATCTAGTCGGCACAAAGAGTTAATCACCGGCAGGCCAGGTGGTCTCTATTCTTTGCTCGGTTCGACTTTGAACTCCATTTCCGCCCAGGCAATAAGAACTTCAAGGCTGACGCCTTGTCCAGATCCTTTCTGTCGGTCGATGCAGAGGAGGAACCCTCACATATCATTGACCCTTTTAGGGTCATCACAGTAGCCCCTGTGACCCTGACCTCTTTATCACCAGGTAAAACGTTCCTTCAAGAGAACAATAGAAAGCGAGTCTTACTCTGGGGACAATCGTCCAAACTTCCAGACCACGTTGGAGTAAAAAAGACCCTCATTCTCATAGCTCACTACTACTGGTGGCCATCTCTTCTCCAAGATGTCCAAAGCTTTGTGTGATGTGAGACTTTGGTAGATCTCCTGGAGTGGACCTGCTGGACCGTGGCAACGAACCTCCCACGGGCGAGCTGGCCAGGGAGTGTTTGGGGCAGGCCCGCGGGTAACTATCACCACGGCTGCTGGTACCCAGAGAGAATACAGGAGAGCCGGCAAGAGACCGGAGATGCTGGAGGAGGATCTCCCCAGGAACAGGAACACGGATGACGGACAGGTCAGGAACACAGGCGAGACGGAGGGAAGCAGGCACGAACGGGAGAACTCAGTCAGGGGACCAGGACAGACAGGAGCACGACCTCAGACCTCCAGATCCTAGGAAAGAGCACAGTGGGGAAGATGGTAAGCTAAAGGCAGAGAGGAAACGGGGGTGCACACAGAGACAAGGGCCAGAATCACTTAGCAGGGCACAAGTGATAATCAGCCACCGCCAGCAGGAAGAGGCGGCCTGATATGGGGAGTCGAGGCAGGGACTTCCGGGTCATGACCCCTCCCAGGGCAAGGTGAGGAGAGCACGTGACCTCAGGAGGGGTCGAGAGCACACGTGCTCCCGACCACAGTGCGCGCGCGCGCCCGCTGAGAAGCAGGAAGCTGGGCTGGGGCATGCGCCGAACGGGACACAGGAGACCAGGCAGGAGCAGGCGCCGGGTAAGCGGGACGGGGAAAGAAGGACCGTGGGGAAGGCCGAGGCAGCCGGGACCGCGGCGTGGAGGCTGCCAGAGAGTGGGCAGGCGTGACACTTTGTAGCCTCCTGTCCATCTTGTGCCAAGAACAAGGTTCCTAGGAAGCTACCCTCTGGGCTCCTGCATCCCCTTTCAGCCCCTTCCATGGCTGCATACACTCCCTGAAAAAGTTATGTCGCTTATCCATGTTATGTAAATAAAAGCTTATAACCTGATGTTAAATTCATCCATTGGTTGTATAAATTATTCTTTTGAAAGCTGAAACCCTCCGAAATGTGGTTTCGGTTAAGAAAATAAATTGTCATCAATGCAGAAATATTGATCATTTAATGGACACAGAACGGTCAGATTTTGGCAAGACAAAAGTTTTCTCGGCCACAGAAAGTAATGTGATATTCAAACAAATAATTAACTTAAAATACAAATTTATGTTGCATAACATTGGTGAATGAAGTTGTGGTGCTATTAGAGTCATATATATAATATTTTGTGTGACTTCCATGAGCTTGAAGGACGGCATCCATGCAGTTCAACAATGATTCATACAATTTATTAATTAAGTCATCAGGAATAGCAAAGAATGCAGTCTTACATGCCTCCCAGAGTTCATATAGATTGTTTGATTGAATTTTTACAACAAATGGATGAATTTAACGTCAGGTTATAAGATTTTATTTACATAACATGGATAAGCGACATAAGTTTCTGTCAGGGAGTGTATAGCAATGGATTTTATCACCGATCTTCCTCAATCTTCTGTCTGCACTGTTATCCTGCACTGTTATCCTCGTGGTTGTGGACCAATTCTCCAAGATGGCACATTTCATACCACTGCCAGGCTTGCTCTCTGCACCCGAATTGGCTAAAGTTTTCATCAGTCATATTTTTTTGCATTCATGGCTTTCCACTACACATTGTGTCTGACAGAGGAGTTTAGTTCACCTCTCGATTCTGGAAGGCCCTATGTAAGCTTATGAATGTGACCCTGGACTTCTCCTCTGCCTACATCCTCAGACCAACGGTCAAGTGGAATGAACGAATCAGATCCTAGTGACTTACCTCCGTCACTTCTCTAACGCCCACCAGAATGATTGGTCCAGCTTGCTTCCTTGAGTGGAATTTGCGCACAACAACCACACCGGCGAATCTTCCTCCAAGTCTCCCTTTTATATTGTCTATGGACACCATCCTGGTGTGTCTCTGCCGGTACCTTCTGTCTTGGGTGTGCCGGCGGCTGACTTTCTTTCTGAGGAGTTCTCCAGAGTTATGAATGAGTCACCGTAGGAGACAAAAACAGAAATACTAGCTAAGTCCAGAAAACCAGAGAAGTTGGCAGCTATCGGATTGCAGACCCCTGAACCTATCAACAACAACTAGCAGTAGCCGTGGGGGGTTCCTACGGTGCCCTAGACCCCTCGATCACAGCCGGAGAACTACATAGCCTAAAGACAGAAAGGGAAATCTAAACTGCCCCAGAGCAGACCCCAAAGCAATAGGCAGCCCCCAACATATAATGACGGTGAAGCAAGGGGTCACCGAACCCTCATCCACGCCACCAGGGCGATCAGGGTGAGCCTGATGAAAGGCACGCACCAATCTTTTGGCATGAATATCAGAGGCAGAGACCCAGGAATTATCCTCCTGACCATAACCCTTCCACTTAACCAAATACTGGAGTCTCCGTCTAGCCAGACGGGAATCCACATATCTTCTCTACCTCATATTCCATGTTACCTTCAACCAATACAGGGTCCGGAGGTGCCACCCCAGGAACTACTGGTTCAACAAACCTCTTCAACAAGGACTTATGAAACACATTATGGATTTTAAATGTGACAGGAAGAGCCAAATGAAAAGAGACCGGATTAATAATCTCCAAAATCTTGTAAGGTCCAATAAATCTAGGCTTAAACTTAGGAGAAGCCACCTTCATAGCGATATTTTTTTATGATAACCAAACCATATCACCAACCTTAAACTGGGGACCAATGGTCCTATGTCGGTTGGAAAACCGCTGGGCCTTTTCCTGGGAGAGAGAGAACTTATCCATCACTTGGTCCCAGATCTGGTGCATTCTCTCCACCACAGTGTCAACACCTGGGCAGGCAGAAGGCTCCACCTGCCCTGAAGAAAATTGAGGATGAAACCCAAAGTTACAAAAAAAAGGTGACATCAAAGTGGCAGAACTAGCTCTATTATTTAAAGCAAATTCGGCCAAGGGCAAAAATGAAACCCAATCATCCTGATCAGCGGAAATGAAAAATCTCAAATACGACCCCAAGGTCTTGTTGGTTCTCTCCGTCTGCCCATTGGTCTGAGGGTGAAAAGCAGAGGAGAAGGACAACTGAATTCCCAGCTTGGAACAGAAAGTCCTCCAAAATCTAGACACAAACTGAACTCCTCTGTCAGATACAATGTTCTCAGGAATCCCGTGCAAGCGAACCACCTGTTGCAAAAACAGGGGCACCAACTCAGAGGAAGATAGCAACTTAAGGAGAGGCACAAGATGAACCATCTTAGAGAACCTATTACAAATCACCCAAATAACAGTCATTCTCCGAGAGACAGGCATATCAGAGATAAAATCCTTTGAAATATGGGTCCATGGCCTCCTGGGGACTGGCAAAGGCATCAACAACCCACTAGAGTGAGAACAAGGTTTAGACCGGGAGCAAGTCCCACAGGACTGCACAAAATTCCTGACATCACGAGACAAGGAGGGCCACCAAAAAGACCGACTCACCAAATCTCTAGTACCAAAAATACCTGGATGACCAGCTAATGCGGAGCAATGAACCTCAGACATTACTCTCTTCCTCCACTGGTCAGGAACATACAATTTTCCAATGGGACAACGCTCAGGTTTGTCCTCCTGAAACTCTTCCAGAGCACATCTCAAATCGGGCGAGATGGCAGAAAGAACCAACCCCTCACCTAAGATGGTAGCAGGCTTGGTCACAATAGGAGAATCAGCAAAGAAACTCCTAGAGATGGCGTCTGCCTTGACATTCTTAGTGCCCGGAAGAAAAGAGACCACAAAATCAAAATGTGTGAAAAACAAGGCCCACCTAGCCTGTCTAGGAGTCAAGCGTTTGGCCGACTCAAGGTAAATCAAATTCTTGTGGTCAGTAAGGACCACGACTTGATGTTTAGCTCCTTCCAACCAATGTCTCCACTCCTCAAATTCCCATTTCATGGCTAACAGTTCCCGATTCCCCACATCATAGTTTCGTTCAGATGGGGAGAACTTTTGGGAAAAGAAAGCACAGGGATTCATTTTAGATGTTACAGGATCTTTTTGGGACAAAACAGCTCCTGCACCAATTTCAGAAGCGTCCACCTCTACCTAAAACGGGAGTGAGACATCAGGTTTCCGCAAAACCGGAGCAGAAGTGAACCTCCGCTTCAGCTCCTGAAAGGAAGAAACAGCCTCCGGAGACCAATTCAGCACATCAGCACCCTTCTTAGTCAAATCAGTCAATGGTTTGGCAATACCAGAAAAATTAGCTATAAATTTACGATAAAAATTAGCAAAACCCAAAAACTTCTGGAGGGCCTTCAAAGAAGTGGGCTGAACCCAATCATAAATGGCCTGTACCTTGGCCGGGTCCATTTCAATAGTTGACGGAGACAAAATAAATCCCAAAAATGAAATCCTCTGTACACCAAAAAGGCATTTCGATCCCTTAACATACAGGGAATTCTCCCTCAAAATCCGGAACATAGTCCGGACATGTTCCACATGAGAGTCCCAATCCTTGGAAAAGATCAAAATATCATCCAGATAGATGATCAAAAATGTATCCACAAAGTCCCAGAAAATATCATTCATGAAGCACTGGAAGACAGAAGGGGCATTAGTGAGCCCAAAAGGCATCACCAGGTACTCAAAATGTCCCTCCGGAGTATTAAACGCCGTCTTCCATTCATCCCCATGCTTAATGCGAATAAGATTATACGCCCCCCTGAGGTCAAGCTTGGTAAACCAGCAAGCACCTTTAACTCTGGAGAATAGATCAGAAATCAGGGGTAACGGATACTGATATTTAACAGTAATTTTGTTGAGGGCACGATAGTCAATACAAGGCCTTAATGAACCATCCTTTTTAGCCACGAAAAAAAACCCAGCACCTAAGGGTGAAGAGGATGGTCTAATATGACCCTTCTCCAACGACTCCTTAATATAGGATCGCATAGCCTCGTACAGATAAATTGAAAAGACGACCCTTGGGAAATTTACACCCAGGGCTCAGCTCAATTGCACAGTCATAACTCCTATGAGGAGGCAAAGACGCAGACTCATTCTCACTAAATACATCATAAAAATCAGTCAAATAGTCAGGAACATCATGCGACTGGGGAGAGGTGGAGAAAACAGGAGCATCACTAAGGGCACACCGACAACCCCAACTCACCACAGACAGAGATTTCCAATCCAAAACTGGATTATGGATTTGCAACCAGGGAAACCCCAGAACAATGGTATCATGCAAATTATGCAACACCAAAAATCTGCAATTTTCTTGATGGTCTGGGGCGACCCGCATTACCACCTGGGTCCAAAACTGAGGTTTATTCTTCGCCAAAGGAGTAGCATCAATACCCCTCAAAGGGATAGGCGTCCGCAGAGGTGTCATAGGAAACCCACAACGTTTAGCAAAATCCAAGTCCATCAGGTTCAGAGCCGCTCCCGAATCCACAAAAGCGTTAGTGGAAAATGTGGACAGGGAGCAGATCAGAGTAATTGCCAGAAGAAACTTAGGTTGAACACCACCCACAGCAAATGTGTGTGCAAAACGTTTCTCTCGTTTAGGGCAGACAGAAATAATACGAGAGGCATCTTCACAGAAAAAACACAGCTTATTACGCCTTCTGAACTCCTGACGTTGCACCCTAGACAAAACCCTATCACACTGCATAGGTTCAGACATTTGTTCAACAGGTGGCAACACCTCTCGTGTAGTTTTGCGTTCACGTAAACGCCGATCAACCTGAATGGCTGACATAGAATCGTCAAGACCAGAGGGAACAGGAAATCCCACCATAGTATCTTTTACGATTTCTGACAAACCCTTCCGAAAGAGAGCTGCCAAGGCACCATCATTCCAGGTAGTAAGGACCGCCCACGTTTGGAATTTTTCACAGTACAACTCTGCAGAATCCTGACCCTGGCTCAATGCCAACAGGGCTTTCTCAGCCTGATCAATAGCATTAGGTTCAACATACAACAACCCCAAGGCTTGAAAAAATGCGTCCACATTAGTTAGAATAGGATCATCAGGTGTCAAAGAAAACGCCCAATCCTGGGGATCGCCGCACAGCAAAGAGATGACAATTTTAACCTGCTGCGCGGAGCTCCCCGATGAGTTAGGCTTCAAGGCAAGAAATAATTTACAATTATTCTTAAAATTCAAAAATTTAGACCGATCCCCAAAAAACACATCAGGAGTAGGGATCTTTAGCTCAGCAGCATGTGAATGAGCAAGATAAGCGGAAATTCCCCGCACTTCAGCAGTGAGCTGCTCCACACGATCAGACAATTGCTTAATCTCCATTAAGAAAAAATTCCCCCTACGGCCTCAGAGAAATAGAGGAAAAAATATACACAAAAAAAAAATTTCTGACACCGTTTTTTTTACAATTCTTTCCTGCTATTGAGTACCCTAGAATCTTCGGTATGGCTGGTGATTCTGTTATGAATGAGTCACCGGAGGAAAAAACAAAAATACAAGCTAAGTCCAGAA
Source organism: Dendrobates tinctorius (assembly GCF_039654945.1). Lineage (NCBI taxonomy): Eukaryota > Metazoa > Chordata > Amphibia > Anura > Dendrobatidae > Dendrobates > Dendrobates tinctorius. The sequence goes on along the minus strand of NW_027361963.1, from coordinate 2,671,341 downwards.
AACCGGAGAGGTTGGTAGCTAGCGGATTGCAGACCCCTGATCCTATTCACCACAACTAACAGTAGCCGTGGGGGGTTCCTACGGTGGTCCTAGACCCCTCGTCACAGCCGGAGAACTAAATAAGCCTAAAGAAAGAAAGGGGAAATCTAAACTGCCCCAGAGCAGACCCCAATGCAATAGACAGCCCCCAACATGTATTGTCGGTGAAAACAGATGAAAACACAAACAGACAGAAAGACAGGCTGAGCAAACGATGGGGCCCTACTAACTAGATAGGACAGGACAGAAAAGATGCTGGCTGCAATCCGCAAAAACCCTACCAAAAATGTCCCGTCTGATAGGAAAAAAGGCCCTGAAGTCGCTAGACTTCAAAATCACTATGTTGTGAGTTCATTTTTCCCTTCACCATTGAGGTCTGATGAACTCCCTCTTCTGGTGAAGGAAGGTAGTGAGCCTGATTAGAAAAAACCTGAGCAGGTAGATGATGACTAGGTGACAGGTACTACGGACTGGATATAAGGCAGCCGACGCCCTTCTGCCTTGCTGGTGATTGTTTTCCCTGCTGGAGTCTTGGAGACCAGTCTGATTCCTGCTTCTCAAAGCTAACATTTTTTTGCTCTGCTTTTGCACACTTTAGTTTGGTTTTTGTTTTGCCTGTTTTTTTGGAGATCAGCCATCCCTGGCCGGGGGTGAGCTGAATTCCATTTTTGTCTCTGATCTTTTGATCTCTTGCTCTGTCTTCAGAATTTACCTGAGTGCTGATATAGTCTTTTGAAGCCTAGCGACTTCAGGGCCTGTTTTTCCTATCAGTCGGTTGGGTCATTTTGGATGGGGTTTTTTGCGGATTGCAGACAGCAGCTTTCCTATCCTGTCCTATTCAGTTAGCATGGGCCCCATCTTTTGCTCAACCTATCTTTCTATCTGTGTTAGTATTTTCATCTTGCTTCACCGTCATTATATGTTGGGGGCTGCCTTTTGCTTTGGGGTCTGCTCTGGGGCAGTTTAGTTTTCCCTTTCTGTCTTTAGGCTTATGTAGTTCTCCGTCTGTGATCGAGGGGTCTAGGGCACCGTAGGAACCCCCCACGGCTACTGCTAGTTGTTGTGGATAGGTTCTGGGGTCTGAAATCCGATAGCTGCCAACCTCTCTGGTTTTTCTGACTTAGCTAGTTGTTATGATTGGGTCACCGTAGGAGGCAAAAACAGAAATGCTAGCTAAGTCCAGAAAACCAGAGAGGTTGGCAGCTATCGGATTGCAGACCCCTGATCCTATCCACAACAACTAACAGTAGCCGTGGGGGGTTCCTACGATGCCCTAGACCCCTCGATCACAGCCGGAGAATTAAATAGGCCTAAAGAAAGAAAGGGGAAATCTAAACTGCCCCAGAGCAGACCCCAAAGCAATAGGCAGCCCCCAACATATAATGACGGTGAAGCAAGATGAAAACACTAACACAGACAGAAAGATAGAGTGAGCAAAGACGGGGCCCAAGCTAACTAGATAGGAAAGGACAGGAAGGCTGCTGTCTGCAATCCGTGAAAAACCCTATGAAAATAAGAGCCAACAGACTGACAGTGAAAAAGGCCCTGAAGACGCTAGGCTTCAAAAAAGCTTGTCAGTACTCAGGAATATTCTGAAGACAGAGCAACAGGCAAAAGGAGATTCAGCTCACCCCAACAGGGAATGGCAGAATCCAGAAAAGCAAGGAAAACAAAAATAAAACACAAATGCTAACAGGCAAAGCAGAAAACTTAGCTTTAGAGGAGCAGGAATCAGACTGGTGTCCTAGAAGTCCACAGAGAAATCACCCGCAGGGCAGAAGGGCGTCGGCAGCCTTATATCCAGTCCGTGACTCCACTCAGCCAGTCATCCTCATTAGGCTCAGGTGCCTGATAATCAGGCTCATTACCTTCCTTTACCAGAATAGGGAGTTCACCAGACCTCAGTGACGAAGGGGAAAATGAACTCACAACAGCTAGTATTTTGTTTTTTCCTCCTTTGGTGACTCATCATAACACACTATATCAGCACTCAGGTATATTCTGAAAACAGAGCAAAGAGATCAACTGATCAGAGACAAAAATGGAATTCAGCCTGTTCTAGCAAGGGCTGGCTGAACACAAACACTAAGTAAACCAGAAAAAATCTCATGGAATAATAGCAGGGCAAAAACTTAGCTTTTAGTAGACAGGAACAAAACTGGATGCAAGAGCTCAGAGCAGAAAGGATCACCAGCAACCCTGCAGGACGTTGGTTGCCTTATATCCACTCAGAGATTCCGGATGTCCAATCACACTCCACCTGTTCAGATGACAGGTTCTTCCCATCCAAATCAATTTCACTACCTCCTTTCACCAGCAGAGGGAGTTCATCAGACATCAAAGGTGAAGGAGAAAATGAACTCATAACAGCTGACATTGAGTCGCTGTATACTAGTGTAAGGCATTGTGACGGATTGCGTGCTGTTGAATTCTTTTTGAACATTTCCAGCATGTCCACTGGTATGAAACGGTTCATACTAGAGCTACTAGAATTCACATTAACGCACAACTTCTTTGTGTTTAAGGGGTCCTTCTTCCTACAGACCCAGGGAACAGCCATGGGAGCGGCCTATGCGCCTTCCTATGCTATCTGTTCCTGGGTCTGTGGGAGAGAGACCTCTTCCTGTCAGATCCACACGAATCTATGGACCGCGTCCTTCTCTGGACGCAGTACATAGATGATGTGTTTTTGATCTGGCAGGGTAACAGTGATTTGCTGGGCAACTTCCAACAGTTAAACAACAATGATCGCAATATAAAGTTGACTTTTGTATACAATGAGCATAAAATTGAATTCCTGGACGTGACGTTGAAAAGAGATGTCATATGATCCAAACTAATATCTTTAGGAAACCAACCTCAAAGAACATGCTGTTGCACACCACCTCCTCTCACCCTAATCATATGATTAAATCGGTACCGACGGGCCAATTTTTACGCCTACGCCAAATCTGCTCGACGGATATAGATTATTAACAACAGGCTGAGGATCTTAAGCGACGGTTCCGTGAGAGGGGTTACAGTCATAGTGCGATCAAAAAAGCCTATAATCGGGCAAAATATAGCACGCGAAATTCCATGTTGTAGAAAACAGAGGGGCCCACACATAAATCAGAACAGCTTAGATTTGTTACGACCTTTCACTCTCAATCTGAAAGGGTCAGGAAGGGATTGGAGAAGTCATGATCCGATAATGGCAAAATTGCTACCGGATAGACCAATGATAACATACCGGAGGGCCAAAAATTTGCGTGGGCATGTAATTAGGAGCCACTATGAAGTTAATCCACCAACCACTTTTTTGACCAGTGGGACTCCTAGACGGGGTTGTTTCACTTGTGGACGCTGCGTTGCATGTATTAACGTTGATTGCTGTGATACATTTACGGACTCGTCGGGTACTAAAACATATAAGATAAAGAAAAACATCACATGCCTATCTAAATGTGTGATTTATTATGCCACGTGCCCGTGCTCCCTGATCTATATTGGACTAACTACGCGCCAATTGAATGTCCGGATCAGGGAGCATGGTCATACAAGCCGCGGAAAATGAAGATGATCTCTCGGTTCTCAAAACTATACCCAAGCACTTTTAAGTTATATCACCAATGTGATAGCAAAGTGTTTAGGGTTAAAGGAATAGACAGCTTGGAGCTGGGTATGCGTGGGGGCAAAGTGTCACAACGTCTGGTTCAACTAGAGGTGAGATGGATCTGGACCTTAAATACGGTCTATCCACATGGGCACATGGGTTAAATGAATGTCTAAACTTTGCATCGTTTCTATGATCTCTGTCTGGCTGTACCATGTGGTGCATTCGGTCACTCATGCCAATTTTGGTAGTTTTAACCGGTTTTAACATGTTTTCTGTCTTTTTTACATTTTAGGTCATTTATTATTATTTTGTGTTTAATTATGCACTACTTGTGACGTCGGACCCGGAGAGTATCTTCATCTGGAAGAAGGATCGCCACGGCTATTTATATATATATTTATGTTGTGATACAATATATGTTTTGTGTATCCATCGGTAGGCGGTATCTGTATTTATGGATAAATGATACGGTACTAGGAATGTCTTTAGTGTAACCCTCGCTTGAGGTTTGTTGTAAATATACACATATGACGCGATTTGCATATTTGCTGTTGTATTTTTGTATAATACCTTGGGTATATGGCCTGTATCATTAAGCAATGTTTCACATTTATTTGCTATTAGGGATCTTGATGGAGTTCAATATGTCTCTGCTTAATGTGACATTTGCCTTGACACTATCTGTATATAGGTACCTTAATGTTGAATCTATCTATGGATCAGTTTTGATATTTGTTACACAATGGTGTTCTACATCTGTACTGGTGATTATTATTTCCAGGTGCCTATGCCAAATTTTAAGATTCACAACATTATTGTTCCATAGCATTATGGTTTGGCCTCTAATTGCCCCATTGTTGTGAGTTCATTTTCCCCTTCACCATTGAGGTCTGATGAACTCCCTCTTCTGGTGAAGGAAGGTAGTGAGACTGATTACCAAACACCTGAGCAGGTAGATGATGACTGGGTTACAGGAATTGCTGACTGGATATAAGGCAGCCGACGCCCTTCTGCCTTGCTGGTGATTTCCCTGCTGGATTCTTGGAGACCAGTCTGATTCCTGCTTCTCAAAGCTAAGTTTTCTGCTCTGCTTTTTTGCACTTGAGTTTTGGTTTTGTTTGCCTTGTTTTGTTGGATTTCAGCCATCCCCGGCCTGGGGTGAGCTGAATTCCATTTTGTCTTTTCTGTTATGAATGAGTCACCGAAGGAGAAAAAAACCAAAATACTAGCTAAGTCCAGAAAACCAGAGAAGTTGGCAGCTATCGGATTGCAGACCCCTGAACCTATCAACAACAACTAGCAGTAGCCGTGGGGGGTTCCTACGGTGCCCTAGACCCCTCGATCACAGCCAGAGAACTAAATCAGCCTAAAGACAGAAAGGGGAAATCTAAACGGCCCCAGAGCATACCCCAAAGCAATAAGCAGCCCCCAACATATAATGATGGTGAAGCAAAATGAAAAACACTAACACAGATAGAAAGATAGGCTGAGCAAAAGATGGGGCCCAAGCTAACTAAATAGGACAGGATAGAAAAGCTGCTGTCTGCAATCCGCAAAAACCCTATCAAAAATGAACCAACAGCCCTGAAGATGCTAGGCTTCAAAAAGACTATATCAGTACTCAGGTATTTTCTGAAGACAGAGCAAAAGACAAAATGGAATTCAGCTCACCCCAGGCCGGGGATGGCTGAAATCCAACAAAACAAGGCAAACAAAACCAAAACTCAAGTGCAAAAAAGCAGTGCAGAAAACTTAGCTTTGAGAAGCAGGAATCAGACTGGTCTCCAAGAATCCAGCAGGGAAATCACCAGCAAGGCAGAAGGGCGTCGGCTGCCTTATATCCAGTCAGCAATTCCTGTAACCCAGTCATCATCTACCTGCTCAGGTGTTTGGTAATCAGTCTCACTACCTTCCTTCACCAGAAGATGGAGTTCATCAGACCTCAATGGTGAAGGGGAAAATGAACTCACAACACCCCATGTTATATTAGATGGCATTGGCGATGTTGTTTTGACCAGTACGCATGCGCGTCATGGTCCAGGCTGCAGCGCGGCTTCTGGTGTCTGCCCTCGGCGAGTTGCTATGGCATCAGCGACGCCCTGGCTCCCGCTTTTTAGACGCTGGCGCCGCTCTGCATCCCCAGTCGTCACGACTGCGGATGCATTATTTCCGGTCCACGCCTCCCATCTTCTGGGCCTACTGCCTTTTTAAAGCTCCCGGTTTTTATTGTATACATATTTCCCTGACGAAGGACGAGCATCTGAAACGCGCGTCGGGGCAGACGCGCAGACCCCCGGGACCCCCTACCATGCCGTCTATTATAGGTAATGTACAGATAATTACTGGACAATTTGTCGCCATGCATTGTATATGACTGGTATCTGGTCATTGACATAGTGTCAGCATGTTTAGATAGGGCAGGTAGTTTTATGGTTTAACGTGATGAGTATAAGGCAGCAACTGTTTTAACCCATTGTGGTGATATGTTGGATAAGATTTTGCTGTATTGGGACCTAATCATTGTTATGAGTCTACCTTGATATTATACCTCAATACATACCTGGGTTTTGGGGATCGCAGCGATTTTCCCATCGCAGGTTTGTCCATTTCATGCACTTTTCGGCACTGTTATTGTCTGTTCCTGCATAATTGTCTAATAAAGATGTGCTATTGTAATATTGGATCTGTAGTCATTCATTAGTGGATTTTCCACCACCCTTTGATTAGAAACAGGCAGTATAGGCTCACCCTGATTTATCAACAGGAAGTACATATACTGTGCCCTATACATTACATACATCATACACTACAGATACACTAATACATATACAAGGGTCATCTGCAGTATACCCATAAACACTCATTTACAAACAAGAAAACACATATACTGCACACTATATATTACATACACTATATACACATACTACCATACTCACACTATTATGTCTATGCAACAGCAAGGTCTTCACCACCTGCCGCATCATCCCAGGACAGCAGACAGCCAGGGTAGACATCAGTAGGAAGAGTCCACAGCACAGCAGAAGACTTAGAGGGGCTGCTTCCTCTTCCAGTGGACACTTGTGATCCACCTCCCCCTCCCCTGGTCCCAACTGCAGCTGGTGATGTGAGTACAGGGAGACTTGTACACTGCAGTTTCCTCACCAGTATTTTTGTTAATGAGGAGAAAGTGTAGTGTAATGTAGTGTAAGTGCAGTGCTGGCAGCTTGATCCCACAGGAATAGTGGGGCCCAGGCGTCCCTCCTGCAGCCCAGTGAGAAGCCCTAGTTCTGGAACCACTAGTAGGCAGTATCACAGAAATGCTTACCTTTTCTGGCTCCAGTCTCTTCCTGCTGATCTCCTGTCACTGCTGCTGTCATGTTTGGGAGTAGGAGGATGAGAGAAGATGGAGGCGGAGCCAGTGCTGGAGGCAGTCTAGGGAAGGTGACCTGACGGACGGACTTGTCAGCAAGTAGAAAAGAGGGTTTGCACATTTTAGGCAGACAGCAGTTATAACAGTGGGGAAACAGCTAGGAAAGTGTAGTTGACGTGCAGTACCAGGGGTTGACCACAAGATGGCAGGGAGGAGTGTGAGTTCAGGATTTAACAGCAGCTTAGGGCTTTAGAAACCGTTGGTCATGGGGGGCGGAGTTACAGGGAACCGGGAAAGTTATAAATTTGTTCCAGAAAGTTCCAGTCTCCGAGAGGTGCTCAAGAGACAAGAAGTCTGTGACAGTTTGTGCATACCTCCCAACTTTTGAGGAAGGGAAAGAGGGACAAAGGCTGCATCGCAAGCCGCGGCAAGTTTTAGGCCACGCCCCAACCACACCCATTTCACAATTAGCCACACCCATTTCCATGCCCAAAACACACCCATTTAGCACTGCTGATCACACTGACTGGTACTGAGGGCGCACTGACTGGTACTGAGGAAAAGAAAGAACAGAGAGAGAAAAAAGAAAACGGAGAGAGAGAGGAAAGAAATAAAGAACAGAGAGAAAGAGAGAGGGGAAAGAAAGAACAGAGAGAGAGATGGGAAAGAAAGAAAGATGGTACAGAAAGAACAGAGAGAGAGAAAGAAAAAGAGAACAGAGAGAAAGAACAGAGAGAAAGAACAGAGAGAGAGAACAGAAAGATAAAGATAGGAAAGAACAGAGAGAGAGAAAGGAAGAACAGAGAGTGAAAGAAAGAAGGGAATGAAAGAACAGAGAAAGAAAGAACATAGCAAAAGAAAGAACAGAGAGAAAGAGAGAGAAAGGAAGAGGGGAAAGAAAGAACAGAGAGAAAGAAAGAAAGAAAGAAGAAAGAGAGGAAAGAAAGAAAAGAGAGATTAGAGAGAAAAAGAAAGAGGGGAAAGAAAGAACAGAGAGAGAAAGGAAGAGAGAAAGAAAGATAGAGAGGAGAGAAAGACAGAAACAGAGAGAGAAAGAAAGATTCTATAAAGATACTATAGCAGCCCGGCTCCCATTGTAATGCCCACCTGAGCCTCCCGTGCAGGACATATCTTGATCCACTCACATGGCCGGCATCCCCGAGTCCAAGGTGATCCCGCTGTCCACGCTATCGGAGGAGGACATGGTGATGGATCTGAAGCATTCCCTGAAGTGCCTCCATGGTTCCGTTACAATCTCTTCCCGAAATTACCTCATTTCTGGTCATTTTCTAGCATGTCACTTCTGGTGGAACGTCATGTGCAAATTTTAAAGTGCTCCTTGGGGCTCCGCCGTGTACTCCTGTATCCGCAGGAAAAGTAAGCTCCCGGCCGGGACAGACTCCCTCAAAATCGCGACTGTCCCACTGGATCCGGGACGGTTGGGAGGTATGAATGCTCCCCACCATACACCTTGTACACGCATGGCTCCGCACACCTCACACACACGGTTTTGCTTTGTATGCCTCGTACACACACAGCTCCGCTCCGTACATCTCGCTCACACACGGCTCCACTCAGTACACCTCGTACACACGCGGCCACGCTCTGTACACCTTGTACACACATGGCTCCACTCCGTAAATCTTGTAGACTTGTGGCTTTGCTCCATACACCCCGTACACATGTGGCTCTGCTCCGCTCCGTAAACACACGGCTCAGCTCCATACACCTTGTACACATCTCCACTCTGTACACCTCGTACACACACATCTCCATTCTGTACACCTCGTACACACACGGCTCCGCTCTATACACCTCGTACGCGCACGGCTCAGCTGCATAAACCTCGTACACACACGGCTCAGCTGCATAAACCTCATACACACACGGCTCAGCTGCATAAAACTCGTACACACACACACGGCTCAGCTCCGTACACCTCGTACACACACGGCTCAGCTCCGTACACCTCGTACACACACACGCGGCTCAGCTCCGTACACCTCGTACACACACACACGGCTCAGCTCCGTACACCTCATACACACACGCGGCTCAGCTCCGTACACCTCGTACACACACGCGGCTCAGCTCCGTACACCTCGTACACACACGCGGCTCAGCTCCGTACACCTCTTACACACACGCGGCTCAGCTCCGTACACCTCTTACACACACACGCGGCTCAGCTCCGTACACCTCGTACACACACACACGGCTTAGCTCCGTACACCTCGTACACACACACGGCTCAGCTCCGTACACCTCGTACACACACACGGCTCAGTTCCGTACACCTCGTACACACACACGGCTCAGCTCCGTACACCTCATACACACACACACGGCTCAGCTCCGTACACCTCGTACACGCACATACACACGGCTCAGCTCCGTACACCTCGTACACACACACACATGGCTCAGCTCCGTACAGCACGTACACACACACATACGGCTCAGCTCCGTACAGCACGTACACACACGGCTCAGCTCCGTACAGCACGTACACACACACACGGCTCAGCTCCGTACAGCACGTACACACACGGCTCAGCTCTGTACAGCACGTACACACACACGCGGTTCAGCTCCATACACCTCGTACACACACACGCGGCTCAGCTCCGTACACCTCGTACACACACACGCGGCTCAGCTCCGTACACCTCGTACACACACACGCGGCTCAGCTCCGTACACCTCGTACACACACACGCGGCTCAGCTCCGTACACCTCGTACACACACACGCGGCTCAGCTCCGTACACCTCGTACACACACACGCGGCTCAGCTCCGTACACCTCGTACACACACACGGCTCAGCTCCGTACACCTTGTACACATACGGCTCTGCTCTGTACACATCTCCGCTCTGTACACCTCGTACACACACGGCTCCGCTCTATACACCTCGTACGCGCCGCTCTATACACCTCGTACGCGCACGGCTCAGCTGCATAAACCTCGTACACACACGGCTCAGCTCCGTACACCTCGTACACACACACACGGCTCAGCTCCGTACACCTCGTACACACACACACGGCTCAGCTCCGTACACCTCGGACACACACACACACGGCTCAGCTCCGTACACCTTGTACACACACACACGGCTCAGCTCCGTACACCTCGTACACACACACGGCTCAGCTCCGTACACCTCGTACACACACACACGGCTCAGCTCCGTACACCTCGTACACACACACACGGCTCAGCTCCGTACACCTCGTACAAACACACACACACACACGGCTCAGCTCCGTACCCCTCATACACACACACACACACGGCTCAGCTTCGTACACACACACACACGGCTCAGCTCCGTACACCTCGCACACACACGGCTCAGCTCCGTACACCTCGCACACACGGCTCAGCTCCGTACACACACACACACGGCTCAGCTCCGTACACCTCGTACACACACATGGCTCCGCTCCGTACACCTCATACACACGTGGCTCCACTCCGTATACCTCGTACACACAAGGCTCCGCTCCGTATACCTCTTACACACACATGCCTCCACTCCGTATACCTCGTACACATGCATGGCTCCGCTCTATATACACGTGGCTCCGCTCTGTACACCTCATACACACAAGGCTCTGCTCCGTATACCTCTTACACACATACATGCCTCCACTCCGTACACCTCATACACACACGGCTCCACTCTGCATACCACATACACACACAGCTCTGCTACGTCCACCCTGTAAACCCCTCCTGACCTCACACATAAACTTCCCCTCACCAGCATCATGACAACCAGCACAGCAGAGTCCTGAACACCACTGAGCCCCTGATCATGTGACTCTGATGCCTCCCCTCCTGTGACTTCATCACAGGTCCTGTGCGCACAGTAGCAAGAGTCTAGCCAGTCATCGCAGTCTGTGGGGGGCGACGGTCTCTGGCAGGGTGAGGATGGGTCGGTGCATGGGGGGCGTGCGGTTATCTCCCTGCAGTGCGGGACAAATAGAGTCCCGCTCGGGACAGCGGGAAAGGCAGTCAAAAACGGGACTGTCCCGCCATATCCGGGATACTTGGGAGCTATGGTTTGTGTGCTGTGAGGAGAGCCAAACTAGGGGACTGAGGAGAGAGGAAGTCAGGGGGGTGGTCCTGACATGAAGTACCGCAGTACAGACGAGGCCCCGGGGAAAAGCATACCGTATGGAAGACGATACCTGACCAGTAAAAGTGCTGATGGTGTACGGGCCTAAGGCGGCCACAGTGACTGCGCTGACAGGATCGTCACTAAGTGAAAAAGGGATGGTACGTGTAATTACGTACCTGGTGCAAAAGTACGGTGTGTGTAGCGAGGCCTGGGAACGGAGGGCAGTGAAGGTATTACGGTGTACTGCTGAGGCCGTCAGTCGGACGGTGAGGAATAAACTTTGACCTGTTGTACCCGAAACATGCCTCCATCTTTTGTCTGTGACGTCTCTGCACGGTATACAGAGGAACCACCCCCCAGCCCGGCCCACCACCTCTACACTTGGCGTAGTCAGCAGGATCGCCGCCGCTGATACAATATCTTCTGCGGCAGGCCTGCCTCTGAGGAATGGAAAAGGATTTGGACTTTTCTGTTTGGATTATAAACACCTGTGGATTACAAATTGCTAACCTGTGGATTACAAATTGGGAATGCTGTGGCAGATCTGCGTGCTGTCAGAGAATCCAGGGCGGTACCAGGTTCTGGGCAAGATGGTGGTGTTGCTCCAATGCAGGAGAGAGGTTCAGGTGTTTGCTGTCATTCCGGATGGACTGGGACCCCCTCCAATGTACCCCTGGGGGAAGTGATATGTACCAGGAGGCCGACGCTCCCACATACTGGACCCAGGCCGCTGGGTGGAAAAGCCTGCCATCGCCCCACCCAGCAGAGGGAGTGGCACAGAGGAAAAGATTGGCTGCGGCTGCTTGGCGCTATTCGATTGCTGCCCACTGGACGGGATGCGACGCTGTGGTTGTCGAGGCATCAGGCGCCTGGAGTGGCGATGGCGTCAGGAGGTCGATCTTCGCCAGAAGACTTATTCTTCAGATTCACGAGCAAGCAGTCGGATCTCGGGTGGAGGAGCGGAGCCCTTGTGGACCCCGCGGGAGCAGCCACCAAAGATACCATCAGAGAGTCTCCCCGCGGAGCCCCTGAGCCTGGAAGCAAACCCCGCCGGATGGTGGGGTGAAGAACGGAGGCTGTGGGAGGAGCCGTGGGAAGATATGATGGAGGACGTGGCGCCGGGGAAGGTGAGAGTTCCCCCGGCCCCGCCAGCGGCTCCGCAAGTAGCCCCCACCACTCAACCGCAGCACGCGGCCCCGTGTCCCCGAAAGCCTGGGCAAGGAGGCCCTTACTGTCTACGCTGAGCTGAGCAGGGACTCCACTCCCGGCCCTGAGCCACCCCACCCAGTGGCGCCACTCCCGGTGTCGCCGGTGCGGAGCCTGCCTCTGAAAGACGCTGCTGCGTTTCCCCTTCCAGAAGCAACCTCATCCCAGAAACCGGCAGCTACTCCGGCTCCGTCTAGAACTCCAGGTGCGGCCTACCCCGCAGCCGCAGTTATGCCGGCACTGGATCCGGCTGCGGCCTACTTGTCAGGTCCTGTGGCCCAATCTTCAGTAAATACGGCTGTCCCTGCCCGCCACCCGGCCTTAGCGGCTGCTGGGCCGCTAACATCATCGGCTGCCTCTGCGCCACTATCACCCTTGGCGGAGTCCCGCCCACCAGACTCCGGGGCCTATGCCGGACCCTCTGTTTGGGTCGCGGAGGTTATAAAAAAGAAAAAGGCCAGGGAGCAGGAAGTGTGGAACCAGCTGCATGCAAAGGGAGAGGCTGGCATGGGGGCTACACGATCTCTGGGACGGCTCGTATACACGAATATATCAAAGGGATACGGGTTTATTCGAGATCTTGCTACCGGCCAGAAAGTTTATATAAATGTGACCTCTATTCGCCACGGCCGAGCCTTGCAAGAGGGGGGACTTGGTGTCCTATTATAAGGAATACTGCCCCCGCGGCTACTGTGCGGTAGCCATGCTTGCTGAACCTGAAGATCACGAGCCCCCGTAAGGACTCTAAGGACACTCCCTGCATCCCGGGAGCTCCACGGCTGTGGGGTCCCTTGCTACCGGCCACCAGGAGATGGCATGGACTGTCGGGAATTCGTTGCAACGTTATGCAGAACATGGGGACAGTTTGCGCCCTGAGTAACGGAGAATGTTGTTTTTTTTTGTTTTGCCTGCATCACGGGAATGCTATAAAGAAAAAAGGGAGTGTCAATGTCTAAGGAAGGGGGGAGGAAACTTGGTATGTTTTTGTGGTTTTTGTTGCATGTTGGTTAAAAAAAAACAAAAAACAGTAAATGAAAAAAAAAATAGAAAAAAACGGTACTTGTGCTATTATAGAGTTGTTTTGTTGTATAATATGCAAAAGTAAAATGTAACAGGTCCGGGTACGAGAAGGTCTGTGTGACCGAAGGAAGTGTGAGACCAAAGGGGTCTACGAGATGAGAGGGTCTGTGTGACCGAGATGCCGACCATGACTTGTTACCAAGAGGAAGGTAAAGAGATGGAAGATGTGAGACGGACAGAAGTCCCAAGTCAGGTCCCTAACACCACGGACATTCCCAAAGTAGAAAGCGGACGCTGATAATGATCTGGTAGGTGTAAGGCCTCGATCATGGCGTACCGGATAGTGAAAGGTGACAGAAGGGGAGAGTAGGGGAAGGTACACGCCGTAGAGAGAATCCGGGTGTACCTAGCCCAATTTGAAAGACGTCATGTGGCGTGCGCACTGGCGAGTGGCAGTAGGCTGCTCGGAGCATGGTGCTCCCGGTTTGATTTGGCCCCCGCAGATAGCGGGTTTGGCCCAACAACTGGTCCGACAACAGATGGTAGGAGAAGTTTCAGAATGACGAAGGTAGGGGTTGTGATTGTCGGGGATGACAATAGACAAAGGAAGGGGGAGTGTAGGGAAGGTGACCTGACGGACGGACTTGTCAGCAAGTAGAAAAGAGGGTTTGCACATTTTAGGCAGATAGCAGTTATAACAGTGGGGAAACAGCTAGGAAAGTGTAGTTGACGTGCAGTACCGGGGGTTGACCACAAGATGGCAGGGAGGAGTCTGAGTTCAGGATTTAACAGCAGCTTAGGGCTTTAGAAACCGTTAGTCATGGGGGCGGAGTTACAGGGAACCGGGAAAGTTATAAATTTGACAGGAGGGTTCCAGAAAGTTTCAGTCCCCGGGAGGTGCTCAAGAGACAAGAAGTCTGTGACAGTTTGTGTGCTGTGAGGAGAGCCAAACTAGGGGACTGAGGAGAGAGGAAGTCGGGGGGTGGTCCTGACATGAAGTACCGCAGTACAGACGAGGCCCCGGGGAAAAGCATACCGTATGGAAGACGATACCTGACCAGTAAAAGTGCTGATGGTGTACGGGCCTAAGGCGGCCACAGTGACTGCGCTGACAGGATCGTCACTAAGTGAAAAAGGGACGGTACGTGTATTTACGTCCCTGGTGAAAAAGTACGGTGTGTGTAGCGAGGCCTGGAAACGGAGGGCCGTGAAGGTTTTACGGTGTACTGCTGAGGCCGTCAGTCGGGCGGTGAGGAATAAACTTGGACCTGTTGTACCTGAAACCTGCCTCCATCTTTTGTCTGTGACGTCTCTGCGCGGTATACAGAGGGACCACCCCCCGCCCGGCCCACCACCTCTACAGGGGCACCAAGCTCTGCACAGAACTAGTGCAGTGAGGACCTTGTGCATCGCGTCTGCTGCACTGAGTGCAGCGACATCAGAGAGGAGCCATGCAGGTAGCCCATAATGCCACTGGCCCAGCAGGAAAGTGCCACCCTTGTACCTGGAGCCTGATGAGCAGGAAGAAAAGAGGTGGGGTCCGAAGTGTGTGAGACATGCTGCCAGCCTGTCTCAGTCAGTCCGGGCCCCTCCTCCTTGCCTCTGCTGATCGGGCCCCATACACAAGTATAGGTAGTAGTGCCCTGATGGCAGCCCTGGCCACGACAGCACCACGAGAGAATTACAGAGATGTAAAGAACCTAGGGAGGGACAGCTGCCTCAAGCATCTTTCTCCCAAACGTGAGATCGGAGGAGTCACCCAAATTCAATCTATGGTGTTTAAAGAATGTAGATGGAGAGGACCACGCAGCTGCCTTACAAATGTCCTCAATGGATACTTCCGACCTTTCTGCCCATGATGTCGCCACGGCTCGAGTGGAGTGTGCTCTTATGCCTGCCGGGATTTCCGCGCCACCTGCTGTATAAGCCAAAGAAATTGCCTCCCTAATCCACCTGACTAGAGTGTTCTTGGACACCCTAAACCCTTTCCTAACTCCCTGGAATGATACAAATAAGGAACTTTCCCTTTTCAAAGAGTCTGTGGCCGAGATATAAGCAAGGAGACATTTCTTATGTCTAGGGAATGAAGTTTTTCCTCTGAATGGCTAGCAGGGTTTGGGCAGGAGGAGGGAAGGACTATCTCTTGTAATCTGTGAAACTTTGAAGCAACCTTGGGCAGATACAAGGGGTCTGGTTTTAGTACGACTCTGTCTTCCCTAAACTGAGTATACGGGGGAAGTCTAGAGAGAGCCTGCAGATCACTAACCCTCCTAACAGATGTTAGCGCAACCAGCAGGGCAGTTTTAAAGAATAGGATTCTAATGGGGGCAGAATCAGTAGGCTCAAACGGGGCTTCTGTTAAAGCTGATAGCACCAAGTTCAGATCCCATGGAACTAGCTTCTTTTTAATGATGGGCCTGGACCTAGCCACTGCTTTTATGAATCTGGATACCCAGTAATTGCCCACTAGGTTATAGTTGTATAGTGCCCCTAGGGCCGAAACCTGGACTCTAAGCGTGTTTGTGGCTAGACCCATCTCTAACCCCTTCTGCAGGAATTCCAATATCTGGTTAATGCGAATTTTCTGACCAACCTCCGCCCCCCGAGGCTGACAAGAATTTTTAACAAATTCTGACATAGATATTTGTTGTGGAAGGTTTTCTGCTTTTCAATAGGGTGTTGATTAGCCCCAGAGGGAAGCCCTTAACTCAGTAGTGCCCCTTCAAATTCCAAGCCACTAGATGTAGGTTGGACACTCGCAGATGGAATACTGGACCTTGGGAGAGATCTGGGAGCTCCGGCAGAATCCATGGCAGAGTCACAGACACCTTCCTCAGCCAAGGAAACCACGGTCTCTTGAGCCAGAATTGTTATGATGAGTCACCGAAGGAGGAAAAAACAAAATACCAGCTAAGTCCAGAAAAACCAGAGAGGTTGGCAGCTATCGGACTGCAGACCCCTGAACCTATCCACAACAAGTAGCAGTAGCCGTGGGGGGTTTCTACGGTGCCCTAGACCCCTCGATCACAGTCGGAGAACTATATAGCCTAAAGACAGAAAGGGGAAAAACTAAACTGCCCCAGAGCAGACACCAAAGCAATAGGCAGCCCCCAACATATAATGACGGTGAAGCAAGATGAAAACACTAACACAGATAGAAAGATAGGTTTAGCAAATGATGGGGCCCAAGCTAACTACATAGGACAGGATAGGAAAGCTGCTGTCTGCCATCTGCAAAAACCCTATCAAAATGAGCCAACCGACTGATAGGAAAAACAGGCCCTGAAGTCGCTAGGCTTCAAAAGACTATATCAGCACTCAGGTATATTCTGAAGACAGAGCAAAATATCAACAGATCAAAGACAAAAATGGAGTTCAGCTCACCCCCGCCGGTGGATGGCAGAACTCCCAAAAAACAAGGCAAAACAAAACTGAAGAGTACAAAGAAGAGCAGAAAACTTAGCTTTGAGATGCAGGAATCAGACTGGTCTCCAAGAATCCAGCAGGAAAATCACCAGCCAGGAAGAAGGGCGTCGGCAGCCTTATATCCAGTCCTCAATTCCAGCCACCCAGTCATCATCTAGCTGCCCATGTGTTTGGTAATCAGCCTCACTACCTTCCTTCACCAGAGGAGGGAGTTCATCAGACCTCAATGATAAAGGGAAAAATGAACTCACAACAGTACCTCCCCCTTGAGGAGGGGTCACCGAACCCTCATCCATGCCACCAGGGTGATCCGGGTGAGCCCGATGAAAGGCACGCACCAATCTTTCGGCATGAATATCAGAGGCAGAGACCCAGGAATTATCCTCCTGACCATAACCCTTCCACTTAACCAAATACTGGAGTCTCCATCTAGCCAGACGGGAATCCAGTATCTTCTCTACCTCATATTCCATGTTACCTTCAACTAATATAGGGTCAGGAGGTGCCACCACAGGAACTACTGGTTCAACAAACCTCTTCAACAAGGACTTATGAAACACATTATGAATTTTAAATGTGACAGGAAGAGCCAACCGAAAAGAGACCGGATTAATAATCTCCAAAATCTTGTAAGGTCCAATAAATCTAGGCTTAAACTTCGGAGAAGCCACCTTCATAGCGATATTTTTTGATGACAACCAAACCATATCACCCACCTTAAACTGGGGTCCAACGGTCCTACGCCGGTTGGAAAACCGCTGGGCCTTTTCCTGGGAGAGAGACAACTTATCCACTACTTGGTCCCAGATCTGGTGCATTCTCTCCACCACAGTGTCAACACCTGGGCAGGCAGAAGGCTCCACCTGCCCTGAAGAAAATTGAGGATGAAACCCAAAGTTACAAAAAAAGGTGACATCAAAGTGGCAGAACTAGCTCTATTATTTAAAGGAAATTCGGCCAAGGGCAAAAATGAAACCCAATCATCCTGATCGGCAGAAATAAAACATCTCAAATACAACTCCAAAGTCTGGTTTGTTCTCTCCGTCTGCCCATTGGTCTGAGGGTGAAACGCAGAGGAGAAGGACAACTGAATTCCCAGCTTGGAACAGAAAGACCTCCAAAATCTAGACACAAACTGAACTCCTCTGTCAGATACAATGTTCTCAGGAATCCCGTGCAAGCGAACCACCTGTTGCAAAAACAAGGGCACCAACTCAGAGGAAGATGGCAACTTAGGGAGTGGTACAAGATGGACCATCTTAGAGAATCTATCACAAATCACCCAAATAACAGTCATTCTCTGAGAGACAGGCATATCAGAGATAAAATCCATTGACATATGGGTCCATGGCCTCCTGGGCACCGGCAAAGGCATCAACAAGCCACTAGAGCGAGAACAAGGTTTAGACCAGGAGCAAGTCCCACAGGACTGCACAAAATTCCTGACATCATGAGACAAGGCGGGCCACCAAAAAGACCGACTCACCAGATCTCTAGTACCAAAAATACCTGGATGACCAGACAATGCAGAGCAATGAACTTCAGACATCACTCTCTTCCTCCACTGGTCAGGAACATACAACTTTCCACTGGGACAACGCTCAGGTTTGTCCTCCTGAAACTCTTCCAGAGCACGTCTCAAATCGGGTGAGATGGCAGAAAGAACTACCCCCTCGCCTAAGATGGTAGCAGGCTTAGTCACAACAGGAGAATCAGCAAGGAAACTCCTAGAGAGGGCGTCTGCCTTGACATTCTTAGTGCCCGGAAGAAAAGAGACCACAAAATCAAAACGTGTGAAAAACAAGGCCCACCTAGCCTGTCTACGATTCAAGCGCTTGGCCGACTCCAGGTAAATCAAATTCTTGTGGTCAGTAAGGACCACGACTTGGTGTTTGGCTCCCTCCAACCAATGTCTCCACTCCTCAAATGCCCATTTCATGGCCAACAGTTCCCGATTCCCCACATCATAGTTACGTTCGGATGGGGAGAACTTTCGGGAAAAGAAAGCACAAGGATTCATTTTAGATGTCACAGGATCTTTTTGGGACCTCACCGCTCCTGCACCAATCTCAGAAGCGTCCACCTCCACCTGAAACGGGAGTGAGACATCAGGTTGCCGCAAAACCGGAGCAGAAGTGAATCTTCGCTTCAGCTCCTGAAAGGAAGAAACAGCCTACGGAGACCAATTCAGCACATCAGCACCCTTCCTAGTCAAATCCGTCAATGGCTTGGCAATACCAGAAAAATTAGCTATAAATTTCCGATAAAAATTAGCAAAACCCAAAAACTTCTGGAGGGCCTTCAAAGAAGTGGGCTGAACCCAATCATAAATGGCCTGTACCTTGGCCGGGTCCATTTCAATAGTTGACGGAGACAAAATAAATCCCAAAAATGAAATCCTCTGTACCCCAAAAAGGCATTTCGATCCCTTGACATACAGGGAATTCTCCCTCAAAATCTGGAACACAGTCTGAACATGTTCCACATGAGAGTCCCAATTCTTGGAGAAGATCAAAATATCATCCAGATAGATAATCAAAAATGTATCCACAAAGTCTCGGAATATATCGTTCATGAAGCACTGGAAGACAGAAGGTGCATTAGTGAGCCCAAAAGGCATCACCAGGTACTCAAAATGTCCCTCCGGAGTATTAAACGCCGTCTTCCATTCATCCCCATGCTTAATGCGAATAAGATTATACGCCCCCCTGAGGTCAAGCTTGGTAAACCAGCAAGCACCTTTAACTCTGGAGAATAGATCAGAAATCAGGGGTAACGGATACTGATATTTAACAGTAATTTTGTTGAGGGCACGATAGTCAATACAAGGCCTTAATGAACCATCCTTTTTAGCCACGAAAAAAAACCCAGCACCTAAGGGTGAAGAGGATGGTCTAATATGACCCTTCTCCAATGCCTCCTTAATATAGGATCGCATAGCCTCGTGCTCGGGTACAGATAAATTGAAAAGCCGACCCTTGGGGAATTTACACCCCGGGTTCAGCTCAATTGCACAGTCATAACTCCTATGAGGAGGCAAAGACGCAGACTCATTCTCACTAAATACATCATAAAAGTCAGCCAAATAGTCAGGAACATCATGCGACTGGGGAGAGGTGGAGAAAACAGGAGCATCACTAAGGGCACACCGACAACCCCAACTCACCACAGACAAAGATTTCCAATCCAGAACTGGATTATGGATTTGCAACCAGGGAAACCCCAGAACAATGGTATCATGCAAATTATGCAACACCAAAAATCTGCAATTTTCTTGATGGTCTGGGGCGACCCGCATTACCACCTGTGTCCAAAACTGAGGTTTATTCTTTGCCAAAGGAGTAGCATCAATACCCCTCAAAGGGATAGGCATCTGCAGAGGTGTCATAGGAAATCCACAACGTTTAGCAAAATCCAAGTCCATCAGGTTCAGAGCTGCTCCTGAATCCACAAAAGCCTTTTCGGAAAATGTGGACAGGGAGCAGATCAGAGTAATTGCCAGAAGAAACTTAGGTTGAACACCACCCACAGAAAACGTGTGTGCACAACGTTTCTCTCGTTTAGGGCAGACAGAAATAATATGCGAGGCATCTCCACAAAAAAAAACACAGCTTATTACGCCTTCTGAACTCCTGACGTTGCGCCCTAGACAAAACTCTATCACATTGCATAGGTTCAGACATTTGTTCAACAGGTGGTAACATCTCTCGTGTAGTTTTGCGTTCACGTAAACGCCGATCCACCTGAATGGCTAATGACATAGAATCGTCAAGACCAGAGGGAACAGGAAATCCCACCATAGTATCTTTTACAGTTTCTGACAAACCCTTCCGAAAGAGGGCTGCCAAGGCACCATCATTCCAGGTAGTAAGGACCGACCACTTTCGGAATTTATGACAGTCCAACTCTGCCGAATCCCGACCCTGGCTTAATGCCAACAGGGTCTTTTCAGCCTGATCAATAGCATAAGGTTCATCATACAACAACCCCAAGGCTTGAAAAAATGCGTTCACATTATTCAGAATAGGATGATCAGGTTTCAAAGAAAACGCCCAATCCTGGGGATCGCCGCGCAGCAAAGAGATGACAATTTTAACCTGCTGCGCAGAGTTCCCCGACGAGTTAGGCTTCAAGGCAAAAAATAATTTACAATTATTCTTGAAATTCAAGAATTTAGACCGATCCCCCAAAAATACATCAGGAGTAGGAATCTTTGGTTCAGCAGCATGTGAATGAGCAAGATAGGCGGAAATTCCCCGCACTTCAGCAGCGAGCTGCTCCACATGATCAGACAATTGCTTCATCTCCATTGAGAGAAAAATTCCCCCTACGGCCTCAGAGATATAGAGGAAAAAATATGCACACAAAAAAAAAAATTCTGACACTTTTTTTTCTCTTTTTTTTTTTACAATTCTCTCCTGCTATTGAGTACCCTAGGATCTGCGGTATGGCTGGTTATTCTGTCATGATGAGTCACCGAAGGAGGAAAAAACAAAATACCAGCTAAGTCCAGAAACACCAGAGAGGTTGGCAGCTATCGGATTGCAGACCCCTGAACCTATCCACAACAACTAGCAGTAGCCGTGGGGGGTTCCTACGGTGCCCTAGACCCCTCGATCACAGCCGGAGAACTATATAGCCTAAAGACAGAAAGGGGAAAAACTAAACTGCCCCAGAGCAGATTCCAAAGCAATAGGCAGCCCCCAACATATAATGACGGTGAAGCAAGATGAAAACACTAACACAGATAGAAAGATAGGTTGAGCAAATGATGGGGCCCAAGCTAACTACATAGGACAGGATAGGAAAGCTGCTGTCTGCCATCCGCAAAAACCCTATCAAAATGAGCCAACCGACTGATAGGAAAAACAGGCCCTGAAGTCGCTAGGCTTCAAAAGACTATATCAGCACTCAGGTATATTCTGAAGACAGAGCAAAATATCAACAGATCAGAGACAAAAATGGAGTTCAGCTCACCCCCGGCCGGGGATGGCAGAACTCCCAAAAAACAAGGCAAAACAAAAACTGAAGAGTACAAGGAAGAGCAGAAAACTTAGCTTTGAGATGCAGGAATCAGACTGGTCTCCAAGAATCCAGCAGGAAAATCACCAGCCCAGAAGAAGGGCGTCGGCAGCCTTATATCCAGTCCTCAATTCCAGCCACCCAGTCATCATCTAGCTGCCCATGTGTTTGGTAATCAGCCTCACTACCTTCCTTCACCAGAGGAGGGAGTTCATCAGACCTCAATGATGAAGGGAAAAATGAACTCACAACACAGAATGGAGCTATCAGGATTATGCGAGCCCTGTCTTCTTGAATCTTCCTCAGCACTATCGGTATTAGATTCAGTGGGGGGGAAGGCGTAAGCCAGGCCGAAGGTCCACGAGATCAGGAGAGCGTCCACTGCGTACGGGTTTTCTCTGGGATCCAAAGAACAAAACTGATGTAGTTGTCTGTTCTTTCTGTTGGCAAACAAGTCTATTTCTGGGGACTCCCACATGTGCACGATCTGTTCGAAGATGGCCCTGTTCAGTACCCACTCTCGTTTCAGCTTGTTGCGGCTTCGGAAATCGGCTGTGATAGTGTTTCTCTTATATATGGAGGGATGTAAGGGATAGTAGATGAACCTCGGCTATCTGATTGTCTGAGAGAAGCCTGACGTGTTGGCCCTGTAGGGACATAAGGAAACCACTTAGGGCCCGCTCCACAGCTAGTAGCTCTTTTAGATCAGACAAATAATCTTGCTCAGATGGTGTCCATACTTCCTGGACCCACATATCCCCCATATGCGCCCTCCAGCCCCTGGGACTAGCATCCGTGGTTATGACTCGGGAGATATGATTTACCCATTGAACTCCTCTACACAGGTTTGGTATGTGTGTCCACCATCGTAGTGATTGTACTGACTCATAGGATAATGTAAATTTTCTCTCTATGTGACCTTCTAGCCGACAAGTGTTGTGCAACACGTCCCACTGGAGGGTTCTGGTGTGGTATTGGGCCCAGAGAACCGCGGGTATACATGAAGTGAGTGAGCCCAGAAGCGACATTGCCCCCCTTAGAGTGACTGAAGGGTTATGCATTGCCCTGAGTGCACAGACCCGAGGAAGAAAAGGCCCCCGCCCTCCACATTTTTTAATGTGTTTTTTTTTTTTTGCACTTTTTATTCATGGTGCAGTTGGGCCCATTTGGTCTTGTAAACTGCGGTGTCTGTTCACATGGCATGCATTTTGATAGCGCTGGGCCAGCCCGCCTGAGCTAATAGAAGGGTGTCACTACTAGGCTGGCCTGGATGCTGTGCATGGCCATAGTGTGAACAGCGCCGCATGCAAGTTTTTTGTTGTGCACTAACATACCAGGCAACCGCCCCCTCCATGTATTGGTAGGCTGCGAGCGGTTGTTTCATCGGTATTCTTGCACCTGTGTTGCCATCTTAATTATATGGGTCCACTGCATCCTGATAGTCCATTTGTCTGGAGGCCTGTACAGGTAAACCTTTATGCTCTTTTGATGTTTTCTAGCCGACAAGTGTTGAGCAACACCTCCCACTGGAGGGTTCTGGTGTAGTATTGGGCCCAGAGAACCGTGGGTATACATGAAGTGAGTGAGCCCAGAAGCGATATTGCCCCCCTTAGAGTGACCGAAGGATTATGCATTGCCCTGAGTGCACAGACCCGAGGAAGAAAAGGCCCCCGTGCGTATACTCACCGGTACGCAGGACGACGGGCTCCTTAAAGTCATCTCCCCTGGAGGGTGCTTTATCCTGCTGCCTCACCAGCAGTCCCCCTGCCGTGGGTGCCTCCAGGACACCGGACAGGCCGAGGCAGGGGCCCTCCCGCTGCCTGAGTCGACCAGCCAGGTCTGGGAACATCTTCGATCTCCTGCAGGTATGTCTAAAGAGGCTTCCCTGTCAGGGACAGGGCCGCCCTTTTTGAGTCTGTAGGTTTCCTGTCCCTGAAGGGCGGATCCCCTCTATCGTGGTGCTGTTGTGGCGACTGAATAAAAATAAGCATGGGTGCTTCCGACCTTGCGTGTCCTTCTGGAACAGGACCGCTCCAGCACCGATGGAAGAGGCATCCACCTCCAGAATGAAGGGTTTATCTACATTGGGGGCGATATAGAATGGGAGCACTAGCGAAATGGGACTTAATGGAGAAGGCCTTAAAAACAGGTTCTGACCATAACTTGGGATTCGCTCCCTTCATGGTGAGGGCCACCAAGGGAGCTACCAAAGTCGAGAAGTGGGGGATAAATTGTCGATAGTAATTTATGAACCCCATAAAGCGCTACACCGCTTTAAGAGAATGGGGCTCCTGCCAATCCATCACCGCCTGTTGTTTGGCAGGATCCAAGGCCAATCCCTGGGCGGAGAGGATATAGCCCAGGAAAGGCAAGGACTCCTGCTCAAACACACACTTCTCTAACTTTGCATAGAGGGAGTTTGCCTGCAGGAGATCAAAAACTTTGCAAACATCTCTCCGGTGGGAGTCAATATCTGAAGAATAGATGAGTATATCATCCAGATAGACTACTACCATAGTGGTAAGCATATCCCGGAAGATATCGTTCACAAAGTCTTGGAAGATGGCCGGGGCATTACAGTGTTAAATGCAGTCTTCCATTCGTCCCTCTCACGGATGCGAATCAGTTTGTAAGCCCCCCCGCAGATCGAGTTTGGTAAACACTCTCGCTCCCCGTAGCCTATCAATCAGCTACAATATCGGGGCAGAGGGTTCTTATTCTTAACAGTGATAGCGTTAAGACCGTGTAATCGATGCAGGGATGTAGTTCTCCGTTCTTCTTCTGGACGAAAAAGAATCCTGCCCCTGCTGCTGACACTGACTTCCTAATGAATCTCCTTCCCAGATTCTCCCTGCTCTACTGAGACATGGCCTCTGTCTCCGGGAGAGATAGGGGATAGACTCGACCCCGAGGAGGCTCAGCACCAGGCAAGAGGTCACTAGGACAGTCGTAGGGGCGATGGAGCGGAAGAGTCTCCGCCGCCCTCTTGAAGAACACATCTGCATACTGTTGATAGTGTGTGGGGAGAGATGAAAGATCTGCGGGGTCTTCGGTGGAATCAACCTGAACGCACTCCGTCAGACATCTACCCTCATAGGCTTTAGCCCAACCGAGAATCCTCCCCGAGGCCCACTCTATATGGGGAGAGTGGAACCATAACCAAGAAACCCCTAAAAGGACCTGATCGATACCCTCGGGCATGATGAGGAGGGATATTGTCTCCTGATGAGACGGGGACACAGAGTATCAACGGGACAGTCTGGTGGGTAATTTGTGAGGCTAGAGTTGCACCGTTCACCACCCTGACGGTGACTGGCCTGGCCATCATAACCAGAGGTATTGCGTGCCATTGAGCGAAGGCAGAAGACATGAAATTGCCCTCCGTTCCGGAGTCCACGCAAACTTCCACCGCCAGAGTGGATGAACCAACCTCAAGCGTTCCCTTAAAGGTCAGCTTGGAAGAAAATGCCGCTGATTCTAGTGAGTCTCCTCCTATGACCACTAGAGGCGAGCATTTTCCCAACCATTGTGGGCACCGGTTGGCAAGGTGACCAGACTGCCGGCAAACATGACATACCACAGGTGCTCGAGCGGATCGGGGCCTGGATCCCACACGAAGAGCCCCTCGCAGCTCGGACGCCTGATCGGCAGATTCCAGAGATTTAGCGAAACCGGGTGCTAACTTACACCTCTGCCTACACTGGGACCACTCCAACCTTCGCTCGGAGAAGCGAAGGTCTATACGGGTGGAGATGGTGATAAGCTCCTCCAGTGTGGCAGGAACCTCCCTGGTGGCCAGGGCGTCCTTCATATGGTCAGCCAAGACTCTCCAGGAACCCGGAATGAGGACCTTATCTGGCCACTCCAACTCAGGCCAGCTTCCGGAACTGGATAGCGAAGTGGATGACCATGGATAAACCCTGTGACATAGCCAGCAGCCGGAGCGCGGTGTCATGGGTAATTCGCGGTCCCAAGAAGACCTGCTTCAGAGTGGCCAAGTGCGAGGCACTCTGCACCACATGATCACCATGCTCCCAAGGCAGTGTGGTCTACTCCAAAGCCCTGCCTGACAAGAGGGAGATGACAAATCCCACTTTAGCCCGCTTGGAGGGGAATCATGCAGCCAGCAGCTCTAGCTGTACAGTGCACTGACTCACAAAACCCCTACATGAGGCACTATCGCCCGAGAACTTCTAGGGCAGCGGGAGGTGGGACAAAGTCGGAGCAGGAATGGCAGTGGTTACATGGGAGACAGCCTCTGTGGCTGCATGGAGTGCGACTGCGGTAACATCAACAGCTGAGGCTGAACACTCAAGAGCCGCCAACCTGCCCTCCAGCTGCTGGGTGTACTCATGGAGTCGCTGTTCATCCACCATTAGAGCCAGACTCTGGTGCTAATATACTGTTAGGGTTGGCAGAACGCACCAAATAAAATATAATAATAAGGTGCGTTCACAACACGGAGCCCACCGTGCAGAGATGGTAACTGTTGCTCGGTAATGGCGGACACTGAACACCGGTGGGGTAACCGCTGACCCGGTGTGTACAGGAGCAAACTCGTGTTCTGCGTCTCTGTGCAGTAACAAAGTGCCAGAACCTGGTAACCTCACAGGACTCGGCAAGGTGAACACTAGTTAAGAGACACAGGACTCTGCCCCAAGGACGCAGGGTTAGAGCCCCTCTGGTCCCACTAGCGTTCGACACCGCCACTGTGATACCTGAACGAAATAATATAGTCGCACCACGTGCGCACTGCACCGGTTCAGCGGATGCCACTAACCACCCAGAACAGGGAGTGAAGCGCTTGACCTGCGCACGGCGCCGCTGCGAGGAACCCCGCTGCACGTGCGGTCCAGAGGTGCCTTGTGCTGACCGGCGCTAACGCTCGTGTGGAGAGCGGGATGCTCTGTGGCACATAGTGTTAGGGATGGCGGAACGCACTAAATATAAATAATAGGAATTGCGTTCGCTGCCCGGGGACCACCGTGCAGGTGTAACAACCGCTGCTGAGTAATGGCAGACTCGCTATATGGTGGTATACTGTGCTCGGGATAAACGTCACCCGAGGTGCGCAGAGCGGACTCTGTTAAACTCAAAGAGGCGCTTTAGTACAAATAAAGCATAAACGCTGAGCCTGTTAGCTTCACAGGTCTCAGGTGGCGTGCACACACAGTATATGGTCACAGGACACGGCCCAAGGCAGAGGTCGGTGTCCGTCTTGACCTACCGTGCGTGCGGCGTCGCTGCCGCGGACGCAGTGAATGCTGCTAACTGCAGCATGGCAGTAACTACTGCCGCTGTACGACAGTGCCGTGAGGCATCACACTATCGGACGCTAGTGTAGCGGTGCGGTATGCACTGTGGCGTATAGCTTGCCACTGACTGGCGCTGACTATATCTCTAATTCCCTATCCACATGCGTAATATCAGAGGGAAGGGGTTTTATAATGAGTCAGTCACCAGAATCATACATCCGTCACCATTCACACATAGCAAGTATAGTCTATACTAGTGCATGGCCGAGCGGCCATGCAGACCTTTTATAGCCATGCCCTCCAGGTCCTTCCAGACCTCTGAGATGGGCCAATCAGATCAGGACAAGAACCTGAGCATGTGACCCCCGATCTCCACTGGGAGATTGTCTCGTGGGCATGCCCAGTAGCACGGCGAGAGGACTTAGCCTCTGGAGTGGCTTCCTGCAAAGCAGGTTGCGCTACGATTGCTGGTCCAGAGGTGGCAGCAATATCCAGACCCAGAGAGCTGGTCTGAGCAGGGCGCCTGGATCGCCGAGATTGCTGTGCAGGTCACTGAGCAGTCGGAAAGGAAGACCGCTGGATGTATGGCTCTGGATTCCTGCTGTGCAGCTGCAGGAATCCGACGCCTAACATTACCACCCCCCCTCTGAGCCTCGCTACGCTCAAAGGCCGCGATCAGGAGTGGAAAAGGTTGGAGCGGGTCGCTGATGTGTGTCGGTGGATGCCCTCATTCCTTCTTTAGAGGCACGAATCGCATCCTGAGTGCGATCCCAAATGTAGCGAACCTCCACTGCCCAGTCTGCCACCCTTGAGTCAGAGGACACTGGCATCGGGACAGGGACGTGCGGATGTTGGCCGTAGTTTAGAAGGAACGGCGTCTGACCAGTGGAATCAGCCACTGCATTATTCAGGGCAAATTTAGCCCATGGTAGCAAGGATGCCCAGTCATCCTGCCTGGCAGAGACGAAATGCCGCAGGTACGTGACCAAGGTTTGGTTGGCTCTCTCAACCAAGCCATTCGTCTCGGGATGGTAAGCGGAGGACAGGTTTTAGCTCAATGCTCAGTAGGGTGCAGAGCTCCCTCCAAAACCGGGACGCTAGCTGGGGACCTCGATCACTAACAATTTTGTCCGGCATGCCATGCAGATGGAATACGTTTTATGAACAATGTGGCAAGACCACGAGCGGAAAGGCAACCGTGCGAGTGGCACAAGATGCACCATTTTAGAAAAATGGTCGGTGACCACCTAGATTGCCGTACCGCCACCAGACTTGGGAAGGCCAACCACAAAATCCATGCCAACCATCTCCCACGGTCTATCCGCCACCGGCAGATACAATAACCCAGCCGGCCTCTGTCTAGAGGACCTGCTCCGTGCACATGAGACGCATGCTTGCATGTATTCCTTAGTGTCTCGAGCCATGTGCGGCCACCAATATGACCTTGCCAGGAGTTCTGTGGTCCGCTTATTGCCAAAGTGACCACCCACCCTGGATGCGTGTGCCCAGTCGAGAACCTCCGGCCGTAGCTGAGGAGGCACAAAGGTCTTGCCCGGTGGCACTGACTCGAGAGCAACTGGAGCCACGGTCGTAAAGCTCTCCAAAGGGAGAATTAGCTGTGGCTGTCTCCCCTTCCTCCGCTGAGACCACTGAGCACGAGAGAGCATCCGCACGGACGTTTTTTTCTCCAGAGAGATAGTGCAAGGTAAAGCGGAAGCGGGAGAAGAGCGACCACCTAGCTTGACGAGACTTCAAGCGCTGGGCTGTTTGAAAATAGACCAGATTTTTATGGTCCGTATACACCTGGAAGGGAAACCGAGCTCCCTCCAGGAGATGTCTCCACTCAGAAAAGGCCAACTTCATTGCTAGCAGCTCCCAGTCCCCGATGGAGATATTCTCCGCCGGTGAGGTCTTAGAGAAGAAGCAGGGATGCTTCTGACCTTGAGCATCCTTCTGGAAAAGGACTGCTCCTGCACCGACGGGAGAGGTATCTACCTCCAGGATAAACGGTTTATCCACATCGGGACGGTGTAAGATGGGAGCGCCAGCAAAATGGGATTTTAGAGACGGGAAGGCCTTGGAGACCTGTTCAGACGAAGCGTTAGGATTAGCTCCTTTCTTTGTGAGAGCAACCAAAGGAGCTACCAGTGTGGAGAAGTGAGGTATGAACTGGCGGTAATAGTTGATGAACCCTAGGAAGCGCTGCACCGCTTTGAGTGAGTGTGTTTCCTGCCAGTCCATTACCGCTTGCAGTTTGGCCAGATCCATAGCCAACCCCTGGGCCGAGATGATGTAGCCCAGGAACGGCAAGGACTCCTGCTCAAACTGGCACTTCTCCAGCTTGGCGAAAAGAGAGTTCGCCTGCAGACGGTCGAAGACCCTGCAGACGTCTCTCCGGTGGGAGGTAAAATCTGGCGAGATGAGGATGTCATCCAGATAGACCACGACCGAGGTGGAGAACATATCATGGAAGACGTCGTTGACGAAATCCTGGAAGACAGCAGGCGCATTACAAAGGCCGAAGGGCATAACCAGATATTCGTAGTGGCCATCCCTGGTATTAAAGGCTGTCTTCCACTCGTCTCCTTCGCGAATGCGGATCAGGTTGCACGCCCCCGTAGATCTAATTTCGTAAAGATCCGGGCCCCTAGCAACCTGTCGAATAGCTCAGAGATCAACGGGAGAGGATATTTGTTTTTAACTGTTATGGCATTGAGACCTCTGTAGTCAATGCAGGGACGTAACTCTCCGCTCTTCTTCTGCACGAAGAACCCTGCACCAGCCAGTGACACCGACTTTCTGATAAAACCTCTAGCCAGGTTCTCCCGGATATATTGAGACATAGCCTCTGTCTCAGGGAGTGATAGCGGATACACACAGCCTCTAGGAGGTTCCGTGCCTGGCAGATCTATCGGGCAATCGTAAGGACGGTGCGGCGGGACCGTCTCCACTGATTTTTTAAAGACGTCCGCGTACTGGTGGTAAGATTTAGGAAGCGCGGAGAGATCCGCAGGCACTTCAGTGGAAGCTACCTGAACACTGCCCCTCAGGCACCTTCCCTGACAGTCCTTGCTCCAATCCAGTATATTCCCCAAAGCCCAATCAATATGAGGGGAGTGACAATGGAGCCAGGGAACTCCGAGAAGCACCTGGTCGATGCCATCTGGCAAAATGAACAGGGACAGAATCTCATGATGCGAGGGTGAGATTGAGAACCCGAGTGGGACTGTCTGGTGGGTCACCTGAGATGGTAAAGGTGCACCATTAACCACCCTGATGGTCAGAGGTTGGGGCAGTAACACCAGTGGAATAGCATGTTTCTGGGCGAAGGTCGAGGACATAAAGTTCCCCTCAGCCCCAGAATCCAAGGTAACCTCTACCTCCCAGGTGGAGGCCCCGCTATCTAAGGTCCCTCGGAATTCCGGCTTTGGAGAAAAGGGTTTCATATTTATCTGACCACTACCTACGGCCACTGGACGTGATCGTTTTTCCGACCGCAGAGGACATGTGCTAGCCGAGTGACCAAACCGCCGGCACTGGTAACAACATGCGGAGCTTCGCACCGGACGTTGCTTGGGGCCGGCGCGAGATACCTTCATAGGTTCAGAGGATGTAAGCTCCTGAGCGGGAGATGTCAACGGCTCGGTGAAGGTGAGAGCCAAGTTAACCCTTCGTCTGGATTGTGCACGTTCCAGCCCACGCTCCGTAAACCGGAGTTCAATGCGGGTGGAGATGGCAATCACTTCCTCCAGACTTGTGGGGACATCTCTTGTTGCTAGAGCATCTTTGACATGCTCTGCTAACCCTCTCCAAAACACAGGGATGAGTGCTTTATCAGGCCACTCTAGTTCGGAAGCCAATGTCCAGAATCGGACGTCAGAATGGCTGACCAAGAGAGACCCCTGTGTTAGAGCTAATAATTGGAGAGAGGTGTCGTGCATGATCTGTGGTCCCAAAAATACCTGCTTCAGAGCCGCGAGGAACTGAGCAGCGCCCCGAACCACGGGATCATCACGCTCCCACAATGGCGTAGCCCACTCTAATGCCCTGCCAGATAAAAGAGAAACAATAAATACCACCTTAGCCCGCTCTGTAGGGAACCGTGCAGCCAGTAACTCAAGCTGGATAGAGCACTGACTCACGAATCCCCTACAGGTGGCGCTGTCACCCGAAAACTTGTCGGGGAGCGGGAGGTGAGATATTGTTGGCATAGGCGTGGGTGTGGACACGCGTGAGACAGCCTCTGCGACTGCCTGAGCAGCGGCTACCGTAGTATTCGCAGCTGAGGTGGAGCTCTTGATAGCCAACTTGCTCTCCAGCTGCCGAATGTACCGCTGCAGCTGCTGCAGGTCCGCCATTACTAGCCAGACCCTGGCACTAGTATAATGTTAGGGACGGCGGAATGCACTAAATATAAATAATAGGAAGTGCGTTCACCGCCCGGGGTCCACTGTGCAGGTGTAACAACCACTGCTAAATAATGGCAGACTCGCTATATGGCGGTATACTGCGCTCGGGTTAAACGTCACCCGAGGTGCACAGAGCAGACTCTGTTAAACTCACAGGCGCTTTAGTATAAGTAAAGCATAAACACCGAGCCTGTTAGCTTCACAGGTCTCAGCTGGCGTGAACACACGTTATATGGTCACAGGACACGGCCCAAGGCAGAGGTCGGTGTCCGTCTTGACCTACCGTGCGTGCGGCGTCTACTGTGGACACCAGTAAGTGCTGCTAACTGCAGCACGGCGGTAACTACTGCCGCTGTACGACAGTGCCGTGAGGCAGCACACTATCGGACGCTAGTGTAGCGGTGCGGTATGCAATCATACATCCGTCACCATTCACACATAGCAAGTATAGTCTATACTAGCGCATGACCGAGCGGCCATGCAGGCCTGTTATAGCCATGCCCTCCGGGACCTTCCAGACCTCTGAGATGGGCCAATCAGATCAGGACAAGGACCTGAGCACGTGACCCCCGATCTCCACTGGGAAATCATCTCGTGGGCATGCCCAGTAGCGCGGCGAGAGGACTTAGCCTCTGGAGTGGTTTCCTGCAAAGCAAGTTGCAATACCATTGCTGGTCCAGAGGTGGCAGCAACATCCAGACCCAGAGAGCTGGTCAGGGCAGGGCGCCTGGATCACCGAGATTGCTGTGCAGCTCCCTGAGCGGTCGGAAAGGAATGAGAGACCGCTGGATGTATGGCTCTGGATTCCTGCTGTGCAGCTGCAGGAATCCGACACCTAACACATAGATTATACCACTACTGGCGCTGACTCTCTCCCTCACACACAACAGAGGCTAGG
Organism: Dendrobates tinctorius; assembly: GCF_039654945.1. NCBI lineage: Eukaryota > Metazoa > Chordata > Amphibia > Anura > Dendrobatidae > Dendrobates > Dendrobates tinctorius. The sequence continues at coordinate 2,638,968 of NW_027361963.1, read as the reverse complement.
GGAGTCAGTCTCATACATCCGTCATCACGCACACAACTAGCCATCAGCGTCTATATTAGCGCAGGGCCGAGCCGCCATGTGAACCTTTTATAGCAGCGTCCTTCCGGGACCTTCCTGATGGTCCAATCCGAGCTGCTTGAGGACCTGAGCATGTGACCTCCGACCTCCAATGAGAGATCGTCCCTCGGGCATGCTCAGTAGGCTGCAAAACGGACTTATCCTCTGGAGCTGCTGCTAGTGCGGATTGCTAAAGCTGGAGCAGAGGTGGCAGCAGCAGCCAACCTGCCCGCACTCGCCTGAGCAAGACGCCGGGAGCGAGGCCTCTGCTGAGCAGCCTCCTCTGCGGCCGGCACTGAAGGGGAGAGCACAGAAGGCGAGGCCGGGGATTCCTCCTGTGCCGGAGCCCGACCCCTCACACGCCTTCCTCCATGACAGGCGGTCTGCCGCGTCTGAGGGGGCGCCGGGTCTAGTGAGCGGAGGAGCTCGCTGTGCACAGACCTGTATGGGGGACGCAATGTGACCCCGGCCTTATGGAGACAAGGAGGAGCCGCGCAGTGTGAGGAGAGAGCCGGGAATGTGGCGCCTCCTGGTGGCCGGGGGGATCCTGCAGCCCTCTCTACACACAGCAGTCAGCGCTGAGGAGGGACAGAGCGGAAGCCCTCACTATACAGCGCCCACAGGGAGCCCCGCACACTCCCGGGGCAGCGCCATGTAACAGCAGCCCCACGCAAAACACAGCGCCCCCACATAGACCCACAAGCAGCGCCCCCTGCAGCGTCTATGTGCAGCTACAGGAGGAACTGCGGAGCGGCCGCCACTGAGGGAGAAGCGGAGCCCAGCGCGGACTGCAGCAGAGGAGACACAGGCCCCGCCCCCTCACCGCACGTGATCGGGTCACATGGGCATAACGTCACCACAGGCCTTTCCCCTCTTCTCTCCTGAGCCCCGCCCCCTGATCACATGACGGTGACGTCACCACAGGTCCTTCACCACCTCTCTCCTGAGCCCCGCCCCCTGGTCGCATGACGGTGACGTCACCACAGGTCCTCCCGCGCTCAGTGCAGCCGCTCCGTCCCGGGTGTGCGCAGCTCGTGTTCTCTGGGGTCAGCCAGCAGCAGATTTCCGGTTCCCGCCATTCCGGTGAGATGACAGGAGGGTTTGTGGTGAATCTGTGAGAGGAGAGTGTGGGGGGAGATCAGAGCTGTTCCTGTGGAGGCTCCTGCTCCATGTGACTGCGGCTCCTCAGTGTTGGGGACGGGCAGCATTGTATGGGGGATGTGCAGCGTCTCCTCCTCACCTCACGGCCCCCGCTGGAGGTGGAGTTACCACGGTGACCGTCCCCCGCTGGAGGTATAGTTACCACGGTGACCGTCCCCCACTGGCGGTGTAGTTACCACGGTGACCGTCCCCCGCTGGAGGTGTAGTTACCACGGTGACCGTCCTCCGCTGGCGGTGTAGTTACCACGGTGACCGTCCTCCGCTGGCGGTGTAGTTACCACGGTGACCGTCCTCCGCTGGCGGTGTAGTTACCACGGTGACCGTCCCCCGCTGGAGGTGTAGTTACCATGGTGACCGTCCTCCGCTGGCGGTGTAGTTACCACGGTGACCGTCCTCCGCTGGCAGTGTAGTTACCACGGTTACCGTCCTCCGCTGGCGGTGTAGTTACCACGGTGACCGTCCCCCGCTGGCTGTGTAGTTACCACGGTGACCGTCCCCCCGCTGGCTGTGTAGTTACCACGGTGACCGTCCTCCGCTGGCTGTGTAGTTACCACGGTGACCGTCCTCCGCTGGCTGTGTAGTTACCACGGTGACCGTCCTCCGCTGGCTGCGTAGTTACCACGGTGACCGTCCCCCCGCTGGAGGTGTAGTTACCACGGTGACCGTCCCCCCGCTGGAGGTGTAGTTACCACGGTGACCGTCCCCCCGCTGGAGGTGTAGTTACCACGGTGACCGACCCCCCGCTGGAGGTGTAGTTACCACGGTGACCGACCCCCCGCTGGCTGTGTAGTTACCACGGTGACCGTCCTCTGCTGGAGGTGTAGTTACCATGGTGACCGTCTTCCGCTGGCGGTGTTGTTACCACGGTGACCGTCTTCTGCTGGAGGTGTAGGATTTTGCATACCTCCCAACGTTTCAAGTAGGGAAAGAAGGGCAGGGGTTGTGCCGTGCGCAGCGGCAGACTTTAGGCCACGCTCCTGACCAGTGTCGCAGTTCGGTGCCATGGGCCCACCAGTAGCGATGACTTTGGGGGCTTTCACTTTTCACCTGCATACAGATGTTACACTCCCCTCGTTCACAAATTTCCCTCTGTCTCCATTTAATAATAAGCTGTAGAGTTTGGTGAATGATGAGGAGATGCGGCGTTCTGCCAAGTCCTGTCCATAGAGTGGGGATGGGACACCAGATCTGCAGCGGAGCCCACCGGGGGATTCCCCTGTTACCCTACGGGCCGGTCCGAGCCTGACCCTGACCACACCCATTTAGCGCTGCTGATCACTGTTCATAAACAATAATTATAAAGATAAAAAAATAAACTTATTTACAAGTAATGAATTAAAGTATTAATGCAAACATGGTAATAAGCCGCACAATCCATCACAGCTCCGCTCTATGAGGCCGGGGTCACACAGGGGAGAAACTCGGACGAGTCTCACATCTTAACACCCGGCACTGCCGCCAGCACGCAGGAGCGGAGCGCGCGGCCCCGTGTCTGTGGGCGGCCTCCGTGTCTTTCTGCGCAGCCGCACGCTCCGCTCCTGAGTGCCGGGTATTAGGATGTGAGACTCGTCCGAGTTTCTCTCATGTGTGACCCCCGGCCTCAGATAAAAGATCTGTAACAATATTGAGCTTTTGGTTACTGGGAGGAATTAGAGAGTCGCTGACTTCTTGTCCTGCATATCTGCAGAGATCATGAGAAGCATTACCCTCCCCTCTCTCAGCAGTGAGGTCAGGTGAAGCAGAATGACCGGCAGGAGCGTCTGTGACCACAAATCGGCACCGGGCAGAACAGGCAGGTAGTTCACTACTTCTCTGTGAATTCTTAGCCCCTTAAGAAAAAAATACAAAGGTCCTGGATGGATAACCCCAATTACCCAAGATCACATGATTATTTGTGCTGTTTTTGTCCTTAGAGGAGATAATACCTGTCACTTTAAAGGGAACCTGTCAGCAGTTTGGCCGCTATAAGATGCAGCCGCCACCTTTCAGGGCTTATCTTACATTCTAGAATGCTGTAGATAATATTATACTATTATACTCACACGGGAGAGGGACGGTCCTGTGCGGTGTCGCAGGTTCGGGTCCGGTGCCTCCCATCGTTTTGTGATGCCGCCCTCCTGTTGCTTCGTTGCTCCCCGGCATCGTGCTCCTGCGCAGGCGTACTGATCTGTCCTGTTGAGGGCAGATGAAAGTACTGCAGTGCGCAGGCGTTGGGCCTCTGACCTTTCCCGGCGCCTGCGCACTGCAGTACTTTGCTCTGCCCTCAACAAGACAGATCAGTACGCCTGCGCAGGAGCACGATGCCGGGGAGCAATGAAGCAACAGGAGGGCGGCATCGCAAGAAGATTGGAGGCACCGGACCTGCAACATCCATTGGACCAGACCGTCCCCCCGGTTGAGCATAATAAACCTTATTTTTCTTGTCTTTCAGGTCACACCGGGGGCAGATATACAGCATTATAGAATGTATAACAGCCCTGAAAGGCAGCGGCCGCATATTACAGGGCCAAAACTGCTGACAGGTTCCCTTTAAGGGCAGGTTCACATTGCGTTTCTGCTGTCTGTTTAACGCATCCGACTGACAGCAGCAAAAACGCAATGTACCGGAGACGTTAACGCCTCCATAGACTTGTATTCAACAAACGCATCCAAACGCATGCCAAAATAGGCCTGAAATGCACAGGCCATCGCTGACTGCAGGGTTTATATATATATAGAAAGATAGAAGATAGGACAGAAAGATAGAAGCGAGAATGGCGTTACCAGTGTCCCCGCTCTCTCCTGCTTCCGCTGCCGCTCATTAAGCTCATGAATATTCACCTAACAACCAGGAGCAGCAGAGTGAGAGCTGGGACACTGGGAAGATCGAGGAAGCTTTTCTATCTATCTATCATCTATCTATTATCCCACCCTGTGAAGGTTATTAAGGCAGACGGAGCCACTTTGTGCTCTGACCTCATTGTTGCCGGTGTCCGCCTTTCTGGGGCATGCACAGAAGCATGGCTGACTGTACGTTGTCGCCCACCTCAGAAATGTCAGTACCGCCAAATGGGAGGTCAGACGGAGCACAAAGTGACTGTCCGCCTCATTACAGGCAACGGCCTGAAAACCATTTTTCAGGACTTGATACAGAAGCTCCAACAGAGCCACTGACATGTGGCACCAATGAGAAGATCAGAGCATCAGACAGAGTTTATTACATGACAAAGGCTTAAATACAAGAACTGAAATAAATGACGGCACATTGTAATCAGGCACATGACGGTTTTTTTTTAATTCGTTTATTAAACAACAAACAGCTGTAGAGATTTTGTGAATGACCAATGCAATGTATACACGACCATCATAGTATCTGTAAAGGGGGAAACCTACAAGGTTCCATATTGAGTTATTGGTGCAGATCTCAGGGTCACCGGTCCTCACTCTCCTGCGAGGCCTATGGATAATCTAGGAGCAGGTACAGGAACCCGTTATCCGTCTATACAAATGTTTGGCTGTGTATAACCCAGAATGACACATCACAACCAACATATCTAACATCATACAAAACTACTACTCCTACCCTGCTGCCAACCCTCCATAGCACTGATGACATTATAAGTAGAGTTGAGCGAAACGGGTCGAACAATTTCAAAAGTCGCCGACTTTTGGCAAAGTCGGGTTTCATGAAACGAAACCCGACCCTAGGATGAGGTCGGCCACAAGGTCGGCGACTTACGCGCCAAAGTCGCGTTTCAAAAGTTTGTTTAGCGCTCTTTTTCAGCCAATCAGGATCCACGGACACTGTGGGCAACATGATGACATAGGCAGGGGTCGCCACCATCTTTCAGAAGGGCATGCAAGTGATTGGCTTGCTTTGGTGGGCGTCACAGGGGTTATAAAAGGGCGTGCACGCCGACCGCCATCTTACTTCTGCCGATCTTAGCATAGGGAGAGGTTGCTGATTCTGTAGGGAGAGCGTTAGGCAGGGAAGAAGACAAAAAAACTGCTGCTGCTAGCGATTTTGCCTGTGCAACACACCAGTCACTGTGTGTGCAGTGCAAGGGGAGGCTATATTGTGGTGTATCAGTGGTGTTGGTTGTTAGGCTGCCTTCTAAGGCTTCCTGACAGCTGCATTGCTGTTTCCCCACTGCTCTGCAAACTGCTTTTTTAAAAGCAATCCCAATTTTTTTTTTTGTCCTGCTAAGGTACTGAGCGTGCATTTATTCACACCATACAGCGGTGTACGCTCCTCACACAGTACCGTGTAACGGCTGTTATCACAGCCACAGTGAAGCTATCTGTGTGTCACTGTGGAAGGATAAGTGGAGGTCTTGTTCCATTCTTACAGACCTACACTCTAGGGAGATTCCTATTCTGCCCAATTCTACAATTCACTTTTTTCACACCTGTGCCATCGAGCCTGTGACATAGCGCTCTGATATTCAGTGGGCCTCACACAATCCAAAAGTGTCCAGTGTCCACAAGTGTCTGCAGAAATTCAAAATCTCCCTTATCCTGTAGTCACTTTTTTCACACCTGCTGCATCGAGCCTGTGACATAGCGCTCTGATATTCATTGGGCCTCACACAATCCAAAAGTGTCCAGTGTCCACAAGTGTCTGCAGAAATTCAAAATCTCCCTTATCCTGTAGTCACTTTTTTCACACCTGCTGCATCGAGCCTGTGACATAGCGCTCTGATATTCATTGGGCCTCACACAATCCAAAAGTGTCCAGTGTCCACAAGTGTCTGCAGAAATTCAAAATCTCCCTTATCCTGTAGTCACTTTTTTCACACCTGTGCCATCGAGCCTGTGACATAGCGCTCTGATATTCATTGGGCCTCACACAATCCAAAAGTGTCCAGTGCCCACAAGTGTCTGCAGAAATTCAAAATCTCCCTTATCCTGTAGTCACTTTTTTCACACCTGTGCCATCGAGCCTGTGACATAGCACTGTGATATTCAGTGGGCCTCACACAATCCAAGTGTCCAGTGTCCACAAGTGTCTGCAGAAATTCAAAATCTCCCAGAAATTCAAAATCTCCCTTATCCTGTAGTCACTTTTTTCACACCTGTGCCATCGAGCCTGTGACATAGCACTGTGATATTCAGTGGGCCTCACACAATCCAAATGTCCAGTGTCCACACGTGTCTGCAGAAAATCTAAATCTCCCCTGTCCTATAGACACCTTGTACCTTGTTTTACATTACTATATAGTTTGTAGGATTTTGTCTACATTTCTACCAAAAATGAGGAAGGCTGGTGGAACAGGCCGTGGAATTGGGCGGGGGTTGGCAGCTGGTAATGATGGTGTTGGTGGTGGATCTGATGGTAGTGGCAAAAGCAAAATAGGACCGAATGCAGGAGGTGTTGAGCCTGCGTCATCGTCTGGCTCCATAAGGCTTCGAAGGCTTAGTTTTCTAGGAGTTGGCAAACCGCTTTTAATGCCAGAGCATCAGGAAAAAGTTTGGTCTTACATTGCTGACTCAGCCTCCAGCTCTATCGCCTCCTCTTCTGAAGTTGTAAAAAGTAAAAGCACTGAGTCGTCATTGGAGGCTCATGTTCATGAACCACACCTTTCCTTGTGTCCTTCACCACAACCAAGATTGAAGGATGACGCAGGCCATACTACTGATTACTCCATGGAGCTGTTTTCACATACCATGCCTGGATTATCAAGTGAAATGGTGAATTACCCAGGCCAAGATGAATCTGACATGGAGTGCACTGATGCACAGCCGCTGATAGATGATTCTGCTGGTACATTCACTCAGAGCACTACATTGTCCTCGCAGTGTACAGAGACAGATTCTGACCCTGATGAGACTCAGGTGCCCCTTCCCGCACACTATTCCACCATACATGGTGACACAGAGGAAGGTGCACATGACATTGAAGAGGAGGTGATAGATGACCCAGTTGTTGACCCAGATTGGCATCCATTGGGGGAAGAGGGTGCTGCTTCCAATAGCTCAGATGAGGAGAATCAACAGCAGACATCGACATCGCAACAGCTGTTATCTGGCAGGCCCGGAGCACTCCAAAGACAGGTTCCAAAAATCAAAAGAGTTGCTGGACAGCTTGTCCAGAGGGTCAAAACATCACAGCGTGCTAGGCCGCAAAATGTCTGCCAAAGTAGGAAGAGTGCAGTGTGGCACTTTTTTGAACAAAATCCTCATGATCAGGCCAAGGTTATCTGTAAGAAGTGCGCAAAGACCTTTAGCCGAGGGAAAAATCTGAAAAATTTGAATACCAGTTCCATGCTTAGACATTTAACCAGCATGCACTTGCAAGCGTGGACACAACACCAAACCTCAAGTGCCACATGTGCAACTGATCACAAAGAAGGTAGTCAGCAACGCTACATTGTTTCCCCCACTGTAAGCCCACCGGTTAGCACAGCAGCAAATGTTGAGGTGTCGTTGCAAGGCCACAGCAGTCAGGGAATCCCACTGTTATATCAACGAAATACTGAATCTAGGCCATCAGAAAGAACACCAACTCCATCACCATCATCAACCCTTTCTCAGTCCGCCCTGTCCACCGCTACTTCTACCATATGCAGCTCTCAAGTCCAGCTCACCCTCCCAGACACTATGAGTAGGTCAAGAAAGTACTCAGTCTCTCATCCGCGTACACTGGGTTTGAACGCCCACATTGCCAAACTAATCTCGTTTGAGATGATGCCCTATCGGTTGGTGGAAAGCTCAGCTTTCCGCGATCTCATGGCCTATGCAGTACCACGCTATGACCTACCCAGTCGCCACTTCTTCTCTCGCAAAGCCATCCCAGCCCTCCACCATCATGTGAAAGACCGCATTGTCCATGCACTCAAGCAGTCAGTGAGTGGAAAGGTGCACCTCACAACTGATGCATGGTCCAGTCGGCATGGCCAGGGCCGTTACGTGTCCATCACTGCGCACTGGGTTAATGTGGTGGATGCAGGGTCCCCAGGGGCTAGCGGTGGTGGGACAGTGCTGCCCTCTGCCACGGTATAGGAAACAGTTGGCTGTAGGCGTTCCACCCTCCTCCTCCTCCTCCAGAAGCGAAAGCTCGTCCACAGAGCGCAGTCGTACGAGCACTCCATCTGCAGCTGCCACTATTGCACACGAGGTGTCCCCCTATCGAGCAGCTAGTGGAAAGCGTCAGCAGGCTGTGTTGCAGATGATGTGTTTGGGCGACAGACACACCACCGAGGTGCTGGCCGAGTACTTGAAGCGACAAACTGAGTCATGGCTGGGCAGTGTACATCTTGAGGCAGGCAAGGTAGTTAGTGATAACGGACGTAATTTTGTGGCAGCCATAGCCCTTTCAAAACTCAGCCACATACCTTGCTTGGCTCACACCTTGAACCTGGTGGTGCAGTGCTTCCTCAAAAATTATCCGGAGTTAACAGCCCTGCTCCATAAGGCGCGAAGACTGTGCGCGCACATCCGCCGGTCGCCTGTACACTCCGTTCGTATGCAGAAGCTGCAGCGATTGCTCCACCTTCCCAACCACCGCCTCATTATCGACATTGCAACAAGGTGGAACTCCACCCTGCACATGGTGGAGCGGCTGTGCGAGCAGAGGCAGGCCATAATGCATTTGTGGGAGGATACACGGCCAGGCACTTTGAGAGCAGACATGGAGTTGACAGGTGTGCAGTGGTCGAAGCTGAAAGACCTCTGTAAAGTCCTTCAGTGTTTTGAGGAATGCACACGGCTGGTAAGCGCAGACGACGCCATCCTAAGCATGAGCATCCCACTTATGCGTCTGCTCATGCAAACTTTGACGCACCTTAAGGAGCAGGCGTCTGCAGCCAATGTTGACGAGGAGGAAGAGGTGGAGGGAATCCTTGATGACATTCAGCCATTGTCTGCTCAGGGACCTCTCCTGGACGAGTTGGAGGAAGAAGAGGAGGATGCTGATGGGGATGATTACTTAGGGGAGGAGGATGCATCTCGTGGGGCAAGTGAAAATGTTGTCGTGGCAAGGTCTGGTACAGGGTTTGTGCGTGACTGGAGGGATGTGGATTTGCCAGAAAGTGCTCCTCCAACCAGCACTCACAGTGCATCATTGACATCGGGAACATTGGCCCACATGTCAGATTATGCCTTGCAGATCCTAAAAAGGGACCCCCACATTGCCAAAATGATGAACGATGACGACTACTGGTTGGCCAGCATCCTGGATCCACGCTATAAAGGCAAATTACAAAACATCATGCCACAGGACAACCTTGACCTAATATTGGCTAATAAACAAGCAACTCTGGTAAATCGGTTGCTTGAGGCATTCCCAGCACACAGCAGCGGTGATGGTTCTCACACGAGCCGTACGGGCCGGGGGCAGCTTGGCAGAGGTGTTCATGGTGCACACAGCAGAAGTGGCGTTGGAGACAGGGGTTTCATGACAATGTTGTGGACTGATTTTTCAAGTACCGCTCACACAACTGGTAATACAGCATCGATGGAAAGTGACAGGAGACAGCAGTTGTCAACTATGGTTACAAACTACTTTTCCTCCCATATCGATGTTCTCCCACACAGGTCATTCCCCTTTGACTATTGGGCTGCTAAACTGGACACCTGGCCTGAATTGGCACAATATGCCTTTTTATCATAGAATCGTAGAGTTGGAAGGGACCTCCTGGGCCATCTGGTCCAACCCCCTGCTCAAAGCAGGATTTGCTAAATCATCCCAGTCAGATGTCTGTCCAGCCTCTGTTTGAAGACTTCCATTGAAGGAGAACTCACCACTTCTCGTGGCAGCCTGTTCCACTCATTGATCACTCTAACTGTCAAAAAGTTTTTTCTAATATCTAATCTGTGTCTCTTCCCATTCAGTTTCATCCCATTGCTTCTAGTCTTTCCTTGTGCAAATGAGAATAAAGTTGATCCTTCTACAATGTGACAGCCCTTTAGATATTTGTAGACAGCTATTAAGTCTCCTCTCAGTCTTCTCTTTTGCAAACTAAACATTCCCAAATCCTGCAACCTTTCCTCATAAGACAGGGTTTGCAGACCGGTCACCATTCTGGTCGCTCTTTTCTGAACTTGCTCCAGTTTGTTGATGTCTTTTTTAAAATGTGGTGCCCAAAACTGGACACAATATTCCAGATGAGGTCTGACCAAAGAGGAGTAGAGGGAAATAATGACTTCACGTGATCTAGACTGTATGCTTCTGTTAATACATCCTAGAATTGCATTTGCCTTTTTTGCTGCTGCATCACACTGTTGACTCATATTCAGTCTGTGATCTATTAGTATACCCAAGTCTTTTTCACATGTGCTGTCACTTAGCCCTATTCCTCCCATTGTATATATGCTTTTTTCATTTTTATTGCCCAGATGTAGTACTTTGCATTTCTCCCTGTTAAAAACCATTCTGTTAGTTGCTGCCCACTTCTCCAGTTTATTTAAATCTTTTTGAATCCTCTCTCTCTCTTCTCTAGTATTAGCTATCCCTCCTAGCTTTGTGTCATCAGCAAATTTAATCAGTTTACCCTCAATTCCTTCATCTAAATCGTTGATAAAGATGTTGAACAATACAGGGCCCAGGACAGAGCCCTGTGGTACCCCACTTGAGACATTCTTCCAACTGGATGTGCAGCCATTTACGACCACTCTTTGGGTCCGATCACTAAGCCAGTTATGAATCCACCTAACAGTTGCCTTGTCCATTCCATACTTAGTCATTTTTTCAATAAGGATTGTATGAGAGACTTTGTCAAATGCTTTGCTGAAGTCAAGATATACTATATCTACAGCATTTCCTTGATCCACCCAATCAGTGATACCGTCATAGAAGGAAATTAAGTTAGTCTGACATGACTTATTAGTTAAAAACCCATGCTGACTCTGTTTAATCACTTCATTCTTATCCAGGTATTGACATACATGTTGTTTAATAATTTGTTCAAAGATCTTTCCTGGTATAGAAGTCAGACTCACCGGCCTATAGTTGCCTGGGTCCACCTTCTTCCCCTTTTTAAAGATAGGAACAACATTTGCTCTTCTCCAGTCTTCTGGCACTTCTCCTGTTCTCCAAGAATTTTCAAAGATTATGGAGAGGGGTTCAAAAATTTCTTCTGCTATCTCCTTCAGTACTCTGGGGTGTAATTTATCTGGACCTGGAGACTTGAATTCATTTAGGTTAGCTAAGTGTTTCCTCACTATCTTTCTGTTTATAGATATCCTGGATTCTTCTATTCCCTTAATAGGACAGTGAATAACAGTTGATGTTGCATTTCCTTTCTGAGAGAAAACAGATGCAAAATAGGAATTTAAAAGTTCAGCCTTCTCAACATCCTGTCTTACCATTTCATCATTTTCATCCTGTAAAAATCCTATAGCATCTTTGACTTTGCTTTTACTTTTGACATATCCCCAAAATCCTTTATTATTGCTTTTGACATCTCTTGCAAGCCTCAGTTCATTTTCAGCTTTAGATAATCTGATTTGTGCCCTGCAGGTTCTGCAGACAGCATTATATTCTTCTTTAGATATGCCTCCCTCTTTCCATTTTATAAACATTTTTTTCTTCCTTTTTAGCATGTGCTTAAGTTCTGTGTTCATCCATCCTGGTTTCCTTAAATGCTTTCTATTCTTCCCTCTTTTCGGAATTGTTAACAACTGTGCTTTGAGAATTTCATTTTTCAAGATTTCCCATCCTTCCTGGACATTTTTGTCTTTAAGGATATCCAGCCATTGGATCCCTCCAATTCTCTTTCTGAATCCCTTAAAATCTGCCTTTCTGAAATCTAACCTTGATGTCTGAGTCTTCACAGGTCTTCCACCTCTAGTAATCCAAAATTCTAAAATAGCATGGTCGCTACCTCCTAGGGTCCCAGCCACTTTTACCTCCTCAACCATTTCCTCCCTGTTTATAAGGATTAGATCCAAGGTAGCAGTTCCCCTTGTTTTCTCCCTTACCTTTTGGAAGATAAAGTTGTCAGCAAGAGAGGATAAGAATTTCCTTGACCTGTTAGTTTTGCCTGAGAGAGATTCCCAACAAATGTCTGGATAGTTGAAATCTCCCATGACAACTATGTCATATTTTTTGGAGAACTTGGCCATCTGATGCATAAAGAGTTCATCTATATCTTCGGCTTGCACAGGCGGCCTGTAGTAAATGCCTACAATGGTGTCCTTTCCATTGTTCTGTCCTTGTATTCTTACCCAAACAGTTTCCACAGAACTCCCAGTCTCTGAAGCTTCAATCTCTGTGCAGATATACGCGTTTCGAACATACAATGCGACACCCCCTCCTCGTTTATCAAGTCTGTTTCTTGCAAATAAGTTGTATCCTTCTAGTCTTGTATTCCAATCATGTGTATTGTCCCACCAAGTTTCAGTGATTCCAATTACATCATATTTCTGTTCCTGTGTTAGTAGTTCCAATTCTCCTTGTTTGTTGCCCATGCTTTGTGCATTAGTATAGAAACATTTTAGTTTGTGATTGGTTTCTCTTTCTCCAATATTTTTATTAATTAGATTCTTTCGTCTTTGTTCTTCCTTTCCACTTCTAATAGCAGAGTTCTCAATAGCATTTGTCAGGTGTATGGCTTTTTCTGGTCTTTTGCTTCCCTTCCCATGTTGTTCTAGTTTAAAGCTCTCCTTACAAGTGTAGCAAGGCGACTTCCAAATACATGCTTTCCAGTCTTCGTAAGGTGCACCCCATCTCTAGCAAGTAGTCCATCGTATAAGTAGTTCACTCCGTGATCCAGAAATCCAAATCGTTGCTGACGGCACCATCGACGTAGCCAGTTGTTCACCTGCAGAATCTTATTCCACCTCCTTGTTCCATGGCCATCCACTGGGAGGATGGAAGAGAAGACCACCTGCGCTCCCAGTTCTTTCACTTTCTTGCCTAAGTCTTCAAAGTCTCTGCAGATGATTTCCAGGTCGTTTCTTGCGGTGTCATTTGTCCCCACATGTAGTAGCAGGAATGGGTAGTCATCTGTAGGTCTGAAGAGTCCTGATATCCTGTCAGACACATCTTTAATTTTTGCACCTGGAAGACAGCACATTTCTCTTGTAGTTATATCCGGTCTGCAGATAGCGGCCTCTGTTCCTCTCAGCAGGGAATCCCCCATGACCACCACTCTCCGTTTCTTCTTCACAACATTTTTCTTTCTCCATCCAGGAGGACTCTGAGGGCGTACAAGGTTGCTGTTTGTTGGCAAAGTCTTATCCTGATGTATTTCTTCATCGTTTTCCTGCGTGAGAGCCTGGTACTGGTTCCTGAGCAGTATGGGTGCTGACTGCCTCCTGATCCTCCTGCTTCTCCGGGTCACATGTCTCCATTCCTCTGTTTCTTCAGGTGCACTTCGAATTTCTTCTCTTTCTGTAACATGAAGAGATAATTCTGCTCTGTCCAAGAACTCTTCACCTTCCTTAATGATCTTCAACGTAGCTAACCTCTCTTCGAGATTTTGCAACTTTTCCTCCAACAGGGACACAAGCTTGCATTTGTGGCATGTGAAGTTTGGCTTTTCCACTGGTAAATCTGTGAACATGTAGCACGAAATGCAGCTCACCAAATGGCTCCTGGCCTCTTCCATCTTGAGATTTCTTAAAAACGATGAAAGATGAGCCAAATTTCGCGCGCCTATCGGCGCGCGGTTTTTCCAATTTCCTCTTTTCAGCTGCAACTGCCAAAACCCAGTGATCGTTGAGCTCGCGGAGACTCTTCACTTATCCCAGAAGGCACTGGGAATATGCAAATGATCTCCTCAAGACTCTTCCCCTGGTTTTCCGATTTCCTCTTTTCAGCTGCAACGGCCAAAACCCAGTGATCGTTGAGCTCGCGGAGACTCTTCACTTATCCCAGAAGGCACTGGGAATATGCAAATGATCTCCTCAAGACTCTTCCCCTGGTTTAGACTCTTCCCCTGGTTTACAGGAGCTCGTTTGCCCAGCTGCAAGTGTGCTATCGGAAAGAGTCTTCAGTGCAGCTGGATCAATCCTGACAGAAAAAAGGACCCGTCTGTCAACCCAAAATGTGGATGATCTAACCTTCATTAAAATGAACCATGCATGGGTTTCCAAGGATTTTGTCCCACCTTCCCCTGATGACACATAGGGTGACAGAAAAATGGCTTGCTTTGGTTCACCTCTTCCTGGGACTTGACCTATTTTGCCTTTTGCATCAGCTGAATTTACAACATCAACATATGCCACTTTCTAAAACTCCCTAACTGTGCTGCCTCCCCCCCCATGGCCGGGGTCACTACCTAGTGCACGACACCGTGCGAGTGCCGTTGCCCTGGACAGGTGGGTAGGCCGACTCTTGGGCGCGGGCACTGGCACAGGGTCCCTCATAGTGCAATGAAGTGTCTCTGACGGTGGTGGTGCACACCCGCCGTCAGACACACCGCCGTACTATGAGGGGCCCAGTGCCAGTACCGACGCCCACGAGTGGGCCCCCCTTGCTTGGGCAGGGCCCCAGCATTTGCAATCTTTACCTCTCCCTGCTCCTCCGCTGTGTAGTCTGGGCCGTCAAATCTATACTGTGCCTGACACCGTCTGAGCCTGCCTCCTGATGTATAGACATATATTTTGAATGTGTACGCTATCCATACATGTTATCCGGCGATAAGGTACCCTTTCTCACCTTTGTGCAATCACTTGCAAGCCATACTGTGCCTGACACCGTCTGAGCCTGCCTCCTGATGTATAGACATATCTTTTGAATGTGTACGCTATCCATACATGTTATCCGGGGATACGGTACCCTTTCTCACCTTTGTGCAATCACTTGCAAGCCATACTGGGCCTTACACCGTCTGAGCCTGCCTCCTGATGTATAGACATATCTTTTGAATGTGTACGCTATCCATACATGTTATCCGGGGATACGGTACCCTTTCTCACCTTTGTGCAATCACTTGCAAGCCATACTGGGCCTGACACCGTCTGAGCCTGCCTCCTGATGTATAGACATATCTTTTGAATGTGTACGCTATCCATACATGTTATCCGGTGATACGGTACCCTTTCTCACCTTTGTGCAATCACTTGCAAGCCATACTGGGCCTTACACCGTCTGAGCCTTCCTCCTGATGTATAGACATATCTTTTGAATGTGTACGCTATCCATACATGTTATCCGGGGATACGGTACCCTTTCTCACCTTTGTGCAATCACGTGTAACCCATACTGGGCGTGAGAACGGCTGGCGAGCTGTTAAGCAAGCTACAGCACCTGTGGTTTGCACACGTAAGTTTTTCATTTTTTTCAGGATTGACGGTTAGGCCTAATTCCGGAACTGCGGTTGACCTGCACTTACTGGGAAATCATCGTTCGCGAGTAATAATTGTAATCAGTGATCCCCATCACTAACGTTGTTCAGCGGGTTATCTGCACCTGTAAGCGACAAACGCTGGCCTTTTCAGTGTAGCGCACATGCAGCCACGGACATGTAAGGGCATGACACACCAGTTATTGGCCAATCTCATGTGCCAGAGCCTCACGTGTCCCTCTAGTAAGCCGGACTCGGACCGCGGGGCATGACGGAGTCTCGTTCGTTAACGGAATTAAGCTTGCAATGTGTGCATCTGTTCTGTAGCTGGCATGGTTGAGGTTGCCCGTGTTGAGTCAAATTACGCCGTAGGCTCCACTCCTGGTGGTGCCCTTCTGGACATTCCTTTAAGGTTCAGCTTTGCAACCATACTGCCCACGTAAAACAAACACTTTGCCTTCATGAACGCTGTTTGGAGGGTCATGACTCGTGGGAATAACGCCGCCCAATCAGTTAACCTGCTAGAGAGATCCTTCGTTGCTCCCAAGCATGACAACACACTCCCTAGGAGGAAGGTAATGCCACTGTGGCGACCGTACTCCTGGGGGCGACACAAGTGCACTGATGCCCAGCCACTGCTCGATGAATCTGCTGGTACATTGACCCAGACCACTAAATTCCCCTCGCACGCTACCCGGCCTGAATCTGACCCTGATGAAACTCAGGTTACCCTTCCCATATACAGTTCCATCTTACACGGTGACAAAGAGGAAGCTGCAGATGAAAGTGCAGGTTCGGCCCACCCGCCATCAGACACACCACCGTACTATCAGGGGCCCTGTGCCAGTGCCGTCGCCAACGAGTGGGCCCCCCCTGCTTGCTCAGGATCACAGCACTTGCAAGGTTGAAATACTGTGCAGTGAGATGGAAGCTGGGGACGACGAGGAGTCCAGACTAGTACAGGGATTCCCTAGCGAGGAGACTTATTTGATTGTTTTCAATGTTGGGACAGCAATTTTTGGGGAGCACTATACTCTGGAGAATGATAGATGGGGCCCACCATACACTGGAACATTCCAAAGGTGGACATCAGACACTGGAGCAGCATTTACAGGGCCCATTATACACTAGAGCATTAGAAATGGGGCCCATTATGTTTGGAGCATTATTTGGGCCCATAAGACAGTGGAGCTTCATCCATGGGGACCAACATATACTGTAGCATTATGTGGAGCGCATCATATACTGTTTCAAACATTATATGGGACCAATGATTCTGTATGGAGAAATAGATGGGCCTCGTCATGAGATGTAAAAAGTGAAGTAGTTTTCATTGTACTATACCGCTATTTCTCTGCCGTATCGGAGCATGATGAGTTGTGGTATGTGTTAAAGGGGCGCTCTTTCGCCCAGGGCACATGAAAACCTGGAGCCAGCCCTACCCCCCCACAACTTTAGCCAAATAACCCCCATTTTTCAGTGCGTAACTTATATTATGAAGTTAATTAAGGTTGACAAGCTTAAGTAAGAAGAATTGATGCTTTTGGCATTCAAATGAGCACTGTAGGTGTGTTTCCTGTCCTCCTTTCACTGCCGACTTTTATTCCCCATTGACTTACATTGGGTTTCGTGTTTTGGGACGACCCCGACTTTTCCCTATAATCGGACGATCTTGCTCGACCCGACTTTTGGAAAAGTCGGGTTTCACGAAACGAAACTCGACCATAAAAAAACAAAAGTCGCTCAACTCTAACTATAAGCCTATAAAGTGTAAGTCAGTATATTCTTCACTGCAGCGATTATGCTAATAACAGACCACTATCTATGTGCTGTTATAGGAAGGTGAGATGGATTCCATACAGCCCAAATGTTATTACACTTCCCCAAGCCACCCCTACTCTGGCACAGGGTCCGCTCGTAAGGTATAATTGAATTTACTCGTTCAGTCCAAGCTCTAAGAGAAGGATGTTGATCACCCATCCAGCTTAAGGCCAATATCTTCCTGGCTACAAAAAAAGTGTCTCCTGCAGGAAAATTCTGACGTGGTGTCCCCATATCTCTTCCTCCAGCACCCCAAACAGACACCAATGGGGTGAGAGGAACAGGAGTACCTATGAGGGAGGATAACAACGAGGTCACGTCACCGCAAAAAGATAGAATAGTTGGGCATCACCACTCCATATGTATAAAATCCGCATCCTTTGTATGACATCTTAAACATTCGGAGGATTGGGACCACCCGATCCTAAATAGCCGTAGTGGGGTCAGATATGACTGGTGCACTATATACATTGGAGTCATTTTATTATTGGCTGATGGAGACACCACGGTTGGAGAACCAAGGATCTCCTCCCAATCTTCATTCTGGATATCTGGAGCTAGAGACCTCCACCTCTCCCTTACTGACGATAAAGCAGAGTCAGAGCACTATGTTGGAGGCAGTAACTGAGTTTGGGGAGTAGGATCATATTAATCAGGTTCATACGTCCGGAGACAGATAATGGCAATTTACTCCAGATAGCAAATTTAAGATTAACAAGATCTGACAACGGGAGAATATTCATTTTTAAGTCGAGTCTACTATATTTTGAAATATTTATTCCAAGGTACTTAAAGTTAGTTACGACATGCAATGGGGATAACGCTTCACGGTGATCCATCGGACCAAGGGAGAGCGGCATCAAGGCGGATTTATCCCAATTTATGTATAATCCTGAATAATTACTAAATGTGTCTATAGTAGCGGTCACATGGGGTAGTGATTCTTCTGCTTTATCCATAGATATCACCATATCATCAGCACATAGGCCGATGGTATCTAAACGGCCCGCTATTTCTATACCTCTAATGACTGGAGTGGATCTTATACGGATCGCCAACGCTTCAATTGCGTGAAAACGGCCGGGGAAAGGGGGCGCCCCTGGCGTGTTCCTCTTGTCAAAGAGAACGGTTCGGATACAGAGTTATTTATTATTCGGGCTTTTGGTTTCATGTACATCGCGCTGATCCAATTCCTAAATTTGGAACCGAATTCATATTTTTGTAAAGACGCAGATAACAATGACCACTCAGGAGAATCGAAGGCCTTAGCCGCATCCAGCGAGGCCAAGACCCATTCATTATCTGGCACCAGGGAACTGCACTGGACACTGACTGGACTCTCCTAATGTTAATAGATGTATTTTTCCCGGGCATGAAACCGGTCTGGTCTGGATGTATTATTTCTGGTATCACCGAATTTAATCTAGAGGCCAGGATTGTAGTGAAGATCTTATAGTCCACATTTACCAACGATATGGGGAGGCACCTCACATTTATCAATAGGAACTTACAAGTCTGATATTTGGCAACAGAAACTAATTTATTGTCATTGATCTTTACAGGGGTTCTCTGGGCATGTGATATTGACGTCCTATCCAAATCTGTGAGGGACTGAAACCTGGCACCCCCAACAATCAGCTGTTAGCTCCGGCATCCTGGGTGCTTCAGAACAGCCACCGTTCAGTGTCTGATATTGAGGAGGATAGGTTATCAATATCATAACCCTATAAGGTGCACCTGTCCTCGACCACCGCTGATGCACAGCAGAGGTGGACGGTGACCTTGACAACCAGCAGCAAATTATAGAATTAAAAAATCCTTCCGTTACTGAGAACCAAGCAGATTTTTAATAAGAGGTAAATGACAAATGTTGTGACATGATCAATATTCCCCCCAAATATAGACATTACCCATATGCAATCAAGTATAGGCAACTTCCATCCTCCTGGATGCCCCCACTTTCCCCTTTCCGATTCTCACTCTTCACTTACTCCCGCAGAGCCTTGTACAACATGTCCCCGGGTCACCATGACTGTAGCAGACACAAAATCCACCAATACCTACAGCGTGGAACTCACACAAGTCTACTTCCGCCCGTACTCTTTCCTGATAGGACAATCAGTATCACGTGATAAATCCTTTTCCTGTTCGACGTCTCCTGGGAGTTGTAGATTGTTTGACATCGCGCTATTATAAGGGGAACTGGAATAAAAACTACAATTCCCATAATGCACCACACAGCGCACAGGCAAAATTGGATTTTCTGTATATAGCATGTAATTTTATATCACCAGTGCAGTGCGGGAAAAGTAAGATCCTGACCTGGATAGCGGGACAGAGTTTCAAAATCGTGACTGTCCCGCTGGATCGGGGACGGTTGGGAGGTATGATTTTGGGTGGTGAGCGGAGAGGTGACTGCTGGGACAATTTACAGGACAGCACTGGAAGATTCTGGGTGATGATCAGAGAGGTGACTGCTGGGACATTATACAGGACAACACTGGAGGATTCTGGGTGATGAACGGAGAGGTGACTGCTGGGACATTATAAAGGACCGCACTGGAGGATTCTGGGTGATGATCGGAGAGATGAATGCTGGGATATTGTAAAGGAGAGCACTGGAGGATTCTGGGTGATGAGCGGAGAGGTGACTGCTGTGACATTTTACAGGACGGCACTGTAGAATTCTGGGTGATAACTGTATCATTGTTGTCAGGTTCCTATAAGGTGTCAGGACGTCGCTGTCTATCTCTCCATGGAGGAGTGGGAGTATCTAGAAGGACACCAGGATCGGTACCACGACGTGATGATGGAGGAGCACCGGTCTCTTACACCACGAGGTGAGCAGCGAGGCTCCTTGTTGGCTCCGGTGGATGTGATGACATCTCTCCGGCGTCGTCCTATAATAGATGAGTTTTCTCCAGACTTGCTCTGGTTTCTCTACATTTTTTCCGTCTGACAACAGCTTTCATTTCCCTGATTATTTCCTTCTGATGTGTGGGTCGCGGTTTCTCCGCTGTCGTCATGTCTTCATTAGAGGTGGACGATCCTGAACACTGACTTCTCCCAGAAGACCGTGTTACTGTTCCGGTTTGGGAGCCTGAACATAGCTTGTTGTAAAGCTGCAACGCAGCCAATCAATAAGCTTTTCCTGTGGGGGCACTTCTGGCCCCATCACAGCCATGTCAGGCATTGGCATGGCTGTGATTGGCCGGTGCACTGTGTAAAATAAAAAAAAGAGACTTGGGGTCTCCCAATTTTGATAACAAGCGCAGGTAAAGCAGACAGCTGGGGGCTGGTATTCTCAGGCTGTTAGGTGGTCATGGATTTTTAGCCCCCGCCCAGAAATGGCACATCCATTAGATGCACCAATAATTCTGGCTGCCGGTAATAGTTTTGGGGTTGGTGTCAGCTGTGTAATGTTCGCTGACATTAAGCCCGGGTGTCAGTAATGGAGAGGTGTCTACCCCCACTAGTAACCCCATAATCAAAAGTAAGAAAGACACACACAGAAACAAATCAAAGACATTGTCAGCTGTCCGCCGAGAATCCATCATGATGATGTCCCACGACGAGCCAGAACTCTGCTACATCTGGTTGCATTGCTGAGCGGTGACACCGGTAATGTCAGCCCTGAGGTCAGTGTGAGAACGAGGCTGCGTGTGATTGGATAGAAACTGTCCTCAGCCTGTGCGGAGCAGAAATGTGTGTCACACTGTATATTGTGTTACTGTATATGTGTATATATAACCACACACACCTTACACAATATACAGCGTAACTCACATTTGTGCTCAGGCTGAGGACAGTGTGTGCAGTTTATTCCAGCAGCTCCGTGGCGTCCTCCGGCCTCCAATACACCTTTCAGTCTGATGAGATAGATGTTGAATCTCCTCCGTCAGCTACAAAGGTCGTCTCCTGCTTTACTCCGCGCTCTGTCTTCCGCGCTCTGTCTTCCGCGCTCTGTCTTCCGCGCTCTGTCTTCCGCGCTCTGTCTTCCGCGCTCTCTTCTCCGCTCGTCCTGTCAGGTTTGGTGGCAGGAAAGCGCATTCACGATACCTGACAGGACTCTGCCCTCACCCGACCTGTCTCGAGGAAAGGTCTTTACGCAGCTCGTCTTACAACCTCACAGCTGGGAAGCTTTTTGCGTTTTCGTTTTTTGTTCCCCTTCTTCTCAGAGCCATACCTTTTTTTAAAAAATTTTTTCAATATGGCCATGTGAGGGCTTGTTTTTTGTGGGACGAGTTGTGTTTTTGAACGACACCATTGGTTTTAACATATTGTTTACTGAAAAAGGGGAAAAAACTTGCAAGTACAGTGAAATTGATAAAAAATGCAATTCTACAGTTGTGTGGGTTTTTTTAACACCATGTGTCAGTGTTGGGATTTTTTTCTCTAGTCACCAACCTCGGGTAAAGGTCAGGTAGAGCTTGTCTGACCTAGGACCCTAGGAGTGGAGAAATAAAAAGAGAGACACAGGTTGCTTGTCTATCAAGTTAATCTCCTTTATTGGGAGGGTCAGGGTAGATCTTTTATAGCAAAGCAAGAGAGGAAACTGAGCAAACATGGACAATTCCGCAACATGGTGTAATGATTGGCAAAATACAGATGAGGTTATAAAACAATTGGCAGGAAGATAAGTTATATAATGATATGTCAACTTTATCATGAATTATTTAATTGGCGGCGACAGGGGGAACGTAGGGGTTTTTGACATTTCCCTTGTATCAATTTAACAATTCGTGGAACCGTATCCTGTTAGCTCATTATGGCCAAGAAGATGTTTGGCCTCTTCATATTTAGACATTATTCAAATATAGTGTGGGGGATCTTGGAACACTGACCACAGGCAGCTTTAGCCAACCACGTAGACAGATGATAACAATTAAAATGGTGTCATGGGTTACCAGTTGTTTTTCTGCTATTTTCTATATTTTAGAGAACTAAGATTAACCATTTCTTTGACAACTCCCCTCTTTATCATTCTGTCTACCTATAAATAGAAGAGGAATCTGTCTGTCTACCTCTATCTTTCCTTGCCTTTATCCGAGGCCTGCAAGATAGCCCTACTTCACAAAATACGCGGCTTATCCTATGTATATCATGGGATACCAGCTTTGCTGTGCATCCATTCAGATTATACCTGTAAATCAGACCTCCTGTCCCTACTTCTCTTCTGCTAATTGCCCTATCTCAGAGGAATACAGATTTTTTTGAGGGGAGTTATGTCTGTTTTGTGTGTAATGTGCTAATAAGATATAGTAAATTCATAATTACTGTAATACATTGTAACATATATTTTGATATATTAGTATATATATATATTTATATCTTTATTCATTAGTAAGTGTTAATCATTTAAAGTGCATAATGTGTGTAAATCTTCATCGTTGTAGTTCTTTGTAAAGTTCTTGTCTTTGGTTTTGTTCAAACCAGTGTATGCATTGTGGAAAACCAATCAGCCAGGTCTACTGAAGTTTGCTTGTTGCAGAATATACATTCACGCTGACCAGTGGTTATGAAGGTCGTCATCACTTGGGTTTGCTTTATATCAGAGTCAGTATTGATTTTAGCTTTATGTTTACCTGGAAAATATTTACAATTATAACCAAGAATTTTCTTTGAGTAAAACAAATATTCTTATCATCACTGCAATAACCAATATCACAAAAACTGCTTGAATTAGAAAATGAATTATTCCTGATATCCATCCGCCTATCCCTTTAAACAGATTCAAAGGATTTAACCATGCGAGCCATTCAGGGAGGGGCATGTGAACAGATCCAACAGTTGGATAGTGTTAAGGCGGCGGAACACGCTTAAAAAAATATAAATAAGCGTGTTCGCCGCCCGGGGTCCACCGTGCGGCAGATGGAAAGACCGCTGCTAACAGCACTATGGCGGTAGTGTGCACTGGGTATAACTGCACCCAATATGCACTGAGGCAAGCCCTGTTCACACACAGAGCTGCACGCACAGAGTATACAGAAACGCTGAGTCTGTTCTATGTCACAGACTGACAGCAACACAGATACGGTATTTAAGGTCACCAGGAGTAGCCTTAAACCGCATGACTACTCCGTCTAGATCTACCGTAACAAAAGATGCGGAACGTCACAACTGCGAACGTCCGACAGACTGCAACCGCAGCGCGGTGTGCACGGAGCCACAGAGGAGACACCGCAAACTCGCTGGCGCGATGCAGGACGCTAGCTGCTGGCAAAGTATAGCTGGAGCGCGCTGACGCAAGCGCTGCTACTGGCGGCTGCCCAATCACTCACACAGTCGTAATATCAGAGGAAAGAGGTTTCATAAGTCAGTCACCAGTCCAAGCATCCATCACCATACATTCAGCAGCAGTATGAAAATACTAGCGCATGGCTTAGCGGCCATGCGCACTTTCTATAGCGTACGGGACCTGCCGGAAATCTCCAGAGCCCTGAGCATAACCAATCAAATCAGGAGCAGGACCTGAGCACCTGACTCCTGAACTCCAATGAGAGCTAGTCCCGTGAGCATGCTCAGAAGCTGGGACTAAGGACTTAGCCTCTGGAGACAAATGTGTGAATCTGGATTCCCGCATAGGCATTATAGAACCCAGATTCCTAACAGATAGATTTCGGACCTGTGCAATATAGCTATGGTACTGGACAAATTTATTAGCCCATTGTTTCGATACGTCATTATCCCATGGTTCAAAGACATCATTATCTTTTTTTACATTGAATAGATACAATCACAGTGAGAAGCAAGAATGGATAGCACTTCCCAAATTCCATCCTTTTTAGTTTCTGTAAAATTTCTTGCAGTGAGATGCGTGAATCCAGGTGGTCTTTCCTTCCAGCTTAACAGATGTAGGTGTGGCCAGCTGGACTTGGTAGGGTCCTTCAAAGCGAGGATCCAGACTTTTCCTCAGGTGCTTTCGCGTTACCACCCAATCTCCAGGCTTAAGGTCATGCGAGCCTGATAAGGAGGACGGATCTGGAAGGGAACTGAAAACACGCGTATGAATTTGCTGCAATACCTGTTGTAGTGTGCCCACATAGGCCGTCATATTTGAATGAGAGGCCTGCATCTACTGGGGAAAGTACAATCCTGTTTTGGGAGGGCTCCCAAACAATACTTCATATGGACTTAAACTTGTCTTTCTGTTGGGAGTTACCCTATCAGTGTACAAAGCAATGGGAAGACACTCAGTCCATGGTTTACCTGTTTCTGCCATTGCTTTTGGAATTTTCAATTTCAGTGTACCATTTAACCTTTCCACCCTGCCACCAGGGCTGTGGAGTCAGAAAGCCACAGTTGCGACTCCGACGCCTGGATTTTATCAGGCTACGACTCCGGCTCCGACTCCTTCATAAATGGCCAATTCATAACAACAAATTTACTGTTGTAAAATATTAAACATCGTGCTTATTCAGTTTCTCACCATCATATAAGTAATCAGACCACTTAGAGCAAAAACTACATTTATTAGACTACAATTAGAATATAGCAAATAACTTTTATAAACTTTTCTAAACTGTAAGTAAATATGCAATAAACACTTTTATGCAGTTAATAAGAAGAAATCTATAAATTTGTCCTCAGAACAAGTATTGCCTCTGTCAGATCCTCCTTCATGGATGCCCTCAAATCTGATCTAATTATTTTGAGAGCAGAGAACAACCTCTCTACACTAACTTGTGTTGGTGGCAAAGCAGTAACCACTCGGGCAACATCTCTGACAATGTCAGGATACAGAGGAATCGCTTGTTGCACTGTTATTTTTGATGAACGGTCAAATTTCTCAATTTCTTTTAGTGCACATGAAAAATTCTGCTGAAATGTACTGGCTGTGTTCCTTGATGGGGATGACTCTTCTTCTATGCGGGAACGCTTTGCACGGTCCTTGTGATCCAAATATTTTTCGAAATTAAATTCTTCATCAGTTGATGATGAGGGTGAAGATGTGGCAGGACGACCAAATTCTTCTTGTTCCTCCTGACTGTTCTGCAACCCTTTCATCCTTACTGCTATTTCAAACAGAGCTTCTTTTCCTTTACTTAGCTGTTGATCATCTAGAAGAATCCGATGCATTGGGTCTACATAAACAGCTGCCAAAAGAATGTTATTTTGTAATAGTAGCTCCTCTCTCCGTTTCATTGATGTCGCAATGCCACTTGCAATTAACCCTCCTCTTTGGGACAGGCGAAACATCAGGTTCTTCCACTCCTTTAAGAAAATACCTGGAGTTAAGTCCTCTGCTTGTAATTTTTTAGTCACTGTAAATGGGTGCTCTAGCAATTTTTCCAGCTCAGTCACCTGATTCCACTGACTTTCATTTAGCGTCAGTTGAGGGTTAGCCATGTCTACAAGAAAGGTTTTCTGTTCAACCAAGCGCTGAATCATTAAGTACTGCCCCATCGTGTGGCTTGATCAATAATTGCCCCTTTTCCAGCACGTCTCTTCAAAATTGAGTCAACTTTAGGGGTTCTGGCAACAGTAGCCAATTTTCTCACCTTGCCAATCAGTGCAGCAGCATGTCCTTCTTGCAGACTGTCTCTTATAGCCAGCTGTAGCGTATGCACAACACAGCGCATGTGATGAATGAAAGAACATATTGACACAGTTTCAACAAGATCATCTAAACTATCATGTTGCTGTTCATCTGAAGCAACTTCAGTTTGCTCCTCAGTTACAATACTGTGTTCCTCTATTTCAAACATTTCTGTGTGTGTGGACCCAGATTGTTCTTCTAGCTGCTGGTCACCATCATTACTCTCATTCATTAGCTTAATAGTACTTATCATATTTGAAGCATTGTCAGTTACGACAGAAAGAACTTGCTCTTTTTTAAGTTCATAGTCTTGCAGAACCTTTTCCACCAAGACCTGGAGAAACTCACTGGTGTGATGAGCTTTGGTGTCTTTTACTGCCAATGTCTTGGTAACTATTCCATTTTTGTCACAAACAAATCGGACATTGATGGCAAAATAGTTTACTCTGTGACGTGTGCAGGCATCCATTTTAAAAAACAGAAAGCGTCCCTTGAGAGTTTTTTTAAGTTCTTCCTTTTGTTTAAAAGCTTCTTCGATTACTAATTTTCTAATACTCTCTCTCTCCAGAGAAACACCAAGCTTGCGGGCCATTTCCCCATTCAGACACATAAAAGCTGGTCGTGAAAATAATGAAATAGGCACACTATCCTTTACAACAAGCTCTATGATCTGTTTTTTAAATGTATCTACTGTCATTGTCACAGTAACTTTGTCGCTGACAAAATATCTTGCAACTGATGGCTGCAAAGTTCTCTGCTCCTTTGTTTGGCTGGAAGAGCTGGGCACTGGTTCATTGGTTTGGATGCAGTCTTTCTCATCCACTGCTTTCAGTACTTCTGGATGAAAGCGCTGTAAATGTCTCTTTAGATTAGAAGCTCTGGTAGGAGCATTTTTATCTTTGCCTGAATATGCACTCATCTTGGCTTCACAGCATTTGTTTTCGTCTGGATCATTTGTCATACACTGACAGACATAATGTTTTCTATCTTGAGTGATGGTGAAATGTTCAAATACAGCTGATTTAATGTGATGCTTCTTTGACATTCTCAGGTTTTTAATTCTGCATTCACAATCCAAATGACAATTGTTTTTCCTAAAAACAATTGTACAAAATTATTGCCAGGTCGTACAACTGATATAGTGGTCAGTAATACTGTTATTATTCCTCATGTACTCACAGTTAACTGATGCAAAGTTTGTTGAAAGGATAATACTTCTTACAGTCTTCCTCTTCTGAGTAGCAGGCAGCTGTGAGATGCTTGGAAGACACACACCTAGTATGATCTAGTCTAGAGGAGGAGCTTTACTACTAAGAATTTGCAACACATTTTCACTTTCAGTTTCATACATTGTAAGTAGGGGGGTTGGGGCAGCATGAGGTTAACTAAGTATAAGATTAGAATCATAGAATCATAGAATCGTAGAGTTGGAAGGGACCTCCTGGGCCATCTGGTCCAACCCCCTGCTCAAAGCAGGATTCGCTAAATCATCCCAGTCAGATGTCTGTCCAGCCTCTGTTTGAAGACTTCCATTGAAGGAGAACTCACCACTTCTCGTGGCAGCCTGTTCCACTCATTGATCACTCTAACTGTCAAAAAGTTTTTTCTAATATCTAATCTGTGTCTCCTCCCATTCAGTTTCATCCCATTGCTTCTAGTCTTTCCTTGTGCAAATGAGAATAAAGTTGATCCTTCTACAATGTGACAGCCCTTTAGATATTTGTAGACAGCTATTAAGTCTCCTCTCAGTCTTCTCTTTTGCAAACTAAACATTCCCAAATCCTGCAACCTTTCCTCATAAGACAGGGTTTGCAGACCGGTCACCATTCTGGTCGCTCTTTTCTGAACTTGCTCCAGTTTGTTGATGTCTTTTTTAAAATGTGGTGCCCAAAACTGGACACAATATTCCAGATGAGGTCTGACCAAAGAGGAGTAGGGGGAAATATTGACTTCACGTGATCTAGACTGTATGCTTCTGTTAATACATCCTAGAATTGCATTTGCCTTTTTTGCTGCTGCATCACACTGTTGACTCATATTCAGTCTGTGATCTATTAGTATACCCAAGTCTTTTTCACATGTGCTGTCACTTAGCCCTATTCCTCCCATTCTATATCTGCTTTTTTCATTTTTATTGCCCAGATGTAGTAGATTAGATAAGGGCAGTGGAGAACAGTGACACACAAGAAGTAAGAAATGTCTCTATCTCCAGCAGAACTGCTTATCACTGTTGTTCATAGTTTGATAGAACATATATATTTGAGTAACATTTATAAAATTCATATGAAAGTTCAATTATGAAATATTATTACATTTTTTTTAAAGCTGGAGTCGGAGTCGGTACATTTCTACCGACTCCGACTCCAACCAAAACTAACTCCGACTCCACGACTCCGACTCCACAGCCCTGCCTGCCACTGCTCTGAGGATGATAGGGAGTGTGAAATGATTGCTCCATCCCTAAGGCTCGGGTGATTCCTTGGCACACCTGTGAAGTGAAATGACTACCTCAGTCACTTTCAATTACTTCTGGCACTCCAAACCTGCAAACAACTTCAGAAAGTAACTTTTTAACCACAGTGCGTGCATGTTCATGAGCACAGGGCCATGCCTCTGGCCAGTTGGAGAAAAGATCCACACATACCAGCACATATTCATAGTTGCCTACTCTTGGAAGCTGAATGAAATTAATCTGCAGTCGCTGAAAAGGGTACAATGGCCTGGGGGTGCACTTTGGTGGCATCTTCACTGTTTTTCCTACATTATGGCATGCGCAGATTACACATCCCTGTACGAATTTTGCAGCAGCATAATGGAACCCTGGTGCGACCCAACTTGCTTTTACCTGGCTTACCATTCCATCCTTGGATTGGTGTGTTAGTCCGTGGGAGAGGGAACACACCATAGGGAACAATGCCCTGGGCAAGCAATACCTACCGACCGCTCTCCACAATCCATCTTCTTCCTTCGCACCTGCGTGCCTTTGCCATTCTTCCTTTTCTGGTGCAGGCTCTGGAGTAATTGAAGATCTACCTCCCCCGACACCTGTGCAGTGTATGTTCCTGCGGGAAGAGGGAACAAAGCAGCAGCCTTGGCTGCAATATCAGCTCGGTTATTACCTTCAGTTTCCTTAGTGCGCTCTTTAGTGTGAGCTTGCACTTTCACTATACAACTTTCTTGGGCAGCTCCAATGCTTTGAGAAGCTGAGCTACCAATTCTGCAATTTTAATGGGCTTACCAGAGGAACCAACAAACTTTCTGCTCTTCCATATGGGACCATAATCATGGCAGATGCCAAATGCATAGCCGCTATCTGTAAAAGTATTTTCTGTCAAAAGTTCAGCGATTACACACGCCTCAGCGAGGGCTTTCAATTCAGCTTCTCGAGTAGACATCCTAGAAGGCAAAGCTTTACTTTGTACCACCTTCTGTTGATCAACTATTGAATAAATAACCTGTATAAGGTACTCCATTTTGATAAACCATGTGACACATCTACATAAAACTCTTGATCTACATTAGGGATTGGTGTCTCTTGCACATTGGCAAGTAGCCATGTCAAAAATACAGTATACCCTTAGCATGTCCCCCATTCATGACAGTGCAAATGGAAGTGGAGGTCATAGTTTGGGATTCCTAGGGCCGAGGCTGAGAGAATGGTTTCCTTCAAGTTCTTTAACCCCTCTTTTGCTTCCAGGGTCAGTTGGCATGACTTCTCTACAGTAGCTGGTCAGCCCCAGGAATATACTCAGTGGCAGATGGAAGTGAGCTCCATTGCTTGGTTTATGGCTTTTTCTTCTGGTGTTATGTGTTTCAGCTGAAGTGAAATGCAATGACCTAAGAAAACAACCTTTTCCTTTGCTATTGGCCGTTACCTCTTGACACCTTACATACTTCATGGTACAAAAATATTAACAAGGAAGCTGTTTCCATTAGACATACCTGTTTTCTCTCTGCTCAGGTGATATCATCTAATACGCACCGGTACAGTTCCTGGCTTCAATCTGATGGATACTGGTGTTATACTAAACCAACATCTGCCTTATCCTTTACCCATACTGCAGCTGGTACTGACTGGTCAGTCGCAGTATTTCTCGTCATCTAGCTAAATTAGCAACATCATGGTGAGAGGGTTGCTTCAGACAACGGGCCTGTAACCGTAATGCCTTTCTTCCAAACTTAATAAAAATACTGCATTGATAGCACTCAGGATATCAGCACCTATCAAGATTATAGGACATTTATCTGAGACTAGCAATTAGGCACACAAGTCTGTGGTACGTGCTATTCACACATTCATGGGTTCCGTTTCATACAAGGGATGAACTATTCCTCCTGCTCCTAATCCCTGTACCATCTTCCCTGTCATGAATTGTTGTGGCATATCCTTTTTCTTATATATTCTAGTACGGCTCACCCCGTATCAATCAGGCATTTTAATTGTTTACCATGAGGAAATTCTAAGTATGTGATCAGTGATTGGACCATCCTGTGGGGGAACCGCTATTCTTGTTTCCACTTCTCTGGGTCTGTTCTCCCATCTTTCCTTTTCTTCTCTCCCCCTGTCCCCCTGTGATGTATACCTGCCGCCTGCAATACAGTCTTCACAGCATTAGTAAATGCCTCTGGAGGTATATTCACCATAACAGGAGTCGCCTTCTGCTGCTTCTTCACTTTCCTATTGTTAATCTGGTCCTCTATCCCCTAAACATGGGAAGGGATTGTATATACATTCTGGCCGTATTCTCATCACTTCTGTTCTCAGATCTTCCTTCAATCCTATCAGTAACATATTTTTACAAATCTAGCTTCTCTGGGGTTTTTCAAATCATAGTTATGAGGTGTAAGGGTTGTCTGCAAGTGTAATGTAAAATGTTTCCTCATTTCTCCCCTCCGTAGGAATTGCTTGGGGCTGTTCCTTACCGGAGTGGAGAGACTGTCTGTGAACCCCTGTGGTAACCCAAGGGTGATAAGTATAGAGGAGAAGCATCATATACAAGTCAGCTAGTTTGCATCTGCGGAGACATGGGGATCAGTCCTCCCCCCGTGTTTGGCACCTATGGGACCCCTGGCTGCTGGTATATCACCAGGGTCTACCAGAGATGGGGGGAGATGAGGCCACACGAGCCAGGCAAGTATAGTATTATACAGATGTTAAGGCTGCAGAAATCTCCTGTCAGCACATAACTTCGCTCTTTGGGCTGCTTAAGGGGGGCCGGTCTCATCCCCTCCGCTACTACAGGGGCGCAGGGAGCTGTGGAAACACAGGACTGACCTTGTGAAGGGGGAGCAGCCTGTGTGTGGAGACGCTGCAGATTGCCTGACATACATTCTCTCATTCTAACTTCATCACACTTAGTATTAACTTCATCATTCATCATAACTTCTTAGTAATAGCTTCATCATTCTTAACATTAAAACAGACCATCTCATTCAGAAGTTCTGATCCACGCTGCAACTTGCACACCAGGCTTGAAATTTGTCAGTAGGTTCATCTGGTTCCTGAAATACTTCAGGTCCCCCTGAAGTCAACTCTTTTGTTAGCTTCTTGGCTACCACGAGTAACCTTGCTATTAACTGTCGCCCTGATTCTCTAGTTTTCTTATCCTCTGGAACTTCATGAATTGTGTTAGTATCTGCAGGGACGGCCTCTATTTTCTCAAGCAAAGGCACTCCAGCAGATATTCGGCATAATGTTTCCAGATCATTCCAAGCTGCGTCATAATTATCAGCGACCCCTTCCACTGCTCTTTAGAATCCTAATGGATTCTTAAAGGGATCAGGGAAGCTGTTTGCCATGGCTAACTGTTCAGATCTGCTCCATGGCTTATACCAAGTAGTAGTATCTACTCTTGCCTCTGCTTCCCCTTCCTCCGCTGGTCTACTTGTAGTTTGAGTCATCACAGGGAAGCTGCTGACTGTAGTATTTCTTCCAGCCCCACTACAAAAATCACATTCTATCTTTCCCTTCTCCTGCGGTTTATTACACCTTTTACAAATCCAAGTAAGGGATCTCATAGCTCTATTTGAATAACCCTGAGTATCCTCACTCTGTTGGTGATTGTCCTCACATCTCCACTCATTATCTTTTCTAATTAGCTTTAACTTCGCTACCTGGGGGCTACTTTGGGAGGGGCTGGGTGATATTTGTAAATTAAAATCATCCCCACTTCCCCCTGCGACCTCCAGTCCCCCCTGTCCAGAACTTTTTATTGGGGTAGAAAAACTATCTGGGGACCCCTTTGGAAGCGCAGGGTATTGACTTGTAGCCGAATATGTAGGAAGAGAAGACTCAAAAGTAAGGGGGCTCAACCGCATCTGCATTGGAGATGCAGGAGGAATCATTCTCTCCCCAACATACTGAATGTATGGGGTTCCTGGTATCTGACCAGAGCGGAGTCCTGACATGGGAAGAAAAATAAGGCACAGTACTAGTCGTTGGAGTGGAAACTGCTGCCTCAGTGGACACGGATTCTATGTCTTTTCCACTAATGATTCTGTTTCTTGTAGGACTGCAACTACTGGTAACATTTGAGTCGCTTAAAGCGATTACCCCACTCTCACTCAAAGGGATGGAGGGAGCTACTAACACAGGCTGTCGCTGTAAAGGAGGGGCTGCTGCTCATCCCTGCACTACTTGAATTCTGCTCCTTCTGCTTTGGGCTAGCTCCCCCTCGTCATCATCATTATCTGTATTAAAATATGGATCATGCTGCTCAGCTGTCCTCATCCATTTTTCTCAATCCATTTCTCATTTTCTCTGCTAAATCACTTCCATCTTTCAACATCCAAACCTTGGCATTCCTGCCTTTTCAAGAATTGTCAGCGGTATTGTTAACTGCTTCATAATCCTGCCCAAGACGCACCAGGTCCTTTATCTTATATCTCGGATCCGTAGTCTGTCCTGACCTGGTGTGCCTGGCACCCATAACAGCTGTCAAGGGTAGCGACCCCTGTCTTCAGCCCTGTTATGTAATAGCGGGATCCCACTGGTCTAACTACAATAGCCAGCAATCCCACTATCAAAGCAATAACCTGAACCACAGCTCTCTGTTCTATCCTAATGATGATACATACTCTCCCAAACAATTAGACAGATTACTGTCAACTACACAGTTCCAAACACAAGCACTATACACTCCTCATACCTCTGGATCTGAGCCCTTACTAGACTCTGAATATGGAAGGTCTATTCCTGAATCCACTCCGGGTTCAACAAGACAATATTCGTGCGTGATATTACCTTGCCACCTTGGCATATACCATCTAGAGTCCAATACATCTACCCAGCTTTTAAACAATGCATATGACAAGAATATACTCTGCGCCTATACTGGTGTACTGAACACAGACGCTTTTCACACAGCATATGGTGCACACATGGTAAGCATCTGTCCCACATTTCAATCACATCCATATCCATAGTACTTCTGTACTCTCTCGCTCCCCGCATCTTATCAAAAATGCTCTAGTGCCAATGGACCAAAACATAAATCACATCTATTTGTAGAAACTCTTGCTTGGTTCACTATATCCTCTAATTAGCGTCCTATCTGAGTACCGGGTTGCATACAAAAACATTTACATTCCCATGGATCGTCTTCACGTGAGTTTCCCTCTTCACTACAAACTCCCACCCGGGACCTTCCTATAAGTTTTTTTTCCAAGTAGCAACTAACCAGAGAGTTTTATCTTAGGGTCCCGTCACACTTAGCGACTTACCTACTTTTAAAGCAACAACAATTAAGCACACAAAATTAGAATGTTAGGATGGTTAGTATTTTTAGTCAGATAGACAAATGCAAATATGCAAAAACAAACAAAAACAAAACAGATTAAAGCAAAGAGATAAAAATATACCTAAATTTTGTTACCAGAGGGGATTCTCATTCAAAGATCCAGACAGACTGACCTACCTACCTTGTCTGAGGGAGACAAGAAAGGATGTGAGCAAAAATGCTCACTTACCCGGGTCCTCTTTCTCCTCTCCCTCCGACAGAAGCAAGGCAATCTTTTTCAGTCCAAATTGATAGTTAAAGGGGAATGCAATCTCGCTGGGGCCTCCAAGTTGTCAGCGTTGGGATTTTTTCTCTAGTCACCAACCTCGGGTAAAGCTCAGGTAGAGCTTGTCTGACCTAGGACCCTAGGAGTGGAGATATAAAAAGAGAGACACAGGTTGCTTGTCTATCAAGTTAATCTCCTTTATTGGGAGGGTCAGGGTAGATCTTTTATAGCAAAGCAAGAGAGGAAACTGAGCAAACATGGACAATTCCGCAACATGGTGTAATGATTGGCAAAATACAGATGAGGTTATAAAACAATTGGCAGGAAGATAAGTTATATAATGATATGTCAACTTTATCATGAATTATTTAATTGGCGGCGACAGGGGAACGTAGGGGTTTTTGACATTTCCCTTGTATCAATTTAACAATTCGTGGAACCGTATCCTGTTAGCTCATTATGGCCAAGAAGATGTTTGGCCTCTTCATATTTAGACATTATTCAAATATAGTGTGGGGAATCTTGGAACACTGACCACAGGCAGCTTTAACAACCACGTAGACAGATGATAACAATTAAAATGGTGTCATGGGTTACCAGTTGTTTTTCTGCTATTTTCTATATTTTAGAGAACTAAGATTAACCATTTCTTTGACACATGTTCACCAAATGCTAAAACTGCCCTGCCATTATGATTCTCCAGGTCATTACGAGTTCATAGACACCAAACATGTCTAGGTTCTTTTTTATTTAAGTGGTGACAAAATAATCCAAACTTTGGTTAAAAACAAAAATGGCGCTATTTTCTGAGACCTGTAGCGTCTCCACTTTTCATGATGTTGGGTTGGGTGATGGTTTATTTTTTGCGTGCCAAGCTGATGTTTCTATTGATATCATTTTGGTGCAGATACGATCTTTTGATCGCCCGTTATTGCATTTTATTGAAATGTAGCGGCGACCAAAAAATTTTTTTTCTTGTTATGAAGTTTACCGATCAGGTTAATTCTTTTTTCATATTGATAGATCGGGCGATTCTGAATGCGCCGATCCCAAATATGTGCATGTTTGATTTATTTTTAATGTTTTATTTTGGGGCGAATGGTGGGTGATTATAGTCTCCATGGGAGACTAGAAGCTGCAGTTGTCCGATCGCCTCTGCTACACACAAGTGATGATCAGATTGCCTGTGTGTGTCAGAAATTCTCACTTGCTATGAGCACCGATCACCGGGCGGTGCTCATAGGAATCCATGTATGACAACCACATTGGTCTGCTGGAGACCTCTGGTTGTCAAGCCAACCCATCGGTGACCCACAATCATGTGACGTGGTTTCCGGCACGCTTCTGGTAAGCGCGAGTTAAATGCCGCTGTCAGAGATTGACAACAGCAGTTAACAGCCTGGGTGGATTGCAATTCCACCCGCGGCTGTTAAAGGCTCATGTCAGCTTTTCAAAACAGCTGACGTGCTGGGAAAGATGTGGGCTCAGCACCGGAGCCCACAGCATGGGGAGGGATTCCGACGTGGGTGTATTACGCCCAACGTCGGAAAGGGGTTAACATCATCATTGCGCACTAAAGATTACCTTTTTGATACCGTTATTTAGCAGAAATATATTTATTTAAATGTGTTTTCATTATTCTTATGCCATTTCTCGGCGTTCTCCTTTAAATTTAGAGCACTTCCCCTGAGACCCATCACTTTATCTTCCATTATCCGTGTTGTGTGACGGCTTCTTGTCCTGAATATATATGTAGCGTACCGTGTGGGATAAACCCTGACGTGGCAATACCAAATGTGTTTTTATTTTTTATTTATAACATTTATTTGTTTTCATTCTTGGAGATAAAGCAGAAATAATGGAGACTTGCACCTTCAGTCCTATAAATACCGGCTCAATAGGAAAGCCTTGGGTCAGAGACAGGGGCCTTCAACACATCCCACTGAGTCTTACATTGGTTTTTCATGACTTGGTGTACTTCATGATAGTGGTAAGTTTTGGGCGATATTTTTTGCATTTATTTATGAAAATATCAAAAATTTTCAATTTTTTTTAACTTTTCAAATTTTTAATTTTTATGCCCTTAACCCCTTTCTGCCATTGGACGGTATAGTACGTCCGATGGCAGCACCCCCTCTTTGATGTGGGCTCCGGCGGTGAGCCCGCATCAAAGCCGGGACATGTCAGATATTTTGAACAGCTGATATGTGCCCGCAATAGCCGCGAGCGGAATCGCAATCCGCCCACGCCTATTAACCAGTTAAATGCCACTGTCAAGCTCTGACAGCGGTATTTAACAAGCGCTCCTGGCCATCCGGATGGAAATGCGCGCTCTGGTGATCCCCGTCATGTGATTGGGGGTCATTGGTTCGTCGGCATGACAACCAGAGGTCTCCTTGCGATCTGAGCATTGCCTCTATGTAGCAGAGCTGATCAAGCTATGGCAGCTTCTAGCCTCCCATGGAGACTATTGAAGCATTCCAAAAGTAAAAAAAATGTTTTTAAAAATATGAAAAAAAATAAAAAAAACAAAAGTTCAAATCACCCCCCTTTCGCCCCATTCAAAATAAAACAAAAAAAAAAAAATCACACATACAGATATTAGGTATCGCCGCATTCAGAATCGCCCGATCTATAAATAAAAACAAAGGATTAACCCGATCGCTAAACGGCAAAGAGAGAAAAAATTTTTGTAATGCCGGCGTATCTGCATGCCTCCGCTACTACCCTCGGACAGGAATACCAACTTGCTCTGCACAGGTTGCCCTGCCGCGTTTTCGGTTCCAGGTCCTGTGTTATAAGCCTTGTGCACATCAGACAGTTTTCCTGGGGGCGTGCTTAGTGCACCTGTGGGAGAGCTCTAGTGCGCACACTCCTATTGTGTTCAGAGCTAAAAGATGGGAAGCACTAGATGGGAGGCACTTAGTACTTAAGGCACCTCCTTCTGTTGGGAGGTGCCTTAGCAACTTAGTTGATCAATGTATTCATGTCTATTTGGTTTATGGTCTTTTTGTACTCCAGCTTCCTGAACTTGTCTGCTCTATCAGTACCTGATCCTATCCGTGTTCCCAATCCTGCCCGTCCTGTTGAACCAGCTCCTGATTCCATCTGGCCTAGTCCTGATTCATCTAGTCCTAACCAATACTCTGACATGTACAGCCTAACTCCATCTTAGTGGCGACCCTGTCTATCCTGAAGCTGCATAGTCTGAAACCATCCCAGTGGCCATCCTGCTCTGTTTGGCACCCTCTCCGAACCAGCATCCCGGACCATGGGTCAGCTGCCATGGTACTGGGATCTGTCTCGTAGTAGCATCTGTGTATTGCCAATATTGTAACACTGAAGTTTGGATATGGCTTTAAGGAAGGCTACTACTTGCGTTATAACACAGTTTTATTTCAAAGTGCAAAATGAAAGGCATAGTATGATTGTGTACACTTTTGTATATTTTAACATGCAAAGATTAAATACATATAAATAAATAGATATAAAGATTAAGTACATAAACTCACATCTTCACCAAGGAGCTTTTTAAACATCATCCGTCTGGAATATCGGAGAAGCAACCACCAAGACCGAGAACTACTAGCAAATTCACAAGACTGCCTGGGCGTCCCTACTTATGCAGGTATCACAACACTGTACATGTATAAGTACAGGTACCCAACTTTCTGCTTCTATCCAAGTCATGTTTCTCTGGCCTTATATAGTGATTTACACTGTGTCCGGGCTGATAGAGACAAAGCTAAGTGTGGTAAGAAGAAGGGTGGTGGGCTGATATTATACATTAATAACAGATGGTGTACCCAGCAGCATATTACTGTTAAGGAAAGTGACTGCAGTCAAAATATTGATCTCTTAGCAGTTGGCCTTAGGCCTCACTATCTACCTAGAGAATTCTCCATTTGCATAGCAGTAGTCATGTATAACCTCCATCCTCCAGGCAAGAGGCAGTGAGGAAGTGTTGTCAGGGGTGTTGGCTCTCCTTCAGACAAAGCACCCAAACTCGTTAATCATAATCTCTGGGGATTTTAACAGAGTCATGATCTCAAAGGTTCTTCTTCTATCAATATGTTAAATGTGCAACTAGGGACAACAGTATATTGGATCTCATCTATGCAAATGTTAAAGACGCCTATTCATCGTCTGCACTACCTTCCCTGGGGAAATCTGACCACAACCTCATACTATTGTCTCCATCTTATCAACCAGGTGTCAGCAAACAACCAGAGACTAAAAAACTAATCAGGAGGTGGTCTCCAGCAGCTGAGGAGGCTCTGCAAGACTGCTTTGACCTCACAGACTGGGAGGTGATATGCAACAGGGGAGAGCATGATGATGTAAATGATATTGTCAGGAGAGTAACTGATTATATAAATTTTGTACTGATACTGTAGTTCCAGTTAAAAAGATTCGATGTTATGCAAATAACAAGCCTTGGATTACAAAAGAATTGAAATGCTTACTAAACAAGAAAAAAATGACATTTAAAATGGTTACAAAGAAACTGAAATTGATACAAAGGGACTTAAAAGGGAAAATTAAGAATGCCCGTGAGGCGTTCCAAATTAAATTAGAAAATACATTGTCACACAACAATTCCATGGAGGTGTGGTCGGGCATGAAGCAGTTAACTGGGTTTAAGGCAAGGCCGGAGCGTGGGAAGTGGATCTGCCCATGGCTAATGAAATGAACGAGTTTTTCAACAGATTCACCGACACATGAGCAGCGTAATCATGAATGATGGATGGAGCAGGGGAAAAATCGGCAGCATTGACATTGGGGGATAAACTGCCCTCCTTCACTGTCTCCCCAAGCGATGTGAGGAAACAGTTTAGTAAACTAGTCATTGGCAAAGCAGCTGGGCCTGATGGCCTCTGTCCACGTGTCCTCAGAGTGTGTGCAAACCAACTGTGTACTGTCTTCCAACTCCTGTTTAACAGGAGCCTACAATTACAAAGAGTGCCAATGCTGTGGAAGACCACCTGCCTGGTGCCGGTCCCCAAGATCACTTTTCCGACTTCACTACGCTACTATCGTCCAGTGGCCTTAACATCGCATGCTATGAAGTCGTTGGAGAGAATAGTACTTGCCTACTTGTGACCAAGCGTGAGGGCCTACACAGACCCCCTACAGTTTATGTACCAGCAGAGATTGGGGGTGGATGATGCGATAGTGTCTCTGCTCCATACAGTACATTCATTCTTGGACAATGATGGAACCGAAGTTCGAGCCATGTTCTTTCACTTCTCAAGTGCTTTCAATACCTTACAGCCGCCCCTACTACAAAGCAAGTTGACTGATATGGCGGTAGATGAGGGGATGTTGAACTGGATAAGCAACTACTTGACGGACAGGCCGCAGTTTGTAAGGATGGGGGAGGTGGTATCTGGCAGTGTACGGAGCAGTGTTGGAGCCCCTCGGTACAGTGCTGTCGCCCTTCCTCTTCACATTATATACAGCTGACTTTCAGTATAAATCAGATCTCTGTCACCTCCAAAAATTCTCAGATGACTCAGTGATTGTAGGGGGGCATTGTGGGGGACCGGGGGGAGGAGGAATATAGAAGGGTGGTTTCTGACTTTGTGGATTGGTGCCAGACTAACTGTCTAGAACTAAATGTGAAGAAAACCAAGGAGATGGTGGTGAGTTATAGAAGGAAAAAGAATGATTACTTATTGATCACTATTGCTGGCTAGGAGGTGGAGATGGTTGAGAGCTACAAATATTTTGGGTCCACCTTGATAGCAAACTCGATTGGAGGTGTCATAAGGAGAAGGTTTACAAGAAGGAAATGAGCAGACTGAATGACCTGAACTTCCGTAGAAAGTACAATGTGTGCAGTAAAATACCACGAGCCTGAGCTAGATGCTGGGACCGACGTCTATGCTGAGTAGCACCCGCAGTGACCAAGCCCGAATGGGAGACCGCAGAGGCAGACAAGGCTTGGGATCTTCCCCGTGCGCAGGAGAATCCCGGCGCCTAACATTACACCCCCGCTAGCATCCCTCCCGGCAACGTTCGCCACATTCTTAAGCCGCAATAAGCTGGTAGGCACGAATGTGCTCGATAGGTTCCCAGGTCCTATCCTCACGTCCATGACCCTTCCAGTCAACCAGAATTTTTTTTTTTTTTTTACCACGTACCACCTTAGAC
This sequence comes from Dendrobates tinctorius, assembly GCF_039654945.1. NCBI lineage: Eukaryota > Metazoa > Chordata > Amphibia > Anura > Dendrobatidae > Dendrobates > Dendrobates tinctorius. Next base: position 2,599,020 of record NW_027361963.1, on the reverse strand, counting down.
CTGACAATGGCATTGACCTCAAAATCGTCCGAAGACGCATCCGAATCACCAGCAGGACTCCCAGAAAACCGGGCCATGTACTCTGGCTTTAGAAGAGACACTTAAAAAGTGTTGGTGATCCTCCGGTGCGGTGGAGGACTGAGACGGTAAACTACAGGATTTACCTGCTCAAGGACCTTGAATGGGCCTAAATAGCGGGGAGCAAATTTAGTGGACTCCCAGGGCGAAGACTAGAGTGGGACGACGATGTGTGTCAGTGAAGGCCCTCATCCTCTCCTTCGACAGTCTAATTGCATCCTGCATATGCTCCCAGATATCACGAGCCACCACCGCCCAGTCCACCACTCTCAGGTCGGAAGACAAAACGGGCATGGGAACGGGAACTCGCGGATGTTGACCGTAATTTAGGAGGAAAGGAGTCTGTCCCGTGGAATCAGAAACGGCATTGTTTAACGCAACCTCCGCCCATGGCAGCAGAGGCGACCAAATGTCGTGACTGACGTACACAAAATGCCATAGATAATGACCAAAGATTGATTGGTCCTCTCCACCAGCCCATTCGTCTCAGGATGGTTTGCATATGATTCTATGATTCTATGACAAATTAAGCTCTATACTGAGCAGGCTGCAAAGTTCCCTCCAGAATCGAGACGTGAACTTAGGACCCCGGTCACTGCCTATCTTATCAGGCATCCATGAAGGCGAAAATATGCTTGATAAATAACAATGCCAGTGCTCGTGCGGAAGTTTACACGAGGCAGAGGCACTAGATGTACCATTTTAGAGAAATGATCGGTGACCACCCAAATGACTGTTATTATGGGACTTGGGCAAATCTACAATAAAGTCCTTCCCAACCATCTTCCAAGGCCTATCCGCCACAGGCAGAGGATAGAGCAAACCCGCAGGTCTCTGCCTCAAAAGCGGGTTCCTAGCACAGGAAACGAAGGGCTGCACATAGAGCTTGACATCTCGCGCCATCCGAGGCCACCAATAAGATCTCTAAGAGTTCAGTGGTCCTCTTAGTGCCAAAATGACTATCTACTTTGGAGGTATGTGCCCACAAGAGAACCTCAGACTGCAAGTTAGGTGGTACATAAGTTTTGCCCGGAGGAATCTGCTCAAGGGACACCAGTGCAACAGTTCGAAGACTCTTCGAGGGGACAATTAGACGTGGTTCATCCCCATCCTCGGAAGAGACTACTGAACGAGACAAAGCGTCAGCAAGTAAATTCTTCTCCTCGGACAAAAAATGTATGTAAAATTGAACCAGGAGAGGAATAAGGACCACCTGGCCTGGCGCAAATTCAGACGTTGAGCAGTCTGAAGATATGTAAGGTTTTTATGGTACGTAAAAACCTTAAAAGGATACCGAGCTCCACGCAGTAAAGGCCAATTTCATTGCCAACAACTCCCTGACCCCTCTGGCATAATTCCTCTCCGCTGGTGAGGTTTTGGAAAAGAAGCAAGGATGCTTTTGACCTTGAGCATCCTTTTGATATAGGACAGCTTTGGCACCAACGGAAGAGGCATCCACCTTTAGGATCAGGGTCGGATTGGCTCACCTGAGAACCAGAGGACTCTCCGGTGGGCCCAGGCATAGGCAGCTGCTGGCATACTGGCCAGCAGCTGCCTAGGGCCCCCACTGCTCCAGGGGCTCCCAGCCAGTGGACAGCTACTATGGGAACCCCCGATGCCAGCGGAGCAGCATCGGGTGACAGGAAGCAGAAGCTGGCTGCTGTGGCTAAAACCTGTACCCGCTGATATAGAAATGAATATTCATTGCTCCCCAGGCCCCATGGGCGTGGAGAGTGGTGAATATTAATTTCAGTTTAGCAGCGGGCAGTGTTTGACGCAGTCTGCAAGTGAACATAAGTCACGTATGCCAGCACCGCTCTCCCCTAACAGTGACAGAAAAAGTCATGAGAATGCAAGAGCGCTCTGTTAGGCTAGTTTCACACTAGCGTATGGAGGAGCTGCGGAGGGATGCGGACTTCCTCCATGAAGCTCCGCCCCCTGCTGCACCTCCTCCTGTCAGCTCCGCCTCCGTCGGTATGCGGCCTGCGTACCTTATCTTTAGCATTAGGTACGCAGGCCGTGCCGATGTATGTGGATGCCTCAGCATGCGTCATTTTGACGGTGCGGCGACCTGCGCCTAACGCAACGTGTTGCATTTTGGTTCGGTTGCCACACCGTCAAAAATATGGATGCAGAGGCATCCGCATACATCGGCATGGCCTGCATACCTAATGCAAAAGATAGGGTACGCAGGCCGCATGCCGACGCTCCCCTCCCTCACAGTGTAAGCAGCAGCAGAGGGACATAGAGGACTCCCTGCTACAGCTACAAATGTTGAACAAGAGCCCCCCTGCCAGCCTAAAAGTAAGTGTAAATGGGGGGGGTAGAGGGGAGGGGCCAAATTACTTAGGGATAAATGAGGGCCCAATTACTTCATCTCTCCTTTCACTGACTGCACCCCCTCCCCCGTACCACCCCTGAATGACCCCCCTCCCTTGTATCACCCCTAACTGCACCTCCTCCCTTGTATTACCCCTGACTGCACCTTCTCCCGTATCACACCTGCTGAATCCCCTTGCCCCGGAATCACCCTGACTGAGCCCCTCTACCCCTGTATTACTCCTGACTGCGCCAACTCCCCCTGTATCACCCCTGCTGAATCCCCTTGCCCCGGAATCACCCTGACTGAGCCCCTCTACCCCTGTATCACCCATGACTGTGCCACCTCCTCCTGTATCACCCGTGACTGCGCCACTTCCTCCTGTATCACCCGTGACTGCGCCACGTCCCCCTGTATCACCCCTGACTGCCTGTGTTCCCTTCCCCTATATCATTCCCTCTGTATCACCCTGACTGAGGCTCTCTCCCCCTGTATTACCCCTGACTGACTGCACCCCCTCCCCCTGTATCAACCCTACATAACACCGGAAGGTCTTTACCATGATGTTGTCTTGCCCTTTGGACTACATGGAGCACCAGCCACATTCCAGATGCTGTTGAACATAGTGCTAGAACCCCATCGGAAGTATACGCCAGCGTACTTGGATTCCATCATCATCTTTAGTACTGTACTGGCTGGCATACCCACTGTATTGTAAGGGTTCCAATGGATTGTGATGACTAAGAAAATGCTCACACAAGAATTGAATTTACTAAATTGATTTACTTAATAAGTGATAAGATCAAATAATAAACAGTATAAAACTATAAATACATATGCATTAATCAGAAACAGGCATTATTCATACATTACATTATTCAGATAGTCTCATCTCAGTCCTCTCTGGTCTGTCACATCTCTTTCTCTGTGTCTCTCTCTGTGTCTCTCCTTTTATATGTAAAAACTTCTCTAAAGCCTTTGATGCCCCAAAGTAAGTGTGAGACTTAAACAGTATCTATCCTTGGATGCCGGTGAGACGACCCCCTGAGGCCAAATAGATGAGATTTCACCAGTTGACAATCCATGGGGAAAGTTAGCACACCCAATCTAATTATGGCAAGGAAGGTCCTTTGTTGGTAGATAAGTGTAAGCCAGTTATTTGCTCTGCTTGGACAATTTGACCATCTGGTTGAAACAAGTTTTAATGACCTTCTAGGAAGGTTCAAAGAGCTGATTGGAACTATATCAATAGTTGGTATTAATTTTCTCTCAGAAAGGAAATGTAACATCAACTGTTATTCACTGTCCTATTAAGGGAATAGAAGAATCCAGGATAACTATAAACAGAAAGATAGTGAGGAAACACTTAGCTAACCTAAATGAATTCAAGTCTCCAGGTCCAGATAAATTACACCCCAGAGTACTGAAGGAGATAGCAGAAGAAATTTTTGAACCCCTCTCCATAATCTTTGAAAATTCTTGGAGAACAGGAGAAGTGCCAGAAGACTGGAGAAGATCAAATGTTGTTCCTATCTTCAAAAAGGGGAAGAAGGTGGACCCAGGCAACTATAGGCCGGTGAGGCTTACTTCTATACCAGGAAAGATCTTTGAACAAATTATTAAACAACATGTATGTCAATACCTGGATAAGAATGAAGTGATTAAACAGAGTCAGCATGGGTTTGTAACTAATAAGTCATGTCAGACTAACTTAATTTCCTTCTATGACGGTATCACTGATTGGGTGGATCAAGGAAATGCTGTAGATATAGTATATCTTGACTTCAGCAAAGCATTTGACAAAGTCTCTCATACAATCCTTATTGAAAAAATGACTAAGTATGGAATGGACAAGGCAACTGTTAGGTGGATTCATAACTGGCTTAGTGATCGGACCCAAAGAGTGGTCATAAATGGCTGCACATCCAGTTGGAAGAATGTCTCAAGTGGGGTACCACAGGGCTCTGTCCTGGGCCCTGTATTGTTCAACATCTTTATCAACGATTTAGATGAAGGAATTGAGGGTAAACTGATTAAATTTGCTGATGACACAAAGCTAGGAGTGATAGCTAATACTAGAGAAGAGAGAGAGGATTCAAAAAGATTTAAATAAACTGGAGAAGTGGGCAGCAACTAACAATGGTTTTTAACAGGGAGAAATGCAAAGTACTACATCTGGGCAATAAAAATGAAAAAAGCATATATAGAATGGGAGGAATAGGGCTAAGTGACAGCACATGTGAAAAAGACTTGGGTATACTAATAGATCACAGACTGAATATGAGTCTACAGTGTGATGCAGCAGCAAAAAAGGCAAATGCAATTCTAGGATGTATTAACAGAAGCATACAGTCTAGATCACGTGAAGTCATTATTTCCCTCTACTCCTCTTTGGTCAGACCTCATCTGGAATATTGTGTCCAGTTTTGGGCACCACATTTTAAAAAAGACATCAACAAACTGGAGCAAGTTCAGAAAAGAGCGACCAGAATGGTGACCGGTCTGCAAACCCTGTCTTATGAGGAAAGGTTGCAGGATTTGGGAATGTTTAGTTTGCAAAAGAGAAGACTGAGAGGAGACTTAATAGCTGTCTACAAATATCTAAAGGGCTGTCACATTGTAGAAGGATCAACTTTATTCTCATTTGCACAAGGAAAGACTAGAAGCAATGGGATGAAACTGAATGGGAGGAGACACAGATTAGATATTAGAAAAAACTTTTTGACAGTTAGAGTGATCAATGAGTGGAACAGGCTGCCACGAGAAGTGGTGAGTTCTCCTTCAATGGAAGTCTTCAAACAGAGGCTGGACAGACATCTGACTGGGATGATTTAGCGAATCCTGCTTTGAGCAGGGGGTTGGACCAGATGGCCCAGGAGGTCCCTTCCAACTCTACGATTCTATGATTCTATGATTCTAATTGGAGTGTTGAAACCATTAAAAATAACTCATAGTATACATTCCACCCCTTGGTTTCAATCACTTTAATTAATTAACCTGACACTAAACTATACCATTTTTCATTATTTGCATTGCTCATTTATATATATATATTTTATTTATTTGCTACCAATAGAAAACCGCTTTGGTAAAAAATAACATCCTGGGCTTAAAACGGAAAAAATCAAAACAAAAACAACATTGGACTAACAGGTAATGAAATATCAAATGTCTGTAGAAATCTTCTTTCTTCGGATCTTCTTGACCGCAATTTTTAAATTGGTCTCTGTTGCAGGGAAGGGCATGAGGATTATTATGCCCTCATCACTTTGGGGTGACTTCACTACTTTCCCTGGTTAGCAAAAGAACAGACTCTAAAGAGCAATCTGTCCCTGCCCTTCATGACATTAACCCCTCGTTTCTTCAAGGCAATGGGTGAGGGAAGTGCAGGTGTCCATGGCTGAGCATAAGAGTACCTTTCATCTTCTATTGCTGCAGCTGTTCAGGGCCTCACTTTATATGCCATTTGCATCAGCTGGCAGTCATGAGGATTCACCCTGGTGATGGTTCAGCATCATCTGGGCTCAGTCTCAGCGCTCAATTGGACATCTTCAGTCTACACAAGACACAGCCTGCACTGAGGGAAAGTGAAGTTCACAATCATACTTGAAAGTTCCAAAGTCTTGGCAGAGCTAACTCAGTCCAAAGCAACAGTCCAAAATAACTCAGTCCTGGTGGCTTGTTTTCCACCCCTTGATCAAATGAATCAAACAAAATTACCGTAGGTTTGTTGGTCCAAATTAATTGTGCCCAGAATGACCTTTGAAATTTTCTACTGTAGCAAATATTTCTACTCCAAACAATAATACTACATAAAATATATATCATATGTGTATGGACTTATACACCGATCAAACACATCAAATTCATGTCAATCACATTTGCATAAGAACGATGATCATAATTACCAGTACAATCATGTTCATGGAGATCACAAAATAATGTTATTACTAATCAGAACCAGTACAATTACATGTTAAGGAAAACCGAACCCAAACCAATTTACTATTAACCCAATTGTAGCAAATTATTATTTTTACATAATATACACATTACATCAACACACACTCTGACTTCACCTAATGCACTCATTCAGTAAGCAGAAGAGATTCTCATTGATATATAGACACACACACACTTTGGGTGCCCACACATTTGCATTGCATGACTCAGGCGTAGGCGAACAAAGCTATATCAAGACATTAACAAGCTAGCATTCATTGAAATCATTTAACATATATATTCTTCAAACCCAATTTGCACTGGAGCTCCCAAAAAATAAAAAAATGTTAAAACCCCAAAATAAGTCATAAAATATAATCTTATATTAGGTAGATTGACTCCTTTTTTACTACTGCAGGAATGAACTATTTACTGTGCACTGTATTTACATGTTAATTAAATGGCCAAGGTTTCTTCTTTCACTCCTGCAAACAAACAAAAGGTTAATTACACCCCCCACCCCCCAATCCAACATGTATGGACTGAAAAGAGAGAAAAAAAAAACAATTCCTTTAAAAACCAAGAATGCTAAACACAGTACAATTAAAATTCAGAAAAGGAGCTCATAAAAAATAAAAATATACCAAATAAAAATAAAAATACCACGTGGATTTTTCTTTGGCTGTGAACCAATTTTAATCAAGGGATATCCATGACAAATACACAAAGCACATACAGTGACAAAGACAAACACTTAGTACAAATAAGTCATCTATTTATCTTGTCAACCCCCCAGTATATTATCAGTCATCTAACTTTAGGTCAGTCTTACATTCATTGTCTGTACTGTCACTCCCTCTTTTCCTTGTAGGTTCCTCTCTTTGCTCCCACATACAGAATCATCTTATATCTGCTGTGGTCTTTTGCCTTTTAAAACATCAAGGTCTATTACAAACCCTCAGGTGAGGAATGCACATTTATGCATCACCAAGACCAAACCCAATTCATCATACATCAGCCAGCGCATACGTCACAGTATGCTCACAGGAGTATTTATCATCATATATCAGCCAGCGCATACGTCACAGTATGCTCACAGGAGTATTTCTCTTCATAGATCAGCCAGCGCATACGTCACAGTATGCTCACAGGAGTATTTCTCTTCATATATCAGCCAGCGCATACGTCACAGTATGCTCACAGGAGTATTTCTCTTCATAGATCAGCCAGCGCATACGTCACAGTATGCTCACAGGAGTATTTCTCTTCATAGATCAGCCAGCGCATACGTCACAGTATGCTCACAGGAGTATTTCTCTTCATAGATCAGCCAGCGCATACGTCACAGTATGCTCACAGGAGTATTTCTCTTCATAGATCAGCCAGCGCATACGTCACAGTATGCTCACAGGAGTATTTATCATCATAGATCAGCCAGCGCATACGTCACAGTATGCTCACAGGAGTATTTCTCTTCATATATCAGCCAGCGCATACGTCACAGTATGCTCACAGGAGTATTTATCATCATATATCAGCCAGCGCATACGTCACAGTATGCTCACAGGAGTATTTCTCTTCATAGATCAGCCAGCGCATACGTCACAGTATGCTCACAGGAGTATTTCTCTTCATAGATCAGCCAGCGCATACGTCACAGTATGCTCACAGGAGTATTTCTCTTCATAGATCAGCCAGCGCATACGTCACAGTATGCTCACAGGAGTATTTATCATCATATATCAGCCAGCGCATACGTCACAGTATGCTCACAGGAGTATTTCTCTTCATATATCAGCCAGCGCATACGTCACAGTATGCTCACAGGAGTATTTCTCTTCATAGATCAGCCAGCGCATACGTCACAGTATGCTCACAGGAGTATTTCTCTTCATAGATCAGCCAGCGCATACGTCACAGTATGCTCACAGGAGTATTTCTCTTCATAGATCAGCCAGCGCATACGTCACAGTATGCTCACAGGAGTATTTCTCTTCATAGATCAGCCAGCGCATACGTCACAGTATGCTCACAGGAGTATTTCTCTTCATATATCAGCCAGCGCATACGTCACAGTATGCTCACAGGAGTATTTCTCTTCATAGATCAGCCAGCGCATACGTCACAGTATGCTCACAGGAGTATTTCTCTTCATAGATCAGCCAGCGCATACGTCACAGTATGCTCACAGGAGTATTTCTCTTCATATATCAGCCAGCGCATACGTCACAGTATGCTCACAGGAGTATTTCTCTTATTAGATCAGCCAGCGCATACGTCACAGTATGCTCACAGGAGTATTTCTCTTCATAGATCAGCCAGCGCATACGTCACAGTATGCTCACAGGAGTATTTCTCTTCATATATCAGCCAGCGCATACGTCACAGTATGCTCACAGGAGTATTTCTCTTCATATATCAGCCAGCGCATACGTCACAGTATGCTCACAGGAGTATTTCTCTTCATAGATCAGCCAGCGCATACGTCACAGTATGCTCACAGGAGTATTTATCATCATAGATCAGCCAGCGCATACGTCACAGTATGCTCACAGGAGTATTTCTCTAAGAAATTCTAGAATGAAAACAAACATCAGACATCAAAAAATGGCAAAACTGTTCAAACAACAATTTTCAGGGATGTTCGACAACTTTTATAATTAGTCCATAAGGGAATCTTGGCAGGGGGTGTAGTATGCCATGGTATTGGAAGAGTGCAAGGGGCGGTTACAGTGGGGGCTTTGCATGCCTCCATCAGGTGTCCCACCTCTATCTTTCCAACCCCCTATCTCATTTGTCGCCACCCTCTTGGGTCTGGCAAGTTGCAATTTACCTTTTCTCCTCAGATCTTGCCATCTTCTCAACAGGTCACTTGTAGAGATCCCATCTATCTCCTGGAATGGAACCCCACTAGCTATCAGGTCACAAAACAACTCCGTCCTGCTCTTTCTTATTTCGGTATCATCCTCTTTTCTCCTTTCTTGATCTACTCTCTCTACTGTACTATTTTTTGATACTTTTGCTCTCTCTAGAGCAGATAGCTGGGAGGTTAGATTGCATGCTGTGTAGACATTAGTGGAATTTCCCATAAGTGCACTGAACATAGTGAATAATGGGGCTTTGTAAGCAGCTGGGGCACCTTCTATGCACTAATACCGTCAATATTGCAGGATCTGGTCCCTTCCAATCCTCTACAACAGCAAAGTGATCATTCAGATCTGGCACAGGATTGCGAGTTATACCTCCTATACCTGCGATTTCTCTCAATCTCTGAACTCCATCTGCAAAAGTCTTCCATCGTGTCTGTGGTATTAATTCCATGGGAGAGTCATACACTTGTGCCACAGAATCCCTCACCAAATGCAACAAAGAGAAATTCTCTGCAGTGTCCCTTGCACGCCTCATTTTTAGATGCACCATAGGATCAATACAAATACTACAAAGTCCTATTGCCTCAAGACGGTTCAAGATTATAGTATCGGCTCCCTGATCCCATAATCTGAGAATCCATGCTTGCTGCCTGTACCTGGTAGCTAATTCTGTTAATTATCCAGCTGTATAATTCCTAGTTACTTCGGTCATTGAAGCTTCTGCTCCTGTAGCTGCGTTTCCTGCATCCATCCTATCTCCACTACGCTGTGTGACTTCTCTCCTAGTTTTAGTAGTCACAATCGGTCTGGCTTGCTTTTCTTCCCCATTTGTCTCGCTGTCAGAGCCTTCCCATTCTAGCAAATCTGACCATTTCTCACGTGCAATCATGGTTCTAATCTGTGCAGTATGAATATCTGACACTGGCCGCTCTCTCCTCCTGCGCCTATTCTTATTCACATTTTTCATTACATAAGCTTCAAAATTCCTTTGCATATTGTCATGCTGTTTCATTTGGTCTCTCAAGGCTGATTGCAAGCTAATCCTTTGCTCTATAGCTGTATGCAGCTCTAAACGCAAATAATCTATCTCCTCCTGTAATCTTTGGGACACTTGCACAAAAATCCATCCAACGGCTGCTGCAGCTTTCTGCTCTTTTGCATCATACCTTGAGAGATCAAGTTTTGCAGCCACTTCCTGGGGATTTGATAACCGCTGTCCCTCCATATACTTGTTACATTCCTGTGCCATTGGGGTCCACTTTCCTGGTAACACCCATTCTAGCAAAGATCTGACACTACTCTCAACTGCTTTCCTACTCTTAACAAACTTATTCAATTTTGCAAACATTTTTATTCAAAACAATCCCACTTCTGACACCAATTTGTATTGTAAGAGTTCCAATGGATTGTGATGAATAAGAAAATGCTCACACAAGAATTGAATTTACTAAATTGATTTACTTAATAAGTGATAAGATCAAATAATAAACAGTATAAAACTATAAATACATATGCATTAATCAGAAACAGGCATTATTCATACATTACATTATTCAGATAGTCTCATCTCAGTCCTCTCTGGTCTGTCACATCTCTTTCTCTGTGTCTCTCTCTCTCTCTGTGTCTCTCCTTTTATATGTAAAAACTTCTCTAAAGCCTTTGATGCCCCAAAGTAAGTGTGAGACTTAAACAGTATCTATCCTTGGATGCCAGTGAGACGACCCCCTGAGGCCAAATAGATGAGATTTCACCAGTTGACAATCCATGGGGAAAGTTAACACACCCAATCTAATTATGGCAAGGAAGGTCCTTTGTTGGTAGATAAGTGTAAGCCAGTTATTTGCTCTGCTTGGACAATTTGATCATCTGGTTGAAACAAGTTTCAATGACCTTCTAGGAAGGTTCAAAGAGCTGATTGAAACTATATCAATAGTTGGTATTAATTAATTGGAGTGTTGAAACCATTAAAAATAACTCATAGTATACACCCACTCGTCCCAGGTACAAGCTGTAGTGAATTCGCTCAGATTCGCATGCTTGATAGCGAGTCCCAAGAAATGTGCAGTAGGGCTCGAGGAAGTCCAGTACTTAGGATACGTGATCAGCCGTGGGGTTATCAAACTCAAATAAAATCGAGGCCATACAGAACTGGCCCTGACCAGTTACCGCCAAACAGGTGAGAGCGTTTCTCTGCATCGTTGGGTATTACCGGAGGTTTATACCTAATTTCTTTAGGAGAACAACACCCCTAACCAATCTCGTAAAGGGAAAGAAATCGATAATGGTGCGGTGGAATCCTCAAGCAGAGGAAGCCTACCAGTCTACGAAGGTGACGCTGTGCGGATGTGGTAGGGGCCGGGATTAGGGGGTGGTCCTCTGCTTACCACGACCGGACGATGCAAAGACGAGACGGAGGCAGAATTCAGTTGTAACAGATCCGGATTTATTGGCCGTCCTCCTGACGACCTTAGCCATGCACTGCACTTCCTTTACATCTCTCTGTTTCCAGGCCCGGGTACCTTTCATCTTTCCTTTAGTTGTGATGACGTCCCTCGCGGCTCTTTCGCTGGGGCTGTCCTAGACCAATCTACCACCAGCACTTCACCTGCCAGAGGTCGTCGTCCAATCGGTACCCCGGGGCCTCGTCTGTCCTGTCCTGCGGTACGTCGTGTCAGGGCCACCCCCCTGACTATCCTCTCCTGTCAGTCCCCTGGTCGAGCTCTTCAGCATTCTCCGTCTTCTGTAATGAGTCTTCCTCTGCTGAGCTCCTCCCTGGACTAGCCAAGCCTCTGAACCCCAGCCTGTCCTATTTATCCCCTCTCTCACTGGGAATTTCCCTCCTGGGTTCCTATCTCCCCGCCCCCCATGACTAAGCAGTTTCTATAGCGTAAGCTGATGTTTAGTCCTGAACTACACTCCCCCCGCCATCTTGTGGTCAAATTTCGGTACTGCACTCCCTTTTCTGTCTTTCCCTGCTGTTACCTTTCTGTCATTGCCAATCTCCGTTTGTAGTGCACAAATCGTCCCCTCCTACTTCCAGTCGAGTCTGGCCTTCAAGTCACCTTCCCCACACGGACAGCCCGTTTTCATCAGCCGCAGCTTCCAGAGTGACTCAAAGAAATACACACGGGGTCACCACTGACAAATAGGCAGGGATCCACACCTGACCCCTATAACTATAAACCATATAAAAGAGAAGAAAGAAATGGGCCACAAAAAAGGGGATCACCCGAGGTAGGATTTTAGCAAAAATGACATTTACAATCTTAATTAAGACACAGAAGACAAGCACATAAACAATTAAAAACATTAAAATTCGTCACACATACAAACATCTTTAGGCTCATAATAAGGCCAAAATCTCATGACAAAAACACTCCACGAATGATGATAACCTAGAGGAGAAATAACCATATAAATGGCATACCATATTAAGAACACCTTGCAAACACAGTTGTTAATACAAACTGGTATCCACACATTATAAGGGAGACATGCATAACATTTGATACATACATGAAAGATAAGAGAGTATGCAAATTACTCACATAGGGAATGTGCAGTTTCTTTAGAGGTTTTGACCTCCTGAAGGACTGGGTCCACAAAAGAATTACAGAGAACTTAGATTTAACGGTCCCCACATGCCTCACAGTATCAACTCCTACAAAAGTAGATAGTGGCGACTACAAATAGCCATCCATAATAAAATGCAATAAGTCCCTGAACTCTCAATAAAAGAGGCTCAGAAAAAATGGCAAGACTAGGTTATCATTTGTGGAGTGTTTTTGTCATGAGATTTTGGCCCTATTATGAGCCTAAAGATGTTTGTATGTCACGTGTGATGAATTTTAATGTTTTTAATTGTTTATGTGCTTGTCTTCTGTGTCTTAATAAAGATTGAAAATGTCATTTTTGCTAAAATTCTACCTCGGGTGATCCCCTTTTTTGTGGCCCATTTCTTTCTTCTCTTTTATATAACCTCAAGAGTGACTTCGTCGTGTAGACGGACGCCTCTAACGTTGGCCTAGGAGCAGTCCTGTCGCAGGAGATGAACGATGAGGAACATCCGGTCACCTACGTATGTAGGAAATTCACCCCGGCTGAGAAAAATTATAGCGTAGTGGTGAAGGAGTGCCTGGCTATTAAGTGGGCCTTGGAGTCCCTACGCTATTATTTGCTCGGTCGACCACTTCACTTGCTGACAGATCATTCACCCTTGGTCTGGATGAGAAATGACAAGGAGAGGAATGTTCGGTTCACCAAATGGTTCCTGTCTCTGCAAAATTTCAATTTCTCCGTGGAACATCGTGCAGGGAAGGCTCAAGGGAATGCGGATGCCCTGTCCCAGGCGCCCTGTATGGTGACAAGGGTTCAACCCCACAAGTTTGAACAGAGGGGATTATGTGAGGCAATGAGGGGGATCATATTCGAGGATCAATAGGTGTCCCCTAGGATGCGGCGGAGTCTTATTAAACACACTGGAGTGCCTTGTGTTCACAGCAGGACGCCTGTGAGTCACAAGGCAAAGTAAAAGAGTGTATTGGGTCCAAGTAGTGACTCAGTCAGGTTTTTAGGAAAACCTGTTAAGGGCTTTTATTTTTAGTGGGATTTGCAGGTTTGGTAGTGGGGCGAATCCCTCTCTCCAGCCCGGCTTTTGGAAGTGTCTCTGTTGTTACGACTCCATTTAACTCTGTCAGTTTTTGCCTTAGGTGTGTCAGTTTGGCGTTTGCAGGCTGCAGGGAAGGTACGGTATTAGCGATTAGACGACTTTATTCTTTGGGTCGGTGCAATGACAGCAATACCAGATTTATATCGAGTTTTTATGTCTGGCTTCTGTCGAAATCTAAAATACACTTTTTATTTGCTAAATTAAGTTTTTGTATCACCATATTTGGAGCGCTGTAATTTTCCTGATTTTTTTGGGAGTTAGAATGAACAAAAAAACAGCAATTTAGGAACTGTTTTTTAAGTTTATTTTTTTTTCTCTTTTTTATGCTTTTCACCATGTGGTAAAACAACTTTGGGTCAGTACCATTACAGCGATACGACATTTATAACATTTTTTTTTTTACACAATGAAACTATTTTATAGTAAACATAATAGTTTTTGCATCGCTTTATTCTGAGAGCTATGCGTATGTTATTTCTCCACTGATGGAGCTGTATGGCAGCCTGTTTTTTTGCGGGACAAGATGACTTTTTAGCGATAACATTCTTATATACATTTGTCTTTTTGATCTTGTTTTATTCCACTTTCCGTTCGGTGATATGATGATAAAGCATAAAGGGGTTAATTAGTGTGACATTTTTATAGGTTGGGTCGTTCTGGACACTGCAATGCCAAATATGTGTACTTTATTTGTTTTTATATAAATATTGTCATGTTTTTTTCATTTATTTTGTGATTTATTTTACTTTTTTTACTTAGTCCTTCTATGGGACCTTAACTTATTAATCTGATTGCAGATTTCATGCATTACACTGCACATGTACTGCATTGACAGAAGCCTCTTAGACTGTGCTCCTGGCATGGTCTAAACAGCCTGTCACTGGCAGATCCCGAGGTTGTCATGATGATCTCGGGTTGCCATGACAACCATTCGGCCCTCTCCCGGGCTTCTAAATGTTGCGATCGATATTAATTTATCGCTGCATTTAGGGTCTTAAAATGTGGATCTTTCTCCAGCTCCTCTGTGGTTCCATTCCTGGTTGAGACGAAACTTGGAGAAGTTGTGTTTCTTAGTGCGGCTCCTCCATCTGACTGAGGAGGGTCTTCTCTGTCCCTCTCCTCAGGGTCCTCATCCTCCGAGTGCAGAGCAGAGAGTATTAGGCTTTGGCCTCACTGATTGTCTCTTCATACTTGGGGCTCACAATGTGCTGGGACCTCGGTACCGGTGGTGAGGACCACAACAATGTAATTTAGTCCTTGATACATAAACCTAGAATTACCACTTCTGTGAGACGTGTCTCAGACAGTGGGTACGGAAAGTATTCAGACCCCTTTTAGATTTTCCCCTCTGTTTCTTTGCAGCCATTTGGTAAATTCAAAAAGATCATTTTTTTCCTCATTAATGTACACTCTGCACCCCATCTTGACTGAAAAACAAACCCAGAAATGTAGGAATATTTGCAAATTTATTAAAAAAGAAAAACTGAAATATCACATGATCATAAGTATTCAGACCCTTTGCTCAGACACTCATATTTAAGTCACATGCTGTCCATTTCCTCGTGATCCTCCTTGAGATGGTTCTACTCCTTCATTGGACTCCAGCTGTGTTTAAACTGATATTACTAGGACTTAATTTGTAAAGGCGCACACCTGTCTATATAAGACCACACAGCTCACAGTGCATGTCACACCAAATGAGAATCATGAGGTCAAAGGAACTGGCCAAGGAGCTCAGAGACAGAATTGTGGCAAGGCACAGATCTGGCCAAGGTTACAAAGGAATTTCTGCAGTACTCAAGGGTCCTAAGAGCACAGTGGCCTCCATAATCCTTACATGGAAGAAGTTTGGGACCACCAGAAGTCTTCCTAGACCTGGCCATTCAGCCAAACTGAGCAATCGTTGGAGAAGAACCTAGGTGAGAAAGGTAAAGAAGAACCCTAAGAACACTGTGGCTGAGCTCCACAGATGCCGTAGGGAGATGGGAGAAAGTTCCACAAAGTCAACTATCGCTGCAGCCCTCCACCAGTCGGGCCTTTATGGCAGAGTGGCCCGACGAAAGCCTTTCCTCAGTGCAAGACACATGAAAGCCTGCATAGAGTTTGCTAAAAAACACATGAAGGACTCCCATGAGAAATAAGATTCTCTGGTCTGATGAGACGAAGCTAGACCTTTTTGGTGATAATTCTAAGGGTTATGTGTAGAGAAAACCAGGCACTGCTCATCACCTGCCCAATACAATGCCAACAGTGAAACGTGGTGGCAGCATCATCAGCTGCAGAGACTGGACGACTGGTTGCAATTGAAGGGAACATGAATGCGGCCAAGTATAGGGATATCCTGGATGAAAACCTCTTCCAGAGTGCTCTGGACCTCAGACTTGGCCGAAGGTTCACCTTCCAACAAGACAATGACTCCAAGCACACAGCTAAAATAACTCAGGCGTGGCTTCAGGACAACTCTGTGATCATTCTTGACTGGCCCAGCCAGAGCCCAGACCTAAACCCAATTGATCATCTCTGGAGAGACCTGAAAATGGCTGTCCACCAACGTTCACTATCCAATAAGACGGAACTGGAGAGGATCTGCAAGGAAAAATGGCAGAGGATCCCCAAATCCAGGTGTGAAAATCTTGTTGCATCATTCCCAAGAAGACTCGTGGATGTACTAGCTCAAAAGCTGCGTCTACTCAATACAGAGCAAAGGGTCTGAATACTCATAACCATGGGATATTTCAGGGTTTTTTTAACAAATGTGCAAAAATTTCTACATTTCTGTTGTTTTAGTCAAGATGGGGTGCAGAGTGTACACTAATGAGAAAAAAATGAACTTTTTTGAATTTACCAAATGGCTGCAATGAAACAGAGAAAAATTTAATGGGGTCTGAACACTTTCCATACCCACTGTATATAGACAGATACACGGCAGGTCATGTATTCAGTCTGTGTGTCTCCACAGATGGATCCAGGAGGAGAAATCCACCAGAGAGATGTCCCCGTCCTCTGTATCCCCAGGACTGTCCAGAGGAGAATCACAACATCCTGGAGGACCATCAGGTAGATGACACTGAAGCCCCCACAACATCTGACCATGAAGTGATGGGACCTGAGCTCATCTTACATTTTACTTTTTAGGGTGAAGATCTGATTAATATTAAGATTGAGGTTATACATGGAGCACAAGAGGCGATCGCAATATGGGCCAATCAGCAGAGTGAGCAGGGGAGACTCATGTCTGTTCTGTGGTCACCTACTACTCTATCTTCTCATGACACAATTTATTTCATCACTGTGTGTCTCCACAGATGAATCCAGGAGGAGAAATCCACCAGAGAGATGTCCCTGTCCTCTGTATCCCCAGGACTGTCCAGAGGAGAATCACAATGTCCTTGAGGAACATCAGGTAGATGATGCTGGGCCCTTATCTGGATCTGTATATGGGGGGACATTTCTGATCAGTGTCTTAGATGTAATAGATTTTGGTGGTTTCTTGTATTGTGCTGATTGTTACATCTGATATATCAGGGGGAACATCTGATTAATATGAAGGATGAGACAGAAGAAGAAGCTATAACGAGGGGGCATCAGCCGTGTGTGAGTGACGGGAAGGAGGAGATTCCCGTAGATGTTTCCACAGGTGTGTAATAAAGTCCAGCGTGTGATGATGACTGGCGTGTGATTATAATGATGCCTCCCACTGTCTCCTACACTGAGGTCAGCATGTTGGTCTCTCTGCATCCAGGCCGGCCGCCCGGTGGCATGAAGAGCCCTGTGGTAAGTCAGTAAGTGCCATACTATGGAGGTGTGGGTCAGACATACGTCTGTCGTTCCTCTGCCACTATGGAGGCCATCTTGGATGTAGAAGGACCAGAACATCCGGACCCGTCACCGCACCCTGGTGTAAAGCAACCAGACCCATCACACCCCCCTGTTACACACACCTCCTTGGTGTATAGCATCCAGCTCCGTTGCCCTTCCCTCGGTGCATAACAGCCAGCCCTGTTGTGCCCCTAGTATATAACATCCAACCCCATTGCCCCTTAGTGTATAATAGCATTATGACTCCTGAAATGTGAGGATGTAAAATAATGAATAAAAAAAATGGATCTGTGAGGCATATAATGTGGGAAATGTTTGTCACAAGCATCAATTATAGTTGTACGTGAAAGAAGCCACACCAGAGAGAAGCCGTACTCATGTTCACTATGTGGGAAATGTC
Organism: Dendrobates tinctorius; assembly: GCF_039654945.1. NCBI lineage: Eukaryota > Metazoa > Chordata > Amphibia > Anura > Dendrobatidae > Dendrobates > Dendrobates tinctorius. Next base: position 2,580,922 of record NW_027361963.1, on the reverse strand, counting down.
TTATAAACACAATACTTCATATTAATCTCTTAAAAGGGGTTTTCTGATTGTGAAAAACCACTGTCTCTCAGTAACAGACACCAATCCTGTGCTGTATTCACTCTCCCCTGGTTCAGTGCTGAGTCTCCGCTGCTGCTATCAGTGTCTGCTATTGGCTGCAGTGCTGATATCACATTGACAGCGCTGCCACCTGTAAGGCAGCTCAGTGGTTTTGAGCGGCTGATGCCATTTATTCTGGCAGAGCCGCTGATCTCCGTTATTGGCTATAGTGCTCTCAATGAGACGTCATCACTGCACACAACAAGACAATGATAATGTTATTTCTATAGCGCCAACATATTCCGCAGCACTTGACATTTTAGAGGGGACTTGTACAGACAATAAAAGACATTACAGCATAACAATAATCTCATAAATCAACAGATACCAAGAGGAGTGAGGGCCCTGCTCACAAGCTTACATTATGGATGGTAATCTGGTCATTACCAGAATGGAGGGCACGGGTAGGGTGGTAGATGAGACGAGGGAGGAGATGTAGGTTGGTGCTGAAGCATGGAACGCTTTGTGGATGACAGTAATAAGTTTATATTGAACTCTGTAGCAGATGGGTAACCAGTGCAATGCGTGGCACAGAGTAGAGGCATCGGTGTAACGGTTAGTGAGGAATATGATCCTGACTACTGCATTCAGGACGGATAGTCCTGAGGGGAGAGTTTGGTAAGAGGGAGACCGATTAGTAGAGAGTTACAATAGTCCAGACGAGAATGAATAAGAGAAACAGTAAGAGTTTTTGCAGAGTGAAAAGTAAGAAAAGGTCAAATTCTAGAAACGTTTTTGAGGTGCAGATAACAAGAGTGAGCCAGTGATCGGATGTGGGGGGCGAATGAAAGCTCGGAATCAAGTATGACCCCAAGACAGCGGGCATGTTGCTGGGGAGTAATGGTGGAACCACACACGGAGATGGCAATATCATGCATGGGTAGGTTAGTGGAGGGAGGAAACACATGGAGTTTTTGACAGTTTCAGATATAGGGAGGACATGATGTTAGAGACAGTGGACAGACAATCACTGGTGTTTTGTAATAATCACCGAGGCAGGACCCAGTCTCCCTGAGCATCGCAATGGTGTGATGTGCGGTGAAACTCCGTCCACAGCACAGTCACTCAGGAGACTGGGTCCTGCCTCGGTGATGCCGCTTCAGCTTCCAATTCCGGAAGTTGTCGTGACATCACCGGACATCAGAGTCAGCGGCAGCCAGGGGTCACGTAATAGAGATGAGCGTACAGTGATAGCGCCGCTCACAGGCACATTTGGAAATGCAAGGTATTTGAAGAAAGCCTTATTTCCAATGTTTAAATTGATTTGCCCAGTACACATTGTAGTGGACAACCTCTAAGGTTGTGATGTCATTATGGATTGTATAAATGACGGCCTGTATTACTCAGCTTGTATTAGTCCGATGAAGGAGCTGGACCGGCTCCATAACACGTAGCTTAATAGAATAATTTTAATAAGATAAGAAAACTCTCCCTACATCCTTGGCAGCACTTTCGGAAGCCCATTTTTTACTTATACTTTTATCCTGGTTCTTTCCATCTGGACCTCTTGGTGGAGGATCAGGCGGCACCGCTGCAGCCATGGAGGATCAATTATGTTAACACCAGGGTTGTGCCTGGAGCTGCACAGCTAATCCAGGGGAGTAGTAGCCACTCACCTTAACCCAATATTATCTGCTGATTCACACAAGGAGCGCTTTTTATTTGTTTTATAAAGTAAATTTAGAAATCCCTTCTGTATTGTAGAATAATTCACATCTAATCTATCCTTCATCCTTATAGGAAATCCTTGTGAGAATAACGGTTTTTCACTAAATTGTAAAAAAGAAGATACCAGGAAGCAGTCTAATGGAGAAAACCTCATTACCCTTCATGGAGCTCCTGGACTTCACAGCACTTCACTTTCTTATAATTCTCCTAATCATGAGGAACCCTCTCCTGAGCAATCTCACATTGTTACCTCAATTCCAGGTGACAAAGTGGATACAAGATTTCAGTGCGACAAGAAACTTACTACAAGCTCAGATTTTGTAACACAAAGAAAGCACAAAGGAGAAAAGACATACTGCTGTTCAGAATGTGGGAAATGGTTTACACATAAATCACAATTTCTAATACATGAGAGAATTCACACAGGAGAAAAGCCATTTTCATGTTCGGACTGTGGAAAGGCCTTCTCAGTAAAAGGGAGTCTTATTATACATCAGAGAATTCACACAGGAGAGAAGCCGTATTCATGTTCGGAATGTGTGAAGGCCTTCACAAGTAAAGGCGCTCTTATTAGACATCAGAGAATTCACACAGGAGAGAAGCCATTTTCATGTTCGGAATGTAGGAAGGCCTTCACAAATAAAAGCGATCTTATTACACATCGGAGAATTCATATACGTGAGACTCCATATTCATGTTCAGAATGTGGGAAATGCTTTACAGTTAAATCTAAATATGTTAGACATCAGAGAATTCACACAGGAGAGAAGCCATACTCCTGTTCAGAATGTGGGAAATCCTACATAGAGAAAACGAGTCTAATTGCACATCAGAGAATTCATACAGGAGAGACTCCATATTCATGTTTGGAATGTGTAAAGGCCTTCATAAATAAAAGTGTTCTTATTCAACATCAGAAAATTCATACAGGAGAGAAGCCATATTCATGTTTGGAATGTGTAAAGGCCTTCACAAATAAAAGCGATCTTAATAAACATCAGAGAATTCATACGGGAGAAAAGCCGTATTCATGTTTGGAATGTGTGAAGGCCTTCACAAATAAAAGAGGTCTTATTCAACATCAGAGAATTCATACAGGAGAAAAGCCGTATTCATGTTTGGAATGTGTAAAGGCCTTCATAAATAAAAGAAGTCTTATTGAACATCAGAGAATTCATACAGGAGAGAAGCCATATTCATGTTTGGAATGTGTAAAGGCCTTCACAAATAAAAGCGATCTTAATAAACATCAGAGAATTCATACAGGAGAAAAGCCGTATTCATGTTTGGAATGTGTGAAGGCCTTCACAAATAAAAGCAATCTTATTAAACATCAGAGAATTCATACAGGAGAGAAACCGTATTGATGTTCACAATGTGGGAAATTTTTAGCGCTAATTCAAGTCTTGTTAAACATCAAAGAACTCACAAAGGGGAGAAACCATTTTCGTGTTTGTGAGGAAAATGCTTTACAGGTAAATCACCACTTAATAAACATCAGAGAATTCACACAGGAGAAAACCTGTATTTGTCACGATTTCCACTGTTTCTGTCTTTTTGTTACTTTGTGTCGGGGCTGTCAGTCTGTGCTGGGTCTGTGCTGCAATCACCTGTGTTCATTTTCATTTATCAGGATTCTACGTAAGCATGCTAGTTCCTCCCCCCAGTGTCAATCGTACACTTGCTGTTGCCTTTGTAACATTGATCCCTCTGTGCCTGACCCAGCTTGACTTGATTCTCTTCCCGGACTCAGACCATTTGCTTGTGACCTGTCTTTGCTTGTGCCTGTTACCTGTTTTGTCTTTCTGTCTTTCCTGACCTTGGCTCGTGTATTGAACTTTGTCTCTGACTTCCCTTTGTCATACTGCGCCATTTCCTGGACCTGACCTCGGATTGTTTGACCTCCCTTTACTTACAGTAAGTAGTTTACATATTTACTATTGTGACTCGCATCACATTACGAATGACCGCTAAAACATTTTCAGTTTCCCACCTATAAATCCGTTACATACTTTGTGTGATTATGTGGCGAATCTGACTCAGTCTAAGATTTAGCCTTGGAACAACACAAACTGGCTTCCTTTCATGCTCAGTTACAGGGCCAGATTTCTGGTACTCTAAGGCTGAGTTCACACGTGGCGGTTTTTTCGCGTTTCCGCGTCGGTTTTAACCGCGAAAAATAAGCATCCAATGCATTCCTGTGGGATTCTGCAATGCTGTTCTAATGCTGTGGTTTTTTACCATGGCGCAATCGCTTCGCGATAAAAAACGCAGCATGCTCATTAATTTCGTGGAATCGCGGCGATCCCGCACCCACAGGAATGCATTGTTCTACTTACTTTCCGCATGTGGCTGTGCACACCATGCGAAAAGTAAGCAGAACATTTGCGGATGGTACCCACGGCCCGGAGGAGAGGAGACTGTCCTCCGGGCTTTGGGTACCATATCCCTGTAAAAAATAGAATTAAAATAAAAAATATTGTTATTCTCACCTTCCGACGTCCCGCGCAGCCTTCCCGCCTCTCTCCACGCTCCCGGTCCCAGTAATCCTTTGTGAGCGATGAGGTCCGTTTTCGCGGGATCGCGAAGTCTCGCGGTCATTCGCGCGACGTCGCGATCCCGCGAGAACGGACGTCATTGCGGTAATTCGCGCAAAGGACTACTGGGACCGGGAGCGTCGAGAGAGGCGGGAAGGCAGCGCGGGACGCCGGAAGGTGAGAATAACAATATATTCTTTATTTTTTTATATCCTATCTTTTACTATTGAGGCCACATAGGCGGCCTCAATAGTAAAAAGTTGGTCACACTCGTCAAACACTATGTTTGACGAGTGTGACCAACTTGTCAATCAGTTCTCCAAGCGATGCTACAGTTTGCTTGGAAAACGCTAGCAATTCTGCAAGCTAATAACGCTTGCAAAATGCTAGTTTTTCCACGGGAAAATCGCGGGAATTTAAAATGTGATTTTCCCGCGGAATGGAATTCGGAATTCTCGCGGTAATTTCCGCGAGAGTTCCGCTACGTGTGAACCCAGCCTTACTGCCCCTCAGAATCCCTTTCCTCAGACCGCTGTTATGACTCCTGTACCATCTGACGTATCGTTAAATTCCCCTGAACCTGTTATAGCACTCACTGACAAATTTCCTGGAAAAGGACCAGTTCAGAATTTTTAAAGAGAGTTGCAAATTATTGTTTACCTTGCGCTCCCGGTCATCAGGGAATGAGTCACAGAGGGTGGGAATTATGCCACTTTTGTTGGGGGGGTCCTCAGACCTGGGTATTTTTCATAGCCTCTCTTAATCCTAAACGTCTTTCAGTGGACGCCTTTTTTGAAGCTTTAGGACAGATCTATGACGAACCTGACAGGGTCAATGTGGCAGACAAGGATCATAAACCTGACAGGGGAACCACACAGCAGAAAACTTGTAATGAGCTTCGTCAGGGGTCTTCTGAGGTCCTGTGGAATGACGCAACTCTCAGATGTCAATTCCTCAGAGGTCTTTCGGAGTCTCTTAAGGACATTCTGGCTCTACATGCTCCGCCTGGTTGGTGGAGGCCATGACTCAGGCTATCCACATGGATCGGAGGATGCGGGAGAGACGCAAGGTGCAAGAATAGGCTCCATTTTGTCCAACTGGCCCGGTTTGTGCACCTGAGGTGGAACCTATAGAGGTTGGTGCTAGCTCAAGGATTAAAGAGAGGAGACGCCGTCTGGAACTTGGACTTTGTCTCTATTGTGGCCAAGCTGGACATTTTTTTTAAAGGATTGCTTGGCACTACCTGCAGCAAACAAGCCTTTGGGAAACGAATAAGTCTTGGTGATTATTGACGAGGTCACTCAGACTTACAGGTACCCTTTTACTCCTCTGATAAAGTGTTGAATGCTGAACTTCTTTTTCAATATGAATGTTCACAATTGCCTTTATTGACTGCGGATCTGCTCCTAATTTCATAGATGCGGGACTTGTTCTGAAGTTAGCATTAGGGACAGTTAAGCTAGAAAGCCCCATTCAAATCATGGCCATTGACAGAACAACGTTGCTTCAAAATGTGGTTCGGTTAGTTACGGTGTAGTTCACACTCAAGGTGGGGTCTCTTCATACAGAATTAATCTCCTGTTATGTTTTGGACAATTTACCTGCTGGAATTGTGTTGGGTATTCCTTGGTTGCGTATGCATAATCCGATTATTGACTGGAGTCTGAGAGATATTGTCAAATTAGGTTCTTATTATATTGAAAAATGTCTTAAACCTGTGCATGTTTGTTCCTTTAGTCTGGAGGGTCTTCTAGAATACCTGAAAGACTTTGGAGATGTTTTTTCAGAAAAAGAGTCTGAGATATTCCCTCCTCACCGCCCCTATGACTGTGCTATTAATCTTCCAAATGCCAAATTACCCAAGGCTTACTTGTCTGGCCCTAAGCGGACAGCCATGAAAGTGTATTTTAGCGAGAATTTACAAAAAGGTTATATTCGCCCTTCCTCATCACCGGTACCTGCCCGATTATTTTTTGTTAAAAATAAAAATGGATGTCTTCGTCTCTGCCTCGATTTCTAATAATTAAACAAAATAACGGTTAAAAATGCTTATCCACTTATCCCCAATCTATATAATCGATTTTCCGGGGCCAAATAGTTTTCCAAAATAGATCTTAGAGGGGCATATAATCTTATACGGATTTGTGAGGGTGATGAGTGGAAGACAGCATTTTTAACGTCTGAAGGTCTCTTTGAAAATCTCGTTTTACCTTTTGATCTAACAAATGCACCTGCAATTTTTCAAAATTTTATGAATGGTATTTTTTTTTGTTATATTGGGAGTTTTATTGTGGTTTATTTGGATGACATCCTAGTTTTCTCACCTGACCTGGATTCACATCTGTAATGATGTCGATATAACGTACGGTTCCCTGATTATTACATTACGGATGAGACCTTGCCTGCCAGCAGCTGCGGCCCCTCCTCCTTCCCCCACAGCTCACACACAAAACCAGTCTAACCTGAATTCCCAGTGTGAGTTCCTTCCTGCCTCACGGCAGGGGGTTCCTTTGTCTCTGAAACATGTGCAGCTTCTCATTGACAGTAATGGGGATATAATCATTTGGTCATAAATCATGGTGCGGTTATGGTAGAACCACAAAAATTACATTTCTGCATTATGTGTCAACCCAGCGTCCTAGCCCATGTTTTTCTTGGTTCCAGCGCCGACAGAATCCGAGAAATGGATTTCTCCTAAACGGTGTGACATAATTACTGCATGTTTGGTCTCGAGTTATTGCCTTTGACAGGCCGGAAAAGATGAGAATATGTGCGTGTTTATACAAGGTACCCTCTGCGAGATACAGTTATTATAAGTTTGGTAGTCAGATTCTAACTCCAAGAGTAAGGGGAGGACCCTCAGCAGACAACCCCTTTTATGATGTCATGACCCAGAACTATAGAGCACACTCAGTTGGGAGGCCTATTCGAGCAGAGATTCCATGCCAGAAGGAACTCGGATGAATGGAGACGTGTGGCTCCGCCTTCTTCCCACATGGTTAGCCTAAGACCATCTAAGCACATGTGAGTGTTAATTTCTGTTTTTTTTAAACCCACTTATTTTATATTTGCATTGTACATATCTGTTATGACTGGGTCACCGAGGAGGAAAACAAGACCAAGCCAAGTCACAGAAAAACCAGAGAGGTTGGTAACTACGTGGATTGCAGACCCCTGATCCTAACCACACAACTAACAGTAGCTGTGGAGCGTACCTACGATGATTCTAGATGCCTCGTCACAGCCGGAGGACTAAATAAGCCTAAAGCAAGAAAAGGGTAAATCTAAACTACCCCAGAACAGACCCCAAAGGAATAGACAGCCCCCACACATGTATTGATGGTGAGACAAGATGAAAGCACAAACACAGAAAAATAGGCTGAGCAATCGATGGGGCCCACACTAGCTAGAAAGGACAGGAAAGGAAAGATACTGAGAGGAAATTCAGCACAGCCCCAGCTGGGGCTGGCTGACGACACAAAAAACTGAATAGACCAAACCAAATCAAAAGTGAACATTAGCAAAGACAACTAAGGCTGGTTTCACATTAGCGCTTTTTAAGCGCACGCACAATCAAACTTTTCGGATTTCGGCGCGCACGGCGCACCGTCAAAAGTGCGCAGCGCAGGTCAAAGCGCAACTAGCACACGGCCTGCGCACGATCTGCGCACCCTATGCTAAAGATAGGGTGCGCCGATCGCAGGCGCTGCTGTGCGCTAGGAGGCGGCGCTACAAGCAAGGGGCGGGCACGCCGGGCAGAGAGCCGGCTCGGGGGCGGAGCTACCCCCGGCCGTGCGTGCGCTTAAAAAGCGCTAATGTGAAACCAGCCTTAGCTTGAGAAAGCAGGAACTGAGCTGGAAACTAAGACCTCAGGAGGCAGGAAAAAATCACCAGCATGGGAATAGGGAGTCGGCTGTCTTAAATCCAGTCTAAGACTCCAGATGTCCAAACCTCTTCCTCATTATCAGGTGGCAGGTCTCTGTTAATTAGATCAGCTTCACTGCCTCCTGCCACCACCAGAGGGAGTTCGAAAAAAGAACTCAACTCTGTCAGCACAACCAGCTCCCTCACCAGAAACCAACCAGAAAATGAGTTCACAACACATATCTATGTCTCAACTTTGTAGCAATCTTTTTATCTCTAACACTGCCCGTATTTTGGGAATAAATTATAACTTTATTAGTTTATCTTCATGCTCTAGAAACAAATTTACGTGCCTTTAAGATAATTACGCTACTGATTTGGGTTGGCTCCGAACCCCTCTATTAAGTTTAAATATTAATAAGAGAAAATCTGGAGCTGGTGGAGGCGACGTGTGGTCTGGGTCCCAGGTACTGCTGAAGGGGATTTTATAAGCTAATTGGGTGGCTGCGGCCAGAGCATTTTATAATTCCCTCACTGCAGCGTGCCGGGTGATCAGTCCTCATTGAAGTAGCCGGCCGGTGACCAATTATCCTAGGTGTAGTTCCCTGACTGATCTGCGAGTAAAGGGGGGCGCCGGAGAGCTGTGAGTTCCAAAGTGGAACCAAAAGGTGGGATATACTTAAATCCCCGCAGTTCGCGAAGGATTGTTGGCACTGGTGGGACACCCAAAATAACCCCCTGTGATAAATTGTTAGGGCAAGACTAGCTTGCCGTATTATTTATCACATTGCGGCAACGGTGGTATAACTAAGATAAGCCCCCTGTGCATGTGATTGCCGTGTGTTGGCAGTGCGTCGCGTCCCTCTGTCTGTGACATACTGGTGTCAGCGGCGGGATCGTGACATATTGGCAGCACGGTGGGATGATCACAGAGCATTAGTGATCTGGTTTGAGCAATCATTCCTCTCACTAAAAACCTGCACGGTTCCTGCGGGAATCCTGCGTCATAGGTTTTGGAGAACAGACCCAGTGTTTACTAGTCCTGAGACATTTTGTGTGTACTTGCGAGTATCCCTTTCCCCGTCTTCGTTTTTCATTTCTATCTTTTGGCAACCATGGCGGCAAAAGGAGAACGCTGGTACGCACAGCAGAAAAAGGAAATCCTTTCTGGAGTATGCACGTACCAAGGCATTGACGCCACAAACAAAACCAGAGACCAACTGATCGTGGCTCTGGTGCAGCTGGACAGTGCCGAGAGCCCAGCGGGTGCAGAACCCGGCCCAAGCGACAATGGTGCTGCAGCAGTGGCTCCACTCTTGAATGCTGGCCCCTCATGCAATTCGGACAGATTGGACCCCTACCTGCAAGCATCCTTGGATGAACTCCCTGCCGACGACCGTGATGCATGAGTCAGGCCGATCCAGGAATACCGGCAAGAGGCCCGAGCTGAGCGCCAAACAGAGGCCCAGAGAGTCCATGAACTGGAACTGCTCCAACAAGGGGTGATTCCCTCCGCAGCCGTGAGCCCAATAGCGCTCAGAGTCCGAAGCCCCGGCCAGAGCATTTTTCAGGGATGGAGAAGGATGGGGACCTGGACATTTTTCTCAAAAGCCTGTAGACAGTACCAGCTGCCTAGAGGACAATGGGCAAGGTACTTGACCCCAGGGCTAAAAGGCAAAGCTCTGTAGGCATTTGTTTCTCTCCTGCCAGAAGATGATGACTAATACCGGCTGACACATGAGCTATACCGAAAGAAGTTACGGAACCTCCAATGTGGCCCACACAATCGTTAAAGCGATGTGGTGCAAGGACTCGTGACCCACTTTGACCAGTGGATCCAGGGACTGTCAGTTGATACCTTTGACCTGATGATCAAAGACCATTTCCTGCATCTTTGCATAGCTGAGGTCCGACAGTTCATCCTGGACCGAGAACCAATGAATGTGGACAAAGCTGCGCAGATCGCTAACAACTACGAGGCCAACCGGAGGCCAGTCACCGCCAGCTGGAGAGGAGGTAAGCCTGCAACCAACCCCAGTGTCCCTGCCAGCCATCCCTCCGGAGGCCCTGTCCCTGTTGTCAACACCAGACCTACTACTGACAGTCGCAAGTGTTTCATCTGCAATCGGACTGGTCATATCAGTGCCACCTGTCCGGAAGAGCAGAAGAACCCCCCAGCCAAGGCCTCTAGGCCCAACGCCTCTGTTCTTTTGGTGGGTGGTGTGGTTGTCATCAATCCTCCCAATGTACAGCCTGTCCGGGTGGGGGCCCGTCTTGCTACAGGCCTCAAAAACACTGGGGCTGAACAAACCCTCATCCAACCCGAACTGGTGACCCGTGAAGAGATGATTGAGGGGAAAACCCTAACTGTCACTGGGATTGGGGGCGTCCGCTGTCCCTTGCCAGTGGCCCGGGTTTTTCTTGATTGGGGTGCTGGGAGCGGGGTGAGGGAAGTGGGGGTGTCCAAAAACCAGCCCACTTTTGTTTTTTTGGGGACCGATTTGGGGAAGATGGTTGCATACTATGTCAATGACACCCCTCCCCAATCTGATCATAATGCTGAAAATGATGATGATGATGGGAAATTGAATGTGTTACCTGACAATGCCTTATCGAGTAATGATGCCTCTGACAATCATTCTTTTCCTAGGAACGATGCTGATGGTGATGCAAAAGTACCAACAAAATCTGCTAACCATTCTTTTCCTAGGAGTGAAGATGATGAGGTATCTGTGTTAACTGAACCTGATAACCATTTCTCTGAAACGGTAGATGTGTCCACAGGTACTGAAGTGCTCAGCCACGTCACTCTGCGGAGTGAGACAGCTGAGGAACCCATAGCAGGAGCAAGTGTCAGTGCTCAAGGAGATGGGGAGGTGCATGGGAACCATGAGGAAGGTGATGCCATGCAACTGACCAGTGCCACTGAGGAAGGTAACTGGCCCATAAGTAGCACTGCTCCTGAAGTCTTGGGGGTGGATGGGGAGGTAGAGCCCATAGCAGCGCCGGCTGATGGGTCTGTAGAAATCCCCGGGGAGACAGCATATATAGATGCTAAATAAATATAGAAAGGATGGAGGGCACTACTAATAAATTTTCAAAACAAGAGGGCTCACTAAGGGCCTGCGAAAAACATGACATGAGAAGACAAGAAAAAAAATCATGCCCATAATCAAGGAGCACCTCAATTGTATAAAAGGATAATGACACTTTATTGAACTATATTTATTGCTCTATATGTCTTTTCAACTCTGCAAGCTTATATCTGGTAACCACCTCTTTCAATCTCTGCTCTGAATCAACTCCTCCATTCAATGTCAGCAAGCAGTTAATCCTGAATGCTCTATATGTCTTTTCAACTCTGCAAGCTTATATCTGGTAACCACCTCTTTCAGTCTCTGCTCTGAATCAACTCCTGTGTTTCTCCATTCAATGTCAGCAAGCAGTTAATCCTGAATTCTATCTATGTGGTTTCAACTATGCAAGCTTATATCTGGTATATAGTTATTTCAACTTACTCTGCTTGTCCCCTTATGTTGTGAGGTCAAGAAACTTTTCAAAGTGCTTTATGATCCATGTAGTGCTGGACATCTGTTTATCTGACCACAACATTTTATTGAGTCCTGCTGTCTCAATTTAGTTTGGTCGATTAACGAGAAGAGAGAAAAAAAAAATCGTAGCCTTAACCTCCTATATATTCAGACATAGCTAGGGGGAGCATTTATGCACACTTTATTGAAGTACAGTTTATCAAAGTACTGGCAGTTATAACATGGCAGTTATAACATGGCAGGAGACAGGTAAGACATTCATATACATCTACTTCCTGTACATTTGGAGTACAACAAATATATGCATTTGTGTAATTTATATCCTGGCCGCTGCATTCACACACATCCACCGCCCTGGCATTAACTCTCTACACTCCATCCATATTGGCCCCTCACTCTTTTCCTCCCCTATGTATAGCACTCACGCTCTTTTCACATTGTTAAATTGCACAGATCCAGTCAGTCCTACCGTTCAACATAAGAGACGCTCTCACAAATCACTTAACCATCTGCTCACTCTTTCTATCCTTCTCCTAGTCGCAGGAGACATCGCTCCCAACCCAGGTCCCCCATGTTATAGAAAGTCAAACACCCCAACTGCTACACTCAGAAACCCCTCTAATCTTATTAATATTCCCTGCATGCCATCTGTCTCTCTTAATTGTGCACTTTGGAATTCTCGCTCAGTGTGTAACAAACTCTCCTTCATTCATGACTTTTTCCTTTCTAATGCTCTTAACCTCCTGGCTCTTACTGAAACCTGGATCCAGCAGGAAGACACTACCGCTGCTGCTGCTCTTTCATACGGGGGACTACACTTCTCTCATACCCCAAGATCAGACAATAGAGCAGGTGGAGGCGTTGGTCTGTTCCTATCACCAAAATGTACCTTTCAGGTTATCCCTCAACAACCCTCACTAGTCTTCCCTTCTTTTGAGGTCCATGCCGTCAGCCTCCACCCCCGTCTCCATGCGAGTGGCGGTGGTGTATCATACTCCCAGCCCCTCCCATCAGTTCCTGGATCATTTTGTCACTTGGCTTCCACATTTTCTCTCCTGTGACATCCCTACCCTCATCATGGGAGATTTCAACATCCCCATTGCTCTTCCCCTCTCAGCATCTGCTACTCACCTTTTATCTCTAACCTCCTCATTTGGCCTTTCGCAGCTTACTAATTCTCCAACGCATGAAGACGGAAACTCCCTCGACTTGGTTTTCTCTCGGCTTTGTGCAGTGGATGATTTTGCAAACTCCCCTCTCCCGCTCTCTGACCACAATCTTCTTTCATTCTCTATCAAGAACTGCCAGGCTGCTCAGGTCACCCCCACTGTCCATACTTATAGAAACATACAGGCCATTAACACCCAGAAACTTAGGGGCCAATGAAGACTACAAGTTCTTCATTGGCCCCTATCTCCTCCCTCACATGTCCTGATTCTGCATTGAAGCATTACAATGAAACACTTCAGAGTGCCCTGGATGAATTTACACCCCCTATAAATAGAACACCACAACGCAGACGGCGACAACCCTGGCACACGGTACAAACACGTTTCCTGCAGCGGTGCTCCAGGTGCGCCAAACGTCTGTGGAGAAAATCCAACCTACCCGAAGATTTCATCCATTTTAAGTTTATGCTTAGAACATACAACACTGCCCTTCACCTCTCCAAACAAGCCTATTTCAACACACTCATCACCTCACTGTCCAATAACCCGAAACGTCTCTTTGACACTTCATTCTCTACTCAACCCAAGAGTACAGGCCCCAATCATGGAGCTCTGAGCTGACAATCTGGCCAATTACTTCAAAGAAAAAATTGAACAGATTCGACAGGAAATTATCTCCCAATCACCTCGTACCATGCACTGTCCTCCCTCCCCCACTGCATCTAGCTCACTCTCTGATTTTGAACCAGTCACAGAAGAAGTAAGCAGGCTCCTTGCATTTTCTCGCCCAACCACTTGCACCAGTGACCCATTTCCGTCACATCTCCTCCAGTCCCTTTCCCCTGTCACCCCTCACCTAACTAAAATATTTAACCTCTCTCTCTCTTCTGGTATCTTTCCCTCCTCATTTAAGCATGCCATCATACATCCACTACTTAAAAAACCATCCCTCGACCAAAACTGTGCCGCTAACTATAGACCTGTCTCTAATCTTCCCTTCATCTCTAAACTCCTGGAACGCCTGGTCCACTCCTGTCTTATCCGCTATCTCTTTGATAACTCTCTTCTCGACCCTCTCCAATCCGGTTTCCGCTCTCTACACTCTACTGAAACTGCCCTCATTAAAGTCTCTAATGATCTACTAACAGCTAAATCAAATGGTCATTACTCCATGCTAATTCTCTTGGATCTCTCTGCAGCATTCGACACTGTGGATCATCAGCTCCTCCTCACTATGCTCCGTTCCATTAGCCTCAAGGACACCGTTCTCTCCTGGTTCTCCTATCTCTCTGACCGCTCCTTTACTTTATCTTTTGCCGGTTCCTCCTCCTCTCACCTTCCCCTTACTGTTGTGGTTCCTCAAGGATCGGTTCTAGGCCCCCTCCTCTTCTCCTTGTACACTGCCCCTATTGGTCAAACAATCAGTAGATTTGGTTTCCAGTACCATCTATGCTGATGACACCCAATTATACGCTTCTTCTCCTGACATCACGCCAGCCTTTCTAGAAAACACCGGCGATTGTCTAAATGCTGTGTCTAACATCATGTCCTCACTATATCTGAAACTGAACCTGTCAAAGACTGAACTGGTGTTTCCTCCCTCTACTAATGTACCTATACCCGACATTGCCATTTCTGTGTGTGGTTCCACTATTACTCCCCTGCAACAGGCCCGCTGTCTTGGGGTCATACTTGATTCTGAGCTTTCCTTTACCCCCCACATTTGATCACTGGCTCACTCTTGTCATCTGCACCTCAAAGACATTTCTAGAATTCGACCTTTTCTTACTTTTGACTCTGCAAAAACTCTTACTGTTTCTCTTATTCATTCTCGTCTCGACTATTGTAACTCTCTTCTAATCGGTCTCCCTCTTACCAAACTCTCCCCTCTCCAATCTGTCTTGAATGCTGCAGCCAGGATCATATTCCTCACCAATCCTTACACCGATGCCTCTACCTTGTGCCAGTCATTACACTGGCTACCCATCCACTCCAGAATTCAGTATAAACTTATTACCCTCACCCACAAAGCCCTCCATGGCTCAGCACTACCCTACATCTCCCTTGTTTCAGTATACCACCCTACCCACGCCCTCTGTTCTGCTGATGACCTGAGGTTAGCATCCTCAATAGTCAGAACCTCCCACTCCCGTCTCCAAGACTTTACACGTGCTGCGCCAATTCTTTGGAATGCACTTCCCAGGTCAATACGATTAGTCCCCAATCTCCACAATTTTAAGCGTGCCCTGAAAACGTATTTATTCAGACTGGCCTATCGCCTCAACACATTAACCTAATCTATCCCTGTGTGGCACAGCCAAAAGTTTTACCATAACCAGATTCCCCGCATCATGTTCCCACATGCTTTATGCATCCATTAGCCCTCTGTGTTTGTACTGTTACACACTTAACATTATGGCTGGTCCATACAATCAGGGCAACTGTTACCACCCACCTTTCGTGTCTACCTCTTTCCTCATAGACTGTAAGCTTGCGAGCAGGGCCCTCTTTCCTCTTGGTATTTGTTATAATCTACTGTATGTGATTATTGTTATGCTGTAATGTCTATTGTCTGTACAAATCCCCTCTGAAATGTAAAGTGCTGCGGAATATGTCGGCGCTATAGAAATAAAATTTATTAAATTTATTATTATTGAACAGCAATTGTGCAAACAGCAAAAACAGTTAAAAACATTTAAAATACATAGAGGACCTATAATGAATCATGTCTTATAAGTGCCATGATTACCCACACCTGATAGTCTCCCAAAAGAAAGCCACCATAGGTGGTATAGCACAGAAAAATTTGAGTATTTTTCAATATTTATTAGTAACCATAGAGGAAACCTATATAACTAATATATTGTATGCATACCAGCAACAATTAGTTTGCTGAAAAGCTAAAAGGTGCATGAAAACACTGTCATATGTATCCAGAAAAATACCACAAAAATATGCGGAAAATAAATCACTCATCTGAGAAATACAGATCCCCCACACATGAACTAAGAATGGAGAGCTGGTGATATCCAGATTTTGATTAGCACCGACAGTGTACAATGGTTATAAGGTACATATAAAAAGTACCATATGGGCCCAAAAAGACACATAGCAAGACATCAAGAAGAGAAGTGCTAATAACCCCATTAAACATAGGTAAATGCACAGTGGCAAAAATTGAAAACCAACTGGCAATAT
Source organism: Dendrobates tinctorius (assembly GCF_039654945.1). Classification (NCBI taxonomy): domain Eukaryota; kingdom Metazoa; phylum Chordata; class Amphibia; order Anura; family Dendrobatidae; genus Dendrobates; species Dendrobates tinctorius. The sequence continues at coordinate 2,564,836 of NW_027361963.1, read as the reverse complement.
AATATATAAGCCAAAAAATAGAGATAATGGCAATTGTAATAGGAGTAGCAAACCTATTCACAGGCTAGAGTGCGCTCACACATCAGAATAAATACAGAACCTGAGATATGTACCAGGGCCCTGGCAGAAGGGAGAGAATGAGGTGGGTGATAGGTTCCCACGCGTATCGCCACAAAATGTGGCTTCCTCAGGGAAAGAATGGCATGTTCTGCTTGGCGTTTGCAAAACCCTATATATCCACATAATTAGAGTATATTGTTCACCTGTGAAATCTAAAGACCACGAGATGCCGCATGGAAGGTATGGGCACGGCCATCTTGTGAATGTCCATGGACAGGCACTATCGATAAAGTTAGGTCAAGCGCATGCGCAGAGTATCAGAGACACAGACACCGTAGATGTTTCAAATGCGCAGGTGCTAAGCATACCACAGTAAAAAAGTACTTTTGGCGAGAGATACACCTCCCCATTGTATACCTGGTGGCCGTTCACATACACACGCTTCTGTAATAAGCCGCACCGCATGGATAGAAGTGGGCGCGGCCATCTTGTCAATGTCCGTGACTATTAATAAAGTTAAATCAGTAGAAAAGACTATATACTGCGCAAAGCATCAAGAACACAGTGAGTGTTTTTTACAACAAGGTACGATCTCAGTAAACTGCGCAAGCGCCGAGTAAAACACGGCGATGTGAGCGTCCTGAGAGACATCTCCCCAACACGTGCCCAATATCCGTCAATGTATACGCATGTATATTGTGAGGTAGCGCTGTCATTCAAGTAGGGGATCACTTGCTTGCAGCCACAAAACCCGATCCAGCACGGGTTTTCATAAAACAATCATAGTCCCTTCGGTTTATTCAGCATCATAAACCATCAAAGCAGCAGGAAACAGCATATAGTCAGCATAGCGTCCATTGCAGAGTTCAGCTCTGTTGTACACGTTATGCACTGTCCAGCGCACAGGGTTTCTAGCCACCAAGTTTTCTCACCCTGTCAGGGTTTCCTCATGCTGCTTCACCATGCTGTACGCGTTCATTCCCTCCAGGGAACTAACAGGCACTTTACAGGCTGTTAGCCAGGAAACCCCCATCTCAGCGGGACCTTCCACACTGGACCAGTCGGGACCCAGCATTCACTCTATGTGACCAGACCTCAGGTACCTTATATGGTCCATAACCACACCCACAGGTGATCACATGGCTATGACCTCACTAAAGGTCCTATTGCACACAACCACACACAGGCTTCCCTGACACATTGTAACAGAAACGTCAGCAGTACCTCTGCTGATCAATACTCGATCTTGCAACCCAAGGCCACCCACCTTGAGATACATAATGGTCATTTAGGACCCTGATCCTGTTACAACTCTGGATGTGCCTGTACATCCATCCTGGGACACCCACATAGCGCCCCCTAGCGGACATAGTGGTCACTACACCACAATATATATAATAAGTATAATAATAAACTGCGCCACGTACAGAAGTATCGACGCGATCATCTTGGCAATGTCCATGCATGGACGGTGTAAATAAGTAACATTTGATCAATTGAATAGAAATTGCACTGCGCATGCGCAGAACGTCAGACATAATGGACTTTTTTTTTTTGCAGCCTGATGAAAACCCAATCAACTGCACAAGCGCAGTACATAGGGTAGTGACAAAGGCACTTGTAATGTGCACCATACCCATCTATGTTGCGCGTATATTAACAATGATATTGACGCATTAGAAAATATTCTTTAAATGCTGCAATATATCAAAGTTGAGACTCAATGTTTTACTGCTGTGCATATATAGAATGAAGACAGGTAGCACACTATAATGAAAATAGCCATATTATCACAAACGCTTTTGGAGTGACAAAAAATAAGCAAAAATAAAAAGTCACAAAAGTCAAAAAATCACAAGGGCATAACAGAGGTCTAGTCTCAAAAAGGGACAAAATGCAAATATTGATCACATATATAGGTAGACAAAAAGAGGAGCTACCGGTCATCTAATGACATGCAGATCCTCATATCCATGTTACCTGGACAGCATGTACACAAAGATGGACATAATTCCTACAATAAAGAATACAAAATATATAATATATATATATAGTGGGAAATACTCAGAGTGAAAAGGAGTGATAATAAACTAGTTACTTTCTAGATGTCTGAATGAACAGACTATATGTTCTATTCCCCTCACAACATGAAGGTTAATATGTAGAAAACTGACCATGCTATGTCCAAGAAACAATTGTCTAAAAAAATGATACATCATAAATGGGACAGATGACAAATATCCCATATTGGGTTCAGGAAAAAGTTATTAAACGCAAACAAAAAGAGAGAGAAAATATATCCAAAAAAGCACAGGTACGTTATGTTACACCAACACACGTAGAGGTCTGATATTCGAGAAAAAGTATTTTTTTTTATTATTTATTAACTGTATTGATTATCAAACCTTGGGACCAAAATATTTATCCCAAAGGAAGTAAAAGATTCTCACATGGAAACCGAAAGAGGAACATAGGAAATGAGGCCCATATGGTACCAAGAAATCATCATTCAGATTAGTTGGAAGGATTATACTCCAGTTGAGACATCCTCAAGTATCGTTTTTAGGCCTGAAAACTAAAATAGTAGACAAAGCTCACAGAATATGATAGAATCTCATATGGGAAAGAAAGATGGAACCCATATGGTACTGTTGAATGGCCATTAAAAATAATAATGGGAGTGGTGTTACAAAAACCCCATTGGTCACAATCTGAATGAAGCATCATCAGAAAACTGCCCTTGTAGCTCAAGAGGCAGAAGGTAAGTAGACAAGTTATGATGAAAATTCTCTGTTCATAAGAATGAAACACAGTATTCCTACAGACAATGCCATTGTACTCCAACAGGAGTGAGATCTTTTTAACTAAACACAGTACAAAGTGTCGTAAAAATGACAAGTGTATAAAAGTCATGATATAAAATCAAGAAGCCAACATGTGAGAATGAGCTTCCTAAATCAAGAAGCTCCTAAAGAGTTCAACAATGATGCCGCAAAATATTCCTGTATGTTCAAACAATGTCCATGTGAACGAAGAAAATGGTCCCAATTCCAAGGGTATGTGGCGATGCCTCAATACATCAAGAGGATCTTCCAAGACTTTAGACACAACCCCAAGACAAAAATCTGGAAAAAAGGAAATCAAAGAAATAAAAAAATGGAAATTGGATATCTGAAAACAGAAATTAAAATAGTTAACCATAGAACCCTAAAAACAAAAGTTCCTCATTCAAACCCTTAGGTGACATGCTTTTGAAGTTGTATATCCAATGGGATTCTCAGCAAAGAAGTTCTTTAGTGAGGCTGCTCCCTCGTATGCTCTCATGGACCTGGTCCACGACCATAACTCGCAATCTCTGATGTCTACCATTGTGATGTTCTAAAAAGTGAGATGCCACCGATGAGATGGGCTTACCCTTTTCTCTGTCTTCCTTTGCTTTGCCAATGTTCGAAAAATGCTGTTGAACTCTGCGTCTAATCTCCTGACTCATCTGGCCCACATACAACTTGGGACATGAACAGATAAGTAAATATATCACATTTCTTTAATGACAATTAGAGTACAACCTTGTCCTTATTTCGCCTGGAAAGATTGGCAGGGTAATGGTGTCAGTGGCAATCATATGGAGGCAAACATTGCAGTTTCCACAAGGGAAGGAACCCATTACACGGTTACCTGTGCACAGTCTTGTAGTTGGTCTCTTAAAATGGCTCGATGTTAGATGATCCCTTAAATTCCTCGCCCTTCTGGCAATTATCCTGGGATGAATCAGATAAAAAAAGGTCTTAGTTTGGGTTCCTGTAATAGGATGCCCTAATGTCTACCCAAGATGTTATAAACATACTGCCACTGGTTGTAATCAAGTTGGTAGTACATTTGTCATCTCAGACATCTGTTCGAAAGAACATAAAAGATCTATGACTGATGCCTGCAGTCACCTGAGATCTGTTGGTTCAAGTAGACGGAAACTGCATCAATACCCAAGGTGTGACTTATGCACGTATGTTATGAATGAGTCACCGTAGGAGGCAAAAACAGAAATACTAGCTAAGTCCAGAAAACCAGAGAAGTTGGCAGCTATCGGATTGCAGACCCCTGAACCTATCAACAACAACTAGCAGTAGCCGTGGGGGGTTCCTACGGTGCCCTAGACCCCTCAATCACAGCCGGAGAACTAAATAGCCTAAAGACAGAAAGGGAAATCTAAACTGCCCCAGAGCAGACCCCAAAGCAATAGGCAGCCCCCAACATATAATGACGGTGAAGCAAGATGAAAAAACACTCACACAGATAGAAAGATAGGCTGAGCAAATGATGGGGCCCAAGCTAACTAAATAGGACAGGATAAAAAAGCTGCTGTCTGCAATCCGCCAAAATCCTATAAAAACAAGAGCCAACAGACTGATAGGGAAAAAAGCCCTGAAGACGCTAGGCTTCAAAAAGACTATATCAGTACTCAGAGGCAGTGCTGGCTCTTCTCTCTTTTTATTGCTATATCAGTACTCAGGTATTTTCTGAAGACAGAGCAAAAAGGAGTTCAGCTCACCCCATCAGGGAATGGCAGAAATCCAGAAAAACAAGGCAAAACAAAACCAAAACACAAATGCAAAAAGCAGAGCAAAAAACTTAGCTTTTGAGGAGCAGGAATCAGACTGGTCTCCTAGAATCCCTCAGAGAAATCACCAGTCAGGCAGAAGGGCGTCGGCTGCCTTATATCCAGTCAGCAATTCCCGTCACCCAGTCATCATCATCCAGCTCAGGTGCTTGGTAATCAGCCTCACTACCTTCCTTCACCAGAAGAGGGAGTTCATCAGACCTCAATGGTGAAGGGGAAAATGAACTCGCAACAGTACCTCCCCCTTGAGGAGGGGTCACCGAACCCTCATCCACGCCACCAGGGCGATCAGGGTGAGCCCGATGAAAGGCACGCACCAAACTTTTGGCATGAATATCCGAGGCAGAGACCCAGGAATTATCCTCCTGACCATAACCCTTCCACTTAACCAAATACTGGAGTCTCCGTCTAGCCAGACGGGAATCCAGTATCTTCTCTACCTCATATTCCATGTTACCTTCAACCAATACAGGGTCCGGAGGTGCCACCCCAGGAACTACTGGTTCAACAAACCTATTCAACAAGGACTTATGAAACACATGGATTTTAAATGTGACAGGAAGAGCCAAACGAAGAGACCGGATTAATAATCTCCAAAATCTTGTAAGGTCCAATAAATCTAGGCTTAAACTTAGGAGAAACCACCTTCATAGCGATATTTTTTGATGATAACCAAACCATATAACCAACCTTAAACTGGGGACCAGTGGTCCTATGTCGGTTGGAAAACCGCTGGGCCTTTTCCTGGGAGAGAGATAACTTATCCACCACTTGGTCCCAGATCTGGTGCATTCTCTCCACCACAGTGTCAACACCTGGGCAGGCAGAAGGCTCCACCTGCCCTGAAGAAAATCGAGGATGAAACCCAAAGTTACAAAAAAAGGTGACATCAAAGTGGCAGAACTAGCTCTATTATTTAAAGCAAATTTGGCCAAGGGCAAAAATGAAACCCAATAATCCTGATCAGCGGAAATAAAACATCTCAAATACGACTCCAAGGTCTGGTTTGTTCTCTCCGTCTGCCCATTGGTCTGAGGGTGAAAAGCAGAGGAGAAGGACAACTGAATTCCCAGCTTGGAACAGAAAGTCCTCCAAAACCTAGACACAAACTGAACTCCTCTGTCAGATACAATGTTCTCAGGAATACCGTGCAAGTGAACCACCTGTTGCAAAAACAGGGGCACCAACTCAGAGGAAGATGGCAAATTAGGGAGTGGTACAAGATGAACCATCTTAGAGAACCTATCACAAATCACCCAAATAACAGTCATTCTCTGAGAGACAGGCATATCAGAGATGAAATCCATTGAAATATGGGTCCATGGCCTCCTGGGGACCGGCAAAGGCATCAACAACCCACTAGAGCGAAAACAAGGTTTAGACTGGGAGCAAGTCCCACAGGACTGCACAAAATTCCTGACATCACAAGACAAGGCAGGCCACCAAAAAGACCGACTCACCAGGTCTCTAGTACCAAAAATACCTGGATGACCAGCCAATGCAGAGCAATGAACATCAGACATCACTCTCTTCTTCCACTGGTCAGGAACATACAACTTTCCACTGGGACAACGCTCAGGTTTGTCCTCCTGGAACTCTTCCAGAGCACGTCTCAAATTGGGCGAGATGGCAGAAAGAACTACCCCTTCGCCTAAGATGGTAGCAGGCTTGGTCACCACAGGAGAATCAGCAAAGAAGCTCCTAGAGAGAGCGTCAGCCTTGACATTCTTAGTGCCAGGAAGAAAAGAGACCACAAAATCAAAACGTGTAAAAAACAAGGCCCACCTAGCCTGTCTAGGGTTCAAGCGTTTGGCCGACTCCAGGTAAATCAAATTCTTGTGGTCAGTGAGGACCACGACTTGTTGTTTAGCTCCCTCCAACCAATGTCCCCACTCCTCAAATGCCCATTTCATGGCTAACAGTTCCCGATTCCCCACATCATAGTTACGTTCAGATGGAGAGAACTTTCAGGAAAAGAAAGCACAGGGATTCATTTTAGATGTTACAGGATCCTTTTTGGACAAAACAGCTCCTGCACCAATCTCAGAAGCGTCCACCTCTACCTGGAACGGGAGTGAGACATCAGGTTGCCGCAAAATCGGGGCAGAAGTAAATCTTCGCTTCAGCTCCTGAAAGGAAGAAACAGCCTCCGGAGACCAATTCAACACATCAGCACCCTTCTTAGTCAAATCAGTCAATGGCTTGGCAATACTAGAAAATTTTGCTATAAATTTCCGATAAAAATAAGCAAAACCCAAAAACTTCTGGAGGGCCTTCAAAGAAGTGGGCTGAACCCAATCATAAATGGCCTGTACCTTGGTCGGGTCCATTTCAATAGTTGACGGAGACAAAATAAATCCCAAAAATGAAATCCTCTGTACCCCAAAAAGGCATTTCGATCCTTTGACATACAGGGAATTCTCCCTCAAGATCCGGAACACAGTCCAAACATGTTCCACATAAGAATCCCAATCCTTGGAGATCAAAATATCATCCAGATAGATAATCAAAAATTTATCCACAAAGTCTTGGAAAATGTCGTTCATGAAGCACTGGAAGACAGAAGGGACATTAGTGAGCCCAAAAGGCATCACCAGGTACTCAAAATGTCCCTCCGGAGTATTAAACGCCGTATTCCATTCATCCCCATGCTTAATGCGAATAAGATTATACGCCCCCCTGAGGTCAAGCTTGGTAAACCAGCAAGCACCTTTAACTCTGGAGAATAGATCCGAAATCAGGGGTAATGGATACTGATATTTAATAGTAATTTTGTTGAGGGCACAATAATCAATACAAGGCCTTAATGAACCATCCTTTTTGGCCACAAAAAAAAACAGCACCTAAGGGTGAAGAGGATGGTCTAAAATGACCCTTCTCCAACGCCTCCTTAATATAGGATCGCATAGCCTCGTGCTCGGGTACAGATAAATTGAAGGGCCGACCCTTGGGAAATTTACACCCCGGGCTCAGTTCAATTGCACAGTCATAACTGCTATGAGGAGGCAAAGACGCAGACTCATTCTCACTAAATACATCATAAAAGTCCACCAAATAATCAGGAACATCATGCGACTGAGGAGATGTGGAAATAACCGGAGCCTCACTAAAGGCACACCGACAACCCCAACTCACCACAGACACAGATTTGCAATCCAAAACTGGATTATGAATTTGCAACCAGGAAAACCCCAGAACAATGGTATCATGCAAATTATGCAACACCAAAAATCTGCAATTTTCTTGATGGTCTGGGGCGACCCGCATTACCACCTGGGTCTAAAACTGAGGTTTATTTTTTGCCAAAGGAGTAGCATCAATCCCCCTCAAAGGGATAGGCGTCCGCAGAGGTGTCATAGGAAATCCACAACCTTTAGCAAAATCCAAGTCCATTAGGTTCAGGGCTGCTCCCGAATCCACAAAAGCCTTGGCGGAAAATATCGACAGGGAGCAGATCAGAGTAATTGCCAGAAGAAACTTAGGTTGAACACCACCCACAGAAAACGTGTGTGCAAAACCTCTCTCGTTTAGGACAGACAGAAATAATATGCGAGGCATCTCCACAAAAAAACACAGCTTATTACTAGAGTTGAGCGACTTTGGTCGGATCAGGTTTCGTGAAACCCGAATGAAACAAAATAAGTTTCAGATGAAACTCGTCAGACTAGAGCAAAACAAAGTCGGAGTTTCGTCCGAAACCCGACCCCAATGCAAGTCAATGGGAAATAAAAGTCGGACGAAACTCCGACTTTTTTTGCTCTAGTCGGACGAGTTTCATCTGAAACTTATTTTGTTTCATTTGGGTTTCACGAAACCCGATCCGACCAAAGTCGCTCAACTCTACTTATTACGCCTTCTGAACTCCTGACGTTGCTCCCTGGACAAAACTATCATATTGCATAGGTTCAGACACTTGTTCAACAGGTGGCAACACCTCTCGTGCAGTCCTGCGTTCACGTAAACACCGATCAACCTGAATGGCTAATGACAGAATCGCCAAGACCAGAGGGAACAGGAAATCCCACCATAGTATCTTTTACGGCTTCTGACAAACCCTTCCGAAAGAGAGCTGCCAAGGCTTTATCATTCCAGGTAGTAAGGACCGCCCACTTTCGGAATTTTTGACAGTACAATTCTGCAGAATCTCGACCCTGGCTCAAAGCCAACAGGGTCTTTTCAGCCTGATCAATAGCATTAGGTTCGTCATACAACAACCCCAAGGCTTTAAAAAATGCGTTCACATTAGTCAGAATAGGATCATCTGGTTTCAAAGAAAACGCCCAATCCTGGGGATCGCCACGCAGCAAAGAGATGACAATTTTAACCTGCTGCGCGGAGCTCCCTGATGAGTTAGGCTTCAAGGCAAAAAATAATTTACAATTATTTTTGAAATTCAAAAATTTAGACCGATCCCCAAAAAACACATCAGGAGTAGGGATCTTTGGTTCAGCAGCATGTGAATGAGCAAGGTAGGTGGAAATTCCCCGCACTTCCACAGCGAGCTGCTCCACATGATCAGACAATTGCTTTATCTCCATTGAGAGAAAAAAAATCCCCCCACGGCCTCAGAGATATAGAGGAAAAAATACACACTTTTTTTTTTTTTTTACAATTGTTTCCTGCTATTGAGTACCCTAGGATCTGCGGTATGGCTGGTGATTCTGTTATGAATGAGTCACCGTAGGAGGCAAAGACAGAAATACTAGCTAAGTCCAGAAAACCAGAGAAGTTGGCAGCTATCGGATTGCAGACCCCTGAACCTATCAACTAGCAGTAGCCGTGGGGGGTTCCTACGGTGCCCTAGACCCCTCGATCACAGCCGGAGAACTAAATAGCCTAAAGACAGAAAGGGAAATCTAAACTGCCCCAGAGCAGACCCCAAAGCAATAGGCAGCCCCCAACATATGACGGTGAAGCAAGATGAAAAAACACTAACACAGATAGCTTGGGCCCCATCATTTGCTCAGCCTATCTAACTAAATAGGACAGGATAGAAAAGCTGCTGTCTGCAATCCGAAAAAAACCCTATCAAAACATGAGCCAACAGACTGATAGGGAAAAGAGCCCTGAAGACGCTAGGCTTCAAAAAGACTATATCAGTACTCAGGTATATTCTGAAGACAGAGAAAAAAGGCAAAAAGGAATTCAGCTCACCCCAGCAGGGATTGGCAGAAATCCAGAAAAACAAGGCAAAACAAAACCAAAACATAAATGCAAAAAGCAGAGCAGAAAACTTAGCTTTTGAGGAGCAGGAATCAGACTGGTCTCCTAGAATCCCTGAGAAATCACCAGCAAGGCAGAAGGGCGTCGGCTCCTTTATATCGTCAGCAATTCCCGTCACCCAGTCATCATCGTCCTGCTCAGGTGCTTGGTAATCAGCCTCACTACCTTCCTTCACCAGAAGAGGGAGTTCATCAGACCTCAATGGTGAAGGGGAAAATGAACTCACAACAGGCCGCCCTTTATGTGTCTGTAGTTTTCCTGTCCCTGAAGGGGGATCCCCTCTCTCGTGGTGCTGTCATGGTGACTGAATAAAAAGCATGGGTGCTTCCGACCTTGCGTGTCCTTCTGGAACAGGACCGCTCCAGAATGGTTTATCTACATCAGGGCGATATAGAATGGGAGCACTAGCGAAATGGGACTTAATGGAGGAGAAGGCCTTAGAGACAGGTTCTGACCATAACTTGGGATTCGCTCCCTTCTTGGTGAGGGCCGCCAAGGGAGCTACCAAAGTCGAAAAGTAGGGGATAAATTGTCGATAGTAATTTATGAACCCCATAAAGCGCTGCACCGCTTTAAGAGAATGGGGCTCCTGCCAATCCATCACCGCCTGTTGTTTGGCAGGATCCATGGCCAATCCCTGGGTGGAGATGATATAGCCCAGGAAAGGCAAAGACTCCTGCTCAAACACATACATCTCTAACTTTGCATAGAGGGAGTTTGCCCGCAGGAGATCAAAAACTTTGCAAACATCTCTCCGGTGGGAGTCAGTATCTGGAGAGTAGATGAGTATATCATCCAGATAGACTACTACCGAGGTGGTAAGCATATCCCGGAAGATATCATTCACAAAGTCTTGGAAGACGGCCGGGGCATCACCAGGTATTCATAGCGCCCCTCCCTGGTGTTAAATGCAGTCTTCCATCGTCCCCCTCACGGATGCGAATCAGGTTGTAACCCCCCCTTAGATCGAGTTTGGTAAACACTCTTGCTCCCTGTTGCCTATCAAACAGCTCCGATATCAGGGGCAGAGGGTACTTATTCTCAACGGTGATAGCGTTAAGACCCTGTAATCGATGCAGGAACGTAGTTCTCCATTCTGGACGAAGAATCCCGCCTTTGCTGCTGACACCGACTTCCTAATGAATCCCCTTGCCAGATTCTCCCTGACATACTGAGACATGGCCTCTGTCTCCGGGAGAGATGGGAGATAGACTCGACCCCGAGGAGGCTCAGCACCAGGCAAGAGGTCACTAGGACAGTCGTAGGGGCGATGGGGCGCAAGAGTCTCCACCGCCCTCTTGGAGAACACATCTGCATACTGTTGATAGTGTGTGGGGAATGAGGAAAGATCGGCGGGGTCTTCGGTGGAATCAACCTGAACGCACTCCCTCAGACATCTACCCTCAGAAGCTTTACCCCAACCGAGAATCCTCTCCGAGGACTACTCTATATGGGGAGAGTGGAACCGTAACCAAGAAACCCCTAAAAGGACCGGATCGGGCATGATGAGGAGGGATATCGTCTCATGATGAGAGTATCAAAGGGACGGTCTGGTGGGTAATTTGTGACAGAGTTGCGCCGTTCACCACCCTGACGGTGACTGGCTTGGCCATCATAACCAGATGTATTGCGTGCCGTTGAGTGAAGGCAGGAGATTCCAGAGATTTAGCAAAACTGGCTAACCTAAACCTCTGCCTACACTGGGACCGTTCCAACCTTCGCTTGGAGAAGCAAACGTCTATACAGGTGGAGATGGCGATAAGCTCCTCCAGTGTGGCAGGAACCTCCCTGATGGCAAGGGCGCCCTTCACATGGTCAGCCAAGCCTGTCCAGAAAGCTGGAATGAGGACCTCATCTGGCCACTCCAACTCAGAGGCCAGCTTCCGGAAGTGAATAGCGAAGTGGCTGACCATGGATGAGCCTAGTGACAATGCCAGCAGCCAGAGTGCGGCGTCATTGGCGACTTGCGGTCCCAAGAAGACCTGCTTCAGAGTGGCCAAAAACTGTGAGGCACTCTGCACCACATGATCACCATGCTTCCATAGCGGTGTGGCCCACTTCAAAGCCCTGCCCGACAAGAGGCAAACGACAAATCCCACTTTACCCCACTCGGAGGGGAATCATGCAGCCAGTAGCTCTAGCTGTATAGCGCACTGACTCACGAAACCCTTACATGAGGCACTATCGCCAGAGAACTTCTTGTGCAGCAGGAGGTGGGACAAAGGCGGGGCAGGGATGGCAGTGGTTACATGGGAGACAGCCTCTGTGGCTGCATGGAGTGCGATAGCGGTAACATCCACAGCTGAGGCTGAATGATCAAGAGCCACCAACCATGTACGCATGGAGTCGCTGTTCGTCCACCATTATTGTCAGACTCTGGCGCTAATATACCGTTGGGGTTGGCGGAACGCACCAAATGAAATATAAGGTGCGTTCACAACCCGGAGTCCACTGTGCAGAGATGGTAACTGCTGCTCGGTAATGGCGGACACTGACTGAACACCGGCGGGGTAACCGCTGACCCGGTGTGTACAGGAGCGAACTCTGTTACTGCACAGAGCCGCAGAACACAAGTGCCGGAGCCTGGTAACCTCACAGGACTCGGCAGGGTGAACACTAGTGAAGAGACACAGGACTCTGCCCCAAGGACGCAGGGTTAGAGCCCCTCTGGTCACTAGCGCTCAACACCGCCACTGCAATACCTGAACTAAATAATATAGTCGCACCACGTGCGCACTGCACCGGTTCAGAGGACGCCACTAACCACCCAGAGCAGGGAGGGAAGCGCTTGAGTTGTGCATGGCACCGCTGCGAGGAACGCTGCTGCACGTGCGATCCAGAGGTGCCTTGTGCTGACCGACGCTAACGCTCGTGTGGAGAGCGGATGCTCTGTGGTACATAGATTATACCACTAGTGGCGCTGACTCTCTCCCTCATACACAGCCGAGGCTAGGGGAGTCATCATGAGTCAGTCTTCAGTCTCACACATCCGTCATCACACACACAACTAGCCATCAGCGTCTATATTAGCACCGAGCCGCCATGTGAACCTTTCATAGCAGCGTCCTTCCGGGACCTTCCTGATGGTCCAATCCGAGCTGCCTGAGGACCTGAGCATGTGACCTCCGACCTCCAATGAGAGGTCGCCCCACGGGCATGCTCAGTAGGCTGCAAAACGGACTTATCCTCTGGAGCTGCTGCTAGTGCGGATTGCTAAAGCTGGAGCAGAGGTGGCAGCAGCAGCCAACCTGCCCGCACTCGCCTGAGCAAGACGCCGGGAGCGAGGCCTCTGCTGAGCAGCCTCCTCTGCGGCCGGCACTGAAGGGGAGAGCACAGAAGGCGAGGCCGGGGATTCCTCCTGTGCCGGAGCCCGACCCCTCACACGCCTTCCTCCATGACAGGCGGTCTGCCGCGTCTGAGGGGGCGCCGGGTCTAGTGAGCGGAGGCGCTCGCTGTGCACAGACCTGTATGGGGGACGCAATGTGACCCCGGCCTTATGGAGACAAGGAGGAGCCGCGCAGTGTGAGAGAGAGCCGGGAATGTGGCGCCTCCTGGTGGCCGGGGGGATCCTGCAGCCCTCTCTACACACAGCAGTCAGCGCTGAGGAGGGACAGAGCGGAAGCCCTCACTATACAGCGCCCACAGGGAACCCCGCACACTCCCGGGGCAGCGCCATGTAACAGCAGCCCCACGCAAAACACAGCGCCCCCACATAGACCCACAAGCAGCGCCCCCTGCAGCGTCTATGTGCAGCTACAGGAGGAACTGCGGAGCGGCCGCCACTGAGGGAGAAGCGGAGCCCAGCGCGGACTGCAGCAGAGGAGACACAGGCCCCGCCCCTTCACCGCACGTGATCGGGTCACATGGGCATGACGTCACCACAGGTCCTTCACCTCTCCTGAGCCCCGCCCCCTGATCACATGACGGTGACGTCACCACAGGTCCTTCACCACTTCTCTCCTGAGCCCCGCCCCCTGGTCACATGACGGTGACGTCACCACAGGTCCTCGTTTCTCAGTGCAGCCGCTCCGTCCCGGGTGTGCGCAGCTCGTGTTCTCTGGGGTCAGCCAGCAGCAGATTTCCGGTTCCCGCCATTCCGGTGAGATGACAGGAGGGTTTGTGGTGAATCTGTGAGAGGAGAGTGTGGGGGGAGATCAGAGCTGTTCCTGTGGAGGCTCCTGCTCCATGTGACTGCGGCTCCTCAGTGTTGGGGACGGGCAGCATTGTATGGGGGATGTGCAGCGTCTCCTCCTCACCTCACGGCCCCCGCTGGAGGTGGAGTTACCACGGTGACCGTCCCCCGCTGGAGGTATAGTTACCACGGTGACCTTCCCCCGCTGGAGGTGTAGTTACCACGGTGACCGTCCCCCGCTGGAGGTGTAGTTACCACGGTGACCGTCCCCCGCTGGAGGTGTAGTTACCACGGTGACCGTCCCCCGCTGGAGGTGTAGTTACCACGGTGACCGTCCTCCGCTGGAGGTGTAGTTACCACGGTGACCGTCCTCCGCTGGAGGTGTAGTTACCACGGTGACCGTCCTCCGCTGGAGGTGTAGTTACCACGGTGACCGTCCTCCGCTGGAGGTGTAGTTACCACGGTGACCGTCCTCCGCTGGAGGTGTAGTTACCACGGTGACCGTCCTCCGCTGGAGGTGTAGTTACCACGGTGACCGTCCTCCGCTGGAGGTGTAGTTACCACGGTGACCGTCCTCCGCTGGAGGTGTAGTTACCACGGTGACCGTCCCCCGCTGGAGGTGTAGTTACCACGGTGACCGTCCCCCGCTGGAGGTGTAGTTACCACGGTGACCGTCCCCCGCTGGAGGTGTAGTTACCACGGTGACCGTCCCCCCCTGGAGGTGTAGTTACCACGGTGACCGTCCCCCGCTGGAGGTGTAGTTAGCACGGTGACCGTCCCCCCCTGGAGGTGTAGTTACCACGGTGACCGTCCCCCGCTGGAGGTGTAGTTAGCACGGTGACCGTCCCCCGCTGGAGGTGTAGTTACCACGGTGACCGTCCCCCGCTGGAGGTGTAGTTAGCACGGTGACCGTCCCCCCTGGAGGTGTAGTTACCACGGTGACCGTCCCCCGCTGGAGGTGTAGTTAGCACGGTGACCGTCCCCCGCTGGAGGTGTAGTTACCACGGTGACCGTCCCCCGCTGGAGGTGTAGTTACCACGGTGACCGTCCTCCGCTGGAGGTGTAGTTACCACGGTGACCGTCCCCCGCTGGAGGTGTAGTTACCACGGTGACCGTCCCCCGCTGGAGGTGTAGGATTTTGCATACCTCCCAACGTTTCAAGAAGGGAAAGAGGGACAGGGGTTGCGGGGTGCGCAGCGGCAGACTTTAGGCCACGCCCTTGACCAGTGTCGCAGTTCGGTGCCATGGGCCCACCAGTAGCGATGACTTTGGGGGCTTTCACTTTTCACCTGCATACAGATGTTACACTCCCCTCGTTCACAAATTCCCCTCTGTCTCCATTTAATAATGAGCTGTAGAGTTTGGTGAATGATGAGGAGATGCAACTATTTTCTGTACAAAATGGCCCCGTGTCTTTCTGTGCGCGGTCCCCGTGTCTTTCTGTGCGCGGTCCCCGTGTCTTTCTGTGCGCGGCCCCCGTGTCTTTCTGTGCGCGGCCCCGTGTCTTTCTGTGCGCGGCCTCCGTGTCTTTCTGTGCGCGGCCTCCGTGTCTTTCTGTGCGCGGCCTCCGTGTCTTTCTGTGCGCGGCCTCCGTGTCTTTCTGTGCGCGGCCTCCGTGTCTTTCTGTGCGCGGCCTCCGTGTCTTTCTGTGCGCGGCCTCCGTGTCTTTCTGTGCGCGGCCTCCGTGTCTTTCTGTGCGCGGCCTCCGTGTCTTTCTGTGCGCGGCCTCCGTGTCTTTCTGTGCGCGGCCTCCGTGTCTTTCTGTGCGCGGCCTCCGTGTCTTTCTGTGCGCGGCCTCCGTGTCTTTCTGTGCGCGGCCTCCGTGTCTTTCTGTGCGCGGCCTCCGTGTCTCTCTGTGCGCGGCCTCCGTGTCTCTCTGTGCGCGGCCTCCGTGTCTCTCTGTGCGCGGCCTCCGTGTCTCTCTGTGCGCGGCCTCCGTGTCTCTCTGTGCGCGGCCTCCGTGTCTCTCTGTGCGCGGCCTCCGTGTCTCTCTGTGCGCGGCCTCCGTGTCTCTCTGTGCGCGGCCTCCGTGTCTCTCTGTGCGCGGCCTCCGTGTCTCTCTGTGCGCGGCCTCCGTGTCTTTCTGTGCGCGGCCTCCGTGTCTTTCTGTGCGCGGCCTCCGTGTCTTTCTGTGCGCGGCCCCGTGCCTTTCTGTGCAGCCGCACGCTCCGCTCCTGAGTGCCGGGTATTAGGATGTGAGACTCGTCTGAGTTTCTCGCATGTGTGACCCCCGGCCTCATAGAGCGGATCTGTTATGTATTGAGCTTTTGGTTACTGGGAGGAATTAGAGAGTCGCTGACTTCTTGTCCTGCATATCTGCAGAGATCATGAGAAGCATTACCCTCCCCTCTCTCAGCAGTGAGGTCAGGTGAAGCAGAATGACCGGCAGGAGCGTCTGTGACCACAAATCGGCACCGGGCAGAGCAGGCAGGTAGTTCACTACTTCTCTGTGAATTCTTAGCCCCTTAAGAAAAAAATACAAAGGTCCTGGATGGATAACCCCAATTACCCAAGATCACATGATTATTTGTGCTGTTTTTGTCCTTAAAGGAGATAATACCTGTCACTTTAAAGGGAAACTGTCAGCAGTTTGGCCGCTATAAGATGCAGCCGCCACCTTTCAGGGCTTATCTTACATTCTAGAATGCTGTAGATAATATATTATTATACTCACTCGGGAGAGTCCGGTCCAATGGGTATGCAGGTCCGGGGCCTCCATACTTCTTGAGATGCCACCCTTCTGTTGCTTCATCCCTCCCTGGCATTGCGCTCAGGCGTACTGATCTGTCCTGTTGAGCGCAGAGCAGATTCCTGCAGTGCGCAGGCGCTGGCCTCTCTGACCTTTCCCGGCGCCTGCACTCTGCAGAACTTCACTGTCCCCTCAACAGGACAGATCAGTACGCCTGCGCAGGAGCGCAATGCCGGGGAGCGATGAAGCCACAGTAGGGCGGCATAACAAGAAGATGGGATGCATCGGACCTGCAACATCCATCGGACCGGACCACCCCCGGGTGAGTATAATAAACCTTATTTTTCTTCTCTTTCAGGTCGCACCGGGGGCAGATATACAGCATTATAGAATGTATAACAGCCCTGAAAGGCAGCGGCCGCATCTTACAGGGCCAAAACTGCTGACAGGTTCCCTTTAAGGGCAGGTTCACATTGCATTTCTGCTGTCCGTTTAACGCATCCGTCTGACAGCAGCAAAAACGCAATGTACCGGAGACGCTAACGCCTCCATAGGCTTGTATTCAACAAACACATCTAAACGCATGCCAAAATAGGCCTGAAATGCACAGGCCAACGCTGACTGCAGGGTTTATAGATATATAGAAAGATAGAACATAGGACAGAAAGAAGCGAGAATGGCGTTACCAGTGTCCCCGCTCTCTCCTGCTTCCACTGCCGCTCATTAAGCTCATGAATATTCACCTAACAACCAGGAGCAGCAGAGTGAGAGCGGGGACACTGGGAAGATCGAGGCAGCTGTTCTATCTATTATCTATCATCTATCTAGAGCTTTCTATCATCTATCTTTCCTATTATCCTGTCTGTCTCCATGTAGCACGTGTGTCTTTGAGGTAACACATGTTTGCGCTCATAAAGGCCACTTTTGCTGTTAGTTACAATGAAAACCGTCAATGTTTCCATTGTAGTGGACAGTAACAGCGCAATGTGACCCTCCCCTCAGACTATTCACATTGTGTTTTCGGCAAACCTCAGTTGCTCCATCAGGACCTTCTGTCTGAAGCCCTAAAATAGGATTTTATCCCACCCTGTGAAGGTTATTAAGGCAGACGGAGCCACTTTGTGCTCTGACCTCATTGTTGCCGGTGTCCGCCTTTCTGGGCATGCACAGAAGCATGGCTGACTGTACGGTGTCGCCCACCTCAGAAATGTCAGTACCGCCAAATGGGAGGTCAGACGGAGCACAGAGTGACTGTCCGCCTCATTACAGGCAACGGCCCGAAAACCTTTTTTCAGGACTTGATACAGAAGCTCCAACAGAGCCACTGACATGTGGCACCAATGAGAGAAGATCCGAGCATCAGACAGAGTTTATTACATGACAAAGGGTTAAATGCAAGAACTGAAATAAATGACGGCACATTGTAATCAGACACATGACATTTTTTTAAATTCATTTATTAAACAACAAACATCTGTAGAGATTTTGTGAATGACCAATGCAATGTATACACGACCATCATAGTATCTGTAAAGGGAGAAACCTACAAGGTTCCATATTGAGTTATTGGTGCAGATCTTGGGGTCACCGGTCCTCACTCTCCTGCGAGGCCTATGGATAATCTAGGAGCAGGTACAGGAACCCGTTATCCATCTATACAAATGTTTGGCTGTGTATAACCCAGAATGACACATCACAACCAACATAGTGATTAAACAGAGTCAGCATGGGTTTGTAACTAATAAGTCATGTCAGACTAATTTAATTTCCTTCTATGATGGTATTACTGATTGGGTGGATCAAGGAAATGCTGTAGATATAGTATATCTTGACTTCAGCAAAGCATTTGACAAAGTCTCTCATACAATCCTTATTGAAAAAATGACTAAGTATGGAATGGACAAGGCAACTGTTAGGTGGATTCATAACTGGCTTAGTGATCGGACCCAAAGAGTGGTCGTAAATGGCTGCACATCCAGTTGGAAGAATGTCTCAAGTGGGGTACCACAGGGCTCCGTCCTGGGCCCTGTATTGTTCAACATCTTTATCAACGATTTAGATGAAGGAATTGAGGGTAAACTGATTAAATTTGCTGATGACACAAAGCTAGGAGGGATAGCTAATACTAGAGAAGAGAGAGAGAGGATTCAAAAAGATTTAAATAAACTGGAGAAGTGGGCAGCAACTAACAGAATGGTTTTTAACAGGGAGAAATGCAAAGTAATACATCTGGGCAATAAAAATGAAAAAAGCATATATAGAATGGGAGGAATAGGGCTAAGTGACAGCACATGTGAAAAAGACTTGGGTATACTAATAGATCGCAGACTGAATATGAGTCAACAGTGTGATGCAGCAGCAAAAAAGGCAAATGCAATTCTAGGATGTATTAACAGAAGCATACAGTCTAGATCACGTGAAGTCATTATTTCCCTCTACTCCTCTTTGGTCAGACCTCATCTGGAATATTGTGTCCAATTTTGGGCACCACATTTTAAAAAAGACATCAACAAACTGGAGCAAGTTCAGAAAAGAGCGACCAGAATGGTGACCGGTCTGCAAACCCTGTCTTATGAGGAAAGGTTGCAGGATTTGGGAATGTTTAGTTTGCAAAAGAGAAGACTGAGAGGAGACTTAATAGCTGTCTACAAATATCTAAAGGGCTGTCACATTGTAGAAGGATCAACTTTATTCTCATTTGCACAAGGAAAGACTAGAAGCAATGGGATGAAGCTGAATGGGAGGAGACACAGATTAGATATTAGAAAAAACTTTTTGACAGTTAGAGTGATCAATGAGTGGAACAGGCTGCCACGAGAAGTGGTGAGTTCTCCTTCAATGGAAGTCTTCAAACAGAGGCTGGACAGACATCTAACTGGGATGATTTAGCGAATCCTGCTTTGAGCAGGGGGTTGGACCAGATGGCCCAGGAGGTCCCTTCCAACTCTACGATTCTATGATTCTATGATTCTATATCGAACATCATACAAAACTGCTACTCCTACCCTGCTGCCAACCCTCCATAGCACTGATGACATTATAAGCCTATAAAGTGTAAGTCAGTATATTCTTCACTGCAGCGATTATGCTAATAACAGACCCCTATCTACGCGCTGTTATAGGAAGGTGAGATGGATTCCATACAGCCCAAATGTTATTACACTTCCCCAAGCCACCCCTATTCTGGCACAGGGTCCGCTCGTAAGGTATAATTGAATTTACTCGTTCAGTCCAAGCTCTGAGAGAAGGATGTTGATCACCCATCCAGCGTAAGGCCAATATCTTCCTGGCTACAAAAAAAAGTGTCTCCCGCAGGAAAATTCTGACGTGGTGTCCCCATATCTCTTCCTCCAGCACACCAAACAGACACCAATGGGGTGAGAGGAACAGGAGTACCTATGAGGGACATTAACGAGGTCACCTCGCTCCATAAAGATAAAATAGTTGGGCGTCCCCACACCATATGTATAAAATCCACATCCATTGTGTGACATCTTAAACATTCTGAGGATTGGGACCACCCCATCCTAAATAGCCGTAGTGGCGTCAGATATGACTGGTGCACTATATACATTGGAGTCATTTTATTATTGGCTGATGGAGACACCCCGGTTGGAGAACCAAGGATCTCCTCCCAATCTTCATTCTGGATATCTGGAACTAGAGACCTCCACCTCTCCCTTACTGACGATAAAGCAGAGTCAGAGCCTGTGGGCAACATATAAGTATATAAGGTAGAAATAAGACCCTGGGGGCCTTGTGATTCGAGAATCCCTATCAAAGGACAGGACGATATTGCTTGGGTCACATTTCTGTTATGTAAGTATGATTGAATTGCTGATCTAAGCTGTAGGTATCGAAAAAATTGGGACCTCGGGAAACCGTGTTTAATATGCATTTGATCAAAGGACATTAGGACCTTGTGATCATATAAATCATTAATCGAGGAAACATTGTATGAGATCCAGAATTGAGTGGACGGGTGGTTTAATAGCATCGGGAAATAAGAATTATTTCATAATGGCATTTCAGCTGGAACGTCAACAAAGCGAGCCACTCGTGTAAGTTGTCTCCAGACCGGCCTTGCCAACCGGAGTAAGGCTATGTGCACACGTTCCTGAATTTCCACGGAAATTTCCGCAGGAATTCCATTCAGCGGGAAATATGCGAGAAAACCGCATTTGATTTCCTGCAAATTTCCCATGGTAAAACTAGCGTTTTGCAAGCGATCTGTAGCAGACGAGTGTGACCAATTTTTTACTATTGAGGCTGCCTATGCAGCATCAGTAGTAAAAAGATCTAATGGTAAACATAATAAAAAAAAAATAAAAAATCATGTTTTTCTCACCTTCCGTTGTCCCTCGCAGCGTCCCCGATCATCGCGATGCTCCCGGCAGGTCCCGTTCCCAGTGATGCCTTGCGACAATGAGCTTTAATGACGTCGCAGTCTCGCAGGTCATTGTCGCAAAGCGTCACTGGGAACGGGACCTACCTGGAGCATCGCTGAAGCCTGCTGACGCTGCGAGGGACATCGGAAGGTGAGAATATGACGATTTTTTTATTTTAATTCTATTTTTACAGGGTTATGGTGCCCGGAGGACAGTCTCTTCTCCTCCGGACCGTGGGTACCATCCGCAAATGTTCTGCTTACTTTTCGCATGGTGGGCACAGCCACATGTGGAGAAAGTAAGCAGAACAATGCATTCCTATGTGTGCGGATTTTCGGGATTTTCCCGCGATTCCGCAAAATTAGTGAGCATGCTGTGTATTTTTCTGTGATGCACAGCATTGCGGAATCCCATAGGAATGCATGGGATGCTTTTTTTTTTGCGTTGTCGTGGCAATATTGCGCGTTTAAAAACGCAAAAAAAACGCTACGTGTGAAAGCAGCCTAAGGGTTATAATCCAGAGACGTTGGGTTTGCCTACTTCTAAAAACCCCAACAAGCAATCAGTCCCTGCAGCATGAGCCAGATGGCTCGCCGAGTTAGGCAAACAGTTATTAGGCATCCATCTACTCAGGTGTTGTGAGTTCATTTTCCCCTCCGTCACTGAGGCCTGGTGAACTCCCTATTCTAGTGAAGGAAGGTAGTGAGCCTGATTATCAGACACCTGGGACTAATGAAGACGATTGGCTGAGTGGAGTCACTGACTGGATTTAAGGCAGCCTACGCCCTTTCTGCTCTGCGGGTGATTTCTCTGTGGACTCTTGGACACCAGTCTGATTCCTGCTCTCCTAAAGCTAAGTTTTCTGTTTTGCCTTTTTGCATCTAAGATTTGTTTTTGTTTTTCTTGCTTTTTGGATTCTGCCACTCCCTCCTGGAGTGTGCAGTGTTCCGTTAGCTCTGTCTTCTGAAAGTACCTGAGTGCTGATTTAGTTTTTGAAGCTTAGTTGCTTCAGGGCCATTTTTATATCAGCTTGTTGGCTTTGTCTCTGATAGGGTTTTGGCAGATTGCAGACAGCAGCCTTCCTATCCGTTCCTATTTAGGTAGTTTTTGGGCCCCGTCTTTGCTCAGCCTGTCTTTCTGTCTGTGTAAGTGTTTTCATCTTGCTTCACTGTCATTATATGTGGGGGGCTGCCTATTGCTTTGGGGTCTGCTCTGGGGCAGTTAGATTTCCCCTTTCCTTCTTTAGGCCTATGTATCTCTCCGGCTGTGATCGAGGGGTCTAGGTCATCGTAGGAACCCCCCACGGCTACTGCTAGTTGTGTTGATAGGTTCAGGGGTCTGCAATCTGATAGTTGCCAACTTCTCTGGTTTTCAGGACTAGCTAGCATTTCTGTTTTTGCCTCCTACGGTGACTCAATCATAACACTCAGGGCTCTGACTCACCCCGCCAAGTAATATACAAAGAAATCCGGCAATGCCGCCCCGCCCAACTGTTTAGACCTATGTAAGGTAGACAGTTTGAGTTTAGGTCTAGTCTTCCCCCATATAAAGGATGAGATGAATGAATTTAGGCCTGAGAGAAAGTGCAGGACTGATCCCTAAATCCTATGTTGGAGGGAGTAGCTGAGTTTGGGGAGTTGGATCATATTAATCAGGTTCATACGTCCGGAGACAGATAATGGCAATTTACTCCAGATAGCAAATTTAAGTCTAACAAGATCTGACAACGGGAGAATATTCATTTTTAAGTCGAGTCTAGTATATTTTGAAATATTTATTCCCAGGTACTTAACCCCTTTCTGCCATCCGATGTACTATCCCGTCCATGGTACCCGGGCCCGTATGACCATGGACGGGATAGTACGTCGGGCCGTTTAATGCGATACCGCGACTAAAGTCGCGGTGATCGCATTAAAATTCCGACGCCATCTCACCTTAGAAAAGATGGCGTCGGCATCCCGGGCTGCGATCCCGCCCCCCCCCCCGGCATCCAGAGCGCTGTGATTGGCTGTTCAATTCTGAACAGCCAATCGCAGCGTTTCTCATTGTTTCAGCCAATCAGCTTGGCTGAAACAATGATGTCCCAGGCTGGGATCAAGTACCGATGTACTCGATCCTAGAGCCGGTGCCTGGCGTTGCCAGGCACCGGCAAAAAGCACCCGGATTGGCGCGATCGCCGATCTGATCGATCGCGCCAATCGCAGTGCACAGCGGCGCTATATCACCGCTGTGCCCTGCCAGTACCGGCCAGGATCGGTGCTATATTAGCACCGATCGTGCTGGAGCCTGATGCAGGCCCAGCAGGGCCTGCAGGAGTTGGCTGGCGCGATCGATTAGATCGGCGATCGCGCCAACCACAGGGCACAGCTGCGGTCACCATGTGACCGCTCTGTGCCCTGCTGGTGACCTGGGCATGACCTGCCTAGTAATCGGAGCTGTGAGCTCCGATTCTAGGAAGTTGCCATGGTCACCAGGCAGATCAGGGATTGGTGGAATCGATGTAATCATTCGATCCCACCAATGACAGGTCACAGCAGCGATGTGACCGCTCTGTGACCTGCCCCCTGACCTGCCTCTGACCTGTCTGACCTGTCTGCAGGGGTCCTCACTCTAGCTGAGGATTCCTGCAGAGAGGTCGGACGCAGCAAGAGCTCCTGTGCTGGGTATTGTGGTGCCACAGCTTGTAGCATCACAATCCCTGCAGAAGAAAGAAGAAGAAGAAAGAAAACGACAATTGTAAGTGTTAATTGATCTTTGATCCCCTGCCCAATCTATCTTCACCCCCCCAATCTATCTTCATCCCCCCTCCACCCCACTTTTGCGCCACCTCCGTGCGCAGCCGGCGAGCGTTGATTGGTGACGCAGTTCACCGATTAACACTTGAGCTCGCTTTTTTTTCCTTAGCCCCCTTTGCGCCACTTCCGTACAGACATCCCGCAGCCGCAAAAGTTGGATAAGTGACACACGTCACTTATCCAAGCTTGTGCCTGCCGTTTTTCATTTTTTTCACCCCCCTTTGTGCCACCTAACTACAACCCTAACTGTTGATCCCTGCCCAATCTCTCTTCATCCACCCCAATCCCCCCATCCCCCTTACCCCTATTTTTACCCCCCTCCACCCCACTTTTGCGCCACCTCCGTGCGCAGCTGCCGAGCGTTGATTGGTGACGCAGTTCACCGATCAACACTTGAGCTCGCTTTTTTTTCCTTAGCCCCCTTTGCGCCACTTCCGTACACACATCCCGCAGCCGCAAAAGTTGGATAAGTGACACACGTCACTTATCCAAGCTTGTGCCTGCCGCTTTTCATTTTTTTCACCCCCTTTGTGCCACCTAACTACAACCCTAACTGTTGATCCCTGCCCAATCTCTCGTCATCCACCCCAATCCCCCCATCCCCCTTCCCCCTATTTTTACCCCCCTCCACCCCACTTTTGCGCCACCTCCGTGCGCAGCCGGCAAGCGTTGATTGGTGACGCAGTTCACCGATCAACACTTGAGCTCGCTTTTTTTTCCTTAGCCCCTCCGTACACACATCCCGCAGCTGCGAAACTTGGAGGCCATCCACAAGTTTCTGCATTATACTGATAATGCAGAGTGTCCCGCACAAGGTGACCCCAACTTTGACCGTCTGTTCAAAGTTCGGCCGGTCATCGAACACTTCAACAAAAAGTTTGCTGAAGTGTACGTGCCCCAAAGGGACATCTGCGTGGATGAGTCCTTGGTTCACTTCAAGGGAAGGCTGCGATTCCGTCAATACCTGCCCAGTAAGAGGGCCAGGTACGGAATCAAACTCTATAAGTTGTGTGAGAGTACCTCAGGGTACACCCACAAGTTTAAAGTTTACGAAGGGAAGGACACCCGGATTGAAGCCCCTGAGTGTCCTCCTTTCCTGGGAGTGAGTGGGAAAATTGTGTGGGATTTGGTGCACCCACTGCTGGATAAAGGTTATCACCTCTACACTGATAACTTTTATACCAGCATCCCACTCTACAAATCCCTCTCTGAGCGACGTACCGCAACCTGCGGTACTGTCCGCAAAAATCAGAGAGGCCTCCCGAAGACGCTACTTGGGCAGATGCTCCGAAAAGGTGAGAGCAGAGCCCAATGTAGCGACCACCTGCTGGTGGTCAAGTACAAGGACAAGAGAGATGTCCATCTCTTGACCACCATACACGGTGATGGCAGTACCCTCTGCACTGTACGGGGTACCTCTACACAGGTCCTCAAACCGACATGTGTAGTGGGGTACAACAAAAAAATGGGGGGAGTTGATCTCTCCGATCAACTCCTCCAACCGTACAATGCATTGAGGAAGGCCAAGGTGTGGTACAAAAAGCTGGCCGTGCACATCGTCCAAATGGCAATGCTCAACGCATTCCTGCTGTCACAATGTGCATGCCCCAGCGATACGTCGTACCTTCATTTCCAGGAGGTAGTGGTTAAGGCCATGATGTTTGGCGCTCAGGAAGGAGCAGGCCCCAGTACTTCAGGAACTGAAGGTGCTCGTATTGTCCCAGGTCAGCATTTTCCGGGGGTGGTCCCGCCAACCCCAAGAAAAGGTAAGCCGCAAAAAAGGTGTCGAGTGTGTTACAAAAAAGAAATACGCAGGGACACCATTTACCAGTGCGACACCTGCCCCGAAAAACCTGGCCTGTGCATGAAGGATTGCTTCAAATTGTACCACACCTCCATGCACTACTAATTTACATTAGATTAGTTGGGGGCACATCTAGATTTGTTCATAGGGGTCTAGTATCCAAAATGATGTCATATGTGGGTTTTTTTCCTGTTTAGGCACATCAGGGACTCTGCAAATGGAACATGACGCCAGCAGACCATCAAAGTCTGCATTCCAAAACAACACTACTTCCCTTTCGAGCCCCAACGTGTGCCTGAACAGTTTTTTCCCACATGTGGGGTACCAGAGTACCCAGGACAAATTGGACAACGACTTTTGGGGTCCAATTTCTCCTGTTACTCTTGGGAAAATTAAAAATTGGGGACTAAATGATCATTTATGTGGGAACAAAACAGGATTTTATATTTTCACGCCTGGGCATTATAATCTTTAGTGAAACACTTGGGGGTTCAAAGTGCTCACCACACATCTAGATAAGTTCCTTAGGGGGTCTAGTTTCCAAAATGGGTTCACTTATGGGGGGTTTCTACTGTTTAGGAACATCAAGGGCTCTGCAAATGGAACATGACGCCCGCAGACCATTCCATCAAAGTCTGCTTTCCAAAACGTCATTACTTCCCTTTCGAGCCCTGACGTGTGCCCAAACAGTAGTTTTCTCCCACATGTGGGGTATCAGGGTACTCAGGACAAATTGGACAACAACTTTTGGGGTCCAATTTCTCCTGTTACTCTTGGGAAAATTAAAAATTGGGGACTAAATGATCATTTATGTGGGAACAAAACAGGATTTTATATTTTCACGCCTGGGCATTATAATCTTTAGTGAAACACTTGGGGGTTCAAAGTGCTCACCACACATCTAGATAAGTTCCTTAGGGGGTCTAGTTTCCAAAATGGGGTCACTTGTGGGGGGTTTCCACTGTTTAGGCACATCAGACGCTCGTCAAACGTGACATGGCGTCCGATCTCAATTCCAGCCAATTTTAGGTTGAAAAAGTCAAACGGGGCTCCTTCCCTTCTGAGCCCTGCCATGTGCCTAAACAGTGGTTCCCCCCCACATATTGGGTATCAGCGTACTCAGGACAAATTTGACAACAACCTTTGGGGTCCAATTTCTCCTGTTACCCTTGGGAAAACAAAATATTGGGGACTAAATGATCATGTTTGTGGAAAAAATATGATTTTTTATTTTCACGCCCGGGTGTTATAAACTTCTGTGAAGCCCTTGGGGGTTCAAAGTGGTCACCACACATCTAGATAAGTTCCTTAGGGGGTCTAGTTTCCAAAATGGGGTCACTTGTAGGGGGTTTCCACTGTTTAGGCACATCAGACGCTTGTCAAACGTGACATGGCGTCTGATCTCAATTCCAGCCAATTTTAGGTTGAAAAAGTCAAACGGGGCTCCTTCCCTTCTGAGCCCTGCCATGTGCCTAAACAGTGGTTCCCCCCCACATATTGGGTATCAGCGTACTCAGGACAAATTTGACAACAACCTTTGGAGTCCAATTTCTCCTGTTACCCTTGGGAAAACAAAATATTGGGGTCTAAATGATCATGTTTGTGGAAAAAATATGATTTTTTATTTTCACGCCCGGGTGTTATAAACTTCTGTGAAGCCCTTGGGGGTTCAAAGTGGTCACCACACACCTAGATAAGTTCCTTAGGGGGTCTAGTTTCCAAAATGGGGTCACTTGTGGGGGGTTTCCACTGTTTAGGCACATCAGACACTCGTCAAACGCGACATGGCGTCCGATCTCAATTCCAGCCAATTTTAGGTTGAAAAAGTCAAACGGGGCGCCTTCCCTTCTGAGCCCTGCCTTGTGCCCAAACAGTGGTTCCCCCCCATATATTGGGTATCAGCGTACTCAGGACAAATTTGACAACAACTTTTGGGGTCCAATTTCTCCTGTTACCCTTGGGAAAATAAAAAAATTGTTGCTAAAATATTATTTTTGTGACTAAAAAGTTAAATGTTCATTTTTTCCTTCCACGTTGCTTCTGCTCCTGTGAAGCACCTGAAGGGTTAATAATCTTGTTGAATGTAGTTTTGAGTAGCTTCAGGGGTGCAGTTTTTAGAATGGTGTCACTTTTTGGTATTTTCTGCCATATAGACCCCTCAAAGTGACTTCAAATGTGAGGTGGTCCCTAAAAAAAATGGTTTTGCAAGTTTTGTTGTAAAAATTAGAAATCGCTTGTCAAATTTTAACCCTTATAACTTCCTAACAAAAAAAAAAAATTGTTTCCAAAATTGTGCTGATGTAAAGTAGACATGTGGGAAATGTTATTTAGTAACCACTTTGTGTCACATATTTCTCTGTTTTAAGGGCATACAAATTCAAAGTTTGAAAATTGCAAAATTTTCAAAATTTTTGCCATATTTCTGTTTTTTTCATAAATAAACGCAAGTTATAGCGAAAAATTTTTACCACTAAAGTGAAGTACAATATGTCACGAGAAAACAATCTCAGAATCGCCTAGATCCGTTGAAGCGTTCCAGAGTTATAACCTCATAAAGGGACAGTGGTCAGAATTGTAAAAATTGGCCCGGTCATGAACGTGCAAACCACCCTTGGGGGTGAAGGGGTTAAAGCTAGTTACGACAGGCAATGGGGATAACGCTTCAAGGTGATCCATTGGACCAAGGGAGAGCGGCATCAAGCCGGATTCATCCCAATTTATGTATAATCCCGAATAATTACTAAATGTGTCTATAGTAGCAATCACATGGGGTAGTGATTCTTCTGCTTTATCCATAGATATCACCATATCATCAGCACATAGGCCGATGGTATCTAAGGCTGGTTTCACATTAGCGCTTTTTAAGCGCACGCACGGCCGGGGGTAGCTCCGCCCCCGAGCCGGCTATCTGCCCGGCGTGCCCGCCCCTTGCTTGTAGCACCGCCTCCTAGCGCACAGCGGCGCCTGCGATCGGCGCACCCTATCTTTAGCATAGGGTGCGCAGATCGTGCGCAGGCCGTGCGCTAGTTGCGCTTTGACCTGCGCTGCGCACTTTTGACGGTGCGCCGAGCACACCGAAATCCGAAAAGTTTGATTTGATTATACCTCTAATGACTGGAGTGGATCTTATACGGATCGCCAACGCTTCGATTGCAAGCGCGAAAAGGGCCGGGGAAAGGGGGCGCCCCTGGCGTGTTCCTCTTGCCAAAGAGAACGGTTCGGATACAGAGTTATCTATTATTATTCGGGCTTTTGGTTTCATGCACATCGCGCTGATCCACTTCCTAAATTTGGAACCAAATTCATATTTTTGTAAAGATGCAGATAAAAATGACAACTCAGGAGAATCGAAGGCCTTAGCCGCATCCAGCGAGGCCAAGACCCATTCATTGTCTGGCACCAGGGAACTGCACTGGACACTGACTGAACTCTCCTAACATTAACCCCTTCACCCCCAAGGGTGGTTTGCACGTTCATGACCGGGCCAATTACAATTCTGACCACTGTACCTTTATGAGGTCATAACTCTGGAACGCTTCCATAGATCCCAGTGATTCTGACATTGTTTTCTCGTGACATATTGTACTTCATGTTAGTGGTAAAATTTCATTCAAATAACTTGCGTTTATTTGTGAGAAAAACGGAAATTTGGCGAAAATTTTGAAAATTTCGCAATTTTCCAACTTTGAATTTTTATGCCCTTAAATCACAGAGATACGGCACACAAAAAACTTGATAACTAACATTTCCCACATGTTTACTTTACATCAGCACAATTTTGGAACCAACATTTTTTTTTGTTAGGAAGTTATAAGGGTTAAAAGTTTACCAGCGATTTCTCATTTTTACAACACCATTTTATTTTTAGGACCACATCACATTTGAAGCCACTTTGAGGGGTCTATATGATAGAAAATACCCAAAAGTGACACCATTCTAAAAACTGCACCCCTTAAGGTGCTCAAAACCACATTCAAGAAGTTTATTAACCCTTTAGGTGCGTCACAGGAATTTTTTTGAATATTTAAAAAAAATGAACATCTAACTTTTTTTCATAAAAAAAATACTTCAGGTTCAATTTTTTTTATTTTACCAAGGGTAACAGGAGAAATTGAACTGCAAAAGTTATTGTGCAATTTGTCCTGAGTACACTGATACCTGATATGTGGGGGGAACGACTGTTTCTGCGCATGGCAGAGCTCAGAACGGAAGGAGCGCCGTTTGACTTTTTCAATGCAAAATTGGCTGGAATTCAGATTGGACGCCATGTCACGTTTGGAGAGTCCCTGATGTACCTAAACAGTGGAATTCCCCTACAAGTGACCCCATTTTGGAAACTAGACCCCCTAAGGAACTTATCTAGATGTGTGGTGAGAACTTTGAGCCCCCATGGGCTTCACAGAAGTTTATAACATAAAGCCATACAATTAAAAAATCATATTTTTTCCACAAAAATGATCTTTTCACCCTCAATTCTTATTTTTCCAAGGGTAACAGGACCCTAAAAGTTATTGTGCAATTTGTCCTGAGTACACTGATACCCCACATGTGGGGGTAAACCACTATTTGGGTGCATGGCAGAGCTCGGAAGGGAAGCAGCGCCATTTGACGTTTTTGGCTGGAATTGAGATCGGACACCATGTCGCGTTTGGAAAACTCCTGATGTACCAAAACAGTGGAACCCCCCCACAAATGACACCATTTTGTAAACTAGACCCCCTAAGGAACTTATCTAGATGTGTGGTGAGCACTTTGAACCCCCCAGTGCTTCACAGAAGTTTACAACGCCCGGGCGTGAAAATAAAAAATTTGTATTTTTTCCACAAACATGATCAATTAGTCCCCAATTTTTTTATTTTCCCAAGGGTAACAGGAGAAATTGGACCCCAAAAGTTGTTGTCCAATTTGTCCTGAGTATGCTGATACCCCATATGTGGTGGAAAACTACTGTATGGGCACACGTCGGGGCTCGGAAGGGAAGTAGTGACGTTTTGGAATGCAGACTTTGATGGAATGGTCTGCGGGTGTCATGTTGCCTTTGGAGAGCCTCTAATGTACCTAAACAGTGGAAACCCCCCACAAATGACACCATTTTGTAAACTAGACCCCCCAAGGAACTTATCTAGATGTGTGGTGAGCACTTTGAACCCCCCAGTGCTTCACAGAAGTTTACAACGCCCGGGCGTGAAAATAAAAAATTTGTATTTTTTCCACAAACATGATCAATTAGTCCCCAATTTTTTTATTTTCCCAAGGGTAACAGGAGAAATTGAACCCCAAAAGTTGTTGTCCAATTTGTCCTGAGTACGTTGACACCCCATATGTGGGATAAAACTACTGTATGGACACACGTCAGGGCTCGGAAGGGAAGTAGTGACGTTTTGGAATGCAGACTTTGATGGAATGGTCTGCGGGTGTCATGTTGCCTTTGGAGAGCCCCTAATGTACCTAAACAGTGGAAACCCCCACAAGTGACCCCATTTTGGAAACGAGACCCCCTAAGGAACTTATCTAGATGTGTGGTGAGCGCTTTGAACCCCCAAGGGCTTCACAGAAGTTTATAATGCCCGGGCATGAAAATAAAAAAATCGTATTTTTTCCAGAAACATGATCAATTAGTCCCCAATTTTTTCATTTTCCCAAGGGTAACAGGAGAAATTGGACCCCCAAAAGTTGTTGTCCAATTTGTCCTGAGTACGCTGACACCCCATATGTGGGAGAAAACTACTGTATGGACACACGTCGGGGCTCGGAAGGGAAGCAGTGACGTTTTGGAATGCAGACTTTGATGGAATGGTCTGCGGGTGTCATGTGCGTTTGGAGAGCCCCTGATGTACCTAAACTATTGAAACTCCCCACAAGTGACCCCATTTTGGACACTAGACCCCCCACGGAACTTATCTAGATGTGTTGTGAGCACTTTGAACCCCCAAGTGCTTCACAGAAGTTTATAACACTCGGACGTGAAAATAAAATCATTTTTTTCCACAAAAATGATATTTTTGCCCCCAATTTTTTATTTTCCTAAGGGTAACAGGAGAAATTGGACCCCAAAAATAGTTTTGCAATTTGTCCTGAGTAGGCTGATACCCTACATGTGGGGGTAAAACACTGTTTGGGAGCATAGCAGAGCTTGTAAGGGAAGGAGCACCATTTGACTTTTTCAACTCAGAATTGGCTGGAATTGAGATCAGACGCCATGTTGCATTTGGAGAGCCCCTGATGTGCCCAAACAGTGGAAACCCCCAATTCTAACTCCAACCCGAACCCCAACACACCCCTAGCCCTAACCCTAGCCCTAACCCTACCCTAACCCTAGCCCTAACCCTACCCCAACACACCCCTAGCCCTAATCCTAGCCCTAACCCTAATGGAAAAATGGAAATAAATACATTTTTTTTATTTTATTATTTTTCCCTAACTAAGGAGGTGATAACGGGGGGTTTGATTTACTATTTATGGCGGTTTTTATGTTTGGCGGCTGTCGCACGCTAAAAGATGCTTTTTATTGTAAAAATAGTTTTTGCATCACCACATATTGAGAGCTATAATTTTTCCGTATTTTGACCCACCGAGTCATGTGAGGTCTTATTTTTTGCGGGACGAGTTGACGTTTTTATTGGTACCATTTTCGGGCACGTGAAATTTTTTTGATAGCTTTTTATTTCGATTTTTGGGACGCAGAATGAACAAAAACTAGCGTTTCATGTATTTCTTTTGGGGGGGTGCGTTTACACCGTTCCGCGTGCGGTAAAATTGATAAAGCAGTTTTATTCTTCGGGTCAGTACGGTTACAGCGATACCTCATTTAGGTCTTTTTTTATGTTTTTGTCGGTTTTATGCAATGAAAACTATTTTATATAAAAAATAATTATTTTTGCATCGCTTTATTCTGCGAGCTATAACTTTTTTATTTTTTTGCTGATGACGCTGTGTGGCGGCTCATTTTTTTGCGGGACAAGATGACATTTTCAGCGGTACCATGGATATTTATATGCGTCTTTTTGATCGCGCGTTATTACACTTTTTGTTTGGCGGTATGATAATAAATCATTATTTTTTGCTTCGTTTTTTATTTTTATTTTTTAAGGGGTTCGCTAAAGGGGTTAACTAATGGGACAGTTTTATAGGGTGGGTCGTTACGGATGCGTCGATACCTAATATGTGTACTTTTATTGTTTTTTTTTTTTTTTTATTATTTCCAAAAAATGGATTTATTGGGGAATATTTTTTTTTTTTTCTAATATATTTGGCGATTTTTTTTTAAATTATTTTTACACTTTTTTTTATTTTTTTTTTTTACTTTATTACATAGTCCCAGGTGGGACATCACTGTCCTGTGACAGATCGCTGATCTGTCACATCACAGATCACTGTGACAGATCAGCGATCTGACACAGGCACTGCAGAAGGCTTCCTCATGCCTGCGCTTTGCAGGCACTGAGGAAGCCAGCTTCCTGCAGGCCCCCGAAGGCCCCCGTCGCCATCTTGGATTCGGGGGCCTGGAGGAAAGGAGCCCCCCGCAGCAGCGCTGCACATTGCGCTGCCGTGGGGGGCTCAGGGAAGCACGGAGGGAGCCCCCTCCCTGCCGATGCTTCCCTTTAACCCCCGGTACACTGCGATCGTGTTTTATCGCGGTGTGCAAGGGGTTAACGTGTCGGGGGCGGTCCGTGACCGCCCCTGACACATTGTGCCGGGTGTCAGCTGTGATAATCAGCTGACACCCGGCCGCGATCAGCGGCGCTCACCACGTGGGCGCCGCTGATCGCGCCGACGTACTATTCCGTCCATGGGCATAGGGGCCCGGGTCCCATGGACGGGATAGTACGTCGGATGGCAGAAAGGGGTTAATAGATGTATTTGTCCCGGACATGAAACCGGTCTGGTCTGGATGTATTATTCCTGGTATCACCGAATTTAATCTAGTGGCCAGGATTGTAGTGAAGATCTTATAGTCCACATTTACCAACGATATGGGGAGGCACCTCACATTTATCAATAGGAACTTACAAGTCTGATATTTGGCAACAGAAACTAATTTATTGTCATTGATCTTTAACCCCTTCACCCCCAAGGGTGGTTTGCACGTTCATGACGGGCCAATTTTTACAATTCTGACCACTGTACCTTTATGAGGTCATAACTCTGGAACGCTTCCATGGATCCCGGTGATTCTGACATTGTTTTCTCGTGACATATTGTACTTCATGTTAGTGGTAAAATTTCATTCAAATAACTTGCGTTTATTTGTGAGAAAAACGGAAATTTGGTGAAAATTTTCAAAATTTCGCAATTTTCCAACTTTGAATTTTTATGCCCTTAAATCACAGAGATACGGCACACAAAAAACTTGATAACTAACATTTCCCACATGTTTACTTTACATCAGCACAATTTTGGAACCAAAATTTTTTTTTGTTAGGAAGTTATAAGGGTTAAAAGTTGACCAGCGATTTCTCATTTTTACAACACCATTTTATTTTTACGGACCACAACACATTTGAAGCCACTTTGAGGGGTCTATATGATAGAAAATACCCAAAAGTGACACCATTCTAAAAACTGCACCCCTTAAGGTGCTCAAAACCATATTCAAGAAGTTTATTAACCCTTTAGGTGCGTCACAGAAATTTTTTTGAATATTTAAAAAAAAAATGAACATCTAACTTTTTTTCACAAAAAAAGTACTTCAGGTTCAATTTCTTTTATTTTACCCAGGGTAACAGGAGAAATTGTACTGCAAAAGTTATTGTGCAATTTGTCCTGAGTACACTGATACCTGATATGTGGGGGGAACGACTGTTTCGGCGCATGGCAGAGCTCAGAATGGAAGGAGCGCCGTTTGACTTTTTCAATGCAAAATTGTCTGGAATTCAGATCGGACGCCATGTCACGTTTGGAGAGTCCCTGATGTACCTAAACAGTGGAAACCCCCTACAAGTGACCCCATTTTGGAAACTAGACCCCCCCCCAAGGAACTTATCTAGATATGTGGTGAGAACTTTGAACCCACAAGGGCTTTACAGAAGTTTATAACGTACAGCAGTACAATTTTCCACAAAAATGATCTTTTCACCCCAATTTTTATTTTCCCAAGGGTAACAGGACCCTAAAAGTTATTGTGCAATTTGTCCTGAGTACGCTGATACCCCACATGTGGGGGTAAACCACTATTTGGGCGCATGGCAGAGCTCGGAAGGGAAGCAGCGCCATTTGACGTTTTTGGCTGGAATTGAGATCGGACATCATGTCGCGATTGGAAAACCCCTGATGTACCAAAACAGTGGAAACCCCCAACAAATGACACCATTTTGGAAACTAGACCCCCTAAGGAACTTATCTAGATGTGTGGTGCGAACTTTGAACCCCCCCAGTGCTTCACAGAAGTTTATAACGCCCGGGCGTGAAAATAAAAAATTCGTATTTTTTCCACAAACATGATCAATTAGTCCCCAATTTTTTCATTTTCCCAAGGGTGACAGGAGAAATTGGACCCCAAAAGTTGTTGTCCAATTTGTCCTGAGTACGCTGACACCCCATATGTGGGAGAAAACTACTGTATGGACACACGTCGGGGCTCGGAAGGGAAGTAGTGACGTTTTGGAATGCAGACTTTGATGGAATGGTCTGCGGGTGTCATGTGCGTTTGGAGAGCCCCTGATGTACCTAAACTATTGAAACTCCCCACAAGTGACCCCATTTTGGACACTAGACCCCCCCACGGAACTTATCTAGATGTGTGGTGAGCACTTTGAACCCCCAAGTGCTTCACAGAATTTTATAACGCTCGGACGTGAAAATAAAAAAATCATTTTTTTCCACAAAAATGATATTTTTGCCCCCAATTTTTTATTTTCCTAAGGGTAACAGGAGAAATTGGACCCCAAAAATTGTTTTGCAATTTGTCCTGAGTACGCTGATACCCTACATGTGGGGGTAAAACACTGTTTGGGCGCATGTCAGAGCTTGGAAGGGAAGGAGCACCATTTGACTTTTTCAACTCAGAATTGGCTGGAATTGAAATCAGATGCCATGTTGCATTTGGAGAGCCCCTGATGTGCCCAAACAGTGGAAACCCCCAATTCTAGCTGCAACCCGAACCCCAACACACCCCTAACCCTAATCTCAGCCCTAACCCTAACCGTAATGGAAAAATGGAAATACATTTTTTTAATTTTATTATTTTTCCCTAACTAAGGGGGTGATAACGGGGGGTTTGATTTACTATTTATGGCGGTTTTTATTTTTGGCAGCTGTCGCACGCTAAAAGACGCTTTTTATTGTAAAAATAGTTTTTGCATCACCACATATTGAGAGCTATAATTTTTCCGTATTTTGACCCACCGACTCATGTGAGGTCTTATTTTTTGCGGGACGAGTTGACGTTTTTATTGGTACCATTTTCGGGCACGTGACATTTTTTTAATCGCTTTTTATTCCGATTTTTGGGACGCAGAATGAACAAAAACCAGCGTTTCATGAATTTCTTTTGGGGGGGTGGGTTTAAACCGTTCCGCGTGCGGTAAAATTGATAAAGCGGTTTTATTCTTCGGGTCAGTACGGTTACAGCGATACCTCATTTAGGTCGTTTTTTTATGTTTTGTCGGTTTTATGCAATGAAAACTATTTTATATAAAAAATAATTATTTTTGCATCGCTTTATTCTGCGAGCTACAACTTTTTTATTTTTTCGCTGATGATGCTGTATGGCGGCTCGTTTTTTGCGGGACAAGATGACGTTTTCAGCGGTACCATGGATATTTATATGCGTCTTTTTGATCGCGCGTTATTACACTTTTTGTTTGGTGGTATGATAATAAATCATTTTTTGCTTCGTTTTTTATTTTTATATTTTAAGGGGTTCGCTAAAGGGGTTAACTAATGGGACAGTTTTATAGGGCGGGTCGTTACGGACGCGGCGATACCTAATATGTGTACTTTTATTTATTTATTTTTTTTTTCAAAAAATGGATTTATTTGGGGGAATATTTTTTATTTTTTTTTAAATTATTCTAACACTTTATTTTTATTTTTTTTTTTACTTTACTAAATAGTCCCAGGTGGGACATCAATGTTCTGTGACAGATCGCTGATCTGTCACATGACAGATCAGCGATCTGTCACAGGCAGTGCACAAGGCTTCCTCATGCCTGCGCTTTGCAGGCACTGAGGAAGCCAGCTTCCTGCAGGCCCCTGAAGGCCCCCGTCGCCATCTTGGATTCGGGGGCCTGCAGGAAAGGAGCCCCCCGCAGCAGCGCTGCACATTGCGCTGCTGTGGGGGGCTCAGGGAAGCACAGAGGGAGCCCCCTCCATGCCGATGCTTCCCTTTAACCCCCAGTACACCGCGATCATGTTTGATCGCGGTGTGCAAGGGGTTAACGTGTCGGGGGCGGTCCGTGACCGCCCCTGACACATTGTGCCGGGTGTCAGCTGTGATAATCAGCTGACACCCGGCCGCGATCAGCGGCGCTCACCATGTGGGCGCCGCTGATCGCGGTAGACGTACTATCCCATCCATGGGCATAGGGGCCCGGGTCCCATGGACTGGATAGTACGTCTGATGTCAGGAAGGGGTTAAAGGGGTTCTCTGGGCATGTGATATTGACATCCTATCCAAATCTGTGAGGGTCCGAAACCTGGCACCCCCAACAATCAGCTGTTAGCTCCGGCCTCCTGGGTGCTTCAGAACAGCCACTGTTCAGTGTCTGATATTGAGGAGGATAGGTTAGCAATATCATAACCCTATAAGGTGCACCTGTCCTCGACCACCGCTGATGCACAGCAGAGGTGGACGGTGACCTTGACAACCAGCAGCAAATTATAGAATTAAAAAAATCTTTCTGTTATTGAGAAACAAGCAGATTTTTAATAAGAGGTAAATGACAAATGTTGTGACATGATCAATATTCCCCCCAAATATAGACATTACCAATATGCAATCATAGTAACATCATTATTAAGGTTGAAGGGAGATCTAGTTCAACCCATATCCTAATGTGAAGCAAAAAAAGAAGAAATCTGCAGCACTCATCAAAGTAGCTGAAAAAGCTGTGAGTCTTTATGTCACATAATTTCCATCAAATGTGTGGACAATGCAGGACGTGGAGGAATGCTAGGGGAGGGAGGTGCCGGACAACGGCCGTTTCACGATTACTCGCTTCTACGGGTCCAGGACGCACAGTTTTTTCAGCTACTTTGGTGAGTGCTGCAGATTTCTTCTTTTTTTGCTTCACATTGAAATATTCATGTTTTTTCATGCAAGCACCTCCATTTTTTTGTCTGAATCATATGCCGCAATACTTCAGATAAAGAGCTCCGTCTGGTAATGTGGTGATTTGTGTGCCCTAGTATGCCGTTCATCTGTTTGCTCTTTGCTGGGATCATTCAACCCATATCCTATCCTAACTTGCCCTAACATGTTGATCCAGAGGAAGGCAAAAAAAACCCATGTGGCAAACAGTAAGCTTCACATTGGGGAAAAAAATTCCTTCCTGACTCCACATACGGCAATCAGACTAGCTCCCTGGATCAACGCAACACTAAGGAGACTAGTGTATATACCCTGTAATATTATACTTTTCCAGAAAGGCATCCAGTCCCTTCTTACATTTTAGTAGGGAATCACTCATTACAACATCATATGGCAGAGAGTTCCATAGTCTCACTGCTCTTACAGTAAAGAATCCGCGTCTGTGAGTATGCTTAAACCTTCTTTCCTCCAGACGTAGATGATGCCCCCTTGTCCCCGTCACAGGTCTAAGAGTAAAAAGATCATTAGAAAGGTCTTTGTATTGTCCCCACATATATTTATACATTGTAATAAGATCACCCCTAAGCCTTCGATTCTCCAAACTAAATAACCCCAAGTGTAATAACCTGTCTTGGTATTGCAGACCCCCCAGTTCCCTAATAACCTTGGTCGCTCTTCTCTGCACCCGCTCCAGTTCAGCTATGTCTTTCTTATACACTGGAGACCAGAACTGTACGCAGTATTCTAAGTGTGGTCGCACTAGTGACTTATATAGAGGTAACATTATGTTCTCCTCAGGAGCATCTATGCCTCTTTTAATGCATCCCATTATTTTATTTGCCTTTGCAGCAGCTGCCTGACACTGGCCACTAAATGTGAGATTGTCGTCCACCCATACACCCAGGTCTTTTTCAGTGACTGTTTTGCCCAGTGTTTTACAATTAAGCACATAATTATACATCTTGTTCGTTCTACCCAAGTGCATGACCTTACATTTATCCCTATTAAAGCTCATTTGCCGTTTATCAGCCCAAGCTTCTAGTTTACATAAATCCTCCTGTAATATAAAATTGTCCTCCTCTGTATTGATTACCCTGCAGAGTTTAGTGTCCTCTGCAAATATTGAAATTCTACTCTATGCCCCCTACAAGGTCATTAACCCCTTCACCCCCAAGGGTGGTTTGCACGTTCATGACCGGGCCAATTTTTACAATTCTGACCACTGTACCTTTATGAGGTCATAACTCTGGAACGCTTCTATGGATCCCGGTGATTCTGACATTGTTTTCTCGTGACATATTGTACTTCATGTTAGTGGTAAAATTTCATTCAAATAACTTGCGTTTATTTGTGAAAAAAACGGAAATTTGGCAAAAATTTTGAAAATTTCGCAATTTTCCAACTTTGAATTTTTATGCCCTTAAATCACAGAGATACGGCACACAAAAAACTTGATAACTAACATTTCCCACATGTTTACTTTACATCAGCACAATTTTGGAACCAAAATTTTTTTTTGTTAGGAAGTTGTAAGGGTTAAAAGTTGACCAGCGATTTCTCATTTTTACAACACCATTTTATTTTTAGGACCACATCACATTTGAAGCCACTTTGAGGGGCTATATGATAGAAAATACCCAAAAGTGACACCATTCTAAAAACTGCACCCCTCAAGGTGCTCAAAACCACATTCAAGAAGTTTATTAACCCTTTAGGTGCGTCACAGGAATTTTTTTGAATATTTAAAAAAAAATGAACATCTAACTTTTTTTCACAAAAAAAATACTTCAGGTTCAATTTTTTTTATTTTACCAAGGGTAACAGGAGAAATTGTACTGCAAAAGTTATTGTGCAATTTGTCCTGAGTACGCTGATACCTGATTTGTGGGGGGGAACGACTGTTTCGGAGCATGGCAGAGCTCAGAATGGAAGGAGCGCCGTTTGACTTTTTCAATGCAAAATTGGCTGGAATTCAGATCAGACGCCATGTCACGTTTGGAGAGTCCCTGATGTACCTAAACAGTGGAAACCCCCCAAGTGACCCCATTTTGGAAACTAGACCACCCAAGGAACTTATCTAGATATGTGGTGAGAACTTTGAACCCCCAAGGGCTTCACAGAAGTTTATAACATAAAGCCGTACAATTAAAAAATCATATTTTTTCCACAAAAATGATCTTTTCACCCTCAATTCTTATTTTTCCAAGGGTAACAGCACCCTAAAAGTTATTGTGCAATTTGTCCTGAGTACGCTGATACCCCACATGTGGGGGTAAACCACTATTTGGGCGCATGGCAGAGCTCGGAAGGGAAGCAGCGCCATTTGACGTTTTTGGCTGGAATTGAGATCGGACATCATGTCGCGATTGGAAAACCCCTGATGTACCTAAACAGTGGAAACCCCCCACAAATGACACCATTTTGGAAACTAGACCCCCCAAGGAACTTATCTAGATGTGTGGTGAGCACTTTGAACCCCCCAGTGCTTCACAGAAGTTTATAACGCCCGGGCGTGAAAATAAAAAATTCGTATTTTTTCCACAAACATGATCTTTTAGTCACCATTTTTTTATTTTCCCAAGGGTAACAGGAGAAATTGGACCCCAAAAGTTGTTGTCCAATTTGTCCTGAGTACGCTGACACCCCATATGTGGGATAAAACTACTGTATGGACACACGTCGGGGATCGGAAGGGAAGTAGTGACGTTTTGGAATGCAGACATTGATGGAATGGTCTGCGGGTGTCATGTTGCCTTTGGAGAGCCCCTGATGTACCTAAACTATTGAAACTCCCAACAAGTGACCCCATTTTGGACACTAGACCCCCCCACGGAACTTATCTAGATGTGTGGTGAGCACTTTGAACCCCCAAGTGCTTCACAGAAGTTTATAACGCTCGGACGTGAAAATAAAAAAATCATTTTTTTCCACAAAAATGATATTTTTGCCCCCAATTTTTTATTTTCCTAAGGGTAACAGGAGAAATTGGACCCCAAAAATTGTTTTGCAATTTGTCCTGAGTAGGCTGATACCCTACATGTGGGGGTAAAACACTATTTGGGCGCATGGCAGAGCTTGGAAGGGAAGGAGCACCATATGACTTTTTCAACTCAGAATTGGCTGGAATTGAGATCAGACGCAATGTTGCATTTGGAGAGCCCCTGATGTGCCCAAACAGTGGAAACCCCCAATTCTAACTCCAACCCGAACCCCAACACACCCCTAACCCTAACCCAAGCCCTAACCCAAGCCCTAACCCAAGCCCTAACCCAAGCCCTAACCCTAGCCCTAACCCTAGCCGTAACCCTAGCCCTAATGGAAAAATGGAAATAAATACATTTTTTTAATTTTATTATTTTTCCCTAACTAAGGGGGTGATAACGGGGGGTTTGATTTACTATTTATGGCGGTTTTTATTTTTGGCAGCTGTCGCACGTTAAAAGATGCTTTTTATTGTAAAAATAGTTTTTGCATCACCACATATTGAGAGCTATAATTTTTCCGTATTTTGACCCACCGAGTCATGTGAGGTCTTATTTTTTGCGGGACGTGTTGACGTTTTTATTGGTACCATTTTCGGGCACGTGACATTTTTTGATCGCTTTTTATTCCGATTTTTGGGACGCAGAATGAACAAAAACCAGCGTTTCATGTATTTCTTTTGGGGGGGTGCGTTTACACC
The DNA here is from genome assembly GCF_039654945.1 of Dendrobates tinctorius. Lineage (NCBI taxonomy): Eukaryota > Metazoa > Chordata > Amphibia > Anura > Dendrobatidae > Dendrobates > Dendrobates tinctorius. Next base: position 2,523,198 of record NW_027361963.1, on the reverse strand, counting down.
GTTCCGCGTGCGGTAAAATTGATAAAGCGGTTTTATTCTTCGGGTCAGTACGGTTACAGCGATACCTCATTTAGGTCGTTTTTTTATGTTTTTGTCGGTTTTATGCAATGAAAACTATTTTATATAAAAAATAATTATTGTTGCATCGCTTTATTCTGCGAGCTATAACTTTTTTATTTTTTCGCTGATGATGCTGTATGGTGGCTCGTTTTTTGCGGGACAAGATGACGTTTTCAGCGGTACCATGGATATTTATATGCGTCTTTTTGATCGCGCGTTATTACACTTTTTGTTTGGCGGTATGATAATAAATCATTTTTTGCTTCGTTTTTTATTTTTTAAGGGGTTCGCTAAAGGGGTTAACTAATGGAACAGTTTTATAGGGCGGGTTGTTACGGACGCGGCGATACCTAATATGTGTACTTTTATTGTTTTGGGTTTTTTTTATTTTCAAAAAATGAATTTATTGGGGAATATTTTTTTTTTTACTAATTTATTTGGCGATTTTTTTTTTTTTTTTTTTTTTTTTTTAAATTATTTTTACACTTTTTTTTTAATTTTTTTTTTACTTTATTACATAGTCCCAGGTGGGACATCACTGTCCTGTGACAGATCGCTGATCTGTCACATCACAGATCACTGTGACAGATCAGCAATCTGTCACAGGCATTGAGGAAGACTTCCTCTTGCCTGCGCTTTGCAGGCACTGAGGAAGCCAGCTTCCTCCAGGCCCCCGTCGCCATCTTGGATTCGGGGGCCTGGAGGAAAGGAGTCCCCCGCAGCAGCGCTGCCCATTGCGCTGCCGTGGGGGGCTCAGGGAAGCACGGAGGGAGCCCCCTCCCTGCCGATGCTTCCCTTTAACTCCCGGTACACCGCGATCATGTTTGATCGCAGTGTGCAAGGGGTTAACGTGTCGGGGGCGGTCCGTGACCGCCCCTGACACATAGTGCCGGGTGTCAGCTGTGATAATCAGCTGACACGTGGGCGCCGCTGATCGCGGTAGACGTACTATCCCGTCCATGGGCATAGGGGCCCGGGTCCCATAGACAGGATAGTACGTCGGATGTCAGGAAGGGGTTAATAAATGTTAAAAAGAAGCGGGCCCTTAACTGACCCCTGTGGTACCCCACTGCTAACCGTGACCCAGTCCGAGTGTGCTCAATTAATAACCACCCTTTGTTTCCTATCCCTGAGCCAGCTCTTAACCCACTTACACATTTTCCCCTATCGCCATTGTTCTCATTTTATGTATCAACCTTTTGTGTGGCACCGTATCAAAAGCTTTTGAAAAGTCCATGTACACCACATCCACTGCATTCCCTTGGTCCAGTCCGGAACTTACCTCTTCATAAAAGCTTATCAGATTAGTCTGACAGGAACGGTCCCTTGTAAACCCATGTTGATATTGGGTCATGAGGTTATTCTTCTCCAGATACTCCAGTATAGTATTATAGTAGTCTTAGAAAACCCTCCAGGATTTTACCCACAGTTGAGGTTAAACTTACTGGCCTATAATTTCCAAGTTCAGTTTTTGTCCCCTTTTTGAATATTGGCATCACATTTGCTATACGCCAGTCCTGTGGTACAGACCCTGTTATTATGGAATCTTTAAAGATTAAGAATAATGGTCTATCTATGACTGTGCTTAATTCCTGCAGTACTCGGGGGTGTATCCCATCCGGGCCTGGGGATTTGTCAATTTTAGTGATTTGTAGACGCCGCCATACTTCCTGCTGGGTTAAGCAGGTGACATTTAACGGAGAATTTTTATCCCTGATCATGTTATCCGTCATGGGATTTTCTTGTGTAAATACTGTTGAAAAAAAGTCATTTAGCATATTGGCTTTTTCCTCATCCTCATCCACCATTTCACCCAGACTATTTTTAAGGGGGCCAACACTATCATTTTTTAGTTTCTTACTATTTATGTAGTTAAAGAATATTTTGGGATTATTTTTACTTTCTCTGGCAATGAGTCTCTCTGTCTCAATCTTTGCTGTCTTGATTTGCTTTTTACAGAATTTATGTAATCTTCTGTATTTAGTTAATGCCTCATCACTACCTACTTGCTGTAATTCTCTGCTTTATTTTTATCTCTTAATGCGCCCCTTACAGCTCTATTTAGCCATAGTGGTTTCCTCCCTATTTCTCGCATGTTTATTCCCATACGGTATATATTGTGCACAGCTCCTAATCAGGAGGATAATACACGTCTCCCATTTTCTTTGTGTATTTTTATGTCTCAGGATATCGTCCCAGTTAATTGCACCAAGATCATCTCTCATCCGTTGGAAATTTGCCTTCCTGAAGTTTAGTGTCCTTGTAACCCCTCTACTACACATCTTATTAAAGGATACATGAAAACTTATTAATTTGTGATCACTATTACCCAAGTGACCCCCAACCCTTATATCTGATATGCGGTCTGGCCTGTTGGTTAATATTAGGTCTAGCAGTGCCCCCCCTCTTGTTGGGTCCTGAACCAGTTGTGAAAGGTAATTGTCTCTCATAGTTGTCAGACACATCACCTTTGCTAAACTGCAGGTTTCGGTTCCCCAATGTATTTCAGGGTAGTTGAAGTTCCCCATAATAATGACTTCTCCTTGAGTCACCGCTTCATCTGTTTGCTTTATGAGGATATTCTCTGTTGCTTCCATTATTTTTGGAGACTTATAACAAACCCCTATCAGTAATTTATTATTTTTCCCCCCTCCCCTTATCTCCCCCCACAGGGACTCTACATTTTCATTAGATTCATATATATTATCGCGCGGGATGGGTTTTAAGGATGATTTTACATATAAACACCCCCCTCCCCCTCGCTTATTTGTTCGGTCATTTCTGAACAGACTATAGCCCTGTAAATTATCCGCCGGTCATGGCTCTCATCCAGCCATGTCTCAGATATCCCCACCATGTCATAATTATCTTCCAACAACATTAACTCCAATTCCTCCATCTTGTTGGCGAGGCTTCTGGCATTAGTATACATGCACTTTATGTATCTCTCTGTACCTCTATTCTTTCTTAAATTATTAACTGTTCTAACCCCACCCCCCATGCCACCCCCACCCCCAATGTCATTATTTGTGCCCAGGTCTCTGCACTGTCTTCCCCTCCTATAAAAGGAATACCCTCCCCCCCGTCCCTAGTTTAAACACTCCTCCAACCTTCTAGCCATTTTCTCCCCCAGCACAGCTGCACCCTCCCCATTGAGGTGCAGCCCGTCCCTAGCGTAGAGACTGTAGCCAACTGAGAATTCTGCCCAGTTCTGTAGGAACCCAAACCCCTCCTTCCTACACCAATTCCTGAGCCACTTATTAACCTCCCTAATCTCCCGTTGCCTCTCTGGCGTGGCACGTGGTACAGGAAGTATTTCCGAAAATACCACCTTGGAGGTCCTTGCTTTAAGCTTACAGCCTAATTCCCTGAAATCATCTTTAAGGACCTCCCACCTACCTCTAACTTTGTCATTTGTGCCAATGTGCACCATGACCGCTGGATCCTCACCAGCCCCTCCCAGTAATCTGTCAACCCGATCAGCGATGTGTCGGACTCGAGCGCCAGGTAGGCAGCACACCGTTCGACGATCCCTGTCTTTGTGACAGATTGTCCTATCTGTTCCCCTAATAATTGAGTCTCCCACTACCAGAACCTGTCTGGCCTGCCCTGCTCTCCTATTTCCCCCCTTGCTGGAGCAGACACTCCTCCGGCTTTTAGAGGACATGCCTTGCTGCAGCAGTGCTACCCCTGCACTAACACTCCCCTCATCTGCCAACTTAGCAAACTTATTGGGGTGTGCCAGATCAGGACTAGCCTCCCTGGTGCTCTTCCCTCTACCCCGCCTTCTAACTGTCACCCAGCTAGCTGCTTCATTGTCCTGCAGCTCCAACCTAGCATCCCCCCCCTCATCTATCCCATTGAGCGTCTGCTCAGTGAGCAGAAGACTCCTTTCCATATTGTCTATGGATCTCAGTGTTGCCAGCTGCACATTTAGATCCAGTAACTGGGCTTCCAAATGCACAACGTGCTCACATCTCGCACAGCAGTATGCACCCTCGACCGGCTGTTCAAGGATTTCATACATGTGGCAAGACGTGCACTGGATGGCATTGGCAATAGTGGAGCACATCCTAATGGGGATTGCAAAAGACAATAAGATAAGCAAAAATAAATAAAAAGTATTAATAAAATATAACAGCAATTCAGTAACACCTCCCTTGGAAACTCCCTGAATCCAAAGTCACTGAATCTCAAGTCACACACTTATCACAGTTCGCACTTACACTCAGGTCACACTCGGCTCGTTCACACTCGCTCAGGCAAAAGATTTAAGAGTTTTTTTTTCCCCTTTTACCAGCACACCACCTTGCTGCTCAATGCACTTCCAGAAGGAGTTGAGCCCCAACCAGCTGCCCCTTATAAACCCTTAATTACTGTATGAACGCCCACCCTTAATTAACCCCTTGTGAATATAGTTACACCTCAAGATATAAATGCAATATAGTTAACCCTTAAAAACACAGATAGTAAAATAAGAGTTTAACCCTGTAGAGAGAAAAAATAGGTTAAACAAGCCCCCCAAAAATTGAACAGGTAGAAAGCACTCAGCAACCTACAATTCAGCAACTCACACAGGTATAGGCAACTTTCATCCTCCTGCACGCCCCCACTTTCCCCTTTCCGGTTCCCACTCTATACTTACACCCGCAGAGCCTTGTACAACATGTCCCCGGGTCACCACAACTGTAGCAGACCCAAAATCCACCAATACCTACAGCGTGGAACGCACACAAGTCTACTTCCGCCTGTACTTTTTCCTGATAGGACAATCAGTATCACATGATAAATCCTTTTCCTGTTGAACATCTCCTGGGAGGTGTAGTTTCATTGACATCACGATATTATAAGCGGAACTGGAATAGAATCTACAATTCCCATAATGCATCACACTGCGCACCGGCAAAATTGGATTTTCTGTATATAGCATGTAATTTTGTATCACCAGTGCAGTGCGGGTAAAGTAAGATCCCGACCGTGAAAGCGGGACAGAGTCTCAAAATCGGGACTGTCCTGCTGGATCTGGGATGGTTGGGAGGTTTGATTTTGGGTGGTGAGCGGAGAGGTAACTGCTGGGACAATTTACAGACAGCACTGGAGGATTCTGGGTGATGAGTAGAGAGGTGACTGCTGGGACATTATACAGGACGGCACTGGAGGATTCTGGGTGACTGCTGGGATATTATACAGGAGAGCACTGTAGGATTCTGGGTGATAGCTGTATCATTGTTGTCAGGTTCCTATAAGGTGTCAGGACGTCGCTGTCTATCTCTCCATGGAGGAGTGGGAGTATCTAGAAGGACACCAGGATCGGTACCAGGCCGTGATGATGGAGGAGCTCCGGTCTCTTACACCACGAGGTGAGCAGTGAGGCTCCTTGTTGGCTCCGGTGGATGTGATGACGTCTCTCCGGTGTCGTCCTATAATAGATGAGTTTTCTCCAGACTTGCTCTGGTTTTCTCTACATTTCTCCGTCTGACAACAGCTTTCATTTCCCTGATTATTTTCTTCTGATCTGTGAGTCGCGGTTTCTCCGCTGTTGTTATGTCTTCATAAGAGGTGGACGATCCTGAACACTGACTTCTCCCAGAAGACCGTGTTACTGTTTGGGATTGGGAGCCGAACATAGCTTGTTGTAAAGCTGCAAGGCAGCCAATCAATAAGCTTTTCCTGTGGGGGCACTTCTGGCCCCATCACAGCCATGTCAGGTATTGGCATGGCTGTCATTGGCCGGTGCACTGTGTAAAATAAAAAAAGAGACTTGGGGTCTCCCAATTTTGATAACATGCGCAGGTAAAGCAGACAGCTGGGGGCTGGTATTCTCAGGCTGTTAGGTGACCATGGATATTTAGCCCCGCCCAGAAATGGCACATCCATTAGATGCGCCAATAGTTCTGGCTGCCGGTGATAGTTTTGGGGTTGGTGTCAGCTGTGTAATGTTCGCTGACATTAAGCCCGGGTGTCAGTAATGGAGAAGTGTCTACCTCACTAGTAACCCCATAATCAAAAGGAAGAAAGACACACACAGAAACAAATCAAAGACATTGTCAGCTGTCCGCCGAGAATCCATCATGATGATGTCCCACGACGAGCCAGAACTCTGCTACATCTGGTTGCATTGCTGAGCGGTGACACCGGTAATGTCAGCCCTGAGGTCAGTGTGAGAACGAGGCTGCGTGTGATTGGATAGAAACTGTCCTCAGCCTGTGCGGAGCAGAAATGTGTGTCACACTGTGTATTGTGTTACTGTATATGTGTATATATAACCACACACACGTTACACAATATACAGCGTAACTCACATTTGTGCTCAGGCTGAGGACAGTTTGTGCAGTTTATTCCAGCAGCTCCGCGGCGTCCTCCGGCCTCCAATACACCTTTCAGGCTGATGAGATAGATGTTGAATCTCCTCCGTCAGCTACAGAGGTCGTCTCCTGCTTTACTCAGCCCTCTCTGTCTCCGCCCTCTCTGTCTCCGCCCTCTCTGTCTCCGCCCTCTCTGTCTCCTCCGCCCTCTCTGTCTCCTCCGCGCGCTCTGTCTCCTCCGCGCGCTCTGTCTCCTCCGCGCGCTCTGTCTCCTCCGCGCGCTCTGTCTCCTCCGCGCGCTCTGTCTCCTCCGCGCGCTCTGTCTCCTCCGCGCGCTCTGTCTCCTCCGCGCGCTCTGTCTTCTCCGCTCGTCCTGTCAGGTTTGGTGGCAGGAAAGCGCATTCACGATACCTGACAGGACGCTGCCCTCACCCGACCTCTCGAGCAGACGTCTTTACGCAGCCCGTCCTACAACCTCACAGCTGGGAAACTGCTGGGTGCGGGCATATTTAACCACTTAACAACTGGAGTTATTTTCCTTTTTGCGTTTTCGTTTTTTGATCCCCTACTTCTCAGTGCCATACCTTTTTTTTTGTTTTTCTTCAAAATGGCCATGTGAGGGCTTGTTTTTTGAGGGACGAGTTGTGTTTTTGAACGACACCATTGGTTTTAACATATCGTGTACTGGAAAAGGGGAAAAAAAATCCAAGTGCGGTGAAATTGATAAAAAATACAATTCTACAGTTGTGTAGGTTTTTTTTTTTAAACACCATGTCCACCAAATACTAAAACTGCCCTGCCATTATGATTCTCCAGGTCATTACGAGTTCATAGACACCAGACATGTCTAGGTTCTTTTTTATTTAAGTGGTGAAAAAAAAATTCAAACTTTGCTTAAAAACAAAAATGGCGCCATTGTCCGAGACCTGTAGCGTCTCCATTTTTCATGATCTCAGGTTGGGTGAGGGCTTATTTTTTGCGTGCCGAGCTGATGTCTCTATTGATATCATTTTGGTGCAGATACGATCTTTTGATCGCCCGTTATTGCATTTTATTGCAATGTAGCGGCGACCAAAAAAACGTAATTCTGGCGTTTTGAATTTTTTTCTCGTTATGCCGTTCATATTGATCGGGCGATTCTGAATGCGGCGATCCCAAATATGTGCATGTTTGATTTTATTTTTATTGTTTTATTTTGAATGGGGTGAATGGTGGGTTATTATAATCTCCATGGGAGACTAGAAGCTGCAGTTGTCAGATCGCCTCTGCTACACACAAGTGATGATCAGATTGCCTGTGTGTGTCAGAAATTCTCACTTGCTATGAGCACCGATCACCGGGCGGCGCTCATAGCAATCCAGGTATAACAACCACAGTGGTCTGCTGGACACCTCTGGTTGTCAAGCCAACCCATCGGTGACCCACGATCATGTAACGGGGTCACCGATGGGCCGCTGTCAGAGATTGACAACAGCAGTTAATAATTGTGGGTGGATTGCAATTCCACCCGTGGCTGTTAGAGGCACATGTCAGCTTTTCAAAACAGCTGACATGTACTAGGAAAGATGTGGGCTCAGCAACGGAGCCCACAGAGTAGGGAGGAATTCCGACGTGGGTGTATTACGCCCAACGTTGGAAAGGGGTTAACATCATCATTGCGTGCTAAAGATTACCTTTTTGATATCTTTATTTAGCAAAAATGTATTTATTAAAATGTGTAATATTTAAATGTGTTTTAATTATTTTTATGCCATTTCTCGGAGTTCCCCTTTAAATACTGAGCACTTCCCCTGAGACCCATCACTTTATTTTCCATTATCCATGTTGTGACGGCTTCTTTTCCTGAATATACACTGTGTGCAGAATTATTAGGCAAATGAGTATTTTGATCACATCATCCTTTTTATACATGTTGTCCTACTCCAAGCTGTATAGGCTTGGAAGCCAACTGCCAATTATGTAATTCAGGTGATTTGCATCTCTGTAATGAGGAGAGGTGTGGTCTAATGACATCAACACCCTATATAAGGTGTGCTTAATTATTAGGCAACTTCCTTTCCTTTGGCAAAATGGGTCAGAAGAGAGATTTGACGGACTCTGAAAAGTCAAAAATTTGTGAGATGTCTTGCAGAGGGATGCAGCAGTCTTGAAATTGCCAAACTTTTGAAGCGTGATCACCGAACAATCAAGCGTTTCATGGCAAATATCCAACAGGGTCGCAAGAAGCGTGTTGATAAAAAAAGGCGCAAAATAACTGCCCATGAATTGAGGAAAATCAAGCGTGAAGCTGCCAAGATGCCATTTGCCACCAGTTTTGCCATATTTCAGAGCTGCAACGTTACTGGAGTATCAAAAAGTACAAGGTGTGCCATACTCGGGGACATGGCCAAGGTAAGGAAGGCTGAAAAACGACCACCTTTCAATAAGAAACATAAGATAAAACGTCAAGACTGGGCCAAGAAATATCTTAAGACAGATTTTTCTAAGGTTTTATGGACTGATGAAATGAGAGCGACTCTTGATTGGCCAGATGGATGGGCCCGAGGCTGGATCAGTAAAGGCCAGAGAGCTTCACTCCGACTCAGACGCCAGCAAGGTGGAGGTGGGGTACTGGTATGGGCTAGTATCATCAAAGATGAACTTGTGGGACCTTTTCGGGTTGAGGATGGAGTGAAGCTCAACTCCCAGACCTACTGCCAGTTTCTGGAAGACACCTTCAAGCAGTGGTACTGGAAAAAGTCGGTATCGTTCAAGAAAAACATGATTTTCATGCAGGACAATGCTCCATCACATGCATCCAAATACTCCACAGCGTGGCTGGCCAGTAAAGGTCTAAAAGAAGAAAAAATAATGACATGGCCCCCTTGTTCACCTGATCTGAACCCCATAGAGAACCTGTGGACCCTCATAAAATGTGAGATCTACAGGGAGTGAAAACAGTACACCTCTCGGAACAGTGTCAGGGAGGCTGTGGTGGCTGCGGCACATTGCAAAGTTGGTCGTAAACAGATAAAGCAACTGACAGAATCTATGGATGGAAGGAAGGTGAGTGTCATCGTAAGGAAAAGTGGCTATATTGGTCACTGATTTTTTTTTTTTATTTTGTTTTTGAATGTCAGAAATGTTTATTTCTAAATTTTGTGTTATATTGGTTTACCTGGTGAAAATAAACAAGTGAGATGGGTATATATTTGGTTTTTATTAAGTTGCCTAATAATTCTGCACAGTAATAGTTACCTGAAAAAACAGATATCCTCCTAAGATAGCCAAATCTAAATAAACCCCACTCCAACTTCCAAAAATACTAAGCTTTGATATCTATGAGTCTTTTGGGTTAATTGAGAACATAGTTGTTGTTCAATAATAAAGAGAATCCTCTCAAATACAACTCGCCTAATAATTCTGCACACGGTGTATATATAGCGTACCGTGTGGGATTATCCCTGACGTGACAATACCAAATGTGTTTTTATTTATTACATTTATTTGTTTTCATTCTGGGAGATAAAGCAGAAATAATGGAGACTTGCACCTTCAGTCCTATAAATACCGACTCCATAGGAAAACCTTGGGTCAGAGACAGGGGCCTTCAACACATCCCACTGAGTCTTACATTGGTTTTTCATGACTTGGAGTACTTCATGATAGTGGTAAGTTTTGGTCGATATTTTTTGCATTTATTTATGAAAATAACAAAAATTTGTTAATTTTTAAACTTTGAATTTTTATGCCCTTAACCCCTTTCTGACCTCGGATGGGATAGTACGTTTGATGGCAGCACCCCCGCTTTGATGTGGGCTCCGGCGGTGAGCCCGCATCAAAGCCGGGACACGTCAGATATTTTGAACAGCTGTCATGTGTCCGCAATAGCCGCGAGCGGAATCGCGATCCACCCGCGCCTATTAACTAGTTAAATGCCGCTGTCAAACTTGGCGGTATTTTATAAGCACTCCCGGCCATCCGACCGGAAATGCGCTCACTGGTGACCCCCATCACGTGATTGAGGGTCATCAGTTCGTCGGCATGACAACAAGAGGTTTCATTGAGACCTCTATGGTTGTTCATGCCGGATTCCACCCTGTGGTCGGCGCTCATAGCAGCGCAGTAAATCTGCTACATAGAGGTGATCTGAGCATTGCCTCTATGTAGCAGAGCTGATCAAGCTATGGCAGCTTCTAGCCTCCCATGGAGACTATTGAAGCATGCCAAAAGAAAAAAAAATGTTTTTAAAAATATGAAAAAAAACAAACGTTCAAATAACTCCCCTTTCGCCCCATTCAAAATAAAACAATAAATAAAATCACACATACAGATATTTGCTATCGCCGCATTCAGAATCGCCCGATCTATAAATATAAAAAAGGATTAACCTGATCGCTAAACGGCGTAGCGAGAAAAAAGTCAAAATGCCAGAATTACTTTTTTTTGGTCGCCGTGACATTGAATTAAAATGTAATAACGGGCGATCAAAAGATCGTATCTGCACCAAAGTGGTATCATTAAAAACGTCAGCTTGGCACGCAAAGAATAAGCCCTCACCCAACCCAAGATCTCGAAAAATGGAGACGCTACGGGTCTCAGAAAATGGCGCAATTGGGGTTTTTTTTAGCAAACTTTGGAATAATTTTTCAGCACTTAGATAAAAAAAACCTAGACATGTTTGGTGTCTATGAGCTCGTAATGACCTGGAGAATCATAATGGCAGGGCAGTTTTAGCATTTAGTGATCCTCGCACAAATGCCAAACAAAAAACAAGTGTGGGATTGCACAATTTTTTTTTTTTTTGCAATTTCACCGCACTTGGAATTTTTTTCCTGTTTTCTGTTACACGACATGGTAAAACCAATGGTGTCGATCAAAAGTACAACTCATCCCGCAAATAATAAGCCCTCACACGGCCATATTGACAGAAAAATAAAAAGTTATGGCTCTGGGGAGAAGGGGAGCGAAAAATGAAAACGCAAAACCGAAAAAAGCTCCAGTCATTAAGGGGTTAAACCAAATAGTTAAACGTTTCCCACATGTCTACTTAATATCGGCACCATTTTTTAAACATTTTTTTTGTTGTTAGGAAGTTAGAAGAGTTGAAACTTTCAGCAATTTTTCATTTTTCTAACAAAATTTTCAAAACCAATTTTTTTTTTTTAGGGGCCACATCCCATTTGAATTGACATTGAGGGGCGTATGTGACAGAAAATACCCCCAAGTGACACCATTTTAAAAACCACTCCCCTCAATGTGCTCAAAACCATATTCAAGAAGTTTATTAACTCTTTAGGTGCTTCACAGTAATTTAAGCACTGTAGAAAGAAAAAATGAAATTTTTGTTTTTTCCCTCACAAAAGTATTGATTTATCTCCAAATTTTTAATTTTGGAAAGGATAGCAGGAGAAAGTGATCCGTCCAATTTGTTGTGCAATTTCTCTTGAGTGCGCTGATACTCCATCTGTGATGGAAAACCACTGTTTGGGCGCACGGCAGAGCTTGGAATGGAAGGAGCGCCATTCGTCTTTTGGAGCTCAAAATTGGCTGGAATTAATAGTTGACCTCATGTCGTATTTGTACGTCCTTGATGTGCCTAAACAGTGGAAACCCTCCACAAGTGACCCCATTTTGGATACTACACCCCTCAAGGAATGTATCTAGAGTTATGGTGAGCACCTTGATACTGCAGTTGCTTCACAGAATTTTATAACGTAGAGACGAGAAAATATAATATCACATTTTTTCCTAGAAAAAAGTTTTAGCACCAAAATTTTCATTTTCGGAAGGGTAACAGGAGAAAGTGTACCCCAAAATTTGTTGTGCGATTTTCCCAAGTGCGCCAATACCCAATATTTGGTGGAAAACTACTGAGCACACGGCAAGGCTCGGAAGGGAAGGAGCACCAATTGAATTCTGCAGCACAATTTTGTCTGCAATGGATTGCGGATTCCATGTCACATTTGAAGGGTCCCTGACATGCCAAAACAGGAGGAACCCCCACAAGTTACCCAATTTTGGGAACTATGCCTCTTGAGGAGTTCATCTAGGGGAGTACTGATCATTTTTTTTTAACCCTCAGGCAATTCACAGAATGGTACTATTACTGAACACATGGAGTCAATAGTCCACCAATAAGTATCATAAGGTATTTTATTAAATCATTACAATAAAGCGTACACTTCACTCCATCAATAATTAAGGAAAAGGTCAGTAGCGATTACAGCAGGGCAATCGGGTATTAGTGGCGTGTACTCCCACATTAATATAGAGGTGGGAGGCATATACATGACTCAATTACCATAAAGTGCTAGTGCTTCAATGTTAATAGTTTTAATAAAAAATGCTGAATGCTGATCAATTGATAGAAATCAGTACCAGTTTCCACACAACAATAATCAGTGCATACTGAGTGAGGTCTGAAATATAGTGCTACTCTATACTAGAGACCACATGTACATTCAAAGCAAATATATCCAGAAAAAAAGAGTATTACTTATTTACCCATATTACCCCTGGTGAAATACCACGATGATAGTCTCCTAAAAGAAGCACATGTGAAACGCGCGTTGGGGCTGCTGGCATGTTTTTTTTTTTTGCTTTAATTGTTGATGGATTGTTGTGTATGCCTTTCTGTTATGAGTTAATAAAATAAGTTATGATACTTATTGGTGGACTACTGACTCCATGTTTTCAGTAATAATTTCATATTGGTAGTGTCCATTGTGCTAATTTACACAAACCCCCCCTAGTGAAGGTATGGGGTTGATTTTGATACATTTATGATTGTAATATGATTTATGTTCTGATGATATTGTTTTGATTCACAGAATGATTCAAGATTGGGCTGAGTCAATGAAAAATTACCATTTTTTTCCCCGCTAAATTGTTGCCCCTACTTTTCAATTTTCAAAAGGGATGATGGGAAAAAACTAACAGTGTAATTTGTTAACACAATTTCTTCTGAGTACACCAATACCCCATATGTGGTTGAAAACTAGTTTTTGTAATGCCGGCGTATCTGCATGCCTCCGCTACTACCCTTGGACAGGGACACCAACTTGCTCTGCCCAGGTTACCTTGCCGCTTTTTCGGTTCCAGGTCCTGTGTTCTAGGCCTTGTGCACACCAGGCAGGTTTCCTGGGGGCGTGCTTAGTGCACATGTGGGAGAGCTCCAGTGCACACACTCCTGATGTGTCCCCAGCCAAAAGCTGGGAGGCACTAGCTGGGAGGCACTTAGTACTGAAGGCACCTCCTTCTGTTGGGAGGTGCCTTAGCAACTTAGTTGATCAATGTATTCATGTCTATTTGGTTTATGGTCCCTGTACTCCAGCTTCCTGAACCTGTCCGCCCTATCAGTACCTGATCCTATTTGTGTTCCTAATCCTGCCTGTCCTGTTGAACCTGCTCCTGATTCCATCTGGCCTAGTCCTGATTCATCTAGTCCTAACCCATACCCTGACCTGTACAGCCTAACTCCATCTTAGTGGCCATCCTGTCTATCCTGAAGCTGCATAGTCTGAACCCATCCCAGTGGCCATCCTGCTCTGTTTGGCACCCTCTCCGAACCAGCATCCCGGACCGTGGGTCAGCTGCCATGGTACTGGGATCTGTCTCGTAGTAGCATCTGTGTATTGCCAATATTGTAACACTGAAGTTTGGATATGGCTTTAAGGAAGGCTACTACTTGCGATATAACTCTTTCAAAGTGCAAAATGAAAGGAATAGTATGATTGTGTACACTTTTGTATATTTTAACATACAAAGGTTAAGTACATATAAATATTAAATACATATAAAGATTAAGTACATAAACTCACATCTTCACCAAGGAACTTTTTAAACATCATCCGTCTGGAATATCAGAGAATCAACCAATAAAGAGAACTACTAGAAAATTCACAACACTGCCTGGGCGTCCCTACTTATGCAGGTATCACAACACTGTACATGTATTAATACAGGTACCCAACTTTCTGCTTCTATCCAAGTCATGTTTCTCTGGCCTTATATAGTGATTTACACTGTGTAAGGCCGGGATCACACATGCGAGAAACACGGCCGAGTCTCGCATGTTAATACCCGGCACTTGGATCGGAGCGTGCAGCCACATAATACATGCAGCCGCACACTCCACTTCTGAGTGCCTGCGGCAGTGCCGGGTATTAACATGTGAGACTCGGCCGTGTTTCTCGCATGTGTGATCCCGGCCTAACTCTGGTTCGGCCTCACCCTCTAGTGGCCAGCCTTTAGGATAAGATGAATCAGAGATACAAGGCAAACATCAGACAATGGGCAATAAAGCCACACAATTTAGAAAGCTCTGAAGGATAACACAAGTCTACAGCAGACAGGTTAAATAAACCTTCATGTTTTACAATAGCAAACAACAAAACATAGAACTATTTGTGAGTTAAAATCATTCAGACAATGGGAGTAAACAGTTCTCAAGATTGTGTCACCGTGATCATTGTCTGTCTGTAAATGTATGACCGGCAATGCTGCTCTGCATGGTGTGAATGCATTCTGTATATTTCAATACTCAAAATATCTATTTCTGTGTTCACACTACAACCTGGCGTTAATATGGGCTCACGTTCTAACCACACCATGAGGGGCTCTAATGAAGACCCAGGTACCACACTTAGTGACGTACTTCCAGACTTTCCCCGGTCCAAGGTACAGTGTTTCCCCAACCACGAGAGTAACATTTTTAAGGCACAGTGTAAAGCTCAGAAGGGTAGGAGCGCCAAATTATAGTGCATATTTCGCTGTTATGAAGACCGGGCACACACTGTTATATGCAGTGAAAAGTTTTAATGTGCAGAACACACAGTAGTCACAAACGTTTCGGTCTGTCAAGACCTTCATCAGTGTACTAATGAATATAGTGCTGGGATGTGTGGTACACACATATTCAATGGTGGTTAGCAATATAGAAGGTATAGTTGTGGCATGGCACGCCAATATCCCCGAATGGAGGATCAAGAAAAGTGTGGGGCCATGTATCTCCGGACGCGGTATCTACCGCTGATCAGTGAGGTAAAAATCTGTCCCACAATTTCTGCTGAACGTGGAAATACCCCATATGTGGCTGTACAGTACTGCTTAGACTCTGGCTTGGGAGGGGGGGCGCTATTTGACTCTTGGAGTGCAACTCATCGTAGAATAGTTTGCGGACTCCATATACAGAACGCCTAAGTGCCAGAAGAGCAGAACCTCCCCTCAAGTGACCACATTTTGCAAATTACACTCCTCTAGTAATTTATCTACAGGTGTAGTGACTATTTTGACTCCATGTGTGTTTTCCAGAAACAAGCAGCAGTGGTTGTTGCCGAGTGAAAATTGCAAATCGGACAGTGTAGCGCACATCCATTGTGCTCCGCTCTTGCTTCTAGACACACGTACCTGTAATTTAGGCGTGCTCTAATCGCTACAGAAATGCTAAACATGTGGACACTAAATGTGGTTTAGGCTCACTGTGGGGCTCAGAAGGGAGGGGGCATGTGGATTTGGGAGTGTAGAATTTGCTGAATTTCTTTTGGGGGTGAGGAGACATTTCCAGACAGCTTTTCCAGAGCCTTTGTTCTACCAGTAAAGTGGAAGCCCGCTATATATCCATTGACAATGACTGACCTGAGTGGGGACTTTTTTTGTGGATTGAGTTGCAGCTTTTATTGGGAACATTTTATGTAACGTTTGGGATCTCATTTATCCTGCGCTCTACGCTGACCACTTACTTTGGGGTTTCCATCTAAATCTCCGAGTGACGTGATTCATATGAAACCCCCGAAGGATCCATTCACTATAATGAAGCAGCAGTGTTACTCTGGACTCCGTCTCCCCTCTGTTCAGCAGTGTCCTTCTTTTCAGAAGTGCACAAAACTGTGGCCGACGTCACTTTTATGCAGTCTTAAAAAGACGGACACCGCCGGATCACAAGTCAGACAGTGTACACAGTGCTTCCATCTGCCTCATTATAGGGAATCTTCTGCCGGGGTTTTTTTCTGATTCACATATTTTAGAGATTTACACAGAAACACCGGTGTAAGCGCTCAGCGCAGGATAATTGTGCGCTGAGCCTTAATATGTTCTTTGGGAGGCAGAATGAAAAATCAACAGCAGGTGAAGAATTGGTTTTATGTAGTTTTTATGCCGTTCCTCGTGTGGTATAAGTGATTAGGTGACTTTATTCTTTGGGTGTTAGGGTTGGCAGATTGCACTGAATAAAATAAGTAATAGAGCGCAATCGCAACCCGGGGTCCACTGTGCAGAGATGTAAAACTGCTGCTAGTGTGAACAATGGCGGAGCACACATAGAGTTAACGCCACTCAGTATGGATGAAACACTGAGTTCCAAGCTCTGTTACTCCACAGAGAGGATCAGTAGAAACGAGCATTAAGTGCAAGGCCCTGTTAAACGTCACAGGACAAAGCACGTGGACTGAACTCTCTGCACAGCATCGTGTCAGCACATGGTAAGGAAACAGGTGCTGAGTGTAGATCCCTGACTATGGGTTGTACATGCTCTGGAGCTTCAGATGCTATGCCAAGCGCCTAATTGCCCCCACTGATGCTAGCTGCCTACCTACTAGTTCAGTCCCAAGGCTAGACAGGCGAATAGCACATGCAGGCAGAGTGGTAGAATCTCCACTCATATAACCACACATAAATGACACTAATGCGCCTCTGGGGGCTTTTATGCATAAGGCTCCACCCCAAACACACACCCAGTCGGGCGAGGCATCACACGTGGGCCAATCCAGAGTTGCCACATCACCCCGGCAGCAAGCGTCTGACCACCAATGAGAAGCCGCCACATCACGGACATGCTCAGTAAGACAATTTCCGGACTTAGGCTCCAGAGTGCCAGACTGCGCCTGTATATCGCTAGTTACTAAGAACTTGGCTGGAGAGCCTGCAGTAACCAACCGTATAAACCCAGACGGAGTTTAAGAAATGCTGTCTCATGTGCTTTACAGAAACTTGGTTACATGGGGAGGTCCCGGATTCAAGTGTCTTGATTCCAGGGTTTCTCATGGTCCGGGTTGATAGAGACAAAGCTAAGTGTGGTAAGAAGAAGGCTGGTGGGCTGATATTATACATTAATAATAGATGGTGTAACCAGCGGCATTTTACTGTTAAGGAAAGTGACTGCAGTCAAAATATTGATCTCTTAGCAGTTGGCCTTAGGCCTCACTATCTACCTAGAGAATTCTCCATTTGCATAGCAGTAGTCATGTATAACCTCCATCCGCCAGCCAAGAGGCAGCTGAGGATGCGTTGTCAGGGGTGTTGGCTCGCCTTCAGACAAAGCACCCAAACTTGTTAATTGTTATCTCTGGGGATTTTAAAGGCCCCGTCTCACTAAGCGATCTCGGTAGCGAGATCGCTGCTGAGTCACAACTTTTGTGACGTAACAGCGATCTCACCAGTGAGATCGCTATGTGTGACAGCGATCAGCGAGCGGCCCCCCTGCCGGTATCGCTGATCGCTGGAAGAAACCTCTGGACATTTCTTTGGTCGCTGGTCTCCCGCTGGCCAGCACGCATCGCTGTGTGTGAGAGGCGGGAGACCGGCGATCAGCTGTAAAAAATAATAAAAAAAAATAAAAAATATTGTTATTCTCACCTTCCGACGTCCCGTTCAGCCATCCTGCCTCTCTCCACGCTCCGGTCCCAGTGATCCTTTGCACGAATGACCGCGAGACTTTATCCCTCGAGACCATGACATCTCGTGGTCATTCGTGCAAAGGATCACTGGGACTGGAGCGTGGAGAGAGGCCGGAAGACTGCGCGGGACATCGGAAGGTGAGAATAACTATATTTTTTATTTTGATTCTATTTTTTACAGCGATGGCCAGCGATGACTGGCGCTCGGCATCGCTGTGCTGATCGCTGGTGAAGCTGTCTGTGTGACAGCTCACCAGCGATCACATAGCGACTTACTAGCGATCCTGACACCTTGATATCGGTGTCGGGATCGCTTCTAAGTCGCTTAGTGTGACGGGGCCTTAACAGTCATGATCTCAAAGGCTCTTCCAAAGTTCTATCAATATGTTAAATGTGCAACTAGGGACAACAGTATATTGGATCTCCTCTGTGCAAATGTTAAAGATGCCTATTCATCGTCTGCACTACCCCATCTGGAGAAATCTGACCACAACCTTATACTATTGTCTACATCTTATCAACCAGGTGTCAGCAAACAACCAGAGACTATAAAACTAATCAGGAGGTGGTCTCAGAAGCTGAGGAGGCCCTGCAAGACTGCTTTGACCTCACAGACTGGGAGGTGGTATGGGACAGGGGAGAGCATGATGATGTACCGTATATACTCGTGTATAAGCCGACCCCCCTAATTTTGCCACAAAAAACCTGGGAAAACTTATTGACTCGCGTATAAGCCTAGGGTTAAATGGTGGTCCAAGAAGATGCTCCATAGATAAAATCCCCCCATATGCTGCTGCACAAAGGTTAATGCTGGCCCAAGAAGATGCAACATAAATACCCCCCATATGCTGCTGCACAAGGGTTAATGCTGGCCCAAGAAGATGCTCCATAAATACCCCCCATAATATGCTACTGCACAACGGTTAATGCTGCCCCATAAATACCCCCTATATGCTGCTCCACAAAGGTTAATGTTGCCCCATAAGATGCTCCATAATTACCCCCATATGCTGCTGCACAAGGGTTAATGCTGCCCCATAAATACCCCTCATATGCTGCCCCATAAATACCCCTCATATGCTGCTGCACAAGGGTTAATGCTGCACCATAAATACCCCTCATATGCTGCCCCATAAATACCCCTCATATGCTGCTGCACAAGGGTTAATGCTGCCCCATAAATACCCCTCATATGCTGCTCCACAAGGGTTAATGCTGCCCCATAAGTACCCCTCATATGCTGCTGCACAAGGGTTAATGCTGCCCCATAAATGCCCCCTATATGCTGCTCCACAAGGGTTAATTCTGCCCCATAAGATGCTCCATAAATACGCCTTACTTGCTGCTGCTGCAATAAAAAAAAATGACATACTCGCCTCTCCGTCGTTGGGGGCCAGGTGCCGGTGTCCTGAGCCCCTGGCAGTGGCGATATTCACCTGTCCCCGTTCCAAGACATGCACCGCTGTGTCTCCCAGGTCTCTGCATTGACAGCAGAGGGTGCACACTGACTGCGTCATTGCGCCCTCTGCCGTCACAGCAGGAGGACCCGGAGACACAGCGGTGCACGGCTTGGAACGGGGACAGGTGAATATCACTCTGCCCCCGTCATACTCGCCCCTCTTAGCGCAAGGTCTTCTCTGCAGCGGCAGCCCCTGCTTCTCTTTCTGCCGTCTGCTTCCTGCATTCAGCTGGTCACGTGGTTCGGCTCATTAAACTCATAAATATGCGCATATTCAAAAAATGGGCTGAAAATCTCGGCTTATACACGAGTATATACGGTAAATGATATTGTCGGGAGAGTAACTGATTATATAAATTTTGTACTGATACTGTAGTACCAGTTAAAAAGATTTGATGTTAAGCAACTAGCAAGCCTTGGATTACAAAAGAATTGAAATGCTTACTAAACAAGGAAAACTGACATTTAACATGCATACAAAGAAACTGAAATTGATACAAAGGGACTTAAAAGGGAAAATTAAGAATGCCCGTGAGGCATTCCGAATTAAATTATAAAATAAGTTGTCACAAAATTCCATGGAGGTGTGGTCGGGCAATAAGCAGTTAACTGGGTTTAAGGCAAGACCGGAGCGTGGGGAAGTGGATCTGCCCATGGCTAATGAAATGAACGAGTTTTTCAACAGAATCACCGACACATGCACAGCGTAATCATGAATGATGGATGGAGCAGGGGAAAAATCGGCAGCATTGACATTGTGGGATAAACTGTCTGCTTTCTCTGTCTCCCCAAGCGATGTGAGGAAACAGTTTAGTAAACTAGTCATTGGCAAAGCAGCTGGGCCTGATGGCCTCAGTCCACGTGTCCTCGGAGTGTGTGCAAACCAACTGTGTACTGTCTTCCAACTCCTGTTTAACAGGAGCCTACAATTACAGAGACTGCCAATGCTGTGGAAGACCACCTGCCTGGTGCCGGTCCCCAAGATCACTTTTCCGACTTCACTACACTACTATCGTCCAGTGGCCTTAATACTGCATGCTATGAAGTCGGAGAGAATAGTACTTGCCTACTTGTGCCCAAGGGTGAGGGCCAACACTGACCCCCTACAGTTTACGTACCAGCAGAGATTGGGGGTGGATGATGCGATTGTGTCTCTGCTACATACAGTACATTCATTCTTGGACAATAAGGGAACTGCAGTGCGAGCTGTTGCGAGTTCATTTTTCCCTTCACCATTGAGGTCTGATGAACTCCCTCCTCTGGTGAAGGAAGGTAGACTGATTACCAAACACCTGGGCAGCTAGATGATAACTGGGTGGCTGGAATTGAGGACTGGATATAAGGCTGCCGACGCCCTTCTTCCTGGCTGGTGATTTTCCTGCTGGATTCTTGGAGACCAGTCTTATTCCTGCGTCTCAAAGCTAAGTTTTTCTGCTCTGCTTTGTACTCTTCAGTTTTGTTTTTGGTTTGCCTTGTTTTTTGGGAGTTCTGCCATCCCCGGCCGGGGGAGAGGTAAATTCCATTTTTGTCTCTGATCTGTTGATCTTTTGCTCTGTCTTCAGAATATACCTGAGTGCTGATATAGTCTTTTGGAGCCTAGCGACTTCAGGGCCTGTTTTTCCTATCAGTCGGTTGGCTCATTTTGATAGGGTTTTTGCGGATGGCAGACAGCAGCTTTCCTATCCTGTCCTGTGTAGTTAGCTTGGGCCCCATCATTTGCTCAACCTATCTTTCTATCTGTGTTAGTGTTTTCATCTTGCTTCACTGTCATTATATGTTGGGGGCTGCCTATTGCTTTGGGGTCTGCTCTGGGGCAGTTTAGTTTTTCCCCTTTCTGTCTTTAGGCTATGTAGCTCTCCGGCTGTGATCGAGGGGTCTAGGGCACCGTAGGAACCCCCCATGGCTACTGCTAGTTGTTGTGGATAGGTTCAGGGGTCTGCAATCCGATAGCTGCCAACCTCTCTGGTTTTTCTGGACTTAGCTGGTATTTTGTTTTTTCCTCCTTCGGTGACTCATCATAACAGCGAGCCATGTTCTTTCAATTCTCTAGTGCTTTCAATAACTTACAGCTGCCCCTACTATAAAATAAGCTGACTGATATGGCGGTAGATGAGGGGATGGTGAACTGGATAAGCGACTACTTGACGGACATGCCGCAGTTTGTAAGGATGGGGGAGGTGGTATCTGGCAGTGTACGGAGCAGTGTTGGAGCCCCTCAGGGTACAGTGCAGTCGCCCTTCCTCTTCACATTGTATACAGCTGACTTTCAGTATAAATCAGATCTCTGTCACCTCCAAAAATTCTCAGATGATCAGATGACTCAGTGATTGTAGGGGGCATTGTGGGGGATCGGGGGAGGAGGAATATAGAAGGGTGTTTTCCGACTTTGAGTATTGGTGCCAGACTAACTGTCTAGAACTAAATGTGAAGAAAACCAAGGAGATGGTGTTGAGTTATAGAAGGAAAAAGAATGATTACTTACCGATCACTATTGCTGGCCAGGAGGTGGAGATGGTTGAGAGCTACAAATATTTGGGGTCCACCTTGACAGCAAACTCGATTGGAGGTATCATAAGGAGAAGGTTTACAAGAAGGGAATGAGCAAACTGTACTTTCTACAGAAGTTCAGGTCATTCAATGAGTGCAGTAAAATACCACAAGCCTGAGCTAAACGCTGGGACCGACTTCTATGCTGAGCAGCACCCACAGCGGCCGAGCCCGAATGGGAGACAGCAGAGGCAGACAAGGCTTGGGATCTTCCCCATGCGTGGGAGAATCCCGGCATCTAACATTACCCACGCGCTAGCATCCCTCCTGGCAACGTTCGCCCTCATCCTCTCCTTCGACAGTCTAATTGCATCCTACATGCGCTCCCAGATGTCACAAGCCACCACCTCCCAGTCCACCACTCTCGGGTAGGAAGATGAAATGGGCATGGGAACAGGAACCCGCGGATGTTGACTGTAATTTAGGAGGAAAGGAGTCTGCCCCGTGGAATCAGAGACAGCATTGTTTAACGCAAACTCCGCCCATGGCAGCAGGGGCGACCAAATGTCGTGACTGATGGACACAAAATGCCATAGATAATGACCAAAGATTGAGTGGTCCTTTCCACCAGCCCATTCGTCTCAGGATGGTATGCAGACGACAAATTAAGCTCTATACTGAGCAGGCTGCAAAGTTCCCTCCAGAATCGAGATGCGAACTGAGGACCCAAGTCACTGACTATCTTATCAGGCATCCATGAAGGCAGAAAATATGCTTGATAAATATCAATGCCAGTGCTTGCGCTGAGGGTAACACGAGGCAGAGGCACTAGATGTACCATTTTAGGGAAATGAACGGTGACCACCCAAATGACTGTTATTATGGGACTTGGGCAAATCTACAATAAAGTTCATCCCGATCATCTTCCAAGGCCTAGCCGCCACAGGCAGAGGATAGAGCAAACCCGCAGGTCTCTGCCTCGAAGGCCGGTTCCTAGCACAGGAAGCGGAGGGCTGCACATACAGTTTGACATCTCGCGCCATCCGAGGCCACCAATAAGATCTCTCTAATATTCAGTGGTCCTCTTAGTGCCGAATTGACCATCTACTTTGGAGGTATGTGCCCACAAGAGAACCTCAGACTGCAAGTTAGGTGGTACATAAGTTTTGCCCGGAGGAATCTGCTCAAGGGACACCGGTGCAACCGTTCGAAGACTCTTCGAGGGGAAAACTAGATGTGGTTCATCCCTATCCTCAGAAGAGACTACTGAACGAGACAAAGCGACGGCACGTAAATTCTCCTCGGACAAAAAATGGATAGTAAAATCGAACCAGGAGAGGAATAAGGACCACCTGGCCTGGCGCGAATTCAGACGTTAAGCAGCCTGAAGATATGTAAGGTTTTTATGGTCCGTAAAAACCTTAAAAGGATACCGAGCTCCCTCCAGGAGATATCTCCACTCAGTAAAGGCCAATTTCATTGCCAACAACTCCCTGTCCCCTCTGGCATAATTCCTCTCCGCTGGTGAGTTCTTGCAAAAGAAGAAGCAAGGATGCTTTTGAACTTGAGCATACTTTTGGTATAGGACAGCTCCGGCACCAACAGAAGAGGCATCCACCTTTAGGATGAGGGTTGGATTGGCCCACCGTAGAACCGGAGGACTCTCCGGTGGGCCCAGGCATAGGCAGCTGCTGGCATACTGGCCAGCAGCTGCCTATGGCCCCCACTGCTCCAGGGGCTCCCAGCCAGTGGACAGCTACTATGGGAGCCCCCGGTGCCTGCGGAGCAGCATCGGGTGACAGGAAGCAGAAGCTGGCTGCTGTGGCTAAAACCTGTACCCGCTGATAGAGAAATGAATATTCATTGCTCCCCAGGCCCCCATGGGTGTGGAGAGGGGTGAATATTAATTTCAATTTAGCAGCGGGCAGTGTTTGACACAGTCTGCAAGTGAACATAAGTCACGTGTGCCAGCACCGCTCTCCCCTAGCAGTGACAGAAAAAGTCATGAGAATGCAAGAGTGCTCTGTTAGGCTAGTTTAACACTAGCGTATGGAGGAGCTGCGGAGGGATGCGGACTTCCTCTGTGAAGCTCCGGTCAGCTCCACCTCCGTCGGAATGCGGCCTGCGTATTTTATCTTTAGCATTAGGTACGCAGGCCGTGCCTATGTATGTGGATGCCTCAGCATCCGTCGATTTGACGGTGCGGCGACCCACTCCGAACGCAACGTGTTGCATTTTGGTTCGGTCGCCGCACCGTCAAAACTGGATGCAGAGGCATCCGCATACATCGCACGGCCTGCGTACCTAATGCTAAAGATGGGGTACGCAGGCCGCATGCCGACGGAGGCAGAGCTGACCAGGGGAGCTGTGTCTGTGGGCGGAGCTTCACGGAAGTCCGCATCCCTCCGCAGCTCCTTCATACGCTAGTGTGAAACTAGCCTTACTTACAGTGTGCCGCATTCTGCAGCAGCCGAACATGTCAGCAGTTATCAGTGACGCCCACACTGCTCTCTGCCTGACTGGGAGGAGCCACGAACAGGACATCCTCCCAGCGTGACGTCACCACTTCTTGCGTTTCCTGCGCTCAGCTACTCAGAGAGCAGTGCGGGCGTCATTGTGAACAAGGCTGACAATCGTGTTCGGCTGCTGCAGACTGCGGCACACTGTAAGTAACAGAGCGCTCTTGCGTTCTCATGACTTATTATGTCACTCACCACTCTTCTCTGCGGGAGGGTTAAGCAGCTCTTGACAAGGCTAACACTGATTGGCCCCATCGCAGCCAATCAGTGTTAGCTTTGTTTGTGTCCTCTTCTCCCTGGCCGTACAGCATAGCTCAGGTAATCGGCTGCTGTCCTCTATAAAGCGCGCTCCCCTCCCCCACAGTGTAAGCAGCAGCAGAGGGACATAGAGGACTCCTTGCTACAGTCACAAATGTTGAACAAGAGCCCCCCTGCCAGCCTAAAAGTAAGTGTAAATCGGGGGCCTTTAGTCTGGGGTGATCCCAACCCTGGACCCCCACAGCCCATACCTTCCATTATTACCCCCTTCTATCGTTCGCAAACCAACACAAACACCAGAAATCTTTCCCTCCTCAAATACGTGCCCTTGACGTTCACCCCTCAGCGCCCTCTCTCTGGATCACTCTAGATCACTCTGGAATGCCCGCTCCATCTGCAATAAACTCCATGTGATTCACGACCGCTTTACCTCCCGCAATTTTTCCTTCCTTAGCCTCACTGAAACATGGCTGACACCCTCCGACACTGCCTCACCTGCTACGCTATGCTATGGCGGCCTTCACTTCACCCACACTCCTCGTCCTGGCAACAGACATGGTGGAGGAGTGGGCCTTCTCCTTTCTTCCAATTGCACCTTCAACCCAATCCCACCTCTTCCCTCTCTTGTCCTCCCCTCTTTTGAAGTCCACTCTGTCCGCATCTACTCTCCCTCAAACCTCCAAGTGGCTGTCATATACCGACTTCCAGGCTCAACCACTACCTTCATTGACCAATTCTCTACCTGGCTCCTTCACTTTCTCTCTGCTGACATTCCCACCATCATCTTGGGTGACTTCAACATCCCCATTGACACCCACCAGTCAGCAGCCTCAAAACTCCTGTCGCTCACTTCTTCTTTTGGACTTACTCAGTGGTCCTCCTCAGCCACCCACACAGACGGACACACACACATTAGACCTGGTCTTCACCCGTCTCTGCTCCCTATCTAACTTCACAATCTCCCCTCTCCCTCTATCTGACCACCATCTACTCTCTTTCTCGTCACTGTCCTCCTCACCTGACACCCATGTCCAGCACCTTGCACACCTAGACACTCACATACTCTCTGACTCTATCCTACCACTGTCCTCCATATCTTCACTCCACGACACAGACACTGCCACTAGTTTCTACAGTGCCACTCTTTCATCAGTCATCGACTCCGTCGCCCGTGTCATGCATAACAGAGTGCGACGAATCAATAGACAACCCTGGCACAATAACACCACTAAAAAGCATCGGCAGGCATCCAGAATTGCTCAACGGCGCTAGAAGAAAACGCATTCCCAAGACAACTTCACTGCACTCAAACAAGCAACACTTACATTCAAATCTGCCCTCACCTCTGCCTACTTTACATTCCTTGCATCTTCCTTATCCCACAACCCCAAACAGTTGTTCAATACTTTTAACTCCCTCCTCCGCCCACCACTGCCCCCTCCGACTTCCCTAATCTCTGCTGAAGACTTCGCCGCGCACTTCAAAAATAGGATCGACCAAACAAGGCAAGTCTTTATTATTCAACCATCACAACCCCTTTGTATACCAGACCAATGCCCAAACCCCATAACCTCCTTATCCAACATCACTGAAGGGGAGCTTACTCATCTTGTCTCCAAATCACACCTCACCACTTGTGCACTCGACCCCATCCCACTTCCTCCCCAACCTCGCCACCACTCTTATCCCATCTCTAACCCACCTCTTCAACCTATCACTTCCGGTACCTTCCCTTCTGCTTTCAAACATGCCACAATCACGCCTATCCTTAAAAAGTCAAATCTCGACCTAACAGCCATGTCCAGCTATCGCACAATATCGCTGCTCCCATTCGCTTCTAAACTCCTGGAACAGCATGTCCACGCTGACCTTTCCTCTCACCTGTCATCTAACTTGCTCTTTGACAATCTACAGTCTGGTTTTTGTCCCCATCATTCCACTGAGACAGCCCTGACCAAAATTACCTATGACCTACTTAAAGCAAAAGCCAACGGACAATACTCTATAGTCCTCCTTCTAGACCTGTCCTCTGCTTTTGACATAGTTGACCACTGCCTCCTACTACAGGTCCTCTCCTCCTTTGGCATCAAAGACCTCGCCCTATCCTGGATCTCCTCATACCTTCCCAACCGCACATTCAGCGTCTCCCACTCCCACATTACCTCCTCTTCCCACCCTCTCTCTGTTGGAGTCCCCCAAGGCTCTGTTCTAGGACCCCTACTCTTCTCAATCTATACACTTGGCCTGGGGCAACTCATAAAGTCCCATGGATTCCAGTACCACCTTTATGCCGATGATACTCAGATCTACCTCTCTGGCCCAGACGTCACCTCTCTGCTGTCCAGAATCCCAGAGTGTCTATCAGCCATATGCTACTTCTCCTCTCGCTTCCTCAAACTCAATGTAGACAAATCTGAACTGATCATCTTTCCCCCATCTCACAGATCTTTCTTACCCGACTTATCTATAACAATTGACGACATCATGATTTCCTCCGTACCGGAGGTCCGCTGCCTCAGAGTAACCCTTGACTCTGCCCTGTCCTTCAAATCGCACATCCAAGCTCTCTCCACCTCCTGTCGCCTCAAGCTCAAAAATATTTACAGAATCGATCCCTTCCTCAACCCTCATTCTACTAAAATGCTTGTACATGCCCTCATCATCTCACGCCTCGACTATTGCAACATCCTTTTCTGTGGCCTCCCTGCAAACACCCTCGCACCTCTCCAGTCCATCCTTAACTCTGCCGCCCGACTAATTCATCTCTCTCCTTGCTACTCCTCCACTTCTCCCCTCTGCAAATCTCTTCACTGCCTCCCATTCCCTCAGTGTATCTAATTCAAATGACTAATACTGACCTACAAGGCCATCTATAACCTGTCTCCCCCATATGTCTCTGAACTAATCTCCCGATACCTTCCCTCACGTAATCTCCGGTCCTCCCAAGACCTCCTTCTGTCCTCCAAACTTATTCGCTCCTCACCCAACCGCCTCCAAGACTTCTCCCGAATAGCCCCCATCCTCTGGAATTCTTTGCCCCAACACGTCCGGCTATCAACCACAATCGGATCCTTCAGACGGAACCTGAAAACCCACCTCTTCAGGAAAGCTTACAGCCTGCAATGATCCCCGCTACCTCCTCACCTCTACTGGAGCCACCGCCTCACCATCACTGGAGCTGCTGCAACCCCCCAACCTACTGCCTCCTTCCCCACCATCCTCTAGCATGTAAGTCCGAAAGGGCAGGGTCCTCTCTGTATCAGTCTGTGATTGTTAGTTTGTTTACTGTAAGTGATATCTGTACTTTGTATGTAACCCCTTCTCATGTACAGCACCATGGAACAAATGGTGCTATATAAATAATAATAGAGGGGGAGGGGCCAAATTACTTAGGGCCCAATTACTTCATCTCTCCTTTCACTAACTGCACCCCTACCCCCGTATCACCCCTGACTGAGCCCCCTCCCTTGTATTACCCCTGACTGCACCTTCTCCCATATCACCCCTGCTGAATCCCCTTGCCCCGGAATCACCCTGACTGAGCCCCTCTACCCCTGTATTACCCCTGACTGCACCTCCTCCTTTGTATCACCCCTGACTGCGCCACCTCCCCCTGTATCACCCCTGCTGAACCCCCTCGCCCTGGAATCACTCTGACTGAGCCCCTCTACCCCTGTATCACCCCTAACTGCACCCCCTCTACCCCTGTATCACCCATGACTGTGCCACCTCCTCTTTAATCACCCGTGACTTCTCCACCTCCCCCTGTATCACCCCTGACTGCCTGTGTCCCCTTCCCCTATATCACCCCTGGCAGTGCCACTTCCCTCTGTATCACCCCTGACTGACTGCGCCCTCCCCCTGTATCACCCCTGCCTGATCCCCTCTTCCCTCTGTATCACCCTGACTGACTGCGCCCCCTCCCCCTGTATCACCCCTGACTGACTGCGCCCTTTCTCTGTATCACCCCTGACTGACTTCGCCCTCTCTCTATATCACCCCTGACTGACTTCGCCCTCTCTCTATATCACCCCTGACTGACTGCGCCCCCTCTCTGTATCACCCGACTGACTGCGCCCTCTCTCTGTATCACCCCTGACTGACTGCGCCCTCTCTCTGTATCACCCCTGACTGACTGCGCCCTCTCTCTGTATCACCCCTGACTGACTGCGCCCTCTCTCTGTATCACCCCTGACTGACTGCGCCCCCTCCCCCTGTATCACTCTTGACTGACTGCGCCCCCTCCCCCTGTATCACTCTTGACTGACTGCGCCCCCTCCCCCTGTATCACTCTTGACTTACTGCGCCCCCTCCTCCTGTATCACTCTTGACTGACTGCGCCCCCTCCTCCTGTATCACTCTTGACTGACTGCGCCCCCTCCCCCTGTATCACTCTTGACTGACTGCGCCCCCTCCCCCTGTATCACTCTTGACTGACTGCGCCCCCTCCCCCTGTATCACTCTTTACTGACTGCGCCCCCTCCCCCTGTATCACTCTTGACTGACTGCGCCCCCTCCCCCTGTATCACTCTTGACTGACTGCGCCCCCTCCCCCTGTATCACTCTTGACTGACTGCGCCCCCTCCCCCTGTATCACTCTTGACTGACTGCGCCCCCTCCCCCTGTAACACCCCTGCTGAACCCCCTCGCCCTGGAATCACTCTGACTGAACCCCTGTATCACCCCTAACTGCACCCCCTCTACCCCTGTATCACCCGTGACTGCGCCACCTCCCCCTGTATCACCCCTGACTGCCTGTGTCCCCTTCCCCTATATCACCCCTGGCAGTGCCACTTCCCTCTGTATCACCCCTGACTGGCTGCCCTCCCCCTGTATCACCCCTGACTGAGCCCCTCTTCCCCTGTATTACCCCTGACTGACTGTGCCCCCTCCCCCTGTATCACCCTTGACTGACTGCGCCCTCTCTCTCTATCACCCCTGACTGACTGCGCCCCCTCTCTATCACCCCTGACTGACTGCGCCCTCTCTCTGTATCATCCCTGACTGACTGTGCCCCCTCCCCCTGTATTACCCCTGACTGACTGTGCCCTCTCTCTATATCACCCCTGACTGACTGCGCCCCCTCTCTATCACCCCTGACTGACTGCGCCCTCTCTCTGTATCACCCCTGACTGACTGCGCCCTCTCTCTGTATTACCCCTTACCGACTGCGTCCTCCCCCTGTATCACCCCTGACTGACTGCGCCCCCTCCCCCTGTATCACCCTAGTTGAACCCCTCTCCCTCTTTATCATCTCTGACTAAAACTTTTCTTCCCCTACTACTAACAAAATGAGGCGCTTCATAAAAAGTTATGGCCTTATAGGTGGCAGAGAGATTTCTGGAAAAAGTGTATGGGGGGATGTGAGGGAAAGCTCTTTCGATATTACTCCAGTGTCACACATAAGTGATCTAGGACCCCCACCACTAGAAGAGGGGGCATTCACATAATACTGCAGAAATATTCACACAGAGATTGTGCAGATATTGCTGCGTGTACCACTAATGTAATGTCGCACCTTTACCACTGGCCTGATTCTTTGTACTGCAAAGCATGAAATCGGTGGTGAATATGTTACATCTGCATCAGTCAATTGCCGCCGTGGTTTTTCCCAGAGTTTAGATGAGATGTCATAAAATCCCCTCCACTACACTGGTGCTATAACACATTGGCCTAGGGGTTAATAAACACCAGGGAACATTTATCATTGAGTTTGAACCAAAATGTGGGCGCCAACCCCTGCTACATCACTAAGACGTGTACCACCTTATGTTACGCCCTGATATTAGCGTGTTATATCGCACAATTGGTGGTCTTGTAGTTATTTCTGTATAGCTACATCGTGGGCCCCAAGAATGATTTTCTCTGGTGGGCCCCAGGTGCTCCAGTCCGAAGCTGTCTAGGATGAAGGACTTATCCACATCTGGACGATGCAGAACTGGTGCCCTAGCAAAATGGGACTTTAGAGAGGTAAATGCCCTGGACACCTTCTCGGACCACTGCTTCAGGTTAGCTCCCTTCTTGGTTAGGGCTACCAAAGGAGCTGCTAGAGGGTAGAAGTGAGGTATAAACTGTTGGTAAAAATTCATGAATCCCAAAACCGCTTTAGGGGAACGTAGCTCCTGCCAGTGCAACACCGCCTCCAGCTTAGCAGGGTCCATAGCTAACCCCTTGACTGAAATGATGTGTCCCAGAAATGGCAAGGACTCTTGCTCAAACACATATTTCTCTAACTTGGCAAAAAGGGAATTATTGCGAAGAAGCTCAAAAACCTTACAGACATCCTTACAGCGAGTATCTACATCTGGGGAATAGATGAGGATGTCGTCCAGATATACCACCACAGATGTAGACAACAGATGTCATTTATGAAGTCCTGGAAGAGAGCAGGGGCATTACAGAGACAGAATGTCATAACCAAGTACTCATGATGACCGTCCCGGGTATTAAAGGCGGTCTTCCATTCATCCCCCTTCACGTATACGAATAAGGTTGTAAGCCCCACGCAAGTCCAACTTTGTAAATATCCTAGCACCCTGCAACCTATCAAAGAGCTCGGACAGCAGAGGCAAAAGATATTTGTTCTTTATGGTAATGGCATTCAAACCCCCTGTAATCAGTGCAGGGACTTAACACCCCGTTCCTCTTCTGGACGAAGAAAAAACCCGCCCCGGTTGGGGACACAAATTTCCTAATAAACCCAATAAAAAGCAAAGGCAATAATGCGGCACTCACCGGATTGCTGTGTGACCAGTCCTTTATTGTACCAACAAAGGTATAGACAAGATATTAAGGTCGGGCAGGTGTGCAGAGGTATGTGGGGAACACAGATGGAAGACGGCCGTTTCGGGTGCTTGACACTTCAACGGATCCAAAGCCAATTGGACCCTTTGAAGTGTCAAGCACGTGAAACGGCCGGCTGTCTGTGTTCCCCGCATGCCTGTGCACACCTGCCCAACCTTAATACCTTGTCTATACCTTTGATGGTATAATAAAGGACTAGTCACACAGCAATCCGGTGAGTGCCGCATTATTGCCTTTGCTTTTTATTGGCGCACAAATGACCTGTTGATGTAGCAGATTGTGGCTTTGCGATATTGGGCCCCACCAGCGACACCAGAGGCTCAGTACAAAGTCTGGTTAGTGCTGAGGAAGATAAGTTTTGAGGATGATATGGAAGTCTTCCTCACCATGTTCAAGCACACAGAAGAGCGGGAGAGCTTGCCGTTTTCCCAGTGGGCTGAAGTGGTGGCCCCCTTCCTGACAGGAGATGCCCAGAAAGCCTACATTGACCTCTGTCGGGACAATGCCCTGGACTATGGGAAACTGAAAGGTGAGATCCTTGCCCGAATGGGGGTTAACACATATGAACGTGGGAAATGGGTGTTCCAATAGTCCTTTGTGGACTCTCAACCCGTCAGGTCTCAGGCATATGACTTGCTGCAGTTGGTAAAAAAATGGCTTCAGCCTGAGTCCTTAACAACTTACCAGATGGTGGAGAGGGTGGTGGTTGACCAGCTATTAATAACTCTGCCAGCCGCTATTCAGCATTTGGTGGGCCAAGGGGATCCCTGCACCCTAGACCAAGTGGACAGCCTGATTGAGCGGTATACGGCCACTCAGGATTTCATACGGGACTCTTGGAAAGGTCCACAACCCTCTGCTGGGGCCAATCAGGACCGAGCACATACTGAGAGGGTGCCCCGGAGTGAGAGTGAAAAGAGACCTGGTTCCCCTAAATTGGCCTCAAGGTCCAGTCGTGCCGCAGCTATTAAGTGTTGGCGGTGCCAAGGGCCAGGACATGTGGCTGCCAACTGCCCCGACAGCTGAACCTATGGACTGCGGGTATACTCGCCCTATGTTGATGTACGCCTAGGCTGTTTTCACCATGAATCCGTTCATCCCAGCGGGTGAACTGCATCTGTGCCAGGTGCGCATCAATGGACACCCGGCCAATGTCCTCCTGTACTCGGGGAGCCTAGTGACACTTGTGCATGGGTCATTAATATCAGGTTTATTATCCCCTGGGAAAAATGTGGGTGTTGGGTGAACATGGTGAACTTCGCGATTACCCAACAGTGGAGGTCTCGTTTGTTACGCCGTGCGGGGAGATTATACATGTGGTGGGAGTAGTGATAACCCTTATTTATGAGGCTGTCCTGGGAGATTTGACCGTCTTCTGATCTCTGCAAAAATAAAATGAATACTCCCAGGGTAAATGTTCCGGGTGCAGAACCCAAAAATCCTGAGTCAGGGATGCCTGCCACAGGGATCACCAACCTAGGGACAGAGTGTAACCACGATAGATTTCCCCTAGAGGTATTGGCAGAAGAGGTTGAGATGACCCCGTCGATCCCTGAGCTGGAAGTGTCCCCTGGTACATCTGGGACAGCTCAGCTCCCGGATCCCACTCTGACTCTGGCATGGGAAAGAATAATCGAGATAAATGGAGTGGTTCAGCGACTGGGTGCTGAGACGGTGTTCCCATATATGGTGATCACCTAGAAGTTACTATACAGGGTTGATAAAATCAGAGATGAGGTGTTTGAACTGGTGGTGCCCCAGTCCTACCGTCGGGCGATGCTCGAAATGGCTCACACCCATATGCTGGGAGGGCACTTGGGGGCAAAAAAGACGCAGGAGCGCATATTGCAGCGGTTTTTTTTGGCCTGGGGTCTACGATGAGGTTCTGCGAAACGTGTTCTGAGTGCCAACTAATCTGACGCACCGCAAACTACCGGAGTCCGTTGGTATCTCTACCCATTATAGGGGTACTTTTCAAGCGGATTACGATGGATCTGGTAGTGCCAATAGTAAAATCTGCCTGGGGCTACCAACACATATTAGTGGTTGTGGACTACACCACCCGGTTCCCAGAGGCCATTCCGCTTTGGCACACCTCGGCTAAGCTTATTGCCCGGGATTTGTTTACCATGTTCTTTCGCCTTGGGCTTCCGAAGGAGCCCCTTACTGATCAGTGGACTCCTTTTTATGTCCAAGGTGATGAAGGAACTGTGCAAGCTTCTCAAAATAAAGCAGTTGCTCACATCGGCATATCACTCCCAGCCTGACGGACTAATCGAGTGCTTCAACAAAACCCTCAAGTCCGTGTTGAAGAAGGTAGTTTTTGAGGATGGAAGGGATTGGGACATGTTGTTGCCCGACTTGATGTTCACCATTCACGAGGTACCGCAGACTTCCACGGGATTTTCACCCTTTGAGCTACTGTATGGCAGGCATCCTAGGGGTCTGCTGGATGTAGCCAAAGAGACGTGGGAGCAGGAACCTAACCACATAAGAGTGTAATTGAGCACGTGGCCAATATTCAGGACCTGATTTCAAGGGTCATGCCTAACGTTAAATAGCATTTGATGGATTCTCAGGCAGTGCAGAGCCGCGTATACAGTGGGGAAAAAAAGTATTTAGTCAGTTAGCAATAGTGCAAGTTCCACCACTTAAAAAGATGAGAGGCGTCTGTAATTTACATCATAGGTAGACCTCAACTATGGGAGACATACTGAGAAAAAAAAATCCAGAAAATCACATTGTCTGTTTTTTTTTCATTTTATTTGCATATTATGGTGGAAAATAAGTATTTGGTCAGAAACAAAATTTCATCTCAATACTTTGTGATATATCCTTTGTTGGCAATGACAGAGGTCAAACGTTTTCTGTAAGTCTTCACAAGGTTGCCACACACTGTTGTTGGTATGTTGGCCCATTCCTCCATGCAGATCTCCTCTAGAGCAGTGATGTTTTTGGCTTTTCGCTTGGCAACACGGACTTTCAACTCCCTCCAAAGGTTTTCTATAGGGTTGAGATCTGGAGACTGGCTAGGCCATTCCAGGACCTTGAAATGCTTCTTACGAAGCCACTCCTTCGTTGCCCTGGCGGTGTGCTTTGGATCATTGTCATGTTGAAAGACCCAGCCACGATTCATCTTCAATGCCCTTGCTGATGGAAGGAGGTTTGCACTCAAAATCTCACGATACATGGCCCCATTCATTCTTTCATGTACCCGGATCAGTCGTCCTGGCCCCTTTGCAGAGAAACAGCCCCAAAGCATGATGTTTCCACCACCATGCTTTACAGTAGGTATGGTGTTTGATGGATGCAACTCAGTATTCTTTTTCCTCCAAACACGACAAGTTGTGTTTCTACCAAACAGTTCCAGTTTGGTTTCATCAGACCATAGGACATTCTCCCAAAACTCCTCTGGATCATCCAAATGCTCTCTAGCAAACTTCAGACGGGCCCGGACATGTACAGGCTTAAGCAGTGGGACACGTCTGGCACTGCAGGATCTGAGTCCATGGTGGCGTAGTGTGTTACTTATGGTAGGCCTTGTTACATTGGTCCCAGCTCTCTGCAGTTCATTCACTAGGTCCCCCCGCGTGGTTCTGGGATTTTTGCTCACCGTTCTTGTGATCATTCTGACCCCACGGGGTGGGATTTTGCGTGGAGCACCAGATCGAGGGAGATTATCAGTGGTCTTGTATGTCTTCCATTTTCTAATTATTGCTCCCACAGTTGATTTCTTCACTCCAAGCTGGTTGGCTATTGCAGATTCAGTCTTCCCAGCCTGGTGCAGGGCTACAATTTTGTTTCTGGTGTCCTTTGACAGCTCTTTGGTCTTCACCATAGTGGAGTTTGGAGTCAGACTGTTTGAGGGTGTGCACAGGTGTCTTTTTATACTGATAACAAGTTTAAACAGGTGCCATTACTACAGGTAATGAGTGGAGGAAAGAGGAGACTCTTAAAGAAGAAGTTACAGGTCTGTGAGAGCCAGAAATCTTGATTGCTTGTTTCTGACCAAATACTTATTTTCCACCATAATATGCAAATAAAATGAAAAAAAAACAGACAATGTGATTTTCTGGATTTTTTTTTCTCAGTTTGTCTCCCATAGTTGAGGTCTACCTATGATGTAAATTACAGACGCCTCTCATCTTTTTAAGTGGTGGAACTTGCACTATTGCTGACTGACTAAATACTTTTTTTCCCCACTGTATATCAAAAAGGCC
Source organism: Dendrobates tinctorius (assembly GCF_039654945.1). Taxonomy (NCBI): domain Eukaryota; kingdom Metazoa; phylum Chordata; class Amphibia; order Anura; family Dendrobatidae; genus Dendrobates; species Dendrobates tinctorius. The sequence continues at coordinate 2,487,432 of NW_027361963.1, read as the reverse complement.
ACGGTACACTTCTTTAAAGCAGGATATCGGGTTTTAGTCTTGGTACCCACCGCCGAAAACAAGCTTATGGCCAAGTGGCAAGGTCCATAGGAAGTTCGGGAAAAAGTGGGGGAAGTACTTGGATTACATCATCATCTTTAGTACTGTACTGGCTGGCATACCCACTTGTCCCGGGTACAAGCTGTAGTGAATTCACTCATATTCGCATGCTTGATGGCAAGTCCCAAGAAATGTGCAGTAGGGCTCGAGGAAGTCCAGTACTTAGGATGCGTGATCGGCCGTGGGGTTATCAAACCCCAAATAAAATCAAGGCCATAAAGAACTGGCCCCGACATGTTACCGCCAAACAGGCGAGAGCATTTCTCGGCATCGTTGGGTATTACCAGAGGTTTATACCTAATTTCTCTGGGAGAACAACACCCCTAAACAATCTCCTAAAGGGAAAGAAATCGGTAATGGTGCGGTGGAATCCTCAAGCGGAGGAAGCCTACCAGTCTATGAAGGTGACGCTGTGCGGACAGCCCGTTTTCATCAGCCGCAACTTCAAGAGTGACTTCGTCGTGTAGATGGATGCCTCTAACGTTGACCTAGGAGTAGTCCTGTCACAGGAGATGAACGGTGAGGAACATCCGGTCACCTACGTATGTAAGAAATTCACCCCGGCTGAGAAAAATTATAGCGTAGTGGTGAAGGAGTACCTGGCTATTAAGTGGGCCTTGGAGTCCCTACGCTATTATTAGCTCAGTCGACCATATCGCTTGGTGACAGATCATTCACCCTTGGTATGGATGAGAAATGTCAAGGAGAGGAATGCTCGGATCGCCAAATGGTTCCTGTCTCTGCAAAATTTCAATATTACCATGGAACATCATGCAGGGAATGCGGGTGCCCTGTGCCAGGCACCCTGTATGGTGACAAGTGTTCAACCCCACAAGTTTAAACAGAGGGGATTATGTGAGGCAATGAGGGGGATCATATTCGAGGGTCAATAGGTGTCCCCTAGGATGCGGACGGAGTCTTTTTAAACACGCAGGAGTGCCTTGTGTTTACAGCAGGACGCTTGTGAGTCACAAGGCAAAGTGAAAGAGTGTATTGGGTCCAAGTAGTGACTCAGTCAGGTTTTTAGGAAAACCAGTTAAGGGCTTTTATTTTATTTTTTTTTTAGAGGGATTTGCAGGTTTGGTAGTGGGGCGATTCCCTCTCTCCAGCCCGGCTTTTGGAAGTGGCTCTATGGCTACGATTCCATTTAGCTCTGTCAGTTTTTGCCTTGGGTGTGTCAATTTGGAGTTTGCAAACTTCAGAGCAGGTGTCTCTGTGCAACCCAGGACTGTGTGAAGTTAACAGAACCAGGGAACTCAAGGAAGCTGATGCACCCAAAAGACATGGTGGTGCCATCATCCACGACAACGGGTTTGGAGTTCTGGACTGTGTTTACGGTGACCCAGCTGCGATCCGGAGGACATCACTCCTGTGTGTGAGTTTTTAGACATTAAAGACATTTGCTTTGAACTTTTCTGTGGTCCCTGCCTATCTGTTGCACTGCACCAACCCCGCTGCACTATTATTATTATTATTATTATTATTTATTTATATAGCACCTTTGATTCCATGGTGCTGTACATGCACTACAGCATGCTTAAAAAGATGGACACTGAGTTAACACACTCCACTGTCTCGCCACCACCCCACATAGAGCGACCGCTCTGACCCTGGCTAACCTAAAGGCATAAGTGACCATTACCTAATTCAGGACATCCCTTAGTTCAGAACTACTACGGCGACTTATGTGATCAAGGTCTTGAATGACCGAAACGTCATTCTGTCGCAATCACTATAAGAGCACTTGTTTTCAATAAATTTCACTAATAAGCAAATACTCCTTAAGTGTATGTGTGCAGTGAAAAATAGACATTTTTATAGGTTGGGTCGTTCTGGACACTGTAATGCCAAATATGTGTACTTTATTTGTTTTTATATAAATATTGTCATGTTTTTTCATTTATTTTGTGATTTATTTTACTTTTTTTACTTAGTCCTTCTATGGGACCTTAACTTATTAATCTGATTGCAGATATCATGCATTACACTGCACATGTACTGCATTGACAGAAGCCTCTTAGACTCTGCTCCTGGCATGGTCTAAACAGCCTGTCACTGGCAGATCCCGAGGTTGTCATGACGATCTCGGGTTGCCATGACAACCATTGGCCCTCTCCCGGGCTCGTAAATGTTGCGATCGATATTAATTTATCGCTGCATTTAGGGTCTTAAAATGTGGAGCTTTCTCCAGCTCCTCTGTGGTTCCATTCCTGGTGGAGACGAAACTTGGAGAAGTTGTGTTTCTTAGTGCGGCTCCTCCATCTGACTGAGGAGGGTCTTCTCTGTCCCTCTCCTCAGGGTCCTCATCCTCCGAGTGCAGAGCAGAGAGCATTAGGCTTTGGCCTCACTGATTATCACTTCATACTTGGGGACACAATGTGCTGGGACCTCGGTACCGGTGGTGAGGACCACAACAATGTAATTTAGTCCCTGATACATAAACCTAGAATTACTGGTTCTGAGAGAGGTGTCTCATACAGTGGGTACGGAAAGTATTCGGACCCCTTTAATTTTCTCACTCTTTGTTTCATTGCAGCCATTTGGTAAATTCAAAGAAGTTCATTTTTTCTCATTAATGTACACTCTGCACCCCATCTTGACTGAAAAACAAACCCAGAAATGTAGGAATATTTGCAAATTTATTAAAAAAGAAAAACTGAAATATCACATGGTCATAAGTATTCAGCCCCTTTGCTCAGTATTGAGTAGACGCAGCTTTTGAGCTAGTACAGTACATGAGTCTTCTTGGGAATGATGCAATAAGTTTTTCACCCCTGGATTTGGGGATCCTCTGCCATTTTTCCTTGCAGATCCTCTCCAGTTCCGTCTTATTGGATAGTGAACGTTGGTGGACAGCCATTTTCAGGTCTCTCCAGAGATGCTCCGTTGGGTTTAGGTCAGGGCTCTGGCTGGGCCAGTCAAGAATGATCACAGAGTTGTCCTGAAGCCACTCCTTTGTTATTTTAGCTGTGTGCTTAGGGTCATTGTCTCGTTGGAAGGTGAACCTTCAGTCAAGTCTGAGGACCAGAGCCCTCTGGAAGAGGTTTTCATCCAGGATATCTCTGTACTTGGCTGCATTCAAGTTTCCTTCAATTGCAACCATTTTTTTTTTTTTTAACAAATTTGCAAAAATTTCTACATTTCTGTTGTTTTAGTCAAGATGGGGTGCAGAGTGTACACTAATGAGAAAAAAATGAACTTTTTTGAATTTACCAAATGGCTGCAATTAAACAGAGAGTGAAAAATGTAATGGTACTTTCCATACCCACTGTATATAGACAGATACACGGCAGGTCATGTATTCAGTCTGTGTGTCTCCACAGATGGATCCAGGAGGAGAAATCCACCAGAGAGATGTCCCCGTCCTCTGTATCCCCAGGACTGTCCAGAGGAGAATTACAACATCCCGGAGGACCATCAGGTAGATGACACTGAAGCCCCCACAACATCTGACCATGAAGTGATGGGACCTGAGCTTATCTTACATTTTTCTTTTTAGGGTGAAGATCTGATTAATATTAAGGTTGCAGTTATACATGGAGCACAAGAGGCGATCGCAATATGGGCCGATCAGCAGGGTGAGGAGGGGAGACTCATGTCTGATCTGTGGTCACCTACTACTCTATCTTCTCATGACACAATTTATTTCACCACTGTGTGTCTCCACAGATGGATCCAGGAGGAGAAATCCACCAGAGAGATGTCCCCGTCCTCTGTGTCCCCAGGACTGTCCAGAGGAGAATCACAATGTCCTTGAGGAACATCAGGTAGATGATGTTGGGCCCTTATCTGGATCTGTATATGGGGGGACATTTCTGATCAATGTCATAGATGTAATAGATTTTGGTGGTTTCTTGTATTGTGCTGATTGTTACATCTGATATATCAGGAGGAAGATCTGATTAATATTAAAGTGAAGGATGAGACAGAAGAAGAAGCGATGACGAGGGGGGATCAGCCGTGTGTGATTGACGGGAAGGAGGAGATTCCCGGAGATGTTTCCACAGGTATGTAATAACTTCCAGCACGTCATGATGACTGGCGTGTGATTATAATGATGCCTCCCACTGTCTCCTACACTGAGGTCAGCATGTTGGTATCTCTGCATCCAGGCCGGCCGCCCGGTGGCATGAAGAGCCCTGTGGTAAGTCAGTAAGTGCCATGCTGTGGAGGTGTGGGTCAGACATACGGCTGTCGTTCCTCTGCCACTATGGAGGCCATCTTGGATGTAGGAGAACCAGAAGACAGGTATCAGTTGGAGGACAGCGGAGGACACCAGGTAGGTGACAGTACATGACAAATGTTTAGTCACTCCTCTGTGTCGGGGTGGAGAATTGCTTCATCATTTTATCATAAAAGGGATTACAAGCTTGTATGTACGAACAGCTGCGATGGCCACACCTAGAGTTGACGTTATCTGACAATCATGTTGGCTTCTGGTGACCTGGTTCAATTAACATATAAACATGGAGACAAGATACTGCCCAGATCAGGTGCCCTTTACCATCCACTTATATCCCCTGTCAGCAAATCATTTTTAGCCAAATCTTGTAGTCTGGATAGATTCGCTATAGGGCGAAAAGTATTTGGCCACTCTCATTAATCACTGCATTCTGGTTTCTCTTTCAGGCCCCATTGCATCCCCCGATGTATAACATATATTGTCCCGTTACTCCCCCCACCTCAGTGTATAACATCCAGCCCCACCAACACCCCCCCCCCCCCGTGTATAACATCTGACCCCGCCAACCCCTCCCCAGTGTATAACATCCGGCCCCGTCGCCGTGTTGGAGTTGGCCCACTAGGGTGAGACCCTTCTTAATTTGTCTGCTTTCAAATTAAATTTGTGTCTCGCCTGGGAAATCAGACACAAATGCATGCAATTGTCTCAAATGATTTCTGTATATTAGCTGAAGAATGCAGAGTATTTATGGAGAAAACAAGGTACACCTTATCTCGCTAATGGTGTTTGATATGGCCAATACTGTCTGGTTTCTGTGAGAAGCGACATCTGCGGAGACTGATACCCCCTAGTACGTTGCAGTTTCCATTCATAGATTTCCATTCATTTATCATGTCATCCTTGCTGAAGGTTAGCTTGTTAACAGAATTAAATTAAAGAACAAGTAGGCATTTAATACAGATTCAGTAAAAGCAATCATATACGTTTGATTTTGATATATATTCATATGCCATATATTCTCCCCTTAACAGTCCCCTCTTGAAGATATGCAAAATCAAAAACCCTGATCTCGTTGAGCCTATCGATCTGTCCTCCCGGCCTACCTATCTCAAAATGCCGGTCCCTAACTAACTAATCTTCATCGTATACACGAGACGACCCATCTCTGGTAGATGGACCCCCTCCTAACAGACTTTGCACAGGAGGAAGTCAGATCCTGGTCTCTCCCTCGTTGGTTTGCTTCAGGCAGACATATTCCGGGGGCTGCGGACAAGGCATTTCTCGCATGATTTCACATAGGGAATCTTCGAAGCAGCATTTTCCGAATAGGGGGATCTTCGAAGTTGGCCATGCATGGTCATTACTGTGATTTCCATGGTTTTAATCAACATCTTCTTAAGGCATGGAGCTAAGCAGCATAAAATTAAGGCTAATATAATTAGAACACATAAGATAGCTATCCCAAACCTTGTTAATGCTCTTTGTCAACCATCCCACCACCCAAACCAGGTGTCCCATTGATCCTTCACTCCTGAGTTACGGGCTAGCTCTTCTGATAGGTCAGTGAGGCCTTTAAGAGCTCTGGATATGCTCCCATTGGGAGCAGTGTTGTTGGGTATGTAAGTGCAACAGCTGGTACCTATCATTTTGCAGACTCCACCCTTTTCTGCCAGGATCATATCTATGACCATCCTGTTCTGGAAAGTCATGATGGATGTGGGGCCTAATTACTCAATAAGTTCCCGTATAGCATCTCTAGTAAAATTATCAAACCTTTGCTGATTATAGTATAGGTAATTTATTTACATTCTTATTCACCCCAATTATGGGAATAATTGATTCAAAACCAGCTGCTACCTCATTTCTGGCTTTAAACTCGTTAGGTATCCCTTGTGGGACCCCAATGGAGTCTATGTAAATATGGGGGTCGAAGGAACCTTGTAATCCCCTTTTTACCCTTTTGGGCAGGTGGTTTTCTTGGAGTACTCTATCCCAGCCGGGTAGATCAAATATATGGAATGGCATAAGGGCTTTTACCATGGCACACTGTCCTTTCCATGGGACAGTGAGTCTAGTCCTGATCTTCATGTCCCCACATAACCAATATACATCGTGTAATTGGTAGATTTGGCTTACTAACAAGGAGTCGTTATATAGGCTACCCTCTTGGACCTGAATGACTTGATTATTACAGTAATTAGGTGGTAGGTTGTCTACCTGTCTACCGGGAGCATCTCGTTGGAAGCAGGTGTAGTTCCCTGGATAGGGGGTGATCCCATGGCCAGTTGGTTCGGTACTTTGGTAAGGTGGGTATAGGTGGGATATGGATTGGCATTCCTGCGAGTTATTTGGTTGATTACTCATGTACAGAGATAAAACACATAGGAATCCCATCTCATCTACCCGTGGGTCTATTGGGAAAGGTACTGTGCCTAAATGAGGTCTGGCGGTGGTGCAGGCTATACATGAGGAGCGATTTGCATTAGTGGCAGTATATCTCACCCACTCAAGCCAGACATTGGAGTCAGAAAATCCTGTTTCTATGGCAAGTTTATCTTCATATGTTAAATCTAATAGAAACTTGGCTCCTCGTATTGGGTCATCTATATCTTCAGTTTGTGGTCTGGATTTAAGGTTTCACCTTCCCCTCTTCTACCAGCCTTTGTACTTGAGCCTAGTACGTATAACCCTTGGTCATTCTCTGATGGGTTGTCAATGGTGAGGTGCAGAATTATGCATCCCTCCCTGGGGCAATGGGTGGCAGGGATGGGTAGACCTGGAAGGGCTCTTTTGCCTTTAAAAGGGGCTTTGGTCAGGGTCATGTGGTTTATAGGCGGGCTCTCCACTTGTCCCTTCGTTGTAAAGCTGGGATTGGTTGGTATCCCCAGTCGTGTTCACCGGTGTTCCACCCAACAAGTGTCCAATCCTCACAGTTTGACCCTTCACCCCTTTCAGCAGTGGTGACACAGATGAATTGAGTGCCCAGCCAGATATCAAACTGTGCCATGGGGCCTGGGCATTCTACTATGAGGCAATAGTCAAATTGATATGTTACTCTGGGGGTGGAGACATTATACCAGAAAGTAACTATACCCTCCTCGTGAGAATTTGCCCTCTGGTGACTGGCTAATGTTTGGGCTAAAAAAAGGATAAGTATCAGGCGGATGAAGAGTGGTGGTCGCCACTGGCCTCTGGATCTGGCACCTTCTTGCAGTACGAAGCGTGGATCCATGTGGGCTTTCATTCAAGCTTGACTGCTGTGGCAGTGGTCAGCAGGACTTGGTACGGGCCTTCGTATCTGGGCTCCAGGGTGCATCTGTTGAACCTCTTACTGAGGACCCAATCACCGGGCTGGATATGGTGGGTTCCTTCTAAGTCCTGTGGATCTGGGATGGAAGAAAACACTCGAGAATGTATTTTAGTTAGACGCTTGGTTAATTCAATCACAAACTTAGTCAAAGTGTCATACTGCATCGACAACTGCTGGGGGAAATACAGTCCTAGTCTGGGGGCACTACCAAACAGGATCTCGTATGGACTAAGTTTGGTTGGACCAGCTGGTGTGTGTCTGACACTGAACAGTGCAAGGGGAAGACTCTCATGCCATGGCTTCCCTGTTTCCTGTGCAGCTTTGAGCATTTTACACTTTAGTGTCCCATTCAATCTCTCAACCTTGCCACTGCTCTGCGGGTGATATGGAGTGTGGAGGGCCAACTCGGTCCCGGGGGCTTCCCATATCTCCTTTGTGAGATTGGCTGTGAATGCATGCCCTTGATCACTCTCTACCGTCTCTGGGAGCCCATACCTGCACACTATCTCAGAGAGAAGCTTTTTTGCAGTGGTTTTTGCCGATTGGTTTTTGACCGGAAAAGCTTCTGGCCACCCTGAGAATATGTCTATCACCACTAAGGCATACTCAAAACCCCCTGAGTGTGGCATTTGTATGTGATCTACTTTGTATGTGTTGGAAAGGGTACTGGGGTTTGGGTGTGCATCTCTGGGGTGTCTCTTCTGTTTTCCCCGGATTACATCCGGCACAGACAAGACATGCTATTGTGATGTTGGCAGCTATTGTTGAAAAGCCTGGTGCGTGGTAGTGCTGGCGGACAAGGTTGTGCATCTTGATCTTGGACTGGTGAGTTGTGCCATGGGCCCATTTGGCCACCATAGGGTAGAGGACTCTTGGTAGGCAGGGCTTTCCTTTGTTCATCATCAGGTGTCCTGCATCTTTTGCAGCTCCATCTTGGGTCCATTGGTCCTTTTCTTCTTTGGATGCTTGTTTTTGGAGTGTGGAGAGAGTCTTCTCCCAGGGTTCCTTCTTTTCCTCTGTTTCCGAGTCCTTGAGAGAGTAAATATGAGCTGCTTCTGTGTCGAGTGGTAGTAAAGCTGCTTCCTTTGCTGTGACATCAGCCAGTCTGTTGCCCACTGCTTCCTTTGATGTTTCTCCAGTGTGTGCTTTTACTTTTACCACCGCAATTCTTTCTGGCATCAATAATGACTCCATCAATTCCTGTACTGCTTTGTGATGTCTGACAGGCGTTCCATTGGACGTGATGAAGTCTCTTGCCCTCCAGATTGGTCCATAGTCATGACAAACACCATGAGCATAGCATGAGTCAGAGTATATTGTGGCTGTGCGTTGGGCAGACATCTTGCATGCTCCTGTCAAGGCTCGCACTTCTGCTTCCAGGGCAGAGACGGATGGGGGTAATGGTTGTGCTAGCAGCACAATATCTTCTGTGTCTGCCGCCATGCCAGTGTGAAAGCAGCCTTCTTGGTCTGCATACTTTGATCCATCCACGAAGAGTGTCAGGTCAGGATTTTCCAAAGGCACTGAGTCGAATCCGGAGGTTTCCTGTCTCATCAGGGCGAGACAATCATGCTGAGCCATTTCAGAGTCGACTACCTCTTCCACTAGTGTGTCCAAGATGTGGTCTTCATCCTCCTTCCCCCCTTGGCAGAGGTTTGAGAGTAGCTGGGTTAAGGACAGCACACCTGGAGATGGTAACGTTGTCTGGAAGCAGAAGAGAGCATTGGAGACGCAAGTGGCGGGCAGCAGACAGGTGTTTTGGCTGTGTGTGGACCAAGATGGCAGTAATGTCATGAGGTGCCATGATCTTCAGTTGGTGGCCCAGAATGACGTCAGATGTTTGTCCATGAGCAGATGGGTTGCAAACACGGCTCTCATGCAGGTTGGGGCCCCACGGCCACTGGGTCAAGTCTTGCAGAGTAATACCCAAGAGGGCACTGTCTTCCTCCATGGAGCTGCGTCAGTTGCATGGCCTTGTTTCTCCATGACAAACAGGCAGAATAGTTTGTTGTAGTCTGGTAGTCCTAGGGCCGGAGAGGACGTGATGGCAGTCTTTAGCATGTAGAACCCATCAATGGCTTCCTTGGTCAGACTGAAGGGATATTCCTTGAGGCAGTCATACAGGGGTTGCATGTGCATAGAGGCATCAAGGATCCAGGGACGGCAGTAGGAGACAAGGCCAAGGAAGGTCTGCAGCTGTGGGGGCTTGGTTGGCAGAGGAATGTTCTGCACAGCTGTCTTCCTGTCCTCGGTCATGTGTTTGGTTTGGTGGGAAATGCAGTGTCCCAAGAACACAACGTTCTCCTTGCAGAACTGCAGCTTGTCTTTCGATGCCTTGCATCCACTATGCACCAATCACTGTAGTAAGGAGATGGACTCTGTCTGAGCTTCTGCCAGGGTGTCAGCACAGAGGAGGAGGTCATCCACATATTGTAGGAGAATGACAGTGGGGTGTGTCATCTTCCAGGGTTCCAGGACTGTCATTATGGCTTGGGTGAACATAGAGGGGCTATTTTGTGCCCCTTGAGGCATCACAGTCCAAGTATATTGCTGACCCTCATGTGTGAAAGCAAACCGGTACTGACTGTCAGGATGTAGGGGCACACTGAAAAAGGCATTTGCCAGGTCAATCACAGTGAACCATGGGGAGGTGGGCAGGATTGCTGAGAGCAGTGTGTGTGGGTTGGGCACAATGGGTGTGTCCAGTACTGTGGCTTCATTGACAGCACCCAAATCATGTACCATGCGGAACTTAGTAGGTTGTCCCTTAGGTGTTTTCTTCTTTACTGGAAACAGAGGAGTGTTGCAGGGTGACTTGGTGATGATGGCTCCATTTTCTAAGTAGATTTTCAGTTGTTGCGTAATGGCAGCAGATTGTGAGACTGAGAGCGGATATTGCGGTTTCCTTGGTAGCAGAGCTCCTGGCTTCAGCTCCACCTTCACAGACTGGACTTTAAGCCTGCCAATATCTTCCTGGCCTTGTGTCCACAGTGAGTCTGGGATCACTGCCATCAGTTCAACATCCACTTGGTCTATTGGTGTATCTTGCAGAGAGAAAAGATCATATACTTCCACAGACTGCTCTTGCGAGAGTGGGGTTGTAAGAGTGACAGTTCTATCCTCGTGAAATAGAATGCTGGCTTGGAGTTTTGATAGTAGATCTGATCCTAGTAGGTTGACGGGGCAGGTGGAGGAGACCACTAATTGAGATAACATGCTTTGCGTGGGTTGCAGGCCTATGTGGAGAGGTCTGGTCATTGGAGTGTATCGTGTGTTCCCATCCATCCCCACACGAGGCACTACTTCATCCGTGAGACAGTCCGGGTCTGGAAAGTCAATGTCCCTGATTACACTTCTGGCTGCACAGGTATCCACCAAGAAATTGAGAGGTGTGCCCTCAACCTCCAACTGGATGGTGGGCTGTTCTGGCCCTCCCCTGAGAGGAGCTGACCTGCAGTTCCTTCTTAGGTGTCCTACTTTCCCACAGTTGTAGCAGACACCCCTAGGTCTTTGTGGTCTTGCAGTGCCCGAAGGGTCCTGAGACAACAGAAGAGTAGTACGGGGTCTGACTGGCTGATTCAACTCTAACCCCTTTGCCACTGTGTGGAGCACTTCTGATTCTAGCCTTCGGTACTCTGGCCTGGTGGTCTGCAGTTGCTTGCGTATTGGTTCTCGGAGACCCTGCACAAAGGCCTGCACCCAGATTTGGTGGTGGGCTTTGTCTAGGAGATCAAATCCTAGGTCAATAAACATTTGGTTTAACCTGTGGTATAATTTTTCCACAGACCTGCCTTTTCTTGCATTATAACTTGCAAGAAGGTGGCTTGATCTGCTTTGGCCCAGAGTCGGAGCTTGTCGTGGAAGTCCTGCCCAGATGTTAAGGACTGATAGTATTCATTTATCCCGCTCATGGGTGTCAAGGCTGGTTTCATAACAGGCCAGAAGGAGTCGCCTGCTTTAATCTCGGCCAGTCCGATTAGATCTATCCATGACGCAGCATGTGTCTTGTGTATCTGACTCATCTTCCTATAGAAAGGCAAAGGATGCCCTTCTGGGTCTAGGAGACTGTTCAGCTTCCTGGGGTTTCCAGCTCACATATCGGGTGCTACGTCTGGAAGGAATTAAAGTGTTGCTGGTAGGAGCCATACGCATAGTGCGGTGTTGGTCAAAATCACTTACAGACCCTGACCTGTCCAGGCTCTCGTCTATCTACAAGGGCATAGATATTCTTCATGGATCGAGGGCTGGCCCTGCTATACCACTGCTTGCGTTCGCCTCCTGACGCAAGGATGTGGTTGTGAGGTGACAGGACTCTATCTTTTCTTCCTTAACTTCTCCATCTTCTTCATCTTCTTCCTCACCCTCCTCACCATTTGTGTATATGCCAGATACTACCGGAGCTAAAATGGCTGCTGAACGGGGTGTGCCCTTGTGTGAGATGGCTGTTGAATGACATATGCCCTTGTGTGAAATAGCTGCCGGTGTGGCTGTGGGTGTGGCCTGTCTCAAGATGGTCATTGGGACATGAGAAGTGCCATCTGAGTTTAGAACGGGGTACAGGGAAGTAGGTTTGCGTGGGCGGGGTGCCCCACAAACAGCACACGTGTCTCTCCAATCGGGGTTCTGATTTTGGCAGACTGCACGTGTCCACCCCTCTGGGGAATATGGAGGTGGTCTGTGCAGTGTAGGTGCAGCTGCCAAAGATGAAGTCATTTTATCGGGAGGTGGCCTGTACATATATTCACCAGTGGCAGAATTACATTCTTCAACCCACATTTGTTTCTTAATTTCTCTTGCCGTTCTATACCATGCTTCACCATTGGATCACAGGTCGGACAGTGTACACAGTGCCTCCATCTGCCTCATTATGGGGAATCTTCCACTGGGGGTTTCTTCTGAATCACATATTTCAGAGACTTACACGGACACCCCGATGTAAGCGCTCAGCGTAGAGTGCAGGATAGGTGTGAGCTGAGCCTTACTTCGATCTTTGGGAAGCAGAATTAACAAATTAACAGCAGGTGAAGAATTGGTGTTATTTATTTTTTATGCTGTTCTTTGTACGGTATAAGTGATTAGACGACTTTATTCTTCGGGTCGGTGCAATTACAGCGATACCAGATTTATATCGGGTTTTTATGTCTGGCTTCTGTCGAAATCTAAATGACACTTTTTTTTGCGAAATAAAGTTTTTACATCACCATATTTGGAGCGCTATAATTTTCCTATATTTCTGCCGACAGTCATGTGAGGGTTTGTTTTCTGCTGGACCAGCTGACGTTTATATTGGTACCATTTTTGGGCACATGACATTTTTTGATCGCTTTCCATTCTGATTTTTTGGGAGTTAGAATGAACAAAAAAACAGCAATTTAGGAACTGTTTTTTAAGTTTATTTTTTTTTCTCTTTTTTTATGCTTTTCACCATGTGGTAAAACAACTTTGGCTCAGTACCATTATAGCGATACGACATGTATAACATTTTTTTTTTTACACAATGAAACTTTTTTATAGTAAACATTATAGTTTTTGCATTGCTTTATTCTGAGAGCTATACGTATGTTATTTCTCCACTGATGGAGCTGTATGGCAGCTTGGTTTTTGTGGTACAAGATGACTTTTTAGCGATAACATTCTTATATACATTTGTCTTTTAGATCTTGTTTTATTCCACTTTCCGTTCAGTGATATGATGATAAAGCATTGTTTTTGCTCCTTATTTTCAGTGTGCCATTTTTATAGTTTGGGTCGTTCTGGACACTTCAATGCCAAATATGTGCACTTTATTTGTTTTTACATAAATATAGTCATGTTTTTTTCCTTTATTTTGTTATTTATTTTACTTTTTTTCCTTAGTCCTTCTATGGGACCTTAACTTATTAATCTGATTGCAGATATCATGCATTACACTGCACATGTACTGCATTGACAGAAGCCTCTTAGACTGTGCTCCTGAGATGGTCTAAACAGACTGTCACTGGCAGATCCCGAAGTTGTCATGATGATCTCGGGTTGCCATGACAACCATTCGGCCCTCTCCCGGGCTCGTAAATGTTGCGATCGATATTAATTTATCGCTGCATTTAGGGTCTTAAAATGTGGAGCTTTCTCCAGCTCCTCTGTGGTTCCATTCCTGGTGGAGACGAAACTTGGAGAAGTTGTGTTTCTTAGTGCGGCTCCTCCATCTGACTGACGAGGGTCTTCTCTGTCCCTCTCCTCAGGGGCCTCATCCTCTGAGTGCAGAGCAGAGAGCATTAGGCTTTGGCTTCACTGATTGTCACTTCATACTTTGGGCTCACAATGTGTTGGGACCTCGGTACCGGTGGTGAAGACCACAACAGTGTAAGGCCAGGTTCATACTGCGTTAAAGCAGTCCATTCAAAGCATAGCATTGATGGACTGCGTTAACGCTGTAGCATAACGCGATCACGTTATGCTATACCGCTAGCGCCGATACTTCATCTGCGCTATCGGTGACGGACCCTCGGACCTTGCAGCCCGCGTCCGAGAGTCCCTCACAGAATGACGGCACATCGCTAGCGCATGCCGATTATGGCATGTGTTAGCGATGCACTCGGTAATGGAGGTTAATGGCTGTGTTAACGGATTGCGTTACATCGCGTTATGCTGCAGTGTAACGCAATCCGTTAAACGGACTGCCTGAACGCAGTATGAGCCCAGCCTAATTTAGTCCCTGATACATAAATATAGAATTACCACTTCTGAAAGACGTGTCTCATATAGTGTGTACGGAAAGTATTCAGACCCCTTTAAATTTTTCACTCTTTGTTTCATTGCAGCCATTTGGTAAATTCAAAAAAAGTTCATTTTTTTTCCTCTAATGTACACTCTGCACCCCATCTTGACTAAAAAAAAAACCCCAGAAATGTAGGAATATTTGCAAATTTATTAAAAAATAAAAACTGAAATATCACATGGTCATAAATTTTCAGCCCCTTTGCTCAGACACTCATATTTAAGTCACATGATTTATAAAGGTACACACCTGTCTATATAAGACCGCACAGCTCACAGTGCATGTCAGACCAAATGAGAATCATGAGGTCAAAGGAACTGGCCAAGGAGCTCAGAGACAGAATTGTGGCAAGGCACAGATCTGGCCAAGGTTACAAAGGAATTTCTGCAGTACTCAAGGTTCCTAAGAGCACAGTGGCCTCCATGATCCTTAAATGGAAGAAGTTTGGGACCACCAGAAGTCTTCCTAGACCTGGCCGTCCAGCCAAACTGAGCAATCGTGGGAGAAGAGCCTTGGTGAGAGAGGTAAAGAAGAACCCCAAGATCACTGTGGCTGAGCTCCACAGATGCCGTAGGGAGATGGGAGAAAGTTCCACAAAGTCAACTATTAATGTGGCAGAGTGGCCCAACGAAAGCCTCTCCTCAGTGCAAGACACATAAAAGCCCGCATAGAGTTTGCTAAAAAAACACATGAAGGACTCCCAGACTATGAGAAATAAGATTCTCTGGTCTGATGAGACAAAAGTAGACCTTTTTGATGATAATTCTAAGCGTTATGTGTGGAGAAAACTAGACACTGCTCATCACCTGCCCAATACAATCCCATCAGTGAAACATGTTGATGGCAGCATCATGTTATGGGGGTGTTTTTCAGCTGCAAGGACAGGATGACTGGTTGCAATTGAAGGAAACATGAATGTGGCCAAGTACAGAGATATCCTGGATGAAAACCTCTTCTATTGTACTCTGGACCTCAGACTTGGCCGAAGGTTCACCTTCCAACAAGACAATGACCCTAAACACACAGCTAAAATAACAAAGGAGTGGCTTCAGAACAACTATGTGACCATTCTTGACTGGCCCAGCCAGAGCTCTGACCTAAACCCAATTGATCATCTCTGGAGAGACCTGAAAATGGCTGTCCACCAACGTTCACTATCCAATATGATGGAACTGGAGAGGATCTGCAAGGAAGAATGGCAGAGGATCCCCAAATCCAGGTGTGAAAAGCTTATTGCATCATTCCCAAGAAGACTCATGGCTGTACTAGCTCAAAAGGTGCGTCTACTCAATACTGAGCAAAGGGTCTGAATGCTTATGACCATGTGAGATTTCATTTTTTTTCTTTCTTAGCAAATTTGCAAAAATGTCTACATTTCTGTTTTTTTAGTCAAGATGGGGTGCAGAGTGTACATTAATGAGAAAAAAACTGAATTTTTTTGAATTTCCCAAAAGGCTCCAAAGAAACAAAGAGTGAAAAATTTAATGGGGTCTGAATGCTTTCCGTACCCACTGTATATAGACAGATACACGATAGGTCATGTATTCAGTCTTTGTGTCTCCACAGATGGATCCAGGAGGAGAAATCCACCAGAGAGATGTCCCCGTCCTCTGTATCCCCAGGACTGTCCAGAGGAGAATCACAACATCCCGGAGGATCATCAGGTAGATGACGCTGAAGCCCCCACATCATCTGACCATGAAGTGATGGGACTTGAGCTCATCTTACATTTTTCTTTTTAGGGTGAAGATCTGATTAATATTAAGGTTGCAGTTATACATAGAGCAGAAGAGGCGATCGCAATATGGGCCGATCAGCAGGGTGAGGAGGGGAGACTCATGTCTGTTCTGTGGTCACCTACTACTCTATCTTCTCATGACACAATTTATTTAATCACTGTGTGTTTTTTTTACAGATGGATCCAGGAGGAGAAATCCACCAGAAAGATGTCCCCGTCCTCTGTATCCCCAAGACTGTCCAGAGGAGAATCACAATGTCCTTGAGAAACATCAGGTAGATGATGCTGGGCCCTTATCTGGATCTGTATATGGGGGGACATTTCTGATTAATGTCATAGATGTAATAGATTTTGGTGGTTTCTTGTATTGTGCTGATTGTTACATCTGATATATCAGGGGGAAGATCTGATTAATATTAAAATGAAGGATGAGACAGAAGAAGAAGCGATGACGAGGGGGGATCAGCCGTGTGTGAGTGACGGGAAGGAGGAGATTCCCGGAGATGTGTCCACAGGTAAGTAATAATGTCCAGCGCATGGTGATGATGATGATGACTGCGGTGTGATTATAATGATGCCTCCCACTGTCTCCTACACTGAGGTCAGCATGTTGGTCTCTCTGCATCCAGGCCGGCCACCCGGTGGCATGAAGAGCCCTGTAGTAAGTCAGTAAGTGTCATGCTATGGAGGTGTGGGTCAGACATACGGCTGTCGTTCCTCTGCCACTATGAAGGCCATCTTAGATGTAGAAGGACCAGAACACAAGTCTCAGTCAGAGGCAAGCGGAAGACACCAGATAGGTGACAGTACATGACAAATGTTTAGTCACTCCTCTGTGTCGGGGTGCAGAATTGCTTTATCATTTTATCATAAAAGGTAGAAACAGCTTCGATGGCCACATCTAGAGTTGTCGTTATCTGACAATCATGTTGCTTTCTGAGACCTGGTTCAATTAATTTAAAAACATGGAGACAAGATACTGCCCAGATTAGGTGCCCTTTACCATCCACTTATATCCCCTGTCAGCAAATCATTTTTAGCACAATCTTGTAGTCTGGACAGATTCACTATAAGGCGAAAAGTATTTGGCCACTATCATTAATCATTGCATTCTGGTTTCTCTTTCAGGCCCCATTGCATCCCCCGATGTATAACATCTATTGTCCCATTGCCCGCCCCCCCAGAGGGTATAACATCCAGCCCTGCCAAACCCCGTCCCCAGTGTATAACATCCGACCCCGTCGCCACACCCTGGTGTATAACAACCAGACCCGTCACTCCCCCACCCCCCCTTACACACACCTCCTCGGTGTACCTCTTCTGTGTATATCATCCAGCCC
This sequence comes from Dendrobates tinctorius, assembly GCF_039654945.1. NCBI lineage: Eukaryota > Metazoa > Chordata > Amphibia > Anura > Dendrobatidae > Dendrobates > Dendrobates tinctorius. The sequence continues at coordinate 2,470,005 of NW_027361963.1, read as the reverse complement.
CATTTCCCTTCCCTCGGTGCATAACATCCAGCCCTGTTGTGCCCCTAGTATATAACATCCAACCCCATTGCCCCTTAGTGTATAATGGTATTATGACTCTGAAATCTGAGGATGAAAAAAAAATGGATCTGTGAGGCATATAATGTGGGAAATGTTTGTCACAAAAATCAACTCTAGTTGTACATGAAAGAAGCCACACAGGAGAGAAGCCGTACTCATGTTCACTATGTGGGAAATGTCTTATAAACACAATACTTCATATTAATCTCTTAAAAGTGGTTTTCTGATTGTGAAAAACCACTGTCTCTCAGTAACAAACACCAATCCTGTGCTGTATTCACTCTCCCCTGGTTCAGTGCTGAGTCTCCGCTGCTGCTATCAGTGTCTGCTGTGCTGATATCACATTGACAGCGCTGCCGCCTGTAAGGGAGCTCAGTGGTTTTGAGCGGCTGATGCCATTTATTCTGGCAGAGCCGCTGATCTCCGTTATTGGCTATAGTGCTCTCAATGAGACGTCATCACTGCAGACAACAAGACAATGATAATGTTATTTCTATGGCGCCAACATATTCCGCAGCACTTGACATTTTAAAGGGGACTTGTACAGACAATAAAAGACATTACAGCATAGCAATAATCTCATAAATCAACAGATACCAAGAGGAGTGAGGACCCTGCTCACAAGCTTACATTATGGATGGTAATCTGGTCATTACCAGAATGGAGGGCACGGGTAGGGTGGTAGATGAGACGAGGGAGGAGATGTAGGGTGGTGCTGAAGCATGGAACGCTTTGTGGATGAAAGTAATAAGTTTATATTGAACTCTGTAGCAGATGGGTAACCAGTGCAATGCGTGGCACAGAGTAGAGGCATCGGTGTAACGGTTAGTGAGAAATATGATCCTGACTACTGCATTCAGGACGGATAGTCCTGAGGGGAGAGTTTGGTAAGAGGGAGACCGATTAGTAGAGAGTTACAATAGTCCAGACGAGAATAAGTAAGAGAAACAGTAAGAGTTTTTGCAGAGTCAAAAGTAAGAAAAGGTCAAATTCTAGAAATATTTTTGAGATGCAGATAACAAGAGTGAGCCAGTGATCGGATGTGGGGGGCGAATGAAAGATCGGAATCAAGTATGACCCTAAGACAGCGGGCATGTTGCTGGGGAGTAATGGTGGAACCACACACGGAGATGGCAATGTCGGGCATAGGTAGGTTAGTGGAGGGAGGAATCACAAGGAGTTTTTGACAGTGTTCAGATATAGGGAGGACATGATGTTAGAGACAGAGACAGACAATCACTGGTGTTTTGTAATAATCACCGGGGCAGGACCCAGTCTCCCTGAGCATCGCAATGCTGTGATGTGCGGTGAAACTCCGTCCACAGCACAGTCACTCAGGAGACTGGGTCCTGCCTCGGTGATGCCGCTTCAGCTTCCAATTCCGGAAGTTGTCGTAACATCACCGGACATCAGAGTCAGCGGCAGCCGGGGGTCACGTAATAGAGATGAGCGTACAGTGATAGCGCCGCTCACAGGCACATTTGGAAATGCAAGGTATTTGAAGAAAGCCTTATTTCCAATGTTTAAATTGATTTGCCCAGTACACATTGTAGTGGACAACCTCTAAGGTTGTGATGTCATTATGGGTTGTATGAATGACGGCCTGTATTACTCAGCTTGTATTAGTCCGATGAAGGAGCTGGACCTGCTCCGTAACACGTAGCTTAATAGAATAAATTTAATAAGATAAGAAAACTCTCCCTACATCCTTGGCAGCACTTTCGGAAGCCCATTTTTTACTTATACTTTTATCCTGATTCTTTCCATCTGGACCTCTTGGTGAAGGATCAGGCGGCACCGCTGCAGCCATGGAGGATCAATCATGTTAACACCAGGGTTGTGCCTGGAGCTGCACAACTAATCCAGGGGAGTAGTAGCCACTCACCATATTATCTGCTGATTCACACAAGGAGCGCTTTTTATTTGTTTTTATAAAGTAAATTTAGAAATCCCTTCTGTATTGCAGAAAAAATTGACATCCAATCTATCCTTCATCCTTATAGGAAATCCTTGTGAGAATAACGGTTTATCACTAAATTGTAAAAAAGAAGATATCCGGAAGCAGTCTAATGGAGAAAACCTCAATACCCTTCATGGAGCTCCTGGACTTCACAGCACTTCACTTTCCTATAATCCTCCTAATCATGAAGAACCCTCTCCTGAGCAATCTCACATTTTTACCTCAATTCCAGGTGACAAAGTGGATGCAAGATTTCATTGTGACAAGCAACTTACTACAAGCTCAGATTTTTTAGCACAAAGAAAACACAAAGGAAAAATTAGATACTGTTCAGAATGTGGGAAATGGTTTACACATAAATCACACTTTGTTAAACATAAAAGAATACACACAGGAGAAAAGCCATATTCATGTTCGGAATGTGGAAAGGCCTTCTCAGAAAAAGGGAATCTTAGTAAACATCAGAGAATTCATACAGGAGAGAAGCCATACTCCTGTTCAGAATGTGGGAAATGCTTTGCAGATAAATCACACTCAATTATACATCAGAGAATGCACACAGGAGAAAAGCCATATTCATGTTCAGAATGTGGGAAATCCTACACAGGTAAAAAGAGTCTTATTGCACATCAGAGAATTCATACAGGAGAGAAGCCATACTCCTGTTCAGAATGTGGGAAATGCTTTACAAAGAAATCACGCTTTGTTATACATAACACAATACACACAGGAGAAAAGCAATTTTCATGTTCAGAATGTGGGAAATCCTACGCAGAGAAAAAGAGTCTTATTGCACATCAGGGAATTCATACAGGTGAGAAGCCATATTCATGTTCGGAATGTAGGAAGGCCTTCACAGATAAAGGAAGTCTTATTATACATCAGAGAATTCATACGGGAGAAAAGCCATATTCATGTTTGGAATGTGGGAAATGCTTTACAGATAAAGGCGATCTTACTAAACATCAGAGAATTCATACAGGAGAGAAGCCATATTCATGTTTGGAATGTGGGAAATGCTTTACAGATAAAGGCAATCTTACTAAACATCAGAGAATTCATACAGGAGAGAAGCCATTTTCATGTTTGGAATGTGGGAAATGCTTTACAGATAAAGGCAATCTTACTAAACATCAGAGAATTCATACAGGAGAGAAGCCATTTTCATGTTCGGAATGTAGGAAGGCCGTCACAGATAAAAGGAGTCTTATTATACATCAGAGAATTCATACAGGAGAGAAGCCATTTTCATGTTCGGAATGTAGGAAGGCCTTCACAGATAAAGGCGATCTTATTAAACATCAGAGAATTCACACAGGAGAGAAGCCATATTCTTGTTTGGAATGTGTTAAGGCCTTCACATTAAAAAGGAGTCTTATTAGACATCAGAGAATTCATACAGGAGAGAAGCCATAGTGATGTTCACAATGTGGGAAATTTTTAGCGCTAATTCAAGTCTTGTTAAACATCAAAGAACTCACAAAGGGGAGAAACCATTTTCGTGTTTATAATGAGGAAAATGCTTTACAGGTAAATCACCACTTAATAAACATCAGAGAATTCACACAGGAGAAAACCTGTATTTGTCACGATTTCCACTATGTTTCTGTCTTTTTGTTACTCTGTGTCGGGGCTGTCAGTCTGTGCTGGGTCTGTGCTGCAATCATCTGTGTTCATTTTCCTTTTTCAGGCTTCTACTTAAGCATGCTAGTTCCTCCCCCCAGTGTCAATCGTACACTTGCTGTTGCTTGTGTAACATTGATCCCTTTGTGCTCTGTGCCTGACCCAGTTTGACTTGATTTTCTTCCCAGACTCAGACCATTTGCTTGTGACCTGTCCTTTGCTTGTGCCTGCTCCCTGTTACCTGTTTTGTCTTTTTGGCTTTCCTAACCTCGGCTCGTGTATTGGACTTCATCTCTGACTTCCCTTTATCATACTGCGCCATTTCCTAGACCTGACCTCTATTACTATTAAAACTATTGTACTGAGCTTTGTCAGTGGTCTTCTGAGGTCCTGTGGAATGACGCAACTCTCAGATGTCAATTCCTCAGAGGTCTTTCGGAGTCTCTTAAGTACACTCTGGCTCTACATGCTCCGTCTGGTTGGTGGAGGCCACGACTCAGGCTATCCACATGGATCGGAGGATGCGGGAGAGACGCAAGGTGCAAAAAAGGCTCCATTTTGTCCAACTTGCCTGGTTTGTGCACCTGAGGTGGAACCTATGGAGGTTGGGGCTGCTAGCTCAAGGATTAAGGAGAGGAGACGCCGTCGGGAACTTGGACTTTATCTCTATTTTGGCCAAGCTGTACATTTTTTAAAGGATTGCTTGGCATGACCTGCAGCAAATAAGCCGTCAGGAAATGAGTAAGTCTGGGTGATTATTGACGAGGTCACTCAGACTTACAGGTACCCTTTTACTCCTCTGATAAAGTGTTGAATGCTGAACTTTTTCAAGATGAATGTTCACATTTTCCTTTATTGACTGCGGATCTGCTCCTAATTTCATAGATGCGGGACTTGTTCTGAAGTTAGCATTAGGGACAGTTAAGCTAGAAAGCCCCATTCAAATCGTGGCCATTGACAGAACATCGTCGCTTCAAAATCTGGTTTGGTTAGTTATGGTGTAGTTCACACTCGAGGTGGGGTCTCATCATACAGAATTAATCTGTTATGTTTTGGACAATTTACCTGCTGTAATTGTGTTGGGTATTCCTTGGTTGCGTATGCATAATCCGATTATTGACTGGAATCGGAGAGATATTGTCAAATGGGGTTCTTATTATATTGAAAAATGTCTTAAACCTGTGCATGTTTGTTCCTTTAGTCTGGAGGGTCTTCTAGAATACCTGAAAGACTTTGGAGATGTTTTTTCAGAAAAAGAGTCTGAGATATTCCCTCCTCACCGCCCCTATGACTGTGCAATTAATCTTCCTCATGCCAAATTACCCAAGGCTTGCTTGTATAACTTGTCTGGCCCTAAGTGGTCAGCCATGAAAGTGTATATTAGCGAGAATTTACAAAAAGGTTATATTCGCCCTTCCTCATCACCGGTAGCTGCCAGATTATTTTTTGTTAAAAATAAAAATGGATGTCTTCCTCCCTGCCTCGATTTCTGAGAATTAAACAAAATAACAGTTAAAAATACTTATCCACTTATCCCCGATCTATATAATCAACTTTCCGGGGCCAAATAGTTTTCAAAACTGGATCTTAGAGGGGAATATAATCTTATACGGATTTGTGAGGGTGATGAGTGGAAGACAGCATTTTAACGTCTGAAGGTCTCTTTGAAAATCTCGTCATACCTTTTGGTCTAACAAATGCACCTGCAGTTTTTCAAAATTTTATGAATGGTATTTTTTCTGGTTATATTGGGAGATTTATTGTGGTTTATTTGGATGACATTCTAGTTTTCTCACCTGACCTGGATTTACATCATAAACATGTCCATTTGGTTTTGCAAAAGTTGAGGGATAATTGTTCGCTAAAATTGAAAAATGTCCTGTGAGGTAGCGCTGTCATTCACATAGGGGATCACTCGCTTAGCCGCCACAAAACCAGATTCGGCACGGGTTTTCCATAAAACCAGTATAGTCCATGCGGTTTATTATGCAGCATAAACCAAAGCAAGCAACATACATAAAGTTCACTTCAACATAGCGTCCTTGACAGAGCTCTCTGTCCTCCCTGTGGTCACACAGGTTGGCATACACAGGCTCTTCAGCCTCATAGTTATCTCACCCACGTCAGGGTTTCCTCATGGCTGTTTTTCCACGCTGCAGACATCCACTCTCTCCTCTGGGACTCTCAGACGCTGGCAGCCATTACACACAGCCACTCCACAGGCTGTTAGCCAGAAGACACTTCTCCCAGCGGAACCTTCCACACTGGACCATCCAGGTCCCTGCATTCACCACATGTGACCTACCCTGGCCACCATATATGGTCTGTAGCCACGCCCACCGGGTCATATGGCTATAACCTCATCACAGGTCCTTCACACACTCAGTCTTTTACTACAAGCATTAAACACACCCCTGGGTGGGTTTGTAGTTAACTAGGTTTGCCTGTCTCCCAAGTTACTTGGAGACTTCTCCCTGACACATTGAACCAGCACCTCAGCAGTATCACTGCTGCTCAATACACCAATAAGTCTCCATCTCAAGGCCACCCACCTTGAGATACATAACGGTCCTTCCGTATTCTGCCACTCATCCTCTCTCGGGACATCCACACAGATCCCCCTAGCAGACACAGTGGTCATTACACCACATACCTCCCCCCTCTGTTCAAACCTGTGGGGTTGAACACACAGCATCACCCCAGGATCTCGAGACCGGGCACTCACTACACCTTGCCCCCCAGGTCGAGAGAACCGTCTCCATCTGTCATGCGGCCTCATCTCTGCGTTAGGCCGCCCTCTGCGGGCAGCATATTGGCCTTGATCCTTGGCCCTCCAGTCACAGTCTGCCTGCGTCATCAGACACTGTTTAGTCACCACCTTCCTATAGTGTGCTTCGTCACCTGACTTTTCTCCCACTGACCGGCTCTCCCGGTTGGTACGGTCATCAGTCTTAATCGGGCCTACTGTCTAGCCTGAGTCTGACCCATTCAGCGTCTCACAGGAACTAATGTCTCTCAGCCTCGCACGGCCCGTCGAACTGCCACTTGCTGACAATCTTCGGCCACCTGCCATGTCACTACTTGGAGGAACCCTTCGGGTCCTTACATCATGGGTTGAAGGCGGCCGACACCTGGTGTTCCGTACCTCTTTATTGATTCGCTGACGGTCCAGCCTCAATTGCTCAATCTCTTGCAGGTACCCCACTGGATACTCCAAGAGCATCCAAAAGTCTCTCAGGCTTTCCACGGAGCCAACCACCATGATGGGAATCCTACCCTCTCCACTGGATACCTGGTCCTCATCATCAGGAGGGATCCTCACCTTCACCACACCGGAGATATTCACAAGGTCTTGCATTACCTTCCCGAGTCTTCCAATGATTCTCCCAATCAGACCTTTGGGTACCGGAACCACATCTTTCTGCAACCCCAGCCGAACCATAGCCTCCCTTGCTAACTCTAGGCGTCGAGCAGCTTTCATATTACTCCGTCTGACCAGCTCTTTGGCGTGGAGACATTGTAAATGCATCTCTTTCAGGACAGCTACCCGGTTTTCTGTATCTTCCCTGGCTGATATCACCAACTGCCGAGTCTCAGGTGCCCAGTGCACCTTACATGCTTTGACCGCCTCTTTGAAAGCCTCATGCACACCTTCCTCAGCACAGGCTTCTTGCATGTCTTCTGGTACATCAATCACAGCCTTGAAGGTCGTGGTCTTGCTCTCTTCCTGGACCGAAGGCTCTGGCTTTCCCACGGACACTTCCCTCACTACAGTTGACCCGACCGGGTGACTGTCTTCTTCAGTTAATAACTCACAAACTTCACAAGATTTGATCTCTTCATGACCCCTCGTCAAGATGGATACTGGCAGTTCCGTCTTGTCACTTGCGCTCACCCGCAGTAAGTCTTCGTCCAACTTCCTCTCCTGCCGAAGATCTCTTACAGTTTCTTTGAGTTCTTCCAACTCTTCCCTAAGGGTATTGTTCACACTTTGCCAGGTGGACACGTGACCTCTGAGCTCCAAGACTTCCTTCTCGAGCTCCTCTAGTCTGTGCTCCCTGTCTCGCTCAGAGCCAGTCACCCCCAGAGTCTGAGTCACCCCGACCTGCCGAGCAATCCCTCCAGCTACCCATTAACCAAGCAAACACTCCAGCCGTTTTATCCACCAGGTCAACATCAGTTTTGTCACGCGATGTCAGGTCCGTCCGTTGGGCCGATGTACCCCTTTTCCCGGTCACTTCTACCTCTGACCTCTCCACGTCAGAAGCCGTCACCGTCTTAGTATTGCTTAGCCCACCAGTAGGAACATCTCCCCCCTCCTGGCATATGTCATCAAACCTGACAAAGTCCCGTCCCCACTCCAAGGCATACAGTAAGTCTGATGGTATACTGCCACCTTGGCAGTCACTGTCTCCGAGCCCCTCAAACATTACTCTGTCTACCGCATAGTTCACCTTGACCGCATGTTTACAGCGAACTTGGACCATTTTCTTGGTCAGACAGAAAGTGAGAGGAGTTCCTACCAGAGTCACCTGACTCTTTGAGTCCAACCTTCCTGAGATTCCTTCCCGGTGTAGCATCACGGTACACACTTGCGGCCAGTCATCGCCCGGAAAGAATATCCCACATCCTGGAAACGACATACACGAACACTGCAGTTTCCCAGACATACCCACTGAGCCAACCAGTACTGCCATTTCATCAAACTCGGCCCCTTTCTGGACCACCACCCCAATTTGGGTCACCGCCCCCCCTCTGGGACTCCACCGCCTTTTGGGCTACTACCCCGATTTGTGTCACCGCCCCCTTCCGGGACTTCCCCATGTCCGTTATACCGGTCTTCTCAGACCACAGTTCACACCACACAGTTTGTCTCTTACGATACCACACAAGTCCTTGTTGGCACCACCACAGCTCCTGCTGTCACCGAACACCGACACCACCAGCTACCGTTCACACACAGCTGCTGGTGTCCTCTTCGTAACCCCGCCGAGTTACCGGAAGCCGCTTATCCCCTTCGTAACCCCGCCGAGTTACAGTAAGCCTCTTGTCACCTTTGTAACCCCGCCGAGTTACAGCAAGCCGCTTGTCACCTTCTTGACTCCCACTGAGCCACCGCAGGCTGAGTTGAGAAAAGAAAAAAACACCACACAAAACTCACGTGTCCTGTCTGTGCTATTCAGGACGGGTGTCTCCGCCTGAGATCGTCCAACACACAGGGCGCACCGGGTGCGATTCAGAGAGTGACCCTCCTCCCAGGGTCTCCCCACACACCGGCCTCACCAGGTCCAGGGACTCGGCGGTTGCTCTTCAGGACATCTGTCTCCGCCTGAGACTGCCCAACACTCGCGCCTCACCAGGTCCAAGGTCACACCACTTTCTCTCGGGATCCTACTTCTCCCAGCACTGACCCTCCAGGACCTTTCCTCACTGGACCCTCCAGGTACACCGTCTTACTCACTGACCCAGGTCAGTACCACACGAACACCAGTCCGTTACCTGTGTCGGCCACACAGGTCCTCGGGTACCTCTTCTCCGCAGAGGCACCCTAACAATCACCAATCTATCTCCTGGGAAAGCAGCCACACTGGGTTCACCGATCCAGACAGTGCCTTACTCACTAGGCTGCCCTTCGGTTCCAGAACTACAGCCGGACAGTGGCTTCCCCAATTGCAAGCCGTCACAGGCTCTGCTCACACACGTGGCCTGTCAGCAGCACATCACACGGCTTCCACAACCGTCAGCCCTCCTGGCTCAGCGTTGCCCTTAGCCACCGAACTTTGCAGTCCTCTTCCGTTGCTCCCAGCAACAAGGCTACAATATTGCCCTTTGCAATCTCCACCAATTGTGAGGTAGCGCTGTCATTCACATAGGGGATACTCGCTTAGCCGCCTCAAAACCAGATCTGGCACGGGTTTTCCATAAAACCAGTATAGTCCATGCGGTTTATTATGCAGCATAAACCAAAGCAAGCAACATAAAGTTCATTTCAGCATAGCGTCCTTGACAGTTTCTGGGTGGGTTTGTAGGTAACTACCGTGTTTCCCCGAAAGTAGGACCCCCCCAAAAGTAAGACAGGGTGGGGGTTACGGGGGGGTCCTTCAATGTAAGGCCTCCCCCGAATGTAAGGCAGGGTTGGGGGCCGCTGTGAAATGTAAGGCCCTTACCTTTGGGCCGCCGCTGTCCCCCATTGGGTCCCCAGGCTCCAGAGGTGTCCTCAGGTGCAGCTGGGCGGGTCCAGCGCTCATGGGGTTAACTCGCCGTGTTAACCCCGCAATCCACCCAGCTCAACAGCTCATTGGCCGCCCCTGTTCCCCACGTCACCGCCAGCCCCCGGCTCGAGCACTGATTGGTCCAGCAGCTCGGGCTGTAATTGGCCGCCCCAGCCCCACGTCACCGCTGTTTCCCTGCTGATTGGCACAGCGTTCCCTGCAGCACAGGCCTTCCGCACCCACAGCCGCACCGCAGAGGAAAACGTCCAGCATTTAAAAACCAAGTAGGGAAACGTACTGTATAGGGTATGGGGCTGTGTGCAGTGGGATACGGCACTGTTATGGGGTGTGGGGCTGTGTGCAGTGGGATACGGCACTGTTATGGGGTGTGGGGCTGTGTGCCGTGGGATACGGCACTGTTATGGGGTGTGGGGCTGTGTGCAGTGGGATACGGCACTGTTATGGGGTGTGGGGCTGTGTGCAGTGGGATACGGCACTGTTATGGGGTATAACAGCATGTTAATGTTAATTTATTGGTTAAAAAGAAATTGTCATTTTTTTTCGGCTAATGTAAGACCTCCCCCGAAAGTAAGACAGGGTGGGACTTTTTGGGGTAAAATTAATGTAAGACAGGGTCTTACTTTCGGGGAAACACGGTAGGTCCGCCCGTATCCCAAGTTACCTGGAGACTTCTCCCTGACATATTGAACTAGCACCTCAGCAGTATCACTGTTGCTCAATACACCCATAAGTCTCCATCTCAAGGCCACCCACCTTGAGATACATAACGGTCCTTCCATATTCTGCCACTCATCCTCTCTCTTGGGACATCCACACAGTGCCCCCTAGCGGACACAGTGGTCATTACACCACAGTACCTTTTTTGTTCAAGAAATATCATTTTTGGGTTTCATTGAGTCAGCCTCCGGGTTTAAGATGGATCCTGGGAAAGTTCAGGCTATCATTGATTGGGTTCAACCCAGCAACTTTAAGGCTCTGCAGCGCTTTTTAGGGTTTGCAAATTATTACAGAAAATTTATTAGAGGATTTTCTCAGATCGTTAAGCCTCTTATGGACCTCACTTGTAAAGGGGCCGAGCTAAAGGTTTGGTCGCCGGAAGCAGTTGGGGCTTTTAAAAATTTTTAAGAAATGTTTTATGTCTGCTCCTGTTCATGTGCAACCTAACTTCCAGAGGCCGTTTATTGTGGAGGTAGATGCTTCTGAGGTTGGGATTGGAGCTATATTGTCTCAAGGTCCTGAGACTTTAACTAACCTGCGACCATGTGGCTTCTCTAAAAAAAAAATATTCACCTGCTGAGAGAAACTATGATGTGGGTAATCGGGAGTTGCTTGCGGTCAAGTTGGCCTTTGAAGAGTGGAGGCATTTTTTTGAGGGAGCTGTTCATCCAGTCACCGTGGTGACTGATCACAAAAATCTTGCTTATATTGAATCTGCCAAGCGGTTGACACCTAGACAGGCTCAATGGTCTTTATTTTTTTTACGATTCAATTTTTCTATTAGGTTCAGAGCAGGGTCTAAGAACGTGGAGGTGGATGCCCTGTCTTGTAGTCTTGATTCTGTGTCTCCTCCAGAACCTTCCTCTATTCTTCCTCAGGTTGTTGCCATGGTTTCCTCTGGAGCTGAAATCCATACTGCTCAGTCCTTGGCTCCTTCCAATACTCCTGAATGCAAGCTGTTTGTCCCTGTGTCTCTAAGATTACGCCTCTTGCAGGAATTCTATGATTCTGTGTTGTGGTCATCTTTGGGTCACTGCCACCCAGAAAGCAGTTGCTAGACTCTTTTGGTTGTCTGCTATGCATAAGGATGTTAGAGATTTTGTGTCTCGCCAAAGTACAGCATTACCGGCCAGCCGGGGAATTGGCTCCTTTGCCAATTCCGGAAAGACCATGAACTCATTTGTCCATGGATTTCATTTCATATTTACCACGGTCTGGGGGCATGACTGCTATTTGGGTGGTAGTCGATCGCTTCAGCAAACAAGCTCACTTCGTCCTATTATCTGGGTTACCCAATGCTGAATCTCTCTCCAAACTGTTTATTGTTCATGTGGTACGATTGCATGGGATTCCTCTGAATATTGTATCTGATAGGGTTGCACAAGTCATCTCGAGATTTTGGAGGGCTTTCTGCAGAAAACTGGGGATTGATTTGTCCTTTTCCTCTGCTTATCACCCTGAGACTAACGGTCAGAGAGTACAAATCAGTCTTTGGAGCAAATTTAAAGATGATTTGTCGCCTATCAGCAGAAGAATTGGTCATTTCTTCCACTGGCTGAGTTTTCCTTTAACAGTCATGTTAATCAGTCCACGGGGATCTCACCATTTTTCTGTAATTATGGGTTTCATCCTCATTTTGGTGAGTTTTCCAGGATAAGTTCTGGGTGTCCTGAGGTGGATGTCACCATCCAAGAGCTGGGGGATGTTTGGAGGAAGGTTAAAAGAACATTGGTGTGGCTCAGCCTCGGCAGAAGCGGAATGCCGATAGGAGGGGCTCATCAGGGGTCGCCTTCAAAGTGGGAGATAAGGTATGGCTTTCCTCTAAGAATTTTAAGTTGAAGGTGCCCTCGCTAAAGTCCTAGATTCATTGGTCTGTATGAAATTCTGGAGGTGGTTAATCCAGTTGCCTTCCCGTTAAAGCTCTCTCAGTCTTTCTGTATTCCTAATGTGTTCCACAAGTCGTTGTTGAAGGAATTTATTCCCCCTGTTCTGTCTTCACTGCCGCCTCTTCCGGTGTTTTTTGAGGGAGGCTTAGAATATGAGGTACAAAGGGTCATTGATTCCTGAATGGTCCGGAATACTCCTGGTACATTGGAAGGGGTGTGGACCTGAGGAACAATCCTGGAATCCAGCTCATTCTGTAAGGGCTTATCGGTTGGTCCAGGCCTTTCCTCTGAGGTTTCCTGGGAAACCAGGGGGTCCAGTGGCCCCCATTGCAGAAGGGGTAATGTCACGATTTCCACTCTGTTTCTGCATATTTGATACTTTGTGTCTGTGCTGCAATCACCTATGTTCATTTTCCTTATTCAGGCTTCTACTTAAGCATGCTAGTTCCTCCCCCCAGTGTCAATCGTACATTGCTCCCTCTTTGCCTGACCCAGCTTGACTTGATTCTCTTCCCGGACTCAAACCATTTGCTTGTGACCTGTCTTTGCTTGTGCCTGCTCCCTGTTACCTGTTTTGTCTCTCTGGCTTTCCTGACCTCGGCTCGTGTATTGGACTTCGTCTCTGACCTCCCTTTGTCGTACTGCGCCATTTCCTGGACCTGACCTCGGATTGTTTGACCTCCCTTTACTTACAGTAAGTAGTTTATATATTTACTATTGTGACTCGCGTCACAGTACTCATGATCATTCTGTGAGAAATGCTTTACAGATAAATCAACTCTTATTACACAGGAGAGAAACCGTATTCATGTTCACAGTGTGGGAAATCTTTAGTAAATAAATCAAATCTTGTCAGATATGATTTAACCCCTTCATGACCCAGTCTATTTTGACCTTAATGACCTGGCCACTTTTTGCAATTCTGACCAGTGTCCCTTTATGAGGTAATAACTCAGGAACGCTTCAACGTATCCTAGCGATTCCGAGTGTAATGTAAAATGTCGGTAAGATCTGTATGTTAAAGTAAAGTATGATGCTTCTAGAACTTTCTAGAAATCTCCCATTTCACTCTACTGAGGACATTGTAGCCTGTCACTGCTTGCAGCTCTGTGAAATCTGAACTCACACGAAGGAATTCTTCCCTCCCCTCCCCCTGCAGGGGATGTTAATTAAGCTGAGTGAAAAAGAATGTTCCTTTGTTTAAGACCATGTGGCTGAATAAAACTGTAAGAGACCGCATTGCAAAAACCATACACCTCAGAGATACAATAAACATATCCCTGTGTAAGCAATGAAGCCAGCTTTCTAAGTCCTAATTTTCACGGTTATAACCTCACCAGAACCTGAGATATGGATTGCTCCCAAATGGACTGTCCTATCTAGTGCATTCTTGATGTTTTCTTGTTGGGTTCGTTACACTGGGAAACATGATACCCTTGGTGAGTTCATACGAGCTTCACCCATTAAGATATAGTTATACTAAGTTTTGTATCCAAATCATAACTTAGAGGAAGGGGGGTGGAACCTCCCCAGCCGGCCCCTTTTGCTGAGGTCACACAGCCCAGACCATAAGGGATGCGAGGGGACAATGAGCCAGTTGGAGCTGTGTTTGCATGCTGGCAAGACGTGCGGATGTCTTGGGACATCTGGCTCCTCCCCCAAGCCACATGGGATGCCTAAAGAGTCATAAGCAACTGTGAGTGTACTTTCTGTTTTCATTCATTTTTGTTTTATACTTGTATCCGTACATATGTAATGTCTCAACTTTATAGCAACTTTTATCTGTAATCACTGCCCATTTGGGAAATAAATGATAAAATTATTCAGTCTGCCTTCATGCTCTAGGAAACGAACTATGCGCCTCTTTTAGATAATCGCTACTGATTTCAGGGGTTTGCCACGGACCCTCTTAATTTAACTCTGTGAATTAAGAAAAGCGTGGATGGTGGCAACGTGGTGTGTGCGATTGATTAGGCTAGTTGGCAGGACAGAAGGGTCTTATATTGCTAAAGGGGGGCTGCGGCCACAGCATTGATAACTCCCTTACTGCGGTAGCCTAATTGTCCGTGCACAAGCAGCCCGTCCGGCGACTAATTATCCTAGGTGCAGTTCCCTGACTGACCTGAGGGTAAGGGGGCGCCGGAGAGCTGCGAGTTCCAAAGTGGAACTGAGAAAGTGGGATATACATAAATCCCCGCAGTATCTTGGAAGGTTGTTAGCAGTGGTGGGGCATCCAAAATAACCCCCCTGCGGTAAATTGTTAGAGCAAGGTTAGCTTGCTGCATTTTTTGTCACATGGTGCCAGTGGTGGGATAACTAATATAAGCCCCCACTGTGCCTGTGATAGCCGTGTGCCGACAGTGTGTCACGTCCCTCCGTCCGCTGATACACCCGTGTCAGTAGTGGGATTGTGACAGAGGGTCCACTGTCCATCACGTTTTGGTGGCAGCGGGTCTCCCGTTCGTCACACCGAGTTTGTTTTTTCGTGACATATTGGGCTTCATGTTAGTGGTGTCATGATCCAGGACGGGGTTTCGCTTTGGCCCGTCCTGGTCAGATGGGATTAATTGTTTCTGCCTCTCTCTGGCAGAGGGCGGCTTTTTAATGCTCACTGGACCTAGGTCCGGTGTCAGTTATACTCCTGCCCTCGGCTGAGTTAGTTGACCTCTTGTATACTTGTGCCTGATAACTTGTTGCTTGTTTGGTTTTGATCCGGTCCTGTCCCTGTTACGAATTCTGCCTGTCCCTCTTGTACCACACCGCTTTCTTATGTTTGACTCTCTGCTTGTGACTTGACTATTCTCTGCTCGTCCCTTTGGTACCACACCGCCCTCTTGTGTATGACCTCTGCTTGTCTGACCTGCGTTTTCCTCTCCTCTACTACAGTATTCCTGCAGTAGGTACATTACATCATCTGCAGTAGTAGGACGCTAAGCCCCGCCCCCTGCAGTCACATGATCGTAGGTCCTGGTACTCCTTACTATTTTCCGTGCCTCAGGTCCTGTCTGCTTAAGCCTTCACTACCATATTGGGCCCCGTGCTCTCCCGCAGTGTGGGTAAGTCACCCTGCTCAGCCGTGGCAGTTGCCGACGCTGACAGGATCCTGACATTATAACTGACCGTTTTGGGTTTTTTTTCCTCTGATGAGAAAAAAAAGTGTGTTATCCTCATGGATCCTATGCACGCTCTTTCTGAGCAGGTAAAGCACCTGACTCAGATGTCTCAGACTCCTGGGGGAACAACTAGCCCTGGCTCAGTCTCAGCAGCTGATCGCTGACACTGTGCAGGGGGTTTTATCATCAGGGGCTCGGGAGGTTACAGTAATCTCCGGTTAAGTTACCGGATACTTTTTCTGGAGATAGAAGGGAATTCAAAGTGTTCAAGGAGGGCTGTAAGCTTTTTTTTTTTTCATTGAGACCACAATCTTCGGGGGATGAAAGTCAGAGAGTAGGGGTCATTATGTCTCTGTTAAGGGGAGCTCCCCAGGCTTGGGCTTTCTCCCTTCCTCCCACTGCCCCTGAGCGTATGACTGTGGATGCATTTTTTTAGGCCTTAGGGCATATTTATGATGAGCCTGATTGGATGCGTATAGCTGAGGACAGGGTGATGAGTGTGTTTCAGGGGAAGCACTCAGCCGAGTGGTTCTGCTCAGAGTTCAGACGCTGGGCTGCTGAGGTCTGCTGGAATGATGCCACCCTCCAGGGTTTGTTCCGTAGAGGTCTGTCTGAACATCTGAAAGATGCCTTGGCTCTCCACCCTCCGCCTGATTCCCTGGAAGAGGCTATGACACAGGCCGTCCGAATGGATCGCAGGCTACGGGCGAGGGGAGTGATGCAAATTGAGAGACCGCTATTCTCCCAAGGAAGGGGAGCCAGTCATACATTGGAAGTCATGGAGATGGGAACCATCGACTTCAAGGAGAAAGGAAAGACAACGGCGCTTGGGAAAGTGCTGTTTTTTCTGTGGGGATTCCGGACATTGGAAAAAGGATTGCCCTTCTTGTCCACCAACCTGCAAGCGACTGAGCCCGGGTGATTGTCGTGGAGGTCACCCAGGCTCTCAGGTACCCTTTTCTCCATTTTCTAAAATGTTGTTACAAGTGGAACTTTGTTGTGGGAGTGTCTCCACAACCACTTCTGCTTTCGTGGATTGTGGATCGTCGTTGAACTTTATTGACTCTGACTTGGTGTCCAGATGTAAGTTAGGGACAGTTAGGTTGGAGACTCCTATTCATGTTGTTGCCATTGACAAAACACCACTGGCTAAGAATGATGTCATATTTCGTACAGAAGAGTTTCTCCTTAAAGTGAGTTCCTTGCACCAGGAACATATTTCATGTTTTGTTATGGACAACCTGCCTGCGGGACTGGTGTTGGGGTTCCCCTAGTTACAATTACATAATCCTGTGATCAATTGGGGATCTCGGGACATTGTTAAATGGGGTCCCTATTCGGAAAAATGTCTTGTTACTGTGTCTGTGTCGTCCGTGGGTCTGGAAGGTATTCCGGAGTACCTAAAAGACTATACGGACGTTTTCTCCGAAAAAGAGGCTGAGGTTTTACCACCACACCGCCCATTTGATTGTGCCATTGACCTGGTTCCAGGTGCTAAATTGCCCAAGGCCCGCTTGTATAACCTTTCAGGTCCAGAACGGGCTGCGATGAAGGAATACTTTTCTGAGAGTCTCCGTAAGGGACACATTCGTCCTTCTGTTTCTCCCATGGCAGCAGGGTTCTTTTTTGTAAAGAAAAAAGACGGTGGTTTATGCCCATGCCTCGATTTTCGTGAGTTAAATAAGATAACTGTGAGAAATACGTATCCCCTCCCACTTATTCCTGATTTATACAACCAGTTGTCCGGAGCTAAATGGTTTTCGAAATTAGATCTACGGGGAGCGTATAACCTTATCCGAGTCCGGGAAGGAGATGAGTGGATAACTGCTTTTCTCACTACTGAAGGGTTGTTTGAAAATTTGGTCATGCCTTTCGGTCTGACCAATGCTCCAGCGGTCTTCCAAAATTTCATAAATCACGTGTTCTCTGATTTTATTGGATGTTTTATGGTGGTGTATTTGGATGACATATTGATCTACTCTCCTGATAAACAGGCTCACATTGGTCATATTCGGGCAGTTCTCCAAAGGCTTCGGAAGAACTGTCTCTTTGCTAAACTAAAGAAATGTTTATTTTTTGTTCAGGAACTGTCTTTTCTGGGGTTCATTGTGACTGCTGAAGGGTATCGCATGGATCCTAATAAGGTGCAGGCCATTGTCGAGTGGGTTCAACCTTGTGATTTGAAGGCTCTGCAGCGTTTCCTAGGATTCGCCAATTACTATCGCAAATTTATAAGGGGGTTCTCACAGGTGGTTAAACCCCTCACAGACATGACTCAAAAGGGGGCCGATATCAAGAATTGGTCAGCCGTAGCGATAGCCGCCTTTCAGTTTTAAAAAAAAAATGTTTCATGTGTGCTCCGGTTCTTATTCAACCGGACCCGTCTGAACCATTTATTGTTGAGGTGGACGCCTCAGAGGTGGGGGTGGGGGTGGTATTGTCCCAGGGACCCGCCACTTTGGCCAATTTGAGACCTTGCGCCTTTTTCTCTTAGAAATTCTCCCCTGCGGAGAGAAATTATCATGTTGGGAATCGAGAACTTCTGGCCGTAAAGTTGGCCTTTGAAGAATGGAGGCATTTTTTGGAGGGGGCTGTCCATCCTATAACCGTAATTACGGACCACAAAAACCTAGCTTACATTGAGTCAGCTAAAAGGTTGACTCCCAGGCAGGCTAGATGGTCACTTTTTTTTTCCCGATTTCAACTTCTCGATCACTTTTCGGCCAGGATCCAAAAATGTCAGAGCTGATGCCTTGTCACGCAGTCTAGATCCAGTGTCCCCCCCCCGTGAACCTCCATCCTCCATTCTTCAGCCTGGGGTGGTGGTGGCAGGTGTTTCTAATATGTTGGAACGGGAGATTCGGGAAGCCCAGTCTCTTGCACCTCCGGCTAAGCCGGTGGATAAACTTTTCGTGCCAGCTCAGTTTCGCCTCAAGGTCCTCCGGGAGTTCCATGACTCAGTTCTGGGTGGACATCCAGGGATCTCTGCTACCCGGAAGGCCATTGCTAGAGTATTCTGGTGGTCTTCTTTAGCCTCTGATGTTGGGGAATATGTGTCTGCATGTGATGTTTGTGCCCGTGCAAAAACCCCCCATAACCAGCCGGCCGGGGAATTGGTACCACTGCCAATTCCTGAGAGACCATGGACTCATTTGTCCATGGATTTCATCACCAACCTTCCCCCCTCCAAGGGTAATACCGTCGTTTGGGTTGTGGTGGACAGGTTTAGTAAGCAGGCACATTTTGTACCTTTAGCAGCTCTACCTAATGCGGAAACATTATCCAGATCGTTTGTTGAGCATGTGGTGCGGTTGCATGGGGTACCCTTGAATGTGGTGTCTGATAGAGGAGTGCAATTTGTTTCCAGATTTTGGAGGGCTTTTTGTAAGAAGTTGGGTATTGGTCTGTCCTTTCCATCCGCTTATCATCCAGAGAGTAATGGGCAGACCGAGCGGACCAATCAGTTTCTGGAGCAAATTCTGCGTTGCTTGACCTCAGCCCGACAGGATGACTGGTGCTCTGTGTTACCGTTGGCCGAGTTTGCGTTTAACAACCGCATTAACCAGTCTACGGGTACATCTCCCTTTTTCTGCAACTATGGGTTTCATCCTCATTTTGGAGAATTTTCCCGTTTGAACTCTGGGTGTCCTGGGGCGGATGAGACTATCCAGCAGATGGGGGAGGTGTTATGAATGGGTCACCGAGGAGAAAAAAAAAACAAAACAAGCTAAGCCACAGAAAACCAGAGAAGTTGGTAACTATGCAGATTGCAGATCCCTGATCTTACCACACAACTAGCAGTAGCCGTGGAGCGTGCCTACGATGTTCCTAGACGCCTCGTCACGGCCGGAGGACTACATAAGCCTACAGCAAGAAAAGGGAAAACTAACTGCCCCAGAGCAGACCCCAAAGGAATAGATAGCCCCCACACATGTATTGACGGTGAAACAAGATGAAGGCACAAACACAGGCAGGAAAATAGGCTGAGCAAATGTTGGGGCCCAAACAAACTGGAAAGGAAAGGAAAGTCACTGTCTGCAACCTGCAAAAAACCCTACAAAAATAATGGCCAACACTTCTGATAGCAAAATTAACCCTGAAGTCACTAGACTTCTCCCACTATATCAGCGCTCTGGAATATTCTGAGACAGAGAAAAAGAGACTGAACTAGTAAGGGACAAAAAGCCAATTGGCAAAATACTGATAAATAAGAGTGGAAATTCAGCTCAGCCCCCAGTCGGGGCTGGCAGACCACACAAAAACTGAATAGACCAACAAAATCAAGTGTGAACATTAGCAGAAAAACTTAGCTTTAGATGACTGGAACAGAGCTGAAAACCAAGAGCTGACAAGTCAGAAGGAATCACCAGCAACTGAATAGGGCGTCGGCTGTCTTAAATCCAATCTGAGAATCCTGAGATCCAATCATCATCCTCATTCTCAGGTGGCAGATCTCCACCGATCAAACCAGCCGCACCACCTCCCGTCACCACCAGAGGGAGTCCAGAAGGGGATCTCACAACTGGTGAGAATGAACTCACAACAGTACCCCCCTTGAGGAGGGGTCACTGAACCCTCATCCACGCCACCACACCGATCAGGATGGGTCCGGTGAAAAGCATGAACCAATCTATTGGCATAAATATCGGAGGCAGAGACCCAAGAATTATCCTCCTGACCATAACCCTTCCATTTGACCAAATACTGGAGTCTCCGTCTAATCAAACGAGAATCCAATATTTTCTCTACCTCATATTCCACATTTCCTTCGACCAACACAGGGTCAGTAGGTGCTGCAATAGAAACCACTGGCTCAACAAACCTCTTCAACAGAGATTTGTGAAATAAGTTATGGATCTTGAACGTAACTGGAAGAGCCAATCGAAATGAAACAGGATTAAGAATTTCCAAAATCTTATAAGGACCAATAAATCTTGGCTTAAATTTAGGAGATGCAACCTTCATAGGAATATTCATAGACAACAACCAAACCATATCACCCACTTTAAACCGGGGACCAATGGTCCTATACCGGTTGGAAAATCGCTGGGCCTTTTCCTGAGAAAGTGACAACTTATCCACCACTTGGTCGCATATCTGCTGCATTCTCTTAACCACAGTGTCCACACCTGGGCAGGACGAAGATTCCACTTGCCCCGAAGAGAACAGAGGATGAAACCCAAAATTACAGAAAAAGGGTGACATCAAAGTGGCAGAACTAGCTCTATTGTTCAGCGCGAATTCGGCCAAGGGCAAAAATGAGACCCAATCATCCTGATCAGCAGATATAAAACATCTCAAATAAGACTCCAAGGTCTGGTTTGTTCTCTCAGTCTGTCCATTGGTCTGGGGATGAAACGCGGAGGAGAAGGATAACTGAATTCCTAGTTTGGAACAAAAGGCTTTCCAGAATCTGGAAACAAACTGGACTCCTCTGTCGGACACAATGTTCTCAGGAATCCCATGTAACCGAACCACCTGTTGTAAAAACAAGGGCACCAACTCAGCAGAAGATGGCAACTTTGGGAGTGGTACAAGATGGACCATCTTCAAAAATCTATCACAAATCACCCAGATAACAGTCATTCTCTGAGAGACTGGAAGATCAGAAATAAAATCCATTGAAATATGGGTCCATGGCCTCTTGGGCACCGGCAAGGGCATCAGCAACCCACTAGAACGAGAACAGGGTTTAGACCGAGAACAAGTCCCACAGGACTGTACAAAATTCCTGACATCATGAGATAAGGCAGGCCACCAAAAGGACCGACTCACCAAATCTCTGGTACCAAAAATACCTGGATGACCAGCCAATACGGAGCAATGAATTTCAGACATCACTCTTTCTCCACTGGTCAGGAACATACAATTTTCCCATAGGGCAACGCTCAGGTTTATCTTCCTGAAATTCCTCTAGGGCGCGTCTCAAATCGGGCGAAATGGCAGAAAGAACTACCCCCTCCCCTAGGATGGTAGTAGACTCAGTCACACTAAGAGAATCGGCAAAGAAACTCCTAGAAAGGACGTCTGCCTTAACATTCTTAGTGCCCGGAAGAAAAGAGACCACAAATTTAAAACGCGTGAAAAACAAGGCCTATCTAGCCTGTCTAGGATTTAAGCGTTTGGCCGACTCCAGATAAATCAAATTCTTGTGATGGGTGAGGACCACAACTTGATGTCTAGCTCCCTCCTACCAATGTCTTCACTCCTCAAATGCCCACTTCATGGCCAACAATTTCCGAAATCCCCACGTCATAGTTGCATTCAGATGGGGAGAACTTTTGAGAAAAGAAGGCACAGGGATTCATCTTAGAAGTCACAGGGTCTTTTTGGGACAAAAGAGCTCCTGCACCAATCTCAGAAGCATCTACCTCCACCTGAAATGGAAGTGAGACATCAGGTTGCCGTAAAACTGGAGTTGAAATAAATCTCTGCTTAAGCTCCTGAAATGCTGAGATAGCCTCAGGAGACCAAATCAGCACATCAGCGCCCTTCTTGGTCAGATCAGTCAGTGGTTTGACAATACAAGAAAAATTACCTATAAATTTACGATAGAAATTAGCAAAACCCAAAAACTTCTGGAGGGCTTCAAAGAAGTAGGCTGAACCCAGTCATAAATGGCCTGTACCTTGGCCAGGTCCATTTTAATAGTCGATGGAGATAAGATAAATCCCAAAAATGAAATCCTCTGTACACCAAAGAGGCATTTCGATCCCTTAGCAAACAGGGAATTCTCTCTCAAAATCCGGAACACAGTCCGGACGTGTTCCACATGAGAATCCCAATCACTAGAAAAGATCAAAATATCATCCAGATAGATGATCAAAAATTTATCCACAAAGTCTCGGAAAATATCGTTCATAAAGGACTGGAAGACAGAAGGGGCATTAGTGAGCCCAAAAGGCATCACCAGGTACTCAAAATGTCCCTCCGGAGTATTAAATGCTGTCTTCCATTCATCCCCGTGCTTGATGCGAATAAGATTATACGCCCCCCTGAGGTCAAGCTTAGTAAACCAGCAGGCACTCTTAACTCTTGAGAATAAATCAGACATCAGAGGTAACGGGTACTGATATTTAACCGTCATCTTGTTAAGGGAACGATAATCAATACACGGTCTTAATGAACAATATTTCTTGGCCACAAAAAAAAACCCAGCACCTAAAGGTGACGAGGATGGTCTAATATGACCCTTCTCCAATGACTCCTTAATTTAGGATCGCATAGCATCATGTTCGGGTACTGATAAGTTGAAAAGCCGACCCTTGGGAAATTTACACCCAGGCATCAACTCAATTGCACAGTCATAACTCCTATGAGGAGGCAAAGACGCAGACTTGCTCTCACTAAATACATCAGAAAAATCAGCTAGATAATCAGGAATATCATGAGACTGAGGAGAGGTGGAGAAAACAGGAGCGTCCCTAAGAACACACTGACAACCCCAACTCACCACAGACCCAGATTTCCAATCCAAAACTGGATTATGAGTTTGCAACCAAGGAAAACCCAGAACAATAGTATCATGCAAATTATTCAGCACCAAAAATTTACAATTTTCTTGGTGGTCTGGGGCAACCCGCATTGTCACCTGGGTCCAAAACTGAGGTTTATACTCCGCCAAAGGAGTAGCATCAATACTCCTCAAAGGAATAGGCGTCCGCAGAGGCGTCATGGAAAAACCACAACGTTTAGCAAAGTCCAAATCCATCAAATTCAACGCTGCTCCTGAATCCACAAAAGCCTTCGTGGAAAATGTGGATAAGGAGCAGATCAGAGTAATTGCCAAAATAAACTTAGGCTGTACACTGCCCACAGCAAATGTGTGTGCAAAACATTTCTCTCGTTTTGGGCAGACAGAAATATTATGAGAGGCGTCTCCACAGAAAAAACACAGCTTATTACGCCTTCTTAACTCCTGACGTTGCGCCCTAGACAAAACTCCATCACATTGCATAGGTTCAGACATTTGTTCAAAATGCGGCAGCGCCTCCCGTGTACTCTTGCGTTCACGTAAACGCCGATCAACTTGAATGGCTAATGACATAGAATCGTCAAGACCAGAGGGAACAGGAAATCCCACCATAGTATCTTTTAAAGTCTCAGACAAACCCTTCCGAAAGAGAACTGCCAATGCACTATCAATCCATGTAGTAAGGACCGCCCACTTTCAGAATTTCTGACAGTATAACTCTGCAGGATCATGACCCTGGTTCAATGCCAATAGGGCTCTCTCAGCTTGATCAATAGCATTAGGTTCATCACATAACAACCCCAAGGCTTGAAAAAATGCATCCACATTAGTCAAAACAGCAAGGAGATGACAATTTTAACCTGCTGCGCAGAGCTCCCCGATGAGTTAGGCTTCAAGGCAAGAAATAATTTACAATTATTCTTAAAATTCAAAAATTTAGACCGATTCCCAGAAAACACATCAGGAGCAGGGATCCTTGGTTCAACAGCATGTGAATGAGTGAGACAGGCGGAAATTCCCCGCACTTCAGCAGCGAGCTGATCCACACATTCAGACAATTGCTTAATCTCCATCAAGGAGAAAAAAAAAAAAAAAAAAGAATCCTTCTACGGCCCCAGAGAAAAAGAGGAGAAAATATGCATATAAAAAAAAAAATCTGACATTTTTTTTTTTTTTTTTTTACAATTCTCTCCTGCTTTTGAGTACCCTAGAATCTGCGGTATGGCTGGTGATTCTGTTATGAATGAGTCCCCGAGGAGGAAAAAACAAAAAGCAAGCTAAGCCCAGAAAACCGGAGAGGTTGGTAACTAGCGGATTGCAGACCCCTGATCCTATCCACAACAACTAGCAGTAGCCGTGGAGCGTGCCTACGGTGGTCCTAGATGCCTCGTCACGGCCGAAGAACTAAATAAGCCTAAAGAAAGAAAGGGAAAATCTAAACTGCCCCAGAGCAGACCCCAAAGCAATAGACAGCCCCCAACATGTATTGTTGGTGAAACAAGATGAAAACACAGACACAGGTAGAAAGATAGGCTGAGCAAAGGATGGTGCCCTCGCTAACTAGAAAGGACAGGAAAGAAAAGCTGCTGTCTGCAATCACGCAAAAAACCCTGCCAAAAAGAATGTCCAACACGTCTGATAGAAAAAGGCCCTGAAGTCACTAGACTTCAAATCACTATATCAGCACTCTGGTATATTCTGAAGACAGAGCAAAGAGATCAACTGATCAGAGACAAAATGGGGATTCAGCCCAGTCCCAACCAGGGCTGGCTGAACACAAAAACTAAGTAAAAAGAAAAACTAAGTTTTATTCAGACTGGCCTATCGCCTCAACACATTAACCTAACCTATCCCTGTGTGGCAGAGCCAAATGTTTTACCATAACCAGGTTCCCAGCATCATGTTCCCACATGCTTTATGCATCCATTAGCCCTCTGTGTCTGTACTGTTACACACTTAACATTATGGCTGGTCCATACAATCAGGGCAACTGTTACCACCCACCTTTCGTGTCTACCTCTTTCCTCATAGACTGTAAGCTTGCGAGCAGGGCCCTCACTCCTCTTGGTATTTGTTATAATCTACTGTATGTGATTATTGTTATGCTGTAATGTCTATTGTCTGTACAAATCCCCTCTGAAATGTAAAGTGCTGCGGAATATGTCGGCGCTATAAAAATAAAATTTATTATTATTATTATAAGTAAACCAGACAAAAACTCATATGAACAATAGCAGAGAAAACTTAGCTTTAGGAAGGCAGGAACCAAACTGGAAACCAGGAGCCACAGTCAGGAAAAATCACCAGCAAGAAACTAGGGAGTCGGCTGCCTTAAATCCAATCAGAAACTCCTGATGTCCAATCGCAGTCCTCTTCCTCAGGTGGCCGGTCTCTGCCATTTAGATCAGCTTCATTACCTCCCTTCACCAACAGAGGGAGTCCAGATAGAGAACTCGCTACCCCTCTGTCAGCACAGCCAGCTCCATAACCCTCACCAGAAGCCAGAGGCAAACCCGAAAATGAGCTCACAACACCTTTTGTCTGAAACTCCCTCAGTCATTCAAACTGCCAAATGTATTCCATAAGTCCCTTCTCAAATTGTACCGCTCTCCAATTCATCCTGTCCAGTCCCCTCCTCCTCCAGTTTTGGTCAAGGGTGCCTTGGAATACGAAGTACAGGGGATCTTTGACTCCCGCTTAGTGAGAGGATTTGTGCAGTATCTGGTGCACTGGAAGGGCTACGGTCCGGAGGAAAGATCCTGGGTCCCTGCCGGTGACATTCATGCCAAGGGGTTGATCAAGAAGTTTCATCCCCTGCATCCTAACAAACCAGGTTTTGAGGGTCCGGAGGCCCCTCTTAGAAGGGGGGAACTGTCATGTCACCGTCAGACTCAGGGACTGCTGTTCCTGCCTCGGCCACTGGGAGGCGCCGGACTGTCACGTCGCCGTTGGACTCGGGGACTGCTGTTCCTGCCTCGGCCACTGGTAGGCGCCGGACTCCTTCGAAAGGTGGTGCCGGTAATAGGAGGGCTATGTCCTCATGTAGGCCCGCCCCTTTGACGCATGCCTCTGTCGTTGGGCATCGCCGTGGTTCACCCGTGAGTGATGGTGGTGACAGCGAAGGGGCGCCTGTGCAGGCGTCTGGTGGGCGCAGGCTCCGCTCCTCTGTCACAGGTGAAGGGGTTGGTGCATCACCATCTGGCCTGGTTCTGGGGGCGGTCCAGATGAGGTCATCAGACTGTGAGCCTGTAAGGGATAGCCTTATCCTTCAACTACTTTGGGACCTGTCTTGCAGGCCGCCAGATATAGTCTTGGTTTCCCCAGTGTGCTAGTGTGTTATTTGCTATTGCTGACTCTGACCTTTGCCCGGATTTTGACTCTGCTACTGCCTGCCATTTTTGTACCTCTGCTGACCTCCCGGTTTATGACTCTGACCTTGGCCTGGATTTTGACTCTGCTTTAGACTGCCAATTTTGTACCTCTGCTGCCCGCCTGGTTTAGATTTGGACCCCTGACTACGCTTTCGGTCCCGTTAATTATCCCTTTCTGGCGACCGTCCTGCTCAGTTCCGCTGCTCTTATGCAGACAGCTACCTCCTGGGCTCTGCTGTAATTCCAGATCCCTGTATAGGGGTAAAGGGTCTCGGGGTTGCTCGGGGTGCTGTCTTACTTGCAGTCCAGACTTGCACCAGACGGACGTCACAATGACTAGACCACATATTACCACCTTATAGTGACCAAATAATAGCACATACAAGGAACAAATACCACCACAACCATGTCCAGGCACCATATTACCACCACATAGTGACCTATAATACCACATAAAAGGAACAACTACCGCCACACCATGTCCAGACCAAATATTACCCCCATCCACCACAGTGATCGAATAATATCACACACAAGGGATAAATACCACCGCACCATGCCCAGACCACATGTTACCACCACAGTGACAGAATAATAGCATATACAAGGGACAAATACCACCACACTATGTCCAGACCACATATTACCACCACATGGTGCCCAATAATACCACATACAAGGAACAAATACCACCACACTATGACCAGATCACATATTACCACCACATGGGGACTGAATACTACAATACTGATCATTAATAAAAAAAAAACACAATACTAATATCACCATAAGTGCCATTATACACAGGAGATCTGTACTTAGTATGCAGTGTCTGTGTACAAGTAATACAGTGATCACCAGTGACATACACAGGAGCTTTGTATATAGTGTCAGTGTACAGGTAATACAGTGATCACTGGTGACATTATACACAGGACCGCTGTATATAGTATGCAGTGTATAGTGTCAGTGTACAGGTAACACACTGACTCACCAGTGATATCTCTAGGTGAAGTCCTTCAGCTTTGCTTTTCATCTTCATCCAGCACAGATCGCCATAACTTCTTCCAGTCATGGCTCGTCTCTGCAGGAAATAACAGTTATCTAGATCACTGCTTGCAGAACACATTACTTAATTTTTTCCCAACTTCTACACTACACCAAGATGAAGAAAAAAAGGCGACATAGTGTCGCTCTGCACAGTAAGGCTGTGTACCCATGTAAGAGTTTTTTTCACGTTTTTTAAGTGTTTTTCCCATCCAAAATGCATACAAGTAGCATCCCATTAATTTTAATGAATACTGCAATTTCTGTGCACATGATGCGTTTTTTCCGCGAAAAAAAACGCGCAAAAAACGCATAAAAACGAGCAAAAAACACGTTTTTCCTGGAAAGGAGTCCGGTTTTTAGTCAGGAATTTTCTGCATACGTGGGTACATAGCCTTACAGAACCGCCCTCCCCATTTAAAACAGTATCCCCAAAAAATAAATACATCACTACAGTAATAATATCCCTTAATTAGCCCCTATGGTAATAATATCCCCCATCCTGACCCCCATGTGTCTCACATCCTGTCCCCTGTGTCTCACATCCTGTCCCCTGTGTCTCACATTCTGCCCCCTGTGTCTCACATTCTGCCCCCTGTGTCTCACATTCTGCCCCCTGTGTCTCACATTCTGCCCCCTGTGTCTCACATTCTGCCCCCTGTGTCTCACATTCTGCCCCCTGTGTCTCACATCCTGCCCCCTGTGTCTCACATCCTGCCCCCTGTGTCTCACATCCTGCCCCCTGTGTCTCACATCCTGCCCCCTGTGTCTCACATCCTGCCCCCTGTCTCACATCCTGCCCCCTGTCTCACATCCTGCCCCCTGTCTCACATCCTGCCCCCTGTGTCTCACATCCTGCCCCCTGTGTCTCACATCCTGCCCCCTGTGTCTCACATCCTGCCCCCTGTGTCTCACATCCTGCCCCCTGTGTCTCACATCCTGCCCCCTGTGTCTCACATCCTGCCCCCTGTGTCTCACATTCTGCCCCCTGTGTCTCACATTCTGCCCCCTGTGTCTCACATTCTGCCCCCTGTGTCTCACATTCTGCCCCCTGTGTCTCACATCCAGCCCCCTGTCTCACATTCTGCCCCCTGTGTCTCACATTCTGCCTCGTGTCTCACATTCTGCCCCCTGTGTCTCACATTCTGCCTTGTCTCACATTCTGCCTTGTCTCACATTCTGCCTCGTGTCTCACATTCTGCCTCGTGTCTCACATTTTGCCCCCCGTGTCTCACATCCTGCCCCCTGTGTCTCACATCCTGCCCCCTGTGTCTCACATCCTGCCCTGTCTCACATTCTGCCTCGTGTCTCACATCCTGCCTCGTGTCTCACATCCTGCCCCCTGTGTCTCACATTCTGCCCCCTGTGTCTCACATTCTGCCCCCTGTGTCTCACATTCTGCCCCCTGTGTCTCACATTCTGCCCCCTGTGTCTCACATTCTGCCCCCTGTGTCTCACATTCTGCCCCCTGTGTCTCACATTCTGCCCCCTGTGTCTCACATTCTGCCCCCTGTGTCCCACATTCTGCCCCCTGTGTCTCACATTCTGCCCCCTGTGTCTCACATTCTGCCCCCTGTGTCTCACATCCTGCCTCGTGTCTCACATCCTGCCCCCTGTGTCTCACATCCTGCCCGCTGTGTCTCACATTCTGGGTCGTGTCTCACATTCTGCCCCCCGTGTCTCACATTCTGCCCCCTGTGTTTCACATTCTGCCTCGTGTCTCACATTCTGCCTCGTGTCTCACATCCTGCCCCCTGTGTCTCACATTCTGTCTTGTGTCTCACATTCTGCCTTGTGTCTCACATTCTTCCTTGTCTCACATCCTGCCTCGCGTTTCACATCCTGCCCCCTGTGTCTCACATCCTGTCCCCTGTGTCTCACATCCTGTCCCCTGTGTCTCGCCTTCTGCCCCTGGGTCTCGCCTTCTGCCCCCTGTGTCTCACATCCTGTCCCCTGTGTCTCACATCCTGCCCCCTGTGTCTCACATTCTGCCTCACATCCTGCCCCCTGGGTCTCGCCTTCTGCCCCCTGTGTCTCATTCTGTCTCTGTCTCACATTCTGCCCCCTGGGTCTCGCCTTCTGCTCCCTGTGTCTCACATCCTGCCTCGCGTTTCACATCCTGCCCCCCTGTGTCTCACATCCTGCCCCCCTGTGTCTCACATTCTGCCCCATGTCTCACATTCTGCCCCTTGTGTCTCACATTCTCCCTTGTGTCTCATATCCTGTCCTGTTATGATTGAGTCACCGAGGAGGAAAAAACAAAACACAAGCTCAACCCAGAAAATCAGAGAGGTTGGAAACAGCGGATTGCAGACCCCTAATCCTATCACAACAACTAGCAGCCGTGGAGTGCTCCTACGGTGATCCTAGACACCTCGTCACAGCCGGAGATCTAAATAAGCCTAAGAGAGGAAAGGGAAAAACTGACTGCCCCAGAGCAGACCCCAAAGCAATAGGCAGCCCCCAACATATAATGATGGTGAAGCAAGATGAAAACACTAACACAGATAGAAAGATAGGTTGAGCAACCGATGGGACCCAAGCTAACTAAAAAGGACAGGACAGAAAAGCTGCTGTCTGCAATCCGAGAAAACCCTGCTAAAAATATTACCAACACAACTGATAAGCAAAAAGGACCCTGAAGTCACGACTTCAAACCCTATATCAGCACTCAGATATATTCTGAAAGCAGAGCAAAAGAGAACACTGATCAAGGAATAAGAATCCAGCACACCCCCAGCCGGGGATGGCTGAACTCAAAAAACAAGGTAAACAAAACCAAAACTAATAAGTTCAATAGCAGAGCAAAAACTTATCTTTGGGAAGCAGGAATCAGACTGGTCTCCAAGAATCCAGCAGAGAAATCACCAGCCACTCAGAAGGGCGTCGGCTGCCTTATATCCAGTCTGAAGTTCCTGTTACCCAGTCACAATCGACCTGATCAGGTGTTTGGTTTCTTTCATCCAAATCAGCCTCACTACCTTCCTTCACCAGAATCATAGAATCGTAGAGTTGGATGGGACCTCCTGGGCCATCTGGTCCAACCCCCTGCTCAAAGCAGGATTCGCTAAATCATCCCAGTCAGATGTCTGTCCAGCCTCTGTTTGAAGACTTCCATTGAAGGAGAACTCACCACTTCTCGTGGCAGCCTGTTCCACTCATTGATCACTCTAACTGTCAAAAAGTTTTTTCTAATATCTAATCTGTGTCTCCTCCTATTCAGTTTCATCCCATTGCTTCTAGTCTTTCCTTGTGCAAATGAGAATTAAGTTGATCCTTCTACATTGTGACAGCCCTTTAGATATTTGTAGACAGCTATTAAGTCTCCTCTCAGTCTTCTCTTTTGCAAACTAAACATTCCCAAATCCTGCAACCTTTCCTCATAAGACAGGGTTTGCAGACCGGTCACCATTCAGGTCGCTCTTTTCTGAACTTGCTCCAGTTTGTTGATGTCTTTTTTAAAATGTGGTGCCCAAAACTGGACACAATATTCCAGATGAGGTCTGACCAAAGAGGAGTAGAGGGAAATAATGACTTCACGTGATCTAGACTGTATGCTTCTGTTAATACATCCTAGAATTGCATTTGCCTTTTTTGCTGCTGTATCACACTGTTGACTCATATTCAGTCTGTGATCTATTAGTATACCCAAGTCTTTTTCACATGTGCTGTTGCTTAGGCCTATTCCTCCCATTCTGTATATGCTTTTTTCATTTTTATTGCCCAGATGTAGTACTTTGCATTTTTCCCTGTTAAAAACCATTCTGTTAGTTGCTGCCCACTTCTCCAGTTTATTTAAATCTTTTTGAATCCTCTCTCTCTCTTCTCTAGTATTAGCTATCCCTCCTAGCTTTGTGTCATCAGCAAATTTAATCAGTTTACCCTCAATTCCTTCATCTAAATCGTTGATAAAGATGTTGAACAATACAGGGCCCAGGACAGAGCCCTGCGGTACCCCACATGAGACATTCTTCCAACTGGATGTGCAGCCATTTACAACCACTCTTTGGGTCCGATCACTAAGCCAGTTATGAATCCACCTAACAGTTGCCTTGTCCATTCCATACTTAGTCATTTTTTCAATAAGGATTGTATGAGATACTTTGTCAAATGCTTTGCTGAAGTCAAGATATACTATATCTACAGCATTTCCTTGATCCACCCAATCAGTGACTCTGTCATAGAAGGAAATTAAGTTGGTCTGACATGACTTATTAGTTACAAACCCATGCTGACTCTGTTTAATCACTTCATTCTTATCCAGGTATTGACATACATGTTGTTTAATAATTTGTTCAAAGATCTTTCCTGGTATATGTGACGACTCCTGGAGTGGACCCTCTGGGTCGTGACACCAACCCTCCCAGGGCGAGCTGACCTAGTGAAGACCACCCCCTATACAGGGAGTGTCAGGGGCAAGCCCCAGGGGGTGAGGCACCACGACTGCTGGCACCAGGCGGCCGGCTCACAGGAGACACGAGTGGGTGAGTGTGTCTGCAGGAACGTGTAAGGCGCACGTCAGAGCACTGAGTCAGGCAGCAGGTGTGCCAGGAGGTGAAACAGAGTAAAGGAGCAGAGTGTGTGCCAGAGGGCACAACTGAGCATAAGACAGAGCGCAGGATCAGAGCATGTGCCAGGAGGCACAACTGAGTATAAGATAGAGCACGGAATCAGAGTGTGTGCCAGGAGGCACAACTGAGTATAAGACAGAGTACAGGGTAAGACCGTGTGCCAGGAGGCACAACCGAGTATGAGACAGAGTACAGGGTCAGAGCATGTGCCAGGAGGCACAACCGAGTACGAGACAGAGCACAGGGTCAGAGCGTGTGCCAGGAGGCACAACCAAGTACAAAGCAGAGGACCTGAATACAGCGCACAGCCAGGCAGGGACACGGCAGACCAAGCCAGGAAGCACAACAATAATCAGGCACCTCCCCTAGGGGGAGGTCGTCTGATATAGCACATGACTACTACTGGTTCCGGGTCAGGACCTAGCCAGAAAGCACATGACCACTACAGGTTCCGGGTCAGGTCCTCCATTACCATAGAGAGGACCGAGCCCTATATAGCACTGACAGGAGTGCGCAAGCGCAAACGTGACATGTAGGAGGAGACCCGGGGATGAGAGCTGCGCGTGCGCACCCGACGGGACCCCCGGAGTGACCGCGGCTCCGGAAGAGATGACGTCGGGACCGAGGTCCCGCCCCCAGGTGAGCACGGCGTGACAGCACCCCCCCCTTTACGCCCCCTCTTTCTAAAACTGGAGAGGAACTTAGACAAAATCTGGGGTGCGTGGATATTCTCCCTGGGTTCCCATGACCTCTCCTCAGGGCCAAAACCCTTCCAATCGACCAAGAACATGGTTCTCCCTCTTACCTTCTTCATGGCCAAAATGTCATTCACCTCAAACTCATCCCCCAAGCCAACAGGCTGGGGTGTGTGGCCTAGAGAAGGATGAAATCGGTTAAGAACCACAGGTTTTAGGAGAGATACATGGAAGGAATTGGGAATACTGAGTGAAGGAGGCAGCTTCAATTTGTAAGCAACATCATTAATCCGCCTGAGGACCTCAAAAGGACCAATGTAACGGGGACCCAGTTTGTAAGATGGTACCTTAAGGCAGACGTATTTGGTGGAGAGCCACACCTTGTCACCAGGGAGAAATGGAGGAACGTCCAGGCGCCTCTTGTCAGCGTGTAATTTCATTCTGTCCCGTGCTTTCTCGAGAGCGGTTTTGGTCTCCTGCCATACCCTGGAGAACTCCACAGACAGAGAATCGGCAGCAGGTACCCCCGAGACAGGAAGTACCGGTAGAGGCACACTGGGATGCTGTCCAAAGACGATGAAGAAAGGAGACTTGGTAGACGATTCACTGGAGTGATTATTGTAGGCGAACTCAGCCCAAGGAAGTAGACCGACCCAGTCATTCTGATGAGCATTAGAAAAATGCCGGAGGTAGGATGTAAGGATCTGGTTGGTACGCTCCACCTGCCCATTGGTTTGGGGGTGATAGGCGGAAGAGAAATCCAATGACACTTTCATGAGTTCGCATAGAGCTCTCCAGAATCGGGAGGTGAATTGGACCCCTCTGTCTGACACAATGTGCTGGGGGAAGCCGTGAATCCTGAAGATATGGGAAATGAAGATCTTCGCCAAGTCAGGAGCACAGGGTAGTCCAGGAAGAGGAATGAAGTGGGCCATCTTTGAAAATCGGTCTACAACCACCAAGACCACAGTAATCACTTTGGATATATCAATGATATGAGAGGGTTCTTCCTCTGCATCAGACGACAGGAATGATCTTGACAATGCATCCGCTCTAACGTTCTTATCGCCTGGCTGAAAATGTAGCTCAAAGTCAAAGCGGGCGAAGAATAGGGACCACCTGGCTTGCCGAGGATTGAGCCTCTGTGCGGACTGGATGTACGCCAGGTTCTTATGGTCCGTGAAGATCTTGAATGGATGTATGGCACCTTCCAGTAAGTACCTCCACTCCTCCAAGGCTAACTTAATGGCCAATTGCTCTTTGTCGCCAATGGAGTAGTTCTGCTCAGTGGAGGAAAATACTTTAGAAAAGAAGCCACAGGTGACAAAAAGTCCAGAAGAGGATTTCTGCAGAAGGACTGCGCCAGCCCCAGTAGAGGATGCGTCCACCTCGAGAGTGAAAGGTCTACTAACCTCAGGTCGGTGAAGGGCCGGAGCAGCGGCGAAGGCTTGTTTCAACGACTGGAATGCCTCTTCAGCCTCAGAGGGCCAAGCCTTTGGGTTAGCTCCCTTGCAGATAAGGGACGAGATGGGGCGAACCAACGAGGAGAAATGAGGAACAAACTGTCGGTAGTAGTTCGCAAAACCAAGGAAGCGTTGGATTGCCTTCACCCCATGGGGCTGTGGCCAATCGAGGACGGCGGACACCTTTGCCGGATCCATGCGTAGACCTGATTCTGAGATAATGTACCCCAAGAATGGCAGGGACGTTTGCTCGAAGGCACATTTCTCGAGCTTGGCATAAAGGCGGTTCTCCCTCAGGCGCTGGAGGACTTGACGCACGTTCTTTCTGTGGGTGGAGAGGTCTGGGGAAAAAACGAGGATGTCATCCAGATAGACTACCACGCAGGAGTACAGCATATCCCGGAAGACGTCATTCACGAACTCCTGGAACACCGCTGGGGCATTGCAGAGGCCGAAGGGCATGACCAAGTACTCATAGTGACCGTCTCTGGTGTTAAAGGCGGTCTTCCACTCATCCCCGGAACGAATGCGGATCAAGTTGTAGGCCCCACGAAGATCCAGTTTGGTGAAAATTCGAGCTCCTCTAAGTCGGTCAAAGAGCTCCGGGATCAATGGCAATGGGTACTTGTTCTTGACCGTGATATCATTCAGGCCTCGGTAGTCTATGCAAGGACGGAGGGAGCCGTCCTTCTTTTTTACAAAGAAAAATCCCGCTTCCGCGGGCGAGGAGGACTTACGGATAAAACCTCTCGCAAGGTTCTCCTGGATATAGTCAGACATAGCTTGGGTCTCAGCAGGGGATAGCGGGTATATCCTACCCCTGGGTGGTGTAGAACCAGGAATGAGGTCAATCGGACAGTCATATGGCCGATGGAGGGGCAGAGTCTCGGCCTCCTTCTTGTCGAAGACATCTGCAAAGGACCAGTAAGCCGACGGCAGACCTGTAGGTGCCAGGGATGGGCCGGCAGAGTTCATCGGACGGACGGGCAACAGGCACTTCTCCTGACAGAACGGTCCCCACCGGAGTATCTCGCCCGACCGCCAGTCCAGGGTTGGCTCTTGAGTCCGTAGCCAAGGGAGGCCTAGAAGAAATGTATAAGACATGGTAGACAAGACGAGGAGATCTTCTCCCGGTGCAGAGCTCCAATCTGCAGCTCGATCTCTTCGGTGGCCTGGGTAACGGTCTCCTGCACGGACGTACCATTGACCGAAACAATCGACCGAGGAGTCTCCAGGGATCTGACAGGAATCTGGTATTTTTTAACCGCCTCGAGTGTGATAAAATTCCCCTCCGCGCCAGAATCCAGAAAAGCCTCCTCAGATTAACGCTTGGCACCGAGATTCAATAATACGGACACGAGCAGGGGAGGAGAGGAATCACGTACGCCTAGGGAGGCCTCTCCTATCAACCCTAGGCGGAGAAGTTTCCCGGCTTCTTGGAGCAGGAACGGAGGAGGTGAGAGGAGCTCCTCTCTCTGGCTAATTCACGGGCGCGTTCCTGAAACCGCAGGTCAATGCGTGTCGCCAGAGAGATCAGATCCTCTAAAGAGGTGGGGATATCCTGACCTGCCAGTACGTCTTTGATCCGACCGGACAGGCCACGCCAAAAGATCCCTACGAGAGCCTCGTTGTTCCAACCGAGTTCGGAGGCCAAGGTACGAAAACGGATGGCATACTGTCCCAACGGTAGCGTACCCTGATGGAGGTTAAAGAGGGACTCGGTGATAGAGGCCAGCCGACCCGGAAGGTGTCCAAAAAGGTGGAAAGCTGAGAGACGAGTGGGTCATTGCTCTCCCAGAGGGGGTTCCCCATGCTAATGCCTCCCCCTCTAAGTGTGAAACAATAAAGGCAATTTGGGCGCGCTCAGTGGGATAGTGCTGCGGCAAAAGCTCCAAATGTAACCGGCATTGGTTCAGAAATCCTCGACAAAACTTGGGGTCCCCGCTATATCGGGGTGGCTTGCCGAGGCACGGCATCAGGTGCGGGGCTGAGGACTGGGCAGAAACGGATTGTATGGCCGACAAACGGGACTCCATGGATTTCAAAAGGGCCATAATCCTGGTCTGCCTCTCCCGTAGGAACACCAGTTCCTTTTGGATGGAGGTGGTGGTACCAGCGGGGTCCATGGCCTGATTATACTGTGACGACTCCTGGAGTGGACACTCTGGGTCGTGACGCCAACCCTCCCAGGGCGAGCTGACCTAGTGAAGACCACCCCCTATACAGGGAGTGTCAGGGGCAAGCCCCAGGGGGTGAGGCACCACGACTGCTGGCACCAGGCGGCCGGCTCACAGGAGACACGAGTGGGTGAGTGTGTCTGCAGGAACGTGTAAGGCGCACGTCAGAGCACTGAGTCAGGCAGCAGGTGTGCCAGGAGGTGAAACAGAGTACAGGAGCAGAGTGTGTGCCAGAGGGCACAACTGAGCATAAGACAGAGCGCAGGATTGGTGCATGTGCCAGGAGGCACAACAGAGTAAGAGACTGAGTACAGGATCAGAGCATGTGCCAGGAGGCACAACTGAGTATAAGACAGAGCACGGAATCAGAGTGTGTGCCAGGAGGCACAACTGAGTATAAGACAGAGTACAGGGTAAGACCGTGTGCCAGGAGGCACAACCGAGTATGAGACAGAGTACAGGGTCAGAGCATGTGCCAGGAGGCACAACCGAGTACGAGACAGAGCACAGGGTCAGAGCGTGTGCCAGGAGGCACAACCAAGTACAAAGCAGAGGACCTGAATACAGCGCACAGCCAGGCAGGGACACGGCAGACCAAGCCAGGAAGCACAACAATAATCAGGCACCTCCCCTAGGGGGAGGTCGTCTGATATAGCACATGACTACTACTGGTTCCGGGTCAGGACCTAGCCAGAAAGCACATGACCACTACAGGTTCCGGGTCAGGTCCTCCATTACCATAGAGAGGACCGAGCCCTATATAGCACTGACAGGAGCGCGCAAGCACAAACGTGACATGTAGGAGGAGACCCGGGGATGAGAGCTGCGCGTGCGCACCCGACGGGACCCCCGGAGTGACCGCGGCTCCGGAAGAGATGACGTCGGGACCGAGGTCCCGCCCCCAGGTGAGCACGGTGTGACAGTATAGAAGTCAGACTCGCCGGCCTATAGTTGCCGGGGTCCACCTTCTTCCCCTTTTTGAAGATAGGAACAACATTTGCTCTGCTCCAGTCTTCTGGGACTTCTCCTGTTCTCCAAGAATTTTCAAAGATTATGAAGAGGGGTTCAAAAATTTCTTCTGCTATCTCCTTCAGTACTCTGGGGTGTAATTCATCTGGACCTGGAGACTTGAATTCATTTAGGTTAGCTAAGTGTTTCCTCACTATCTTTCTGTTTATAGATATCCTGGATTCTTCTATTCCCTTAATAGGACAGTGAAGAACAGTTGATGTTACATTTCCTTTCTGAGAGAAAACAGATGCAAAATAGGAATTTAAA
This sequence comes from Dendrobates tinctorius, assembly GCF_039654945.1. Classification (NCBI taxonomy): domain Eukaryota; kingdom Metazoa; phylum Chordata; class Amphibia; order Anura; family Dendrobatidae; genus Dendrobates; species Dendrobates tinctorius. The sequence goes on along the minus strand of NW_027361963.1, from coordinate 2,432,337 downwards.
AGTTCGGCCTTCTCAACATCCTGTCTTACCATTTCATCATTTTCATCCTGCAAAAATCCTATAGCATCTTTGACTTTTCTTTTACTTTTGACATATCCCCAAAATCCTTTATTATTGCTTTTGACTTCTCTTGCAAGCCTCAATTTATTGTCAGCTTTAGATAATCTGATTTGTGCCCTACAGGTTCTGCAGACAGCATTATATTCTTCTTTAGATATGCCTCCCTCTTTCCATTTTATAAACATTTTTTTCTTCCTTTTTAGCATGTGCTTAAGTTCTGTGTTCATCCATCCTGGTTTCCTTAAATGCTTCCTATTCTTCCCTCTTTTCGGAATTGTTAACAATTGTGATTTGAGAATTTCATTTTTCTAGATTTCCCATCCTTCCTGAAAAATATTCAGGATTGAGAGTCCTCAGTAGTTGATACCTTTTAATGGCTAACTGAAAAGATGGTAATACATTGCAAGCTTTCGAGACTACTCAGGTCTCTTCATCAGGCTTATCAATGTATCAATATCTTTTCAGTTAGCCATTAAAAGGTATCAACTACTGAGGACTCTCAATCCTGAATATTTTTCTATCCACTGGCTAACACGGTACAAAGATATACATCTTTCCTGTACCATCCTTCCTGGACATTTTTGTCCTTAAGGATATCCAGCCATTGGATCCCTCCAATTCTCTTTCTGAGTCCCTTAAAATCTGCCTTTCTGAAATCTAACCTTGACGTCTGAGTCTTCACAGGTCTTCCTCCTCTAGTTATCCAAAATTCTAAAATAGCATGGTCGCTACCTCCTAGGGTCCCAGCCACTTTTACCTCCTCAACCATTTCCTCCCTGTTTATAAGGATTAGATCCAAGGTAGCAGTTTCCCTTGTTTTCTCCCTTACCTTTTGGAAGATAAAGTTGTCAGCAAGAGAGGATAAGAATTTCCTTGACCTGTTAGTTTTGCCTGAGAGAGATTCCCAACAAATGTCTGAATAGTTGAAATCTCCCATGACAACTATGTCATATTTTTTGGAGAACTTGGCCATTTGATGCATAAAGAGTTCATCCATATCTTCAGCTTGCACAGGTGGCCTGTAGTAAATGCCTACAATGGTGTCCTTTCCATGGTGTCTCACATTCTGCCCCCTGTGTCTCACATTCTGCCTCCTGTGTCTCACATTCTGCCTCCTGTGTCTCACATTCTGCCCCCTGTGTCTCACATTCTGCCCCCTGTGTCTCACATTCTGCCCCCTGTGTCTCACATTCTGCCCCCTGTGTCTCACATTCTGCCCCCTGTGTCTCACATTCTGCCCCCTGTGTCTCACATTCTGCCCCCTGTGTCTCACATTCTGCCCCCTGTGTCTCACATTCTGCCCCCTGTGTCTCACATTCTGCCCCCTGTGTCTCACATTCTGCCCCCTGTGTCTCACATTCTGCCCCCTGTGTCTCACATTCTGCCCCCTGTGTCTCACATTCTGCCCCCTGTGTCTCACATTCTGCCCCGTGTCTCACATTCTGCCCCCTGTGTCTCACATTCTGCCTCCTGTGTCTCACATTCTGCCCCCCTGTGTCTCACATTCTGCCCCCCTGTGTCTCACATTCTGCCCCCCTGTGTCTCACATTCTTCCCCCCTGTGTCTCACATTCTGCCCCCCTGTGTCTCACATTCTGCCCCCTGTGTCTCACATTCTGCCCCCTGTGTCTCACATTCTGCCCCCCTGTGTCTCACATTCTGCCCCCCTGTGTCTCACATTCTACCCCCCTGTGTCTCACATTCTGCCCCCGGGAACACTGGGACGCTTGCGGAAGTCAGAGCAGAGGTGGCGCACAACAGACCCATCAGGAAACCATCCAATATTAATAGCTCCGCCGTCTCCACCCAGCTCTGCGTCTCCCTGTCCTGATGCCTGCACTCACCGTCACGTGCCGCCACGAACTACCGCTGATATGTGACCGTCCCTTGCTGAAGGCCCACTGCTGTATGACCGATGACAACGGACAGGCCGCTCATAGCTGTCACCCTCCCAGTGCGCAACCGTCTGGAAGTCACCAATGGGTGGACCGCTGACCGTCCCGCTCATGTGGCTCCGCCCATCACAACCTACCTCCGCCCTCTCAGCTATAGCGTTCACACTCTTCCATGACACTCAACCCCTTTTTACTCTGCCCACCACAGCCTGTTATTATGCCCCCCCGGACACTCATCGCATCTTACTCCGCCCATTCCCATCTCTTACCTGCCCCCTTATACGCCCCACAGCCTCTTGGTCCACCTGCTGCTCACTCTTACTTCGCCTCGCATGATGAGAGGGGGTCCGATGCGGGCCCTCTCTGCCCACCGACCCTGTACGCCAGTCGGGGCAGTAATTCCCTGATGGCGGCCCTGGAAAGTGGGAATGGCTTCTTACATTACCTGAGACAGAAGATATTTAAGTTGGGGAAAAAACAAAATTCAAACCAGTTCTATCCAGATTACTAGACTTTCAGAGACAAAGAAATGTTTAACACACAGACCGCCTCTATATCAGAGACAGCCCCAGTGTTATTACTTTTATGACTAACACTTGTAAAGCGAATACTAAAATACAGAATTATCAGCGATACATGGGGAGATGTAACTGTCCAAGATAATAATCAGAGTATAAACATTTCCCATAACAGCAGCCTTTTACTCTACTATACAGGACGGTTCGAGGATTATTTGGTTTTAATACGATGTGGAGAGTTGTGCTCTACAATGCGGTTGTAACATGATGTAAAACATCGAGAGACGGCTGGAGGGAAAAAATCGCACGGAAATCTCATTACACTCGTCTGCTTTTTCGATTTGGAAATAGGACCATTTTTTTCCTCGCAGACGGGTATGAGCCCAAAGAATCTTCTCCAGCGCCGGCCGATGTCACCGCACCGACTAATCTAGTGGTTAGCACGGTGGCTCAGGGGATAGCACGGTGGCTCAGTGGTCAGCACGGTGGCTCAGTGGATAGCAAGGTGGCTCAGGGGTTAGCACGGTGGCTCAGTGGTCAGCACGGTGGCTCAGGGCATAGCACGATGGCTCAGTGGATAGCACGGTGGCTCAGGGGTTAGCACGGTGGCTCAGGGGATAGCACGGTGGCTCAGTGGTCAGCACGGTGGCTCAGTGGATAGCACGGTGGCTCAGGGGTTAGCACGGTGGCTCAGTGGTCAGCACGGTGGCTCAGGGCATAGCACGATGGCTCAGTGGATAGCACGGTGGCTCAGGGGTCAGCACGGTGGCTCAGTCGTCAGCACGGTGGCTCAGGGCATAGCACGGTGGCTCAGGGGTTAGCACGGTGGCTCAGTGGTCAGCACGGTGGCTCAGGGCATAGCACGGTGGCTCAGGGGTCAGCACGGTGGCTCAGGGGTCAGCACGGTGGCTCAGTGGTCAGCACGGTGGCTCAGGGGTCAGCACGGTGGCTCAGGGCATAGCACGGTGGCTCAGTGGTGAGCACGGTGGCTCAGGGGTCAGCATGGTGGCTCAGTGGTCAGCACGGTGGCTCAGTGGTCAGCACGGTGGCTCAGGGCATAGCACGGTGGCTCAGTGGTTAGCGCTGCAGCCTTGCAGTCCTGGAGTCCGGGCTTCAAATCCCACCAAGGGTCGGGAATCTGCAAGGAGTTTGTATGTTCTCCCCGTGTTTGCGTGGGTTTCCTCCGGGTTCTCCGGTTTCCTCTGTCCATTGGGGACAGTGATGAAAATATGTGCAAATTGTAAAGCGCTGCGGAATATGTTAGCGCTATATAAAAATAAAGATTAATATTAGATATCAGAGAATAAGTCACAGCACAGACAGGAGCGCGGGCCGGAGCCCCAGGCTGACAACATGGCGGAGGAGCCTTCACTAGACACCGGGACAGCTGTATAACGAGGCCCAGGCTCTACAGTGCAGGGACGGGAGGGAGAAAAGCGGGAAAAGTGTCACTATGTACAAGAAGAGCCGAAACCAGGGAGAGCCCTCACTACAGCACTACAGGAGGAGCCTGCTGCACTGAGGGGAGGAGCTGGGTGACGTCAACACGGTCACATGACTGGATCTACGCTCTCTCACCACTGCTGTCCTGAGCCCCGCCCCCTGATCACATGGCGGTGACGTCACCACAGGTCCTTCCCCTCGTCTCTACTGAGTTCCGCCCCCTGATCACATGGCGGTGACGTCATCACAGGTCCTTCACCACTTCTCTCCTGAGCCCCGCCCCCTGATCACATGACGGTGACGTCACCACAGGTCCTTCCGCTCTCAGTGCAGCAGATCTGCCTCGGTTGTGTGCAGCTGTTATCGGTTATCAGCCGGCAGGACGAGATCCCTCCAGCTGATCCAGTGCTCATCCCTCCTCCTCCTGAATGACCCCCGAGGATGGACGAGGACAGGAATGAGACCACCAGGAGATTATTCCACTGCGCCCTGGAGATCATCTCCCTGCTGAGCGGAGAGGTAACTCCTCTACATTTCTATCCGCGTTCGGCCTCGTTCACACTGGAGTATAAGACGGACGCGTGCGATGTGAGGCCCGGATGACGTTGGTTTCTTATTCCGCAGTTTCTTTTTCTCTGTTTTTTTTTTTACAGGTTTAACAACAAAAATAATAAACGACAATAATAAAATCCTCTGCGGCGAGGAGCCTGGTGTGAACACGGACAAAGCAGCAGAGAAATGGGCCGCACCGGGGGCACCGAAGGGCGTTACTGAAAGGGTTAACTGACTCTGGGCCCCTGATCTCCCCCTGCAGACACATCGATCAGGGGCCACAGCACATTCAGCGCTCTGCAGCCGGGACCAGGCGGGTTCTGGGCATCAGATTGAAGGGACCTGGTCGTGAAGCCGCCATTGATCTGTATGTAACGGTGGTGTGAGATCAGTGGCCCAACGTCATTTAACCCCTGAAAAACCCCAGTTATGGACTGAAATCTGTGGAAATTGGCTATTTGCCCCCTCTGATGCCCAGAACCCGTCTGGTCCCGGCTGCAGAGCGCTGAATGTGCTGTGGCCCCTGATCGATGTGTCTGCAGGGGGAGATCAGGGGCCCCAAGTCAGTTAACCCTTTCAGTAACGCCCTTCGGTGCCCCCGGCGCGGCCCATTTCTCTGCTGCTTTTGTCCGTGTTCACACCAGGCTCCTCGCCGCAGAGGATTTTATTATTGTCGTTTATTATTTTTGTTGTTAAACCTGTAAAAAAAAAAAAAACAAAGAAAAAGAAACTGCGGAATAAGAAACCAATGTCAGCGTGGGAGGAAACCTGGCGTCGCGCTCTGACCAGTGTTGTCCCATGAGGCGGCGCTCATCTGCGGATGTTGTTCTGGGGTGTAAGTGTCGTCCGGATAATAATCTCCGCACGCTGCGTGTGGCCGCGTCTATCGGGCGACACTCGCTAATGTAACTATGGGTGCGAGAAAAAAGCGGAAGCACGTGGCGCACGTGTCGGCCACAGGACGTCGCAGCCGCTCCATGGAGCTAAACACAAAGCATTGCAGTATGTACAGATGAGGGTGAAAGCGCACTGCGTGCGGACCGCACACGGATGGCGGGCGAGATAATAATCGCTAACTCGCGTCACATAAGTTCAGCCATACGGATTCCACTCATACAACTCTTCAGGAGAGGAATTAGATCCATTTTTTATTTATTTTTTTCTTTCTGCATAAATTTGAGTGACACCTTACTGTGTTGTGAAACAAGTCAGACAACAGGTTTTCACTGCCACATCTGAGAGCAGCATGATGTTGGGGCAGAGACCCTGATTTTATGTGTCACTTACTGGGTTGATTAATGCAGTTCTGATAATCTCTGCTGTATATCTACCAGTTCTCTGAACACTGAGCTCTGTATAGCCCCAAACACACCCCTGATAAAATGTCTCTGTCCACTGTGCATAGGCAGAAAGCTGCCAATCAGAGTTGGGGGTATGGCTGGACTGCCTGGCACAGGTTTACTAGTCCTCCAGTGATCACCTACTACTGACTAAACAGGGATTTTATCAAAACTACAGCAATCAGCCCAGTAAATGACAGCTCCCTGGAATCAGGGTCTGTCTTCACATGAGTCTGATCTCAGATTAGCCGTCAAAAATCTGGTGAAAGATTCCCTTTAAAGAAAATCTGTAATTAAGTTTTAGCTATAAATTAAAAAAGCCACAAGTAATTCATTATCCTGCTGAGGTTTAGAGTTTTACCACTTTTCTCAATACACAGGATTACACAATAGTGAGGAAGACACCGGGGAACTATGTGACTCCCATCTTCCATCTCCAGGAGTCAGGAGGGCGGAGCCCGGGCCCCATCACAGAGCCTCCCCCGCACTCCCCGATACATGAGAGGAACAAGAGGATCCTGGAGCTCAGCAACAAGATGATCGAGCTGCTGAGCGGAGAGGTGACTGCTGGGACATTATACAGGACTGGAGGATTCTGGGTGATGAGCGGAGTGGTGACTGCTGGGACATTATACAGGACTGGAGGATTCTGGGTGATGAGCGGAGAGGTGACTGCTGGGACATTATACAGGACTGGAGGATTCTGGGTGATGAGCGGAGAGGTGACTGCTGGGACATTATACAGGACGGCACTGGAGGATTCTGGGTGATGAGCGGAGAGGTGACTGCTGGGACATTATACAGGACTGGGGGATTCTGGGTGATGAGCGGAGAGGTGACTGCTGGGACATTATACAGGACGGCACTGGAGGATTCTGGGTGATGAGAGGAGACTGCTGGGACATTATACAGGAGGGCACTGGAGGATTCTGGGTGATGAGGGGAGAGGTGACTGCTGGGACATTATACAGGAGGGCACTGGAGGATTCTGGGTGATGAGCGGAGAGGTGACTGCTGGGACATTATACAGGACGGCACTGGAGGATTCTGGGTGATGACCGGAGAGGTGACTGCTGGGACATTATACAGGACGGCTCTGGAGGATTCTGGGTGATGAGCGGAGAGGTGACTGCTGGGACATTATACAGGACGGCACTGGAGGATTCTGGGTGATGAGCGGAGAGGTGACTGCTGGGACATTATACAGGACGGCACTGGAGGATTCTGGGTGATGAGAGGAGAGGTGACTGCTGGGACATTATACAGGACGGCACTGGAGGATTCTGGGTGATGAGCGGAGAGGTGACTGCTGGGACATTATACAGGACGGCACTGGAGGATTCTGGGTGATGAGCGGAGAGGTGACTGCTGGGACATTATACAGGACGGCACTGGAGGATTCTGGGTGATGAGCGGAGAGGTGACTGCTGGGACATTATACAGGACGGCTCTGGAGGATTCTGGGTGATGAGCGGAGAGGTGACTGCTGGGACATTATACAGGACGGCACTGGAGGATTCTGGGTGATGAGCGGAGAGGTGACTGCTGGGACATTATACAGGACGGCTCTAGAGGATTCTGGGTGATGAGCGGAGAGGTGACTGCTGGGACATTATACAGGACGGCACTGGAGGATTCTGGGTGATGAGCGGAGAGGTGACTGCTGGGACATTATACAGGACAGCACTGGAGGATTCTGGGCGATGAGCGGAGAGGTGACTGCTGGGACATTATACAGGACGGCACTGGAGAATTCTGGGTGATGAGCGGAGAGGAGACTGCTGGGACATTATACAGGACGGCACTGGAGGATTCGGGGTGATGAGCGGAGAGGTGACTGCTGGGACATTATACAGGACGACGGCACTGGAGGATTCCAGGTGATGAGCGGAGAGGTGACTGCTGGGACATTATACAGGACGGCACTGGAGGATTCTGGGTGATGAGCGGAGAGGTGACTGCTGGGACATTATACAGGACGGCACTGGAGGATTCTGGGTGATGAGCGGAGAGGAGACTGCTGGGACATTATACAGGACGGCACTGGAGGATTCGGGGTGATGAGCGGAGAGGAGACTGCTGGGACATTATACAGGACAGCACTGGAGGATTCGGGGTGATGAGCGGAGAGGTGACTGCTGGGACATTATACAGGACGGCTCTGGAGGATTCTGGGTGATGAGCGGAGAGGTGACTGCTGGGACATTATACAGGACGGCACTGGAGGATTCGGGGTGATGAGCGGAGAGGTGACTGCTGGGACATTATACAGGACGGCTCTGGAGGATTCTGGGTGATGAGCGGAGAGGTGACTGCTGGGACATTATACAGGACGGCTCTGGAGGATTCGGGGTGATGAGCGGAGAGGTGACTGCTGGGACATTATACAGGACAGCACTGGAGGATTCGGGGTGATGAGCGGAGAGGTGACTGCTGGGACATTATACAGGACGGCTCTGGAGGATTCTGGGTGATGAGCGGAGAGGTGACTGCTGGGACATTATACAGGACGGCTCTGGAGGATTCGGGGTGATGAGCGGAGAGGTGACTGCTGGAACATTATACAGGACGGCACTGGAAGATTCCGGGTGATGAGCGGAGAGGTGACTGCTGGGACATTATACAGGACGGCACTGGAGGATTCTGGGTGATGAGCGGAGAGGTGACTGCTGGGACATTATACAGGACGGCTCTGGAGGATTCTGGGTGATGAGCGGAGAGGTGACTGCTGGGACATTATACAGGACGGCTCTGGAGGATTCTGGGTGATGAGCGGAGAGGTGACTGCTGGAACATTATACAGGACGGCACTGGAAGATTCCGGGTGATGAGCGGAGAGGTGACTGCTGGGACATTATACAGGACGGCACTGGAGGATTCTGGGTGATGAGCGGAGAGGTGACTGCTGGGACATTATACAGGACGGCACTGGAGGATTCTGAGTGATGAGCGGAGAGGTGACTGCTGGGACATTATACAGGACGGCACTGGAAGATTCCGGGTGATGAGCGGAGAGGTGACTGCTGGGACATTATACAGGACGGCTCTGGAGGATTCTGGGTGATGAGCGGAGAGGTGACTGCTGGGACATTATACAGGACGGCACTGGAAGATTCCGGGTGATGAGCGGAGAGGTGACTGCTGGGACATTATACAGGACGGCTCTGGAGGATTCTGGGTGATGAGCGGAGAGGTGACTGCTGGGACATTATACAGGACGGCTCTGGAGGATTCTGAGTGATGAGCGGAGAGGTGACTGCTGGGACATTATACAGGACGGCACTGGAAGATTCCGGGTGATGAGCGGAGAGGTGACTGCTGGGACATTATACAGGACGGCTCTGGAGGATTCTGGGTGATGAGCGGAGAGGTGACTGCTGGGACATTATACAGGACGGCTCTGGAGGATTCTGGGTGATGAGCGGAGAGGTGACTGCTGGAACATTATACAGGACGGCACTGGAAGATTCCGGGTGATGAGCGGAGAGGTGACTGCTGGGACATTATACAGGACGGCACTGGAGGATTCTGGGTGATGAGCGGAGAGGTGACTGCTGGGACATTATACAGGACGGCACTGGAGGATTCTGAGTGATGAGCGGAGAGGTGACTGCTGGGACATTATACAGGAGAGCACTGGAGTATTCTGGGTGATGTGCGGAGAGGTGACTGCTGGGACATTATACAGGAGGGCACTGGAGGATTCTGGGTGATGAGCGGAGAGGTGACTGCTGGGACATTATACAGGAGGGCACTGGAGGATTCTGGGTGATGAGCGGAGAGGTGACTGCTGGGACATTATACAGGACGGCACTGGAGGATTCTGGGTGATGAGCGGAGAGGTGACTGCTGGGACATTATACAGCACTGGAGTATTCTGGGTGATGTGCGGAGAGGTGACTGCTGGGACATTATACAGGACGTCACTGGAGGATTCTGGGTGATGAGCGGAGAGGTGACTGCTGGGACATTATACAGGACGGCACTGGAGGATTCTGGGTGATGAGCGGAGAGGTGACTGCTGGGACATTATACAGGACGGCACTGGAGGATTCTGAGTGATGAGCGGAGAGGTGACTGCTGGGACATTATACAGGACGGCACTGGAGGATTCTGGGTGATGAGCGGAGAGGTGACTGCTGGGACATTATACAGGACGGCACTGGAGGATTCTGGGTGATGAGCGGAGAGGTGACTGCTGGGATATTATACAGGACGGCACTGGAGGATTCTGGGTGATGAGCGGAGAGGTGACTGCTGGGACATTATACAGGACGGCACTGGAGGATTCTGGGTGATGAGCGGAGAGGTGACTGCTGGGACATTATACAGGACGGCACTGGAGGATTCTGAGTGATGAGCGGAGAGGTGACTGCTGGGACATTATACAGGAGGGCACTGGAGGATTCTGAGTGATGAGCGGAGAGGTGACTGCTGGGACATTATACAGGACGGCACTGGAGGATTCTGGGTGATGAGCGGAGAGGTGACTGCTGGGACATTATACAGGACGGCACTGGAGGATTCTGGGTGATGAGCGGAGAGGTGACTGCTGGGATATTATACAGGACGGCACTGGAGGATTCTGGGTGATGAGCGGAGAGGTGACTGCTGGGACATTATACAGGACGGCACTGGAGGATTCTGGGTGATGAGCGGAGAGGTGACTGCTGGGACATTATACAGGACGGCACTGGAGGATTCTGGGTGATGAGAGGAGAGGTGACTGCTGGGACATTATACAGGACGGCACTGGAGGATTCTGGGTGATGAGCGGAGAGGTGACTGCTGGGACATTATACAGGACGGCACTGGAGGATTCTGGGTGATGAGAGGAGAGGTGACTGCTGGGACATTATACAGGACGGCACTGGAGGATTCTGGGTGATGAGCGGAGAGGTGACTGCTGGGACATTATACAGGACGGCACTGGAGGATTCTGGGTGATGAGAGGAGAGGTGACTGCTGGGACATTGTACAGGACGGCACTGGAGGATTCTGGGTGATGACCTGAGAGGTGACTGCTGGGACATTATACAGGATGGCACTGGAGGATTCTGGGTGATGAGCGGAGAGGAGATTGCTGGGACATTATACAGGACGGCACTGGAGGATTCTGGGTGATGACCTGAGAGGTGACTGCTGGGACATTCTACAGGATGGCACTGGAGGATTCTGGGTGATGAGCGGAGAGGAGATTGCTGGGACATTATACAGGACGGCACTGGAGGATTCTGGGTGATGAGCGGAGAGGTGACTGCTGGGACATTATACAGGATGGCACTGGAGGATTCTGGGTGATGAGCGGAGAGGTGACTGCTGGGACATTATACAGGACGGCACTGGAGGATTCTGGGTGATGAGCGGAGAGGTGACTGCTGGGACATTATACAGGAGGGCACTGGAGGATTCTGAGTGATGAGCGGAGAGGTGACTGCTGGGACATTATACAGGACGGCACTGGAGGATTCTGGGTGATGAGCGGAGAGGTGACTGCTGGGACATTATACAGGACGGCACTGGAGGATTCTGAGTGATGAGCGGAGAGGTGACTGCTGGGACATTATACAGGACGGCACTGGAGGATTCTGGGTGATGAGCGGAGAGGTGACTGCTGGGACATTATACAGGACGGCACTGGAGGATTCTGGGTGATGAGCGGAGAGGTGACTGCTGGGACATTATACAGGACGGCACTGGAGGATTCTGAGTGATGAGCGGAGAGGTGACTGCTGGGACATTATACAGGACGGCACTGGAGGATTCTGGGTGATGAGCGGAGAGGTGACTGCTGGGACATTACACAGGACGGCACTGGAGGATTCTGGGTGATGAGAGGAGAGGTGACTGCTGGGACATTATACAGGACGGCACTGGAGGATTCTGGGTGATGAGCGGAGAGGTGACTGCTGGGACATTATACAGGACGGCACTGGAGGATTCTGGGTGATGAGCGGAGAGGTGACTGCTGGGACATTATACAGGACGGCACTGGAGGATTCTGGGTGATGAGAGGAGAGGTGACTGCTGGGACATTATACAGGACGGCACTGGAGGATTCTGGGTAATGAGCGGAGAGGTGACTGCTGGGACATTATACAGGACGGCACTGGAGGATTCTGGGTGGTGAGCGGAGAGGTGACTGCTGGGACATTATACAGGACGGCACTGGAGGATTCTGGGTGATGAGCGGAGAGGTGACTGCTGGGACATTATACAGGACGGCACTGGGGGATTCTGGGTGATGAGAGGAGAGGTGACTGCTGGGACATTATACAGGACGGCACTGGGGGATTCTGGGTGATGAGCGGAGAGGTGACTGCTGGGACATTATACAGGACGGCACTGGGGGATTCTGGGTTATGAGCGGAGAGGTGACTGCTGGGACATTATACAGGACGGCACTGGAGGATTCTGGGTGATGAGCGGAGAGGTGACTGCTGGGACATTATACAGGACGGCACTGGGGGATTCTGGGTGATGAGCGGAGAGGTGACTGCTGGGACATTATACAGAACGGCACTGGAGGATTCTGGGTGATGAGAGGAGAGGTGACTGCTGGGACATTATACAGGACGGCACTGGAGGATTCTGGGTGATGAGCGGAGAGGTGACTGCTGGGACATTCTACAGGACGGCACTGGAGGATTCTGGGTGATGAGCGGAGAGGAGACTGCAGGGACCTTATACAGGACGACACTGGAGGATTCTGGGTGATGAGAGGAGAGGTGACTGCTGGGACATTATACAGGACGGCACTGGAGGATTCTGGGTGATGAGCGGAGAGGTGACTGCTGGGACATTATACAGGACGGCACTGGAGGATTCTGGGTGATGAGCGGAGAGGAGACTGCAGGGACATTATACAGGACGACACTGGAGGATTCTGGGTGATGAGAGGAGAGGTGACTGCTGGGACATTATACAGGACGGCACTGGGGGATTCTGGGTGATGAGCGGAGAGGTGACTGCTGGGACATTATACAGGACGGCACTGGAGGATTCTGGGTGATGAGCGGAGAGGTGACTGCTGGGACATTATACAGGACGGCACTGGAGGATTCTGGGTGATGAGGAGAGGTGACTGCTGGGACATTGTACAGGACGGCACTGGAGGATTCTGGGTGATGAGTGGAGAGGTGACTGCTGGGACATTATACAGGACGGCACTGGAGGATTCTGGGTGATGAGCGGAGAGGTGACTGCTGGGACATTATACAGGACGGCACTGGAGGATTCTGGGTGATGAGCGGAGAGGTGACTGCTGGGACATTGTACAGGACGGCACTGGAGGATTCTGCGTGATGAGCGGAGAGGTGACTGCTGGGACATTATACAGGACGGCACTGGAGGATTCTGGGTGATGAGGAGAGGTGACTGCTGGGACATTGTACAGGACGGCACTGGAGGATTCTGGGTGATGAGTGGAGAGGTGACTGCTGGGACATTATACAGGACGGCACTGGAGGATTCTGGGTGATGAGCGGAGAGGTGACTGCTGGGACATTGTACAGGACGGCACTGGAGGATTCTGCGTGATGAGCGGAGAGGTGACTGCTGGGACATTATACAGGACGGCACTGGAGGATTCTGGGTGATGAGGAGAGGTGACTGCTGGGACATTGTACAGGACGGCACTGGGGGATTCTGGGTGATGAGCGGAGAGGTGACTGCTGGGACATTGTACAGGACGGCACTGGAGGATTCTGCGTGATGAGCGGAGAGGTGACTGCTGGGACATTATACAGGAGGGCACTGGAGGATTCTGGGTGATGAGCGGAGAGGAGACTGCTGGGACATTATACAGGACGGCACTGGAGGATTCTGGGTGATGAGCGGAGAGGTGACTGCTGGGACATTATACAGGACGGCACTGGAGGATTCTGGGTGATGAGCGGAGAGGTGACTGCTGGGACATTATACAGGAGGGCACTGGAGGATTCTGGGTGATGAGCGGAGAGGAGACTGCTGGGACATTATACAGGACGGCACTGGAGGATTCTGGGTGATGAGCGGAGAGGTGACTGCTGGGACATTATACAGGACGGCACTGGAGGATTCTGGGTGATGAGCGGAGAGGTGACTGCTGGGACATTATACAGGACGGCACTGGAGGATTCTGGGTGATGAGCGGAGAGGTGACTGCTGGGACATTATACAGGACGGCACTGGAGGATTCTGGGTGATGAGCGGAGAGGTGACTGCTGGGACATTATACAGGACGGCACTGGAGGATTCTGGGTGATGAGCGGAGAGGTGACTGCTGGGACATTATACAGGACGGCACTGGAGGATTCTGCGTGATGAGCGGAGAGGTGACTGCTGGGACATTATACAGGACGGCACTGGAGGATTCTGCGTGATGAGCGGAGAGGTGACTGCTGGGACATTATACAGGACGGCACTGGAGGATTCTGGGTGATGAGCGGAGAGGTGACTGCTGGGACATTGTACAGGACGGCACTGGAGGATTCTGCGTGATGAGCGGAGAGGTGACTGCTGGGACATTATACAGGACGGCACTGGAGGATTCTGGGTGATGAGCGGAGAGGTGACTGCTGGGACATTGTACAGGACGGCACTGGAGGATTCTGAGTGATGAGCGGAGAGGTGACTGCTGGGACATTATACAGGACGGCACTGGAGGATTCTGGGTGATGAGCGGAGAGGTGACTGCTGGGACATTATACAGGACGGCACTGGAGGATTCTGGGTGATGAGCGGAGAGGTGACTGCTGGGATATTATACAGGACGGTACTGGAGGATTCTGGGTGATGAGCGGAGAGGTGACTGCAGGGACATTATACAGGAGGGCACTGGAGGATTCTGGGTGATGATCGGAGAGGTGACTGCTGGGACATTATACAGGACGGCACTGGGGGATTCTGGGTGATGAGCGGAGAGGAGACTGCTGGGACATTATACAGGACGGCACTGGAGGATTCTGGGTGATGAGCGGAGAGGTGACTGCTGGGACATTATACAGGACGGCACTGGAGGATTCTGGGTGATGAGCGGAGAGGTGACTGCTGGGATATTATACAGGACGACACTGGAGGATTCTGGGTGATGAGCGGAGAGGTGACTGCTGGGACATTATACAGGACGGCACTGGAGGATTCTGGGTGATGAGCGGAGAGGTGACTGCTGGGACATTATACAGGACGGCACTGGAGGATTCTGGGTGATGAGCGGAGAGGTGACTGCTGGGACATTGTACAGGACGGCACTGGAGGATTCTGCGTGATGAGCGGAGAGGTGACTGCTGGGACATTATACAGGACGACACTGGAGGATTCTGGGTGATGAGCGGAGAGGTGACTGCTGGGATATTATACAGGACGACACTGGAGGATTCTGGGTGATGAGCGGAGAGGTGACTGCTGGGACATTATACAGGACGGCACTGGAGGATTCTGGGTGATGAGCGGAGAGGTGACTGCTGGGACATTATACAGGACGGCACTGGAGGATTCTGGGTGATGAGCGGAGAGGTGACTGCTGGGACATTATACAGGACGGCACTGGAGGATTCTGCGTGATGAGCGGAGAGGTGACTGCTGGGACATTATACAGGACGGCACTGGAGGATTCTGGGTGATGAGCGGACAGGTGACTGCTGGGACATTGTACAGGACGGCACTGGAGGATTCTGAGTGATGAGCGGAGAGGTGACTGCTGGGACATTATACAGGACGGCACTGGAGGATTCTGGGTGATGAGCGGAGAGGTGACTGCTGGGACATTATACAGGACGGCACTGGAGGATTCTGAGTGATGAGCGGAGAGGTGACTGCTGGGACATTATACAGGACGGCACTGGAGGATTCTGGGTGATGAGCGGAGAGGTGACTGCTGGGACATTATACAGGACGGCACTGGAGGATTCTGGGTGATGAGCGGAGAGGTGACTGCTGGGACATTATACAGGACGGCACTGGAGGATTCTGGGTGATGAGCGGAGAGGTGACTGCTGGGATATTATACAGGACGACACTGGAGGATTCTGGGTGATGAGCGGAGAGGTGACTGCTGGGACATTATACAGGACGGCACTGGAGGATTCTGGGTGATGAGCGGAGAGGTGACTGCTGGGACATTATACAGGACGGCACTGGAGGATTCTGGGTGATGATCGGAGAGGTGACTGCTGGGACATTATACAGGACGGCACTGGGGGATTCTGGGTGATGAGCGGAGAGGAGACTGCTGGGATATTATACAGGACGACACTGGAGGATTCTGGGTGATGAGCGGAGAGGTGACTGCAGGGACATTATACAGGAGGGCACTGGAGGATTCTGGGTGATGAGTGGAGAGGTGACTGCTGGGACATTATACAGGACGGCACTGGAGGATTCTGGGTGATGATCGGAGAGGTGACTGCTGGGACATTATACAGGACGGCACTGGGGGATTCTGGGTGATGAGCGGAGAGGAGACTGCTGGGACATTATACAGGACGGCACTGGAGGATTCTGGGTGATGAGCGGAGAGGTGACTGCTGGGACATTATACAGGACGGCACTGGAGGATTCTGGGTGATGAGCGGAGAGGTGACTGCTGGGATATTATACAGGACGACACTGGAGGATTCTGGGTGATGAGCGGAGAGGTGACTGCTGGGACATTATACAGGGCGGCACTGGAGGATTCTGGGTGATGAGCGGAGAGGTGACTGCTGGGATATTATACAGGACGACACTGGAGGATTCTGGGTGATGAGCGGAGAGGTGACTGCAGGGACATTATACAGGAGGGCACTGGAGGATTCTGGGTGATGAGTGGAGAGGTGACTGCTGGGACATTATACAGGACGGCACTGGAGGATTCTGGGTGATGATCGGAGAGGTGACTGCTGGGACATTATACAGGACGGCACTGGGGGATTCTGGGTGATGAGCGGAGAGGAGACTGCTGGGACATTATACAGGACGGCACTGGAGGATTCTGGGTGATGAGCGGAGAGGTGACTGCTGGGACATTATACAGGACGGCACTGGAGGATTCTGGGTGATGAGCGGAGAGGTGACTGCTGGGATATTATACAGGACGACACTGGAGGATTCTGGGTGATGAGCGGAGAGGTGACTGCTGGGACATTATACAGGACGGCACTGGAGGATTCTGGGTGATGAGCGGAGAGGTGACTGCTGGGACATTATACAGGACGGCACTGGAGGATTCTGGGTGATGAGAGGAGAGGTGACTGCTGGGACATTATACAGGACGGCACTGGAGGATTCTGGGTGATGAGAGGAGAGGTGACTGCTGGGACATTATACAGGAGGGCACTGGAGGATTCTGGGTGATGATCGGAGAGGTGACTGCTGGGACATTATACAGGACGGCACTGGGGGATTCTGGGTGATGAGCGGAGAGGTGACTGCTGGGACATTATACAGGACGGCACTGGAGGATTCTGGGTGATGATCGGAGAGGTGACTGCTGGGACATTATACAGGAGGGCACTGGAGGATTCTGGGTGATGAGCGGAGAGGTGACTGCTGGGACATTATACAGGACGGCACTGGAGGATTCTGGGTGATGAGAGGAGAGGTGACTGCTGGGACATTATACAGGAGGGCACTGGAGGATTCTGGGTGATGATCGGAGAGGTGACTGCTGGGACATTATACAGGACGGCACTGGAGGATTCTGGGTGATGATCGGAGAGGTGACTGCTGGGACATTATACAGGACGGCACTGGGGGATTCTGGGTGATGAGCGGAGAGGTGACTGCTGGGACATTATACAGGACGGCACTGGAGGATTCTGGGTGATGAGCGGAGAGGTGACTGCTGGGACATTATACAGGACGGCACTGGAGGATTCTGGGTGATGAGCGGAGAGGTGACTGCTGGGACATTATACAGGACGGCACTGGAGGATTCTGGGTGATGAGCGGAGAGGTGACTGCAGGGACATTATACAGGACGGCACTGGAGGATTCTGGGTGATGAGCGGAGAGGAGACTGCTGGGACATTATACAGGACGGCACTGGAGGATTCTGGGTGATGAGCGGAGAGGTGACTGCTGGGACATTATACAGGACGACACTGGAGGATTCTGGGTGATGAGCGGAGAGGTGACTGCTGGGACATTATACAGGACGGCACTGGAGGATTCTGGGTGATGAGCGGAGAGGTGACTGCTGGGACATTATACAGGACGACACTGGAGGATTCTGGGTGATGAGCGGAGAGGTGACTGCTGGGACATTATACAGGACGGCACTGGAGGATTCTGGGTGATGAGCGGAGAGGTGACTGCTGGGACATTATACAGGACGGCACTGGAGGATTCTGGGTGATGAGCGGAGAGGTGACTGCTGGGACATTATACAGGACGACACTGGAGGATTCTGGGTGATGAGCGGAGAGGTGACTGCAGGGACATTATACAGGACGGCACTGGAGGATTCTGGGTGATGAGCGGAGAGGTGACTGCTGGGACATTATACAGGACGACACTGGAGGATTCTGGGTGATGAGCGGAGAGGTGACTGCAGGGACATTATACAGGACGGCACTGGAGGATTCTGGGTGATGAGCGGAGAGGTGACTGCTGGGACATTATACAGGACGGCACTGGAGGATTCTGGGTGATGAGCGGAGAGGTGACTGCTGGGACATTATACAGGACGACACTGGAGGATTCTGGGTGATGAGCGGAGAGGTGACTGCAGGGACATTATACAGGAGGGCACTGGAGAATTCTGGGTGATGAGCGGAGAGGTGACTGCTGGGACATTATACAGGACGGCACTGGGGGATTCTGGGTGATGAGCGGAGAGGAGACTGCTGGGACATTATACAGGACGGCACTGGAGGATTCTGGGTGATGAGCGGAGAGGTGACTGCAGGGACATTATACAGGACGGCACTGGAGGATTCTGGGTGATGAGCGGAGAGGTGACTGCTGGGACATTATACAGGACGGCACTGGAGGATTCTGGGTGATGAGCGGAGAGGTGACTGCTGGGACATTATACAGGACGGCACTGGAGGATTCTGGGTGATGAGCGGAGAGGTGACTGCTGGGACATTATACAGGACGACACTGGAGGATTCTGGGTGATGAGCGGAGAGGTGACTGCTGGGACATTATACAGGACGGCACTGGAGGATTCTGGGTGATGAGCGGAGAGGTGACTGCAGGGACATTATACAGGACGGCACTGGAGGATTCTGGGTGATGAGCGGAGAGGTGACTGCTGGGACATTATACAGGACGGCACTGGAGGATTCTGGGTGATGAGCGGAGAGGTGACTGCAGGGACATTATACAGGACGGCACTGGAGGATTCTGGGTGATGAGCGGAGAGGTGACTGCTGGGATATTATACAGGACGGCACTGGAGGATTCTGGGTGATGAGAGGAGAGGTGACTGCTGGGACATTATACAGGACGGGACTGGAGGATTCTGGGTGATGAGCGGAGAGGTGACTGCTGGGACATTATACAGGACGACACTGGAGGATTCTGGGTGATGAGCGGAGAGGTGACTGCTGGGATATTATACAGGACGGCACTGGAGGATTCTGGGTGATGAGGGGAGAGGTGACTGCTGGACATTATACAGGACGGCACTGGAGGATTCTGGGTGATGAGCGGAGAGGTGACTGCTGGGACATTATACAGGACGGCACTGGAGGATTCTGGGTGATGAGCGGAGAGGTGACTGCTGGGATATTATACAGGACGGCACTGGAGGATTCTGGGTGATGAGGGGAGAGGTGACTGCTGGACACTATACAGGACGGCACTGGAGGATTCTGGGTGATGAGCGGAGAGGAGACTGCTGGGACATTATACAGGACGGCACTGGAGGATTCTGGGTGATGAGCGGAGAGGTGACTGCTGGGACATTATACAGGACGGCACTGGAGGATTCTGGGTGATGAGCGGAGGGGTGACTGCTGGGACATTATACAGGACGGCACTGGAGGATTCTGGGTGATGAGCGGAGAGGAGACTGCTGGGACATTATACAGGACGACACTGGAGGATTCTGGGTGATGAGCGGAGAGGTGACTGCTGGGATATTATACAGGACGGCACTGGAGGATTCTGGGTGATGAGGGGAGAGGTGACTGCTGGACATTATACAGGACGGCACTGGAGGATTCTGGGTGATGAGCGGAGAGGAGACTGCTGGGACATTATACAGGACGGCACTGGAGGATTCTGGGTGATGAGCGGAGAGGTGACTGCTGGGACATTATACAGGACGGCACTGGAGGATTCTGGGTGATGAGCGGAGTGGTGACTGCAGGGACATTATACAGGACGGCGCTGGAGGATTCTGGGTGATGAGCGGAGAGGTGACTGCTGGGACATTATACAGGACGGCACTGGAGGATTCTGGGTGATGAGCGGAGTGGTGACTGCTGCGACATTATACAGGACGGCACTGGAGGATTCTGGGTGATGAGCGGAGAGGTGACTGCTGGGACATTATACAGGACGGCACTGGAGGATTCTGGGTGATGAGCGGAGAGGTGACTGCTGGGACATTATACAGGACGGCACTGGAGGATTCTGGGTGATGAGCGGAGAGGTGACTGCTGGGACATTATACAGGACGGCACTGGAGGATTCTGGGTGATGAGCGGAGAGGTGACTGCTGGGACATTATACAGGACGGCACTGGAGGATTCTGGGTGATGAGCGGAGGGGTGACTGCTGCGACATTATACAGGACGGCACTGGAGGATTCTGGGTGATGAGCGGAGAGGTGACTGCTGGGACATTATACAGGACGGCACTGGAGGATTCTGGGTGATGAGCGGAAAGGTGACTGCTGGGACATTATACAGGGCGGCACTGGAGGATTCTGGGTGATGAGCGGAGAGGTGACTGCTGGGACATTATACAGGACGGCACTGGAGGATTCTGGGTGATGAGCGGAAAGGTGACTGCTGGGACATTATACAGGGCGGCACTGGAGGATTCTGGGTGATGAGCGGAGTGGTGACTGCTGCGACATTATACAGGACGGCACTGGAGGATTCTGGGTGATGAGCGGAGAGGTGACTGCTGGGACATTATACAGGACGGCACTGGAGGATTCTGGGTGATGAGCGGAGAGGAGACTGCTGGGACATTATACAGGACGGCACTGGAGGATTCTGGGTGATGAGCGGAGAGGTGACTGCTGGGACATTATACAGGACGGCACTGGAGGATTCTGGGTGATGAGCGGAGGGGTGACTGCTGCGACATTATACAGGACGGCACTGGAGGATTCTGGGTGATGAGCGGAGAGGTGACTGCTGGGACATTATACAGGACGGCACTGGAGGATTCTGGGTGATGAGCGGAAAGGTGACTGCTGGGACATTATACAGGGCGGCACTGGAGGATTCTGGGTGATGAGCGGAGAGGTGACTGCTGGGACATTATACAGGACGGCACTGGAGGATTCTGGGTGATGAGCGGAGAGGTGACTGCTGCGACATTATACAGGACGGCACTGGAGCATTCTGGGTGATGAGCGGAGAGGTGACTGCTGGGACATTATACAGGACGGCACTGGAGGATTCTGGGTGATGAGCGGAGAGGTGACTGCTGGGACATTATACAGGGCGGCACTGGAGGATTCTGGGTGATGAGCGGAGAGGTGACTGCTGGGACATTATACAGGACGGCACTGGAGGATTCTGGGTGATGAGCGGAGAGGTGACTGCTGCGACATTATACAGGACGGCACTGGAGCATTCTGGGTGATGAGCGGAGAGGTGACTGCTGGGACATTATACAGGACGGCACTGGAGGATTCTGGGTGATGAGCGGAGTGGTGACTGCAGGGACATTATACAGGACGGCGCTGGAGGATTCTGGGTGATGAGCGGAGAGGTGACTGCTGGGACATTATACAGGACGGCACTGGAGGATTCTGGGTGATGAGCGGAGAGGTGACTGCTGGGACATTATACAGGACGGCACTGGAGGATTCTGGGTGATGAGCGGAGAGGTGACTGCTGGGACATTATACAGGACGGCACTGGAGGATTCTGGGTGATGAGCGGAGAGGTGACTGCTGGGACATTATACAGGACGGCACTGGAGGATTCTGGGTGATGAGCGGAGAAGTGACTGCTGGGACATTATACAGGAGAGCACTGGAGGATTCTGGGTGAGGAGCGGAGAGGTGACTGCTGGGACATTATACAGGAGGGCACTGGAGGATTCTGGGTGAAGAGCGGAGAGGTGACTGCTGGGACATTATACAGGACGGCACTGGAGGATTCTGGGTGATGAGCGGAGAGGTGACTGCTGGGACATTATACAGGACGGCACTGGAGGATTCTGGGTGAGGAGCGGAGAGGTGACTGCTGGGACATTATACAGGACGGCACTGGAGGATTCTGGGTGATGAGCGTAGAGGTGACTGCTGGGACATTATACAGGACGGCACTGGAGTATTCTGGGTGATGAGAGGAGAGGTGACTGCTGGGACATTATACAGGACGGCACTGGAGGATTCTGGGTGGTGAGCGGAGAGGTGACTGCTGGGACATTATACAGGACGGCACTGGAGGATTCTGGGTGATGAGCGGAGAGGTGACTGCTGGGACATTATACAGGACGGCACTGGAGGATTCTGGGTGATGAGCGGAGAGGTGACTGCTGGGACATTATACAGGACGGCACTGGAGGCTTCTGGGTGATGAGCGGAGAGGTGACTGCTGGGACATTATACAGGACGGCACTGGAGGATTCTGGGTGATGAGCGGAGAGGTGACTGCTGGGACATTATACAGGACGGCACTGGAGGATTCTGGGTGATGAGCGGAGAGGTGACTGCTGGGACATTATACAGGACAGCACTGGAGGATTCTGGGTGATGAACAGAGAGGTGACTGCTGGGACATTATACAGCACTGGAGGATTCTGGGTGATGAGCGGAGAGGTGACTGCTGGGACATTATACAGGACGGCACTGGAGGATTCTGGGTGATGAGTGGAGAGGTGACTGCTGGGACATTATACAGGACGGCACTGGAGGATTCTGGGTGATGAGCGTAGAGGTGACTGCTGGGACATTATACAGGACGGCACTGGAGGATTCTGGGTGATGAGCGGAGAGGTGACTGCTGGGACATTATACAGGACGGCACTGGAGGATTCTGGGTGATGAACAGAGAGGTGACTGCTGGGACATTATACAGCACTGGAGGATTCTGGGTGATGAGTGGAGAGGTGACTGCTGGGACATTATACAGGACGGCACTGGAGGATTCTGGGTGATGAGTGGAGAGGTGACTGCTGGGACATTATACAGGACGGCACTGGAGGATTCTGGGTGATGAGCGGAGAGGTGACTGCTGGGACATTATACAGGACGGCACTGGAGGATTCTGGGTGATGAGCGGAGAGGTGACTGCTGGGACATTATACAGGACGGCACTGGAGGATTCTGGGTGATGAACAGAGAGGTGACTGCTGGGACATTATACAGCACTGGAGGATTCTGGGTGATGAGCGGAGAGGTGACTGCTGGGACATTATACAGGACGGCACTGGAGGATTCTGGGTGATGAGTGGAGAGGTGACTGCTGGGACATTATACAGGATGGCACTGGAGGATTCTGGGTGATGAGCCGAGAGGTGACTGCTGGGACATTATACAGGACGGCACTGGAGGATTCTGGGTGATGAGCGGAGAGGTGACTGCTGGGACATTATACAGGACGGCACTGGAGGATTCTGGGTGATTAACAGAGAGGTGACTGCTGGGACATTATACAGGACGGCACTGGAGGATTCTGGGTGATGAACAGAGAGGTGACTGCTGGGACATTATACAGGACGGCACTGGAGGATTCTGGGTGATGAACAGAGAGGTGACTGCTGGGACATTATACAGGACGGCACTGGAGGATTCTGGGTGATGAGCCGAGAGGTGACTGCTGGGACATTATACAGGACGGCACTGGAGGATTCTGGGTGATGAGCGGAGAGGTGACTGCTGGGACATTATACAGGACGGCACTGGAGGATTCTGGGTGATGAGCGGAGAGGTGACTGCTGGGACATTATACAGGATGGCACTGGAGGATTCTGGGTGATGAACAGAGAGGTGACTGCTGGGACATTATACAGGACGGCACTGGAGGATTCTGGGTGATGAGCGGAGAGGTGACTGCTGGGACATTATACAGGACTGGGGAATTCTGGGTGATGAGCGGAGAGGTGACTGCTGGGACATTATACAGGACGGCACTGGAGGATTCTGGGTGATGAGGGGAGAGGTGACTGCTGGGACATTATACAGGACGGCACTGGAGGATTCTGGGTGATGAGCGGAGAGGTGACTGCTGGGACATTATACAGGACTGGAGGATTCTGGGTGATGAGCGGAGAGGAGACTGCTGGAACATTATACAGGAGGGCACTGGAGAATTCTGGGTGATGAGGGGAGAGGTGACTGCTGGGACATTATACAGGACGGCACTGGAGGATTCTGGGTGATGAGCGGAGAGGTGACTGCTGGAACATTATACAGGACGGCACTGGAGGATTCTGGGTGATGAGCGGAGAGGTGACTACTGGGACATTGTACAGGACGGCACTGGAGGATTCTGGGTGATGAGCGGAGAGGAGACTGCTGGGACATTATACTGGACGACACTGGAGGATTCTGGGTGATGAGCGGAGAGGTGACTGCTGGGACATTATACAGGACGGCACTGGAGGATTCTGGGTGATGAGCGGAGAGGAGACTGCTGGGACATTATACTGGACGACACTGGAGGATTCTGGGTGATGAGCGGAGAGGAGACTGCTGGGACATTATACAGGACGGCACTCGAGGATTCTGGGTGATGAGCGGAGAGGTGACTACTGGGACATTGTACAGGACGGCACTGGAGGATTCTGGGTGATGAGCGGAGAGGTGACTGCTGGGACATTATACTGGACGACACTGGAGGATTCTGGGTGATGAGCGGAGAGGTGACTGCTGGGACATTATACAGGACGGCAATGGAGGATTCTGGGTGATGAGCGGAGAGGTGACTGCTGGGACATTATACAGGACGGCACTGGAGGATTCTGGGTGATGAGTGGAGAGGAGACTGCTGGGACATTATACAGGACGGCAATGGAGGATTCTGGGTGATGAGCGGAGAGGTGACTGCTGGGACATTATACAGGACGGCAATGGAGGATTCTGGGTGATGAGCGGAGAGGTGACTGCTGGGACATTATACAGGACGGCTCTGGAGGATTCTGGGTGATGAGAGGAGAGGAGACTGCTGGGACATTATACAGGACGGCAATGGAGGATTCTGGGTGATGAGCGGAGAGGTGACTGCTGGGACATTATACAGGACGGCAATGGAGGATTCTGGGTGATGAGCGGAGAGGTGACTGCTGGGACATTATACAGGACGGCTCTGGAGGATTCTGGGTGATGAGTGGAGAGGAGACTGCTGGGACATTATACAGGACGGTACTGGAGGATTCTGGGTGATGAGAGGAGAGGTGACTGCTGGGACATTATACAGGACGGCAATGGAGGATTCTGGGTGATGAGCGGAGAGGTGACTGCTGGGACATTATACAGGACGGCTCTGGAGGATTCTGGGTGATGAGTGGAGAGGAGACTGCTGGGACATTATACAGGGCGGCACTGGAGGATTCTGGGTGATGAGAGGAGAGGTGACTGCTGGGACATTATACAGGACGGCAATGGAGGATTCTGGGTGATGAGCGGAGAGGTGACTGCTGGGACATTATACAGGACGGCAATGGAGGATTCTGGGTGATGAGCGGAGAGGTGACTGCTGGGACATTATACAGGACGGCTCTGGAGGATTCTGGGTGATGAGTGGAGAGGAGACTGCTGGGACATTATACAGGACGGCACTGGAGGATTCTGGGTGATGAGCGGAGAGGTGACTGCTGGGACATTATACAGGACGGCAATGGAGGATTCTGGGTGATGAGCGGAGAGGTGACTGCTGGGACATTATACAGGACGGCACTGGAGGATTCTGGGTGATGAGTGGAGAGGAGACTGCTGGGACATTATACAGGACGGCACTGGAGGATTCTGGGTGATGAGCGGAGAGGTGACTGCTGGGACATTATACAGGACGGCAATGGAGGATTCTGGGTGATGAGCGGAGAGGTGACTGCTGGGACATTATACAGGACGGCACTGGAGAATTCTGGGTGATGAGGGGAGAGGTGACTGCTGGGACATTATACAGGACGGCTCTGGAGGATTCTGGGTGATGAGCGGAGAGGTGACTGCTGGGACATTATACAGGACGGCTCTGGAGGATTCTGGGTGATGAGCGTAGAGGTGACTGCTGGGACATTATACAGGACGGCACTGGAGGATTCTGAGTGATGAGAGGAGAGGTGACTGCTGGGACATTATACAGAACGGCACTGGAGAATTCTGGGTGATGAGCGGAGAGGTGACTGCTGGGACATTATACAGGACGGCACTGGAGGATTCTGGGTGATGAGCGGGGAGGTGACTGCTGGGACATTATACAGAACGGCACTGGAGAATTCTGGGTGATGAGGGGAGAGGTGACTGCTGGGACATTATACAGGACTGGAGGATTCTGGGTGATGAGGGTAGAGGTGACTGCTGGGACATTATACAGGACGGCACTGGAGGATTCTGGGTGATGAGCCGGGAGGTGACTGCTGGGACATTATACAGAACGGCACTGGAGGATTCTGGGTGATGAGGGGAGAGGTGACTGCTGGGACATTATACAGAACGGCACTGGAGAATTCTGGGTGATGAGAGGAGAGGTGACTGCTGGGACATTATACAGGACGGCACTGGAGGATTCTGGGTGATGAGCGGAGAGGTGACTTCTGGGACATTATACAGGACGGCACTGGAGGATTCTGGGTGATGAGAGGAGAGGTGACTGCTGGGACATTATACAGGACGGCACTGGAGGATTCTGAGTGATGAGCGGAGAGGTGACTGCTGGGACATTATACAGGACGGCACTGGAGGATTCTGGGTGATGAGCGGAGAGGTGACTGCTGGGACATTATACAGGAGGGCACTGGAGGATTCTGGGTGATGAGAGGAGAGGTGACTGCTGGGACATTATACAGGACGGCACTGGAGGATTCTGGGTGATAAGCGGAGAGGTGACTGCTGGGACATTATACAGGACGGCAATGGAGGATTCTGAGTGATGAGCGGAGAGGTGACTGCTGGGACATTATACAGGACGGCACTGGAGGATTCTGAGTGATGAGGGGAGAGGTGACTGCTGAGACATTATACAGGACGGCACTGGAGGATTCTGGGTGATGAGCGGAGAGGTGACTGCTGGGACATTATACAGGAGGGCACTGGAGGATTCTGGGTGATGAGAGGAGAGGTGACTGCTGGGACATTATACAGGACGTCACTGGAGGATTCTGGGTGATGAGCGGAGAGGTGACTGCTGGGACATTATACAGGAGGGCACTGGAGGATTCTGGGTGATGAGCGGAGAGGTGACTGCTGGGACATTATACAGGACGGCACTGGAGGATTCTGGGTGATGAGAGGAGAGGTGACTGCTGGGACATTATACAGGAGGGCACTGGAGGATTCTGGGTGATGAGCGGAGAGGTGACTGCTGGGACATTATACAGGACGGCACTGGAGGATTCTGGGTGATGAGCGGAGAGGTGACTGCTGGGACATTATACAGGACGGCACTGGAGGATTCTGAGTGATGAGCGGAGAGGTGACTGCTGGGACATTATACAGGACGGCACTGGAGGATTCTGGGTGATGAGCGGAGAGGTGACTGCTGGGACATTATACAGGAGGGCACTGGAGGATTCTGGGTGATGAGAGGAGAGGTGACTGCTGGGACATTATACAGGACGGCACTGGAGGATTCTGGGTGATGAGCGGAGAGGTGACTGCTGGGACATTATACAGGACGGCAATGGAGGATTCTGAGTGATGAGCGGAGAGGAGACTGCTGGGACATTATACAGGACGGCACTGGAGGATTCTGGGTGATGAGCGGAGAGGTGACTGCTGGGACATTATACAGGAAGGTACTGGAGGATTCTGAGTGATGAGCGGAGAGGTGACTGCTGGGACATTATACAGGAAGGTACTGGAGGATTCTGAGTGATGAGGGGAGAGGTGACTGCTGGGACATTATACAGGACGGCACTGGAGGATTCTGGGTGATGAGCGTAGAGGTGACTGCTGGGACATTATACAGGACGGCACTGGAGTATTCTGGGTGATGAGAGGAGAGGTGACTGCTGGGACATTATACAGGACGGCACTGGAGGATTCTGGGTGGTGAGCGGAGAGGTGACTGCTGGGACATTATACAGGACGGCACTGGAGGATTCTGGGTGATGAGCGGAGAGGTGACTGCTGGGACATTATACAGGACGGCACTGGAGGATTCTGGGTGATGAGCGGAGAGGTGACTGCTGGGACATTATACAGGACGGCACTGGAGGCTTCTGGGTGATGAGCGGAGAGGTGACTGCTGGGACATTATACAGGACGGCACTGGAGGATTCTGGGTGATGAGCGGAGAGGTGACTGCTGGGACATTATACAGGACGGCACTGGAGGATTCTGGGTGATGAGCGGAGAGGTGACTGCTGGGACATTATACAGGACAGCACTGGAGGATTCTGGGTGATGAACAGAGAGGTGACTGCTGGGACATTATACAGCACTGGAGGATTCTGGGTGATGAGCGGAGAGGTGACTGCTGGGACATTATACAGGACGGCACTGGAGGATTCTGGGTGATGAGTGGAGAGGTGACTGCTGGGACATTATACAGGACGGCACTGGAGGATTCTGGGTGATGAGCGTAGAGGTGACTGCTGGGACATTATACAGGACGGCACTGGAGGATTCTGGGTGATGAGCGGAGAGGTGACTGCTGGGACATTATACAGGACGGCACTGGAGGATTCTGGGTGATGAACAGAGAGGTGACTGCTGGGACATTATACAGCACTGGAGGATTCTGGGTGATGAGTGGAGAGGTGACTGCTGGGACATTATACAGGACGGCACTGGAGGATTCTGGGTGATGAGTGGAGAGGTGACTGCTGGGACATTATACAGGACGGCACTGGAGGATTCTGGGTGATGAGCGGAGAGGTGACTGCTGGGACATTATACAGGACGGCACTGGAGGATTCTGGGTGATGAGCGGAGAGGTGACTGCTGGGACATTATACAGGACGGCACTGGAGGATTCTGGGTGATGAACAGAGAGGTGACTGCTGGGACATTATACAGCACTGGAGGATTCTGGGTGATGAGCGGAGAGGTGACTGCTGGGACATTATACAGGACGGCACTGGAGGATTCTGGGTGATGAGTGGAGAGGTGACTGCTGGGACATTATACAGGATGGCACTGGAGGATTCTGGGTGATGAGCCGAGAGGTGACTGCTGGGACATTATACAGGACGGCACTGGAGGATTCTGGGTGATGAGCGGAGAGGTGACTGCTGGGACATTATACAGGACGGCACTGGAGGATTCTGGGTGATTAACAGAGAGGTGACTGCTGGGACATTATACAGGACGGCACTGGAGGATTCTGGGTGATGAACAGAGAGGTGACTGCTGGGACATTATACAGGACGGCACTGGAGGATTCTGGGTGATGAACAGAGAGGTGACTGCTGGGACATTATACAGGACGGCACTGGAGGATTCTGGGTGATGAGCCGAGAGGTGACTGCTGGGACATTATACAGGACGGCACTGGAGGATTCTGGGTGATGAGCGGAGAGGTGACTGCTGGGACATTATACAGGACGGCACTGGAGGATTCTGGGTGATGAGCGGAGAGGTGACTGCTGGGACATTATACAGGATGGCACTGGAGGATTCTGGGTGATGAACAGAGAGGTGACTGCTGGGACATTATACAGGACGGCACTGGAGGATTCTGGGTGATGAGCGGAGAGGTGACTGCTGGGACATTATACAGGACTGGGGAATTCTGGGTGATGAGCGGAGAGGTGACTGCTGGGACATTATACAGGACGGCACTGGAGGATTCTGGGTGATGAGGGGAGAGGTGACTGCTGGGACATTATACAGGACGGCACTGGAGGATTCTGGGTGATGAGCGGAGAGGTGACTGCTGGGACATTATACAGGACTGGAGGATTCTGGGTGATGAGCGGAGAGGAGACTGCTGGAACATTATACAGGAGGGCACTGGAGAATTCTGGGTGATGAGGGGAGAGGTGACTGCTGGGACATTATACAGGACGGCACTGGAGGATTCTGGGTGATGAGCGGAGAGGTGACTGCTGGAACATTATACAGGACGGCACTGGAGGATTCTGGGTGATGAGCGGAGAGGTGACTACTGGGACATTGTACAGGACGGCACTGGAGGATTCTGGGTGATGAGCGGAGAGGAGACTGCTGGGACATTATACTGGACGACACTGGAGGATTCTGGGTGATGAGCGGAGAGGTGACTGCTGGGACATTATACAGGACGGCACTGGAGGATTCTGGGTGATGAGCGGAGAGGAGACTGCTGGGACATTATACTGGACGACACTGGAGGATTCTGGGTGATGAGCGGAGAGGAGACTGCTGGGACATTATACAGGACGGCACTCGAGGATTCTGGGTGATGAGCGGAGAGGTGACTACTGGGACATTGTACAGGACGGCACTGGAGGATTCTGGGTGATGAGCGGAGAGGTGACTGCTGGGACATTATACTGGACGACACTGGAGGATTCTGGGTGATGAGCGGAGAGGTGACTGCTGGGACATTATACAGGACGGCAATGGAGGATTCTGGGTGATGAGCGGAGAGGTGACTGCTGGGACATTATACAGGACGGCACTGGAGGATTCTGGGTGATGAGTGGAGAGGAGACTGCTGGGACATTATACAGGACGGCAATGGAGGATTCTGGGTGATGAGCGGAGAGGTGACTGCTGGGACATTATACAGGACGGCAATGGAGGATTCTGGGTGATGAGCGGAGAGGTGACTGCTGGGACATTATACAGGACGGCTCTGGAGGATTCTGGGTGATGAGAGGAGAGGAGACTGCTGGGACATTATACAGGACGGCAATGGAGGATTCTGGGTGATGAGCGGAGAGGTGACTGCTGGGACATTATACAGGACGGCAATGGAGGATTCTGGGTGATGAGCGGAGAGGTGACTGCTGGGACATTATACAGGACGGCTCTGGAGGATTCTGGGTGATGAGTGGAGAGGAGACTGCTGGGACATTATACAGGACGGTACTGGAGGATTCTGGGTGATGAGAGGAGAGGTGACTGCTGGGACATTATACAGGACGGCAATGGAGGATTCTGGGTGATGAGCGGAGAGGTGACTGCTGGGACATTATACAGGACGGCTCTGGAGGATTCTGGGTGATGAGTGGAGAGGAGACTGCTGGGACATTATACAGGGCGGCACTGGAGGATTCTGGGTGATGAGAGGAGAGGTGACTGCTGGGACATTATACAGGACGGCAATGGAGGATTCTGGGTGATGAGCGGAGAGGTGACTGCTGGGACATTATACAGGACGGCAATGGAGGATTCTGGGTGATGAGCGGAGAGGTGACTGCTGGGACATTATACAGGACGGCTCTGGAGGATTCTGGGTGATGAGTGGAGAGGAGACTGCTGGGACATTATACAGGACGGCACTGGAGGATTCTGGGTGATGAGCGGAGAGGTGACTGCTGGGACATTATACAGGACGGCAATGGAGGATTCTGGGTGATGAGCGGAGAGGTGACTGCTGGGACATTATACAGGACGGCACTGGAGGATTCTGGGTGATGAGTGGAGAGGAGACTGCTGGGACATTATACAGGACGGCACTGGAGGATTCTGGGTGATGAGCGGAGAGGTGACTGCTGGGACATTATACAGGACGGCAATGGAGGATTCTGGGTGATGAGCGGAGAGGTGACTGCTGGGACATTATACAGGACGGCACTGGAGAATTCTGGGTGATGAGGGGAGAGGTGACTGCTGGGACATTATACAGGACGGCTCTGGAGGATTCTGGGTGATGAGCGGAGAGGTGACTGCTGGGACATTATACAGGACGGCTCTGGAGGATTCTGGGTGATGAGCGTAGAGGTGACTGCTGGGACATTATACAGGACGGCACTGGAGGATTCTGAGTGATGAGAGGAGAGGTGACTGCTGGGACATTATACAGAACGGCACTGGAGAATTCTGGGTGATGAGCGGAGAGGTGACTGCTGGGACATTATACAGGACGGCACTGGAGGATTCTGGGTGATGAGCGGGGAGGTGACTGCTGGGACATTATACAGAACGGCACTGGAGAATTCTGGGTGATGAGGGGAGAGGTGACTGCTGGGACATTATACAGGACTGGAGGATTCTGGGTGATGAGGGTAGAGGTGACTGCTGGGACATTATACAGGACGGCACTGGAGGATTCTGGGTGATGAGCCGGGAGGTGACTGCTGGGACATTATACAGAACGGCACTGGAGGATTCTGGGTGATGAGGGGAGAGGTGACTGCTGGGACATTATACAGAACGGCACTGGAGAATTCTGGGTGATGAGAGGAGAGGTGACTGCTGGGACATTATACAGGACGGCACTGGAGGATTCTGGGTGATGAGCGGAGAGGTGACTTCTGGGACATTATACAGGACGGCACTGGAGGATTCTGGGTGATGAGAGGAGAGGTGACTGCTGGGACATTATACAGGACGGCACTGGAGGATTCTGAGTGATGAGCGGAGAGGTGACTGCTGGGACATTATACAGGAGGGCACTGGAGGATTCTGGGTGATGAGAGGAGAGGTGACTGCTGGGACATTATACAGGACGGCACTGGAGGATTCTGGGTGATGAGAGGAGAGGTGACTGCTGGGACATTATACAGGACGGCACTGGAGGATTCTGGGTGATGAGCGGAGAGGTGACTGCTGGGACATTATACAGGAGGGCACTGGAGGATTCTGGGTGATGAGAGGAGAGGTGACTGCTGGGACATTATACAGGAGGGCACTGGAGGATTCTGGGTGATGAGCGGAGAGGTGACTTCTGGGACATTATACAGGACGGCACTGGAGGATTCTGGGTGATGAGAGGAGAGGTGACTGCTGGGACATTATACAGGACGGCACTGGAGGATTCTGGGTGATGAGCGGAGAGGTGACTGCTGGGACATTATACAGGAGGGCACTGGAGGATTCTGGGTGATGAGAGGAGAGGTGACTGCTGGGACATTATACAGGACGGCACTGGAGGATTCTGGGTGATAAGCGGAGAGGTGACTGCTGGGACATTATACAGGACGGCAATGGAGGATTCTGAGTGATGAGCGGAGAGGTGACTGCTGGGACATTATACAGGACGGCACTGGAGGATTCTGAGTGATGAGGGGAGAGGTGACTGCTGAGACATTATACAGGACGGCACTGGAGGATTCTGGGTGATGAGCGGAGAGGTGACTGCTGGGACATTATACAGGAGGGCACTGGAGGATTCTGGGTGATGAGAGGAGAGGTGACTGCTGGGACATTATACAGGACGGCACTGGAGGATTCTGGGTGATGAGCGGAGAGGTGACTGCTGGGACATTATACAGGAGGGCACTGGAGGATTCTGGGTGATGAGCGGAGAGGTGACTGCTGGGACATTATACAGGACGGCACTGGAGGATTCTGGGTGATGAGAGGAGAGGTGACTGCTGGGACATTATACAGGAGGGCACTGGAGGATTCTGGGTGATGAGCGGAGAGGTGACTGCTGGGACATTATACAGGACGGCACTGGAGGATTCTGGGTGATGAGCGGAGAGGTGACTGCTGGGACATTATACAGGACGGCACTGGAGGATTCTGAGTGATGAGCGGAGAGGTGACTGCTGGGACATTATACAGGACGGCACTGGAGGATTCTGGGTGATGAGCGGAGAGGTGACTGCTGGGACATTATACAGGAGGGCACTGGAGGATTCTGGGTGATGAGAGGAGAG
Source organism: Dendrobates tinctorius (assembly GCF_039654945.1). Taxonomy (NCBI): domain Eukaryota; kingdom Metazoa; phylum Chordata; class Amphibia; order Anura; family Dendrobatidae; genus Dendrobates; species Dendrobates tinctorius. The sequence continues at coordinate 2,398,513 of NW_027361963.1, read as the reverse complement.
GTGACTGCTGGGACATTATACAGGACGGCACTGGAGGATTCTGGGTGATGAGCGGAGAGGTGACTGCTGGGACATTATACAGGACGGCAATGGAGGATTCTGAGTGATGAGCGGAGAGGAGACTGCTGGGACATTATACAGGACGGCACTGGAGGATTCTGGGTGATGAGCGGAGAGGTGACTGCTGGGACATTATACAGGAAGGTACTGGAGGATTCTGAGTGATGAGGGGAGAGGTGACTGCTGGGACATTATACAGGAAGGTACTGGAGGATTCTGAGTGATGAGCGGAGAGGTGACTGCTGGGACATTATACAGGAAGGTACTGGAGGATTCTGAGTGATGAGGGGAGAGGTGACTGCTGAGACATTATACAGGACGGCACTGGAGGATTCTGGGTGATGAGCGGAGAGGTGACTGCTGGGACATTATACAGGAGGGCACTGGAGGATTCTGGGTGATGAGCGGAGAGGTGACTGCTGGGACATTATACAGGACGGCACTGGAGGATTCTGAGTGATGAGCGGAGAGGTGACTGCTGGGACATTATACAGGAAGGTACTGGAGGATTCTGGGTGATGAGCGGAGAGGTGACTGCTGGGACATTATACAGGAAGGTACTGGAGGATTCTGAGTGATGAGGGGAGAGGTGACTGCTGAGACATTATACAGGACGGCACTGGAGGATTCTGGGTGATGAGCGGAGAGGTGACTGCTGGGACATTATACAGGAGGGCACTGGAGGATTCTGGGTGATGAGAGGAGAGGTGACTGCTGGGACATTATACAGGACGGCACTGGAGGATTCTGGGTGATGAGCGGAGAGGTGACTGCTGGGACATTATACAGGAGGGCACTGGAGGATTCTGGGTGATGAGTGGAGAGGTGACTGCTGGGACATTATACAGGACGGCACTGGAGGATTCTGGGTGATGAGGGGAGAGGTGACTGCTGGGACATTATACAGGACGGCACTGGAGGATTCTGGGTGATGAGCGGAGAGGTGACTGCTGAGACATTATACAGGACGGCACTGGAGGATTCTGGGTGATGAGTGGAGAGGTGACTGCTGGGACATTATACAGGACGGCACTGGAGGATTCTGGGTGATGAGCGGAGAGGTGACTGCTGAGACATTATACAGGACGGCACTGGAGGATTCTGAGTGATGAGCGGAGAGGTGACTGCTGAGACATTATACAGGACGGCACTGGAGGATTCTGGGTGATGAGTGGAGAGGTGACTGCTGGGACATTATACAGGACGGCACTGGAGGATTCTGGGTGATGAGGGGAGAGGTGACTGCTGAGACATTATACAGGACGGCAATGGAGGATTCTGAGTGATGAGCGGAGAGGTGACTGCTGGGACATTATACAGGACGGCACTGGAGGATTCTGAGTGATGAGCGGAGAGGTGACTGCTGGGACATTATACAGGATGGCACTGGAGGATTCTGGGTGATGAGGGGAGAGGTGACTGCTGAGACATTATACAGGACGGCAATGGAGGATTCTGAGTGATGAGCGGAGAGGTGACTGCTGGGACATTATACAGGACGGCACTGGAGGATTCTGGGTGATGAGAGGAGAGGTGACTGCTGGGACATTATACAGGACGGCACTGGAGGATTCTGAGTGATGAGCGGAGAGGAGACTGCTGGGACATTATACAGGACGGCACTGGAGGATTCTGGGTGATGAGCGGAGAGGTGACTGCTGGGACATTATACAGGACGGCACTGGAGGATTCTGGGTGATGATCGGAGAAGTGACTGCTGGGACATTATACAGGACAGCACTGGAGGATTCTGGGTGATGAGCGGAGAGGAGACTGCTGGGACATTATACAGGACGGCACTGGAGGATTCTGGGTGATGAGCGGAGAGGTGACTGCTGGGACATTATACAGGACGGCACTGGAGGATTCTGGGTGATGAGCGGAGAGGAGACTGCTGGGACATTATACAGGACGGCACTGGAGGATTCTGGGTGATGAGCGGAGAGGAGACTGCTGGGACATTATACAGGACGGCACTGGAGGATTCTGGGTGATGATCGGAGAGGTGACTGCTGGGACATTATACAGGACGGCACTGGAGGATTCTGAGTGATGAGCGGAGAGGTGACTGCTGGGACATTATACAGGACGGCACTGGAGGATTCTGGGTGATGATCGGAGAAGTGACTGCTGGGACATTATACAGGACGGCACTGGAGGATTCTGGGTGATGAGCGGAGAGGTGACTGCTGGGACATTATACAGGACGGCACTGGAGGATTCTGAGTGATGAGCGGAGAGGTGACTGCTGGGACATTATACAGGACGGCACTGGAGGATTCTGGGTGATGAGTGGAGAGGTGACTGCTGGGACATTATACAGGAGGGCACTGGAGGATTCTGAGTGATGAGCGGAGAGGTGACTGCTGGGACATTATACAGGACGGCACTGGAGGATTCTGGGTGATGAGCGGAGAGGTGACTGCTGGGACATTATACAGGACGGCACTGGAGGATTCTGGGTGATGAGCGGAGAGGTGACTGCTGGGACATTATACAGGAAGGCACTGAAGGATTCTGGGTGATGTGCGGAGAGGTGACTGCTGAGACATTATACAGGAAGGCACTGAAGGATTCTGGGTGATGAGCGGAGAGGTGACTGCTGGGACATTATACAGGACGGCACTGGAGGATTCTGGGTGATGAGAGGAGAGGTGACTGCTGGGACATTATACAGGACGACACTGGAGGATTCTGGGTGATGAGCGGAGAGGAGACTGCTGGGACATTATACAGGAAGGCACTGAAGGATTCTGGGTGATGTGCGGAGAGGTGACTGCTGGGACATTACACAGGACGGCACTGGAGGATTCTGAGTGATGAGCGGAGAGGTGACTGCTGGGACATTATACAGGACGACACTGGAGGATTCTGGGTGATGAGCGGAGAGGAGACTGCTGGGACATTATACAGGACGACACTGGAGGATTCTGGGTGATGAGCGGAGAGGAGACTGCTGGGACATTATACAGGAAGGCACTGAAGGATTCTGAGTGATGAGCGGAGAGGTGACTGCTGGGATATTATACAGGACGGCACTGGAGGATTCTGGGTGATGAGCGGAGAGGAGACTTCTGGGACATTATACAGGAAGGCACTGAAGGATTCTGGGTGATGAGCGGAGAGGTGACTGCTGGGACATTATACAGGACGGCACTGGAGGATTCTGGGTGATGAGCGGAGAGGTGACTGCTGGGACACTATACAGGACGGCACTGGAGGATTCTGGGTGATGAGCGGAGAGGTGACAGCAGGGACATTATACAGGACGGCACTGGAGGATTCTGGGTGATGAGCGGAGAGGTGACTGCTGGGACATTATACAGGACGGCACTGGAGGATTCTGGGTGATGAGCGGAGAGGTGACTGCTGGGACATTATACAGGACGGCACTGGAGGATTCTGGGTGATGAGCGGAGAGGAGACTGCTGGGACATTATACAGGACGGCACTGGAGGATTCTGGGTGATGATCGGAGAAGTGACTGCTGGGACATTATACAGGACGGCACTGGAGGATTCTGGGTGATGAGCGGAGAGGTGACTGCTGGGACATTATACAGGACGGCACTGGAGGATTCTGAGTGATGAGCGGAGAGGTGACTGCTGGGACATTATACAGGACGGCACTGGAGGATTCTGGGTGATGAGTGGAGAGGTGACTGCTGGGACATTATACAGGAGGGCACTGGAGGATTCTGAGTGATGAGCGGAGAGGTGACTGCTGGGACATTATACAGGACGGCACTGGAGGATTCTGGGTGATGAGCGGAGAGGTGACTGCTGGGACATTATACAGGACAGCACTGGAGGATTCTGGGTGATGAGCGGAGAGGTGACTGCTGGGACATTATACAGGACGGCACTGGAGGATTCTGGGTGATGAGCGGAGAGGTGACTGCTGGGACATTATACAGGACGGCACTGGAGGATTCTGGGTGATGAGAGGAGAGGTGACTGCTGGGACATTATACAGGACGACACTGGAGGATTCTGGGTGATGAGCGGAGAGGAGACTGCTGGGACATTATACAGGAAGGCACTGAAGGATTCTGGGTGATGTGCGGAGAGGTGACTGCTGAGACATTATACAGGAAGGCACTGAAGGATTCTGAGTGATGAGCGGAGAGGTGACTGCTGGGACATTACACAGGACGGCACTGGAGGATTCTGAGTGATGAGCGGAGAGGTGACTGCTGGGACATTATACAGGACGACACTGGAGGATTCTGGGTGATGAGCGGAGAGGAGACTGCTGGGACATTATACAGGACGACACTGGAGGATTCTGGGTGATGAGCGGAGAGGAGACTGCTGGGACATTATACAGGAAGGCACTGAAGGATTCTGAGTGATGAGCGGAGAGGTGACTGCTGGGATATTATACAGGAGGGCACTGGAGGATTCTGGGTGATGAGCGGAGAGATGACTGCTGGGACATTATACAGGACGGCACTGGAGGATTCTGGGTGATGAGCGGAGAGGAGACTTCTGGGACATTATACAGGAAGGCACTGAAGGATTCTGGGTGATGAGCGGAGAGGTGACTGCTGGGACATTATACAGGACGGCACTGGAGGATTCTGGGTGATGAGCGGAGAGGTGACTGCTGGGACACTATACAGGACGGCACTGGAGGATTCTGGGTGATGAGCGGAGAGGAGACTGCTGGGACATTATACAGGACGGCACTGGAGGATTCTGGGTGATGAGCGGAGAGGAGACTGCTGGGACATTATACAGGAAGGCACTGAAGGATTCTGGGTGATGAGCGGAGAGGTGACTGCTGGGACATTATACAGGACGGCACTGGAGGATTCTGAGTGATGAGCGGAGAGGTGACTGCTGGGACATTATACAGGACGGCACTGGAGGATTCTGGGTGAGGAGCGGAGAGGTGACTGCTGGGACATTATACAGGACGGCACTGGAGGATTCTGGGTGATGAGCGTAGAGGTGACTGCTGGGACATTATACAGGACGGCACTGGAGGATTCTGGGTGATGAGAGGAGAGGTGACTGCTGGGACATTATACAGGACGGCACTGGAGGATTCTGGGTGGTGAGCGGAGAGGTGACTGCTGGGACATTATACAGGACGGCACTGGAGGATTCTGGGTGATGAGCGGAGAGGTGACTGCTGGGACATTATACAGGACGGCACTGGAGGATTCTGGGTGATGAGCGGAGAGGTGACTGCTGGGACATTATACAGGACGGCACTGGAGGATTCTGGGTGATGAGAGGAGAGGTGACTGCTGGGACATTATACAGGACGGCACTGGAGGATTCTGGGTGATGAGCGGAGAGGTGACTGCTGGGACATTATACAGGACGGCACTGGAGGATTCTGGGTGATGAGCGGAGAGGTGACTGCTGGGACATTATACAGGACGGCACTGGAGGATTCTGGGTGATGAGCGGAGAGGTGACTGCTGGGACATTATACAGGACGGCACTGGAGGCTTCTGGGTGATGAGCGGAGAGGTGACTGCTGGGACATTATACAGGACGGCACTGGAGGATTCTGGGTGATGAGCGGAGAGGTGACTGCTGGGACATTATACAGGACGGCACTGGAGGATTCTGGGTGATGAGCGGAGAGGTGACTGCTGGGACATTATACAGGACGGCACTGGAGGATTCTGGGTGATGAACAGAGAGGTGACTGCTGGGACATTATACAGCACTGGAGGATTCTGGGTGATGAGCGGAGAGGTGACTGCTGGGACATTATACAGGACGGCACTGGAGGATTCTGGGTGATGAGTGGAGAGGTGACTGCTGGGACATTATACAGGACGGCACTGGAGGATTCTGGGTGATGAGCGTAGAGGTGACTGCTGGGACATTATACAGGACGGCACTGGAGGATTCTGGGTGATGAGCGGAGAGGTGACTGCTGGGACATTATACAGGACGGCACTGGAGGATTCTGGGTGATGAACAGAGAGGTGACTGCTGGGACATTATACAGCACTGGAGGATTCTGGGTGATGAGTGGAGAGGTGACTGCTGGGACATTATACAGGACGGCACTGGAGGATTCTGGGTGATGAGTGGAGAGGTGACTGCTGGGACATTATACAGGACGGCACTGGAGGATTCTGGGTGATGAGCGGAGAGGTGACTGCTGGGACATTATACAGGACGGCACTGGAGGATTCTGGGTGATGAGCGGAGAGGTGACTGCTGGGACATTATACAGGACGGCACTGGTGGATTCTGGGTGATGAACAGAGAGGTGACTGCTGGGACATTATACAGCACTGGAGGATTCTGGGTGATGAGCGGAGAGGTGACTGCTGGGACATTATACAGGACGGCACTGGAGGATTCTGGGTGATGAGTGGAGAGGTGACTGCTGGGACATTATACAGGATGGCACTGGAGGATTCTGGGTGATGAGCCGAGAGGTGACTGCTGGGACATTATACAGGACGGCACTGGAGGATTCTGGGTGATGAGCGGAGAGGTGACTGCTGGGACATTATACAGGACGGCACTGGAGGATTCTGGGTGATGAACAGAGAGGTGACTGCTGGGACATTATACAGGACGGCACTGGAGGATTCTGGGTGATGAACAGAGAGGTGACTGCTGGGACATTATACAGCACTGGAGGATTCTGGGTGATGAGCGGAGAGGTGACTGCTGGGACATTATACAGGACGGCACTGGAGGATTCTGGGTGATGAGTGGAGAGGTGACTGCTGGGACATTATACAGGATGGCACTGGAGGATTCTGGGTGATGAGCCGAGAGGTGACTGCTGGGATATTATACAGGACGGCACTGGAGGATTCTGGGTGATGAGCCGAGAGGTGACTGCTGGGACATTATACAGGATGGCACTGGAGGATTCTGGGTGATGAACAGAGAGGTGACTGCTGGGACATTATACAGGACTGGGGAATTCTGGGTGATGAGCGGAGAGGTGACTGCTGGGACATTATACAGGACGGCACTGGAGGATTCTGGGTGATGAGGGGAGAGGTGACTGCTGGGACATTATACAGGTCGGCACTGGAGGATTCTGGGTGATGAGCGGAGAGGTGACTGCTGGGACATTATACAGGACTGGAGGATTCTGGGTGATGAGCGGAGAGGAGACTGCTGGAACATTATACAGGAGGGCACTGGAGGATTTTGGGTGATGAGGGGAGAGGTGACTGCTGGGACATTATACAGGACGGCACTGGAGGATTCTGGGTGATGAGCGGAGAGGTGACTGCTGGAACATTATACAGGACGGCACTGGAGGATTCTGGGTGATGAGCGGAGAGGTGACTACTGGGACATTGTACAGGACGGCACTGGAGGATTCTGGGTGATGAGCGGAGAGGTGACTGCTGGGACATTATACTGGACGACACTGGAGGATTCTGGGTGATGAACGGAGAGGTGACTGCTGGGACATTATACAGGACGGCACTGGAGGATTCTGGGTGATGAGCGGAGAGGAGACTGCTGGGACATTATACTGGACGACACTGGAGGATTCTGGGTGATGAGCGGAGAGGAGACTGCTGGGACATTATACAGGACGGCACTCGAGGATTCTGGGTGATGAGCGGAGAGGTGACTGCTGGGACATTATACAGGACGGCACTGGAGGATTCTGAGTGATGAGCGGAGAGGTGACTGCTGGGACATTATACAGGAGGGCACTGGAGGATTCTGGGTGATGAGCGGAGAGGAGACTGCTGGGACATTATACAGGACGGCACTGAAGGATTCTGGGTGATGAGCGGAGAGGTGACTGCTGGGACATTATACAGGACGGCACTGGAGGATTCTGAGTGATGAGCGGAGAGGTGACTGCTGGGACATTATACAGGACGACACTGGAGGATTCTGGGTGATGAGCGGAGAGGTGACTGCTGGGACATTATACAGGACGGCACTGAAGGATTCTGGGTGATGAGCGGAGAGGTGACTGCTGGGACATTATACAGGACGGCACTGGAGGATTCTGGGTGATGAGCGGAGAGGAGACTGCTGGGACATTATACAGGAAGGCACTGGAGGATTCTGGGTGATGAGCGGAGAGGAGACTGCTGGGACATTATACAGGAAGGCACTGAAGGATTCTGGGTGATGAGCAGAGAGGTGACTGCTGGGACATTATACAGGACGGCACTGGAGGATTCTGAGTGATGAGCGGAGAGGAGACTGCTGGGACATTATACAGGAAGGCACTGAAGGATTCTGGGTGATGAGCGGAGAGGTGACTGCTGGGACATTATACAGGACGGCACTGGAGGATTCTGAGTGATGAGCGGAGAGGTGACTGCTGGGACATTATACAGGACGGCACTGGAGGATTCTGAGTGATGAGCGGAGAGGTGACTGCTGGGACATTATACAGGACGACACTGGGGGATTCTGGGTGATGAGCAGAGAGGTGACTGCTGGGACATTATACAGGACGACACTGGAGGATTCTGGGTGATGAGCGGAGAGGAGACTGCTGGGACATTATACAGGAAGGCACTGAAGGATTCTGGGTGATGAGCGGAGAGGTGACTGCTGGGACATTATACAGGACGGCACTGGAGGATTCTGGGTGATGAGCGGAGAGGAGACTGCTGGGACATTATACAGGAAGGCACTGAAGGATTCTGGGTGATGAGCGGAGAGGTGACTGCTGGGACATTATACAGGACGGCACTGGAGGATTCTGAGTGATGAGAGGAGAGGTGACTGCTGGGACATTATACAGGACGACACTGGAGGATTCTGGGTGATGAGCGGAGAGGTGACTGCTGGGACATTATACAGGACGGCACTGGAGGATTCTGGGTGATGAGCGGAGAGGAGACTGCTGGGACATTATACAGGAAGGCACTGAAGGATTCTGGGTGATGAGTGGAGAGGTGACTGCTGGGACATTATACAGGACGGCACTGGAGGATTCTGGGTGATGAGCGGAGAGGAGACTGCTGGGACATTATACAGGACGACACTGAAGGATTCTGGGTGATGAGCGGAGAGGTGACTGCTGGGACATTATACAGGACGGCACTGGAGGATTCTGAGTGATGAGCGGAGAGGTGACTGCTGGGACATTATACAGGACGGCACTGGAGGATTCTGAGTGATGAGCGGAGAGGTGACTGCTGGGACATTATACAGGACGACACTGGAGGATTCTGGGTGATGAGCGGAGAGGAGACTGCTGGGACATTATACAGGAAGGCACTGAAGGATTCTGGGTGATGAGCGGAGAAGTGACTGCTGGGACATTATACAGGACAGCACTGGAGGATTCTGAGTGATGAGCGGAGAGGTGACTGCTGGGATATTATACAGGACGACACTGGAGGATTCTGGGTGATGAGCGGAGAGGAGACTGCTGGGACATTATACAGGAAGGCACTGAAGGATTCTGGGTGATGAGCGGAGAGGTGACTGCTGGGACATTATACAGGACGGCACTGGAGGATTCTGGGTGATGAGCGGAGAGGAGACTGCTGGGACATTATACAGGACGGCACTGGAGGATTCTGGGTGATGAGCGGAGAGGTGACTGCTGGGACATTATACAGGACGGCACTGGAGGATTCTGGGTGATGAGCGGAGAGGAGACTGCTGGGACATTATACAGGACGGCAATGGAGGATTCTGGGTGATGAGCGGAGAGTTGACTGCTGCGACATTATACAGCAGGGCACTGGAGGATTCTGGGTGATGAGCGGAGAGGTGACTGCTGGGACATTATACAGGAGGGCACTGGAGGATTCTGGGTGATGAGCGGAGAGGTGACTGCTGGGATATTATACAGTACGGCACTGGAGGATTCTGGGTGATGAGCGGAGAGGAGACTGCTGGGACATTATACAGGACGGCACTGGAGGATTCTGGGTGATGAGCGGAGAGGTGACTGCTGGGACATTATACAGGAGGGCACTGGAGGATTCTGGGTGATGAGCGGAGAGGTGACTGCTGGGACATTATACAGGACGGCACTGGAGGATTCTGGGTGATGAGCGGAGAGGAGACTGCTGGGACATTATACAGGAGGGCACTGGAGGATTCTGGGTGATGAGCGGAGAGGTGACTGCTGGGACATTATACAGGACAGCACTGGAGGATTCTGGGTGATGAGCGGAGAGGTGACTGCTGGGATATTATACAGGACGGCACTGGAGGATTCTGGGTGATGAGCGGAGAGGTGACTGCTGGGACATTATACAGGACGGCACTGGAGGATTCTGGGTGATCAGCGTAGAGGAGACTGCTGGGACATTATACAGGAGGGCACTGGAGGATTCTGGGTGATGAGCGGAGAGGTGTCTGCTGGGACATTATACAGGACAGCACTGGAGGATTCTGGGTGATGAGCGGAGAGGTGACTGCTGGGACATTATACAGGAGGGCACTGGAGGATTCTGGGTGATGAGCGGAGAGGTGACTGCTGGGACATTATACAGGACGGCACTGGAGGATTCTGGGTGAGGAGCGGAGAGGTGACTGCTGGGACATTATACAGGAGGGCACTGGAGGATTCTGGGTGATGAGAGGAGAGGTGACTGCTGGGACATTATATAGGACGGCACTGGAGGATTCTGGGTGATGAGAGGAGAGGTGACTGCTGGGACATTATACAGGACGGCACTGGAGGATTCTGGGTGGTGAGCGGAGAGGTGACTGCTGGGACATTATACAGGACGGCACTGGAGGATTCTGGGTGATGAGCGGAGAGGTGACTGCTGGGACATTATACAGGACGGCACTGGAGGATTCTGGGTGATGAGCGGAGAGGTGACTGCTGGGACATTATACAGGACGGCACTGGAGGCTTCTGGGTGATGAGCGGAGAGGTGACTGCTGGGACATTATACAGGACGGCACTGGAGGATTCTGGGTGATGAGCGGAGAGGAGACTGCTGGGACATTATACAGCACTGGAGGATTCTGGGTGATGAGCGGAGAGGTGACTGCTGGGACATTATACAGGACGGCACTGGAGGATTCAGGGTGATGAGTGGAGAGGTGACTGCTGGGACATTATACAGGACGGCACTGGAGGATTCTGGGTGATGAGCGGAGAGGTGACTGCTGGGACATTATACAGGACGGCACTGGAGGATTCTGGGTGATGAACAGAGAGGTGACTGCTGGGACATTATACAGCACTGGAGGATTCTGGGTGATGAGCGGAGAGGTGACTGCTGGGACATTATACAGGACGGCACTGGAGGATTCTGGGTGATGAGCGGAGAGGTGACTGCTGGGACATTATACAGGACGGCACTGGAGGATTCTGGGTGATGAACAGAGAGGTGACTGCTGGGACATTATACAGCACTGGAGGATTCTGGGTGATGAGCGGAGAGGTGACTGCTGGGACATTATACAGGACGGCACTGGAGGATTCTGGGTGATGAGTGGAGAGTTGACTGCTGGGACATTATACAGGAGGGCACTGGAGGATTCTGGGTGATGAGCGGAGAGGTGACTGCTGGGACATTATACAGGACGGCACTGGAGGATTCTGGGTGATGAGCGGAGAGGTGACTGCTGGGACATTATACAGGACGGCACTGGAGGATTCTGGGTGATGAACAGAGAGGTGACTGCTGGGACATTATACTAGACGGCACTGAAGGATTCTGGGTGATGAGCGGAGAGGTGACTGCTGGGACATTATACAGGACGGCACTGGAGGATTCTGGGTGATGAGCGGAGAGGTGACTGCTGGGACATTATACAGCACTGGAGGATTCTGGGTGATGACGGTGTGGTTGTTGTCAGGTTCCTATAAGGTGTCAGGACGTCGCTGTCTATCTCTCCATGGAGGAGTGGGAGTATCTAGAAGGACACCAGGATCGGTACCAGGCCGTGATGATGGAGGAGCGCCGGCCTCTTACACCACGAGGTGAGCAGCGAGGCTCCTTGTTGGCTCCGGTGGATGTGATGACGTCTCTCCGGCGTCCTCCTATAATAGATGAGTTTTCTCCAGACTTTCTCTGGTTTTCTCTACATTTTCTCCGTCTGACAACAGCTTTCATTTCCCTGATTCTTTTCTTCTGATCTGTGAGACGCGGTTTCTCCGCTGTCGTCTTCATTAGAGATGGTCAAACCCAAGCAGTAAAGTTCGGGGTCCGTACTGGTGACCGAGAAATGACTCGGCCAAACTTTACACACAAACCCTCTTCTAATTATTAGTCAGGGACATATGAAAAAAAACATGAAATTAAATGGTTTACTGTATGTAACCATGTGTCATTTCATGTCGGGTTTGGGAATAATTTTACAGAAGCCTTCAATTAATTTTGCGGCTATTCTGCTGAACGCTTTGAAATATAAGTATGTGTATATATATGTGTATTCTATGTGCATACATCTATTCTTTCCTTTTTTTTTATTGAGCCTATCTGTTGCTGGCGGCTGGTATGCACTGTGGCCTATAGGCTAGCCACTGACAGGCGCTGACGCGGACTCTAAACCCTACCATCATACGTACCAAAAAGGAAGGGGTTTCTGTTGTGAACTCATTTTCTGGTTTACCTCTGGCTTCTGGTGAGGGTGGTGGAGCTGGCTGTGTTGACAGAGGAGTCGTGAGTTCTCCATCCGGGCTCCCTCTGTTGGTGACAGCAAGTAATGAAGCTGATCTGAATGTCAGAGACCTGCCACCTGAGGAGGAGGACTGTGAGTGGACATCAGGAGTCTCTGACTGGATTTAAGACAGCCGACTCCCTAATTTTGTGCTGGTGATTTTTTTCCTGCCCTGAGGTTCTGGTTTCCAGTTCTGTTCCTGCCTTCTCAAGCTAAGTGTGCTCTGCTATTTTTTCACATGAGATTTGGTCTGGTTTACTCAGATCTTGTGGTTAGCCAGCCCCTGCTGGGGCTGTGCTGAATTTCCATTCTTATGTCTCTGTTTATGCCAGTTTGCTTTTTGTCCCTGATCAGATTGGTCTCTTTTTGCTCTGTCTTCAGAATATATCTGCTGATATAGGGAATTGAAGTCTAGCGACTTCAGGGCTTTTTTCTATCAGAAAATGTTGGACATTTTTTTGGCAGGGTTTTTTGCGTGATTGCAGACAGCATCTTTCCTTTCCTGTCCTTTCTAGTTAGTGTGGGCCCCATCGTTTGCTCAGCCTATTTTTCTATCTGTGTTTGTGTTTTCATCTTGTCTCACCGTCAGTACATGTTTGGGGGCTGTCTATTGCTTTGGGGTCTGCTCTGGGGCAGTTTAGATTTCCCGTTTTCTTGCTTTAGGCTTATTTAGTTCTCCGGCTGTGATGAGGCTTCTAGGATCATCGTAGGTACGCTCCACGGCTACTGCTAGTTGTGTGGATAGGATCAGGGGTCTGCAATCCGCTTAGTTACCAACCTATCTCGTTTTCTGGGGCTTAGCTTGTTTTTGTTTTTCCTCCTCGTTGACTCATTCATAACTGGTTTCATAATGAGTCAGTCACCAGATACATGCATCCATCATCATACACTCCAAACTATTCGAGTCTATACTAGCGCATGGCCATGCGGCTCTTTTATAGCCGCATCCTTCCGGGACCTTCCTGACCCTCCTGATGGTCCAATCCGAGCTGGAGGAGGACCTGAGCATGTGACCTCCGATCTCCAATGAGAGATCGTCCCATGGGCATGCTCAGTGTACCGAAAGGAGGACTTAGTCCCTGGAGTAGCTCGCTGCTGACCAGCATGTGTTGTTATAGGTTGACCAGAGATGGCAGCAGCAACCAAGCCTACAGAGCTGGTCTGAGCAGAGCGCCTGCATCGACGAGTCTGCTGAGCAGCCTCCTGTGCGGCCGGAGAAGAATGGGAGACTGCCTAATGCAAGGCTCGGGATTCCTGCTGTGCAGCGGCCGGAACCTGACGCCTAGCACAGGCTGTGATTTTACTGTATCGCGCACTGAATTGCCGGCTTTTGTGAAGGACACCGGGTGCGTATTTCTCGCAAGTCACACGTCTGGTCCGTGTGTAATGCGTTTTTTTTACGCCTCTCACTCGTCCGTATTTCTGTCTAGTGTGATGCTGGCCTTACTGTTCGGGTTCGTCAGACAGAACAAAGTTTGTTTAAAGGCTGCAGCTTTTCCTGTGTGGGCACTTTAACCCCAACACAGCCATGTCAAGTATTGGCATAGTTGTGATTGGCCGGCACAATGTGTATAAAAAAAATTAATAAAAAATTAAGACAGCAAGTCCCTGGTATTCTCAGGGGCTGGGAAGGTCCATGGATATTTGTCCCTCTCCAGCCTAAAAATAGCAGTCCGCGGTCGCCCCAGAAAAGACACATCCATTAGATGCTTTGCCCGGCTCTTCCCACTTGCCCTGGTGCGTTGGCAGTCGGGGTTATATTTTGTGGATGTTGTCAGCTTTTTAATGTCCACTGACATCAAGTCCAGGAGTCAGTCATAGAGAGGCATCTGTCAGGCCCCCCCCATTGCTAACCCTGTAGAGAAAATTAATAAACACACAGAAAAACGTCCTTTAATTGAACAAAACATTCCCCGACATATAAAAAAAAAAGGGACAAATAAAACGCTAAATATATGGAGCTTTGAACCAGAAATGTTTAATTTTTATTTTTGTTTTGCTCTGGTAACTTATTAGTTAGTTTTAGTTTGATTTTGCATAGTTAGATAGACTATTATTCTACTATGTACTGTGTTATTATCAGTATAATTGTAAGTGATTTCTTTGCACTCTTTACCTTTTATTTATATTTACATTTTTGCTACAATCAAACTGTGTCAAACGGGTATATTTTTATACATTTTCCCTTTTCCTCCCTCCCTGACCCTTCCCTCCTTTCCTGTTATTAATAATTAAAAGTTTAATAAAAATATTTTAAAAGAAAAGGGGGTATGTGATAGACACCTCTCCATTACTAACCCTTGGGCTTAATAACAGCTGACATGAATCCAAAAACTTTTACCCCGCTTGCTACTGCATCAGGGTAAACCGGGAAGAACCGAGGCTAAGGGCCAGAGAGGCAGCTGAGGGCTGATGTTATTAGTCTGGGAGGGGACCAATATCCATGACCCCTTCCCAGCCTATAAATACCAACCTGCAGCTGTCTGTTTAGCCTTTGCTATATAGGGGGGACCCCACTTCATGTTATTTTGGGGTCCCTCCATTTTAATAGCCAGTAAAGACTATGCAGAAAGCTTTGAGCTGGTATTAATAGCTGTGAAAGCTTTATGGATATTGGCCCCTTCCCAGGATAATAAAATCAGCCTCCAGCTGTCTTCTTTCCCTCAGCTGGTTAGTAAAAAAATACGGGGGACCCCAAATCCAGATGTGAAAATCTTGTTGCATCATTCCCAAAAAAACTCATGGCTGTACTAGCTCAAAAGGTGCGTCTACTCAATACTGAGCAAAGGCTCTGAATACTTATGACCATGTGATATTTCAGTTTTTCTTTTTTTTAATAAATTTGCAAAAATTTCTACATTTCTATTTTTTTCAGTCAAGATGGGGTGGAGTGTGTACATTAATGTGGAAAAAATGAACTTTTTTGAATTTACGAAATGGCTGCAATGAAACAAAGAGTGAACAATTTAAATGTACTTTATTTTAAGTATATATTTTTATTTCATTTCTTTATTATTATTTCCCCTTTAAATATTGAGAACTATTTTCCGTTATCCATGTTGTGTGACGACTTCTCTTCTTGAATGTTAAACTGAGTTTTGGTTGATACCATTTTGGGGGGTATCTGTGATTTTTTTTTTTTTTTTACTGCATTTTTAGGGAGGTGTTTTTATTTAGTTATTTTTTTATAGCACGTACCATGTGGGATAAACCCTGACGTGGCTATGCCAAATATGTTTTGTTTTTGATTTATAATGTTTTGTTCTCATTCTGGGAGACATAGCAGAAATAATGGAGACTTGCACCTTCAATCCTATAAATACCGGGCTTATTAAGAAATCCTTGGTTCAGAGACAGGGGCCTTCTATGGGCCCCCAGCAGTCATGGCAATTCAATGTTTGGACCCTGCGATCTACTGACTTATTGGCAGGGGAATGGGAGAGCCAATCAATTAAAGGGAACCTATCAGGGTGTCAGCAGCAGTGAAGTGGTTAAATGGTAGCTATCTGAGCTCGGTTCACAGACACGCACCTGGCATCCTCCATGCATGAACATATGTCAGGAAGGGGTTAAAGAGCATTCTCACATGAGCTCGGAATGCACGGGACGGGGTGTTCTAGCCTCAGGGGCTCAGTGACAGCAGAATGTCAGGGGGTCCGCTCTTCCTCTTCATGGGGTCTGAGCAGAACAATGTAAGTGGGATGGTGACGCAGGTGTTGGCCCTGCAGGGACATCGGGCCGCACAATGATGGTAATAATCAGTGTAAGTCTCCAGTAAAGGGTTGTTCGTTCAGTAGAATATGTATTATGGGGCTTTTCTGTGGAATCTGCCCAGACAATCTCTCCTTGGCTCCCCGTGTCCCTCAGTCAGCGCCCATGACCCCGGTGCCTGCTCTCTAGTGTCCTCTTATATTACACATTGATAGGCACTAACCGCTGTGTACCGGGGGCTCCCACAACACCGTCCTCCCGAGCGCTGTCACCGTTAGCCGTACACGGGCACTTTTTTCCTGCTTCAAAGACAAAATTTCCAAGCACTTGCTGCCTATTTTTGTATTTATATTGTGACGGATGTTAAGATTTATCTGTTTAACCCCTTCACCCCCAGTCTCATTTCACCTTCCTGAAAAAGCCTAATCATGGAATCCTAGAATGTTAGAGTTGGAAGGGACCCCCCAGGGTCATCGTGTCCAACCCCCGGCTCAATGCAGGACTCACTAAACCATCTCAGGGAGAAGTCATAGAATCATAGAATCATAGAATCGTAGAGTTGGAAGGAACCTCCTGGGCCATCTGGTCCAACCCCCTGCTCAAAGCAGGATTCGCTAAATCATCCCAGTCAGATGTCTGTCCAGCCTCTGTTTGAAGACTTCCATTGAAGGAGAACTCACCACTTCTCGTGGCAGCCTGTTCCACTCATTGATCACTCTAACTGTCAAAAAGTTTTTTCTAATATCTAATCTGTGTCTCTTCCCATTCAGTTTCATCCCATTGCTTCTAGTCTTTCCTTGTGCAAATGAGAATAAAGTTGATCCTTCTACAAAGTAACAGCCCTTTAGATATTTGTAGACAGCTATTAAGTCTCCTCTCAGTCTTCTCTTTTGCAAACTAAACATTCCCAAATCCTGCAACCTTTCCTCATAAGACAGGGTTTGCAGACCGGTCACCATTCTGGTCGCTCTTTTCTGAACTTGCTCCAGTTTGTTGATGTCTTTTTTAAAATGTGGTGCCCAAAACTGGACACAATATTCCAGATGAGGTCTGACCAAAGAGGAGTAGAGGGAAATAATGACTTCACGTGATCTAGACTGTATGCTTCTGTTAATACATCCTAGAATTGCATTTGCCTTTTTTGCTGCTGCATCACACTGTTGACTCATATTCAGTCTGTGATCTATTAGTATACTCAAGTCTTTTTCACATGTGCTGTCACTTAGCCCTATTCCTCCCATTCTATATATGCTTTTTTCATTTTCATTGCCCAGATGTAGTACTTTGCATTTCTCCCTGTTAAAAACCATTCTGTTAGTTGCTGCCCACTTCTCCAGTTTATTTAAATCTTTTTGAATCCTCTCTCTCTCTTCTCTAGTATTAGCTATCCCTCCTAGCTTTGTGTCATCAGCAAATTTAATCAGTTTACCCTCAATTCCTTCATCTAAATCGTTGATAAAGATGTTGAACAATACAGGGCCCAGGACAGAGCCCTGTGGTACCCCACTTGAGACATTCTTCCAACTGGATGTGCAGCCATTTACGACCACTCTTTGGGTCCGATCACTAAGCCAGTTATGAATCCACCTAACAGTTGCCTTGTCCATTCCATACTTAGTCATTTTTTCAATAAGGATTGTATGAGAGACTTTGTCAAATGCTTTGCTGAAGTCAAGATATACTATATCTACAGCATTTCCTTGATCCACCCAATCAGTGATACCGTCATAGAAGGAAATTAAGTTAGTCTGACATGACTTATTAGTTAGAAACCCATGCTGACTCTGTTTAATCACTTCATTCTTATCCAGGTATCGACATACATGTTGTTTAATAATTTGTTCAAAGATCTTTCCTGGTATAGAAGTCAGACTCACCGGCCTATAGTTGCCTGGGTCCACCTTCTTCCCCTTTTTGAAGATAGGAACAACATTTGCTCTTCTCCAGTCTTCTGGCACTTCTCCTGTTCTCCAAGAATTTTCAAAGATTATGGAGAGGGGTTCAAAAATTTCTTCTGCTATCTCCTTCAGTACTCTGGGGTGTAATTCATCTGGACCTGGAGACTTGAATTCATTTAGGTTAGCTAAGTGTTTCCTCACTATCTTTCTGTTTATAGATATCCTGGATTCTTCTATTCCCTTAATAGGACAGTGAATAACAGTTGATGTTGCATTTCCTTTCTGAGAGAAAACAGATGCAAAATAGGAATTTAAAAGTTCAGCCTTCTCAACATCCTGTCTTACCATTTCATCATTTTCATCCTGTAAAAATCCTATAGCATCTTTGACTTTTCTTTTACTTTTGACATATCCCCAAAATCCTTTATTATTGCTTTTGACATCTCTTGCAAGCCTCAGTTCATTTTCAGCTTTAGATAATCTGATTTGTGCCCTGCAGGTTCTGCAGACAGCATTATATTCTTCTTTAGATATGCCTCCCTCTTTCCATTTTATAAACATTTTTTTCTTCCTTTTTAGCATGTGCTTAAGTTCTGTGTTCATCCATCCTGGTTTCCTTAAATGCTTCCTATTCTTCCCTCTTTTCGGAATTGTTAACAACTGTGCTTTGAGAATTTCATTTTTCAAGATTTCCCATCCTTCCTGGACATTTTTGTCTTTAAGGATATCCAGCCATTGGATCCCTCCAATTCTCTTTCTGAATCCCTTAAAATCTGCCTTTCTGAAATCTAACCTTGACGTCTGAGTCTTCACAGGTCTTCCACCTCTAGTTATCCAAAATTCTAAAATAGCATGGTCGCTACCTCCTAGGGTCCCAGCCACTTTTACCTCCTCAACCATTTCCTCCCTGTTTATAAGGATTAGATCCAAGGTAGCAGTTCCCCTTGTTTTCTCCCTTACCTTTTGGAAGATAAAGTTGTCAGCAAGAGAGGATAAGAATTTCCTTGACCTGTTAGTTTTGCCTGAGAGAGATTCCCAACAAATGTCTGGATAGTTGAAATCTCCCATGACAACTATGTCATATTATTTGGAGAACTTGGCCATCTGATGCATAAAGAGTTCATCTATATCTTCGGCTTGCACAGGCGGCCTGTAGTAAATGCCTACAATGGTGTCCTTTCCATTGTTCTGTCCTTGTATTCTTACCCAAACAGTTTCCACAGAACTCCCAGTCTCTGAAGCTTCAATCTCTGTGCAGATATACGCGTTTCGAACATACAATGCGACACCTCCTCCTCGTTTATCAAGTCTGTTTCTTGCAAATAAGTTGTATCCTTCTAGTCTTGTATTCCAATCAGGTGTATTGTCCCACCAAGTTTCAGTGATTCCAATGACATCATATTTCTGTTCCTGTGTTAGTAGTTCCAATTCTCCTTGTTTGTTGCCCATGCTTTGTGCATTAGTATAGAAACATTTTAGTTTGTGATTGGTTTCTCTTTCTCCAATATTTTTATTAATTAGATTCTTTCGTCTTTGTTCTTCCTTTCCACTTCTAATAGCAGAGTTCTCAATAGCATTTGTCAGGTGTATGGCTTTTTCTGGTCTTTTGCTTCCCTTCCCATGTTGTTCTAGTTTAAAGCTCTCCGTACAAGTGTAGCAAGGCGACTTCCAAATACATGCTTTCCAGTCTTCGTAAGGTGCACCCCATCTCTAGCAAGTAGTCCATCGTAGAAGTAGTTCACTCCGTGATCCAGAAATCCAAATCGTTGCTGACGGCACCATCGACGTAGCCAGTTGTTCACCTGCAGAATCTTATTCCACCTCCTTGTTCCATGGCCATCCACTGGGAGGATGGAAGAGAAGACCACCTGCGCTCCCAGTTCTTTCACTTTCTTGCCTAAGTCTTCAAAGTCTTCAAAGTCTCTGCAGATGATTTCCAAGTCTGTCCAGCCTATGTGTGAAGACTTTCATGGAAGGAGAACTCACCTCCTCTCGTGGCCGCCTGTTCCACTCATTGATCACCCTCACTGTCAGAAAGTTTTTTCTTTCATCAAGTAAATTTTTTAAAAAAAATTTCTAACAGTTACACATATACAAATAAAATTCTCAACCAAGGTGTTTAAACCCCTTCCCCTGACCCCCTGAACACTTGTTATTCAGAATACCATATCATAGATATACAAACATGCAGAACAGAATAAATCAGGCCGGTCAAGTCGAAAGGCACCCAGCCGATTGGTATTTGTAAGTGCAATGCGTAGTGATTCCATAGCAGCTGATACACGTCTAACTCAAGGCTGATCACCGGTTACCTCCAAGCGAGGGACCCCATAATTTTATCCAAAAAGTTTTTTCTAATATCCAATCTGTATCTTTTCCCTTTCAGTTTCATTCCATTGATTCTCGTGATTCCATGTCCAAATAAGAATGATGATCCCTCTATACCAGGGGTGGGGAACCTTTTTCCAGCCAGGGGCCATTTGGAAATTTCTACCATCATTTGGGGGGCCACACAAAAATTTTCATGATATGTACCCCCCGGTATATTAAGTCAAACACTTAATTACGGTAACTCACCCTTAATGTGATAGCTGGAGCTGCTTCTCTATGGTGCAGCTGTGACATTAGGTGATACTGATCATGTTGCTTCTCACATCTGCTTTTCCAGGTTTGTCGGCCAGGAGAGCAGTCAACTTTTTGTCATAATAAGTTTTGTAATTCATATGCATCACATAGGAGACACTGGGACTACGGTATATAAACCACATAGGAGATGAGGGATCTTCTGTATATACATCAAATAAGAGACACTGAGACAGCTATATATATATATATATATATATATATATATATATATATATATATATATATATATATATATATACACCACATAGGAGATGATGGGACTGCTGTATAAGCATCACATAGGAGATGCTGGGACTACTGTATATACATCACATAGGTGACGCTGAGACTACTGTATCTTGTCAGGGTCCTGACAGCGCCGGCGTACAGCCTCCGCTAAGCAGGGTCTCACCCGCACCGTAGGGACCCCTGGGGACAAGAACAGCTGTAAAATAAAGATGCACAGGACCTGAATGTAGAAGTTTAGCAAGCCGGCACAGGACCTACGGTCATGTGAACGGTCATGTGACTGCAAGGGGGCAGAATCCAAAGCGATATCCAGAGAACAGACCGAGTCATACACAGAGAATCATGCAACCAGAACACAGCACTAACACACTCAGGGGTCACCACACAATGCCAAGGGCGAAAGTATAACTGACGGGGGATGGGAGCTTCCTGAGGCTATAAGAAGCCTCCCCAGAACCAATGAGAGGCCACCATAATAGGTCCCAGGTGTGCAGGTGAGAGTCTGCACTGAGGTCAGAACATTAACCCCAGCAGTGCCGGTCACCCAGCACTGGTATCATGACATATCTATATCGCAGAGGATGCTGAGACAGTTGTATATACATCACATAGGAGACACAGGGACTGCTGTATATACTTCACATGGGGGACACAGGGACTGCTGTATATACCGTATTTTTCGGACTATAAGACGCACCGGACCATAAGACGCACCCCAATTTTCAGAAGGAAAATAGGGAAAAAAATAATAATGTGTCAAATGGGGGTCCGTCTTACAGTCCGAATTCAGCTTACCCGGGAAGGGATCCGGCACAGGTGGAGAAGTAGTCACAGGGTCATTCAGTGGTCCAGGCTCGTGCGGTGGCGGCGGCTCTGTGCTGGGGCAGCTGCGCTGGGGCTGGGGCAGGTGGGCTGTGCTGGGGCAGCTGTGCTGGGGTAGGGGCAGCTGTGCTGGGGCAGGTGGGCTGTGGCAGGGGCAGGTGGGCTGTGGCAGGGGCAGCTGGGGCAGGGGCAGCTGTGCTGGGGCAGGGGCAGTTGTGGCAGGGGCAGGTGGGCTGGGGCAGCTGTGGCTGGGGCAGGTGGGCTCTGCGGTGGTGGCAAGATGGCCGCCGGTCCGATTTGAATCTCGTCCCCCGAGATCTCGGGACGAGATCTGAAGCTGCGCATGCGCCGTCCCCGGACCGGCGGCCATCTTGCCGGCGTCCATGCTCCCGGAGGCCACCGCAACATGGCGGCGCCCAGCAAGGGGTGTGCGGGGGGCCTCCGGGCTGCGAAGAAACGCCGGCGGAGCCGCCGCCCCTGCACCGGAGCACAGCCCGCTGCCACCACCGCACCGCAGAGCGCCGCCCGCTGCCACCACCGCACCAGGTACCGTGCATTGCGACCATAAGATGCACCCCCCACTTTCCCCAAAAATTTGGGGGGAAAAAAGTGCGTCTTATGGTCCGAAAAATACGGTACTTCACATAGGGGACACAGGGACTGCTGTATATACATAACATAGGAAACATTGAGACTGCTGTATATGCATCACAGGAGACTCTGGAGTCATATAAATTACAGGATAGGCTGATGGGGCATAGACATCACAGGAGATGCTGGAACATATTCATCACCGGGGAGGTTGGGTTGGGGGGAATAGATTTCACTGAGGGTCTATGTACATCACTAGGAAGCACAGACAGCACTGGGGGTATATATGTCCCTGGGGGAAATATACATCACTGGTGGGGTCACATACATCACAGGTGAAGGGATATACAGTACTGGGGGGTAAATCCAGCACTGCAGAATATTCATATCACTTGAAGGCATAAACAGTCCTGGGGGAATATGCAGCCCTGGGGGAACAGGCTTCCCCAGGGAGGCACATAGATCACCGGGTGGGGCTTATAGCTCACCTGGGGGACACAGATCACTGGGGGGTGGCACGAAGATCACAGGGGGGCACATAGCTGGGTGGCACGAAAATCACAGGAGTGCACATAGCTGGGGGTCACATAGCTGAAGGGGACAGAGATCATGGGAGTAAATATCACAAGGGGGTACGTAGCAGGGGGCACAGGGATCACAGGGGGGGGCACAAAGCTGGGAGCCACAGAGATCACAGGGGTGCACATAGGGGGCACAGATCACGGGGGTCATATAGCTGGAGAGCACAGAAATCACAGGGGGCATATAGCTGGGGAGGCAGAGAGATCATGGGGCACAGAGATCACATGGGAGCACAAATATCACGGGGTAAATATTACAGGGCAGCTCCTAGCTGGGGGGGCACATAGCTGGGGCACAGGGATCACAGGGGGGCATACAGCTATGGGGCACAGATCACGGGGGCACATAGCTGAGGCCACAGAGATCACATGGGGGCATGTTGCTGGGAGGCACAGCGATCACGGGGTCATATAGTTGGGCGGGCACAGATCACCAGCAGAAAGGCATAGAGCTGCGTGCACAGAAATTACCTGCAGACAGGCACAGCGCTGTTGGCACAAAGATTGCTCTGGACTCTCTGGCAGCAGCTCCTCTTCCGGGACAGGAGAACTGGTGCGCATTGGGTGCTAACCCCGCCCACACCGATGACGTCATCAGTCTTGTGCAGGCAGTGTTCTGTAATGAGCGCAGGGTACCGTGCACTTGGGAGTTAAAGAGCCGGCAGCTGGCAGGATACGGCTGCTGCCTGAGCATTGCGGACTCCGAAGACCTGCCCTAGGGCCACATGAAAAGTCACCGGACCGCGGGCCAGAGATTCCCCACCTCTGCTCTTAGCCTTCTTTTTTGCAAGCTAAACATTCCCAGATCCTTTAACCGTTCCTCGTAGGACATACTTTGCAGTCCGCCACCATCTTGGTAGCTCTTCTCTGATCTTGCTCCAGATTTTCAATGTCTTTTTCACAATGTTGTGCCCAGAACTGGACACAGTATTCCAGATGAGGCCTGACCAAGGAGGAGTAGAGGGGGATAATTACTTCACGTGATCTAGACTCTATGCTTCTCTTAATACATCCTAGAACTGTTTGCTTTTTTGCTGCTGCATCACGCTGTTGACTCGTGCAGTCTATGATCTATTATTATACCCAGGTGTTTTTCAACATGTGTGCTGCTGCTTAGTTCTATTCTTCCCATTCTATAGATGTAATCTTGTTTTTCTTACCCAGATGTAGAATCTTGCATTTCTCCATGTTAAATACTATTCTATTAGTCACTGCCCATTGTTAAATCTAATCTAGATCCTTTCTCTCTCTTCTCTAGTGTACACTATCCCTCCTAGCTTTGCATAGTCTGCAAATTTTGATTAGTTTACCTTCATTTCCCTTATCTAGATCATTTATAAAAATGTTGAACAACTATGGGGCCAGGACAGAGTCTTGTGGTACCCACTTAAAACACTCTTCAATTGAATATTCAGCCATTTATCTACATTTTTTTTTTTTACTATGATCTCTGAGCCAGTAATGAATCCACCTTAATCGTAGGCTTGTCCGTCTCATACTGGGTCACTAAGGAGAATATGAGATACTTTTTCAAATGCTTTCCTGAAATCGATATATACTATATATACCGCGTTTCCCTGATACACAGAGTCAGTGATTCCATCATAGAAATAAATTAGATTAGTCTGGCATGACATGTTTTCTACAAACCCATGCTAGCTTCGGATAATTACTGTGTTCTTATCCAAGTACTTACATACAAAATGCTGTTTAATAATTTGTTCACAGATCTTTCCTGGTATAGTACTAAGGCTCACTAGCCTGTAATTTCCTAGCTCCACCTTCTTTTCTTTTTTGAAGATTGGGACAACATTTGCCCATCTCTAATCTTCTGGGACATCTCCTGTTCTCCAGGATTTTTCAAAGATTCTGGCTAGTGGTTCTGCAATTTCCTCTGCTAACTGTTTGAGTACCCTAGGATGTAATTCTTCTGGACAATGAGATTTAAATTCATGTAAATTAGCTAAGTTTTCCCTCACCATCTCTCTGTTTATGGATTCTTTTATTCCTTCCATGGCACTGTGAAGATCAGTTGATGTTACAATTGCTTTCTTATAGAACACAGATTCAAAATAAGAATTTAAAAGCTCGGCCTTCTCAACATCATTTTCGACCACTTCACCTTCTTCATTCTGTAAAAATCCTATAGCAGCTCTGACTTTTCTTTTTACTTTTGACATTCCCCTAAAATCCTTTTTTGCTGCTTTTGGTCTCCCTTGAAAGCCTCACTTCATTACTGGCTTTAGCTCTTCTAACTCTTGCCCTGCGATCCCTGGAGACAGTATTTTATTATTCTTTAGATATGCCCACCTCTTTCCATTTAATATAAATTTATTTTTTTCCCTTTTTAAGAAGTGATTAAGTTCTATGTTTTATGCGCTGTGACAGTCTTTGGTAAGGAAGGAGGACTTCCAACTGTACCTAGAACTGGGACCCTAACTATCCCTGCCCCTAGGATACTCTTGATGGTAGAGAGGTCCGCGTCTCCTACTTTAATATGCTTCTGTTATTCTCTGTACTGTCCCCTCTCCCAAGAGGCCTGGGACAGATATGTAGTGTATCAATATGTAGGATAGACAGGGGTAAAAGAAAGCAACAAGTGTTGTGAGCTCATTTTCGGGTTTGCCTCTGGCTTCTGGTGAGGGTTATGGAGCTGGCTGTGCTGACAGAGGAATAGTGAGTTCTCTATCTGGACTCCCTCTGTTGGTGAAGGGAGGTAATGAAGCTGATATAAATGGCAGAGACCGGCCACCTGAGGAGGAGGACTGCGATTGGACATCAGAAGTTTCTGATTGGATTTAAGGCAGCCGACTCCCTAGTTTCTTGCTGGTGATTTTTCCTGACTCTGGCTCCTGGTTTCCAGTTTGGTTCCTGCCTTCCTAAAGCTAAGTTTTCTCTGCTATTGTTCATATGAGTTTTTGTCTGGTTTACTTAGTTTTTGTGTTCAGCCAGCCCTGGCTGGGACTGGGCTGAATCCCCATTTTGTCTCTGATCAGTTGATCTCTTTTGCTCTGTCTTCAGAATATACCTGAGTGCTGATATAGTGATTTGAAGTCTAGCGACTTCAGGGCCTTTTTCTATCAGACGTGTTGGACATTCTTTTTGGCAGGGTTTTTTGCGTGATTGCAGACAGCAGCTTTTCTTTCCTGTCCTTTCTAGTTAGCGAGGGCCCCATCGTTTGCTCAGCCTATCTTTCTACCTGTGTCTGTGTTTTCATCTTGTTTCACCGACAACACATGTTGGGGGCTTTGGGGTCAGCTCTGGGGCAGTTTAGATTTTCCCTTTCTTTCTTTAGGCTTATTTACTTCTCCGGCCGTGACGAGGCGTCTAGGATCACCGTAGGCACGCTCCACGGCTACTGCTAGTTGTTGTGGATAGGATCAGGGGTCTGCAATCCGCTTGTTACCAACCTCTCCGGTTTTCTGGGCTTAGCTTGCTTTTTGTTTTTTTCCTCGGTGACTCATTCATAACAGACAAGTATATAAACACTCACCAAAGGTAGAGAGGTATAAAAGGAAGGATAGGAATGTACCAACCTAATAGGAATCTGACAATGTGGAAAGCATACACCCATAAAACAGCACGCAGCAATATTCAGTAGCAACACTTTCTCCAGTACAGCACAATGGAAGGATCAAGACAGAGTGGGTCTGGCCAGGTTCTATAGGAAGAGTTAACGATCAGATCACAAGCAGATGAAATGAAGCTGCATGTTTCTGACCAGTATAGCAAGGGTTATTAACCTCTTGAGAACCAAAGGGAAACCAAATCAAATTCATTTAATTTGGAATCCAAAAACACAGGCTAAATGGAAGATCTGCGATTCACAATACGCAGTGATCGTCTGCTCCCAGATCTCCCTTGTTGGTGTGACACATTTGTGACCGTGTTCATCCATCCTGGTCTTTTTAAATGCTTCCAATTCTTCCTTCTTTTTGGGATTATTACCTATTGTGCAGTGAGAATTTCATTTAGCGAAATCTTCTATCCTTTGTGGACATTTCTATCCTTTTTAGAACATCCAACCATTGCACCTTTCCTCCCCTCTTTTTCAGTCCAGTTGAACAATTTTACAATTCTTACCAGCGTACTTTATGAAGTTATAACTCTGCAACGCTTCAACGTATCCCAGTGATTCTGACATTTGTTTTTTCATGAGTTATTGTACTTCATGATAGTGGTAAATTTTTGTCAATATTTTTTGTGTTTATTTATGAAAATTTGATAAAAAATTGAAAATGTTGCAATATTTAAACTTTTAATTTTTATGCCCTTAAACCAAATAGTTATATCACATAAAATAATGTGAAGTAACATTTACCACCTGTCTACTTTACATCAGCACCATTTTTTAAACATTTTTTTTTGTGTTAGAACGGTTAAAATTTTATCAGCAATTTTTCATTTTTCTAACAAAATTTAGAAAATCCAATTTTTTTAGGGGTCACATTCCATTTGAAGAGACTTTGAGGGGCCTATGTGACAGAAAATACCCAAAAGTTACACCATTTTAAAAACTACACTACTCAAAGTGCTCAAAACCACATTCAAGTTTACTAATTCTTTAGGTGCTTCAAAGGAATTGAAGCACTGTAGAAGGAAAAAATGAACTTTTTTATTTTTCCCATTTTCAAAAGGGTAGCTGGAGGAGGTCAACCATAAAATTTGTTGTGCAATTTCTTCTGAGTATGCTGATACTCAATATGTGGGGGAAAACTACTGTTTGGGTGCACAGCAGAGCTCTGAAGGGAAGGAGGAGCACCATTCCACTTTTGAAATTGGTTGGAATAAATAGCAGCCATCATGTTGTGTTTTCAGAGCCCTTGATGTCCTTAAACAGTGGAAACCCCCCACAAGTGACCCCATTTTGGAAATTACACCCCTCAAAGATTTTTAGAGTTATGGTGAGCACCTTAAACCTGCAGATGCTTCACAGAATTTTATAATGTTGAGCTGTGAAAATATAAAATTAAAATTTTCACACAAAAATGTTGCATTAGCCTGAACGTTTCATTTTCATAAGGGTAACAGGAGAAAGTGGACCTCAAAATTTGTTGTGCGATTTCTCCTGGGTGCGCCTATGCCCAAATTTGGTGTAAAATTAGTGTTTGATTACACGGCAAGGCTTGGAAGGAATGGAGCACCAATTGAATTCTGAAGCGCAGAATTCCTGACAGACAAAACAGGAGAAACCCCCAGAAGTGACCCAGTTTTGGATACTATGCCTCTTGAAAAATTCATCTAGCGGTATACTACATTTTTAACCCTCAGACAGTTCACAGAATGGTATAACATTGGACTTAGTCAATGAAAAATTACTATTTTTTTTCCACTAAAATGTTGCTTCTCCCCTAACCATTCAGTTTTCAAAAGGCGTGGAGGCACTTAGTACTTAAGGCGCCTCCACCTGTTGGGAGGTGCCTTGGCAATTTAGTTGATCAGTGTATTCACGTCCATCTAGTTGTATGATCCCTGTACTCCTGATCCTGTCTGCCCTGACAGTTTATGCTCATATTGCTCATATACTGTATGTGTTCCTGATCCTGCCCGTCCTGTTGAATCTGATTCTGTCCCGATTCACTTATTCCGAACCTATCCTGCACTGCTACCCTGCCCTGTACAATCTGACTCCATCCCAGTTGCCATCCTGTCTGTTATCCAGAAGCCGCACAATATGAACCCATCCCAGTGGCTGTCCTGTTCTGCATAGCCCCCTCTCTCCAAACCAGAATCCCTGACCTGTCAGCTGCCACGGTACCAAGATCTGTCCTGGGGAAGCACCTGTTGTTCATCTGGGCCCATGTCTAACCTCACCATCAGAGGCTCTAGTGAGGACCAAGTGCTCACTTAGTGGTGCCCCTCCAGCCTCTACCTGATCCGTGGCACAGTGGTTCCACAACCACGAGCATATCGGTTTGCTTAGGCCATGGAACTCGCTTATTCTCATACTCATCAAACCTGGAGCTGTTCCAAAAGATGACCTGTCAGTGAGACTAGCAAGACAAGATCATGTCATTTCTGCAGACAGTGAGCACCCACCTAGACGTTCTGACATCAGTGGCCACATCCGTCCCAGACCAAGCAACGGCAACCTCGACAAAGACCATTCAGTCCACAAGTCATACTGTAGGACCTGGACCACATCAGTCTGCTCCAATATGTTTTGACAGGGATCCTAAGCAATGCTGAGGGTTCATTAACCAGTGCTCTTTGCGTTTTGAACTGCTAGCTCACCAATTTTTTTCCGATCAGGCGAAAGTGGCGTTCCTGATATCCCATCTCGGAGGACAGACCCTGATGTCGTTAAACCCCTGTGGGAGAGAAGAGACCCTGTCATCTCAGATCTGCACGCCTTCCTGTTGGGGTTCCGCAAGGTCTTTGATGAGCCACAAGATGGATACAAAGTATCCTGAGCACACCACTCACAAGAAGGAAAAATCTTAAAGTAGTACATTTTATTAAATTACAATTGACATAAATCCATATCATAAATTAACAAAATACATAGTAGAGAGGAAGGAATTTATACCCGAGTAAAATACACACAAACAGGATGACGCGCGTTTCGCGTTTTTGCTTTTTCAAGGAAATTGTGTGTCATGACTTGAGACCTGTCTGATTTTTATGGCAAACCCAGCCAGCGAGGGGCCAATCCTCTGTCGCACACGGCACCACCGCCCCCGAGTCACAGGTGCAGCCGCATTCAGCACTCAATTGCAAGTGATAGAGGCCGTCAGTGAGAAGCAGGAAACTCAGGCGTGGTGCGCATGCGCGTCGCCATCTTCTTGAAGCCCAATCGCCATGTTGTCAGAACCCTATCTGAAGGGAAGATTTTTCCCAAATATCGCACTTGCAAATCGCATTAATGCAGGGATCTAAACCGGTACCGCTACAATGTGAAAAGGAACATACAAAAACTATTATTTATGTCGCACCAAAGTGAAACAGAATATATAAATTGCGCAGTTTATGAAGAGTTATTAATAGGACACTAAATGTTTGTAAACAAAAGGTTATGTAACGGGGGATTCAAGTACTACGCAAATGTTTGAAAAATCAACATTTAGCGCATACAGATTTTTAAATATGTCAATAATATTACAATTCCCAATTATCATACAACAATAAATTCAACATATGGAACCTCATAATAGAAATATTATATGTATAAATACAATTTAATTGTGTTCACATAAAGGGGGGATCTGGACATTATTTTGAACAATCATTTTAACCCCTTCATGACCCAGCCTATTTTGACCTTAATGACCTGGCCATTTTTTGCAATTCTGACCAATGTCCCTTTATGAGGTAATAACTCACGAACGCTTCAACGCATCCTAGCGATTCCGAGATTGTTTTTTCGTGACATATTGGGCTTCATGATAGTGGTATATTTAGGTCGATAATTTTTGCGTTTATTTGTGAAAAAAATGGAAATTTGGCGAAAATTTTGCAAATTTTGCAATTTTCAAATTTTGAATTTTTATTCTGTTAAACCAGAGAGTTATGTGACACAAAATAGTTAATAAATAACATTTCCCACATGTCTACTTTACATCAGCACAATTTTGGAAACAACATTTTTTTTCGTTAGGAATTTATAAGGGTTAAAAGTTGACCAGCAATTTCTCATTTTTACAACAAAATTTACAAAACCATTTTTTTTAGGGACCACCTCACATTTTAAGTCACTTTGAGGGGTCTATATGGCAGAAAATACCCAAAAGTGTCACCATTCTAAAAACTGCACCCCTCAAGCTACTCAAAACTACATTCAAGAAGATTATTAACCCTTCAGGTGCTTCACAGGAACTAAAGCAACATGGAATGAAAAAATGGACATTTTAATTTTTCCAACCAAAATTTTATTTTAGCATCAGTTTTTTCATTTTCACATGGGTAACAGGATAAAATGTATCCTAAAATTTGTTGGGCAATTTCTCCTGAGTACACTGATACCTCATATGTGGTCATAAACCACTGTTTGGGCGCACAGCAGGGCTCAGAAGGCAAGGAGTGCCATTTTACTTTTTGAATGTAAAATATGCTTGAATGTTTAGCGGTTGCCATGTCTTGTTTTAAGAGTACCTGTGTGCCTAAACATTGGAGCTCCCCCACAAGTGACCCCATTTTGGAAACTAGACCCTCCAAGGAACTTATCTAGATGCATAGTATGAACTTTCAACCCCCAGGTGCTTCACAAATTGATCTGTAAAAAAAAAAAGTACTTTTTTTTTTCACAAAAATTTTATTTGGCCTCAGTTTTTTCATTTTCACATGGGCAACAGGATAAAATGGATCCTAAAATTTGTTGGGCAATTTCTCCTGAGTACATCAATATCTCATATGTGGTCATAAACCACTGTTTGGGCGCACCGCAAGGCCCGGAAGGGAAGGAGCGCCATGTGACTTTTTGATTGGAAAATTAGCTCCAATCATTAGCGGACACCATGTCGCATTTGGAGAGCCCCTGTGTGCCTAACCTTTGGAGCTCCCCCACAAGTGACCCCATTTTGGAAACTAGACCCCCGAAGGAACTTATCTAGATGTGTGGTGAGCACTTTGAACCCCCAAGTGCTTCACAGAAGTTTATAACGCAGAGCAGTGAAAATAAAAAAATAATTTTTTTTCCTCAAAAATGATTTTTTAGCCCGCTATTTTTTATTTTCCCAAGGGTAACAGGATAAATTGGACCCCAAAAGTTGTTGTCCAGTTTGTCCTGAGGACACTGGTACCCCATATGTGGGGGAAAACCACTGTTTGAGCGCACGGCATGACTCAGAAGGGAAGGAGCGTCATTTGACTTTTTGAATGGAAAATTAGCTCCAATCGTTAGCGGACACCATGTTGTGTTTGCAGAGCCCCTGTGTGCGTAAACTTTGGAGCTCCCCCACAACTGACCCCATTTTGGAAACTAGACCCCCTAAGGAACTTATCTAGATGCATAGTGAGCACTTTGAACCCCCAGGTGCTACACAGAAGTTTATAACACAGAGCCGTTAAAATAAAAATATTTTTTTTCCCTCAAAAAATAAATTTTTAGCCTGCTATTTTTTATTTTCACAAAGGTAACAGGATAAATTGGACCCCAAAAGTTGTTGTCCAGCTTGTCCTGAGTACGCTGGTACCACATATGTGTGGGGGACCACTGTTTGGGCACACGTTGGGGCTCAGAAGGGAAGTAGTGACGTTTTGAAATGCCGACTTGATGGAATGGTCTGTGGGCGTCATGTTATGTTTGCAGAGACCCTGATGTACCTAAACAGTGGAAACACCCCACAAATGACCCCATTTTGGAAACTAGATCACCCAAGAAACTAATATAGATGTGTGGTGAGCACTTTGAACCCCCAAGTGCTTCACAGAAGTTTATAACGCAGAGCCGTGAAAATAAAAAAATATTTTTTTTTCCTCAAAAAATTATTTTTAGTCCACTATTTTTTATTTTCACAAGGGTAACAGGATAAATTGGACCCCAAAAGTTGTTGTCCAGTGTGTCCCGAGTACGCTGGTATCCCATAAGTGGGGGGGGACCACTGTTTGGGCACACGTTGGGGCTCGGAAGGGAAGTAGTGACGCTTTGAAATGCCGACTTGATGGAATGGTCTGTGGGCGTCATGTTACGTTTGCAGAGCCCCTGATGTACCTAAACAGTGGTAACCCCCCACAAGTGACCCCATTTTGGAAACTAGACCCCCCAAGGAACTTATCTAGATGTGTGGTGAGCACGTTGAACCCCCAAGTGCTTCACAGAAGTTTATAACGCAGAGCTGTGAAAATAAAAAAATTTTTTTTTTTCCTCAAAAAGTGATTTTTAGCCCACTATTTTTTATTTTCACAAGGGTAACAGGATAAATTGGACCCCAAAAGTTGTTGTCCAATTTGTCCTGAGTACGCTGGTACCCCATATATGGGGGGACCACTGTTCGGGGACACGTTGGGGCTCGGAATGGAAGTAGTGACGTTTTGAAATGCCGACTTGATGGAATGGTCTGTGGGCGTCATGTTACGTTTGCAGAGCCCCTGATGTACCTAAACAGTGGAAACCCCCCACAAGTGACCCCATTTTGGAAACTAGACCCCCCAAGGAACTTATCTAGATGTGTGGTGAGCACTTTGAACCCCCAAGTGCTTCACAGAAGTTTATAACGCAGAACCGTGAAAATAAAAAATCTTTTTTTTCCACAAAAATAATTATTTTAGCCCCCATTTTTTTTATTTTCCCAAGGGTAACAGGAGAAATTAGACCCCCAAAGTTGTTGTGCAATTTTTCCTGAGTACCCTGATACCCCATAAGTGGGGGTACACCACTGTTTGGGCACACGTCGGGGCTCGAAATGGAGGGAGCACGTTTGACTTTTTGAGCGCAAAATTGGCTGGAATAAATGGTGGCTCCATGTCGCGTTTGGAGAGCCCCTGATGTGCCTAAACAGTGGAAACCCCTCAATTCTATCTCCAACCCTAACGCCAACACACCCCTAACCCTAATCCCAACCCTAATCATAACCCTAACCACAACCCTAATCCCAACACAGCCCTAACGAAATCCCAACTCTAACCCTAACCACAAGCCTAACCATAATCCCAACCCCAACCCTAATCCCAATTCCAACCCTAACCCTAAATTCAACCCTAACCCTAAATTCAACCCTAACCCTTAGTCCAACCCTAACCCTTAGTCCAACCCTAACCCTTAGTCCAACCCTAACCCCTAGTCCAACCCTAACCCCTAGTCCAACCCTAACCCCTAGTCCAACCCTAACCCCTAGTCCAACCCTCACCCCTAGTCCAACCCTCACCCCTAGTCCAACCCTAACCCCTAGTCCAACCCTAACCCCTAGTCCAACCCTAACCCCTAGTCCAACCCTAACCCCTAGTCCAACCCTAACCCTTAGTCTAACCCTAACCCTAGCCCTAACCCTGGACCTAACCCTAATGGAAAAAAAAAAAAAATATTTTATTATTTGTCCCTACCTATGGGGGTGATAAGGGGGGCGGTGATTTACTTTTTATTTATTTTGATCACTATGAAAGTTTATCATAGTGATCAAAATAAATGAATGAATCTGCAGCGTTGCAGATTCGATTCGGCGCACTGCGCATGCGCCCGCCATCTTGCAAGATGGCGGCGCCCATGACGCTGGACGGCAGGACACCGGGACACGGATAGCGGGAGATCGGAGGCACAAAGGAGGGTGAGGGGGTGATCGGAGGGTGAGAGGGGATGATCGGAGGGCGGAGGGAAGGCGGGGGGGCAGATCATGATGGCGGCTGCCGATCGGTGCCGTCAGAAGGTGGCGGCAGCCGATCGGTGCCGTCAGTCGGTGTGGGGGGGGTCGGGTCTCGGTGTCCAGCCATGTCCGATGCTATTTCAGCATCGGCCATGGCTGGATTGTAATATTTCACCAATTTTCATTGGTGAAATATTACAATCGCTCTGATTGGCAGTTTCACTTTTAACAGCCAATCAGAGCGATCGTAGGCACGTGGGGGCTAAGCCACACCCCCAGGTGTTAACTCTGAAGGGTCCTTTGTGTGCGGGTCGGGTGACCTTTCAGTGACCCCGGTCACCCGACCCGCAGGGGGGCTATTTATAGCATGACGCCTACGTAGGCGTCATAGGTCGTTTGGGCACTGCTTTTCATGACGCCTATGTAGGCGTCATAGGTCGTGAAGGGGTTAAAGGAATCTATACCGGTATTCAAATAGCCATATGTGTCAATAATGTCAAGAATCCCCTACATGGCAAAATACCAGATGGCGGCATCAAATAATTCAGACCAAATTGGGGCCAGTGATACAGTGACATCAGAAATGTCCACAATGGATAATGATTAGTCCAGTAGAGGAGTTATAACAATGATGTAAGAATAGACCTTTACATAATTGAGAGAAGTCCTTGTCGTAGATCCGCCTGGACATCAGATATGGCCACAAATTCCAAATGTTCCTGGGTGGATAAATAGAGCCATAATTCAGACAGGAGAAGTGCCAAAATTACTAGAGTATATAAAGAATAAAACAAAAATTAAGATTAAAAACAAGACGTGACAAAAAGGTTAAAAATAAGCAGAGATTTAAAGAAAAGGAGCAAAGCTAAGTGTTTCATTCAATCCCATGGGAGCCATAGTGCCCAATTCCACAATCCACCTTGTCCTGTTTGGGCTAAGAGGTTGAGGTACAACATAATGACTCCTGACCAGATGATCTTTGAGATTTTTACTTCTAGCTGTAATAAGGGGTCTTTCCGAAATTTCTTTATTTAGTATGGAGTCAGTTTGAAGAACGGGCCAATGTTTGGTGAGGATATCCCACTGACAATTAAACGCGGTAATAAATTTTTCAGAGTACCAGAGATATATAACAATTTCTGTTGTGGGGTATATTTGGCTCGATGATACCTGTATTTGATATTTCTCTGGCTATACCCTCTTGCCAGGAAACATTCCCTTAGATCCTTTGCCTCTTGCTCAAATTTCTCTACTGTAGAGCAAGTACGTTTAGCCCTCAAAAACTAGCCAGTGAGGATAGCCTTCATAGTTGAATAAGCATGTCCAGAAGAAGAGTGGAGAAATGAGTTTACTGAGGTCTCTTTGCGGTGAATGTCAGTATGGACGGACCCAGAAGTATCAACTGACAGAGCAATATCTAAAAAGTCCAATTTTACTTTCATGCCATTTATATGTCAGTTTGATATTATATGAATTGTTGTTTAAATTAGACATGAACCTATCCAATTCAGAGACCAGGCCTTGCCAGATGATGAGAAGATCGTCAATGTAGCGAAACCAGCACTGCACATGGTCAGCGGCGCATGCCTCCTCCCCACGAAAAACCTCTCTCATAGGCCGAAAAAAAAGGTTTGCATAGGCGGGCGCACACGCCGCGCCCATGGCAGTGCCACGCCTCTGTAGGTCTCTGAAGGTGAAAAAACTATGATTTAAAACAAACTGTAAAAGCTCCAAAATTAAGTCAGCAAGGGGTCCGTCCATACTGCTCATCCCAAAAAAGAACTGTACAGCACGTAACCCATGACTGTGCTCAATACACGTATAGAGAGACTCGACGTCCGCGGTGACAAGGAGCATACCGGAGTCCAAGGATAAACCATCAACCCTAGCTAGGACGTCAGCAGAGTCCCTGACATAGGAGGGCAGCGTCTCCCCTAAAGGTTTTAGGTAAAAATCAATGAATTTACATATGGGGTCACACAGCCCTCCTATGCCAGAGACTATGAGACGCCCCGGAGGGTCGATGGGATCCTTATGGATCTTGGGAAGGAGGTATAGAGTGGGCACTTTGGGGAATTTTGGCAACAATCCATCCAAGATTTTTTTTAGGAATAATCACCTTTTCCCAAGCTTGGATTAAGATAACCTCCAATTGGTGAGAGAATGTGGCCAATGGATTTGATGGAAGGAGTGATTAATAGTCTTTATCCTTAAGTTGTTTAAAAGCTTCCTTCTCATATTTATCAATCGACCAGATCATGACGTTCCCCCCCTTATCCGCCTGTTGATGACTATATCATCCAGTGCTTTAAAATCTTTTAAGGCACGTCTATGTGGTCTGTGACTATAACAGGCTCAGCCTTTTTGTATGTTTTTGTTGCGGCGCCTCTGTGTGTGCACAGAGCCCGCTCTGCACACTTCGGGTGAAGTTGAACCCGTGCGCATTATATCGCCATTTTGCTCGTCTGCCATTACTCAGTAGCGCTTGTAACACCTACTGCACGGTGGACCCCGAGCGGCGAACACACTTTATTATTATTTTTATTTAGTGCGTTCCGCCGTTCCTAACATTATACTAGCGCCAGGGTCTGGCTAGTGATGGCAGATCAGCAGCAACTCCTTCAGTGCATTCGCCAGCTAGAGGGCCGGTTGGCTACTCTTGAGTGTTATCACAGCTGCGAAGTCTTCGGAGGCTGCTGTAAAGGCGATCGCAGAGGCGGTTTCTCGTATGTCCATGTCCTCCCATGCGCCGACAGTTACCCGCCTCCCGTTGCCCGATAAATTTTCTGGCGATGGCGCCTCCTGTAGGGGTTTTGTCAGCCAGTGCTCTATCCAGCTGGAGTTACTGGCTGCGCGATTCCCTACGGAGCAGGCCAAGTTGGGGTTTATTGTTTCCCTTCTGTCGGGCAAGGCGTTGGAATGGGCTACGCCACTGTGGGAGCGTGGTGACCCAGAGGTTCGGACCGCTGCTCAGTTTTAACAGCTATTAAGCAGGTCTTCCTGGGACCACGGGTCACGCACGACACCTCTCTTCAGCTACTTGCTTTGACTCAGGGATCCCTCTTGGTTAGTCAGTATGCCGTTCGTTTTCGGACACTGGCTTCCGAGCTGGAGTGGTCTGACAAAGCCCTCATCCGTGTGTTTTGGAGAGGTTTAGCTGAGCATGTTAAGGATGCTCTTTCTACCAGAGAGGTTCCGGCAAGTCTGGAGGAGCTGATTGCCATTGCCTCCCGTATTGATCTCCATTTTTCGGAGCGCGGGCTGGAGCGTGCTCAATCGGAAGGTTACTCCGGCTCCCAGCCTCTTTGAACCTCTGGAATCACCCCAGCCAGAGTGTTCACTCCCAGAGCCCATGGAGGTGTCTCGCGCCAGTCTCGAGGCGCGTCCGACACTAAGTTCCACTTGCGGCTGCCACTGTCAGCACTCTGTTCACCAGGATAACGGGTCCCCGCAATGACCAAACTCTGTGCCGCCGGGCAAGACCTTTGTCCCCCGAGGTCACCTTCAGCCGAAGGTCCTCGCGTGGGCACACGCGTCCAGGGCGGGTGGTCACTGTGGCTACATCCAGACCACAAAACTCCTGGCAGGGTCGTATTGGTGGCCGCACAGGGCTCGGGACATTAAGAAATATATTCAGGCATGCGCCTCGTGTGCTCGGGTAAGCTTCCTTAAACAGAGAGTGGAGAAGTTCGCTGACACACCGCGGCGTCCCACTTCAACTTATGCTCTGGGCGGTTTTGCCGCTCCCGTTGTCTCCCACGTGTCCCTTCTTAAACCTGGCGATCTTGCCGCCTCTGATACCTTCCACGTGTCCCTGTTTTCCGTGTCACCTACCGGGACATCAGACTTGCCTTCGGACAAGTCTGAGGCCTATGCCTCTGATGGGCACAGGGTGGTGGGTTGGAAGGCTCAGAGAGGAGGGGGCCCTAGGAGGGGGGTAATGTTAGGAGTCAGGTTCCTGCGTCTGCTCTGCAGGAATCCAGACCCTTACATTCTGCGGTCTCTTGCTCTTTATCTACCGCAGAGGAGATTGCCTTGCAGCAAATCTCTCCAGGGGCTAAGTCCCTCTGTCCTCCTACTGAGCATGCTCATGAGACGGTTTCCCATTGGAGATCAGGAGTCATGTGCTCAGGTCCTGCTCCAGATCTCATTGGTCCATCTCGGACACAAACAGGATGCCGCGCGTTTCGCGTTCTCGCTTTTTCAAGGAAATTGTGTGTGTCATGACTTGAGACCTGTCCGATTTTTATGGCAAGGTCTTCGATGAGCCGGGCCGTGTTCCCTCTGCCGCATCGTGTCTTCATAGTATGGAACAGGTCAATTTGCAGTGCGGTTCTGCACCCTGTATTCTTCGGGTTGGTGACATTACAGCGATTCCAGATTTATATAGGTTTTTTTTTGTGTTTGGCTGCTGTCTCACAGTAAAAAAAAAAAAAACGCCTTTTTTTGTGCAAAATAGTTTTTGCACCGTCATATTTTGAGAACTATAATTCTTTTACATTTCTGCCAACAGAGTCATGTGATAGCTTGTTTTTTTGCGAGACGAGCTGACATTTTTATTGGTACCTTTTTTTTTTTTTTATCGCTTTCTATTCCAATTTTTAGGAGGCAGAATGAAGAAAAACCAACAATTCAGGAATAGCTTTTTGTTGTGTTATGCCGTTCACCGTGTGGTAAAATTGATAAGGCAGCTTTATTCCTCGGGTCAGTACGATTACAGCGATGCCTCATTTATATCATTTTTTTAATGTTTTTTGCGGCTTTTACACAATAAAACGATTTTATAGAAAAATAACTATTTCATTGCTGTATTCAGAGAGTTATAAGTATTTTATTTCTCCGCTGACCGCGCTGTATGGCGGCTTGTTTTTGTGGGACAAGATGGCGTTTTCAGTGAGAGCATTTTTATTTACATTCAATTTTTTTTATCACATTTTATTCCATTTTTTGTTCAGTGATACGATGAAGAAGCAGAGTTTTTTGCCACTTTTTTTGCAGTGTTCACTAAAGAGGTTAACTAGTGTGACAGTTTTATAGATTGGGTCATTCTGAATGCAGAAGTACCAAATGTGTACTTTATTCTTGTTTTTACATAAATACACATTTATTGTTTTTTTTATTTTGTTTTTTATTTATTTTGTGATATTTTTAAAATATTTTTACTATTTTTTTTTTTTTACTTTTGTACTTTGTCCCTCTAACTTATCTGATCGCAAAAGCCTGCAAAGCGCAGGCATGAGGAAGCCTTCTGCACTGTCTGTGACAGATTGCTGATCTGTCACAGTGATCTGTGATGTGACAGATCAGCGATCTGTCACAGGACAGAGATGTCCCACCTGGGACAATGTAATAAAGTTTAAAAAAAAAAAAAAAAACTGTAAAAATAATTTTAAAAAAATCGCTAAATAAATTAGAAAAAAAAAAATATTCCCTCAATAAATTCATTTTTTTGGAAATGATAAAAAAAAACAATAAAAGTACACATATTTGGTATCGCCGCGTCCGTAACGACCCGCCCTATAAAACTGTCCCATTAGTGAACTCCTTAAAAAATAAAAAAAAACAAAGCAAAAAATAACGATTTATTATCATACCGCCGAACAAAAAGTGCAATAACGCACGATCAAAAAGACGCATATAAATATCCATGGTACCGCTGAAAACGTCATCTTGTCCCGCAAAAAACGAGCCGCCACACTGCGTCATCAGCGAAAAAATAGAAAAGTTATAGCTCGCAGAATAAAGCGATGCAAAAATAATTATTTTTTATATAAAATAGTTTTCATTGCATAAAACCAACAGAACCTAAAAAAAGACCTAAATGAGGTATCGCTGTAACCGTACTGACCCGAAGAATAAAACCGCTTTATCAATTTTACCGCACGCAGAACGGTGTAAACGCACCCCCCCAAAAGAAATTCATGAAACGCTGGTTTTTGTTCATTCTGCGTCCCAAAAATCGGAATAAAAAGCGATCAAAAAATGTCACGTGCCCGAAAATGGTACCAATAAAAACGTCAACACGTCCCGCAAAAAATAAGACCTCACATGACTCGGTGGGTCAAAATACGGAAAAATTATAGCTCTCAGTGTGTGGTGATGCAAAAACTATTTTTACAATAAAAAGCGTCTTTTAGCGTGCGACAGCCGCCAAACATAAAAACCGCCATAAATAGTAAATCAAACCCCCCGTTATCACCCCCTTAGTTAGGGAAAAATAATAAAATAAGAAAAAATGTATTTATTTCCATTTTCCCATTAGGGCTAGGGTTAGGGCTGAGATTAGGGTTAGGGGTGTGTTGGGGTTCGGGTTGGAGTTAGAATTGGGGGTTTCCACTGTTTGGGCACATCAGGGACTCTCCAAATGCAACATGGCGTCTGATCTCAATTCCAGCCAATTCTGCACTGAAAAAGTCAAATGGTGCTCCTTCCCTTCCAAGCTCTGCCATGCGCCCAAACAGTGGTTTACCCCCACATATGGGGTATCAGCCTACTCAGGTCAAATTGCAAAACAATTTTTGGGGTCCAATTTCTCCTGTTACCCTTAGGAAAATAAAAAATTGGGGGCAAAAATATCATTTTTGTGGAAAAAAATGATCTTTTTATTTTCATGCCCGGGGGTTATAAACTTCTGTGAATCACTTGGGGGTTCAAAGTGATCACCACACATCTAGATAAGTTCCTTGGGGGGTCTAGTTTCCAAGATGGGGACACTTGTGGGGAGTTTCAATAGTTTAGGTACATCAGGGGCTCTCCAAACGCACATGACACCCGCAGACCATTCCATCAAAGTCTGCATTCCAAAACGTCACTACTTCCCTTCCGAGCCCCGACGTGTGTCCATACAGTAGTTTTCTCCCACATATGGGGTGTCAGCGTACTCATGACAAATTGGTCAACAACTTTTGGGTCCAATTTCTCCTGGTACCCTTGGGAAAATAAAAAAAAAATGGGGACTAAAAGATAATGTTTGTGGAAAAAATACGATTTTTTTATTTTCACGCCCGGGCATTATAAACTTCTGTGAAGCACTGGAGGGGTCAAAGTGCTCACCACACATCTAGATAAGTTCCTTGGGGGGGTCTAGTTTCCAAAATGGTGTCATTTGTGGGGGGTTTCCACTGTTTTGGTACATCAGGGTTTTTCCAATCGCGACATGGTGTCCGATCTCAATTCCAGCCAAAATCGTCAAATGGCGCTGCTTCCCTTCCGAGCTCTGCCATGCGCCCAAATAGTGGTTTACCCCCACATGTTGGGTATCAGCGTACTCAGGACAAATTGCACAATGACTTTTAGGGTCCTGTTACCCTTGGGAAAATAAAAATTGGGGGTGAAAAGATCATTTTTGTGGAAAAAATATGATTTTTTAATTGTACCGCTGTACGTTATAAACTTCTGTGAAGCCCTTGTGGGTTCAAAGTTCTCACCACATATCCAGATAAGTTCCTTGGGGGGTCTAGTCTCCAAAATGGGGTCACTTGTGAGGGGTTTCCATTGTTTAGGCACATCAGGGACTCTCCAAACGCGACATGGTGTCTGATCAGAATTCCAGCCAATTTTGCATTGAAAAAGTCAAACGGCGCTCCTTCCCTTCTGAGCTCTGCCATGCGCCCAAACAGTGGCTCCCCCCCACATTTCAGGTATCAGCGTACTCAGGACAAATTGCACAATAACTTTTGCAGTCCAATTTCTCCTGTTACCCTTGGTAAAATTAAAAAAAATTGAACCTGAAGTATTTTTTTCGTGAAATAAAGTTAAATGTTCATTTTTTTTTTTAAATATTCAAAAAATTCCTGTGACACACCTAAAGGGTTAATAAACTTTTTGAATGTTGTTTTGAGCACCTTAAGGGGTGCAGTTTTTAGAATGGTGTCACTTTTGGGTATTTTCTATCATATAGACCCCTCAAAGAGGCTTCAAATGTGATGTGGTCCGTAAAAATAAAATGGTGTTGCAAAAATGAGAAATCGCTGGTAAATTTTTAACCCTTATAACTTCCTAACAAAAAAAAATTTTGGTTCCAAAATTGTGCTGATGTAAAGTAAACATGTGGGAAATGTTACTTATCAAGTTTTTTGTGTGCCGTATCTCTGTGATTTAAGGGCATAAAAATTCTAAGTTGGAAAATTGCGAAATTTTCAAAATTTTTGCCAAATTTCCATTTTTTTCACAAATAAACGTAAGTTATTTGAATGAAATTTGACCACTAACATGAAGTACAATATGTCACGAGAAAACAATGTCAGAATCACCGGGATCCATGGAAGCGTTCCAGAGTTATGACCTCATAAAGGGACAGTGGTCAGAATTGTAAAAAATGGCCCGGTCATGAACGTGCAAACAACCCTCGGGGCTTAAGGAGTTAATTTAAGGTCTTTATTATTAAGGGAAAAAGAAATCAAAGCCTACAGTGCCCTGTGTGATTGCTGCACCTTAAAACATAAATGAACTGTGGTTTATCACATCTTTGGGAAGCTGAGTTCAATTTCCCTACCCACACCCAGTCATCATTACTGCCACACCTGTTCTCAATCAATAAATCACTTAAATAGGACCCATCTGACAGTAAAGTAGACCAAAAGATAATGCAAAGAAATTCATGAATAAGAAACAAAGTAATTGAGATCTATCAGTCTGGAAAAATAAGCCATTTCTAAAGCTATGGGACTTTAGCCCAGAGAACCACAGTGAGAGCAGTTAACCACAGATTGCAAAAACATGAAACCGTGGTGAACCTTCCTAAGAGTGGCCTGCTGACCAACATTACCCAAAGAGTACAGCAATGACTCCTCTAATAGGTCACAAAAAAAAACCCACAACAACATCCAAAGAACTGCAGGCCTCACTTGCATCAGTTAAGGTCAGTGTTCATGACTCCACCACAATAAAGAGACTGGGCAAAAATAGGCTGCATGGCAAAGTTCCAAGATGAAATTCACTGCTGAGCAATCGGAACATAAAGGCTCAACTCAGCTTTGCCAGAAAACATCTTGATGAGCTTAAAGAATTTTGGGAGACTACTCTGTGGACTGACTAGACAAAAGTTGAATTTTTTTGGGCGATGTATGTCCGATTACATCTGGCATAGAAGTAACACAGTATTTCAAAAAAGGAACATCATACCAACAGTAAAATATGGTGGTGGTAGTGTGACGTTCTGGGGCTGTTTTGCTGCTTCAGGACCTGGAAGACTTATGATAAATGGGACGATGAATTCTGCTGCCTACCAAAAATTCCTGAAGGATAATGTCCGGCCATCTGTTTGTGATCTCAAGCTGAAGGCCACTTTGGTTATGCAGCAGGACAATGATCCAAAATACACCATTAAGTCCACCTCTGAATGACTTTAGAAGACCAAAAATTAAGACTTTGGGGTGGCCTAGTGAAAGTCCTGACCTTAATCCGATGGAGATGCTGTGACATAACCTTTAAAAATGCGGTTCATGCTCTGAAACCCTCCATTGTCGCTGAATTGCAGCAATTTTGCAAAGATGTGGTCAAAATTCCTCCAGAGCATTGTTAAAGTCTCATTGCCAGTTATCGTAAACACTTGACTACAGTTGTTGCTGCTAAGGGCGGCCCAACCAGTTATTAGGTTTAGGCCTCTTTCACACTTCCGTTTTTTACAATCAGTCACAATCCGCCAGGTTTTGAAAAAAAACGGATCCTCAATTTTTTTTTGAGGATCCGTTTTTTTCCCATTGACTTGCATTAATGGCGGATTGTGACGGATTGCTGTCCGTTGCATCCGTTTTTTGTGAGGATCCGCCAAAAGTTGCTGTCCGTCACCATCCTCAAAGATTTCAGAACGGAGCTTGTAACGTTTTTTTCTCTGGCGGATCCTCCAGACACTCATTTAACCCGAAATTCTTTCTGGGTGCCGGACAAAAATAAAAAAATTCCCTCTCTCCCTCTCTCCCTCTCCCTCTCCCTCTCCCTCTCCTCGGCCAGCGATTCCTTTAAATTTCTTCATTTTCAGGATCCGTCTGAAAACGGATCCTGTGCCATCCGTTCACATCAGTTTAGAACGGATCCGCTTGTCCGCCTTTTTGGCGGATTATAACTGATGCAAAAAACTGAAGTGTGAAAGAGGCCTTAGGGGGCAATCACTTTTTCACACAGGGCCCTGTAGGTTTGGATTTCTTTTTTCCTTAATAATAAAGACCTTCATTTATAAACTTCATTTTGTGGTTACTTGTGTTATCTTTGTCTAATATTTACATTTGTTTGGTGATCTGAAACATTTAAGTGTCACAAACATGCAAAAAAAATATTGGGACAGAACA
This sequence comes from Dendrobates tinctorius, assembly GCF_039654945.1. NCBI lineage: Eukaryota > Metazoa > Chordata > Amphibia > Anura > Dendrobatidae > Dendrobates > Dendrobates tinctorius. The sequence continues at coordinate 2,353,893 of NW_027361963.1, read as the reverse complement.
CTTTTTCAAACAGCTGTATAGACACACGGCAGGTCATGTATTCAGTCTGTGTCTCCACAGATGGATCCAGGAGGAGAAATCCACCAGAGAGATGTCCCCGTCCTCTGTATCCCCAGGACTGTCCAGAGGAGAATCACAACATCCCGGAGGATCAACAGGTAGATGACACTGAAGCCTCCACAACATCTGACCATGAAGTGATGGGACCTGAGCTCATCTTACATTTTTCTTTTTAGGGTGAAGATCTGATTGATATTAAGGTTGAGGTTATACATGGAGCAGAAGAGGCGATCGCAATATGGGCCGATCAGCAGGGTGAGGAGGGGAGACTGTCATATCTTTGGTCACCTACTACCAGGGCTGTGGAGTCGGTAAGCCAAACCTGCGACTCCGACTCCTCAATTTCCCTTACACCGACTCCAACTCTGACTCCCACACATATATTGCTTATATTTAAGTGAAAAATTTATTGTAGGACAATGTGAACATCAGACATTTAATCATTTCTATGATCCAATAATCAAGATATTTAGGTAGAACATAATATCTATTTATTGGAATACAACTTTAGAACACAAAAAACTGCAATAAATTGTAAATATGTAATACACTGTATAATATCGATTACATATACATACGGTACAGACCAAAAGTTTGGACACACCTTCTCATTCAAAAAGTTTTCTTTATTTTCATGACTATGAAGAGAGAATCAAGAGAATGCCAAGAGTGTGCAAAGCAGTAATCAAAGTAAAAGGTGGCTACTTTGAAGAACCTAGAATGTAAGACATATTTTCAGTTGGTTCACACTTTTTTGTTAATTATATACGGTAATTCCACATGTGTTAATTCATTGTTTTGATGCCTTCAGAGTGAATCTACAATTTTCATAGTCATGAAAATAAAGAAAACTCTTTGAATGAGAAGGTGTGTCCAAACTTTTGGTCTGTACTGTGTATGTATGTATGTGTGTGTATATATATATATATATATATATATATATATATATATATATATATATATATATATATATATTATATATACATATACACACTGTGACTTATCTCAGCTAAGACAAAGCCTAGATCCTCAGGCTACATTCACACTATGGGCGTAGCCAGGATCAAACCTGGGGGGGGCAGAACCTCATGCTGTTCCGCAGAATCTCATACTGCACACCTCAGCTGCTGCAGAACCTCATACTGCACACCCCTACACTTGAAAATAAAGCCTGCACCTTAAGAAGATGTGGTGATGAATGCAGTCTATTTATTCCAACTATCAGTTGATGTGATACTGAAGACGAGCAATGCCTGTCCTGGGCGTCCTTTTGGGCAGCTATGAGGTGTACCTGACTGGTGCTAAAAAAAGGAGCGTTAGTCTGTGTGCTACCCGGCTTTCATTCTTTTTAGTACAGATATGATATGGATAGACAGATATGGATAAATGGATATATAGATAGAGCAGATTTCTAATCTGCTTTTGCTATTGAAAACATCTATGAGCTCAAAAACCTTTCAGGTGATGCGGTTTTTTAAAAAGCTGATCTGCTTTTGCAACTGAAAAATGTATCCTCAAAAACTCAGGAAAAACGCTGTGTGTGAATGTAGCCTTAGATCAGGAATAGAACAGTCATTTTATAGGACATTTCATAACTTTCCCAAATTCCTATGAAAAAATATTCAGCACATTCTGCATTGAACTACTGTACCCAATTTATTATATATTTTAGGAGTCGGAGTCAGTCCATTTTATACCGACTCCACCAAAATGAGCTCCGACTCCACGACTCCGACTCCACAGCCCTGCCTACTACTACTCCCATCGTCCCATCCCATCACATCACACAATCTCTTCCATCACTGTGTGTTTTTTACAGACGGATTCAATAGGAGAAATCCACCAGAGAGATGTCACCGTCCTGTGTATACCCTGAACGGTCCAGAGGAGAATCACAATATCCCGGAGGATCATCAGGTAGACGGCGCTGAGCCCTGTACCGGATCTGTATATGGGGGGACATTTCTGAGCGAGATCATAGATGTCACAGATTTTAGTAGTTTCTTATATTGTGTTGATTGTTACATCTGATGTATCAGGAGGAGGATCCGACTAAGAATAAAGTGAAGAATGAGACAGAAGAAGAAGCGATGACGAGGGGGGATCAGCCGTGTGTGAGTGACGGGAAGGAGATTTCAGTAGATGTTTCCACAGGTATGTAATGATGACCATTGTGTGAGGTCTCTGGTGTGATGAATCTTTATCCGCTGTTCACATCACAACAAAAGTGTTCGGTGATGGCGCGGCTGCTGGTTTAGAGTCCGGCGGTGCACCGATGAATAACAGGGCTGCCCTCACACCTCTTCTTAATGACTTCGGAAGCACAGATTGTTTTCCTTTACCTTTGTGAATATTCCTTCCATCCTATCCGTCCGTATTTTTTCGCCACAAGTCCCGTGCTGCCATATAAATGACTGAGCTTGTGTTACAGGTTATGAATCTCCCCGTCCTATGGACCCTGGTGATGTAACAGCCTCTGCCTGTTGCTGACGAGTGATAATACATGTCACATGTAGAGTCGTCCTACCTGTCCCCTCTGTTTGCCTCCTACTCTGAGGCCGGCGTTCTGATCCCTCTACATCCAGGCCGGCCACCCGGTGGCATGAAGAGCCATGTGGTAAGTCAGTAAGTGCCGTGCTATGGAGGTGTGGGTTAGACATACGGCTGTCGTTCCTCTGCCACTATGGAGGCCACCTTGGATGTAGGACGACCAGAACACAGGTCTCATTTGGAGGCAAGCGGAGGACACCAGGTAGGTGACAGTACATGATATGTTTAGCGACTCCTCAGTGGAGAATTGATTTATCATAAAAGTGATTACAAGCTTGTATCTACAACCAACTGCGGTGGCCACATTTAGATATGTTATCTGACAATCATGTTGGGTTAATCACCATAAACATGGAGACAAAATACTGCTCAGTGCCGGTGGCCTTTACCATACATGGATTACATCCCTTGTCAGCATGTTATATATGGCCAATATTGTAATATGGATAGATTCACTATATGGAGAAGAGTATTGGGCCACCCGCATTTATCATTGCATTTACCCTTCGCTAGGACAGCACCCACTGGTGGTATCGGATCCGCCTCTTTGGAACAGGAAACCCTACAGAAAGATAAAAGGGGGCGGTCCGCCTTTCCTCCTCAGTTTTGGTTTCCTGTTCCCAGGGAACTCCAAGATTATCCTGCAGGAAGACATACCTGGGCCAGTGCACGCCGCCTGTGCAGTATCCATGAGAACGGCAGGGGCTGTGGTCCAGAGGCAGCGTCGGGGGAGCTTCCGTTAGACGGCTCCCCCCTCGTCTGACGGATAGAGTGATGACCGGGTCCGGGGAGGGCCGCCCAGTCTCACCTGGGAGCACGCCGGGTGAACGCCGAACTCTCAAGGCCGCCGCTTCAGGAGGGTAAGTGCGTCTGTGGCGCGAAGGGAAAAAAAAATGGAAAGGGAGAGGTCAAGCAGCAGTGGCGGCAGCAGCAGCAGTGAGAGGCGCCGGCCGCATACAGAGCGGCGGCACGGGAGCCGGCCGGCGCAGATGCTCCAAGCCACGGAAGTAATGGGTGAACTTCCGGGGCACAATGGCTGAGGCAGCGCAAGTGCGCAGGCGCGAGGAACCCGGAGGGGAGGAGCGACTTCCGGCTAAAAAAAAAAAAAAAAAAAAAAGGGGGGGGGGGGACTATTTAAAGAAGCGCCGCGAGGTAAGCGGCGGGGGACTCTGCTGGGGGCAGCTCCTCCAGGGACCGTGCCAAGGGATCCACGGACACCGCTCGCAGGAGTGAGGCGGGAGAATCAAGATCCAGGACGGGGTCTCAGCCCTCTGATCCGGTACTATAAGATTCACTGAATGTGCAATATATATACTCTGCCTATTAAGCTGACTTCCCCCTTGTCTTTCGCCATGTCTCCCCCTCTTCCAGGCGAAGAAAAAAGAGAAATCTAAACACAAAGAATGCGCTTTATGCGCTCAGCCTCTCCCTGACTCCTACCCCAAAAAACTCTGTAAGCAATGCACCAGAGAGACTAGACAGGGGACCGCAGTGTCATCAAAGGACATACGGACCATAATTAGAGAGGAACCACAGGCTATCACCCGTGCCAGTACTCCCTCAGAAACGAGGAGCAAAAAGCAGAGCAAAAAGCAAGTGACTCTCAGCTGAGATTCGGAGGAGGAACAGGGGATAATCTCTGATTCCTCTCTCACGTCATCATCATCATCGTCATCCAAAATTGAGGGACGATCATGTTTTCCCCTGGATAGCGTGGATAACTTAGTCAAATCCGTAAGGAACACTATGGGGTGTGAGGAGACAAAGGGCGTCCAAACCACGCAAGATATAATGTTTGTGGGTTTGGCGGAAAGTGAAAGGAGGGCGTTCCCAGTAATACCGGCGATTAAGGCCCTAATAAAGAGAGAATGGGAAAAACACGATCAAAGAAGTTTTCTCCGATCGGCCTCAAAAAGGAAATATCCATTTAGCGATGACGAGCTATTGAAATGGACCAAAATTCCAAAAGTCGATGCTGCGGTAGCCTCTACCTCGAAGCAGTCTACTATTCCGGTAGAGGACGCAGGCTTACTGTCCGACCCACTAGACCGTAAAGCAGAGTCATCATTAAAAAGGACTTGGGAATCTACTACAGGAATTTTTAAGCCAGCAGTAGCCAGCACATGCACTGCCAGGTCCATGCTCGTGTGGTTGGACCAATTGGATCAACAGATCGAGCAGAAGGTGTCTAGGGAAAATCTACAGGCCGCTATTCCATTAATTAGAGGGGCGGCAGCCTTCATTTCCGATGCATCGGCAGACACCCTGCGGCTAGATCGGCTGGTCTTGTAAACAACGCCAGGCGGGCGCTATGGATGAAGAGCTGGAAGGGGGACACGCAATCAAAATCCAAGATTTGCGAAACCCTGTGCGAGGGTGAGTTTCTCTTTGGGAAAGCTCTAGATGACCTACTCGCCAAAGCGAAAGAAAGGAAGAAGGCTTTCCCTGATTCTTCTATCCCTTTCTACAGGAGAACCTTTAAAAGGCGACCGTTTGGGAAAAGGAGACAAGCGGATAGATCAACTAGATGGCCCACAAAGGATGAGAAGCAAAAGGGTAGCATGTTAAGAGGTTCAACATTCCGAAAGGAAAATAAATACTGAACAAGCAGTCCCACCAGTAGGGGGTAGACTGAAATTTTTTTTTTTCAAAGTGGGAACAAATAACTTCAAGTTCATGGATTCTAAATATAATTAAAGAAGGAATAAAACTGGAATTCCTTCAAAATCCTCACGATTGGTTTATCGTAACCCGCCTTAACTCAATAGTACAACAAAAGGCCCTCGAAATAGAAATTCGGAGCTTACTATCCAAGGGGGTTTTAGTGAAAGTCTTAGCGGGACAAGAAGGTAGAGGTTTCTACTCTCCTTTATTTTTAGTTTCCAAACCAGATGGTACGTTTAGGACAATCATAAACTTGAGGAAGCTTAAAGGGAATCTGTCACCCCTTTTTTGAGATATCATATAATGATATCATTCAATTGTGTGTCACATAAGAATTCTCTTAGTACTTTTGCTTCCCCCTGACCCCGCACCTTTCATGCATAAATACCTTTTTTTATATCGGTTCAGATGTATGTAAACTGCCACGGTCCGGTCCGCTGGGCGGGGCTTATTCAACTGCTCCCCCCCTCCCTGTCTTTCTCTACGCATTTCTTCTTGTGTAGGGGCAAGACAGGGAGGGGGGAGCAGTTGAATAAGCCCCGCCCAGCGGACCGGACAGTGGCAGTTTACATACATCTGAACTGATATAAAAAAGGTATTTATGCATGAAAGGTGCGGGGTCAGGGGGAAGCAAAAGTACTAAGAGAATCTTTATGTGACACACAATTGAATGATATCATTATAAGATATCTCAAAAAAGGGGTGACAGATTCCCTTTAATACGTTTATAAAAAATTATAAGTTTAAAATGGAATCAATCAGATCCACCATTAAACTTCTTTTTCCAAACTGTGTAATGGCTGGAATTGACTTAAAGGATGCTTACTACCATCTTCCTATTCATGATAGATACCAAAGGTACCTAAGGGTCGCAGTAGTATTCGAAGGCAAGATCCATCATTTTCAGTATACGGCCATGCCCGTCGGTCTCTCTACAGCACCACGAATCTTCACCAAAGTGATGTTAGAGGTGATGGCCTATCTTCGTCAGAAAGACACCTTAGTCGTGCCTTACCTTGATGACTTCTTAGTTATCGGGAACTCGATCACCCAGTGTACTAAACGGGTGGTTGATACGGTCTCATCTTTGCAGGATCTAGGCTGGATCATCAACTTCTAGAAGTCCAGACTTGTTCCACACTCCCTTCAGATGTTCTTAGGGTTCCAGTTAGACTATACAACCCAGAGATGTCTGCTCCCTCAGGTAAAAATTGCGCTCATAAAAGATAAAGTTGAGGCAGCAATGGATAGACCACAAATGTCTCTGAGAGAGGCTATGTCCCTATTGGGGTCGCTCTCTTCTTGCGCCCTGGCAGTTCAGTGGGCCCAATATCACGTCCGCACACTTCAATATCAAATCCTCCAGGAGGGCAGGCGACGGTCACCTCGAGCACAAGATAACCCTATCCCAGGAAGTCTTGGCTTCTCTAGAATGGTGGCTAGATAGTAATCATCTGTCCACGGGAGTCCCATGGGTAATATCACCATCCCATATCTTATCCACCGACGCTAGCCCCCACGGCTGGGGAGCCCATATGGAGAATAGCTTCTGTCAAGGAAGGTGGAATAGGGATGAACTGGGCTACTCATCTAATTTAATGGAGCTGATGGCAGTATATTATGCTCTACATCATTTTCTTCGACAGCTCCAGCAGAAGCACGTCAGGATCCTGTCAGACAACATCACTACAGTGGCCTATTTAAACAGACAGGGAGATACTCGATCAGAGACTCTGATGTCTTCTGCGGCAAAAATCTTAAACTTAGCCGAAAATTGTTTGTTGTCCCTCTCTGCCCTCCATATCAAGGGAAGGAACAACCAAGAGGCAGACTTCTTAAGCCGACACACACTTCGGCAAGGGGAGTGGCGCCTCAATCACCAAATTTTCAAGGACATAGCAGCTCTATGGGGACAACCTCAGGTGGACCTCTTTGCCACGATAGAGAACAGACAAATAGAAACATTTGCCTCCCCGTCAGATCATCCAGACATACTGGACGCCCTCCAGGCTTCATGGAAATTCAACCTGGCATATGCCTTTCCTCCGATAATCCTTCTGCCACAGGTCATTCGGAAGATCAGAGAGGACAAGGCGAGGGTAATTTTGATAGCACCATTCTGGCCCAAGAGACCGTGGTTCTCATGGCTACAAACCATGTCGGCGTCAGATCCTTGGGTTCTCCCTTTGATTCCCAACCTACTCTCCCAAGGCCCTTTTTTCCACCCCCAAGTGGACAGCTTACACTTGACGGCGTGGAATTTGAAAGGCAGCTACTGAGATCAAGAGGGTTTTCCGAAACACTAATTACTACGCTGCTACAAAGCGGGAAGCAGTCCACTACTCAGATTTATACAAAAATATGGAAAAAATTTCTGCAGTTCCATACAACCCCTCATACCACAGAAATCCCGATAGTTCCTATCCTGGAATTTCTACATAAAGGGAAAGATTTAGGTCTGGCAGTAAACACGCTAAAAGTCCAAGTGTCCGCATTAGGGGCACTGTATGGCCACAATATAGCAGGGAATAAGTGGGAATCACGATTTATTACAGCATGCGAACGAACGACTCACATACCTGCAATCCCTCCATGGGACCTAAATTTGGTCTTAGACGCCTTAACGGAAGCTCCCTTCGAACCAATAGACACAATATCTCTAAAATATTTGTCACTCAAGACGGCCCTCTTAGTAGCACTAATGTCTGCTAGGAGAGTGAGCGACATCCTTGGATGTCTTGGATGTCTATCCATAGACCCACCCTTTTTTCAGATATACCATGATAGGTTAATATTAAAGCCAGATCCCTCTTACCTTCCTAAGGTGTGAACAAAATTCCATAGATCTCAAGAGATACTCCTCCCGACCTTCTTTAGAGATCCCTCCACTCCTGAGGAGCAGAAATTCCACACCTTGGATGTTAGAAGAACTGTCCTAAAATACATTGAGAGGTCCAGGAGCTGGAGGCAGTGCAAGGCTCTGTTCATATCTTTTCAGGGCTGTAAAAAAGGGTATGGCGTCACGAAGAGCACCTTATCCCGGTGGATCAGGGATGCCATTCGTTTAGCCTACTCCGCGAGAAGTGAAGATCCTCCGGAGAATATCAGAGCGCATACTACCAGAGCAATGGCATCCTCCTGGGCCGAGAGGGGAGACGTTCCAATCGAAGCCATATGTAAGGCGGCAATTTGGTCGACCCCTTCTACCTTCTATAATCACTATAGACTCGACCTTTCATCAACTTCTGACCTAAGCTTTGGCAGGACTGTCCTTGGCACGGTGGTCCCACCCAGGTGATGGTCTCTGGAATCTCTCCAGTGGGTGCTGTCGTGGCGAAGGGTAAAAAGCCGGATTACTTACCGATAATGCTCTTTTAATTAGTCCACGACAGCACCCGCTCACTTCCCTCCCTATCAAGATGTCAATAGCAATAAATACACCACATATTAAAGTGTATCTCCTAAAGATGAATAAGGAAATTTGGAAATGCAAAGACATTGCCTAACTCTTGGCGGTCCTCCTGGTACTCTGAAATACAAAACTGAGGAGGAAAGGCGGACCGCCCCCTTTTATCTTTCTGTAGGGTTTCCTGTTCCAAAGGGGCGGATCCGATACCTCCAGTGGGTGCTGTCGTGGACTCATTAAAAGAGCATTACCGGTAAGTAATCCGGCCTTTCTTCCTTATCCTTCAGGCCCCATTGCCCATTGGGGTATAACATCCACCCCCAATGCCCAACATTGTATAATATCCAGCCCTGTTGCCCTCCCGTGTGCAGCATCCAACCCCGTTGCTTCCCATTACATAACGCCCAGCCTGGTTGCCCCCCTTTGTATAACATCTAGCCCCATTGCCCTCCAGTTTATAACGTCCAGCCCCGCCGTCCCCCCCCCGGTGTATAACATCCAGCCCTCCCCAATGTATAGCATCCAGCCCCGTTGCCCTCTTGTGTATAACTGAGCTCTGTCCCCCGGAGCATTCAACTGCATAGAAATACATGCAGCCGCACACTCCGGTCCCGAGTGCCGGCGGCAGTGTCGGGTATTGAGGTGCGAGACTCATACGAGTTTCTCGCAAGTGTCACCCCGTCGTTAATGTAAGTCCATGCCTGCTATAACAAGGCTAGAACATGGCTCATCCATTTTAGGCTGGGGTCAGACTAGCGTATGGTATCCGATGCGAGAGCATCGGGTGCGATATGCTAATGACCCTAAGGCTCCTGCTCTGTTGCGAGCGTGAGCCGAGTGTCATGCTACTGTGCTTCGAGCCTCTCGCACAGAGGTGATCGGAGCACAGCTGCGGAGGAGGTGGAGAAATGAATTTCTCCATTGCCGGCGTTGGCGTATATCGCACAACACTCAGATGATATCTGAGTGATGTGCGTTGTCTCATTCGCACCCATAGGCTTATATGGGTGCGAGAGAGCCGAGTGTCGGTGACAATCACAGCATGCTCCAATTTCACTCGCACTTTGAAAATGGCTGAGAAGAAAAACGTTGATGGGAGCTACCCCATAGATGAATACTGGTCCGAGTGTTATACAATGTTTTATCGCATAGCACTCGTCCGTATTCCTCTCTAGTGTGACTCCGGCCTTAGATTTCTTTGTGACTGATTACGCTCAGTCCCAATTATCGGTCAAAAGATGGTGGTGTAGGGTGGGAAGGTCTCCAGACATAAGTTTAGATGGCGGCTGCTCAGTCAGGGTAAATACATTTGTATCAGCACTGTAATAAAATGAGCTCGAGTAGTGTCACAAGTATTTATGCTATATACAGCACAATAGCCCTTGTATATACCTCTTATGATAAGGTTGATAACAAAAACATTTTCAAAGATAACTTTATTTTATAAACAATAAAAACATTATGACAAACAGTCATTTTTTTCAATATGAAAACATTTTTAAAACTTTTGGCCAAATAAGTAAATTCTTTGACCACAGAACAAGAATGTTGTCTTGCGTCGAAGAAGATGTTTGGTCTCTTGGTGGTGAAGTGGGTCTTGTGGTGGCAACGCAAAACTCTGTGTGGCAGACTTTGATCTTTCAATCATGGAACTGCTTGATGGCTGGTCTGTGACACTTGTTGGCAGGAATCACCTCAACTTTGACAATGTGAATGGAATGGGCACGATAGCTTGCACCCATATCCCGGTAGCAGAGGGTCACGGCACCAGCTATGGTCAGGTTTCTGTACCCCAAGATGCCAAAGATGGGTTGTTAATATAAAACCTGATAGGGCAATACCCATATCTAGGACCTGTATCCGAACTAAAGCTGTTATTGGGTGAGGGGCCCGTTGAAGTGGTGGTGGTTGGGGTTTCGGTCGTACAACACTAGTGACCCCCACCAAAAGGCCGTTCAAACTACCCATTGGTGCAGGAGCCTCAAATGCTCCCAGCATCGAAAGCACAGCAGTCATGAATGGTGTCTGCCTATTCTCACTAGTAGATTTTTTCTTCAACTCGAGAGTCACTAGCCAGCGTTGTAGTCTCACTCTGTTTATTGCTACTTTTAGTTTTTTTTTTGTTTTTTTTTTTGGGGGGGGCTCAGCTGCTGCCACGGGATAGGCATCTCTGGATGAGCTCGCAGTTGTATCACATTCTGCAGCTGTGCCTGCTGCCTCTTCAGTGTCGGCGTCTTCGGCCTCAGAAGGAAGAATGTTCCCGTCAGTGCTGTGTAAATAAAAGAAAATAAGTCATTCATTCTATTTTGATCACAACAACTTTTTTGGTCCAATTTCTCCTGTTACCAATGTGAAAATAAAAAATAGCGTGCTAAAAAATCATTTTTGAGGAAAAAAAATGATTTTTTATTTTCACTGCTCTGCTTTATAAACTTCTGTGAGGCACCTGGGGGTTCAAAGTGCTCACCACACATCTAGATAAGCTCCATAAGGGGTCTAGTTTCCAAAATGGTGTCACTTGTAGGGAGTTTTCACTGTTTAGGCACATCAGGGTCTCTGCAAATGCGACATGGTGTCCGATAACGATTGGAGCTAATTTTCCATTCAAAAAGTCAAATAGCGCTCCTTCCCTTCCGGGCCCTGCCGTGCGCCCAAACAGTGGTTTGTGACCACATATGAGGTATCGGTGCACTCAGGAGAAATTGCCCAACAAATTTTAGGATCCATTTTATCCCATTGCCCATGTGAAAATGAAATAACTGAGGCTAAAAGAAAATTTTAGTGAAAAAAAAGTACTTTTTTTTTTTTTTTGTACTGATCAATTTGTGAAGCACCTGGGGGGGTTCAAAGTGATCACTATGCATCTAGATAAGTTCCTTGGGGGGTCTAGTTTCCAAAATGGGGTCACTTGTGGGGGAGCTCCAATGTTTAGGCACACAGGGGCTCTCCAAACACGACATGGCAAGCGCTGAATATTCCAGCATATTTTCCATTCAAAAAGTCAAATGGCGCTCCTTCCCTTCTGAGCCCTGCCGTGCGCCCAAACAGTGGTTTATGACCACATATGAGGTATCGGTGTACTCAGGAGAAATTGCCCAACAAATTTTAGGATCCATTTTATCCTGTTACCCATGTGAAAATGAAAAAATTGATGCTAATAGAAAATTTTTGTTGTAAAAAATAAAATGTCCATTTTTTCCTTCCACATTGCTTTAGTCCCTGTGAAATACCTGAAGGGTTAATAATCTTCTTGTATGTGGTTTTGAGCACCTTGAGGGGTGCAGTTTTTAGAATGGTGTCGCTTTTGGGTATTTTCTGCCATATAGACCCCTCAAAGTGACTTCAAATGTGAGGTGGTCCCTAAAAAAAAAATGGTTTTGTAAATTTTGTTGTAAAAATGAGAAATTGCTGGTCAACTTTTAACCCTTATAACTTCCTAACAAAAAAAAAATTTGTTTCCAAAATTGTGCTGATGTAAAGTAGACATGTGGGAAATGTTATTTAGTAACTATTTTGTGTCACATAACTCTCTGGTTTAACAGACTAAAAATTCAAAATTTGAAAATTGCGAAATTTTCTAAATTTTTGTCAAATTTCTGATTTTTTTCACAAATAAATGCAAAAATTATCGACCTAAATTTACCACTAACATGACGCCCAATATGTCATGAAAAAACAGTCTCAGAATCGCTAGGATGCGTTGAAGCGTTCCTGAGTTATTGCCTCATAAAGGGACACTGGTCAGAATTGCAAAAAATGGCCAGGTCATTAAGGTCAAAATAGGCTGGGTCATGAAGTGGTTAATTTTTAAGTAACATTTATAATTACCAATTTGCAACTGAAGGAACTTGTGTAGGATAGGACTCCCAGTCCGGATACAGGTCCCTCAATATTTTTGTCCAGCAAAGGTCCCTATGATATTTGTCCTTGTAGTTTTCACAGGCCGGGTCCCATATAGCTGGCATATCCTTTACCTACAATATGTACCATAATGTCATTACATACCATCTTCCAATTTATAATGTTAACAGACACAAATATCATTGAAAAAACATAACAAAAATGTAATGTCTATATATATATATATATATATATATATATATATATATATATATATATATATATATATATACATACACTGCTAAACAAATAAAGGGAACACTTAAACAAGAGAATCTAACTCCAAGTAAATCAAACTTCTGTGAATTCAAACTGTCCACTTAGGAAGCAACACTGATTGACAATCAATGTCACATGCTGTTGTGCAAATGGAATAGACAACAGATGGAAATTATTGGCAATTATCAAGACACTCAATAAAGGAGTGGTTCTGCAGGTGGGGACCACAGACCACAACTCAGTACCAATGCTTTCTGGCTGATGTTTTGGTAACTTTTCAATGTTGCTTGTGCTTTCACACTCGTGATAGCATGAGACGGACTCTATAACCCACACAAGTGGCTCCAGGTAGTGCAGCTCATCCAGGATGGCACATCAATGCGAGCTGTGGCAAGAAGATTTGCTGTGTCTCTCAGTGTAGTGTCCAGAGGCTGGAGGCGCTACCAGGAGACAGGCCAGGAGACGTGGAGGGGGCCGTAGGAGGGCAACAACCCAGCAGCAGGACCGCTACCTCAGTCTTTGTGCAAGGAGAAACAGGAGGAGTACTGCCAGAGCCCTGCAAAATGACCTCCAGCAGGCCACAAATGTGCATGTGTCTGCACAAACGGTTAGAAACCGACTCCATGAGGATGGTCTGAGGGCCCGATGTCCACAGATGGGGGTTGTTCTCATAGCCCAACACCGTGCAGGACGCTTGGCATTTGCCACACAACACCAGGATTGGCAAATTCACCACTGGCGCTCTGTGCTCTTCATAGATGAAAGCAGAGTCACACTGAGCAAATGGAACAGATGTGACAGAGTCTGGAGACGCTGTGGAGAGCGATCTGCTGCCTGCAACATCCTTCAGCATGACCGGTTTGGCAATGGGTCAGTAATGGTGTGGGGTGGCATTTCTTTGGAGGGCCACACAGCCCTCCATGTGCTCGCCAGAGGTAGCCTGACTGCCATAAGGTACTGAGATGAGATCCTCAGAGCCCTTGTGAGGCCATATGCTGGTGTGGTTGGCCCTGGGTTCCTCCTAATGCAGGACAATGCCAGACCTCATGTGGCTGGAGTGTGTCAGCAGTTCCTGCAAGATGAAGGCATTGAAGCTATGGACTGACCCGCCCGTTCCCCAGACCTGAATCCGATTGAGCACATCTGGCACATCATGTCTCGCTCCATCCACCAATGTCACGTTGCACCACAGACTGTCCAGGAGATGGATGCTTTAGTCCTGGTCTGGGAGGAGATTCCTCAGGAGGAGCATGCCCAGGTGTTGTACAGTAGGGAGGTCATACAGGCACGTGGAGGCCACGCACAATACTGAGCATCTTTTCCTTGTCATGAGGCATTTCCACTGAAGTTGGATCAGCCTGTAATTTGATTTTTCACTTTGTATCATTCTACATACAGATCTCCATGGGATATTCATTTTGATTTACATTGATAATTATGTTTTATTGTTCTGAACACATTCCACTATGCAATGAATAAAAATTTGCAACAGGAATATTTCATTCAGAGATATCTAGGATATGGGATTTTAGAGTTCCCTTTATTTTTTTGTGCAGTGTATATAGGAGTCCAAAAGAATTAGAGGCAGCACACCATTCATGATGAAAAATGGAGCTATTTAATCAGCCCAAAGTGGCGATGTTTCGGTCCTAACAATACGGACCTTTCTCAAGCAGTGAACATAGAGAAGAGCCAGGTATATATAGGGTGTATACAATTACTATCATTCATAATAATCAGCATAATAAAAGCATGTTTACAAATCTAAATGAATATGCACAATGTGCAAACAGTGATTTAAAGATTGTGCAATATATGAAGTGCGATGCATTATCAATATTAAAAAAGAGGGAATGTACAATATATATTTAGTCTTAATTGAACAAAAAACACCCAGGTGTAAAACCTTAATAATCGCTGCAAGGCTTACCCCATTCTATGTGCAAACACCAGCTCACAGCCGCCCCAGAAATGGCGCATCTATAAGATTCGCCAATTCCGGCACTTAGCCTCTCTCTCCCTACTGCCCTGTAGCGGAGGCATATGGGGTAATAGTTGGGGGGTTGATGTCACCTTTGTATTGTAAGGTGACATCAAGCCCGGCTTAGTAATGGAGAAGTGTCAATAAAATACTTATCCATTACTAATCCTATAGTTGTTAAATGGTAAATAAAGACACAGCCAGAATAAAGTCCTTTAATATTCTTAATTTCACCATACTTACAACCATGCCTAATCCCCGAATCCCTCGATCTCCTGAAAAAAAAAAAAACAACAGTATACTCCCTTGTCTGACGTAATCCATTTAATAACAAGTGTCCCACGACGATCTCCTGTGGAGAACAGTCACATCGGGATATGTGAATGCTCTCCATGGCTTCGGTCACACACTGACAGGAACTAATGCTCCTGCAGTGTATCACGTTGCAGCCACAAGAGTTTACCGGAGTTCATTTGCTCCGGTACTCTCATTTACGGCACAGCTGCGTTGGAAAATTCTCACGCAGCTGTAGTGCCGTAAGTGACAGCATGGAGCTGCAAAACTCCGGTGAACTTCAGCGGCTCAGTGATACACTGCAGGAGCATTAGCTCCTGTCAATGTATCACCGGCGGACGTGTGAGATCAGCGTTGGACACTCGTTATTGGATTACGGCAGACCAGGCAGTATACTGTTGGTTTATTAGTTTTTATTTTTTGCAGGAGAATGACGGCGTCGGGGACTAGGTGCTTGGTGAGTATGTGATTGTGTGTTTTGTTAACTATTTAACTCAGCTGCCAGATGATGGGACTACTCTCCCATTATCATACTTGGATGGGAGCAGTAGTCCCATCCGACGACAGTACAATCACTGTCACTATCGTGCATGGGGGCACACACAGACAGAGAGACACACACACAATTTGCTAGTCCCCATGCGACAATAGTACTCCGTTTTGAATGAGCTTCTTCCTCCAAGTGGTGACTTCTCCGCCCCCACACACAGAAACACTCTCTGCCCACACATCTCCATCTGACACCATTTCCCTCTGCAGCATTTTTGGCAGCCAGATCTGGATCAAATCCACAGCAAAACGGCAAACCCTTTTACACCTTGTGACAAACAGCACGGCCGGTGCCACCAATACGCCACGATCCCACCACTGACACGGGTTTGTCAGCAGACGGAGGGACGCGACGCACTGCCGGCACCCGGCTATCACAGGCACAGTGGGGGCTTATCTTAGTTATCCCACCGCTGGCACCGTGTGACCAACACACAGCAAGCTAATCTTGCTCTAACAATTTACCGCAGGGGGGGTATTTTGGATGCCCCACCACTGCTAACAACCTTCCAAGAACTGCGGGGATTTATGTATATCCCACTTTCTCAGTTGGAACTCGCAGCTCTCCGGCGCCCCCCTTACCCTCAGGTCAGTCAGGGAACTGCACCTAGGATAATTAGTCGCCGGACGGGCTGCTTGTTGTGCACAAGCAATTAGGCTACTGCAGTGAGGGAATTATCAATGCTTTGGGCCTCAGCCCCTCATTCAGCAATATAAGACCCTTTCCGTACTGCCAGCTAGCCTAATCAACCGCACACACCATGCTGCCACCAGCCACACTTTACTTAATCACAGAGTTAATTAAGAGGGTCCGTGACAAACCACAAAATTAGTAGCGATTATCTAAAAAAGGCGCATAGTTCGTTTCTTAGAGCATGGAGACAGAGCTAATAGATTTTATCATTTATTCCCAAAATGTGGGCAGTAATTACATAGATAAAAGTTGCTATAAAGTTGAGACATTAAATATGTACAATACAAATATAACATAACAGGGATGAAAGCAGAAAGTACACTTACATGTGCTTAGTTGTTATTAGGCAACCCATGCGGCTTGGGGGATGGGCGGCGGCCAAACATCCCAAGACATGGGGTAGGTCTGTTCAGCATCAGAACTCCAGCTTAACTGAAGTACTGTAAGGGAGGGGTGACTTATGGCCCAGGGTCTGTGACATCACGAAAGGGGCAGTCTGCAGAAGTTCATCCCCCCTTTCTCCAAGATGCCAATTAACTAAAAAACTTATGATAACCATATCTCAACGAGGGAAGCTTGTATCAACTCACTGAGGGCCTCATAGGTTGTAGTTCATCGAATATAATAGAACGACATCAGACATGCCATACTTAGGACACTCCGTTTGGGAGCAATCCATATCTCAGCTTCTGGAGGGGTTAGAGCCGCAAAAATTAGAGGTTATAAAAGCTGGTTTCGTTGCCCACGCAGTGATATGATTATTATATCTCGGAGGTGTATGGTTTTTGCGGTACAGTCTCTTTAATATCACCCATAGTTTCATTCAGCCACAGATCTGAGAACAAAGGAAATGCTTTCCCTTAACTAATTAGCATCCCCTTCTGTGGAGAGGGGCCAAATGTTATAGAGGAAGTGTCCTATTACCAGTGCGGGCACACAGCCGATAAGGAGGGGGGATGCTGCTGTGTGACAGGGTGATTTTCTGGAAAGAATTGAGGATTCTAGAAAGTTCTACCTTACAGACATTTTACATTACACACCTGCGGTTTTGCTGCGGATTTGACAGAATCAATGGAAGTCAATGGGTGCAGAAACGCTGCAGAACCGCAAAAAGAATTGACATGCTGCGAAAAATAAAACGTGGATTTTTCCACACCATGTGCACACCAATTCTGGATTTCCCATTGAATAACATTGGTTGGGCACTACATTGCAGATTTGGTGCAATTCCGCTCGTCCAAAACGCTGTGGATCCACATCAAAATCTGTAACGTGTGCACATACCCTTACAGATAAATCTTAACCCCTTAATGACCGGAGCTTTTTTTGGTTTTGCGTTTTCGTTTTTCGCTCCCCTTTTTCTCAGAGCCATAACTTTTTTTTATTTTTCCGTCCATATGGCCATGTGAGGGCTTATTTTTTGTGGGATGAGTTGTACTTTTGAACGACATCATTGGTTTTACCATGTCGTGTACTTGAAAACGGGAAAAAAATTCCAAGTGCGGTGAAATTGCAAAAAAAGTACAATCTTACACTTGTTTTTTGTTTGGCTTTTTTGCTAAGTTCACTAACTGCTAACACTGCCCTGCCATTATGATTCTCCAGGTCATTACGAGTTCATAGACACCAAACATGTCTAGGTTCTTTTTTTATCTAAGTGGTGAAAAAAAATTCTAAACTTTGCTAAAAAAAAATAAATTTTGCGCCATTTTCCGATGCCCGTAGCGTCTCCATTTTTCGTGATCTCGGGTTGGGTGAGGGCTTATTTTTTGCGTGCTGGGCTGACGTTTTTAATGATACCACTTTGGTGCAGATACGATCTTTTGATCGCCCGTTATTGCATTTTAATGCAATTTCATGGCGACTAAAAAACCGTAATTCTGGCATTTCGATTTTTTTCCCGCTACGCCGTTTAGCGATGAGGTTAATCCTTTTTTTTATTGATAGATCGGGCGATTCTAAACGCGGCGATACCTAATATGTGTATGTGTGATTTTTTTTTTTCTTATTGTTTTATTTTGAATGGGGCGAAAGGGGGGTGATTTAACTTTTATATTTTTTTATTTTTTCATATTTTTTAACCCCTTTCTGCCATGTGACGTACTATACCGTCCATGTGCCCTGGGACTTAATTCCCAGGGACGGGATAGTACGTCACAGCGATCAGCGGCGCCCACGTGGTGAGCGCCGCTGATCGCGGCCGGGTGTCAGTTGATTAACACAGCTAACACCCGGCACAATGTGTCAGGGGTGGTCCAGGGATCACGGTGTACCGGGGGTTAAAGGGAAGCATCGGCAGGGAGGGGGCTCCCTCCGTACTTCCCTGAGCCCCCCACAGCAGCGCAATGTGCAGCGCTGCTGCGGGGGGCTTCATCCCTGCAGGTCTCCGAATCCAAGATGGCGACGGGGGCCTGCAGGGAGCTGGCTTCCTCAGTGCCTGCAAAGCGCAGGCATGAGGAAGTCTGCTTCAATGCCTGTGACAAATCGCTGATCTGTCACAGTGATCTGTGATGTGACAGATCAGCGATCTGTCACAGGACAGTGATGTCCCCCCTGCGACAATGTAATAAAGTTAAAAAAAAAGTGTAAAAATAATTTTTTAAAAATCGCTACATAAATTTAAAAAAAAAAATTCCCTAATAAATTCATTTTTTGGAAATAAAAAAAAAAAAACCAGTAAAAGTACTCATATTTGGTATCGCCTTGTCTGTAACGACCCGCCCTATAAAACTGTCCCATTAGTTAACCCCTTTAGCGAACCCCTTAAAAAATAAAAATAAAAAAAACAAAGCAAAAAATGATTTATCATACCGCTGAACAAAAAGTGTAATAACGCGCGATCAAAAAGACGCATATAAATATCCATGGTACCTCTGAAAACGTCATCTTGTCCCGCAAAAAACGAGCCGCCACACAGCATCATCAGCGAAAAAATAAGTTATAGCTCGCAGAATAAAGTGATGCAAAAATAATTATTTTTTATATAAAATTGTTTTCATTGCATAAAACCAACAAAACATAAAAAAGCGACCTAAATGAGGTATCGCTGTAACCGTACTGACCCGAAGAATAAAACCGCTTTATCAATTTTACCGCACGCGGAACGGTGTAAACGCCCCCCCAAAAGAAATTCATGAAACGCTGGTTTTTGTTCATTCTGCGTCCCAAAAATCGGCATAAAAAGCGATCAAAAGATGTCACGTGCCCAAAAATGGTACCAATAAAAACGTCAACTCGTCCCGCAAAAAATAAGACCTCACATGACTCGGTGGGTCAAAATATGGAAAAATTATAGCTCTCAAAATGTGGTGATGCAAAAACTATTTTTACAATAAAAAGCGTCTTTTAGCGTGCGACAGCCGCCAAACATAAAAACCGCCATAAATAGTAAATCAAACCCCCCGTTATCACCCCCTTAGTAAGGGAAAAATGTATTTATTTCCATTCTCCCGTTAGGGTTAGGGCTGAGATTAGGGTTAGGGGTGTGTTGGGGTTCGGGTTGGAGTTAGAATTGGGGGTTTCCACTGTTTGGGCACATCAGGGGATCTCCAAATGCAACATGGCGTCTGATCTCAATTCCAGCCAATTCTGCGTTGAAAAAGTCAAATGGTGCTCCTTCCCTTCCAAGCTCTGCCATGCGCCCAAACAGTGTTTTACCCCCACATATGGGGTATCAGCCTACTCAGGACAAAGTGCAAAACAACTTTTGGGGTCCAATTTCTCCTGTTACCCTTAGGAAAATAAAAAATTGGGGGCAAAAATATCATTTTTGTGGGAAAAAAATTATTTTTTTATTTTCACGCCGGGGCGTTATAAACTTCTGTGAAGCACTTGGGGGTTCAAAGTGCTCACCACACATCTAGATAAGTTCCGTGGGGGGTCTACTTTCCAAAATGGGGTCACTTGTGGGGTGTTTCAATAGTTTAGGTATATCAGGGGCTCTCCAAACGCACATGACACCCGCAGACCAATCCATCAAAGTCTGCATTCCAAAACATCACTACTTCCCTTCCGAGCCCTGACGTGTGCCCATACAGTAGTTTTCTCCCACATATGGGGTATCAGCGTACTCAGGACAAATTGAAAAACAACTTTTGGGGTCCAATTTCTCCTGGTACCCTTGGGAAAAAAAAAAAAAAAATGGGGACTAAAAGATCATGTTTGTTGAAAAAATACGATTTTTTTATTTTCACGCCCGGTCGTTATAAACTTCTGTGAGGCACTGGGGGGTTCAAAGTGCTCACCACACATTTAGATAAGTTCCGTGGGGGGTCTAGTGTCCAAAATGGGGCCACTTGTGGGGGGTTTCCACTGTTTAGGTACGGGGCTCTCCAAAAGCAACATGACACCCGCAGAGCATTCCATCAAAGTCTGCATTCCAAAACGTCACTACTTCCCTTCCGAACCCCGACATGTGCCCATACAGTAGTTTTCTCCTACATATGGGGTGTCAGCATACTCAGGACAAATTGGACAACAACTAATGGTGACTGAAAGATCATGTTTGTGGAAAAAATACGATTTTTTTATTTTCACGCCCGGGCGTTATAAACTTCTGTGAAGCACTGGGGGGCTCAAAGTGCTCACCACACATCTAGATAAGTTCCTTGGGGGGTCTAGTTTCCAAAATGGTGTCATTTGTGGGGGGTTTCCACTGTTTTGGTACATCAGGGGCTTTCCAAAAGTGACATGGTGTCCGATCTCAATTCCAGCCAAAAACGTCAAATGGTGCTGCTTCCCTTTCGAGCTCTGTCATGCGCCCAAATAGTGGTTTACCCCCACATGTGGGGTATCAGCGTACTCAGGACAAATTGCACAATAACTTTTAGGGTCCTGTTACCCTTGGGAAAATAAGAATTGAGGGTGAAAAGATCATTTTTGTGGAAAAATATGATTTTTTAATTGTACCGCTGTACGTTATAAACTTCTGTGAAGCCCTTGTTGGTTCAAAGTTCTCACCACATATCCAGATAAGTTCCTTGGGGGATCTAGTTTCCAAAATGGGGTCACTTGTGGGGGGTTTCCACTGTTTAGGTACATCAGGGACTCTCCAAACGTGACATGGCGTCCGATCTGAATTCCAGCCAATTTTGCATTGAAAAAGTCAAACGGCGCTCCTTCCCTTCTGAGCTCTGTCATGCATTGAAACAGTGGTTCCCCCCCCACATATCAGGTATCGGCGTACTCAGGACAAATCGCACAATAACTTTTGCAGTCCAACTTCTCCTGTTACCCTTGGTAAAATAAAAAAAATTGGACCTGAAGTATTTTTTTTGTGAAAAAAAAGTTAAATGTTCTTTTTTTTTTTAAATATTCAAAAAATTCCTGTGAAGCACCTGAAGGGTTAATAAACTTCTTGAATGTGGTTTTGAGCACCTTAAGGAGTACAGTTTTTAGAATGGTGTCACTTTTGGGTATTTTCTATCATATAGACCCCTCAAAGTGGCTTCAAATGTGATGTGGTCCGTAAAAATAAAATGGTGTTGTAAAAATGAGAAATCGCTGGTCAACTTTTAACTTCCTAAGAAAAAAAAATTTTGGTTCCAAAATTGTGCTGATGTAAAGTAAACATGTGGGAAATGTTACTTAAGTTTTTTGTGTGCCGTATCTCTGATTTAAGGGCATCAAAATTCAATGTTGGAAAATTGCGAAATTTTCAGAATTTTCGCCAAATTTCCGTTTTTCTCACAAATAAACACAAGTTATTTGAATGAAATTTTACCACTATCATGAAGTACAATATGTCACGAGAAAACAATGTCAGAATCACCGGGATCCATGGAAGCGTTCCAGAGTTATGACCTCATAAAGGGACAGTGGTCAGAATTGTAAAAATTGGCCCGGTCATGAACGTGCAAACCACCCTTGGGGGTTAAGGGGTTAAAACGTATTTTTTAAATTTTGGCATGTTTCAATAACCTCCATGGGAGGCTAGAAGCATCCACAACTTGATCGGCTCTGCTACAAATAGGCGATGAGCAGATCACCCATATGTAGCAGAATTACAGCATTGGTATGAGCGCCGACCACCGGGTGGCGCTCATAGCAATTCCTCATCAACAACCATAGAGGTCTCTAGAAGACCTCAGGTTGTTATGGCAACGCATCGCTGACTCCCGATCATGTGACAGGGTTAGCAATGCGTGTATTTACGGCTGCGGGCGGAAGCTCTAGTTCAAACCTGCTGTCAGTGTTTGACAGCGGGATTTAACTAGTTAATAGGCGCGGGCGGATCGTGATTCTGCTTGCGCCTATTGCGGGCACATGTCAGCTGACATGTCGCAGCTTTTAGGTGGGCTCACCACCGGAGCCCACCTCAAAGCGGGGGATACTGACCGCTGACGTACTATCCCGTCAGCGGTCAGTAAGGGGTTAATGTACATGGGAAAATTCACACCGGAGAGAAGCCGTACTCATGTTCACAATGTAGGAAATGCTGTAGAGATTAAGTCTTGTTTGACATGAAAAAGTCACAAGAGAGAAGCCGTACTCATGTTAACTATGTGGGAAATGTCTTATAAACACAATACTTCATATTAATCTCTTAAAAGGGGTTTTCTGATTGTGAAAAACCACTGTCTCTCAGTAACAGACACCAATCCTGTGCTGTATTCACTCTCCCCTGGTTCAGTGCTGAGTCTCCGCTGCTGCTAATGTGGCTCCCCCAGGAGTATGGTCGCCACAGTGGCATTGCCTTCCTCCAGGGAGGGTGATGTCAGGCTTGGAGGCAATGAAGGGTCTCTCTAACAGTTAACCATGTCATGCAACACAGTTCCCACTCCAGGCCAGCAGAGGGAGCTCTGAACCAGAATTGGGGGAGGAGTGCTCTCTGAGGGCTAGAAAGGTAAATGAGGAGTTAGTGTGAGGAGGGCAAAGAGTGTAGATGCGTGGAGAGAAGCTGGAGGTTGAGCTGAGGATAGAGAGCTCCCTCCCAGTGAATAGCGCATGATCTGGAGCCTGGTCTCCACGGTTGTATGGATACTGAAGGTCCTGCAACAGAAACCAGAGGAATAGGAAGCTGTAATTGCTCTATTCCCAACTAAGACTCAGTGACGGGTGAGCCAAGAGAGCTAGAGGGCTACAGCTGTCTGCCATACAAGGTAGTTCTAAGAGAAGATAAGAAGGAGGAACTTCAGTGTAACACTGTACTGGATGTACCTCAAGCCAGCACTAGGAAGGAGACTATACAACTCATCTGATAGAGAGATCCCTGAGTTGCTTCCAGGCTAGTCTGCTCCTGTGCCATCTGTAACCAGGACCCTGGACTGCGTTTGCCAAGTAAAGGTAAAGAAACTGCACCCTGTTGTGTCCTTGCCTCCTTCCTGCAACATCCTCAGCACTGCTACATCTCTGTGCCAAACACTGCACCCTCTTCCTAAACATTCCGCTACACTGCCCTGGGACCAACAGCCCTGCCTGTGGAGGGCTACAACATCATTGCTGCACTACACCATCTGTCCCAGATGATCTGCTTGCAGCGTCGGCTTAACACCTCCCTTGCCGAACACCCCAGGTGGTGTCACGAATCACTTATAAACTTTATTCCCAACTCAACCCCTTTTACATGGGCGCCCAGGGCCACGGACCGGGTCACCACTGCTGTGACAATCCCCTCTGAGAGACCGGCCCGGTACCGAGTACCCCACTGCCCTGGCGGGTGACCCTTTTTGGCATCACGAACAGGATTATGGAGCCCGGTATTCCCGGGTCCTGTGTGCCAGAGACTGTGTTTGGTGCTATAGACTGTGTGCGAAATTGGCGCCATTGCCGCCATTATTCCGCTGATTGGCGCGCGGGAAGAAAAGGGGGCAGGCCTTCGTGGGCGGAGCCAGCCGAGAAGCGCGAAAGGAGAAGAGCGCGCGGGAAGTGAAAAGCTGAGGCCTGCAGTTCCGGTAGCGGCATCCGGTAAGCCAGCGCAACCCCGCGGCCTAGCCCTAGTTAACTAGGGGGGAGAGAAAATATCTGAGGACAACGCCAATGCAGCGGTGGACGCCCGCGCAGTCCCCACAGCGCCGCTGAATCCAGCAGCCAGTGTTGCTTCCAGGGCACCGCAAAAAACAGCGCCCACCGCAGCGGTCCCCATAATGCCGCTGTCTATGCCGTACATACCGGGAGCAGCCTGGCTACCGCAGTATTCAGGGGAGTCACATACCCTGAGTGAATTTAAAGAGAGACTGTGCAGTTTGTTTGAGGTGTATCCTTTATCTGAGAGCCAGAAGGTGAACATCCTGATTGGGCAGCTAACAGGTGCAGCACAGAGAGAAGTAAAAGCTTGGCAGGACACTGATAAAGAGACTCTTAAAAAGATCCTAAGGAGCACCTTTGACACCTGCACTGCAGCTGAAATCAAGAGAAGGTTCTTTGGATGTAAGCAGAAAGCACAGGACAATGTAAGGGACTATGCTCTTAACCTGCAGGAGGCGCTGCGAGCTGTCAAGCAGATTGACCCTGACAGTGTGAAAGATGGAGACGGACTGCTAAAGGAGCAATTTATTGAAGGACTCTTATCCAGCACCCACAGAGCACAGCTGCGCATCATAGCCCTACAGAACCCTGATCTGGACTTTGCTGATTTCAAGGACAGGGCTATCCGGGTGCTGCAGGAACCACCTGTCATCTATCCAGCGCCCCCTAGGCGCCAAGCGATCTACCACCAGGAAGCAACATCTTTCCCTTCCATCCCTGTGGAGGCTGATGCACAGACTCTGGATAAAGATCCAACAGAAGAGCTGCGTCTTCAGGTCCAGGAATTGACCAAAGGGATGGCTGCACTTAGTAAAACCGTGCAGTCCCTGCAGGTGTCCTCCAAGAAGAAGATCCAGCTTGCTTCCAGTCCAGAGGATGTCCCGTGGCTCCGGAAGAGGAGAACCCCACCACTCCGAGGGAGGAACAACGATCGCTATGACCAGAACGGATGTCCCAGCTGTCATCACTGCCACAAAGCAGGTCACCTCGCAAGATTCTGTCCTTTAAACAAGTAACCCCTGGGGCAGAGGGCCAACCCCCAGGAGTAGGACCACGAGGCCCAAGGAACTGGCGAGCCAAGTATGTTGGAGGGAGACTAATCCTTCCAGTGGTGATTGACAGCATTCCCATGAACGCTTTGCTGGACACTGGCTCCCAGGTGACCACTATGCCCTATATCCTCTACAAGCGGTATTGGGCTGACTCTGAACTTACCCGTGGCCCAAGTGATGAACTAACAGTAGTTGCCAGTAATGGTCAGTCTTTACCACAAGTGGGATGTAAAGAAATTACTGTTAAAGTGGGGAGGGTGGAGTTAAAATCTCAAGGTCTGATAGTTGTGGATATTGATCAACGAGAATGTAATCCCATGATGACTCTTGGTACAAATGTAATTGAAAATTGTCTTTCCGAGGTTATTGTCTTGTTGCAACAGGTGGCTGAGACTGCTGGTTCCAGTGAACAACGCGTCCTGCAGAAGGAGATCAAGGCCCTGATGCAAAGACAGCAGGTAGAACTCTCTGGCGGAGAGATTGGCAGCGTCAGAGTGAGTGATGCTTTCCCCATTGCAATACCCCCCAGATGTGAAATGTTGATTTGGTGTCGGGCAGCTATAGGTCTCAGAGGAAAAGATTACCAGGCAATGGTAGAACCAGTATATTCTGATAGCAGGCCCACTGTCCTGACAGCCAGAGGGGTAGTTGATGTCCGTAAAGGGAGGGTACCTGTACGCCTTCTGAATTGTGTGGAGGAGGAGGCCACAATACCTTGCTATGCCACAGTTGCTAAGCTGCTCACTGTCAGTAACAATGCAATGCAGACAGCAGAGCCCTTGGTCTCATCCGACCAGGTGGAGGACAATGTGTCATGTCGGACACTATTCACACCACAGCGTCCGGCAGGCAGAGGTAGTTCCACCTCCGTCCACTATAGCCTCAGTGGCGCCGGCTTGATCTTCAGGCTCTCGGGGGTTAATCTTGCTTGAGACCAGGTTGGATGTTTAGTCACGCCCACGGTCTTTAAATAGTCATGCTGGCCTATGGGTGTCGCCGATTATAGCTTGTGTTTCATACCAAGTGGTTCCGGTCTGGAGTGGAGGTGTTGAAGAGAAAGAGATTCGTATCTGGTGGCGTATGATCCGTTGTTATCCTTTCTCCTTCCCATATTTGTGTTTAGTTGTGCCCTGTTCACATTACTGTATATTCCTGTGTGCGTGCGGCGCAGTGCAGTTTAAGTTTTCCCTGTCTGTCATAATTTGTGTGGGGGCTTTGGTGGCGTGTCTCCTCACTGGGTGGAGGGTTAAGTGCAGGGCCGAGCAGGAGATAAGGAAAGGTTGGAGGCTCAGGCATTTGCACCATCAGCAAAAACCCTGAGTTGAGGGTCAGACAGGGTTTCCCCTAGTTAAAGGGACATCACAGGGGCCCCGGGTATTTCAGCCTTAGTTGAACTAAGCCCCGCGTGGCATTATAATCGGCCCACATTTTTTCAGGAGTCCATGGATCCATTAGATTCCATAACCCGCCAGTTGGCGGCGCTGTCCTTACAGGTCTCCGAGTTGAAAGGGGCTGTTCAGCAGCAGGGACTGGTAGTAGCAAAGGTGCAAACGGCAGCTGCAGGTATCGGTGCAGAGCCAAAGATCCCGCTGCCAGAACGATTTTCAGGGGATCGCAGCAAATTTGTCGTATTTCGGGAGGCCTGCAAGTTATACTTCCGCATGCGCCCTATCTCCTCAGGTAATGAAGCTCAGCGGGTAGGGCTGGTGTTGTCATTACTGAGTGGTGACCCCCAAGCATGGGCATTTTCCTTACCAGCGGACTCTGCTACGTTTCTTTCTGTCGATAATGTTTTTTCTGCTCTCGGGCTCATTTACGATGATCCTGACCGACTGGCTCTAGCGGAATCCAAAATCCGCGCCCTCCGCCAGGGGGAGCGCTTGGCAGAGGACTATTGTTCGGAATTTCGCCGTTGGGCCGTAGACACACAGTGGAATGACCCAGCACTGCGGAGCCAGTTTATTCATGGGGTATCAGGGAAGGTTAAACAAGCCCTCCTGATGTATGAGACTCCGGCATCGTTGGAGTCTGCCATGAGTTTGGTGATACGTATTGATCGCCGTTTTTGTCAGGGGGCACAGGAGACGCTACCTCTGGGGGATAGCAGAGGTGCAAGTGTGGTTGAAGTAGATGAGTCCACTGAACCTATGCAGATTGCTGGCGTGGCACAGGTTAAGCGTCGCGTTCCGGAAGCCCGGAGCATGTTTCTACTGTGGTAAAGGAGGTCATTATGTTAACGTTTGCCCTGTACTACCTAAGAGGGTCACACCGGCGGAAAACTGTTAAGCTCAGAGGGTATAGAGGAGGCCCAACTGAGCGTATGCATATCCTCCATGATGGTATCTCAATGTATGCTCCCTGCCAAGGTTATTATCGCGGGCAGAGAGCTACCAATATCAGTGTTTGTGGATAGCGGTTCCGCCACCAGTCTCATAGATGGGGAGTTTGCACACACTGCCGGGTTTAAGATCGAAAGACTTCCTAACCCCATACAGGTGGTTACCATTAATGCTGTTCCCCTCCATCAATGGGAGATTACGGAGTTTGTGGCAGAGGTGAAACTCCACATTGGGGTCCTACATTCTGCGTCGGTTACATGTAGGGTCCTCCGTAATCTCCCAGCACAAATGGTCCTGGGTTTTCCATGGTTGTCCAGGCACAACCCGGTAATTGATTGGAAAACTCAGGACATAGTACAATGGAGTGCTTTCTGCCAAGACAATTGCTTGGCCACATGTGTGTCCGCCGTGACGCCCACCCTGCCGGAGGCTTTGCAGGATTTCGCGGAGGTTTTCTCTGAGAGGAGTTGCTCAGAACTGCCTCCACATCGAGCCTATGATTGTGCAATTAGGCTAAAACCCGGGGCCAAATTACCTAGGGCCAGGATGTTTAATATTTCTGGTCCTGAGAGACAAGCTCTGAAAGACTACATCGCGGAGAGTCTGAGCAAAGGACACATCCGGCCTTTGTCCTCGCCTGTAGCCGCGGGGTTCTTCTTCATTAAGAAGAAAGATTGGGGGCTACGCCCGTGTCTGGATTTCCGAGAGTTAAACCAGATTACTATCCGTGATCCCTACCCAATGCCGTTGATCCCGGATTTGTTCAACCAGGTAGCGGGGGCGAAATGGTTTTCCAAGCTGGACCTCAGGGGGGCGTATAACCTCATAAGGGTCCGTCAGGGGGATGAGTGGAAGACGGCGTTTAACACTCCTGAGGGTCATTTTGAGAGTCTGGTCATGCCGTTTGGGTTGACAACAGCGCCGGCCGTTTTCCAACATTTTATTAATGATGTATTTGCTCATGTCCTGGGGAGATTTGTGATTGTATACCTGGATGATATCCTCATTTATTCTAGCGATCGGGACACTCATTTGGAGCATGTCAGGCAGGTGTTACAGTTGCTCCGGGAGAACCAGCTCTATGCTAAGCTGGAAAAATGTTTATTTTTTGTCCAGGAGTTGCCCTTTTTGGGATATATTGTGTCCGCAGCCGGGTTTAAAATGGACACCGCTAAGGTGCAGGCGGTGCTGCAATGGGAGAGGCCGGAGAGTCTGAAAGCACACCAGCGGTTCCTTGGGTTTGCAAATTATTATAGGAAATTTATAAAACACTTTTTGACTATCGCCAAACCGCCCACGGACATGACAAAAAAAGGTGCCGATCTGGCGAGCTGGCCTGAGGTGGCCATACGCGCATTTGAGCGTCTGAAGAATAGTTTTGCTTCAGCCCCCATTCTGGTGCAACCAGACGTGTCTAAACCTTTTGTGGTGGAGGTTGACGCGTCTCAGGTGGGAGTGGGGGCAGTACTGTCTCAAGGCTCGTCCTTGAGCGAGATGCATCCATGCGCCTACTTCTCCAAGAAGCTGTCGCCGGCCGAACGGAATTATGATATCGGCAACAGGGCGTTGTTGGCCATCAAATTGGCTTTTGAGGAATGGCGACACTTCTTGGAGGGGGCGGCTCACCTTGTCACAGTCATCACCGACCATAAGAATCTGCTCTATCTGGAGTCGGCCAAGCGTCTGTCTCCTAGGCAGGCCCGCTGGGCATTGTTTTTTACTCGTTTCAATTTCCTTGTGACTTACCGTCCCGGGGCTAAAAACACCAAGGCGGATGCTTTGTCTAGGTGTTTTCCGGGGGGAGAACCTCGGGAAGAGCCGGTACCCATCCTCCAGGAAGGGGTAGTGGTCTCGGCTCTCACGACTGAGGTAGAGGCGGAGATTGCCGAGGCCCAAGAGGAGGTACCGCCAGGACTTCCCGCCAACAAATCATTTGTACCCCTGCATCTTCGGCTTAAGGTGTTGAAGGAACACCACGACTCGGTACTGGCTGGTCATCCAGGGGTGAAGGGCACCTTAGAGCTGGTATCGCGTCGTTTCTGGTGGCCCAAAATCCGGCAGGACGTGGTCTCATACGTGGCAGCTTGCATCACGTGCGCTAGGTCCAAGTCGCCCCGAGCCCGTCCTGCTGGCACGCTACAGCCTCTGGGGGTACCCAATAGGCCATGGACAGAAATCTCCATGGATTTCACCACTGACTTGCCAGCCTCGGCGGGGAACACGGTCATCCTGGTGGTGGTTGACCGTTTTTCAAAGATGGCGCATTTTGTGGCGTTGTCTTCATTGCCCAATGCAAAGACGTTGGCTCAGGTATTTGTGCAGGAGGTGGTCAGACTCCACGGAGTTCCGTCGGACATAGTATCTGATAGGGGTACGCAATTTGTGGCGAGGTTTTGGAAAGCTTTTTGCTCACATTTGGGGATCAAGTTGTCACATTCATCGGCGTTTCATCCACAGTCTAATGGACAAACTGAGCGCATGAACCAAAATCTAGAACAGTATTTACGATGCTTTGTGTCCGACAACCAGGAGGAGTGGTCTACTTTCCTTCCTCTGGCCGAATTCGCGTTAAATAATCACCGCCAAGAGTCATCGGGAGAGTCTCCGTTCTTTTGGGTTTACGGTCAACATCCTCAGTTTTGTACCTTACGTCAGGGTGACTCGGGGGGTGTCCCGGAGGAGGATCAGCTAGGAGCCCAATTGTCATCGGTCTGGAGGAGGGTGAAACAGCATTTGTTGAGCATGAGTGCTAGGTACAAACGGGTGGCTGACAGTAGACGCGTGCCAGGTCCGGACCTGTGTGTGGGTGAATGGGTGTGGTTAGCTACGAAGAACATAAAACTCAAAATCCCATCTTTAAAACTGGGTCCAAGGTTTATTGGGCCTTTTAGGATTTCTGCCATCATTAACCCAGTGGCTTATCGGTTGGAACTTCCTGCGGTGTACAAGATACACAACGTGTTTCACAGGGCTTTATTGAAAAAGGTGGTAGGCTCTGTGGACACGACGCCGATGCCACCTCCAGTCATGGTGGATGGCGATTTAGAGTTTGAGGTCGCCAAGGTAGTGGACTCTCGAGTAGTACGCCGTACTCTTCAGTATTTGGTGCACTGGCGGGGGTATGGTCCGGAGGAGAGGTCTTGGGATCCAGCCTCAGACATACATGCGAATCGGCTGGTCAGCTCCTTTCACCGTCGTCATCCGGACAAGCCGGGTCCTATGAGTCTTGAGGGTCCGGGGGTCCCTCGTAGAAGACTGGGTAATGTCATGTCGGACGCTATTCACACCACAGCGTCCGGCAGGCAGAGGTAGTTCCACCTCCGTCCACTATAGCCTCAGTGGCGCCGGCTTGATCTTCAGGCTCTCGGGGGTTAATCTTGCTTGAGACCAGGTTGGATGTTTAGTCACGCCCACGGTCTTTAAATAGTCATGCTGGCCTATGGGCGTCGCCGATTATAGCTTGTGTTTCATACCAAGTGGTTCCGGTCTGGAGTGGAGGTGTTGAAGAGAGAGAGAGATTCGTATCTAGTGGCGTATGATCCGGTGTTATCCTTTCTCCTTCCCATATTTGTGTTTAGTTGTGCCCTGTTCACATTACTGTATATTCCTGTGTGCGTGCGGCGCAGTGCAGTTTATGTTCTCCCTGTCTGTCATAATTTGTGTGGGGGCTTTGGTGGTGTGTCTCCTCACTGGGTGGAGGGTGGAGGGTTAAGTGCAGGGCCGAGCAGGAGATAAGGAAAGGTTGGAGGCTCAGGCATTTGCACCATCAGCAAAAACCCTGGGTTGAGGGTCAGACAGGGTTTTCCCTAGTTAAAGGGACATCACAGGGGCGCTGGGTATTTCATACTTAGTTGAACTAAGCCCCGCGTGACATTATGGCTCTGTCAAGCAGCTGGGGGAGTGGTGCCAGCAACTGCAGGTGGGAACTGACTCCACACCTTCATACCAGAAAAATGGGGTTTACAGAGTGACCCAGGAATATGAGCGGGTATTCAGTAAACACCTCCTAGATTTTGGGAAGGCAAAAGGGGTTCAACACCATATCCCCACTGGAGATCATCCACCCATTAAAGAAAGGTACCGGCCTTTACCCCCAACACAATACCAACATGCTAAAGGTATGTTGAGAGAGATGAAGGAAGCTGGGGTTATCAGAGACAGTTGTAGGCCCTGGGCAGCTCCAATAGTTTTTGTAAAAAAAAAAGGATGGTACCATGAGAATGTGTGTTGATTACAGGAAAATTAACAGCATTACACATAAAGATGCCTACCTATTACCCAGAATTGAGGAGTCATTAGCTGCACTTAAAACTGCTAACTATTTTTCCACCTTGGATCTCACTAGTGGGTATTGGCAGGTTCCCGTGGCAGAGGCAGACAAGGAGAAAACAGCATTTACCACTCGAATGGGTCTCTGTTAGTTCAACTATATGCCATTCAGGCTCTGCACTGCCCCGGGAACATTTCAATGGCTGATGGAGTGCTGCCTGGGACACAAGAACCTTGAGACAGTCCTATTGTACCTTGATGATGTCATTGTTTTCTCCAAGACTTATGAAGACCATCTGAAGCACCTGGCTGAGGTGTTTGAAGCCTTGTCAAACTTTGGCCTGAAGGTGAAGCCTTCCAAATGCCACCTCCTGAAGCCCAAGGCTCAGTACCTCGGTCATGTATTGAGCGCAGAAGGTGTGGCACCGGATCCTGACAAAGTCACAGTCATCCGGGACTGGCAGAAGCCCAGCAACCTCCATGAAGTACGTCAATTCCTCGGGTTGGTAGGCTACTACCGAAGGTTCATCAAAGGCTTCACGGAGATAGCCACCCCTATGCAAAATCTTATGGTGGGGCAGTCCAAGAAGGTCAAATAGAAAAGTTCCACCTTTGAATGGACTGAGGAGTTGGAGAGATCCTTCACCATACTGAAGATGGCTCTCACAGGAAATAAAGCTCTGGCCTACCCAGATTATGACAAACCATTTATCTTGTATACTGATGCCAGCAACGTGGGACTTGGAGCAGTACTGTCACAGGTACAGAATGGCAAGGAAAGAGTGATCTATGCCAGCAGGAAGCTTCGTCCCACTGAAAGGAACCCAGACAACTACAGTTTCTTCAAGCTGGAGTTCCTGGCCATAGTCTGGGCTGTGACTGAAAAATTCAAGCATTACTCAGCTTCAGCCAAGTTTACCATCTTCACGGACAACAACCCATTGACTCACTTGGAAACTGCAAAACTAGGTGCACTGGAACAGCGATGGATGGCTCGGCTGTCTAACTATGAGTTTACCATCAAGTACCGGGCAGGGCATAAGAATGCCAATGCTGATGCGCTGTCCAGAATGCCTAATCTGCCAGATGCAGAAGACCCTGAAGCTCTTGAAGAAATAGAGTTACCTCCCTTCCACCGACCAATTGCGGCCCAACGTGCTCAAGGAGTGAGAAACAGGCGGTCTGGCTTGAAAGAGGTCACCCTAAATCCATTGCCCCACCATGACTGGGCAGAAACCCAGGATAGCGACCCCGCAGTCCGCCTGGTGAAGGAGCTACTGTCACAAGCTGACTCACACCCGGATTCAGATGCTCCTGAAAAAAACCAGCAGTTGTGGAAGGAAAGAGGCAGACTGTTCATCTATGAAGGAAAGCTGTCTCGGAGGAGTATCAATGCCCGCACTCATGAGCTGGTCTGGCAGGTGGTAGTCCCAAAGAGAGAGGCATCAATGGTCCTGGAAGCATACCACAATGGAGCTGGCCACTTCAGATGGAAGAAGTTGGAAGCATTGCTCCGAGAGAGATTCTACTGCGCTGGTATGAGGAAAGCCACTGAAAAGTGGTGCCGAGAGTGTGGACAATGTAACCTGCGCAGAAAGGATCGAAACAGCCAGAGAGCTCCTCTACAGCCAATAATAACCAAACAGCCACTTGAGTTGGTCGCCTTAGACCATGTGAAGCTGGTCCCAAGCCGCTCAGGCTACATCTATGCTCTTACCATCGTGGACCACTACTCAAGATTCCTGGTAGTTGTGCCTGTCAAAGATCAAACAGCCAGGACAGCAGCCAGAGCCTTTCAACAGCACTTCTGTAGTCCACATGGATATCCTGAGCGAGTGCTTACAGATCAAGGTCCCGCTTTTGAGGCAGAAGTGTTCCAGGAATTCTGTAACTTGTACGGTTGCAAGAAGATCAGGACGACTCCGCACCATCCACAGACCAATGGCATGTGTGAAAAGATGAACCAGGTAGTGATTGACCTACTGAAGACCTTGCCTTTGGACGAGAGGAATCTGTGGCCAGAAAAGTTGCCAGATCTGGTAGACCTCTACAACCACATTCCTGTGAATTCCACCAACTGCACTCCAGCCTACCTAATGAGAGCGAGGCCTGGTAAACTGCCTATTGATTTGGATATGGGAGTCCTGACACCTGAAGTAACATCACCAGATGCTGACTGGGATACAGAGAGGCAGCAACAGTACAGAAGAGTACAAGAGTGTGTGGAAAAGAGTCTAGCTCAGGCAAGATAAAAACATGGGAGGCACTACAATCAGCATGCACCTGCAGTCCCCTTGTCACCAGGAGAACAAGTCCTCAAGAGGAAAAGAAGACTGCATAAATTGGATGACCAATGGGAAGCTGAACCCTACACCATTCTACCCTCAAACTTTGACAATACCAAGGTGTGCCTTATTAGTAAAGATGGAGGAGAAACCTCAGCAGCAGTATCAAGGGATCATTTGAAATTATGCCCTGACTAGCTAAAGGAAAGAATGGAAGAACAAAATAACATCCAACCCATAGAAAAAGAAAAGGTCAGCACTATACTTGGAGAATTCCCTGCCAATTGGACCAAAGTAAATGATGCTATAGTGGTGCCAGTGTTGACATTCCCCCAACTGGTAGTACAAGAAGAAGTGACTCATGAGAACTCTGAGAATCAGGAAGTTCAGGTAGCAGATGCCCTACCAGCAGTGGAGCCAGAGAACCCTCGCCCTACCAGTGGTGAATCTGTAATACCCCTGGTGAGACTGAGTCCATAGGAGAATACCCAGTTTACCCACACTAGAGTTACGCAGGTCTACCCGTACTACACAAGGTATACCGCCCATCAGATATCGTGTATAGATAAGTTTATGTGAATGTTGAAATTGTGTATATATTTAACTGTTCTCAAGCTTTGTGCCTGCAGAGAATCTGTAAGATTCTCCTTTTTGAAGTTTTCCCATTTTGTTTGATGGACATTGGACCACAGGACTTGTGTGGTCACCAACTTTGTAAATAGTTCACCATTTGCCCAGGAATGGACCATGGACATTGATGCTTGGACTTATCATCATAGGACTATTTTTGGAGCTTGTGGTTTTTGTAAATTTTTCCTTTTTAAATCTTGTAACCTTCATATTGTTTACATGTTTATATGTTTTTCATGTTTTTCTTTTATCAGTCCAGGAGTACTGACTTGCACTAGGGGGGAATGTGGTGCCCCCAGGAGTATGGTCGCCACATTGGCATTGCCTTCCTGCAGGGAGGGTGATGTCAGGCTTGGAGGCAATGAAGGGTCTCTCTAACAGTTAACCATGTCATGCAACACAGTTCCCACTCCAGGCCAGCAGAGTGAGCTCTGAACCAGAATTGGGGGAGGAGTGCTCTCTGAGGGCCAGAAAGGGAAATGAGGAGTTAGTGTGAGGAGGGCAAAGAGTGTAGACGTGTGGAGAGAAGCTGGAGGTTAAGCTGAGGATAGAGAGCTCCCTCCCAGTGAATAGCGCATGATCTGGAGCCTGGTCTCCACGGTTGTATGGATACTGAAGGTCCTGCAACAGAAACCAGAGGAATAGGAAGCTGTAATTGCTCTATTCCCAACTAAGACTCAGCGACGGGTGAGCCAAGAGAGCTAGAGGGCTACAGCTGTCTGCCATACAAGGTAGTTCTAAGAGAAGATAAGGAGGAACTTCAGTGTAACACAGTACTGGATGTACCTCAAGCCAGCGCTAGGAAGGAGACTACACAACCCGTCTGATAGAGAGATCCCTGAGTTGCTTCCAGGCTAGCCTGCTCCTGTGCCATCTGTAACCAGGACCCTGGACTGCGTTTGCCAAGTAAAGGTAAAGAAACTGCACCCTGTTGTGTCCTTGCCTCCTTCATGCAACATCCTCAGCACTGCTACATCTCTGTGCCAAAAACTGCACCCTCTTCCTAAACATTCCGCTACACTGCCCTGGGACCAACAGCCCTACCTGTGGAGGGCTACAACATCATTACTCCACTACACCATCTGTCCCAGAGGATCTGCTTGCAGCGTCGGCTTAACACCTCCCTTGCCGAACACCCCAGGTGGTGTCACGAATCACTTATAAACTTTATTCCCAACTCAACCCCTTTTACATGGGCGCCCAGGGCCACGGACCGGGTCACCGCTGCTGTGACAATCCCCTCCGAGTGACCGGCCTGGTACCGAGTACCCCACAGCCCTGGCAGGTGACCCACTATTAATGTCTGCTATTGGCTGCAGTGCTGATATCACATTGACAGCGCTGCCGCCTGTAAGGGAGCTCAGTGGTTTTGAGCAGCTGATGCCATTTATTCTGGCAGAGCCACTGATCTCCGTTATTGGCTACAGTGCTCTCAATGAGACGTCATCACTGCAGACAAGACAATGATAATTTTATTTCTATAGCGCCACCATATTCCTCAGCACTTTACATTTTAGAGGGGACTTGTACAGACAATAAAAGACATTACAGCATAGCAATAATCTCATAAATCAACAGATACATAGAGGAGTGAGGATATAGGGGAGACAAAAGGTGGAAGGTAACAATATGGTCCGGCCATCAGTGTAATAGGGTATTCACATAGCGCTGCATGATCCAGTAACCAACCAGTATGTGTACAGTACAGACACAGAGCTAGTAAGTGCATGTAGGGTGTGAGAACGGATGATACGAGGGTCCTGATTTTGGAGAAAGTTTTATCTGCAAAACATGCGAGAATTCTGAGTGGAAGATTCGGATTATATTGAGGATGTTAATCTTAGGTCATTAGCAGAACTGAGGACACAAATAGGATGGTAGACTGCAACGAGGGAGGAGATGTAGGGTGGCGCTGAAGCGTGGAGTGATAAGTTTATATTGAATTCTGTACTGGATGGGTAACAAGTGCAATGACTGACGCAGGGTAGAGGCATCGGTGTAGCAGTTGGCGAGGGATATGATCCTGTCTGCTGCATTCAGGATGGATTGGAGAGGGGAGATTTAGTGAGAGGAAGACTGATTAGTAGAGAGTTGCAATAGTCCAGACGATAATAAGAAAAAGCAACAGTAAGGTTATGTGCACACTTCGTGGATTTTGTTGCGGCTCCACAGGCTTTTTTCCACGCAGAATTACACCAGATCCGCAATGTAGTGCTCAACCATTGTTAATCAGTGGGAATCTAGAATTGGTGTGCACATGCTGTGGAAAAATCTGTGCGGATTCACAGCGTTTTATTTTTTGCAGCATGTCAATTCCTTTTGTGGATCTTCAGCGTTTCTGCACCCATTGACTTCCATTGTGTCAGTCAAATCCACAGCAAAACCGCAGGTGTAAAAAGGTTTGCAGATTTGCTGCGGATGTGCATGTGAATAACGCTGCAGAAAGGCTGGAGGAAGAGTGTGTGGGTGGAGAATGTGTGAGCGGAGAAGACGTGCGTGTTTGTCTGCAGGTGTCTTTGTGTATCTGTGTGTGTTTGAGTGTCTGTGGGTGTGTGCAAGTGTCTGTGTGTGTACGGGTCTGTGTGTGTCTTTGTGTAGGCAGGCATCGTCTGATGGATTTCTACTCCCATCCGGCTTTGTCTGCTGTCACATATAAAAGTGACAGCATGAGCCGATGATGGGATAGTAGTCCCATCATCCAGCGACTGTTTAATAGTTAAAAAAAAACAAAAAACATTCATACTCACCAAACACCTAATCCCCGACTCCCTCGATCTCCTGCAGCAAAAACAAAAAAATAAACCAACATATACTTACCTTTCTGCCGTAGTCCATTTAATAATGAGTGCCCCACGACAATCTCACCTGTAGAACACTCACATTGGGAGATGTGAAAGTTCTACAGGGCCTCTGGGGATACACTGACAGGAAGTAGTCACTCCGCCACTGAGAGTTCACCAGAGTTCATGATGTCAATTGCGGCACCACTGCGTGAGAAAATTCTCACTCAGCGGTAGTGCCATAAAGTGAGAGCATGAACTCCGATGAACTCTGATGCACTGCAGGAGCGATTATCTCCTGTCAGTGTATCCCCGGAGGCCTGGTAGAACAGTCACATCTTCCCATTTGACGTCTACATGTGAGATCGTCGTGCGACACTCGTTATTAAATGGACTACGTTGGACAGGAATTAT
This sequence comes from Dendrobates tinctorius, assembly GCF_039654945.1. Lineage (NCBI taxonomy): Eukaryota > Metazoa > Chordata > Amphibia > Anura > Dendrobatidae > Dendrobates > Dendrobates tinctorius. The sequence goes on along the minus strand of NW_027361963.1, from coordinate 2,315,842 downwards.
TTGTGTTGTTTTATTATTTTATTTTTGTTGCAGGAAATCGAGGGAGTTGGGGATTAGGTGATGCAGTAAAAATGGTTTAATTAAGGCTAGTTTCACACTAGCGTTCTTGGGCGCAGCGCAGGGCCGCCGCTAAGCTCCGCCCCGGCCGCACCCCCTCCAGTCAGTTCCTCCTGATCACATGATGCTGCATGCGATCAGTGTACCCTATATTTAGCGTTGTGTACGCTAACTATGCGCTGGTATGATTTTGCTGGCGCTGCGCCCTGTTGACCAGCGCACGGTCAGTGTGCCCAACGCTAAATATAGGATACACTGAGCGCATGCAGCGTCATGCGATCACAGAAGGAACTGACCGGAGGGGACGCGGCCAGGGGCGGGGCTTAGCGGCAGCCCTGCACTGCTGCGCCCGAGAACGCTAGTGTGAAACTAGCCTAAGATTCAATAAAGGAGTCTGTGATTATTTCAAATAAAGGACTGTTTTCTGGCTATGTCTTTATTTACAATATAACTATAGGATTAGTAATGGATAGGTGTCTTATAGACGTGGGTTTGATGTCGCCGGACAATACAATGGTGACATCAATTCCACAAATATTACCCCACTTGCCACCGCTACAGGGCAAGTGGGAAAAGCGAGGCTAAGTGTCAGAATTGGCGCATCTATAAGATTCACCATTTCTGGAGCAGCTGAGAGCTGATGTTTTTAGCCTGGGGGGTGCCAGTATACATGGCCCCTTCCCAGGCTATTAATATCAGCGCGCAGCTGTCAGCCTAGCCTTTGGTGATTCAATTTTATAGGGGGACCCCATGTCAACTTTTTTCTGGGGTTCCCCTGTAAACTAGCCAGTGAAAGCTAAGCAAACATTTATAGCCTGGGAACCTTTATGGCTATTGGCTCCTTCCCAGAATACCAACATCAGCCTCTGCTGGTTAAGAAAATTACGCGGGAGCCCACACAATTTTTTAAAAATTAAATATATTGCATTTTATGCAGATTTCGTGTGTGTCTCTAACTCTTTATGTACCATTTTATTATGTTCATTACTAAACCTTGGGCTTGGAAATATATATATATATATGTTAGCTGAAGAGCCCGGTGTTGCTCGGGCATAGTACTTAACTGTGCATCCCGCTGTCTTCCTTAGCAGCCCCTCTCTCCTTCCGCATCCCCGCTCTCCATCCGCCGTCGCATTCTATCCCTACACAGCCACGCTCTACATCCGTGTCCCTCCACAGCCCCGGTCTCTTTGTCCACAGCCCTGCTCTCCCACTCTCTCCCTCTACAGCCCCACTGTCTTCCTTCCTCCACATCCCCGCTCTCCATGCACCACACACGGTGACGCCGGGAGCAGAGGAGAGGTGCGCAGATTGTTAGTTTGGCCGGAGTGGGCGGCGCTAGAGCGGAGCTGCAGCGCATGTGATTGGGCGGCCTGCGGGGCGTGGCCTAGCGTGGGTGGGCGGAGATTGCTAGCGTGGGCGGAGCTGCAGTGCGTGTGATTTGGCGGCCTGCGGGGGGCGTGGCCTAGCGCTGTAGTAGGCCGCAGTAGAAGCCAAGGACTAAATTTAGGACTGGAAGCTGCAGGGGAGAGGGTGGATAGTGCAGTTGGCGACGGGGACAGGGTTGGGAGGGTGCCGGCACTATTCGGCCCCTGTCCTGAAGACTTCCTCCACAGCCCCGCTCTCCATGCACTGTCCTGATGTATCCATCCTCAGCCCCGCTCTGCTGCTTCGTGATTAGTTGATGTCTCACTCTGCTGCTTCGTGATTGGTTGGTGATACACACATTCAGATTTATATATAGAGATATTTATTTATAATGTATATATTATATTCACTTTTATTTGTTTTGTGTGTGTAAACATTATATTTGAACATGGTATGTAATGCTATTATGGTCTTCAATGGAGAATGTATAAGAAGAGGTTGGACAAGGAAATGACATCACAATTCTTTTTTTTTTGTTAAATAATATATCTTTATTTAGCTTACAAAACGCACAGAAATCCGTATGAAAAATCCACATGGATTTTCAGCTGCGTTTTCTGCCAAGAGAGGAAAATCCACACAGATTTTTACAACAGCAAATCCACAGCATTTTTATTTAGTTGTTAGACACATAAATAGCAGTAAAAACACACATGTGACATGCACAAGTGTGAACACGTCGATCAGACAATGCTCACACCACCCACTAACTGAGATACAAGAAAACATAGAATGACAGATTTGCAAAAATACTCTGCAATAAAAAATAGCAGTAATCAGAAAGTGCTGGATAACAAATACAGGGTATTTAGTCGATACTTTTTTTGCGCAAAAAAATGTATACCAAGCTGCTCCACCATGTCAAGGTATTCAGACAGGCCGCTCCCTAGTATGGGCTTGTGGTCTGAGACAGCTCTTATGTGCACGTCACACAAGAGAGGGGTGGGGTCTCCCAAACCATGCTAAGCACGGAAAAAAATGGATTAAAAACACACGTGACATGCACAAGTGTGAACACGTCGATCAGACAATGCTCACACCACCCACTAACTGAGATACAACAAGAAAACACAGAATGACAGATTTGCAAAAATACTCTGCAATAAAAAATAGCAGTAATCAGCAAGTGCTGGATAACAAATACAGGGTATTTAGTCGATACGTTTTTTTGCGCAAAAAAATGTACACAAGCTGCTCTACCACGTCAAGGTATTCAGACAGGCCGCTCCCTAGTATGGGCTTGTGGTCTGAGACAGCTTTTACGGTCACATAAGAGCTGTCTCAGACGACAAGCCCATGCTAGGGAGCGGCCTGTCTGAATCCTGTTCATATTAGACACTATTCACATGTTCGGGTTTTTAATATATTAGATAGGGACTGCTTCGATAGGGGTTACCTTGACGTGGTAGAGCAGCTTGTGTACATTTTTTGCGCAAAAACAGTATCGACTAAATACCCTGTATTTGTTATCCAGCACTTGCTGATTACTGCTATTTTTTATTGCAGAGTATTTTTGCAAATCTGTCATTCTGTGTTTTCTTGTTGTATCTCACATAAATAGCAGTGCTGGAGCCTCCGCTCTGGACCCAATGAGGTGGAATAAAGCACAGGTTGCCTTTTTTATTTTAAACAAACAGAAGGGGGACAGAGGTTTTCTGAAACTGGAATACCCCTCTATTTTTCAATTAGAAAACCCCTCTGTTTTTTTCATTGTTGAATTCCAGGAGCCATCATTTGTTTATTAGCTGTATGAGAAGCTTCTATGTGTGTGATGAGTTTTGTCTTCTTATTACCTAACTCTATCAACTTTTAAAAAATGTAAATTTTTAACACGTAAATCAGTGTGATTGGAGGCGATCCAATCATTAAGGTTGTGATGTCATTATGGATTGTGTAAATGACGGCATGTGTTACTCAGTTTGTATTAGCCTGATGAAGGAGCTGGACCGGCTCGGTGACATGTAGCTTAGCCCCTTAGTGACCGCCAGTGCGTCTTATTACTGACCTGAGATATGAGAATAGCATCCCCCATACAGGTGACAATCCTCTAGCTATCAGCTGTACAATATAGCCAACAACTTGCTGCAGAAGCCACGATCAGTGTTCGTGCCGTCCATATCTGTTTAACCCCTTAGATGCTGCTGTCAATAGTGGCTGCATCATACAAATGGTTAACAGAGTGTGGGGGCTTCCTCTTTATCCCCATCGGTGCCCTGAGATCATGATTGTGTGGTCCTGATGTTTGCCATGGCAAAATGATAATGGCCGTACAGTCTGCCGGCTACAGTGGCCTGTTCCAAAGTTAGCAACATTAGGTGGTAAAAATGCACTTTTTGTTTCCTGTCACCCCAGTTTGCATTAATTCCTGAAAATCACCTGAAAGGTTAATAAACTACCTGATTGGAATTTTGAATATCTTAAAGGGAGCTGCTTGTAAAATGCTATCACTTTTGGGGGTTTCCAATATATAGGACCCCCAAAATCGCTTCAAACCTGGATAGGTCCCTGAAAAAAATTTTTTTTGTAAATTTCATTGTAAAAATGAAACATTTCATTTTAAACTTCCTAAAATGCTAACAAACAAAATAAAATATTTTACATATGGTGATGATTTAAGGAAAACATGAGGGAAATGTTATTAATGATTTTCTGTGGTATAATCTGGATTATTATGATCTGGATCTTTATCCGGATTAAAGACATCATCATTCAGAGTTTAACAATTTAAATTTTTTTACATTTGTCAGATTTCTGATATTTTCTATAAATAAACACAAAACCTATCGACCTAAATTTACAATTATCATAAATTATAATGCGCCACAAAAAAAAACAATCTCAAAATCACTGGGATTTGTTGAAGTGTTCCAGAGTTATTGTCGCGTAAAGTGACACTGGTCAGATTTTAAAAATTTAGCCTGGTCACTAAGGGGTTAATAAAATAATTTTAATAAGAAAACTCTCCCTACATCCTTGGCAGCGCTTTCGGAAGCCTATTTCTTTTACTTACTCTTATATACTTGTGTATAAGCCGACCTGAGTATAAGCCGAGGCACCTAATATTGCCACAGAAAGCTTGGGTAAGCTTCTTGACTCGAGTATAAGCCGGGTATGCATTGTCCCCTCATCCCTGTCCTGGTATCACAGTCATCACATAATATCATGTAATAATGGTATAATCACCGGTGACACTGAGAAAGCTCCAAGTGTCAGAGCGTCCCCATAAACAGTCAGGGAGTACACACAAACAATGCCAAAGAGTACATAGCAGTACCAGAGTGCCCCCATAAACAGTACCATATTGTCCCCATAGTCAGTGCCAGACAGTACACAAACTGTACCAAAGTGCCCCATAAGCAGTGCCAGACAGTACACATAAGCAGTGCCAGAATTCCCCCATAAACAGTGCCAGAGAGCACACAAACAGTGCTAGAATACCCCCATAAGCAGTGGCAGACAGGACACATAACCCCCGCTCACCCTCCTGGCTTCCCTGGATCTCTATCCTCCCTGCATCTCTCTGTTATCCCGGGGCTGGCAGCTCTTCTTGCTCCTTTGCAGAGCAGTCATGTGACCCCGCTCATTAAGGTAATGAATGAGAGTGGATATGCGTCCATATTCATTACCTTAATGAGCGGGGTCACATGACTGCTCTGCAAAGGCACAAGAAGCGCTGCCAGCCCCGGGATACAAAGAGACGCAGGGAGGATGGAGATCCAGTGACGGAGGGTGAGTATTAATGTCTGACTCGTGTATAAGCCGAGGGGGTTTCAGCACAAAAAAATGTGCTGAAAATCTCGGCTTATACACGAGTATATACGGTATGTTTTTATCCTGGTTCTTTCCATCTGGACCTCTTGATGGAGGATCAGGCGGCACCGCTGCAGCCATGGAGGATCAATCATGTTAACACCAGGGTTGTGCCTTGAGCTGCACAACTAATCCAGGGGAGTAGTAGCCACTCACCTTAACCCAATATTATCTGCTGATTCACACAAGGAGCGCTTTTTATTTGTTTTTATAAAGTAAATTTAGAAATCCCTTCTGTATTGTAGAAAAAATTCACATCCAATCTATACTTCATCCTTATAGGAAATCCTTGTGAGAATAACGGTTTATCACCAATTTGTAAAAAAGAAGATATCAGGAAGCAGTCTAATGGAGAAAACCTCATTACCCTTCATGGACCTCCTGGACTTCACAGCACTTCACTTTCTTATACTCCTCCTAATCATGAGGAACCCTCTCCTGAGCAATCTCACATTGTTACCACAATTCCAGGTGACAACGTGGATACAAGATTTCAATGTGACAAGGAACTTACTACAAGCTCAGATTTTTTAGCACAAAGAAAGCACAAAGGAGAGAAGCCATACTCCTGTTCAGAATGTGGGAAATGCTTTACAAAGAAATCAACATTTGTTATACATGAGAGAATTCACACAGGAGAAAAGCCATTTTCTTGTTCAGAATGTGGGAAGTCCTTCACAGATAAAGGGGGTCTTATTAAACATAAGAAAATTCATACAGGAGAAAAGCCATATTCATGTTCAGAATGTGGGAAAAGATTTGCACATAAAGCTAAATATGTTAGACATGTGAGACGTCATACAGGGGAAACGCCATTTTCATGTTCAGAATGTGAGAAGGCTTTCTCAGATAAATCGAGTCTTATTAGACATCAGAGAACTCATACAGGAAAAAAGCCTTATTCATGTTCAGAATGTGGGAAGGCCTTCACAGAAAAAGGGAGTCTTATTAAACATCAGAGAATTCATACAGGAGAGAAGCCGTACTCTTGTTCAGTATGTGGGAAATGCTTTACAATTAAAACTCCATATGTTAGACATGTGAGTAGTCACACAGGAGAAAAGCCATTTCCATGTTCAGAATGTGGGAAATCCTACACAGATAAAGGGAGTCTTAATAAACATCAGAGAATTCACACAGGAGAGAAGCCATATTCATGTTCAGAATGTGGGAAATGCTTTTCAGATAAAGGGAGTCTTACTAAACATCAGAGAATTCACACAGGAGAGAAGCCATTTTCCTGTTCACAATGTGGGAAATGTTTTAGCGATAAATCAAATCTAGTTGAACATCAAAGAATTCACACAGGGGAGAAACCGTTTTCATGTTTACAATGTGGAAAATGCTTTACAGTGAAGTCAAAACTTAATAAACATCAGGGAACTCACACAGGCAAAAACCATGTTAATTCTGTGAGTAATGCTTTACAGATAAATTGAGTCTTATTACATACGAGAGAAGTCGCACAGGAGAGAAGCCGTATTCATGTTCGCTATGCCGTAAATCTTTTGTAAACAAATCAAATCTTGTTAGACATGAGAGAAGGTGTACAGGAAAGAAACTAAAATTATGTTCACTGTGTTTTATAAATTTCAATAAACATTGATCAGCATAAATGAGTAACATAGTAACATAGTTTTGAAGTCTGAAGGGAAGACCTTATGTCCATCTAGTTCAGCCTATTTTTAGTGCAGCTGTTCTGCATTGTTGATCCTGGGGAAGGCAAAAATCCCACAGAGTAGAAGCCAATTTTCTCCATAGGGAAAAAAATTCCTTCCCCTAAGCTGGGTCAACCATCTACCTATAATATTCTGTTATTCGTAACCTTCTATACTGTTACAAGAAAAGCATCCATTCCTTTCTTACATTCATTCAGTGAGTTGGCCATCACCACTTCCTCAGGAAGAGAATTCCAGAGCCTCACTGCTCTTACCGTGAAGAACCCTCTTCTATGCTGGTGCAGAAATTGTCTTTCCTCCAAACGAAAAGAATGCCCCCTTGTTCTTGTCACAGTCCTTGGTACAAACAGTTCATTGGAGAGATCTCTGTATTGCCCTCTGATATACTTGTACATATATATTAAGCCTCCCCTAAGTCTTCTCTTTTCTAGAGTAAATAGACCTAATTTTGATAACCTTTCTGGGTATTGTTGTGAACCAACTCCATTTATCATTTTAGTAGCCCGCCTTTGAACCCTTTCAAGTTCAGTAATGTCTCTCTTGAGCACCGGTGTCCAAAATTGCACACATTACCACAATACTCCAAGTGTGGTCTGACGAGTGATTTGTACAGAGGGAGAATTATGTTTTCATCTCGTGTCCCCAGACCTCTTCTAATGCATCCCATGACCCTATTTGCTTTGGTGGCAGCTGCCTGACACTGGGCACTCCAATTTAGCTTCTTATTGACTAAGATGCCTGTCTTTTTCCATGTCTGATTTCCCCAGCAGTTTCCCATTTAGTAAGTAATTATAGCATCTGTTTCTCCTTCCCATGTGCATAACCTTACACTTATCTGTGTTAAACCTCAATTGCCATTTTTCAGCCCAATTCTCCAATTTACTCAAATCTGTCTGTAGTTGCAAACTGTCCTCCTTTGTGTTAACTACCTTACATAGTTTTGTATCATCTGCAAATACTGATATTTTACTGTGTAAGCCATCCACTAGATCATTAATAAATATACTAAATAGTAGGGGGCCCAATACAGACCCCTGTGGTCCCCCACTAGTAACCCTGGCCCAATCTGAGGATGCCCCATTAATAACCACTCTTTGTTTTCTATCACTAAGCCAGCTCCCTACCCATCTACACACATTTTCCCCTAGCCCGAGCTTTCTCATCTTACTTGCCAATCTTTTATGTGGGACAGTGTCAAATGCTTTAGAGAAGTCGAGATAAATGACATCCAATGATTCTCCTTGGTCCATTTGAGAGCTTACATCCTCATAGAAGCTGATCAGGTTAGTTTGACAGGAGCGATCCTTCATAAATCCATGTTGATATGGAGTTAAACATTTATTAACATTGAGATATTCCATAATGGTATCCCTTAGAAACCCTTCAAACATTTTACCCACAACAGATGTTAAGCTTACCGGCCTATAGTTTCCAGGTTCCCTTTTACACCCCTTTTTGAATATTGGTACCACATTTGCTTGCTGCCAATCAAAAGGAACAGACCCTGTTTCTATAGAGTCTTTAAATATAAGGAATAGAGGCCTGTCTATCACATTACTTAACTCCCTTAATACCCGAGGGTGAATGCCATCAGGGCCTGGGGATTTGTCAATTTTAATCTTACTAAGGCGGTTCTGCACTTCTTCCTGGGTTAGGCAGGTAATACTTAATGGGGAGTTTACATTATCACTCTGCATTTCCCCTGGCAAATCCTTTTCCACTGTGAACACTGTTGAGAAAAAAGTTTTTAAAACATTTGCTTTTCCCACATCGCTCTATGATTTCACCCTCATTGTTCTTTAAAGGGCCGACACCATCAATTTTAATCTTTTTACTGTTTATATAATTAAAGAATAGTTTGGGGTTTGTTTTACTTTCCTTAGCAATGAGTCTCTCAGTTTCCACTTTTGCTAAATGTATTTGTTTTTTACACTTATTATTTTTTTCTCTATAACTTTTTAATGCTTCTTCATTGCCTTCTTGTTTTAGCTTCCTAAATGCCTTGTTCTTGTTATTTATTGCCCTTTATACATCCTTATTTAGCCACATTGGTGTTCTCCTGTTCCTAGCCCTTTTATTTCTGTACGGTATGGCTAGCTCGCAGTGGGTGTGTAAAACTGATTTAAATATTTCCCATTTATTTTCTGTGCTCCTATTTTTGAGGACATTGTCCCAATCAATTCAGCGAAGGTCCTCTTAGCTGATCAAACTTTGCTTTCCTGAAATTCAGCGTTTTTGTAACCCCCTTCCAGGGCACCTTACTGAAGGACAAGTGGAATTGTGTTATATTGTGGTCACTGTTCCCTCGGTGCCCATCGACTCGGACTTCTGTTATTCTATCTGGCCTGTTGCTTAAAATTAAGTCCAGAAGGGCCGTCCCTCTAGTTGGGCCCTGCACAAGTTGTGACAGTACACCCCCTTTGATAAGTAACATTTTGATTAATATCTCATTGAACACAAGAACAGTTTCTAAAATGTTGGTAACACGGAGTTTCATAGAACATGTTTTTTAATCAATAACATGAAAGTAAGGTTAATAATAATATGTAATGGTGCAGCCTGCATCTCTATATGTTTCTCCTTCCTTGTCCATTCAGAGACAGCGGCAGACTCTCCGCCCTGTCTGTGCAGTGTGGTCCTGGGGTTCTCCCGCTTCTCAGTAACCTCCAGCAGAGTGCATAGTGCACATGCTCTTCTCTTAAAGGGGAAGAGTGCACCTGCTAAGATGGCCCCAGCCAATTGCTGGGAGGTATCTTGTATAAGTGGCACCCTCCCAAATAGGGAGGTGGCAAAACATCATTGATTCATTAGTTTGTTAGTCTGTGAGTTGTTAGGTTCCTTGTGCAGACTGTGTCCAAGTGTAGTCCGTGTGTGGTCAGTGTCTCAACAATGTTCTGAAACCCATGTGCCCGAATGTAGTCCGAAACCGCCCCGGCAGTTCCTGAACCCTGTGACCACATCGGTATGAACATATACTGAATCAAGTCCTGTCTGTTACTCTGTGTCAGTACACTGTGTGCAGAATTATTAGGCAAATGAGTATTTTGATCACATCATCCTTTTTATACATGTTATCCTACTCCAAGCTGTATAGGCTTGAAAGCCAACTGCCAATTATGAAAAACAGGTGATTTGCATCTCTGTAATGAGGAAGGGTGTAGTCTAATGACATCAACACCATATATAAGGTGTGCTTAATTATTAGGCAACTTCCTTTCTTTTGGCAAAATGGGTCAGAAGAAAGATTTGACGGACTCTGAAAAGTCAAAAATTGTGAGATGTCTTGCAGAGGGATGCAGCAGTCTTGAAATTGCCAAACTTTTGAAGCGTGATCACCGAACAATCAAGCGTTTCACGGCAAATAGCCAACAGGGTCACAAGAAGCGTGTTGATAAAAAAAGGCGCAAAATAACTGCCCATGAATTGAGGAAAATCAAGCATCAAGCTGCCAAGATGCCATTTGCCACCAGTTTTGCCATATTTCAGAGCTGCAACATTACTGGAGTATCAAAAAGCACAAGGTGTGCCACACTCAGGGACATGGCCAAGGTAAGGAAGGCAGAAAAACGACCACCTTTGAACAAGAAACATAAGATAAAATGTCAAGACTGGGCCAAGAAATATCTTAAGACTGATTTTTCTAAGGTTTTATGGACTGATAAAATTAGAGCGACTCTTGATGGGCCAGATGGATGGGCCCGAGGCTGGATCAGTAAAGGGCAGAGAGCTCCACTCCGACTCAGACGCCAGCAAGGTGGAGGTGGGGTACGGGTATGGGCTGGTATCATCAAAGATGAACTTGTGGGACCTTTTCGGGTTGAGGATGGAGTGAAGCTCAACTCCCAGACCTACTGCCAGTTTCTGGAAGACACCTTCAAGCAGTGGTACAGGAAGAAGTCGGTATCGTTCAAGAAAAACATGATTTTCATGCAGAACAATGCTCCATCACATGCATCCAAATACTCCACAGCGTGGCTGGCCAGTAAAGGTCTAAAAGAAGAAAAAATAATGACATGGCCCCCTTGTTCACCTGATCTGAACCCCATAGAGAACCGGTGGTCCCTCATAAAATGTGAGATCTATAAGGAGGGAAAACAGTACACCTCTCCGAACAGTGTCTGGGAGGCTGTGGTGGCTGCGGCACATTGCAATGTTGGTCATAAACAGATAAAGCAACTGACAGAATCTATGGATGGAAGGAAGGTGAGTGTCATCGTAAAGAAAGGTGGCTATATTGGTCACTGTTTTTTTTTTGTTTGTTTTTGAATGTCAGAAATGTTTATTTCTGAATTTTGTGTTATATTGGTTTACCTGGTGAAAATAAACAAGTGAGATGGGTATATATTTGGTTTTTATTAAGTTGCCTAATAATTCCGCACAGTAATAGTTACCTGAAAAAACAGATATCCTCATAAGATAGCCAAATCTAAAAAAAACCCACTCCAACTTCCAAAAATATTAAGCTTTGATATTTATGAGTCTTTTGGGTTGATTGAGAACATAGTTGTTCAATAATAAAAAGAATCCTCTCAAATACAACTTTCCTAATAATTCTGCACTCAGTGTATTTTTCCTGCCTGAAGCGTAGTCTAAACAGAGCCCTAGCCCTATTAGAGTGTGCGAACCTCGTGGTTAGCAGCTGCAGTACCGGGCTCTGCCTAGGAGTGGTACCTGCGGCTGAAGTCTGACTCCGCATTGAGGAGCTCCAGTGAAAACCAGGTAGCTGCTTAGCCATGCCCCTGCCTAAGTAGGCCTGGTCTTGTGACACAGTGGGTTCACACACCATGTGTGCCACCTGCGGGCGTGACATAACTTTACAAAATCTTCAGTTTTACTCAGATTAGTTGATGCAAAAATTAGTACACCCCATATCGAAAACCATTACATGTAGTATTTTGTATGGCCTCCATGATTTTTAAGGACAGCACCCAATCCTCTTGGCCTGAAATGAAGAAGTTGGTGACATAATACAACATCTATCAGGGGTGAAGTGGGCAGCTAGCTGAAGCCGCATGGACCAGGGCTCATCCCACCGAAAACCCGCTCTCCTTTGACCGTAGGCATAATGCTACTCTGCCTACACAGGGTGAGGGTAAAACAGTGTCAATACTTTATTGAACCACAAAACAGGCAAATAACACAGAACAATGCCAACAAAATACCCAAGATGGTGCAAAATTACAGAGTTACACCCTTCTGCTGACTCACCGGGATAAGAGCAGTTGTGACTTCAGAGCTTCCAGGGCCAACTACCCCCACCTGTGGTGCACACAGAGAGAAGGTAACAACAAACTTAGGAAGCTGAAAGTTCATGGATAATACCCCCACCTGTGGCGCACACAGAGAGAAGGTAACAGCAATCTTAGGAAGCTGAAAGTTCATTGAGGCACACGGTCAGTTGACTGGAGGGTCGCAACCTGGTTTCTTGGAGCAGCTCCATGGAGCCATGTGACTGGTCGGTCCCAATCCTGGCTTTCACAAACATACCCATGGGTTCAGTGATGGTCAATGGAGCTAATCTGTATTCTTTCAGCCGAGGTCTTGGTCCCCTTAGCTGACATCCTGTAGAATGTCAAATCTGTGTCCCTCGCGATGGAGCCATGATCAGGCAGCTATCCTGTAGAGTGTTCCTGGTTTTGGTTTTGTAAAGACAACAGTACAATAAACTGTAGGAGCTGATATAAGAGGTAAATATCAACCATCAATTTAGAAATATCGATTTAACCTACAAGAAGTCAACATTTCAGACTCTTGACCAACCAAAAAAAGAAACACATACAGTAGTGTTCAAAATAATAGCAGTCCAATATGACTAACCAGATTAGTCAGTGTTTATTCTATAAATTATATTTCCACGTCTCACAATTTACCGCTTGGTGCCGTAGATTCTATGAAAACCACCAGACTCCACATTCATGATCTGCAGGTTTTTGAGTCTGAGTATTAGAATAATTAATTGAAAAGTGGGTGTTCACAATAATAGCAGTGTGGAGGTCAGCTAGTGAGGTCAATCATTCTGTGAAGAATCAGGTGTGAATCAGGGCCCTTATTTAAGAGTGAAGCCGGGGCATATTGTACATTCTGTGCTCCTTGAAAGCCTGAGAAATATGAGTCGTTTGAGACATTATTCAGAAGAACAGCTTCCTTGGATTGGAAAGTGGATTGGAGAGGGTAAAACTTATAAAGAAGTGCAGACAATAATTGGCTGTTCAGCTAAAATGATCTCCAATGCTTTATAATGGAAAGCCAAACCAGAGAGATAGGGAAGAAAACGGAAGACGACCATTCTAATGGATGGAAGAATGGCAAAGGCTCAGCCAATGATCGGCTCCAGGGTGATCACAGACAGTCCCAAGTTACCTGTGAGTACTGTGACAGAAGACGCCTGTGTGACGCTAATGTAATGTATTGAATACAGTCTGTATAGAGTTTTGTGTTTAGATGCGAGGAAACAGGCTTGTTTAACCCCTTTTTTACCTTAGACGTACTATTCCGTCCATGTGCCCTGGGACTTAATGCCCATGGACGGAATAGTATGTCATCATCGATCAGCAGCACTCACGGGGGGAGCGCAGCTGATCACGGCCGGGTGTCAGCTGATCATCACAGTTGACACCTGGTACTATGTGGCAGGAGTGGTCATGGACCGCTCCCGGCACATTAACATGATCATTAACATGATCGCAGTGTTCTGGTGGCAAAGGGAAGCATTGCGCAGGGAGGGGGCTCCCTGCGTGCTTGCCTGAGACCCACAGATCAACGAGATGTGCTGAGAGCAGGCATCGGCAAGCCTGCACTGCAGATCGCTGATCTGACACAGTGCTGTGCAAATTGTCAGATCAGCGATCTGACACTATATAGTAATGTCCCACAGGGGGACAATATAATAAAGTTAAAAAAAATTAACATGTAAAAATAATTTTAAAAAAATCCTAAATAAAGAAAAAAAAGGAAAATATTTCCCAATAAATTAATTTCTTTATGTAAATAAAAAACAATAAAAGTACACATATTTAGTAATGCCGCGTCCGTAACAACCCTCCCTATAAAACTGTCCCACTACTTAACACCTTTAGTCAACCCCTTAAAAAAAAACAGCAAAAAACAATGCTTTATCATCATATCGCCGACCAAAAAGTGGAATAACGCGCGATCAAAAAGACGGATATAAATAACCATGGTACCGCTGAAAATGTCATCTTGTCCCGCAAGAAATGAGCCGCCACACAGCGTCATCAGCGGAAAAATAAAAAATCAAAATTAATACACCGGCGCTCCCTCTGGTGTAAACTAGAGCTGCGGGTGCTTAGTCAGCCTCTGTGCTAACGGCTGGCAAAGAAACAGTTAACATAAACCAAAAAAACAAGAAAGCACCGCGCTAAAGTTACTACATTAAATACCAGATAAAATGATCAAAAGGAACAATTGAATAAACTAGTCATAGAAGTGTAACATGTGACTGAGTAAGATGAAGCGTTTGCCTACCTTTAGGGGAGTGTGTGCTCCAGTATGGAGACGGCTCTGGTGTGGATAGGAAGAAAAATCCAGGTAATCCCCAGAGGCGACCTGCAGCAGGGGATCCTCTAACCAGAGCAGGGAGCTGTGAACCAGCTAGTTCACAGATCGTGATGTGAAAATACAGCAGCAATTGCGATCACAAAGATGCAATCAAGGTAGAGGGAGAGTAGGGCCCGGGGAGCGTCCCCCCCTGGATAAGAGCCCGCCTGATCCCTCACCTGAAGACAAAAGCACACGGCGTGCGCCGGCCGGGAGACGCCACTGGCAATGCCGGAGTGGGGGGGCGTGGTCTGGGTGATGTCACCTAGAACAGAGGGATAAGAACTGGGGGGACGGGGGCTGAGAGGGGCCAGACGCTCCCCGGGCCCTACTCTCCCTCTACCTTGATTGCACCTTTGTGATTGCAATTGCCGCTGTATTTTCACATCACGATCTGTGAACTAGCTGGTTCACAACTCCCTGCTCTGGTTAGAGGATCCCCTGCCGCAGGTCATCTCTGGGGATTACCTGGATTTTTCTTCCTATCCACACCAGAGCCATCTCCATACTGGAGCACACACTCCCCTAAAGGTAGGCAAACGCTTCATCTTACTCAGTCGCATGTTACACTTCTATGACTAGTTTATTCAATTGTTCCTTTTGATCATTTTATCTAATATATAAAGCTCAAGTGTGTGTATGTATGTATGTGTGTATGTCCGGGATTGGCATCCGCACCGAAGCAGCTACAGTCACAAAATGTGGCACAGTCACACGTCTGGACCCCGAGAGTCTATGTTGTGAGGAGAAATTTTAACCCCGCGCGTTCCAATTCACCAAACAATTTTGCCCCTATCAACATAATGGGGAAAGTGTGTGTATCAAGCCCCGCCCCTCATTATGATGTCACAATGGTTGCCATGGCGACGCTGATGTCATCATAGGTTGTAAGCCTCGCCGCTCATTATGATGTCATAATGGTTGACTATGGGATGGAGGATGTGTGATGGGTATATGGACATGGGACTATGGGATGGAGGATGTGTGATGGGTATATGGGCACTCGACTATGGGATGGAGGATATGTATGATGGGTATATGGGCACGGGCCTATGGGATCGTGGATATGTAAGATGGGTATATGGGCACGGGACTATGGGATGGAGGATATGTATGATGGGTAAATGGGCATGGGACTATGAGATGAAGGATGTGTGATGGGTATATGGGCACTCGACTATGGGATGGAGGATGTTATGAGTGAGTCACCAGAGGAGGAAAAAACAAAAATGCAAGCTAAGTCCAGAAAACCGGAGAGGTTGGTAGCTAGCAGATTGCAGACCCCTGATCCTATTCACAACAACTAACAGTAGCCGTGGAGCGTGCCTACGGTGGTCCTAGACGCCTCGTTACAGCCGGAGAACTAAATAAGCCTAAAGAAAGAAAGGGAAAATCAAAACTGCCCCAGAGCAGACCCCAAAGCAATAGACAGCCCCCAACATGTATTGTCGGTGAAAAAAGATGAAAACACAAACACAGACAGAAAGACAGGCAGAGCAAACAATGGGGCCCAACTAACAAGACAGGACAGGACAGAAAAGATGCTGGCTGCAGTCCGCAAAAACTCTACCAAAAATGTCCCAACACGTCTGATAGGAAAAATGGCCCTGAAGTCACTAGACTTCAAAATCCCTATATCAGCACTCCGATATATTCTGAGGACAGAGCAAAAGAGATTAAACCGATCAGGGACTAAATAGAAATTCAGCACAGTCCCAGCCGGGAGTGGCTGAACACAAAACTAAGAAAATCAGACAAACTCTCATGGAACAATAGCAGAGCAAAACTTAGCTTTAGAAGACAGGAACTGAACTGGAAGCCAGACCTCAGAGCAGGAGAAATCACCAGCAACCCTACAGGGCGTCAGCTGCCTTATATCCCCTCAGAGATTCCTGATGTCCAATCGCAATCCACCTGTTCAGGTGGCAGGTCTCTCCCATCCAAATCAGTTTCACCACTTCCTTTCACCAGCAGAGGGAGTTCATCGGACATCAAAGGTGAGCGAGAAAATGAGCTCACAACAGTACCTCCCCCTTGAGGAGGGGGTCACCGAACCCTCATCCACGCCACCAGGCCGATCAGGATGAGCCCGATGAAAAGCACGAACCAATCTTTTGGCATGAATATCAAATGCAGAGACCCAAGAATTATCCTCCTGGCCATAACCCTTCCACTTAACCAAATACTGGAGTCTCCGTCTAGCCAGACGAGAATCCAGTATCTTCTCAACCTCATATTCCACATTACCTTCAACCAATACAGGGTCAGGAGGCGCCACAACTGGGACCACTGGCTCAACAAAGCTCTTCAACAGAGACTTATGAAACACGTTATGGATCTTAAATGTAACAGGAAGAGCCAATCGAAAAGAGACCGGATTAAGAATCTCCAAAATCTTGTAAGGTCCAATAAATCTAGGTTTAAACTTTGGAGAAGCCACCTTCATAGAGATATTCTTTGATGACAACCAAACCATATCACCCACCTTAAACCAGGGACCAATGGTCCTATGTCGGTTGGAAAACCGCAGGGCCTTTTCCAGGGAGAGAGACAACTTATCCACCACTTGGTCCCAAATCTGGTGCATCCTCATCACCACAGTGTCAACCCCTGGGCAGGTAGAAGACTCCACCTGCCCTGAAGAGAATCGAGGATGAAACCCAAAGTTACAGAAAAAGGGTGACATCAAAGTGGCAGAACTAGCTCTATTATTTAAAGCCAATTCAGCCAAGGGCAATAATGAGACCCAATCATCCTGATCAGCAGAGATAAAACATCTCAAATAAGACTCCAAAGTCTGGTTCGTTCTCTCCGTCTGCCCATTGGTCTGAGGGTGAAACGCAGAGGAGAACGACAATTGAATTCCCAGCTTGGAACAAAAAGTCCTCCAAAATCTAGAGACAAACTGAACTCCTCTGTCAGATACAATGTTCTCAGGAATCCCGTGCAAGCGAACCACCTGTTACAAAAACAGGGGCACCAACTCTGAGGAAGATGGCAACTTAGGGAGTGGTACAAGATGGACTATCTTAGAGAATCTATCACAAATCACCCAGATAACAGTCATTCTCTGAGAAACGGGCAGATCAGAAATAAAATCCATTGAAATATGGGTCCATGGCCTCCTGGGCACCGGCAAAGGCATCAATAACCCACTAGAGCGAGAACAAGGTTTAGACCGGGAGCAAGTCCCACAGGACTGCACAAAATTCCTGACATCACGAGATAAGGCGGGCCACCAAAAAGACCGACTCACCAAATCTCTAGTACCAAAAATACCTGGATGACCAGCCAATGCGGAGCAATGAACTTCAGACATCACTCTCTTCCTCCACTGGTCAGGAACATACAATTTTCCAATGGGATAACGCTCAGGTTTGTCCTCCTGAAACTCTTCCAGAGCACGTCTCAAATCGGGCGAGATGGCAGAAAGAACTACCCCCTCACCCTAAGATGGTAGCAGGCTTGGTCACAGTAGGAGAATCAGCAAAGAAACTCCTAGAGAGGGCGTTTGCCTTAACATTCTTAGTGCCCGGAAGAAAAGAGACCACAAAATCAAAACGTGTGAAAAACAAGGCCCACCTAGCCTGTCTAGGATGCAAGCGTTTGGCCGACTCAAGGTAAATCAAATTCTTGTGGTCAGTGAGGACCACGACTTGATGTCTAGCTCCCTTCAACCAATGTCTCCACTCCTCAAATGCCCATTTCATGGCTAACAGTTCCCGATTCCCCACATCATAGTTGCGTTCAGATGGGGAGAACTTTCAGGAAAAGAAGGCACAGGGATTCATCTTAGATGTTACCGGGTCTTTTTGGGACAAAACAGCTCCTGCACCAATCTTTGAAGCGTCCACCTCTACCTGAAACGGAAGTAAGACATCAGGTTGCCGCAAAACCGGAGCAGAAGTGAACCTCCGCTTCAGCTCCTGAAAGGAAGAAACAGCCTCTGGAGACCAATTCAGCACATCAGCACCCTTCTTAGTCAAATCAGTCAATGGTTTGGCAATACCAGAAAAATTAGCTATAAATTTACGATAAAAATTAGCAAAACCCAAAAACTTCTGGAGGGTCTTTAAAGAAGTGGGCTGAACCTAATCATAAATGGCCTGTACCTTGGCCGGGTCCATTTCAATAGTTGACGGAGACAAAATAAATCCCAAAAATGAAATTCTCTGTACACCAAAAAGGCATTTTGATCCCTTAACATACAGGGAATTCTCCCTCAAAATCCAGAACACAGTCCGAACATGTTCCACATGAGAGTCCCAATCTCTGGAAAAGATCAAAGTATCATCCAGATAGATGATCAAAAATGTATCCACAAAGTCCCGGAAAATATCATTCATGAAGCACTGGAAGACAGAAGGAGCATGTTACGGCGGCGGAACACCCTTAAAAAAAATATAAATAAATGTGTTCGCCGCCCGGGGTCCACCGTGCGGCAGGTGTGATAACCGCTGCTAAAATGGCAGAGCACAGGGACGATAATTAGCACAGGGTTTAACTGCACCTAGTGCACAAAAGTAGCTCTGTTGAGAGCTGCAAGCAAAACAAAAATACAAAGAACGCTGAGTCTGTATCAGCTTCACAGACCATCAGCGGCACACTGCGGTAGCCAGGAATCGGAGTAGTTCAAAACAACACTACAACCGGATAGACTTACCGTGGCAGACCGTGTGCACGGCGTCGCAACTGCGGACGCCAAAACGACTGCAAGCGCGAATTTAGCAGGCGCAATGCAGAACGCTGGCTGCTGTAACGAATGATGCTTGAGCGCGCTGGCGCTAGCGCAATACTGGCTGTCCCAATCACTCACACAAACGTAATATCCGAGGGAAGGGGTTTCATAATAAGTCATCCACCAGACCAAGCATCCATCACCAAACACACAGCAGCAAGTATAGAAAATTCTAGCGCATGGCATAGTGGCCATGCGCACTTTTTATAGCGTACGGGACCTGCCGGAAATCTCCAAAACCCCGAGCATAACCAATCAAATCAGGAGCAGGACCTGAGCACCTGACTCCTAAACTCCAGTGAGAGCTCGTCCCGTGAGCATGCTCAGTAGCTGGGAAAAGGACAGCCTCTGGAGACAAATGTGAGAATCTGGGTTGCTGCATAAGCATAGACTGACCCAGATTCCTAACATTACCCCCCCTCCTAGGGCCCCCTCCTCCCTGAACCCTCCGATGCACCAGCCTGTGCCCGACAGCAGCACAGGTCTCAGACTCGTCAAAAGGCGAGCCTGATCTGGTAGGTGAAACCGAGAACCGGGAGCTGCAGACGGTATCGGGGGAGACCAGATCACCAGGTCTCAGGAGGGACACCCGGGAGACAGTGGGAGTTTTAGGAGAAGGCCGCCGTGTATCGGCGGGCGTAGCCACTCTCCGTTCGGTAAGGCTATCCCGAGCACACAGGGTGCATGCCCGAATAAATTTTTTTACATCCCGAGCCCTGTGCGGCCACCAATACGAACCGGCCAGTGACTTCGTGGTCTGCATATAGCCACGATGGCCGTCCACATTGGGCGCGTGTGCCCATGCAAGAACTTTAGGCCGCTGGCGAGGAGGGACAAAAGTCTCGCCTACCGACTCGCAATCAGACCATTGCGGGGCGCTGTCTTCCGGGGAAGCAGCAGGCAGATGGTAACAACCGTACATGGTCTCCTGCGCCGGAGATGTCTCCGAAATGGCACGAGACACCTCCATGGGCTCGGGGAGTGGAACCTCTGGCTCGGGCAGATCCAAAGGCTCAAAAAATTTGGGAGCCAGAGTACCTCTACATTTGGTGTGAGCCCGTTCCAAACCACGCTCCGAAAAACGGAGGTCGATACGGGAGGAGATGGCGATTAATTCCTCCAGAGTGGTAGGAATCTCTCTAGTGGAGAAAGCATCCTTCACGTGCTCAGCTAGACCTCTCCAAAAAACTGGAATAAGTGCCTTGTCAGACCACTCTAACTCAGACGCCAGTGTCCGAAAACGGACGGCGTATTTACTCACTGAGAGTGAGCCTTGAGACAAGGCAAGTAATTGGAGTGAGGTATCGTGTGTAACCCGAGGACCGAGAAATACCTGCTTGATAGCGGTAAGCAGATTAGCCGCGTTCCGAACATCCGGGTCACCACGCTCCCAAAGTGGCGTTGCCCATTCCAGCGCCTTGCCCGACAGTAGGGAGATAATAAAGGTCACCTTGGCCCATTATGTAGGGAATTGTGCAGCCAGCAGCTCCAGATGAATTGAGCACTGGCTGATAAAACCCCTACAGGAGGCGCCATCCCCAGAATATTTCTCAGGTAACGGGAGGCGGGTAACTGTCGGCGCAAGGGCAGACATGGACATACGACCCACTGCGTCCGTAAGTGCCTGAACAGCAGCATCCGTGGCCTGCGAAGCTGTGAGGGCCCTCTCAAGGGTAGTCAAGCGAGACTCGAGCTGTCGCACGCATTGCACGAGTTGCTGCTGATCTGCCATTTAGCCAGACCCTGGCGCTAGTATTAAGTTACGGCGGCGGAACACGCTTAAAAAAATATAAATAAATGTGTTCGCCGCCCGGGGTCCACCGTGCGGCAGGTGTGATAACCGCTGCTAAAATGGCAGAGCACAGGGACGATAATTTGCACAGGGTTTAACTGCACCTAGTGCACAAAAGTAGCTCTGTTGAGAGCTGCAAGCAAAACAAAAATACAAAGAACGCTGAGTCTGTATCAGCTTCACAGACCATCAGCGGCACACTGCGGTAGCCAGGAATCGGAGTACTTCAAAACAACACTACAACCGGATAGACTTACCGTGGCAGACCGTGTGCACGGCGTCGCAACTGCGGACGCCAAAACGACTGCAAGCGCGAATTTAGCAGGCGCAATGCAGAACGCTGGCTGCTGTAACGAATGATGCTTGAGCGCGCTGGCGCTAGCGCAATACTGGCTGTCCCAATCACTCACACAAACGTAATATCCGAGGGAAGGGGTTTCATAATAAGTCATCCACCAGACCAAGCATCCATCACCAAACACACAGCAGCAAGTATAGAAAATACTAGTGCATGGCATAGCGGCCATGCGCACTTTTTATAGCGTACGGGACCTGCCGGAAATCTCCAGAGCCCCGAGCATAACCAATCAAATCAGGAGCAGGACCTGAGCACCTGACTCCTAAACTCCAGTGAGAGCTCGTCCCGTGAGCATGCTCAGTAGCTGGGAAAAAGGACTTAGCCTCTGGAGACAAATGTGAGAATCTGGGTTGCTGCATAAGCATAGACTGACCCAGATTCCTAACAGAGCATTAGTGAGCCCAAAAGGCATCACCGGGTACTCAAAAAGTATTAAACACCGTCTTCCATTCATCCCCATGCTTAATGCGAATAAGATTATACGCCCCCTGAGGTCAAGCTTGGTAAACCAGCAAGCACCTTTATCTCTGGAGAATAGATCAGAAATCAGGGGTAACGGATACTGATATTTAACAGTAATTTTGTTGAGGGAACGATAGTCAATACAAGGCCTTAATGAACCATCTTTCTTGGCCACGAAAAAAAACCCAGCACCCAAGGGTGAAGAGGATGGTCTAATATGACCCATCTCCAACGACTCCTTAATATAAGATCGCATAGCCTCGTGCTCGGGTACAAATAAATTGAACAGTCGACCCTTGGGAAATTTACACCCCAGACTCAGCTCAATTGCAGTCATAACTCCTATGAGGAGGCAAAGACGCAGACTCATTCTCACTAAATACATCATAAAAGTCAGCCAAATAATCAGGAACATCATGCGATTGGGGAGAGGTGGAGAAAACAGTAGCGTCACCAAGAGCACACCGACAACCCCAACTCACCACAGACACAGATTTCCAATCCAAAACTGGATTATGGATTTGCAACCAGGGAAACCCCAGAACAATGGTATTATGCAACACCAAAAATCTGCAATTTTCTTGATGGTCTGGGGCGACCCGCATTACCACTTGCGTCCAAAACTGAGGTTTATTCTTCGCCAAAGAAGTAGCATCAATACCCCTCAAAGGGATAGGCGTCCGCAGAGGTGTCATAGGAAACCCACAACGTTTAGCAAAATCCAAGTCCATCAGGTTCAGAGCCGCTCCTGAATCCACAAAAGCCTTAGCGGAAAAAGTGGACAGGGAGCAGATCAGAGTAATTGCCAGAAGAAACTTAGGTTGTACACCACCTATAGCAAATGTGTGTGCAAAACGTTTCTCTCGTCTAGGGCAGATAGAAATAATATGAGGCATCTCCACAGAAAAAACACAGCTTATTACGCCTTCTGAACTCCTGACGTTGCGCCCTAGACAAAACTCTATCACATTGTATAGGTTCAGACATTTGTTTAACAGGTGGCAGCATTTCTCGTGTAATTTTACGTTCATGTAAACGCTGATCAATCTGAATGGCTAATGACATAGAATCGTCAAGACCAGAGGGAACAGGAAATCCCACCATAGTATCATTTACGGTTTCTGACAAACCCTTCCGAAAGAGAGCTGCCAAGGCACCATCATTCCAGGTAGTAAGGACCGCCCACTTTCGGAATTTTTGACAGTATAACTCTGCAGGATCCTGACCCTGGCTCAATGCCAAGGCTTTTTCAGCTTGGTCAATAGCATTAGGTTCACCATACAACCCCAAGGCTTGAAAAAATGCATCCACATTAGTTAGAATAGGATCATCAGGTGTCAAAAAAAAGCCCAATCCTGGGGATCGCCGTGCAGCAAAGAGATGACAATTTTAACCTGCTGCGCAGAGCTCCCCGATGAGTTAGGCTTCAAAGCAAGAAATAATTTACAATTATTCTTAAAATTCAAAAATTTAGACCGATCCCCAAAAAACACATCAGGAGTAGGGATTTTAGGTTCAGCAGCATGTGAATGAGCAAGATAGGTGGAAATTCCCCACACTTCAGCAGTGAGCTGCTCCACACAATCAGACAATTGCTTAATCTCCATTAAGAAAAAAATCCTCCTACGGCCCCAGAGAAAAAGAGGAAAAAATATACACAAAAAAAAAATTCTGACAATTTTTTTTTCTTTTTTTTTAACAATTCTTTCCTGCTATTGAGTACCCTAGAATCTGCGGTATGGCTGGTGATTCTGTTATGAGTGAGTCACCGGAGGAGGAAAAAACAAAAATGCAAGCTAAGTCCAGAAAACCGGAGAGGTTGGTAGCTAGCGGATTGCAGACCCCTGATCCTATTCACAACAACTAACAGTAGCCGTGGAGTGTGCCTACGGTGGTCCTAGACGCCTCGTCACAGACGGAGAACTAAATAAGCCTAAAGAAAGGGGAAATCTAAACTGCCCCAGAGCAGACCCCAAAGCAATAGACAGCCCCCAACATGTATTGTCGGTGAAAAAAGATGAAAACACAAACACAGACAGAAAGACAGGCAGAGCAAACGATGGGGCCCAACTAACTAGACAGGACAGGACAGAAAAGATGCTGGCTGCAGTCTGCAAAAACTCTACCAAAAATGTCCCAACACGTCTGATAGGAAAAATGGCCCTGAAGTCACTAGACTTCAAAATCCCTATATCAGCACTCCGATATATTCTGAGGACAGAGCAAAAGAGATTAAACCGATCAGGGACAAAATAGAAATTCAGCACAGTCCCAGCCGGGACTGGCTGAACACAAAACTAAGAAAATCAGACAAACTCTCATGGAACAATAGCAGAGCAAAACTTAGCTTTAGAAGACAGGAACTGAACTGGAAGCCAGACCTCAGAGCAGGAGAAATCACCAGCAAACCCTACAGGGCGTCGGCTGCCTTATATCCACTCAGAGATTCCTGATGTCCAATCGCAATCCACCTGTTCAGGTGGCTGGTCTCTCCCATCCAAATCAGTTTCACCAGCAGAGGGAGTTCATCGGACACCAAAGGTGAGCGAGAAAATGAGCTCACAACAGGAGGATATGTATTATGGGTATATGGGCATGGGACTATGGGATAGAGGATGTGTGATGGGTATATGGGCATGGGACTATGGGATGGAGGATGTGTGATGGGTATATGGGCATGGGACTATGGGATGGAGGATGTGTGATGAGTATATGGGCACTCGACTATGGAATGGAGGGTATGTATGATGGGTATATGGGCATGGGACTATGAGATGAAGGATGTGTGATGGGTATATGGGCACTCGACTATGCGATGGAGGATATGTATGATCGTATATGGGCACGGGACTATGGGATGGAGGATATGTATGATGGGTATATGGGCACTGGACTATGGGATGGAGGATATGTATGATGGGTATATGGGCACGGGACTATGGTATGGAGGATATGTATGATGGGTATATGGGCATGGGACTATGAGATGAAGGATGTGTGATGGGTATATGGGCACTCGACCATGGGATGGAGGATATGTATGATGGGTATATGGGCACGGGACTATGGGATGGAGGATATGTATGATGGGTATATGGGCACTGGACTATGGGATGGAGGATATGTATGATGGGTATATGGGCACTGGACTATGGTATGGAGGATATGTATGATGGGTATATGGGCACGGGACTATGGGATGGAGGATATGTATGATGGGTATATGGGCACTGGACTATGGGATGGAGGATATGAATGATGGGTATATGGGCATGGGACTATGGGATGGAGGATGTATGATGGGTATATGGGCACTGGACTATGGGATGGAGGATATGTATGATGGGTATATGGGCACTGGACTATGGTATGGAGGATATATATGATGGGTATATGGGCACTGGACTATGGGATGATGGGATGGAGGATATGAATGATGGGTATATGGGCATGGGACTATGGGATGGAGGATGTGTGATGGATATATGGGCACTGGACTATGGGATGGAGGATGTGTGATGGGTATATGGGCATGGGACTATGGGATGGAGGATATGTATGATGAGTATATGGGCTCTCGACTATGGGATGGAGGATAATTATAATTTGCTATAACTAACCACAGCTAGTTACTATGCCCGGGAAGCGCCGGGCTCTTCAGCTAGTCTGGTATATAATGTAGTAACTTTAGCGCGGTGCTTTCTTGTTTTTTTGAAAAAATAAAAAAGTTATAGCTCGCAGAATAAAGCGATGCAAAAACAATTATTTTTTATATAAAATTGTTTTTATTGTATAAAAGCGCCAAAATATAAAAAAATGACATAAATGAAGTATCGTTGTAATCGTACTGACCTGAAGAATAAAACCGCCTTATCAATTTTACCGCAGGCGGAACGGTGTAAACGCACCCCCCCAAAAGAAATTCATAAAACGCTGGTTTTTGTTCATTTTGCGTCCCAAAAATCGGAATAAAAAGCAATCAAAAAATGTCACGTGCCCGAAAATGGTACCGATAAAAACGTCAACTCGTCCCGCAAAAAATAAGACCTCACATGACTCTGTGGTCCAAAATATGGAAAAATTATAGCTCTCAAAACGTGGTGATTTAGCGTGTGACAGCCGCCAAACATAAAAACCAGCCATAAATAGTAAATCAACCCCCGTTATCACCCCCTAAGTTAGGGAAAAATAATAAGATTAAAAAAATGTATTTATTTCCATTTTCCCATTAGGGTTAGGGGTGTGTTGATGTTAGAGTCGGAGTTAGAATTCGGGGGTTTCCACTATTTGGACACATCAGGGGCTCTCTAAACGCAACATGGCGTCCGATCTCAATTCCAGCCAATTCTGCCATGCGCCCAAATAGTCGTTTACCCCCACATGTGGGGTATCAGCGGACTCAGGACAAATTGCACAATAACTTTTAGGGTCCTGTTACCCTTGGGAAAATAAAAATTGGGAGTGAAAAGATCATTTTTGTGGAAAAATTATGATTTTTTAATTGTACAGCTGTACGTTATAAACTTCTGTGAAGCACTTGGGATTTCAAAGTTCTCACCATATATCTAGATAAGTTCCTTGGGGGGGGGTCTAGTTTCCAAAATGGGGTCACTTGTGGGGGGTTTCCACTGTTTAGGCGCATCAGGGACTCTCCAAATATTACATGGCGTCCAATCTGAATTCCAGCCAATTTTGCATTGATAAAGTCCAACGGCGCTCCTTCCCTTCTGAGCTCTGCCATGCACCGAAACAGTGGTTTCCCCCCACATATCAGGTATCAGCGTACTCAGGACAAATTGCACAATAACTTTTCCAGCCCAATTTCTCCTGTTACCCTTGTGAAAATTAAAAAAAAATTGGACCTGAAGTAATTTTTTTTGTGAAAAAAAGTTAAATGTTCATTTTTTTTTAAACATTCAAGAAATTCCTGTGAAGCACCTGAAGGGTTAATAAACGTCTTGAATGTGGTTTTGAGCACCTTGGGGGGTGCAGTTTTAGAATGGTGTCACTTTTCGGTATTTTCTATCATATAGACCCCTCAAAGTGACTTCAAATGTGAGGTGGTCCCTAAAAAAAATGGTGTTGTAAAAATGAGAAATCGCTGGTCAACTTTTAACCCTTATAAGTTCCTAAAAAAAAAAAATGTTGGTTCCAAAATCGTGCTGATGTAAAGTAAACATGTGGGAAATGTTACTTATTAAGTATTTTGTGTGACATACTGTATCTCTGTGATTTAACCCCTTCCCGACCAGTGACACATATGCTGTGTCATGACTTGAAAGCCCCCTGCGGGTTGGGTGACCGGGGTCAATGAAAGGTCACCCGACCCGCAGGTACAGGGGGCTTTGTACTTCACCCTGGGGGGGTGGCTTCACCCCCCCTCGTGGCTACGATCGCTCTGATTGGCTGTTAAAAGTGAAACAGCCAATCAGAGCCATAGTAATATGTCATCAATAAGGAAGTAGTCCAATGAACATAGTAGATAAGAGGATGAAAAAATATATTGTAATGAACACAGTCACAATCTCACATATCCACCATAAAGAGGACAAAAGAAGACCAACTGCAATGTAAACTCACAGACAATAGGCAAATACAGTCAAAAGGTCAAACGTTGAATAACAACAATTTTATTGGTATATAGAAAAATATGTATACACATATATACAGACAAACATGCATGGAAAAGGGCTGAATGATGGAAAAAGGCTATAGCAACCACATACAAAAAACCCCAGGTAGGTATGCCACAGGGGAGTAGCAATAAACAACAGGGTATTGTGGATATATCAATCACTCATGGTAATGTGCCAACAAGTAATGCATCCCAGGTACCCATACTAACAAATATACCATCCCCAGAAAAGGGTCACACATCCTAGAAAGGGTGAATACCACCAATAATAAACAAAATGTATAGGAATACAGGTACCTTATAGGCAAGAGGCAACCCTCCCGGACCGACCTACCAACCCCAACGCGCGTTTCGGCGTGCCTTCATCAGGGGGAATAATTATTCCCGACCTACCAACCCCAACGCGCGTTTCGGCGTGCCTATTCCCCCTGATGAAGGCACGCCGAAACGCGCGTTGGGGTTGGTAGGTCGGTCCGGGAGGGTTGCCTCTTGCCTATAAGGTACCTGTATTCCTATACATTTTGTTTATTATTGGTGGTATTCACCCTTTCTAGGATGTGTGACCCTTTTCTGGGGATGGTATATTTGTTAGTATGGGTACCTGGGATGCATTACTTGTTGGCACATTACCATGAGTGATTGATATATCCACAATACCCTGTTGTTTATTGCTACTCCCCTGTGGCATACCTACCTGGGGTTTTTTGTATGTGGTTGCTATAGCCTTTTTCCATCATTCAGCCCTTTTCCATGCATGTTTGTCTGTATATATGTGTATACATATTTTTATATATACCAATAAAATTGTTTTTATTCAACGTTTGACCTTTTGACTGTATTTGCCTATTGTCTGTGATATGTCATCAATGAAATTTGATGAAATATTACAATCCAGCCATGGCCGATGCTGCAGTACCATCGGACATGGCTGGAGACACCGATCCAACCCCTCTCCACCGGCTAACGGGGGCGATCTTCCCCCCCGCCAGTGAATTACAGGGGTGGTCTGCCACTGTTGTCATGATCTGCTTCCCCCGCCTTCCCTCCGCTCCCCCCAGCATCTGATCACCCCCCCTCCCACACCCTGTACCTTCCGAGTGCCGCTGTCGCTCCCAGTGTCCCGGATCATGGGTGCCGCCATCTTCCAAAATGGTGGGCGCATGCGCCGTGCGGCAAATTCATTCATTCATTTTGATCACTGTGATAAATTCTCACATTGATCAAAATAAAAAAATAGTAAATCTCACCCCCCTTATCACTCTCATAGGTAGGCACAGATAATAAAAGAAAGAAAATATTTTTATTTTTCCATTAGGGTTGTAATTAGGGTTAGGGATGAGTTAGGGTTGTGGTTCGGGATGTGTTGGGGTTAGAGTTAGGGTTGGGATTAGGGTTAGGGATGGGATTAGGGTTCGGGGTGTGTTGGGGTTTGGGTTGGAGTTAGAATTGAGGGGTTTCCACTGTTTAGGCACATCAGGGGGTCTCCAAATGTGACATGGTGCCACCAATGATTCCAGCCAATTTGGTGTTCAAAAAGTCAAACGGTGCTCCCTGCCTTCCGAGCCCCGACATGCGCCCAAACAGTGGTCCCCCCCACATATTGGGTATCAGCGGACTCAGGACAAATTGTACAACTTTGGGGGTCTAACTTTACCTGTTACACTTGGAAAAATAAAAAATTGGGGGCTAAGGCTAGTTTCACACTTGCTTTTTTTTGCAGCGCGTTTTTCCCGCAAAAAAACGCATTAAAAAAACGCATACAAATGCATACAAACGCTGCGTTTTTTTCCAGCATTTTAATGCGCATGCAGGAAAAAAACGCAGCGTTTTTGCGCGTTTGTATGCGTTTTTTGTGCGTTTGCGTTTTTTTACAGATTTTGGAAAAACCCCACAAAAAAGAAAAAACAACCATTCAACAACACACAAGACCAATGGGACTTCATTGTGGGTGTGGTATGTTAATATATATACACCCTGTCTACAGTATTCTTCACATTTGCTTGATTCTTCTCGTGACCATGGATCTGCGCTGGAAGAGTTTTCACTTCAACTTGGATTTGGACATCGCGATGGCTCAGGCGTATGCAGTTGCTTGCCATGAACAAAGGAAGAGAGAGAGGCAGCGAAGACGGCGGCGTATGTGGATACATCCGATTGTTGAACTCCGGGAGAGCCGTGGGGCATACCACACCCTCTACAGCGAGCTACGTGCAAACCCGGAGAAATTTACTGATTATATCCGGATGTCCCACGAAAGTTTCATGGATTTGCTTGCTCGTGTCCAACAATCCATCCGGAGACAGGACACACAGCTCCGTCGTGCGATTCCTCCTGAGGAACGGCTACTGGTGACATTACGGTATGTTTTAAAAACAAAGGGTTGTGGTCTGATGTTTTTTTTTGTAAATTTAGTATTCAAAACCTTGGGTAATTAGTTTTCGTGAATTTACTAATATTTTTTTTATAGTTTTTAAAAATAATATACATAAATATTAATTTTACTTCTTTGTCTGTTCACAGATTCCTGGCGACTGGAGAAACCCTATCCTCACTACACTTCCAGTACCGTATTGGAATCTCTACCTTGTCTGGAATTGTTGCTGACACCTGCCGGGCTCTCTGGAATGTTCTTTGCCCAGAATTTATGCCCCTGCCCACCGCTGAAAAGTGGATGGAAATTGCTGACAAATTCTGGACAGTATGCAATTTTCCCAACTGTTTGGGACCTGTTGATGGGAAACACATACGGATCATCAAACCCCAAAGAACGGGATCTGAGTACTATAATTACAAAAAGTACTTTTCAATAGTACTCATTGCAATTGCGGATGCCGGATGTATGTTTGTAGCAGTGGACATTGGAGCATTTGGCCGTGGTAATGACTCGCAGGCTTTTAAAAACTCAGACATGGGCCGGAGGTTGTATGGCAACCAATTTAATTTCCCTATGCCACGGCCTCTTCCTCACACCGAAGCTCCGCCACTGCCCTTTGTAATGGTTGGCGATGAGGCTTTTCAAATGTGCGGAAACTTACTGAAACCCTACTCCAGCCGGGACTTGGACCACACCAAAAAAATTTTTAATTACAGGCTGACCAGGGCCAGAAGAACTGTCGAGTGTGCTTTTGGGATTCTTGTTTCCAGATGGCGAATTCTGGGCACGGCCATTAATCTTAAACTTGAAACAGTCGATGAGGTGGTGAAGGCCTGTGTGGTTCTACATAACTTTGTGATGGCTAAAGAGCACCCGACCTTTGAACTGGACGATGATGCTCCTAACCCATTGCCTGAATTCACTCAGCACACTCTCAGGTCATCCGTTGAAGTTGGCCAAATGAGGGACAAATTTGCGGCCTACTTTATTTCTGATGTAGGACGGGTGCACTGGCAAGATGAAATGGTGTAATGTTGTTGTTTATGGTAATAAAAATCCTTATTTGATACCATTACTGAGTGCACTATATTTTTTAAACTCCGATTAATTAAAAAACTTCCCATGTATAACTGAATTTTGTTATGTTCACACACCTGGGCAGGTAAATACACATACGAGTTAAAATGCAGCATTGCTAGTCTGCGTGAAATATATTGGAATGAGCAAAGCTGCAGGCCATGAATCAGGAAACCATTTTTTTTCAAGATAAAATTGTGCAAATAGTTTAAAACAAAGTATGTGATTTTCTCAAAACACAACACTCAAAACCCAACCCCAATGAAAGTCCATGGGGAATACAAGTCAGCATTGAGTGGATGAATGTAATCTGCTCCATTAAAAGTTATTACACTAGGCCTTTGAATTGACTATACTAGGCCGTGGTATTTCAAATATGAGTATACTAGGCCTTGGGGCTAGTAGTATAGTAATATGTGAAATACCACGGCCTAGTATAGTCATACCAAGGCCTACTGTAATAACTCGATTTTTAACAACTAGCATCTTGTTTCAACAAAAACAAACTGGTGAAACTAGAAAGAAACTTATTTTTTAGACAAGTTTCAACAGTTTTGTTTTTCATGAAACCAGATTCTATTTGGTAAAACTAGAGTTATTACACTAGGCCTTGGAATGACTATACTAGTCCATGTTATTTCACATATGACTATACTAGCCCTTGGGTTGGTTTTTAACATGTATTTACCCATCAGTGTGTGTGAGCGGCGCAAACAACATTAATGAAACTTATTAATGGTGAACCACAAATGTAAATTTATTTTTTATCACAAAAAAAAAATTTAAAAATTATTTTTTACGGCGTTTGGGGGCAGATGGTTTCAATTTGGGGGTGTGCAGGGAATATGCAACACTTGCAGTTGAAGACGGTGTTTGAGGGGAAGGGGCAACAAAACTTGTGGGGGAAGGTAGTCCAGTTAAGGGAATTAAACTTGGAACACTTGTAGGAGAGGAAATCTGTTCAGTTACATTAGTTGTAATGGCATGTCGCCGTAGGCTTGTGTGCCTGGACCGACTTTGGCCCAATGCCCGCCTAGATTGATTTCGCCTTGAAGTAGGGGCAAATATGGAATGTAGGTCCCCCGTCTGCTGGTATGGCTGCTGCTGCTGAGGTGGCGGCTGCTGCTGCAGAGGTTGCGGCTGCTGCTGAGGTGGCGTCTGCTGCTGAGGTGGCGTCTGCTGCTGAGGTGGCAGCTGCTGCTGAGGTGGTTGCTGCTGCTGAGGTGGTTGCTGCTGAGGTGGCTGCTGCTGCTGAGGTGGCGGCTGCTGCTGAGGTGGCGGCTGCTGAGTTGGCTGCTGCTGCTGAGGTGGCTGATGCTGCTCTTCTTGGTCAGTGCTCGTCCTTGCAGGAGGACTGGTGGCGGCAGTGATGGCCCAGGTTTGCAGAGTGGTGGTGGCAGGGCTACTACATGTTGTTGTAGCGGCAGGGCTGTTCCATGTTTGCCTAGTGGTGGCTGAGCTCCACGCATGCATGGGATTGGCGGTGGTGCTCCAGACAGGAGCAGCGCTTGCCATGGTGGTGTCGGTGAAGTGACCAGCTGCACTCAGACTTGTGGTGGTGTAACGGTGGGTGTCCAGCCTTTGAAGAGAGGTGTCCGTGCAGTGGTATGCAGCACAAGTCGGTAGTGAGGTGAAGCGAGTCAATGGTGGCACAGGTGGAAAGGACACCACTGACTGCTGACCGTACCGATTATGCTGCATAGCCTGCAAGAAAGCATTGTTGCAGGCCTGCAGCACATTCAGCTGTTGATCAGGACTAAGGTGTTCCGCCATGCCCTTTTCAATCTTACTAAAAAAATGGTGTGCTGGTCTGTTGAGGTCGGCCTCCAGACGGTCAAGGCGCTGTTCTACAGAATTGAAGCGGTGTTCAAAGTGGTTAAAACCACGTTCCATCAGTGCAAAACCGCTTTCAACTCTGTCGGACAGTGACTTGAGGCTGGAATTAAATGTCTCGCTCAAATGCATAAACTCGGGCAAGACATTCCTGTCCAAGGCCCTCTGCCGCTGGCGGGTAGTGCCCGCATAACCAGTGGCAGAGACCTGGGACAGGGGAACACCTGATGGCCCAGCTTCCTGGTCACCAGCTGTGTGTGTGTGGGACCTGCAAGGTGCTTCCTGGCTGTCGGATGGCTGGGACGGGTCAGAGGACGTCCGAGGAAGGACCGCTCCAGGGCCAGGTTGCAGGGTGCTGCTCCAGGTGCTGTGGAAGAAAGGAAAATCATTACTACCATGCCTTTACAAGAAGCATCAGCTGTGGATTAGAAAAACACAGATTAATAAAAATAAAAACCCAAAATGTATAATACTTACGATCTTGTGGCAAGGACCGGTCTTAGGAACTGCAACGCGTGATAGTGACGGTATCTAGTTCTGGTCCTTGACGCAGATCCACTGCGAACCTGGCCCTCAGCACGAACATCACTGTTGAAGCGGTCCTTGATCGAACGCCAACGTGTTCGGACTTTGTCCACTGTTGATAAAAAAAAACAGTGCCGTCAAGGACAACAGTCACTGCTTCACAATTTAGCAATACAATACTCAAAGCAGTCACTGTACACCCCGATGACACTGTTGGGTTTCCTGCTAGAATACACCTAGCACGAAACCCAACAGTGCCGTCAAGGACAACAGTCAATGCGGCACAATGTAGCAATACAATACTCAAAGCAGTAACTGTAGACACCGATGACACTGTTGGGTTTCCTGCTAGAATACGCCTAGCACGAAACCCAACAGTGCCGTCAAGGACAACAGTCACTGCGGCACAATGTAGCAATACAATACTCAAAGCAGTCACTGTAGACCCCGATGACACTGTTGGGTTTCCTGCTAGAATACGCCTAGCACGAAACCCAACAGTGCCGTCAAGGACAACAGTCACTGCGGCACAATGTAGCAATACAATACTCAAAGCAGTCACTGTAGACCACGATGACACTGTTGGGTTTCCTGCTAGAATACGCCTAGCACGAAACCCAACAGTGCCGTCAAGGACAACAGTCACTGCGGCACAATGTAGCAATACAATACTCAAAGCAGTCACTGTAGACCACGATGACACTGTTGGGTTTCCTGCTAGAATACGCCTAGCACGAAACCCAACAGTGCCGTCAAGGACAACAGTCACTGCGGCATAATGTAGCAATACAATACTCAAAGCAGTCACTGTAGACCACGATGACACTGTTGGGTTTCCTGCTAGAATACGCCTAGCACGAAACCCAACAGTGCCGTCAAGGACAACAGTCACTGCGGCACAATGTAGCAATACAATACTCAAAGCAGTCACTGTAGACCCCGATGACACTGTTGGGTTTCCTGCTAGAATACGCCTAGCACGAAACCCAACAGTGCCGTCAAGGACAACAGTCCCTGCGGCACAATGTAGCAATACAATACTCAAAGCAGTCACTGTAGACCACGATGACACTGTTGGGTTTCCTGCTAGAATACGCCTAGCACGAAACCCAACAGTGCCGTCAAGGACAACAGTCACTGCGGCACAATGTAGCAATACAATACTCAAAGCAGTCACTGTAGACCCCGATGACACTGTTGGGTTTCCTGCTAGAATACGCCTAGCACGAAACCCAACAGTGCCGTCAAGGACAACAGTCACTGCGGCACAATGTAGCAATACAATACTCAAAGCAGTCACTGTAGACCACGATGACACTGTTGGGTTTCCTGCTAGAATACGCCTAGCACGAAACCCAACAGTGCCGTCAAGGACAACAGTCACTGCGGCACAATGTAGCAATACAATACTCAAAGCAGTCACTGTAGACCCCGATGACACTGTTGGGTTTCCTGCTAGAATACGCCTAGCACGAAACCCAACAGTGCCGTCAAGGACAACAGTCACTGCGGCACAATGTAGCAATACAATACTCAAAGCAGTCACTGTAGACCACGATGACACTGTTGGGTTTCCTGCTAGAATACGCCTAGCACGAAACCCAACAGTGCCGTCAAGGACAACAGTCACTGCGGCACAATGTAGCAATACAATACTCAAAGCAGTCACTGTAGACCACGATGACACTGTTGGGTTTCCTGCTAGAATACGCCTAGCACGAAACCCAACAGTGCCGTCAAGGACAACAGTCACTGCGGCACAATACAGAGCAGGGAAATACTCACTAAACGCCTTTTTGGCGGATGCTGTGGCGCTGTCCCAGCCATCCATCAACGCTGCGGCCACCTCATTCCATAGCCGCCGTGTCACCACATTGTCCTTGTACAGCCGGTCACGGCTGTCCCACAACGGCGAACGCTCCTGGACCAGGCTGATGAGCTGCTCATTATCCAGGTAGACGTCTTCATCCCGTTGTGGAACCTAGACAAAACACATTCATTAGAATAATCAAATTTAAATTGACTAAAAAGTTACAAAAAAAGAAACAAAAAAAAGAGTAAAAATAGAAGATAAAAAAAAAAAAAAAAACATTACAAATCATTTGATACTTACATTACGTATAACCACCGGGAATTGGCTTCGCTGCTCCTGCTGTTCGCCCTCACTATTCCCGTCCGCAGATGATGATGACGATGTCTGAAAGTTGAAAAAAACGTAAGAGATTTGGAGAAGCAGCAGATATACTTACCAGATGCACGAAAATAATCACCTCACGGTCTGCTTGCGCCAATTCCTGCCGCGATGGGGAATACTCCGATTCTGAAGACATACTGCATGTAAAAATAATAAAAATCATTAGTACATACATAATTTAAAAGGACAGGCATATAATGTAATATACTCACATTGTTCGCTGATATAATGGGTTCTTGGTTGAATGTCTGCTCTTCAATCTGTCTAGTGTAGTAGTGGCAGAGTTTTGGCAGGCACCTCCTTTATATAGACTTTTTTTTTTGGACTTTAGAAGATTCTAACTAGGATAAAAAGTGGACACCACCCAAAAAACGCTGCGCTAAAAAAGCGCATACCTGCGCATGCCAGTGCGCACGTATGCGCATCCATAGGCTATAATGGCCATTTTTAGCGCAAAACGTGCGCATACGTGCGCATGCGATTTTTTCAAGGGCCAAAAAATGCAACATGCAGCGTCTGGAAAATACCAACGCACACCCCAAAAAAACGCAGCGCATGAAAATCGCATACATGCGCTTACAAGTGCGCAGGTATGCGCACCCATGTTAAATATAGGGGAAAAATCGCATGCGCACGTATGCGTTTTTTTCCAGCGCTAAAAAACGCAAATGTGAAACCAGCCTAAAACATTATTTTTGTGAAAAAAAAATGATTTTTTTATTTTCACGTCTCTGCGTTATAAACTTCTGAGAAGCACTTGGGGGTTCAAAGTGCTCACAACACATCTAGATAAGTTCCCTGGGGGGTCTAGTTTCCAAATTGGGGTCACTTGTGGGGGAGCTCCAATGTTTCGGCCCATCAGGGGCTCTCCCCACGTGACATGGTGTCCGCAGAACATTCCATCAAAGTCTGCATTCCTAAGTGGCGCTCCTTCCCTTCCGGGCCCTGCCGTGCGCCCAGTGGGTTATGGCCACATATGAGGTATCGGTGCACTCAGGAGAAATTGCCCAACAGATCCCAGGATCCATTTCATCCTGCTGCCCGTGTGAAAATGAAAACACTGAGGCTAAAAGAAAATTTGTGTTGGGAAAATTAAAATGTCCATTTTTCCCTCCACGTTGCTTTTGCTCCTGTGAAGCCCCTGAAGGGTTAATAATCCTCCTGAATGCGGTGTTGAGCCCCTTGCAGGGGGGGCAGTTTTTAGACTGGGGTCACTGTTGGGTGTTTTCTGCCATACAGACCCCTCAGAGTGACTTCACATGTGAGGCGCCCCGACAACAAAATGGGGGAAAAAGGAGAAATCGCCGCCAACTTTTAACCCTATAACTCCCTAACAGAAACCCGCTTCCGTCCTTGTGCTGGTGTGAAGCGGCCGTGTGGGGGCGCTCTGTGCTCACTCGCTTCTCTCACATCACTCTCTGGTTTATCACAATCAACACTCAACATTTTCACCAAATTTCCGTTTTTTCCACAAATAAAAGCAAAAATTATCGACCTCAATTTACCACAAACATGAAGAACAAAATGTCAGGAAAGAAACAATCTCAGAAGCGCCGGGAGGCGCCGGAGCGTTCCCGAGTCATCACAGGGACAGCGGCCAGACCGGCCAGAAATGGCGGATCATCACCATGGAGACCGCCCGGGGGGGGGTAAAGGGTTAAACACGTCGGTCCTGAGCCCCGCCCCCTGGTCACATGACGGTGACGTCACAACAGCTCCTTCATCACCTCTCCCCTGAGCCCCGCCCCTGATCACATGACGGTGACGTCACCACAGGCCCTTCCCCTCATCTCTCCTGACCCCGCCCCCTGGTCACATGACGGTGACGTCACCACAGGCCCTTCCCCTCATCTCTCCTGAGCCCCGCCCCCTGGTCGCATGACGGTGACGTCACCACAGGTCCTCCCGCGCTCAGTGCAGCCGCTCCGTCCCGGGTGTGCGCAGCTCGTGTTCTCTGGGGTCAGCCAGCAGCAGATTTCCGGTTCCCGCCATTCCGGTGAGATGACAGGAGGGTTTGTGGTGAATCTGTGAGAGGAGAGTGTGGGGGGAGATCAGAGCTGTTCCTGTGGAGGCTCCTGCTCCATGTGACTGCGGCTCCTCAGTGTTGGGGACGGGCAGCATTGTATGGGGGATGTGCAGCGTCTCCTCCTCACCTCACGGCCCCCACTGGAGGTGTAGTTACCACGGTGACCGTCCCCCGCTGGAGGTGTAGTTACCACGGTGACCGTCCCCCCGCTGGAGGTGTAGTTACCACGGTGACCGTCCCCCGCTGGAGGTGTAGTTACCACGGTGACCGTCCCCCTGCTGGCGGTGTAGTTACCACGGTGACCATCCCCCCGCTGGCGGTGTAGTTAGCGCGTCGACCGTCCCCCGCTGGCGGTGTAGTTAGCGCGTCGACCGTCCCCCGCTGGCGGTGTAGTTAGTGCGTCGACCGTCCCCCGCTGGAGGTGTAGTTAGCGCGTCGACCATCCCCCGCTGGCGGTGTAGTTACCGCGTTGACCGTCCCCCGCTGGCGGTGTAGTTAGTGCGTCGACCGTCCCCCGCTGGAGGTGTAGTTAGCGCGTCGACCGTCCCCCCACTGGCGGTGTAGTTACCGCGTCGACCGTCCCCCCGCTGGCGGTGTAGTTAGCGCGTCGACCGTCCCCCCGCTGGCGGTGTAGTTAGCGCGTCGACCATCCCCCCGCTGGCGGTGTAGTTAGCGCGTCGACCGTCCCCCCGCTGGCGGTGTAGTTAGCGCGTCGACCGTCCCCCCGCTGTCGGTGTAGTTAGCGCGTCGACCGTCCCCCCGCTGGCGGTGTAGTTAGCGCGTCGACCGTCCCCCCGCTGTCGGTGTAGTTAGCGCGTCGACCGTCCCCCCGCTGGCGGTGTAGTTAGCGCGTCGACCGTCCCCCCGCTGGCGGTGTAGTTACCACCAGGGCTGTGGAGTCGGTAAGCTAAACCTGCGACTCCGACTCCCACATACATTGCTTATATTTAAGTGAAAAATTTATTGTAGTACAATGTGAACATCAGACATTTAATCATTTCTGTGATCCAATAATCAAGATATTTCGATAGAACATAATATCTATTTATTGGAATACAACTTTAGAACACAAACTGTAATAAATTGTAAATATGTAATACACTGTATAATATTGATTACATATACATACCGTACAGACCAAAGTTTGGACACACCTTCTCATTCAAAGAGTTTTCTTTATGTTCATGACTATGAAAATTGTAGATTCACTCTGAAGGCATCAAAAGAATGAATTACCACATGTGAAATTACATAATTAACAAATAAGTGTGAAACAACTGAAAATATGTCTTATGTTCTAGGTTCTTCAAAGTAGCCACCTTTTGCTTTGATTACTGCTTTGCACACTCTTGGCATTCTCTTGATGAGCTTCAAGAGGTTGTCACCGGAAATGGTCTTCCAACAGTCTTGAAGGAGTTCCCAGAGATGCTTAGCACTTGTTGGCCCTTTTGCCTTCACTCTGCGGTCCAGCTCACCCCAAACCATCTCGATTGGGTTCAGGTCTGGTGACTGTGGAGGCCAGGTCATCTGGAGTAGCACCCCATCACTCTCCTTCTTGGTCAAATAGTCCTTACACAGCCTGGAGATGTGTTTGCGGTCATTGTCCTGTTGAAAAATAATTGATGGTCCAACTAAACACAAACCGGATGGAATAGCATGCCGCTGCAAGATGCTGTGGTAGCCATGCTGGTTCAGTATGCCTTCAATTTTGAATAAATCCCCAACAGTGTCACCAGCAAAGCACCCCCACACCATCACACCTCCTCCTCCATGCTTCACGGTGGGACCCAGGCATGTAGAGTCCATCCGTTCACCTTTTCTGCATCGCACAAAGACACGGTGGTTGGAACCAAAGATCTCAAATTTGGACTCATCAGACCAAAGCACAGATTTCCACTGGTCTAATGTCCATTCCTTGTGTTCTTTAGCCCAAACAAGTCTCTTCTGCTCGTTGCCTGTCCTTAGCAGTGGTTTCCTAGCAGCTATTTTACCATGAAGGCCTGCTGCACAAAGTCTCCTCTTAACAGTTGTTGTAGCGATGTGTCTGCTGCTAGAACTCTGTGTGGCATTGACCTGGTCTCTAATCTGAGCTGCTGTTAACCTGCGATTTCCGAGGCTGGTGACTCGGATGAACTTATCCTCCGCAGCAGAGGTGACTCTTGGTCTTCCTTTCCTGGGGCGGTCCTCATCTGAGCCAGTTTCTTTGTAGCGCTTGATGGTTTTTGCCAATGCACTTGGGGACACTTTCAAAGTTTTCCCAATTTTTCGGACTGACTGACCTTCATTTCTTAAAGTAATGATGGCCACTCGTTTTTCTTTACTCAGCTGCTTTTTTCTTGCCATAATACAAATTCTGCACAACACAACTGATGGTCCCAACCCCATTTATAAGGCAAAAAAATCCCACTTATTAAACCTGACAGGGCACACCTGTAAAGTGAAAACCATTTTCGGTGACTACCTCTTGAAGCTCATCAAGAGAATGCCAAGAGTGTGCAAAGCAGAAATCAAAGAAAAGGTGGCTACTGTGAAGAACCTAGAATATAAGACATACAGTATTTTCAGTTGTTTCACACTTTTTTGCTAATTATATAATTCCACATGTGTTAATTCATGGTCTTGATGCCTTCAGAGTGAATCTACAATTTACACACACACACACACACTACTACTTATCTCAGCTAAGACAAAGCCTAGATCCTCAGGCTACATTCACACTATGGGCGTAGCCAGGATCAAACCTGGGGGGGGGCAGAACCTCATGCTATTTCGCAGAATTTCATACTGCACACCTCAGCTGCTGCAGAACCTCATACTGCACACCCCTACACTTGAAAATAAAGCCTGCACCTTAAGAAGATGTGGTGGTGAATGCAGTCTATTTATTCCAACTATCAGTTGATGTTGATGTTACTGAAGACGAGCAATGCCTGTCCTGGGCGTCCTTTTGGGCAGCTATGAGGTGTCCCTGACTGGTGCTAAAAAAAAGGAGTGTTAGTCTGTGTGCTACCCGGCTTTCATTCTTTTTGGTACAGATATGATATGGAGACAGATATGGATATATAGATAGAGCAGATTTCTAATCTGCTTTTGCTATTGAAAACATTATGAGCTCAAAAACCTTTCAGGTGATGCGGTTTTTTAAAAAGCTGATCGGCTTTTGCAACTGAAAAACATATCCTCAAAAAACGCAGGAAAAACGCTGTGTGTGAATGTAGCCTTAGATCAGGAATAGAACAGTCATTTATAGGACATTTCATAACTTTCCCAAATTCCTATGAAAAAATATTCAGCACATTCTGCATTGAACTACTGTCCCCAATTTATTATATATTTTAAGAGTCGGTCCATTTTATACCGACTCCACCAAAATGAGCAACGACTCCGACTCCACAGCCCTGGTTACCACGGTAACCGTCCTCCACCTTCGAGGCTGATAATGAACGGTCAGATTGGCAGAGGAGGTCGCGGTGGAGTTTTGTGGCTTTTCCTGCACATTCTTCCTGATAAATGTTGATATTTGGGCAGAATTTAGTGATTGTCGTTATTATTGCACCATTGGTTCCATGGTGCTGTACATAAGAAGGGGTTACATACAAATTACAGATATCACTTATCACAGACTGATATAGAGGGGAGAGGACCCTGCCCTTTCGGGCTTACATGCTACAGGATAGTGGGGAAGGAGGCAGTAGGTTGGGGGGGTTGCAGCAGCTCCAGTGATGGTGAGGTGGTAGCTCCAGTAGTGGTGAGGAGGAGGTGGGGATCATTGCAGGCTGTAGGCTTTCCTGAAGAGATGGGTTTTCAGGTTCCGTCTGAAGGATCCGAATGTGTTTGATAGCCGAACGTGTTGGGGCAAAGAATTCCAGAGAATAGGGGCTATTCGGGAGAAGTCTTGGAGGCGGTTGGATGAGGAGGTCTTGGGAGGACCGGAGATTACGTGAGGGAAGGTATCGGGAGATTAGTTCAGAGACATATGGAGGAGACAGGTTGTAGATGGCCTTGTAGGTCAGTATTAGTCATTTGAATTGGATACTTTGAGGGAATGGAAGCCAGTGAAGAGATTTGCAGAGGGGAGAAGTGGAGGAGTAGCGAGGAGAGAGATGAATTAGTCAGGCAGCAGAGTTAAGGACGGACTGGAGAGGTGCGAGGGTGTTAGCAGGGAGGCCACAGAAAAGGATGTTGCAATAGTCGAGGTGGGAGATGATGAGGGCGTGCACAAGCATTTTAGTAAAATGAGGGTTGAGGAAAGGACGGATTCTGGAAATATTTTTGAGCTGGAGGCGACAGGAGGTGGAGAGAGCTTGGATGTGCGGTTTGAATGACATAGCAAAGTCAAGGGTTACTCCGAGGCAACGGACCTCCGGTACGGGGGAAAGCGTGATGTCGTCAATTGTTATAGCTAGGTTGCGTAAGGAAGATCTGTGAGATGGAGGAAAGATGATGAGTTCACATTTGTCCACATTCAGTTTGAGGAAGTGAGAGGAGAAGGAGGATATGGCTGATAGACACCCCGGGATTCTGGAGAGCAGAAAGGTGACGTCTGGGCCAGAGAGGTAGATCTGGGTGTCATCGGCATAAAGGTTGTGCTGGAATCCGTGGGACTTTATTAATTGCCCCAGGCCAAGTGTATAGATTGAGAAGAGTAGGGGTCCTAGAACAGAGCCTTGGGGGGACTCCAACAGAGAGAGGGTGGGATGAGGCGGTAGTGTGGGAGTGGGAGACGCTGAATGTGCGTTTGGAAAGGTATGAGGAGATCCAGGACAGGGCGAGGTCTTTGATGCCAAAGGAAGAGAGGATCTGTAGTAGGAGGCAGTGGTCAACTGTGTCGAAGGCAGAGGACAGGTCTAGAAGCAGGAGTATAGAGTATCTCATTATCTCATCCCCTGTGTTTTCCATCTTCTCCATCATGAAGACGTCGGCAGGACGAGATCCCTCCAGCTGATCCAGTGCTCATCCCTCCTTCTCCTGAATAACCCCCGAGGATGGACGAGGACAGAGATGAGACCACCAGGAGATTATTCCCCTACGCCCTGGAGATCATCTCCCTGCTGAGCGGAGAGGTAACTCCTCTACATTTCTATCAGCTTTATTGTGTGATGTGACAAGTCTGACACCGGGAAAAGGAAATCCAGAATAGGAGGAGAAGGATTCTTTACTGTAAGAGCAGGGATTCTGTGGAGCTCTCTGCCCAGAGGAGTTGTCATGGGGATTCCCTATAAGAGCTGTAGAGGGGCCGGGATGTCTGTCCGGAGTGTAATAATATTCCCGGTTATGACCCCAGATTACTGGAGACGGTTATTGATCCCGGGATTTCTACTGATTGTCAGATCTGGAGTCGGGAAGGAATTCTTCTCCCTAAGTGTCTCTCTCCATACACAGGATTACACAGTAGTGAGGAAGACACCCGGGGACTGTGTGACTCCCATCATCCATCTCCAGGAGTCAGGAGGGCGGAGCCCGGGCCCCATCACAGAGCCTCCCCCGCGCTCCCCGATACATGAGAGTAACAAGAAGATCCTGGAGCTCAGCAACAAGATGATCGAGCTGC
The DNA here is from genome assembly GCF_039654945.1 of Dendrobates tinctorius. Lineage (NCBI taxonomy): Eukaryota > Metazoa > Chordata > Amphibia > Anura > Dendrobatidae > Dendrobates > Dendrobates tinctorius. The sequence continues at coordinate 2,272,746 of NW_027361963.1, read as the reverse complement.
TGAGCGGAGAGGTGACTGCTGGGACATTATACAGGACTGGAGGGTTCTGGGTGATGAGCGGAGAGGTGACTGCTGGGACATTATACAGGACGGCACTGGAGGATTCTGGGTGATGAGCGGAGAGGAGACTGCTGGGACATTATACAGGACGGCACTGGAGGATTCTGGGTGACGACCGGAGAGGTGACTGCTGGGACATTACACAGGACGGCACTGGAGGATTCTGGGTGATGAGCGGAGAGGTGACTGCTGGGATATTATACAGGACGGCACTGGAGGATTCTGGGTTATGAGCGGAGAGGTGACTGCTGGGACATTATACTGGAGGATTCTGGGTGACGAGCGGAGAGGTGACTGCTGGGACATTATACAGGACGGCACTGGAGGATTCTGGGTGATGAATGGAGAGGTGACTGCTGGGACATTATACAGGATGGCACTGGAGGATTCTGGGTGATGAGCGGAGAGGTGACTGCTGGGACGTTACACAGGACGGCACTGGAGGATTCTGGGTGATGAGCGGAGAGGTGACTGCTGGGACATTATTCAGGACGGCACTGGAGGATTCTGGGTGATGAGCGGAGAGGTGACTGCTGGGACATTATACAGCACTGGAGGATTCTGGGTGATGAGCGGAGAGGTGACTGCTGGGACATTATACAGGACGGCACTGGAGGATTCTGGGTGATGAGCGGAGAGGTGACTGCTGGGACATTATACAGGACGGCACTGGAGGATTCTGGGTGATGAGCGGAGAGGTGAATGCTTGGACATTATACAGCACTGGAGGATTCTGGGTGATGAGCGGAGAGGTGACTGCTGGGACATTATACAGGAGGGCACTGGAGGATTCTGGGTGATGAGCAGAGAGGTGAATGCTTGGACATTATACAGCACTGGAGGATTCTGGGTGATGAGCGGAGAGGTGACTGCTGGGACATTATACAGCACTGGAGGATTCTGGGTGATGAGCGGAGAGGTGACTGCTGGGACATTATACAGGAGGGCACTGGAGGATTCTGGGTGATGAGCGGAGAGGTGACTGCTGGGACATTATACAGCACTGGAGGATTCTGGGTGGTGACGGTGTCGTTGTTGTCAGGTTCCTATAAGGTGTCAGGACGTCGCTGTCTATCTCTCCATGGAGGAGTGGGAGTATCTAGAAGGACACCAGGATCGGTACCAGGCCGTGATGATGGAGGAGCTCCGGCCTCTTACACCACGAGGTGAGCAGCGAGGCTCCTTGTTGGCTCCGGTGGATGTGATGACGTCTCTCCGGCGTCCTCCTATAATAGATGAGTTTTCTCCAGACTTCCTCTGGTTTTCTCTACATTTTCTCCGTCTGACAACAGCTTTCATTTCCCTGATTATTTTCTTCTGATCTGTGAGTCGCGGTTTCTCCGCTGTCGTCACATTCTTTTCAGTTTTGAGTCTTTGTCCTCTTGCAAAACTAATGGGGACATGAGCCTGCGAGGCTGTAAATTCTTGGCTTAGTAGGAAAACCTTGGTGGCAGAGACTGGAGTTTATTACAGGCCCCCCGGCAGCCATGGCAACCCATTGTTGGGACCCTGCGATCAGGTGACTTATTAGCAGCAGAATGAGACACCTAACCACTTACCCGGTACTGTCAGGCTGTCACCGGCAGCTAATTGGTTAAACGTCAGCAATCGGCCTTTCTACACAGAAGCGCACCTGGCATCTTCCATGCATGACACCAGATATTAGGAAGGGGTTAAAGAGCCTTATCACATGACGTCAGAATGCACGGGACGGGGTGTTTTAGCCTCAGGGATCAACGACCACAAAATATCAGGGGGTCCGCTCTTCCTCTGTGGGGTCTGATCAGAACAATACTGTATAACTGGGCTGGTGACGCAGGTGTTGGTCCTGCAGGGACATCGGGCCACACATGGTGTGGGGGTAATAATGAGGGTAAGTCTCCCTTACTCCCTCCACAACATGCGCCGTACATGTGCGGTGCGGAGAGTTCCGGTCACCACGGTAAATCGCGTGGTGACAGAGTAAAGATGGCTGCTATCTCTGACCCCAGAGAATCCCTGTACATAGATACGGGGAGCTGTACCGCCTCCTGCCCAATCTTCCCCATCAACGATCACTGTGATTGGTCGGTCAACTCTGAGCAGCCAGTCACAGCGTGTTGGCAATAAAGTTGTAAATAAAAAAAAAAAATCTAAAGTGGCAATCTATGATTGGTAATGTCTGAGATGCAAAATCAGAGCAGGGAAAATAGATGGGGAGATCGCAGCGTTACCTCTGATTATTAATCCTTATGGCTCCGATTTGGTAGTCAATAATTGCTGATTAAACAGCGCCAAAAGGGTTAATTCAAAGTAATGACAATAACATTTTTATTGAAAAAAGAATTAACGTTTTTATTTATATTCCATTTTTTTTATCTAGTTTTATTCCACTTTTTGTTCATCAATATGATGAAGAAGCATAGTTTTATTTAGGCTTTATTTGTTCTCTCGGAACCCTTCACAACAGCCCCGTAGGAGGACACTCCCGGCCCTAATAGGGGCAGGAAGCACAGAGAGGTCGAATAGCCTCCCCACTTCCTCTCTCCAGTGGTTTTTTTTCTTGTCCCTACGGTGCATGAGGAGTTTTTCCTGCTGTGCTCTGTGGCCGGAGACAAACGCTGCTAATCTTACCTGTTTAAAGGGAATCTGTCACCTATTTTTTCGAGTATCAGCTGCGGCCACCACCATCTGGGGCTTATCTACAGCATTCTGTAATGCATTCTGTAATGCTGTAGATAAGCCCCGATGTAACCTGAAAGAGAAGAGAAATGAGTTAGATTATACTCGCCCAGGGGCGGTCCGGTTTTGGTCCGATGGGTGTCACGGCCCGGTCCGGCGCCTCCCATCTTATAACGGTGACGTCTTCTTCTTTGCTGCCTGTCGTGGCTCCTGCGCAGGCGCAGTTATCTACCCTGTTGAGGGCAGAGCAGAATACTGCAGTGCGCAGGCGCCAGACCTCTCCCGGCACCTGCTCACTGCAGTACTTTTCTCTGCCCTCAACAGGGTAGATAACTGCGCCTGCGCAGGAGCCATGACAGGCAGCAAAGAAGAGGACGTCACCGTTAGAAGATGGGAAGCACCGGACCGCGACACCCATCGGACCAAAACCGGACCCGGACCGCCCCTGGGTGAGTATAATATAACTCGTTTTTCTCTTCGCCACAACAGCACCCACTGAGAGACGGGATCCGCCCCTAGGTACAGGAAACCTACAGAGAGATAAAATGGGCGATCCTCCTCGCTCCCTCAGTTGGTTTCCTGTTCCTGGAAGGAACCCATAAAGAGAAGAGGATACCTGGCCTGGTTGCTGCCTGTACAGCATCCATATGAGCTGCAGGGGCCCCAGAGCTGGAAGCAGTGTCGGGGGAAATCTGATATTCAATTCCCCCTTCAGCTGGTAACGGTGTGCCTGGCTCACATACTGTGCATACAGCGGCAGGAGCCGGCACCTATGGAGACTCCCCTTGGAGAACGCATTACGGACTAGAGAGTCCTAGCTCAGGGTGGGAGCGCGACTCAGCGTCAAGGCTACCGGCACCCCCAGGTATGATGCGAGGCTGGTAATGGAGCACCGAGCTCGCAAAGGACGCGGTAAGATGCTGAACGCTGATTCCATACCTGACTCCTTGCGGATAGTCAGTGGTATGGTCCGGTCCGACAGCGTAGACCGGGAGAGGCCATCCTGGCGCGTATGAGAGGCGCAGAAAGCCAGCAGCCGGGGGCTTGGCATGGTGATGCAGCACGATATGGCTGGAGTGGAAATGGCTCCAGTCCGACAGCGTAGACCGGGAAATGCCGTCCTGGCGCGTATGAGAGGCGCAGAAGGCCAGTAGCCGCACCCCCTCCGGTCATCTCCTCCTACTAGCGCACATCACTGCATGCGATCTGCGCACCCTATATTTAGCATACGGTGCGCAGACTGTGTGCTGGCCGTGCTAGTAGGATTTTGCGTGCGCTGCGGCCTTTTGACGGTGCGCCGAACGTACCATGTTGCATTTTGGTGTGCTCGGCGCACCGTCAAAAGGGCGCACGCAAAATCCTACTAGCGCACGGTCTGCGCACCCTATGGTAAAGATAAGGTGCGCAGATCGCATGCAGCGATGTGCGCTAGTAGGAGGAGATGACCGGAGGGGGCGGGGCTTTGCGGCGCAGTGCGCTGCGTGAAGATATGCTAGTGTGAAACTAGCCTAACCTCACCCTGCTCCCTGGAGGGGAACCTCAGTATAGCTGGACCCTCAGCTTGTAATTGGTGGCTACAGCACCCGGCAGGGGTCAGTGAAGCAGTGTGCAGGAGTTCACTCACTCTTCCTCCTGCTCTCCGAGGGTCGGCAGCCATTCCAGTCCGAATGTGACTGGTCTCGTTAGATGGCAGCAGCTAAGTAGCTGGAAGCCAGGCAAGTACCAGAATGGAATAGCAGTCATAGATTCTGGTAGACAGCAGCATACTGGTAGCAGTCCTAGGGGCACACACACAAGTTCATGTGCTGAGGTATGCTTACAGAGATGGGCTTCTGTGCCTTGGTAAGGCTACATCTTGTGTTTTGACTTCAGTTAATTGCATGTTTGTGTGATCAGTGCCTTATGGGGACTTCAGAATGACTGTGAAGCGTATGGTTCGCTTCTATAGTTTAGACCTTTTCTCGCAACTTAACTACCCCACCCATAAAAAGCATAAGGGGTTGATCCAGCACCTTGTCTCCCTGAAGATTGCCAGCTGCGGCTCGTTAATTGGCTCCTTCGGGTGAGGTCACTCTGACAAATGAGATGTACCATTCAGAGTGGAGGTTATCTGGAACTCTGAGAGGTGCCCCCTTGAATGTAACTGTGGGCCTGGTCTCTTGTTTGGCACCTTCAGGCGGGGCCGTAAGTCTATCTGTACCCCATGGGGCCTACGTATACCATATGGTATCATAGAGTCTGGATACATCGCATTACATCATAGAATACTTCATGGTGCTTCATAGTACGAAGGATGTGCAGTGAAAGGTGGGCACCACTGTAAATTACCAAATACTACGGCCTGGTGCAAACATGCGCCAAAGATGAATCAAAAGAGAAAAGAAAAAGGCGCAAATAGTGAAGCACACACAGCCAATGATATAATTCATTGTACGTCATATTGCTTCATGGTACTTCATTGTATGTCATAGTACTTCTTGTTGCATCATAGTGCATCATATTGCTTCATGGTACTTCAGGGTACTCCATGGTATTTCATGATACGTCATAGTACGTCATTATATGTCATAGTACTTCTGGTGGCATCATAGTGTGCCATAGCGCATCACATTGCTTCATGGTACTTCATTGTATGTCATAGTACTTTGTAGTACTTCTTGTTGCATCATACTGCATCATAGTGTGCCGTAGCGCATCATATTGCTTCATGATACTTCATGGTACTCCATGGTACTTCATGATATGTCTTAGTATGCCATCGTATGTCATAGGTGTTCATTGTGCTTCTTGTTTGCATCATAGTAAGTCATAGTACTTCATATTGCTTCAGGGTACTTCATAGTACTTCATAATGTTTAGTATTGCATCATAGTACTTCAGATGGCATAATAGTACTGCATAGTGCATCATTTTCCTTCATAATACTTCAGATTACTTCATGGTACTTCATAGTACTACGTCATACTTAGTATTGCATCATAGTACTTCATAGTGCTTCATGGTACTTTATAGTACCTTCACAGTACTTCATAGTGCTTCATATTGCATCATGGTACTTCATATGGCTTCATAGCACTTCATATGGCTTCATAGTACTTCATATGGCTTCATAGTACTTCACATTGCTTCAGAGTACTTCATGGTACTTGGTGCTTCATGGTACTTCATATGGCCTCATATTACTTCATGATGCTTCATGGTATGGTACTTTCATAGTATGAGGAGGAATACGGTCAAGAACTCTGATATCTACCACAGAAAGAATCCTGCAGAGAGCCAAAATACACCTCTTGTCCCTATTGACCCTCCTTGTCAGGGTAATAAACAACTTCAGAGCCTGTCCCTGTTTGCTCTCCATGTCAGAGGAGTGGACAACTCCGGAGCACACCTCCTAAGCCACCATACCCTGCATCAAGGGGAATGAGTGCTCAGCCGGCGCATCTTCAGGATGATAGCGGCTATATGGGGCATGCCGGAGATAGACCTGTTCGCTACAAGGGCCAATAGGCGGGTCGAAAGGTTCGCTCCACTGTACAGAACAGACAGTTCGGATGTACTCGACGCCCTTCAAACCTCTTGGACGGTTGACCAGACCCTCCGATGTTACTGTCACCAACTGTTACCAGGATGATACGGTAATAAGGAGCGAGAGTCATCTTAATAGCCCGTTTGAGCCAAAAAGCTGTGGGTTTCATGGCTGAGAGCCATGTCATGGGTTCTCCCTCTGGATCGGGACCTACTCTCGCAAAGACTCTGTTACCACCCTCAGGTCAATGGTCTACGCCTCACGGCACAGAATTTGAGAGGCAGTTACTGAAGCTAAGGGGTTTCTCAGATGACTTAATTGGCACCCTCTTGCAGGAAAAGCTTTAAATTTCCATTCAGCAGACCTTTCCGGGGAGGGTCTTATCCCTGCCGTAGTAGAGCTCCTGCAGAAAGGGCGCGAGTTCGGACTTGCAGTTAAACCCTAAAAGTCCAAGTTTCGGCTCTGGAGGCCTCGTATAATTATGCCATGCGGGCAGCGAAGGGGTGGCTCGATCTATCTCTGCTTGCCAGCAAACAAACCCGGTTCACATTCTTCAAAAACCGCCTTGGGACCTTAGCTTAGTCCTAGATGCTTTCACACAGGGCCCATTCGAGCCCATACACTTGGCTTCAATAAAGTGCTTTTCATTGAAGGCCGCCTTATTGGTAGCTTTAGTATTAGCATGGAGAATGCATGATCTCCAGGCCCTGCCATTAGATTCTCCTGCCTGACAATATTTCAGGACAGAATAGTGTCAGACGGACCCGTCCTACCTCCCTAGAGGGGCTGCTAAATTCCATAGATCCAAGAAATCTACCTTCCCTCCTTTTTATGATAGCCCGGCAACACCAGAGAAGGAAAGATAGTATTGCTTAGACGTAAAGGGGGGCCATCTTAGTCTATATAGATAACTCTAGGCCCTGGAGGCAGAGCAGGGCTCCTTTTGTCTCTTTTTATCTCTTTCCAGGGTAACAAGAAGTGTGGATCTGAAACGCAATCACATTAGCATATTCGGCAAAAAGGAGAAGGCCCGCCACAGGGCGTGAGGGAGGGCACATTCTGTACGAGCCATATCTTCTTCCTGGGACGAAAGGACGGATGTCCCAATTGAGCTAACATGTAAGGCCGCAACCTGGTCTTCTCCTTCTGCCTTTTATAGTCACTACAGGCTAGATTTATCTTCTTCCAATAACTTAGCCTTTGGTAGATCTGTCCTTGACACGGTGGGCCCTCCCAGGTGATTATCTCTGAAAATCTCTCAGTGGGTGCTGTCGTGGCGAAGAGAAAAAAACGGATTACTTACCGGTAATACTCTTTTGTAGAGCCACGACAGCACCCGCTCACTTCCCTCCCTTAATATATGTACACGTGGTTCACTCTGGTGGATGAAGGATAGAGGCTGTATATAAATATGTGAAATGTATACAGCAAAAGATATAAGTGTGTATGTATGTGTATATAATATATATGCTAGAATCGCTTAATTAACAAATTGACTAAAGCATGTGTAGCGGTTCCTCATGTTCTCTGTAATCCAACTGAGGGAGCTAGGAGGACCGCTCCTTTTATCTCTCTGTAGGTTTCCTGTTCCTAGGGGCGGATCCCCTTAGTGGGTGCTGTCGTGGCTCTACAAAAGAGTATTACCGGTAAGTAATCTGTTTTTTTCTTATCTTTCAGGTTACATCGGGGGCTTATCTACAGCATTACAGAATGCTGTAGATAAGCCCCTGATAGCGGTGTCGGCAGCTGATACTCGAATAAATAGGTGACAGATCCCCTTTAAGCCGGGCAGCTGAGGATGATTGCTCCTGTCTCCCATGCACACAGGACTTTTCTGCACTTCCTGCGCCTTCAGGTAAAGCAGGACGGTATGAGCCAGGGGTCTCTTTGGAGCAGGAGTTCCCTATAGGAATTTATACTTATTGATCCCCTCTCTCCTCTTTGTTTTAGGGAGTCATGGATCCTGCTCCAAAAAGCCAAGACAAGATGTCCCATAAATGTGCCATCTGTCTTAAAAAAACAAAAAAACAAAAAAAAAAAACCTTCCTTCTAACTACAACAAAACGCCTGTGTCACAATTGCACAGACAAGATTGTTAAAGAGGAACAGCCCCCTTGATGAAAGAGTTAAGAGGAATGGTCCGCCAGGAGGTCCAGTCATTCTTAGCCTCATTTTCCAAGTCCGTCTCAGTAACACCTTCAATGTCTAAAAAGAAGAAAATATACATAGAAGACTCTGACTATGACTCTCAGAGAGGTCTGAGAGACATAGAAGACTCTGACTCTCAGAGAGGTCTGAGATCCCTCTCTAAAGAGTGGTGGGAAGAAGGTGAATCTCTTTTAGAGGCTGAGCAGTCCCAAATCTGTAAAAAAAAAAAAAAAAAAAAAAAGTTTGTCAGAAGATATGGAGGAACTTCTGATTGAGGTGAGAAACACTATGAATGTGGAGGAGGAAGAAATTATTCAGAATACAATTCAGGACAAAATGTTCGGGGGTCTCAGAACTCTAAAGAAGCTAGTATTTCCAGTTCACCACCAGGCAGCACACTGGAGGACGTCCTTCTTATCCATAGTGGGACAGGAAACCACGAGAGCTTAAAAGGATCCTCCCCCTACCATCCTTCAGTGTTTTTCCTGTCCCACTGCGGATAGGAACGACGAGAAGATCCAACCGTTCCACGCAGATGGTTAGGATCGGGGGGCCCAGCCTTTCCCTTCCTACCTCAAGAAGTCTGCAGCTGACACCTGACAGAGGGTCCCTCAGCCTATCCAGTGTAGCGCTGCTCCTGGAGATGGGGTCGCTTCCTCTTGACGGGGACTCTCGACCCCGGACACCGGTGCCCTGGCCACCTCTATGGAGTCCTCTGGCCCAATAAGCGGTCCCTGGCAGCAGATCACCGCACCTTCCCCCCTCCATGGGACGCGGCACGTCAGGGACAAGGCCCCGCCGTGCCCGGAGACCGGGGGCGTGTCACTTCCAGTCGCGGCATCGGCCGAGGGCGCGTCACTTCCAGTTGTGTTGCACGGCGCAACTTCCGGTCGGCGTCACAGGCCACAGCCGGTATAGGCCCACCAGAGAAGGTGGGCAGGCGTCCAACAAGCGGATCGGCAGCACGGATCAGCAAGCAGCGGTATGCAGGGCTCTGCTGCAGTTAGAGGAGCCGGACACGGTGCCCATGGACACTTACACGTCTGTGTGTCTTCACAGCGAACCAGAGACTTCAGGCTTCGCCTGCCGTTTGACCCTGAGGAGGTCAGGGTTTGGGAGGAGGTCCCTAAGTTAGACATCTCAGTGGCGAAGGTATCAAAAAAGACGGCGATTCCGTTCGAGGACTCCTCAAACCTAAAGGAGCCCCTAGATCAGAAGGCAAACGGACTTTTAAAGAGGGCCTGGGAGAGTACAGCAGCGGTCATAAAAACGAATATAGCCGCGACATCAGTGGCACACGCTCCATGCATCTATGGATAGATGATTTGGAGGAGCACCTGTCAGATAGAACTCCGAGAGAAACTATCCTGAAGTCCCTCCCCTTACTAAAACTAGCTACGGGGTTTTTGGCTGACGCCTTGGCAGAGTCCGTTACGTTCACGGCCAGAAGCCAGTCCTTGTCCAACGCAGCCAGAAGAGATATCTGGTTAAGAGTTGGTCGGGCGACATGCATTCAAAGAATAAGTTATGCTCAATTCCCTTCTCGGAAGGGGGGGGGGGGTAGAGTCTTCGGGCCTGTGCTCGACGATATCTTAGAGAAAGCATCAGATGAAAAAAAGAGGTTCCCTGAAGAGAAACGTAAAAGATACCAGCCCTTTCGTAGACCCCATTACAACCAGAGAACGGACTACAGAGGGAAGGGGAAGTCGGGTCGATGGAGCTACCCCAAAGGGGGAGAGGGTAGAAGTAGGAATAGAGATACCATCTTCTCTGGCCCAGGGTCCAGCTCCCGAAAAAAAATTACGCCACCAGAGTAGGGGGGCGATTGCTCAAGTTCAAGGGAGAATGGCAGAAGGTTACCTCCAGCCCCTGGGTATTACAGGTCATTTCTCGGGTACAGGATAGAGTTCAACTCCCTGCCCCCGAACAGATTCTTAGTGACCAGGTCTTGACTCAGTTCAGCTTCCTCCATGTGGTTGGACATCCAGGATCTCCTGGAGATAGAAGCAATTACGCCAGTACCCGCCCAAGAAGAAAGGAGAGGACACTACTCGAGCCTCTTCAGAATAAAAAAAACATCTGGGGAAACCAGAACCACAATAAATCTCAAGCCCCTAAACAAGTGGGTAACATACAAATGATTCAAGATGGAATCAATAAGATCCACGATTCCGCTTCTGGGAAAAGTGGTAATGTGCACGCTCGATCTAAAAAGCGCGTATTATCACGTCCCCATCCACCCAGATCACCAAAAATCTCAGGTTCGCGGTCGAAAGGGACGGCAGGATACACCATTATCCGTTTCGCTGCCTACCCTTCGGCCTAGCATCAGCCCCAAGAGTCTTCACAAAATTAATGGTGGAAGTAGTTGCCTACCTAAGAGCTCGAAACATCACGGTGGTCCCGTATCTAGACGACTTCTTAATTATAGCCGATTCAGCAACCCAGCTCAGAGTTTGGGTTGGATCATAAATTGGTCAGAGTCAGATCTCATACCCAAGCCCAGAATAAAATGCTAGACTCGGAAAGAAGAATGTCCTATCTACCAGACGAAAAGCAGGCCAGTATGCCAAAGAAGATTCGTCAGTTCTCAAAAAAACGGGTATCGATCAGGGACGCAATGAGAATCCTGGGGCTGATGACTTCGTGCATTTCCTGCGTCAGATGGAATCAATTCCACTCCCGCGACCTACAACGGGCAGTCCTAGCGTCCTGGGACAGAAGGCAGGGCTCACTGGACAAGAAGATACAGTTAACCCCCCCGGGTTAGAAGGTCGCTGTTATGGTGGACCACTCCGAGAAACCTAAAAACCGGTGTCTCATGGATTCAGTCCCCGGAAGTCACAGTAACAACAGATGCGAGTCTGTACGGCTGGGGCGGACACGTCGCAGGAAAGTACTAACAGGGACGATGGAGTCCGGAGGACAGCAACAGGTCTTCCAACTTCAGAGAACTTCATGCGGTCTGGAAGGTACTACTCGTCGCCTGGTCTCACGTAAAGAACAAGCACGTCAAAATACTGTCAGACAATACCACGACAGTAGCCTTTCTCCGTCACCAGGGCGGACCAAGACACCTCACACTGCAGGCCTTAGCAGAGCAGATCTTCAGATGGGCGGAGAGAGAAGTCCTCTCAATCTCAGCCGTGCATCTGGAGGGCACCAGAAACCAGGTCGCAGACTTCCTCAGCAGAAGAAGAATATGCGCAACAGACTGGGAACTCAATGACGAAGTGTTCAGCAGCCTGTGCGACCGTTGGGGACAACTGGAGGTGGACCTATTCGTGGACAAATGGAACGCAAAAGTCAGGGCCTTCTACTCCCTAAACCCTCTGGGAAGCCCGACAGGGATAGATGCTCTATCACAGTCCTGGAGCAGAGGCCTGTTGTTCGCCTTCCCGCCTCTAGCTCTCATTCCACGGGTCCTCAGGAAAATCTGCGAGGACAGAGCCAGGGTCATACTGGTGGTCCCCTATTGGCCAAGAAGAAGTTGGTTTCCCCTACTCAGGAAGATATCGGGTGAGGAACCCATTCTGCCAAAAAGAGAAGACCTCCTCCACAAGGGTCCGGTCTAACACCAAAGGCCGGAGGCACTCCAGTTGTCAGCCTGGATCCTGAGCGGCAGGTCCTAAGAGCAAGGGGTCTATCAGGCGAAGTCATATCTACCCTACAAGCAAGTAGAAAACCCGTGACCGCAGCAATATATAACAAGATCTGGAAAAAGTTCTGCAGCTTTTGTGGTGAGGCGACAGTCAGGACTGACCAACCCAACATCCCGAAGATCCTTGACTTCTTGCAGGCAGGGTTCAAAAAGGGCCTTAGACCCAGCACTCTGAGAGTGCAGATTGCAGCCTTGAGCGTGTTCTATGACACAACCCTATCATTGCACCTGTGGATAGCCCGGTTCTCGAGAGCGGTACAGAGGCTTAAACCCTTAATAAGAAAGACCGTCACTCCCTGGGACCTTAACCTAGTCCTCAATGCGCTATGTAAACAGCCATACCAGCTAGGAGCAGATATAAATATTGGAAATCTCTCACTCAAAACAGCCTTTCTGGTAGCAGTTACCTCAGCCAAAAGACTAGGAGAACTGCAGGCCCTATCGACCCAAGACCCCTACATACAAGTATTTAGTGACCGGTTAGTCCTAAGACACAACCCGACCTTTCTACCCAAGGTTATCTCTAACTCAAACATGAATCAGGAGGTAGTGCTCCCTTCTTTTTTTCAGTCCCCCAAGAATAACAGGGAAAAAGCTTACCATAACTTGGACGTAAGGGAAACTGTACTCAGGTACCTGGATGCAACTAGACCCTGGAGGCAGGACAATAATCTCTTTGTCCAATATAGAGGCCCTAATAAGGGGAAAAAGGCATCAAAATCTACAATAGCAAGGTGGATTAGACCCACTATTAGCAAAGCTTATAAAGCACAAGGTCAGAATCCCCCGGGGAGCCTTAGAACCCACTCAACTAGGGCCATGGCCGCATCATGGGCAGAGAGGGGGGGGAGCCTCGGCAGGACAGATCTGCAGGGCAGCGTCTTGGGCCAGTCTTAGTACTTTCTCCAAGCACTGTAAACTAGACGTAATATCCACACAATTAGCGTTTGGTAGAAAAGTACTCCATGCAGTGGTCCCGCCCTAGGACCAATATCCTTTGGTACTACTCCAGTGTGCTGTCAGGTTGTTAACTTGAAAACGGTAATTAGACCTACCGGTAGTTGTGTTTACAGGAATCCATCCTGACAGCACTATTAGTTCCCTCCCGATGACACTTTCCATACAACTGTGATGTAACATGCGTATGAAGAATGTTGGTTTAAATAAGGTCTATGTTTGCATCCATCCAGATGTGTTACTTTGTGAAATCACTGAAGGATGGTAGGGGAAGGATCCTTTTAAGCTCTCGTGGTTTCCTGTCCCACTATGGATCAGAAGGACGTCCTCCAGTGTCATGTCAGGATGGATTCCCGGAAACACAATTACCGGTAGGTCTAATTACCGTTTTCCAGTACATGAAAATATGCAAAAATTGATACTGGATTAGTGGGAACTTCCGGAGAAGCGCTTAGTAACACCTACGAGACTGAAGGATAGATTCCCACTGGAGGAGAAAATATCCAAATGTTGGACAGAAGTACTAAAAGTGGATATCCAAGTATCAAAGGTGACAAAGACGACCTTACCTTTGGAAGATTCCTCCCGATTATGGGACCCTATGGATCGGAAGACGGATAGTCTGCTGAAGAATTCCTGTGGGACCTCCACGGCGTTGTTGAACGCAAAACATTGACTCCACCAGGTCAATGCTCCATTGGCTAAATCAGCTGGAGGAACACCTCAGCATGGGTGCTTCAAGAGAAGAACTATTGGGGTCAATAACTCTCTTACAGAAAGCTACAGGATTCCTGGCCAATACCGCTGCCGAATCGGTAAAGAATGATGCCAGATCTTCAATCTTCTCAAACTCGGCAAGACGGGCTTAAGGCTGAAATTGTGGAGCGGAGACATTGCCTCAAAAATCACGATTTGTTCCATTCAGAGGGGAGTATATGTTTGGCCCAGCCTTGGATGAGATTTTGGAAAAAGCAATAGACAAGAAGAAAACGCTGGCAAAATCCAGAATGACCAAGAAGCAGTCCTTTCGTCCCCCAGAGAATCAACCTTCTTCATAGAGCGGTAAAGGGAAAACTGGACACTGGAACTATCCCACGGGAGGTAGAGGCAGGAACATCTTACTCTCCCAGGGACGTCAAGAAAGAGAAATGACATCAGGTCTGTAGGAGGTCTGATTTCCGGGTTCCTGTCCCAGTAGCAACTTCTTGCCTCTTCTTACCTCTAATCAATGGGTTCTGCAATCGGTTCGAAATGGAGTAAAGATCGAGTTCTCCTCCAGACCTCCACAAACCTTGAGACTAACCTCCCTATCATCTCAGGAATTACGAAGCACCTTATTGTCCGGGTTCCAAAAGTTACTCTCTGCTGGAGTAGTATCCCCATTACCAAAAGCAGATTGCAAAAGGGAACATTATTCCCATGTGTTCCTACTGAAAAAAACAAATGGATAATGATAAATTTAAAACCTCTAAATATGCACATAAAGTACAGGAGGTTTAAGATGGAATCATTAAGAATCACTATTCCACTGATAGGACAAGATTTTGTATTGGTAACCATAGACCTTCGGGATGCGTACTATCACATCCCCATTCACCCAACACATCAAAAGTATCTGGGGTTTGCAGTGACTCAAGGACGGCAAATACATCAATTACTTTTCTCTAGACCTGAACGACACTTACCTAGCAGTGGATGCAATCTCTCAACCCTGGGACTTCAATATGGCATACACCTTCCCTCTAAATTCTCTCCTGCCAAAAACATTGCAGAAAATCAGGAGGGTCAAGACAAAGATAATACTAGTAGCGCCTCATTGGCCAAGAAGAAGCTGGCTCGGCGCCCTAAACAATCGAAGAATAGATGGCCCTCTGGTTCTTCAACCAACCAGCAGCCTTCTCCACCAAGGGCCGATTTGTCACCCAGATCCTCAAGCCTTACAGCTGGCAGCCTGGCTTCTCAATCCATCATCCTGAAGGCTAGAGGGCTCTTAGATAAGGTAGTAAAGTCACTTCAGAGAAGCAGGAAGCCAGTCACCAATTCCATCTACAGCAAGATGTGGAAGATCTTCATATGCTGTAGTGGCTCTAACCTGCCAAATATCTTACATCCAAACATGGCGTAAATCCTGGGGTTTTTTTTTTTTTTTTTTTTTTACAAAGCGGGCTGGAGACTAGCACTTAGAAAGTCCAGGTTACAGCCCTCACCTCATACTTCTATCAGAGTCTGGCTGGCCATCACTGTGTGAGAAGATTTATGATTGCAGCCTCTCATCTACAACCTTGAGTTTCTGATTTGACCCCAGCCTGGACTGTTATGAATGAGTCACCGTAGGAGGCAAAAGCACAAATACAAGCTAAGTCCAGAAAACCAGAGAAGTTGGCAACTATCAGATTGCAGACCCCTGAACCTATCAACACAACTAGCAGTAGCCGTGGGGGGTTCCTACGATGCCCTAGACCCCTCGATCACAGCCGGAGAAATACATAGGCCTAAAGAAAGAAAGGGGAAATCTAAACTGCCCCAGAGCAGACCCCAAAGCAATAGGCAGCCCCCAACATATAATGACGGTGAAGCAAGATGAAAATACTAACACAGACAGAAAGATAGACTGAGCAAAGACGGGGCCCCAAAACTACCTAGATGGGAAAAGGACAGGAAGGCTGCTGTCTGCAATCTGCCAAAACCCTATCAAAGACATAAGCCAACCAGCTGATATGAAAAAGGCCCTGAAGCAGCTAGCCTTCAAAAACTGAACCAGCACTCAGGTATTTTCAGAAGACAGAGCTAAAGGAATTCAGCTCACCCAGCAGGGAATGGCAGAAATCCAGAAAAACAAAGCAAAGTCAAAGCACAAAAGCAAAAGGCCGAGCAGCAAACTTAGCTTTGGAGGAGCAGGAATTCAGACTGGTCTCCAAGGATCCCACAGAGAAATCACCCGCAGGGCAGAAGGGCGTCGGCAGCATTATATCCAGTCCGTAACTCCACTCAGCCAGTCACAATCATCAGCCTCAGGTGTTTGACAATCAGGCTCACTACCTTTCTTTACCAGAAGAGGGAGTTCCTCGGGCCTCAGTAATGAAGGGGAAAATGAACTCACAACAGTACCTCCCCCTTGAGGAGGGGTCACCGAACCCTCAACTATGCCACCAGGGTGAGCCCGATGAAAGGCACGCACCAATCGTTTGGCATGAATATCAGAGGCGGAGACCCAGGAATTATCCTCCTGACCATAACCCTTCCACTTAACCAAATACTGGAGTCTCCGTCTAGCCAGACGGGAATCCAGTACTTTTTCTACCTCATACTCCATGTTACCTTCAACCAATACAGGGTTTGGAGGTGCCACCCCCGGAACAACAGGTTCAACAAACCTCTTCAACAAAGATTTATGGAACACTTTATGGATTTTAAATGTGACAGGAAGAGCCAAACGAAAAGAGACCGGATTAATAATCTCCACAATCTTGTAAGGTCCAATAAATCTAGGCTTAAACTTAGGAGAAGCCACCTTCATAGCAATATTTTTTGATGATAACCACACCATATCACCAACCTTAAACTGGGGACCAATGGTCCTATGTTGGTTGGAAAACCGCTGGGCCTTCTCCTGGGAGAGAGATAACTTATCCACCACTTGGTCCCAGATCTGGTGCATTCTCTCCACCACAGTGTCAACACCTGGGCAGGCAGAGGGCTCCACCTGCCCTGAAGAAAATCGAGGATGAAACCCAAAGTTACAAAAAAAAGGTGACATCAAAGTGGCAGAACTAGCTCTATTATTCAAAGCAAATTCGGCCAAGGGCAAAAATGAAACCCAATCATCCTGATCAGCAGAAATAAAACATCTCAAATATGACTCCAAGGTCTGGTTTGTTCTCTCTGTCTGCCCATTGGTCTGAGGGTGAAAAGCAGAGGAGAAGGACAACTGAATTCCCAGCCTGGAACAGAAAGTTCTCCAAAATCTAGACACAAACTGGACTCCTCTGTCAGATACAATGTTCTCAGGAATCCCATGCAAACGAACCACCTGTTGTAAAAACAGGGGCACCAACTCAGAGGAAGACGGCAACTTAGGGAGTGGTACAAGATGAACCATCTTAGAGAACCTATCACAAATCACCCAAATAACAGTCATCCTCTGAGAGACAGGCATATCAGCGATGAAATCCATTGAAATATGGGTCCATGGCCTCTTGGGGACAGGCAAAGGCATCAACAACCCACTAGAGCGAGAACACGATTTAGACCGGGAGCACGTCCCACAGGACTGCACAAAATTCCTGACATCACGAGACAAGGAGGGCCACCAAAAAAACCGACTCACCAGATCTCTAGTACCAAAAATACCTGGATGACCAGCCAAAGCAGAGCAATGAACTTCAGACATCACTCTCTTCTTCCACTGGTCAGGAACATACAACTTTCCACTGGGACAACGCTCAGGTTTGTCCTCCTGGAACTCTTCCAGAGCACGTCTCAAATCGGGCGAGATGGCAGAAAGAACTACCCCTTCGCCTAAGATGGTAGCAGGCTTGGTCACCACAGGAGAATCAGCAAAGAAGCTCCTAGAGAGGGCGTCAGCCTTGACATTCTTAGTTCCAGGAAGAAAAGAAACCACAAAATCAAAACGTGTAAAAAATAAGGCCCACCTAGCCTGTCTAGGGTTCAAGCGCTTAGCCGACTCTAGGTAAATCAAATTCTTGTGGTCAGTGAGGACCACGACTTGATGCTTAGCTCCCGCCAACCAATGTCTCCACTCCTCAAATGCCCATTTCATGGCTAACAGTTCCCGATTCCCCACATCATAGTTGCGTTCAGATGGAGAGAACTTTCGGGAAAAGAAAGCACAGGGATTCATTTTAGATGTTACAGGATCCTTTTGGGACAAAACAGATCTTGCACCAATCTCAGAAGCATCCACCTCTACCTGGAACGGAAGTGAGACATCAGGTTGTCGCAAAACCGGGGCGGAGGTGAATCTTCGCTTCAGCTCCTGAAAGGAAGAAACAGCCTCCGGAGACCAATTTAACACATCAGCACCCTTCTTAGTCAAATCAGTCAATGGCTTGGCAATACTAGAAAATTTTGCTATAAATTTCCGATAAAAATTAGCAAAACCCAAAAACTTCTGGAGGGCCTTCAAAGAAGTGGGCTGAACCCAATCGTAAATGGCCTGTACCTTGGCCGGGTCCATTTCAATAGTTGACGGGGACAAAATAAATCCCAAAAAAGAAATCCTCTGTACTCCAAAAAGGCATTTGGATCCTTTGACATACAGGGAATTCTCCCTCAAGATCCGGAACAGTCCGAATATGTTCCACATGAGAATCCCAATCCTTGGAGAAGATCAAAATAAAATCCAGATAGATAATCAAAAATTTATCGACAAAATCTCGGAAAATATCGTTCATGAAGCACTGGAAGAGAGAAGGGGCATTAGTGAGCCCAAAAGGCATCACCAGATACTCAAAATGTCCCTCCGGAGTATTAAACGCCGTCTTCCATTCATCCCCATGCTTAATGCGAATAAGATTATACGCCCCCCTGAGGTCAAGCTTGGTAAACCAGCAAGCACCTTTAACTCTGGAGAATAGATCAGAAATCAGGGGTAACGGATACTGATATTTAACAGTAATTTTGTTGAGGGCACGATAATCAATACAAGATCTTAACGATCCATCCTTTTTGGCTACAAAAAAAAAACCGGCACCCAAGGGTGACGAGGATGGTCTAATATGACCCTTCTCCAACGCCTCCTTAATATAGGATCGCATAGCCTTGTGCTCGGGTACAGATAAATTGAAGAGCCGACCCTTGGGAAATTTACACCCCGGGCTCAGTTCAATTGCACAGTCATAACTCCTATGAGGAGGCAGAGACGCAGACTTATTCTCACTAAATACATCCTAAAAGTCCGCCAAATAATCAGGAACATCATGCGACTGAGGAGAGGTGGAAAACACTGGAGCCTCACTAAAGGCACACCGACAACCCCAACTCACCACAGACACAGATATCCAATCCAAAACTGGATTATGAATCTGTGACCAGGGAAACCCCAGAACAACAGTATCATGCAGATTATGCAACACCAGAAATCTGCAATTTTCTTGATGGTCTGGGGCGACCCGCATTACCACCTGGGTCCAAAACTGGGGTTTATTTTTAGCCAAAGGAGTAGCATCAATTCCCCTCAAAGGGATAGGCGTCTGCAGAGGTGTCATCGGAAATCCACAACGTTTAGCAAAATCCAAGTCCATTAGGTTTAGGGCTGCTCCCGAATCCACAAACGCCTTGGCGGAAAATGTGGACAGGGAGCAGATCAGAGTAATAGCCAGAAGAAACTTAGGTTGAACACCCCCAACAGAAAACGTGTGTTCAAAGCGTTTCTCTCGTTTGGGACAGACAGCAATAATATGCGAGGCATCTCCACAGAAAAAACACAACTTATTACGCCTTCTGAACTCCTGACGCTGCTCTCTGGAAAAAACTCTATCACATTGCATAGGTTCAGACATTTGTTCAACAGGTGGCAACACCTCTCGTGCAACCTTGCGTTCGCGCAAACGCCGATCAACCTAAATGGCTAATGACATAGAATCGTCAAGACCAGAGGGAACAGGAAATCCCACCATAGTATCTTTTACGGCTTCTGACAACCCCTTCCGAAAGAGAGCAGCCAAGGCATTATCATTCCAGGTAGTAAGTACCGCCCACTTTCGGAATTTTTGACAGTACAATTCTGCAGAATCACGACCCTGGCTCAATGCCAGCAGGGTCTTTTCAGCCTGATCAATGGCATTAGGTTCGTCATACAACAACCCCAAAGCTTGAAAGAATGCGTTCACATTAGTCAGAATAGGATCATCTGGTTTCAAAGAAAACGCCCAATCCTGGGGATCGCCACGCAGCAAAGAGATGACAATTTTAACCTGCTGCGCGGAGCTCCCTGACGAGTTAGGCTTCAAGGCAAAAAATAATTTACAATTATTTTTGAAATTCAAAAATTTAGACCGATCCCCAAAAAATACATCAGGTGTAGGAATCTTTGGTTCAGCAGCATGTGAATGAGCAAGGTAGGCGGAAATTCCCCGCACTTCCGCAGCGAGCTGCTCCACACGATCAGACAATTGCTTTATCTCCATTGAGAGAAAAAAAAATTCCCCCTACGGCCTCAGAGATATAGAGGAAAAAATACACACTTTTTTTTTTTTACAATTCTTTCCTGCTATTGAGTACCCTAGAAACTGCGGTATGGCGGGTGATTCTGTTATGAATGAGTCACCGTAGGAGGCAAAAGCACAAATACAAGCTAAGTCCAGAAAACCAGAGAAGTTGGCAACTATCAGATTGCAGACCCCTGAACCTATCAACACAACTAGCAGTAGCCGTGGGGGGTTCCTACGATGCCCTAGACCCCTCGATCACAGCCGGAGAAATACATAGGCCTAAAGAAAGAAAGGGGAAATCTAAACTGCCCCAGAGCAGACCCCAAAGCAATAGGCAGCCCCCAACATATAATGACGGTGAAGCAAGATGAAAATACTAACACAGACAGAAAGATAGACTGAGCAAAGACGGGGCCCCAAAACTACCTAGATGGGAAAAGGACAGGAAGGCTGCTGTCTGCAATCTGCCAAAACCCTATCAAAGACATAAGCCAACCAGCTGATATGAAAAAGGCCCTGAATCAGCTAGGCTTCAAAAACTGAATCAGCACTCAGGTATTTTCAGAAGACAGAGGTAAAGGAATTCAGCTCACCCCAGCAGGGAATGGCAGAAATCCAGAAAAACAAAGCAAAAACAAAGTCAAAGCACAAAAGCAAAAGGCCGAGCAGCAAACTTAGCTTTGGAGGAGCAGGAGTTCAGACTGGTCTCCAAGGATCCCACAGAGAAATCACCCGCTGGGCAGAAGGGCGTTGGCAGCATTATATCCAGTCCGTAACTCCACTCAGCCAGTCACAATCATCAGCCTCAGGTGTTTGACAATCAGGCTCACTACCTTTCTTTACCAGAAGAGGGAGTTCCTCGGGCCTCAGTAATGAAGGGGAAAATGAACTCACAACACTGGACCTAAACATGGTTCTCAGAGGCCTCACAATACCTCCATTTTAGCCTATAGAGGGTATAGACTTGGATATTTTTTTTTTGAAAGCTTCTTTCCTAGTAGCCATCATGACAGCAAGGAGAGTAGGTAAGCTACAGGACCTCTCAATCAGTGAACCCTACTTAAGAACCTTAGATGACAGAATTATTTTCCTCCTTGATCCATCCTTTTTATCTAAGGTATCCTCGAAGTTCCATAGATCCCAAGAAGTTGTATTTCCCTCATTTTGTCAAAACCCATCCAACAGTAAAGAAAGGGAATTTCATAATCTGAATGCTAGAAGAGCTGTCCTTCACGATCTTCAAAGGTAAGGACCCTGGAGGATGGACCCAAATATCTTCATACAACACTTTGGACAAAATAAAGGGAAGAAAGCTTTGAAGGGCACGATTGTAAATTGGATTAAGAAAGCAATATGTGGAGTTTACAAAAAACAAAGTTGGTACCCCCAGGAAACTTTCCAGCACATTCCAGCAGAGCTATATCAATCTCATGGGTGGAGAGGGCAAGCGCCTCCATTGAAAAGATCTGCACAGCTGACGCCTGGTCCTCAGTCCATACTTTTTCAAAACATTACAGACTAGATCTAATGTTTATTACCGATTTGGTCTTTGGGAGGATGGTGACTAGAAAAAATAGAATTAGAGTTACCGGCAATTCAATTTCTGGGAACCCTCCACGACAACATGGGTAATCCCACCCTAATCTGTTTCATTTGGTGTTGTAAATAAATTTTGAAGCATTCATACTTGTGTGATGCTTTATAAAACACTGGCAAGAGGAAGTGTGTGGGGGGGAAATTTGATCTCTCTGTGTTTTCTGTCTCAATTAGGGCGTGGAGCATCATCTTATCGTTCGATAGTGGAGGGTTCCTAGAAATCGAATTACCGGGGAGTCTAATTCTGTTTTGATCTTTTTCACTGAAGGGGCTAACCAATGGGACAGTGTCACAAACTGGGGATGTTTGGTTGCCCCCAGTTCTTCTTCAGGAGGGATTTATTTGTATATCCCACTTTCCAGTTCAGAACTTGCAGCTCTCTGGCGCCCCCCTTACCCTCAAGTCAGTCGCGGTCGAGCAATGACACCCGCCAAACAGTGCACTTGGGAGAGGGCATCTGCATTCCCCATCTGTACCCCTGGGCGGTGCTCCACCGTAAAAGTGTAGGCCTGCAAGGCAAGGAACCACCGGGTCACCCGGCTATTCCGTTCCTTGTTCAAGTGCATCCACTTGAGAGGGGCATGGTCAGTGATCAGCCTGAACTTTCGGCCCACCAGGTAATATTTGAGGGCCTCTAGAGCCCACTTAATGGCGAGGCACTCTTTTTCCACGACTGCATACCTTTGCTCGTGTTTATTCAGCTTCCTGCTGAGATAGAGGACTGGGTGTTCCACTCCGTCCCTCACTTGTGAGAGTACGGCCCCGATACCAGTATCAGAGGCATCCGTTTGTACCACAATCTCGCTGCGGAAGTCCGGAGTCACCAGTACGGGCTGAGAGCAAAGTGCCCGTTTTAGGCCATGGAAGGCTTCTTCAGCCGCTAAACTCCATTTAATCATGACGGAGTCTTTCCCTTTTGTAAGATCCGTCAGGGGGGGTAGCGATGGCTGCAAAATTGGGTATGAACCGGCGATAATAACCGGCGATCCCCAGGAAGGCTTGCACCTGCTTCTTGTTGACAGGTTGTGGCCAGTCCTGAACCGCCTGAATCTTATCAACCTGGGGTTTAACAACACCCCTTCCAATTACATACCCCAAATACCGGGCTTCTTCTAGCCCGATGTGACATTTCTTGGGGTTCGCGGTTAGACCTGCCTCCCACAGGTCGTCAATCACAGCTTGTACTTTCTGGAGATGAGTCTCCCAGTCCAAGCTGTAAATGACAATGTCATCCAAATAGGCCGAAGCATACCGCCTATGTGGCCTCAAGACTCGATCCATCAGTCTCTGGAAGGTCGCCGGTGCCCCGTGCAGTCCAAACGGCATATACACATACTGAAATAAACCTTCCGGCGTAGCAAATGCTGTCTTTTCTCTGGCAGCCTCCACCAGAGGGATCTGCCAATACCCCTTTGTTAGGTCTAGGGTCGTAATATACCGGGCTTTTCCTAACCGATCTATTAACTCGTCGACCCGGGGCATGGGGTAGGCATCAAATTTTGAGACCGCATTCAGTTTCCTGAAGTCATTGCAGAACCGGATTGTGCCGTCCGGTTTAGGAATTAGCACAATCGGGCTGGACCACGCACTGTGCGATTCCTCAATGACTCCTAACTCTAACATTGCCTTCACTTCTCGGGAAACGGCTTCACGGCGCGCTTCCGGGATTCGGTAGGGCTTTACGTGAACTGTGACACCAGGTTCCGTTACGATGTCATGTTTCATTAGCATAGTCTGCCCGGGTTTTTCTGAGAAAAACTTTTGGTTGTGAAGTAGAAACTGCCTGACTTCCGTCTTTTGCCGCTCCGAGAGAGTCTCTGCAACCCGTACCTCCGGTACGGTATGCGAGCAGACAGGACGGGTCAGCTCCGCTGACAAGGCAGACCGATCCTTCCAGGGCTTTATCAGATTTACATGATAAATCTGTTCAGGTTTCCGTTTACCTGCCTGGTATACTTTGTAGTTTACTTCACCAACTCTTTCCTTGATCTCAAAGGGGCCCTGCCACTTTGCCAGGAACTTACTGTCCACCGTGGGGACCAGGATCAACACCCTATCTCCGGGTGCAAACGTTCAGATCTTGGCGCCCCTATCAGAGATTCTTTTTTGGGCTCCTTGAGCCTGTAACATATGTTCTTTGACGATAGGCATAACAGCCGCAATACGGTCCTGCATTTGTGTGACGTGATCTATCACTGTTTTAAACGGAGTGACCTGACCCTCCCAGGTTTCCTTTGCAACGTCTAACAGTCCGCGAGGACGTCGGGCGTACAATAACTCGAAAGGCGAGAATCCCGTGGAAGACTGGGGTACTTCCCTGATGGCAAAAAGCAAATACGGAAGTAAATAGTCCCAGTTCTTCCCATCCTTGTCTATCACCTTTCTCAGCATCTGCTTCAGAGTTTTATTGAACCGTTCGGCCAACCCGTCTGTTTGAGGGTGATACACGGATGTGCGTAACGGTTCAATTTGTAACAATCGGCAGAGCTCCTTCATTACCCTGGACATAAAGGGGGTCCCCTGGTCGGTGAGTATCTGTTTTGGTATACCGACCCGACTAAACACATGCACCAGTTCCTTGGCAATCGTCTTGGTGGCCGTGTTACGCAAAGGGATGGCCTCCGGGTAACGAGTGGCATAATCCAAGATGACCAGGATATGTTGGTGTCCACGTGCAGACAGTGGAAGGGGCCCAACTAAATCCATCCCAATCCTCTCAAACGGGACTTCAATAATAGGTAGGGGTACCAAAGGGCTACAGAACCGGGGCTTAGGTGCAGAGGCTTGGCAGTCAGGACAAGACTCGCAATATACTCGAATATCGTGATGCATGCCGGGCCAAACAAAACAGTGTAATATCCTTTAGGTGGTTTTCTGGACTCCCAGGTGACCTCCCTTCACATGTCCGTGGGCCAGGTCCAGCACCTGCCGCCGGTAGGGTTTTGGCACGACTAATAGTTGCACCGTATCTTCCCCCTTTTTCTCTATCTGATAGAGTAAATCATTCTCCAGAACCATGTAAGGATATGCCAGCCTAGAGCCAGGTTCAACGGGTACCCCATTTATCACTTTTACATTTGTCCTAGCCTGAGAAAGGGTAGGATCCTTTATTTGCTCGCTTTGGAAGTCATCTTTCTGAACTTCCAAATCCGGCAAACGGGGAGGTGGACGGCTGTCGGCCTCCTCCTCTTCCCCGGTCTCCTCCGTATCACCCGCCATGACTGAAAACGGGAACTGTAGGTCATTTCCAGCAGACTCTTCCCCCGAGTCTTCCGGGGAGACCTCTTCCAGGGGTTCGGGACCCACACGCGCCCTGGGAGAAGAATCATGTACACTATTACCCGAGGGCATCAACTGATTCTCCCACAATTGCCAGAAGTGGGGAAAATCCCGGCCCAGGATAACATCATGCAATAACGCCGGGACGAGTCCCACTTTATGTTGCACAGACCCATAGGAAATAGTAATGCATATGACCGCGGTGAGGTACGAACAGGTGTCTCCATGCACACACGTTACAGAAAATTTGTCTGATGGTCCAGTCGGGGCTGACACCAGACTGGCCTTCACCAGAGTCACCACACTTCCCGAGTCTAACAATGCCACCACATTTTTGCCATCAACAGTTAAATCACACAAGTGTTTTTCCACATCCTTTTGACCGGCATTCACACTCACTACCCGTGCAACCATAGACATGCGGTTTTTAGAGTCTGTGACGTCGCACTGCATGGGATCAGTAGTGACCGGACAGTTCGCAGCAATATGTCCCATCTCTTGGCAGCGGAAACACCTAACGAGCCCCTTGCTTAGACCATAGTTCGTTACTCTCGGCCTCGCAGTGCGGGCAGTCCCGTTTTCCTCCCCCACTGTCTTAGGGATTTTTCCATCTCCCCTACTTTCTGGAACAGTCTTACCGGTTCCACGTGGAGATGATGAAGAACGAGGTGGGGTAGCGTCGTCTCGGAGTCCTTCCGCCACGGAGTAACATTCAACCAGATCCACCAGTTGATCTGCCGTCGTAGGATTTCCATGGCTTACCCACTTCCTCAGGGCTGGCGGTAGAGCTCTCAGGTACTTGTCCATGACGACTCTCTGGATTATCTCTGGCGCTGTCAACACCTCGGGTTGTAGCCACTTCTTCGTCACGTGGATCAGGTCGAACATCTGGGACCGCGGTGGTTTATAAGTCCATTGATGCGCACTCTGTGCACGGACAGCGGTCGTCACTCCCAGCCGGGCCAAGATCTCGGATTTCAATTTGTCAAAGTCCTGCGCAGCTTCAGGTTCTAAGTCATAATAAGCCTTTTGGGCCTCACCGGAAAGAAACGGGGCAATCAGGCCGGCCCATCGTGCCTTTGGCCATTTTTCTCTCACCGCCGTCCGTCATCTTCGGTCGTCATCTTCTGCCAGTACCGACTCACGTGAATCACTCTCGACTCGGCTTCCAGGTTAAGCTCAGGGAAGCTTGCCAAGCGCTGCGCCACCTGCTGGAGAAGCGAACGATCGGTAACTGTCATGTCCACCAACTCCTTCAGCTGGGCCATCATCACCCGATTAGCTTCTTGCTGGACGGCGGTGGACTGTACCAGCGCTTTCACCACATCCTCCATGCTCATGCTTGCAACGTGATGCCCGTGTTCTCCACCACAATGTGATAAAACACTCCGGGATCGCCTTTGCTGGGGTCAAAGCTCATGTGCATTCAGCATGAAACTCAGGCGCAGAGCTGGGATTCGTGTATAACTGACCCTGGGTCAGGTTTATTAACGGTGAAAGCAATGCAAAAGGAAATAAAACATAAAACAAATCCTTGCCTGTCCGGCACTAACTAAACAATGGACAACCTAACTACCAACTGGCGGGCTTCTCCCGTCCAGCCAAACCACAGTTGCAGTGGGCACTGCTTCCACTCACGTGTGTCTCTCACACAGACAGTATCTCTGTGTTCCCAGGCTGAGACACTCACACAACCACCTGGCATCCTTTTATATCCACCTCCCATTATCCATTAGTAAGCAGGTGCGATACTGACCAGACTAGGCCACATAGGAAAGGAATCTGGGCGAGATATACCTGCCCTCATCCACTATTCCCACATGATTCTCACAGCGCCTTTATATTTTGATCCAAAATGAACCCTGTACTAGGACAAAGGAAACACGTGTTTCAGAGCATTTTACTTTGTTTCCCCAGCTGCAAGCAGGAGGAAGGTGGTGAGGGAATCACACACAATCCTGAGGGAGGGGGGAAGGAGTATAGGATTACACACGCAGGCAGAGAGAGAGAAGGGGTTGTGAGGGGGATCAAAGCTGCAGCGTGTGTCTGCAAAACCAAAAGATGTAGCAGAGCTCAGTGTGCGATCGAACAATAAAGGCCCCGTTACACACAACGATGTCCCAGCGATCCCACCAACGATCCGACGTGGATAGGATCACTGGGACATCGTTAGGCTGATCGCTGGTGAGCTGTCACATAGACAGCCCCTCCAGCGATCAGGACCAGCGTGGCTCCTGGATACCCAATGTTTACATTAGAAACCAGCGTCGCTGATCGCTGGTCTCTCGCTGCCACACACGGCGATGCGCGCTGGCCAGCGGGAGACCAGCGATCAAAAAACGGCCCAGGCCGATCGAGCACGATCAGCGATACCCAGTGGGGGGGCCAGTTGCTGATCCCCGTCACAGCGATCTCGCTAGCGGGGCCCTAAGACGTTACGTCATATTTCCTGACAGACAGTTTTATAGGTCAGTTCATTCTGGGTGCAGTGATACCTAATTTGTATACTTTATTTGTTCTTCTTTGTACATAATTATGCCTATTCATCCCTCTATGGGACTGTAACTTCTATTACTCTGATCACTGGTATAATGCACTGCAATGATTTATACCGGTCAGTGCTGCACTGACAGAAGCCTCTCAGGCCATGCTCCTGGCATGGTCCAACAGGCTACCCTCACTGGCAGACCCTCATAGAGTGGTAGAGTTGGAAGGGACCTCCTGGGCTATCTGGGCAAACCCCCTGCTCAAAGCAGGATTTACTAAAGCATCCCAGTCAGATGTCTGTCCAGCCTCTGTTTGAAGACTCCTATTGAAGGAGAACTCACCACCTCTCGTGGCAGCCTGTTCCACTCATTGTTCACTCTGTCAAAAAGTTTTTTCTAATATCTAATCTGTGTCTCCTCCCATTCAGTTTCATCCCATTGTTTCTAGTCTTTCCTTGTGCAAATGAGAATAAAGTTGATCCTTCTACAATGTGACAGCCCTTTAGATATTTGTAGACAGCTATTAAGTCTCCTCTCAGACTTCTCTTCTGCAAGCGAAACATTCCCAAATCTTGCAACCTTTCCTCATAAGACAAGGTTTGCAGACCGGTCACCATTCTGGTCGCTCGTCACGATTGGACTGGCGAGTAAACTGAGACCAGGGTCACCTTTCCTAGCCCTGACACTAGGGGGCACCCTAACTCGCCCTGTTCCCCGGGATACCTCAGATGGCGAGGGTGCCGGGGCCTCCGCCCTAGCCCTGTCTCCTAGCTTAGCCCTGCGTCTGTCCCCCTCCCGGGGAAGAGAGGCGCTACAGTGTACCGAAGTACACCAACCCGACAGACAGGGGAACGAGACAAGGGTAAAAGAAAATTCCACTCACAAATAATACTCTCACAAGCAACAGAGGTATACACCAGGGGGTGAAGGATGGGGGAAGAAAACAAAGCAGGAATGGATGAGGAATCTCCAAGCGTACAAACCACACAGTCGTCGCACAATAAACTCCTCCAGCACTCCTAACACCAGCTCCTTTCTCTCTCTCCAGACCCTTGAAGCAAATGCTATCTCAGACAAAGATCTGGCCTGTGGACCTAGTTTTTATAGGAGAGAGGAGTGGTTAACCAAGCACAGCTAAAAGCAGGGATTTCCACATGACCGATTAACCCCTGTCCTGCGGAAAGAAACAAACACTCTTAATACACCGGAGAAGTGCTTCTTCTCAGCGGCAATGCAGGAGCCACAAGACGCTGCGGTTCTCTGGCTCTGTTCTGTCGCGGTAACCCCGTGACAGCTCTTTTCTGAACTTGCTCCAGTTTGTTGATGTCTTTTTTTTAAAATGTGGCGCCCAAAACTGGACACAGTATTCCAGATGAGGCCTGAAAAAAGAGGAGTAGAGGGCAATAATGACTTCACGTGATCTAGACTGTATGTGTCACGCCGTTCTGTTTGTACCTGTTTGTCGGCGTGACAATGCATGTCTTTGCTTTAACCCCTTGCTCCTTTCCCTAATTGAGCTGGGATACTGTTGGCTGTTACCTGTATGGAGCCTGCTCAGTTCCCTGCTCTGCTGAGTAACTGTACATGTGTTGCTAGGTCTTTGCTCTGCTGCTTGACCATCAGCATGTGCGGTCCCTGGTTGCCGCTGTGGAAGCTGTCCGCGGGTTGCGAGGTCATTTGCAGCTGGTGCATGACTTTCCACGTGTGTCTAGGCTTGCAGACGCTGCCAGGTGCTCTAAGCCTCAGTTCCTGCACTGATTGTGCTGCAATGGCTTCTGTGTGTGCTTAGGGCATGCGCGGCCACACCTCCCCTGCTTTTATCAGGGTTAGTGTGTGTACTTGAAATGCTGTGCCCAGCCAATTGCTGAGGGGGGCAGCTCCTATATAAACTTCCCCTTCCCTGCTGGGCGTTGCCAGAGCTACTCACAAAGCTCCTGAACTTTGCCATGTATGGTTTGTGTCTGTGTCCCTTGACCTCTCCTGTCTCTGTTTTGGTACCAAAATCCCTGCCTTGGTTCCTGCTTTGTCCTGTTCCTGCGCCCTGCCCTGGAGGCGGTATATCTAGGCCTGAATCCTTGATCCTGTACCTGTCCTGTACCTGACCCTGTCTGAACTGTGTCTGCTGTTATGTTTCTGGAATCCCTCTGTGGTGGAGCCTTGCACCCAGTGACTCTGAGTCTCTTTTAACCGGTAGTCCTGCTGAGCATCTACTACCCTGTGCTCTGACTACCATGTGGTGCTAGCTTCATGCAGGCCCAGCAATCCTGAGGTTTTGGCACCATCACGCTTGAGTACCTTCCCAGGTCCGATGCCCGGAGCCTGACGACCACAGTCTGGAACCTGATGACCGCTGCCTGGAGCTTGATGACTGCAGTGGTACTTGTAGATCGTGTCGGATGTCCGGAACCAAACGACTCCTGTTTAATGTCTGCCGGTGACTCTGATGTCCAGCCTGTGTCCTGATGTCCTTATATACCCTTATGTCCTGCCTGTGTCCCAATGTCCCGCCTATGTGTGCCTCGGTGATCCGTTGGGGCCCTGGGGTCCACTGAGTGGTACCCTCTTGGGAGGTGTGCAATTAGGAGCCTGGCATAGCCCTGTTTCGTCTATGTACTGTGTGACTTTACTTTAAGTAAACTTTATGTTGTTTATACCTGAAGGTGTGCGGTGTTATCAAGTCCTACGTGTCTTCTTTGTCCACATGCTCAGCTGCCACAGAAACCCGGTTGCTGCCCTTCCCTAGTTCGGGTAGGCTCGGGCCCCCTTCTGTGTCATAGACGATCCATATTGCATCCCCGGGGGGGAACTCCCGCACCTCGCTGTCGGCGTGGAGGCGCCTGCTGGGCCGCGGCCGCAGTCGTGACAGTATGCGTCTGTTAATACATCCTAGAATTGTATTTGCCTTTTTTACTGTTGCATCACACTGTTGACTCATGTTCAGTCTGTGATCTATTAGTATACCCAAGTCTTTTTCACATATGCTGTTGCTTAGACCTATTCCTCCCATTCTGTATATGCTTTTTTCATTTTTATTGCCCAGATCTAGTACTTTGCATTTTTCCCTGCTAAAACCATTCTGTTAGATGCTGCCCACTGCTCCAGTTTATTTATATCTTTTTGAATCCTCTCTCCTCTAGTATTAGCTATCCCTCTTAACTTTGTTTCGTCAGCAAATTTAATCACTTTACCCTCAATTCCTTAATCTAAATCATTGATAAAGATGTTGAACAATACAGGGCCCAGGACAGAGCCCTGAGGTACCCCACTTAAGACATTCTTCCAACTGGATGTGCAGCCATTTACGACCACTCTTTGGGTCCGATTACTAAGCCGGTTATGAATCCACCTAACAGTTGCCTTGTCCATTCTATACTTAGTCATTTTTTTTAATAAGGATTGTGTGAGATACTTTGTCAAATGCTTTGCTGAAGTCAAGATATACTACTATCTATAGCATTTCCCTGATCCACCCAGTCAGTGATTCTGTCATAGAAGGAAATTAAGTTAGTCTGACATGACTTATTAGTTACAAACCCATGCTGACTCTGTTTAATCACTTCATTCTTATCCAGGTACTTACATACATGTTGTTTAATAATTTGTTCAAAGATCTTTCCTGGTATAAAAGTCAGACTCACCTGCCTATAGTTCTGTGGGTCCACTTTCTTGCCCTTTTTGAAGATAGGAACATTTGCTCTTCTCCAGTCTTCTGGGACTTCTCCTGTTCTCTAAGAATTTTCAAAGATTATGAAGAGGGGTTCAAAAATTTCTACTGCTATCTCCTTCAGTACTCTGGGGTGTAATTCATCTGAACCTGAAGACTTGAATTCATTTAGGTTAGGTAAGTGTTTCCTCACTATCTTTCTGTTTATAGATATCCTGGATTCTTCTATTCCCTTAATAGGACAGTGAAGATCAGTTGATGTTAAATTTCCTTTCTGAAAGAAAACAGATGCAAAATAAGAATTTAAAAGTTCGACCTTCCTATCATTCTGTCTTACCATTTCATCATTTTATCCTGTAAAAATCATATAGTATCTTTGAATTTTCTCTTACTTTTGGCATATCCCCCAAATCATTTTTCATAACGACCTTGGGTTGCCTTGACAATCATCGGGCCCTCGCGATGACATCACAGTGGGGCCGATCGTAAGAGAGAGGGCATTCCCTCTCCCAGCCTCCTAAATGTTGCAGAACGGACACCGCTCCTGATATTTATAGTACGGTCTCTGTTATCACGTATGCCGAGCTCCCAACGGCGATTGCGTGGCATAGCTCCTGTGCTGGCCCAATCGCCAGGATGTACCTATAAATTAAAAGTAGTCAAGGGGTTAAAGAAGTATAAAAACGAGGTAGCTCATCTTTTTAGAAGAGGACGGCAGGTTCTCTCCTCTTAGTGATCTCAGAGGATCTTGTCCAGGAGGGAGGCCGTGTCCTCATTGTGACCTCATGAGCTCTCAAAAAACAGTCACTGGTAAATGTTAACCGTCCTTCCCCCAATCTCCATAAAGGTGAATTAGGAGAGAAGAAACTGCTGGATAGAAATGTGGAGCTTTCTCCAGCTCCTCTGTGGTTCTATCACTGGTGGAGGGAAACTTGGAGAAAAATGACCTCCGTTTTGTCATAGGACATCGCGTTTCCTGACAATATATGTAACTGTTAAATAAGGCAATACCGCAAAATAAATGAAAATAGACTTGTAAAAAATTTTTATTACAAATTTTTCATGAAAATAATTTAACTGAAATGAGCTCATTAACACTCACTAAAATATATATATTTTTTTTTCCCTGTGAGGCTCCTCTTGGTACATTTACGCTTGTGAGTAGCATCTGGAATGTCTCGCTGAAGCATCCAACAGTAGTCTGCCATCTTTGTAATTCTCCATTTTCCCTGGTATCTTCCCATCTCTTTAATGTCCTGGTGGAACCATTCACCCTGCTCTTCACTCACAGCTCCCAATTTTTCAGGAAAGTAGTCAAGGTGGGAATGGAGGAAATGCACTTTCAACCTCATCAGTCAACCTAAAGTTTGAAATGTTTTCAGCATTCGTCCGAAGACCTTTTTATAGTCTGGATATTTTTTTTTTTTTATTACCGAAAAATTTCTCTACGACCTCTTTAAATGCTGTCCATCCTTCCTTTTAAGGATCCGTCATGGTATTGACAAACTCTTCATCAGCTATAAGCCTTCTAATGTATGGTCTGATGAACACACCTTCCTTCAATTCTGCTTCCGAGAGGCTTGGAAACTTGGTGACTAAGTATTTGAGGTATTTCCCATCTCTTGGAAGTGATTTTACAAATTGCTTCATCAAGACCAACTTTATGTGAAGAGTTGGTAGAACAATTTTATAGGGAGGTTTCTCAGAGGACTTTTTTTCACCGACTGTGAGCACCATTGGCTGCCAACTATTCTTGGTTCAGTGATTTTGTCGGTCTCGACTGTCCCACAGACACAGAAAACAAGGGTATTTGGTACACCCAGCTTGTTACCTGAGCAGGATGCACAAGACCTTCAAATCCCCACACACTTGCCAACCATGGCCTTCATATTTAAGTTTCCGAAGTGTTTAAACCACTGTTGTGGAGTAAAAAAAGGCACCATTGTGCTGAATCATATTGGATTTTGCATTGACCCATCAAACCTTCAACATCGATGCAATAAATCAACTTGTCTTCCTGGGCAAAGTAAGGAACAAACTCCTTTTCATGATGCCTGAACCATCAAAAAGACACTCCCAGTAACATTAAATTCCTGCTTTTGAGCCTTGATCCGAGTATCAGCTGCATCTTTGGGAAGATTCAAGTCTCTTAGGCTAGTTTTACATTTGCGTTTAAGGCCGCAGCGTCGGCCTGCGCACGGCCACCGCTAAGCCCCGCCCCCTGCCGTGCCTCCGCCAGTAGCTCCGCC
The DNA here is from genome assembly GCF_039654945.1 of Dendrobates tinctorius. Classification (NCBI taxonomy): domain Eukaryota; kingdom Metazoa; phylum Chordata; class Amphibia; order Anura; family Dendrobatidae; genus Dendrobates; species Dendrobates tinctorius. The sequence continues at coordinate 2,239,287 of NW_027361963.1, read as the reverse complement.
TACGGGCGCATGACGCTGCATGCGTCCCCTATCTTTAGCACTGGGGACGCAGGCCGTGCGCAGGTATGCGTTTGGCGGCGCATGCGTCCTTTTGATGCGTCCCCTATTTATCCAGATTACTGTACTGTCAGAGACAAATGATTGTCTATTACACAGACCCCTCTATATGTGAGACAGCCTCGGTGTTATTGCTTTATGAATAACACTTTTAAAGCGAATACTAAATACAGAATTATCAGAGATATATAGGGGGATGTAATTGTCCAAAATAATCAAAGAACAGTTTAAATATTTACCATAACAGTGTATAACTATGCCATGAAGGATGGGACGAATTGCTGAGTGAAGATTGGGGTATGAGATACGTAGAAGCTTCCATTCTGAATTATAACTCTTCACTTTGCATGAACAAAAGTAACAGTCATCACTGTGGTTCTTTTACTCTCACCATACCATAGGAATCCCATAACGGAAATCTTTTTTCTTACCCTTGAGCCAATTTTGGAGGTCCTCAGCACACCCTTTGCCAGGGGCGGACACAGACTGTAGTGGGCCCCTGTGCAAGAAATTTTTTGTGCCCCGCCCTTTATAGGGCAACAAAGTTATGTAAACATATAGATTTTAATATTTATTTAGAACGCAACTATCAAATCTGAATATTAAAGTATACAGCCCAGCATAGCCTCCAGTTAATATATACAGTCCAGCAACAGCCTTCAGGTAATATATACAGTCCAGCAACAGCCTCCAGTTAATATATACAGCCCAGCACAGCCTCCAGTTAATATATACAGCCCAGCACAGCCTCCAGTTAATATATACAGCCCAGCACAGCCTTTAGGTAATATATATAGCCCACCACAGCCTCCAGGTGATATATACAGCCCAGTATAGCCTCCACTCCAGGTAATAGATACAGTCCAGCATAGCTTTAAGGTAATAGATACAGTCCAGCATAGCTTTCAGGTAATATATACAGCACAGCATAGCCTCTAAATAACATATATAGCCCAATACAGCCTCCAGGTAATATATATAGGCACCCCCGTTTCCCTTTGTTTCATAATGCTCTCCCTCATATGTGGTCTACTTTTGGCATAGTGCTTCTCACCCTATGTGGCCCCCCAGTTTATGCTGCTACTTCCCCTATGTGGGCCGCCCGATTCATGTTTTTTCTCCCCCCATTCATGAGCAGCCAAGCATCTCACCCAGGGGCCCCCCATTCATGAGCAGCCATGCTTCTCCCCTGGCCAGGGGCCCCCCCATTCATGAGCAGCCAAGGCCATGCTTCTCCCCAGGCCAGGGGCCCCCCCATTCATGAGCAGCCAGACCATGCTTCTCCACAGGCCAGGACCCCCCATTCATGAGCAGCCAGGCCATGCTTCTCCCCAGGCCAGGGGTCCCCCCATTCATGAGCAGCCAGGCCATGCTTCTCACCAGGCCAGGGGCCCCGCCATTCATGAGCAGCCAGGCCATGCTTCAAGTTCTCCCCAGGCCAGGGGCCCCCACATTCATGAGCAGCCAGGCCATGCTTCCCTTCTCCCCAGGCCAGGGGCCCCCCCATTCATGAGCAACCAGACCATGCTTAGGTCAGTTCTCCCCCAGGATTGAGCCCCCCAAAATCATGCCTGCCATGCTTCAGTTCTCCCCCAGGAGCCCCGCAAAGCCATGCTTGCCTCGGTCCCAGTCCCTCAGCTCTGGTATTCTTACCTGGAGCAGGCAGGGCAGGCCAGACCAAGTGAATCCATCCACACTGTCCAGTCACAGTGTCCACACATTCCTGAGCTGCTGCAGCATTTTGTTATGGGCAGGGGCACGGCACACATTGAGTGACTCACAGACACACACTGACCACCTGCGGCTGCAGCCACCGTACGGCCGGTGCCACACTCATGACAGTCAGTCTATCTCCTCCTCCCATCCCCAGAGCGGCAGCGCTGCACTGACGCTGGCTGATCTCACCTCAGGGCTGGCTCCTCTGCACCGGCGCTCGCACTCTCAGAAATCAGACCCGCTTCTCCGCCTCCCGTAGCGCTGCTCAGCCTCTCCTCCTTGGCTCTGCGGTGCTCCACATGGCTAATTTGAAAATTGAAATAATTAGCCATGCGGTGCTGGAGGGGCCCCCTCTCCCCCAGGGCCCCCGTTCAATGAACGGGCTGCATGGGCGGTAGGTCCGCCCCTGCCCTTTGCACACTTTGAGGCGCCCAAACTTTATCTTGATCTCCAAGTTTTAGTCCAAAGTATATGAAGTTTGAAATATTCAGGTGTTGATTCATCACTATATTCTCTCTCACCCATGACAGCACCACGGAGAGAGGGGGTCCGCCCATCAAGGACAGGAACCTACAGATAAAAAGGCGGCACCTCTCCTCCGCCCCCAGTTGGGTTCCTGTCCTTGACGGGTGACCCGTGGATCCTGCAGCACGGCGGCAGCAGCTTACCTGAGAAGGACCAGGGCCGTCCCGTTCGCAGTTCTGGCAGCGGGGAAGCCCCTGCAGCGGCAGGGTCAGTGCCTGAAGCCGCCACCGCTGTAGCTGAGGGGCTGTACAGGGTGAGCGGGCGGGGAGGACCGAGCCGCCGCTCCGGAAAGGAGAATGGGGCTGGGGGATGCCGGTATACGC